>NC_140590.1:886300959-887500959 GCF_964204655.1 Triturus cristatus | reverse complement strand
CTCGGTGTGATCCGTGAAAGCGGGCTGTGGTACTGTGCCTACCTGGAGGCTGAGGCTGCTGTGCGGCGTTGACTGGACCGCCGCTCTGATCCGGGACTGGCCTGTGAGCTTGGAGGTCCTGCCTGCTGGGAACCACGGTGGAAGCGGAGGCGGAGAACCCCGGCGGAGATCGCTGCTGTATGCTGGTGGGCGGGCCGGCGGCTGCTGCGGAGCCGGGCGAGGCTCCCGGTGTGTGCTGAGGCGTTAATGCGCTGCTGCCTGGCGGACTTCACGTGAACGACTGCGGCGGAGCCTTGCTGTCCCTGACTGCTGGCTGGCTTCGGCTCTGAGGTGGGGACGCGGCTGGCGACATCTGCCGGTGGAAGACATAGCCCGGGCGGCGGCGGGTGAGTGACACGGGCCGCTCCGGCTCCTACGATCGCGGCGCGGCCTCACCACTGGTGCGTGTGGCGCGCATTGTGGACGCCTGCAGAGCGTATAACTCGGTGAAGCGGGCAGCCGCGGGAAGAAGCGCTGTGGGTCTGCCCCTGGCATCTCAGACCCTCTGGCTCTCGTCTGCAGCTGGGGTGGGGGGCAGCGCCGACTGCCTCGCTGGCTGCCATCTTACCTAGTGCACTCGTGTGCTATACTGTGGATCCCTGGCTGTGTACTGGAGCTCTGCCTGCCGTGTGTTCCTCTTGCTCTGTGGAAGCAGTAGCGTGCGGGCCGGCAGCGGTGGAGACAGGGGCTGGTGCATCTTATCGCTTGGGACCTCAGCTGGAACGCTCTCTGGAGTGAGGAGATAGATGTCACCATAGCTGTGCTGCTATATGGTGCCTGGCTTCTGAACCTCGTGGCGTCCTGTGGACTGTTGGACTGCGTAGCTGCCCTGCTGATCTTTTAGTCGGGTGTACTTCTGTCCTGGGACTGCTGGTCTCCGTTCCCCTAAATCTCCGTTGGCGTCTAAACTGGGCCCGAACGGTTGCGGCGCGATCGTGTGCCCGGCGCCCGGTGGAGCGATGGGCAAGCATGATAAACAGTTGCAGCCTAAACTTTCGTTTGACTCTAAGCGCCCAAAAAAAACGCAAATGCAGGTGGCCTCGGACACTGAGATGGAGCTAGAGGCGGGCAGCAGTGGCAAGTTGGAGAAAATGATGCTGGCCATGCAGCAAAGTCTACATACAATTGATAGTAAAATAGACAATTTGAATCTTCGCATGGATACCATGACGGCGAAGCTAGATAAACATGGCGTCCGCATAACCGAAGCAGAGCAACGCATTTCTCACGCGGAAGACAAGGTGGAGAATATTACAGAGTCATGCACCCAGATGGAAAAGCTCTTGGAGGTAATAAGGGCAAAGAGCGAGGATTTAGAAGCGAGATCTCGTCGCAATAATCTACGCATCACAGGGGTGACCGAGTCCACCAACACAGGCAAACTGGAACTATATGTAGAGGAAATGCTCAAGGGTATGCTGGGTGCTGAACACTTCTCAAGCATGCTGGTGGTGGAAAGAGCTCATCGCTCCCTGGCGCCGCGGCCTGTCCCAGGGGCGCCTCCGCGCCCGATTATCGCAAGGCTCCTGAACTATCGAGACAGGGATGTGGCTCTGAGGCTGGCTAGGGAGATGGGCACCACTAGATACCAGGGAATGGAGGTGGCGTTGTTCCCTGACTTCACGGCGGCGGTGCAGCAGGCTCGACGGGAGTTTCAGCAGGTTAAGAAGAAGTTACAAACCATGAAAATTCCATATGCCATGCTCTACCCGGCGCGTCTTAAAATTCTCCATGGTAGCAAACATCGCATTTTCATGGCTCCTAAAGACGCGATGCAGTACATCAAGCAGCTTGAACGGCGCGGAGCTTCAGGCGCGGACGGAGATGCCGCGGATGATGAGGACTAGGGGACTGCACCTTGTCGGCTGAGTGCTGTTGGTGAATATGCTTCCATTTTCTTCGTGTTTGGGCCTTTACCCGCAGCCCGGGTACACCGGCTGGTGCGCTCAGGTTTCGTGGTGTGCTGCTGGCCCGAGACTGTGCTGTGCAACTACTACTGTCATTAAGGGCCGCCCTGGGAGTGCCATGTTGTTGGGAGCACCTCTGGCTGGGCCTTTTCTGGATGCGTGGGGCTCAAATGGTAAATTATGCGTAGGTGTGCCTGGCGTTACGCCTGCGGCTGAACTGGGAGGCTGGTGGGACGTGGTGCTGCGGGGTCGCCCTGCCGGTGTGCGGGCTTGGTGTGGCACTGTGGCATTTCTTCTGCGCTTCGGTGTGGATGAACTGTCTCCTGTCTATGCCCGGCAGGCTGCTGGTGACCGGCTTGCTGGCAACACTTAGTGGATGATTACTCTTGGCACTGAGTCCCTCACTGTTTATTTGCGTAACTGTTATGTATGGATATACCGTGCGGCGCTGTGACAGACCTGGGAGCTGTGCCGGTTAGATGTCGCATAGCTGGGACGGGGGCCCTCTTTACGTTGATGCATCACAGTTCTGGTTGGATGTGTTGGAATAAGATGTGTTAAGGAGCAAATAGGTCCGGCCCTGACCACCCCTCCTACCAACGAGGGGGTATTTGGGCGGCTGGTGTCCTCCACTAAGGGTGCACCCCACGAAGTTATGGTACTGAGAGTTGGGTGTGGGCAGCTTACCTGCTCACGGTGGGTGGGGGGGGTCGGTTTGTTTACTGGGTTTGTTGCAATGGGGATTCTTAGCATAATTGGGATGCTACAGTGGGTGGGGGGGCTGGTTGGGGGAGTGTTCGCATGTGGTATTGTGTATAGCAGAATACGTGATAGCAAACAGAATGTAACGTACAGTATGCCTAAGGCAGACACGGTTATTACCCTGCTAGAGAGAGGAACGGATGGCGGCTGAGGGTGGCAACGTCACATGGATAACCTGGAATGTCAGAGGCCTGAACAATCCAAAAAAAAACTAGGGAGGTACTGGCCTATTTGGATAGGCATAAGGTGCAAGTGGCGTTCCTACAGGAGACGCACCTGACCAAGCAGGCAGCGGCTAAAGTGGCCACTAGATGGGCCGAGGTGACATGGTCGTCGTCATACTCCTCCTATGCGAGGGGTGTCATGATTTTGATAAAAAAGGGTCTACCCTTTGCGCTGGTGCACGTGGATATTGACGATAATGGCAGATATATTATTGTGCAAGGGAAGTTATGTGGTATGATGATGACTCTCATTAACATCTACGGTCCCAATATCGACGATCCTAATTTTTATGACGAAGTGTGGAACAAGGTCTATCGGCTGCAGCCGGCTCCAATAATATGTGGGGGGGATTTGAATGTGGTTCTAGACCTGTCCATGGATCGTCAGTCCAGTGTGGATCCCACGATCAAAAAGGCAGCGCAAGCTGTAAAGGATGGTATGCAAGAATTGGCTCTTATAGATATCTGGAGATTGAGACACCCGGGGGTGCGGGAGGGCACGTGTCACTCTTATGCGCATCACTCTTGGTCTCGGCTAGACTATTGGCTGACTACCGCTGAGGTAAACTCGCTCATCACTAAGGTGTGTCATCTGCCGGGTACGCTGTCTGACCACTCCCCTTCGCTGTTCCAGATGATCATACCCACGTACACGCCACCGCAGTTTCAATGGCGACTGCAGGCTTCTGCCTTGCAGGACCTGGTGTTCCGAGAGGGGGTACGGGATGCCATTGCTAATTACTTTGACGAGAACGACGGTTCAGTGGACAGTGTGGGCACTTTGTGGGAAGCATTTAAAGTGACGATACGGGGTGTATGCATAGGGTTGCAGGCAGGGGTGCTGAAGACACTTAGGAGGTCTATGAAACGATTGGAGCATGAACTTATAGATCTTGAACGTCAATATGAAAGCACGGCGGATGTAACTACCCTGGCGTCAATTAGAACCAAGGTAACTGAGTATAATGATCTGGCGAGTTCGGAGGTTAAGCATATGTCCCGGCGCTGGACAGCCAGGTATTATGGGGAGGGTGGGAGACCAGGTAAGGCCCTAGCAGATAAACTGAAAGTGCCTGGGGCGAAAGCTACTGTTGTGCAATCTGTAGTGGAGGGGGCTAATAGACATTGCGATAGCGCGGGTGTCCTTGCCACCTTCGTCCGCTACTATACAGCTATGTATGAGCATAGACAAACAGCGGATGAGGATGACATAGCGCAGTATCTGGAGGACATTGCGCTGGTCTGGCTTTCCAAAAGACAGCAGAATTTCTTAATGCACCCGCTCACGCCGGGCGAAATACGAGATGCGATTAAGGCATTGCCCAATGGTAGGGCTACGGGCACCGATGGGCTCCCAGCGGAGTTCTATAAGGAATATATTGATTTGCTGGTGCCACGGCTTCATACGATGTTCGAAGATGCGTATGAACAGCAAAAACTGCCGGCTACGCTCCGAGAGGCTCTGATTGTAACGTTATTGAAGCCAGGAAAGGAGTCCGATCAATGTGAATCATACCGACCGTTATCCCTCATGAATACGGATGTGAAAATATTAGCGAAAATCCTGGCGAACAGGTTGCAATTACTATTACCTGTTATGGTGCTCCCAGACCAATCCGGTTTCGTCCCTGCCCGCTCCACAGCTCACAACTTACGGACCCTGTTTGCGGTCCTACATCTCCTGGAGCCTACTCTACCTGCGGTGGCGGTCCTGCTGGACGCTGCGAAGGCGTTCGATTCTATATCTTGGCGCTACATGCTGGCAGTATTACATCGTATGGGGGTGCCTTTTATTTTTACCAACTGGGTCAAGCTGTTGTACACAGAACCGGTGGCGCGAGTGCGGGTGAATGGCAGGACCTCTGATACGTTCCCGATTCAGCGTGGGACGCGGCAGGGTTGCCCCCTATCGCCACTGCTTTTTGCGGTGGTGTTGGAGCCGCTGGCCTGCATACTGCGGCAACGCCATGCGAGGGCGGCGCTACGCTTTCAACAGAGGCCATTGGCTGTATCCATGTATGCAGACGATATGGTTTTGTATGTGCGTGAGCCAGTGCTGTATTTGGAACAACTCATTAGGGAATATGTACGATTTGAATGGTACTCTGGTTTGGGGATAAACTGGAATAAATCGGTGGTGGTCTCTCTGACAGAGTGCACGACTCAATTCGAACTGGGGTTCCCATTGGAATGGAGGGAGGAACCAGTTAAATATTTAGGGGTGTGGATACACAGGGATCCGCAGAAGATTATTAGTGCCAACTATGGCACCGCGGTCGTCCGACTTGAGGAACAGGTCACCAGATGGATACGCCTACCGTTGTCATTTGCTGACAGGGTGGCTCTCCTTAAGATGGTGGTTCTCCCCAGATTCTTATACCTGTTTGGCACCGTTCCCATCATATTAAGATCGCATTTCTTCCAGACGCTCCGTGGCTTATTGATTACGCTAGTTTGGGGGGGAAAAAAGCCGCGCGTTAAATGGGACGTTCTGACACTGCCCTATGAGTCGGGAGGATTTAAGGTGCCGGATATGCACCTATATTACCTATGCGCCCAAGCGCAGTATGCCTTTTATTGGCTAAATGCACCACCGTACACCCCCCATGTCGCTGTTGAGGCGGGGGCGGTGAACCCGTTACCACTGCAAGCAATGATTGTCAACGACACTACGGTATTTGAAAACGATGAAGTTGACACAGTGCAATGTACAGCGCATGCTTGGAGAGAACTCGGGAAACGTGCCCGGAGGCTGCCGCTATATGCTCCGGCGATGCCCCTTCTGCATCACGGGAAAATCTCGGTGACAACCGAAGCGGGCTCCTTGAAAGTTTTGCAGAAGGTGGGAGCGCGCACCATGGGGGATATATATCCTAATGGCCAGTTTATTGATCTTAATGCATTTGTGGGGGGTGAGGACAGGCCCGCTATGGCAACGTTTGTATACTGCAGACTACGAGCCGCACTTGTGGCCCTGCACACGTGCTTCCCTGAGGAGCCTCCAGCTCTGACGGCTTTGCAATTGCTGTATACCTCGCAACTTCGAACTAAACTGGTCACTCGACTGTACAACGCCTCGCAAACAGATGAGGCTGCTGTTACTCTGGGCCCCATGAATAGGTGGAATGAAATCCTGCCACAGAAGCTCACTGAAGATGAATGGGTAGATTGTTGTAGGCTTACAGGACAACTTACAGCCAATGGTAACCTACGGCTGATCCACTATAAATACATTCATCAGATGTATTATACACCAGTGCAACTTCATAAATATGGACTCCGGGATTCGCCTTGTTGTAGACGCTGTGGTGCAGACACGGCTGACTTTTGCCACTTGTCCTGGACCTGTCCAAAGGTATCTGATTTCTGGGGTAAAGTTACGGGGGCGGTGGCGGAAATGGTGGGTGAGCCTCTTGTATGTACTATGACCCTCTGTCTTCTGGGGAATGTGTTAAAGCTCAAAGCTAGCAATCGTAAGCTAGCAGCCTTGGCGCTACTCTTGGCTAAACGTAGGGTCTCGATTCATTGGGATGGTAGGCCGGCGCCGCAGGTAGCACAGTGGCTCAAAGATATAGCATATTGTCGGGACCAACTTCTATGCTATTGGGAGGAGCTGCCGCAAGCTTCGAGGCCGCGAGACATTTGGGGACCTTTCACTGCTTATCTATTGGCTCATTCCACTGCTGAATAGTGCTTCCTTGGTGACTGCTGGATGTGATATGTGCTTTCTTCCTCTGCCATCTATTGCTATGATGTACTTGACATTGTTGATACTGTACCAACTTCATGCTATGTGTTCTGCACTATGATACCCAGAGCCATCAGGCGCTGTTTGTGTGTTTTTTCTGTTACTGTGAAAACTTTATAAATAAAAAAAAAAAAAAAAAAAAAAAAAGGTGTCAGCTGCTTACCTTTCCTAATAAAGTGGCCTTTCGCTTTTAATCTGGCCTGTCATTTCTGCGCCGTCTCGTCTGAATGTCTTATGGGGTACAATATGAATAATTAGCAAAATGGCTACAACTCTGAATGTTCTGCACACGTCAATGTGCTAAATAGCTAGTGCTGTGTGTCCAAATGTAGGGAATCATGCTGGCAATTGCATGAAATGATATTTTTTCATTTCCACTGTCGGGATTACTGCTGTGAAGTCGTCAGAAATTAGGACCATTCCATCAGTCTATGCTCCCAGACAACCTCTCCGCTCTTCATCATCCTCCTCAGCGGTCCCTCAAACTTCCTGCTTCATATTACTGAGCCTTAATCATCGATTTCACACGTTTCATCACCATGGAATTTTCCATATATTACCTCACTCCCCTCGTCCCAGTTATAACAATGTAAGATGGAACCCACCTCCATGACAGGAATTCCAGAATGTAAATGCTGTGAATGCCAGTTCCACCATGTACTAGAAGAGCCTTAAAGAGGCTTGCACTCCCAACATCCTCCTAGAACGTTTGTCTGATATATACTTTGATAGTGTTTAATGCCTTGGCAGCGGGCACGTCCATAGTGGTTCACTGCAAACTTCTCCTTCAGGACTGGTACAAACTTGCAGCACAAAAACCAATAGAACTCCTTGGGCCCTTATAGGCATCTCAAATGTTTGAAAATGAAGTGGAGGATAATGTCCATAGAGTCTTCAAAAACGTAAACAATTGTAATCCATCAGCAAGCCAGAACCCAGATGTTTGCCATTTTCTGGTCATCATTGATCCTCCTTTTGTCAAACTTGCTATTGTCAGCAGCCTCCCCAAGCTCCCCAGGCTCACAGTAGCTGGGAAAAGGGAAATCCAAATACACATTCAGGAAACAATAGCCGTCTCCAGATTGAATTTAGCCCTCCTAACTGTTGTGTTGATGTTCTTGTAGCAATGTGACCTCATTGGGTTCCAACTACTACATTCTGTAACTATGGAATCCAGTGAGATCACTTGCAGACTGATCAACGCTGGAAGAGGAGTGTCCAGACTGTCCTGCTCACTTCTGCTGGGTTTATTGAATAAATCTATGTAGAAAGGATGGATTGTAGTCACGAGGTAAGTTCAAGTAGAAGTTTATTGGTAAGTTACAAGTTCATTTGAGATGGTAGTTACAAGTTCAGGATCTCAAGATCCCAAGTAAATATGTTAAGCAGGCTAATTCAAGATCCCACCAGGAGCTGCATCTTTGCTGCTCAGCCTACTCCTCCAACTGTCATTCCTCCAGTCCACCAGGCACACCAACATTCTACACAGTCATCACGCATTCCAACATTCCATACACACATACTCATGCATACTGGCTGAGCAGCAGGAAGTGTAAGTACAACATATCCTCTTCCCTTGAGAAATCAACGAACTAAAAAACAGAACAAGCTTTTAAGAGGGTAGCACCCATATGCAGAGGGCTTGTTGAAACATTGCAACAAAAAGAATATTTTAGGTGAAGAAAGGATGCAAGATGAGGAAGAACATTGAAGCTGCAAGAAAATAGGTACGTATTGCAAAAGAACAGAGAATGGAAAAGTGAGTGAAAGTATACAGCAAGGAAAAGAGTGCAAATGAGAAAATACGAACATAACATAGCACATCCCCTTCCCTTGGAAACATAAAGAAGAAGAATCCAGAAATTGGAATAAATGAGAAACTGCAAATATGAGATAAAGAGGGAAACATATTAGCAATTCACATGGAAATAAGATTTTCAGATGGAAAACGAGAATAGGAAGAAGGCTATCCTCTAAACCACTATATTAAATTCAATTTTAGCATGGAAATACTGTGCAAGGTTGGGAGAAGAGTTGATACCAATAAAGAATATAACCCAACTAGTCACCCACTTCAACACACCACGCACTAAAGAGGACAAAGTGTAGGACTTGGAGAATGGAGGACACCCGCGGAGTGTAAATTCCAAACCAATCACACTGTTCTACACGCCACAACCATATAAGGAACACTATGGAAAACTCAATGCATTTACTTAAATGCATACAAAATAAACAATTATAGGGTACACTGCCCATTGCGCACCAAAAAAACAGACAAAATATATATAATATATAGGGAACACGGCCCATTGCGCACCATAAATTTTAGAAAAGGGTACACTGCCCATTGCGCACTACATGTTACAATACTTGGCTAAACCACCAACTGCACAAGTATGCAGGGAAAACAAAACAAAAATATAGGTGTAAAGGAAAAGTAACCCACACCGCTAGAAATTATACGGGTAATGCAAGTGTAAAATGGGTAAACGACCCACACTACTAGGCAAACAATCTTCACAAAAATTAGGCACACATGCTGTAAAAGGTGAAATCAGTGTAAAGGGTGTGCGCACCACCCACACCGAAAGATAAAAACAAGTATATAGAGACCAGCTCTAATACACAACTACCCTAAAGGAAACATCTAAGCATAGTGCCCTGAAGATAACTAGATCGGCCATAACATTAGCAAATAAAGCTCACACTAAATGCATACCACATATGCAACAACTCAATTAAAATATGAGTAAAGATAGAACAAAACACAGTGTAAATAGCAGATTACCTGGTGTACTAAATAAGATGAAACTGAAGTACACCTCCCCTTACACACACTTGTCAAACACCTTAGAATGTCATTAAAACAAAACATAAGCCATTACAAGCAAATTAAATCGTAGTTCAAAACTCATGGCAGATGACTATCTATAAGAAAGGAAGAACAAACGCCGGTGAGCGAACTCTCTCACCCGAAAAGGCACGAACTGTCCCACGCCGATTTAAGTCCAATTCGCCTCATCTAGACATTTCCGGTGAGTAGCGTGGCTTGACTTCAAAACATCAGTGTTCACAAAAACTGTCAATATGCTGTAAAGAACGTGGACATCACAACGAGAGCACAGCGCAAGAGTGCTAACTTTGAAAGAATGCGAAGAGCTACGGAGCAAGATAATGAAGCTGACAGCAATCCAATTCCTCGGTGTTGCATGGAGTCAACGGTCAAAATAACTTTATTGACACGCAAAAGAAACGTGGTTGGCAGACATCACATTGTGCGTGAAATTGCTGGGCACGAAGGAGAGCGCCAAACAGAAAATGGAGGCACGCACCGGTGACGCCGTGCAGGATGGCTCCCGGCACCACCGTGCTGCAAAGCGTAATGCATTAGAACCTCGGAGACCAGCAAACGTCACAGAGGAAGCACAGCAGCTTCGCTGGACACAGGAACGCGGTAAGGCTGCACGCGCAATGTCCACACACAAGGCGAGCGCGCGATGTAGTGATTTAAATTGGTCGATGAACTGTCACATGTAGGGGAAAACGGCTGGGGCCCACAATGAAATTCAAAAATTGGGCTTACCTCCATCTGTCCATAACCTCATGCCTTCGGTACAGGAAGCAAAGATAAAAACAAAATAATACCGTACAGTGCAGTTGTCGCCTCACCCAAAGCACCGCACCAAGGACTCCTTACACAAAGTGCTCGCAGTGTGGATCTCGCCTCATCCAAAGCGTCGTGTTAATCACGCCTTAAATAAAGTGCTCGCTGTGCAGATCTCGCCTCACCCAAAGCGTCACTTTAAACACTCCTCACAACCGTGTCTTCTGTTGATAACAGTTGATCAAAACATTGCCATACATTTTGTGCTCTTAACCACTGTCTCCGAATAATTCTGAAAGTCCAATAATGTAGCCAACAATAAAAATATGCCAGACCTTGATGTCTACTGATCAGCGATGTATCCGTTTCTTTTGAAGTATAAAGCCATAAGGAATGTGAAGCGCCCTGGGTAGGCTGTCCAGATGGTGAAGGACACTGGTGGGATATACAAGGGCGTTCTTTTCCTTGATTTTTAAGTTTCTTTTCGTCAAGTAGTTTCTTCAATCCATACAGTTCAATAAAAATATCAGTATCTTAACCTTCAGTAGTCTTGTCACGCAGGGTTTCTTCCAGATCGTCGCCAATGTAGAAAGGATGGATTGTAGTCACGAGGTAAGTTCAAGTAGAAGTTTATTGGTAAGTTACAAGTTCATTTGAGATCGTAGTTACAAGTTCAGGATCTCAAGATCCCAAGTAAATATGTTAAGCAGGCTAATTCAAGATCCCACCAGGAGCTGCATCTTTGCTGCTCAGCCTACTCCTCCAACTGTCATTCCTCCAGTCCACCAGGCACACCAACATTCTACACAGTCATCACGCATTCCAACATTCCATACACACATACTCATGCATACTGGCTGAGCAGCAGGAAGTGTAAGTACAACAATCTACCATTTCGAATTGGATCCAGGATCTTTAATATGTAAGAATGGCGACGAGCTAGAGTAACTAAACCCAGCAACAGCGGACCCACATTGATGCCACTACGAATTACTTTATTTTGTTACAAGTGGGACATTTGACTACAATCGCAATTTCAACGCGCTGTTCACACTTGTGCTGAAGTGCCTGCAGTGCCTGCAACCTTACCAGCGTAAGAATCGGCATCACCCGTCAAAGTCAGCGGATCGGCATCCCAAAAGTCAGTGAAACGCTGTTGGATGCAGCATTGTTTGAATTCTCCGAGGTACGCGGGATTTGAATCGGCCCACATTCCAATCCGCGCTGCCATTCTCAGCTTCTTCGTGCATCAGAAGCTGCGTGCGTAACGATTGACACGTCACACGCCAGCAAGACGCGTGAAGAACATCGTATCCAGGCAACACGACGCGTTTGCGCGGGCCATCGTCATCACGCTACGCTGTCAGGAAAGCAGCATCGGAGTGCAACCTAGCAACGGAGTATACGGAGAACGAAGGAATCTCTTTGTATACACGCGCACTGTCCCCAGTTAACCTATGGGAAGAATTTAAAAGAAAGAAGCAAGAAATCTTCTCTCTACGGTGATACACACACCGTGTAACATTTAATAGTACAAATAAATGTTTTTTTTCTTTTTTCTATTCTGTCAATCCTGTATTGTATTCTAACTTCTTCTTGCCATTTGTAAGTATATTTGATTCTTCACCCTCCTAACCATGCCAGCACTGGACCCCAGTGACTGCTTAGTGGCACAATGCAATAATTTTACCAGGCATGAAAACAACTACTTCAGACAAGCGAGTGGTCGGAGTGATCCTCTTCAGTTACGTCATATATTTTACAACACCTCTTCCAGTATCAGGTGTGACAATCACCTCTCAGAAAAGGCTGTCTTCACCAGGAAACTGCAGTATTTATTGGACAGGAATGCCATCATGCCCGTCCCTTCACCTCATAGGGGTTGGTGGTGTACTCAATTGTGTTCAAAGTTCCCAAGATCGTGGGGGTATTTCATCTTGGAATCAGTTAAAAGTTTATGAACCAGTGGGACCCCATTGGTTGCTCAAGGCATTATTCCTAGTGGGTCAGTGGGACTTTATGATGACTCTGGATTGAACCAATACTTTCTTACATGTACCAATACCTCTGTAGGTTTTAACATGATCTCCACTTCACTGTTAAGGAGCTCCATTTACAATTCAAAGTTCTTCCAATCTGCTCCAGATCTGCACCCAGGGTCTTCATGAAAGTTCTGGTTCGGTGTCCCTATTACACCTGCAGAGGTAGACTCCGCTACCTCTGTGGAAATGGTGAAACAGGGCCTGGTGGGAGTTCAGTCTTAACGGGCAGATCATGGATGGCCACTCAATCTGTCAAAGTCCAATGGGGTTCCTTCTCAGAACAGGACATTCATTGGACCTCAGTACAGGGCAGATCTGGGTTTAAGTGTATTTCCCAGCAGTCAGGGCAGAGACATTACAGTTTCCCTTGAAGCATCCTCTGCCCAGTGATTCCGTTTCTGTGGATTTGGCTAAATATCCAAGAGAATATGGCAGCATGAGTCTTCCTGGTGCAGTGTGTGTGTTCCTATATGCATCCTCTATTGTCATCACTTATTGCTCATTAGGACCTGCCTGCTTAGCTGTACAACCATCCTCCTCCTGTAACTTCAGTTTCTCGCTCACAGATGATGTGGTGGCTGTGCATTTCTCATCTGTTAAAAGGAGTTCCACAACAATCTCCTTCCCCAATTGAAGAGTGCTCACTGAGATGGTGAACCACTCTGGAAGCCAGTTCAGTTCAGGCTTGAGGGTCTCTCCTGGAAAGCCAGAGATCCTCCAACTGAAGAGATTTGCCAGAGGTCTTCAAATCCCTCAAAAGGTTTTGCCCATTTATTTGACACAGTTGGGATGTTTGGTAGAAGATAACTGCCTTCTCTGTGGGCAGTACACATCTGAATACCATACAAAATGCAGACAAGCAGACACAGTAGTATCTTCAGTATCTCACAGGACTTGGCCTCTTGCCCTCGTGTATTCAGAGGAATACACAGGAGATTTGAGAGTCCAA
Organism: Triturus cristatus; assembly: GCF_964204655.1. Lineage (NCBI taxonomy): Eukaryota > Metazoa > Chordata > Amphibia > Caudata > Salamandridae > Triturus > Triturus cristatus. The sequence goes on along the minus strand of NC_140590.1, from coordinate 887,487,681 downwards.
CTCTGGATCTATTTGCCTCCCGGCAAATGAAGTAGTCTCAAGGGTTTTCTCCAAAATGCCATTTCTGACAGCTTGGGGGTTGGAAGCACCTATCTACTCCTTGTCCCCAGAGTTTCTATGTCTTATTTCCGATCTCCATAATTCCTCATTTGTTGACACAAATTTGGAACGACTCAATAGTGTTCATTCTGTTGGTCCCTTTCTAGCCAAGGCACTCCTGGTTTACCATGTGGGATGCATTATCAACTCATTCAACTTGCACGCTCCCTCTTCTACCATCTCCATTCCAACAGCAGGACTCCATTGTCCCTAGGAGTCTGGCCTTTTTGGTCTGGAGTTTCAGAATGTGGAGTTTCAGTGAACCATAGGGATTCTCCTGTTTGCCCAATGTGAACCCCTTTCTACTGTGATCTGGAAATGAAGTTGTCTTTTTGGTTGCTCACCTCATTGGGTAATTGGGTGCTCTTTATTGTAGAAAGGTGATTCTGTCTATTGTTCTTGAAAAAGTGATACTTCTTGCTAATCTTTCCTTTCTTACAAATGTTTGTGCTAATTGTCACTACGTGTAGAAGATGGTTCTTCTCCTTCCTTGGAGGAAGAGTTGGCTGGGCACTTCATCAATGTACCTAGGCCATTGCGGACCTATTTGGAAACTTCAGAGTTTTTTAAGCAATCTGAGCACTTATTTTTCACCTTTGGGATGTTGGGGATTGAGCACAAGCCTTCAGCAATTTCGATTAGTAGAGGGATCATGTGCACTTTTGCTGCTTATTCCATTGTGGATGTTCCTCTTTCGGCACACATGGTGGCTCAACCAAGATTGTACAGCTGCTTCATGGGTGGAAGTGAAGGCTTCCCTTTCTAAGATTTGTCTACTGCCACTTGGGTGTCACTTCATACCTTTATTTTCCTTTACTATCAGTAAGGTCTGGGGAATTTTGGTGTTGTGGCCCACCAGCAAATAATTTCCGGATTCATTTAAAGTTTGAATAGTTTTGATTTGCAGTAAAGACAGTGAGCGGTGGTTGATGCATTATCAGGGTATTTGGGGTATATGTTATTTCCTACACTTGCTGGTGGGCTTCTTTGCTTTAAATTTCCTCATAGTGTTTTGAATGGGATGAGAAAGATGGATGTCTAAGTAATGTCTGGATTACTTACCAGTATTCTCTATTACTCCTAGTTCTACTCTTCCACATCCCATTGATATTCCCACCAACCTCCCTGGACTGGCTGGCCATCAATGAACTTCAGTAAGTTCTGCGTGATGCTGGGAGTGCTATCCTCCATATGCACCATGAAGGTGGGTGTGACCAGCACTCACAACAGACCCTGGAATTATTGTCATGGATGAGGGATCTACCTCTCATTGCTAAGATTGGAACAAGGAAAAATACGAGTTAGAGTAAGGACGACTACTGGTAAGTAGCCCAGGCATCAACGTAGCACCCATCATTCACCCCTGATTAAAAACCAGTTTTAAAAAAATGCTAATACTTTTGAAGGGATGCAATAAAACCTGAACCACATCTGCAGCTCCCTGGCTCCGCGCTATTCTCATAATGACCCAGGCCATTACCCTAATAGGTCTATTTCTTTATCCTTCAATGTCATTCTCCTTCTTTAGAATTAAACCTGATTGGGTCTCCCTGTATCGACTGCCATAAAGGGCTCTAATATTTTTGATTTCATCCAACGATATAATACATATTTTGATTCAGTAATAAATGCCATGTGATCTTACGTTATGTTAGGTAATAGTATTGTTGTTAGGGCAGCATTCTCAATAAATGTGGTGGCAGAGATCATCAGATTATCAGAAACACCAGGGGGTAGAGTAGATTTCTTATGGTCCTTCTAAAGTTAAGATGCTCCTGTTGCGAACAGGAATTAAAAAGACTTTAAACTTTGTGCGGAAGGTACTGCTACGGCATCTGTGAAGCATTAATAAGACATTCTTTGCACCAGGCTCTTTAAAGACTGAGGAAGGGTGATTACACTGGTGGATTCTGGGCAATAGAAGTGCTCTTGAAGTTTTCCACCAGCACAGTGAAAGGAATACAGTTGTTTATTCAAGGAAGTGTAGAGTGAAAGGTGCATAGATTTCCACTACCCGACTGGCAGTGGGCTTACTCTTGCTATAGCTGTTGAAACTTTAACTCATACATTTGGCCTCTAGATAAGTCCTCAAGAAAGGCGGGCATGTGGTATCTCGTGGAAAGGTTGTTTTGCTGAATTACATGAATGAGCATCAGGACTTAGATTGAGGAAGCATTGTCATCAACAATGTTATTACTGTCAGAATGTGCATCTTGTAGAAAGGATGGATAGTAGTCACGAGGTAAGTTCAAGTAGAGGTTTAATGGTAAGTTACAACTTAGTTCAAGATCCCACCAGGAGCTGCATCTTTGCTGCTCAGCCTACTCCCTCTAACTGTCATTCCTCCAGTCCACCAGGCACACCAACATTCCACACAGTCATCACGCATTCCAACATTCCATACACACATACTCATGCATACTGGCTGAGCAGCAGGAAATGTAAGTACAACATATCCTCTTCCCTTGAGAAATCAACGAACTATAAATAGAACAAGCATATAAGAGGGTAGTACCAATATGCAGAGGGCTTGTTAAAACATTGCATCCAAAAGAATATTTTAGGTGAAGAAAAGATGCAAAAAGAGGAAGGACAAAGAAGCTGCAGAAAAATAGGTACATATTACAGAAGAACAGAGAACGGAGGAATGAGTGAAAGTATACAGCAAGGAAAAGAGTGCAAATGAGAAAATACAAACATAACATAGCACATCCCCTTCCCTTGGAAACATAAAGAAGAAAAATCCAGAAATTGGAATAAACGAGAAACTGCAAATATGAGATAAAGAGGGAAAACATATTAGCAATTCACATGGAAATAAGAATTTCAGATGGAAAATGAGAATAGGAAGAAGGCTATCCTCTAAACCACTATATTAAATTCAATTTTAGCATGGAAATACTGTGCAAGGTTGGGAGAAAAGTTGATACCAATAAGGTATATGATCCAAACCAGTCACCCATTTCAACACACCACGCACTAAAGAGGGCAAGGTGTAGGACTTGGAGAATGGAGGACACCCGCGAAGTGTAAATTCCAAACCATTCACACTGTTCTACACGCCACAACCATATAAGGGACACAAAGGAACCAATAATGCATGCAAAATAATCCATTATAGGGTACACTGCCCCTTGCGCACCAAAATATATATAATGTAAAGGGAACACGGCCCATTGCGCACTATAAATTTAAGAAAAGGATACACTGCCCATTGCGCACTAAAATATCTATGATATATAGGGAACACAGCCCATTGCGCATTCTAAATATAAGAAAAGGGTACACTGCCCATTGCGCACTAAATATTTTAAGAATTGGGCACACTACCAATTGCGCACGTAAGCAGAGAAGAAAAATAAATAAATAAATAATGATAAGTGTAAAGGAAAAGTAACCCACACTGCTAGGTAGAACAAATATACAGGAAATATACAGGTAATGCAAATGTTAAAAAGGATAAACAACCCACACTACTAGGTAGAGCAAATATTCAAGTTAATACAAGTGTAAAAAGGTTACCAACCTACACTGCTGGGCAAACAATCTATACTAAAGTTAGGCACAAATGCTGTTTACGGAGAAATCAGTGTAAAGGGTGTGCGCACCACCCACACTGAAAGATAAAAACAAGTGTATAGAGACCGGCTCTAATACACAACTACTCTAAAGGAAGCATCTAAGCTTAGTGCCCTGAAGATATCTAGATCGGCCAAATCATTAACAATTAAAGCTCACACTAAATGCATACCACGTAAGCAACAACTCAATTAAAAATGAGTAAAATACAGAATAAAATACAGTGTAAATAACAGATTACTTAGTGTACTGAATAAGATATGAACTGTGGTACACCTCCCCTTACACACCACTTGTCAAACACTTTAGAGTCATTTGAATTATTACATAAGCCATTACAAGCACATTAAATCATAGTTCTAAACCAAAGGCAGATGACCATATATGAGAAAGGAAAGACAAACGCCGGTGAGCGAACTCTCTCACCCGAAAAGTGTTGAACTGTCCCACGCCGATTTTAAGTACTTTAAGTGTTAGGAGTTGGAAGAGAAAACAAATACAGAATAACTGCACCCTCTGGCGGTTGACAACGATGTGACTTATTTTAAGTGATGTAAAGATTGCTTAACGATTCGTAACGCCAAGTCAGCTGGTAGATTTTCCGGTGACTAGGAAGCACAGTATGCTCACAGATTGCCAACAACTGTCACAAGCCAGGTGCAGGGTTGATCGAGGATACCAAAAACAGAGTACAACCCAGGAGCATTCACTTCAACTGAGCACGAAGGGTTACGTAGCGTGAATGTGATCGGGAAGCTGACAGCAACAGTGAAGCACGCCAAACTAAAAATGGCGGCACGCACAGGTGACGCCGTGCAGGATGGGTCCCGGCACTTCTGTGTTACAGTGCGTAATGCATAGAGGCTCTGGAAACCATCGCACGTCATAAAGGAAGCGCAGCAGCTCCGCTGGACACAGGAATGCGGTAAGGCTGCATGCGCAGTGTCCACACACAAGATGAGCGCGCGATGTGGTGATTTGAACTAGGCAATTGAACCGTCACATGTAGGGAAACGGCTGAGGCCCAAATTATAAACCAAGAATTGGGCTTACCTCCATATATCCGTAACTTCACGACTTCGGTACACATGGAAAGTCGACCATTTCGGCAGTGTTCGCAATGCAGATCTCGTCTCACCCAAAATGTAGCATTAAACACTCCTTAAACAAAATGCTCGCAGTGCAGATCTCGCCTCATCCAAAGCGTCACGTTAATCACACCTTAAACAAAGTGCTCGCTGTGCAGATCTCGCCTCACCCAAAGCGTCACTTTAAACACTCCTCACAACCGTGTCTTCTGTTGATAACAGTTGATCAAAACATTGCCAAACATCTTGTGCTCTTAACCACTGTCTCCGAATGATTCTGAAAGTCCAATAATGTAGCCAACAATAAAGATATGCCAGACCTTGATGTCTGCTGATCAGTGCTGTGTTCGTTTCTCCTGAATATACTACCACAAGGAATGTGAAGCGCCCTGGGTAGGCTGTCCAGATGGTGAAGGACACTGGTGGGATTTACGAGGGCGTTCTTTTCCTTGATCTTTAAGTTTCTTTTCTTTGAGTAGTTTCTTGAATACAGTTCGATAAAAATGTAAATATCTTCACCTTCGGTAGTCTTGTCACGCAGGGTTTCTTCCAGATCGTCGCCAATGTAGAAAGGATGGATAGTAGTCACGAGGTAAGTTCAAGTAGAAGTTTAATGGTAAGTTACAAGTTAGTTCAAGATCCCACCAGGAGCTGCATCTTTGCTGCTCAGCCTACTCCCTCTAACTGTCATTCCTCCAGTCCACCAGGCACACCAACATTCCACACAGTCATCACGCATTCCAACATTCCATACACACATACTCATGCATACTGGCTGAGCAGCAGGAAATGTAAGTACAACACATCTGATCTGAGGGAAGAGAGCAAAATCCAGGGACAGCCTTTTTCAGACCTAGCAGAATCGTCCTGACTCTGAGATTTTCATTGCCAGTGATGGCCAGCAGCAAGCACATGAGATGTTTCACAAATGTAATCTGGCAGATCATTGGCGCACATCGTCCTAAGTGTATCATGGCATTGTTTGCCACACAACTGACCTTTCTCGTACAGAATACAAGACTAAGCAGACCTTTATGAGTAAAGTCCTGAGAAAAGCCCACAGAGTAAAGTGAGGAGAAGTGAAGTCAATACCTTGGAAGAGACAACACAGGATAGATATACAACTGCTGCTGCTGAATCCAGATAGCACTCTTTATGAGAAAATCCCCCCTTACCGCAAATGGACTGGTGCACCCTATTTCTACTTGAACATTTGATCTAAATAAAATTTAGGATGTAACCTCTGGCAAAAGCAAAGATTGCTAAACTGAAATATCAACACACATCAGCTGGTAAACATGGAAACTAAATGGAATCAGGGAACTATCTATTGGAACCCCACCCAATACTTCTCTGCAAATGGTGGGATTGATTGGGGCTGTTGCATAATATTTTTATAAATGGGGCCAAGTTATGCACTTTAGGTTTAAATGTTGTTTGGTAATCATACAATGTAGCAAAACAATGAAACACATGTTTATTAACCATTTCTCCAAACATGGGTCATTGTCAAATAAGAAATACATTACAGCTTTAATATTCTGTACCCGGTGTCACAATTTCCAAATGAAACTGGCTAAAAATGTGTTTCACCAGGAGTTTCTAATAGTCCCTCTAATAGTCACTAAATAAATGATTCCCTAACATCGGCAAAAAAAATCTCCCAAATGAGCATCATTTTCACTCAAATATTTTCGAAATACCCTAAGATTAGCCACAAACATCAAATTCTTCATCACCAATAGATAGTCACATTTTTTCCACAAATTTCATCTTTTAACTGTTGGTAAATGGGCAAATATTAACCATAAATTCTGGAATACAATTTTCTAAACACAAACGCATTTCTTAACTAAATATCAGATATCCATATTTAGGTTTCTCCTGTCAGCGAAATCTTTTGTAAACAAAAAATAAAACCTAAAAACATGCTCAGAGACCACCCATTACTTACCATTGATTGGCTTTGATGTCACTTTTGTTTCCTTTCTTCCTATTGGTCTGCACTGCTTGCTTGCCTCCTGCGACTTTGAGCATGGAACAAGTACAGCTTAGTGTCTGCACCCAGTGTCCTTCCAATGGCCGCGAACTCCTGCTGGTACTTTTTTTTCCTATTTGTCATACGATCTATAAGGGTGCCTGTGTCTGCAGTCCCTCCCACTTTCACGGCTCAATCCCTAACCTCCCTCATCTTGTGTGCCCTTCTTTCTCCTCCCACAGTACGGTGTGTTGCTGCTCTTCCACTTCTCCCCAAACCACCCTCGCCTTGCTTGCTCCCCACCCTCCTCCCACTGTCCGTTGTGTTGCCGCTCCTTCCCCCTCCCCTGCACCTCCCTTGTGTCGCTTGCCCCCTCATCCTCCTCCCACTCTATCCATTATGTTGCAGACCCCCACCACAGTTCCCGTTGCCCCCTCCAACACTCTTGTCCACCACAAAAAATCTTAAAGCCAAATAGCTCTTGCAAGAGCTATTTGGCTGGGTTCATGTTTTTTAGTCCTATTGCTCAGCAGCATTGTGCAACATGGATAAAAGAAAAAAAGATATTTGACGTGGTCAACGCTGGCTGCGTCATAGTGTATTTTTTTCTTTACTTTGAGCCATGTTACACAGCAGCCCACAATGCTTTGCAACATGTCTAAAACTACATTGACAAAGCCAATAGTTTGTGAATAGGCGAAACCTATTAGCATTGCCAATGCTTGTTGGAAATTGACTCATTTTGTCCCCAGACCACAGTTCTCCGTTTCTCAACCAAAATTTCCTTTTGTCTTCAAATGGAAGTTTATAATTTTGTTTAGTAATTAAACTCATGATGGTCCCAAGCATTAGGTTGTTCAGTGAAATTAGCTCCTTTAATGTATTACTTTATTTATTTAGTCATTTTGCATAGTTGGTACAAGGTTCAAGAGAATCAGGAAATGTATATAGATCAACTCTATAAACAAGATATCAGGAGCAATCATAGGAATAGGGATCATAAATACAAATATACTACTGTATAGGGAAGTACAAGTACAAAAGCAGTAATGAAAGTGTGAGCAATTCAAGGACCATAATACATAGAATACACATAATGAAAAGATCTTTCCCGAGCTATTAGGGTGATAGCTGACTAATAGTAATGAACAGTGTCGAGTTAGTCTGTTTTAGAGTTGAATTTCAAATAAGAAAACGTTTTCACCTGCATCCATAAATTAAAGTTTGCACTTACTGGGGTAGCACTCAACTGTGGTCCCTGTTCAGTATTTTGAAATTCATCACTATGATGTTAATGACACTTACACATCACTTCCTAATATTTTCATAAGACCGTTTGAAGCATAAATGTTGGCATCAAGAGAGAACGGGTTAAGTTTATTTGCATCATGCTAAAAGTTTATCAAATGTCCCTGAAAGCCCATCGGCAATCACTCACAAGCATACATCATAGAGAATATGTGTGAAGTATTCGCTTTAAAGAACACACTCTTGATTTATGCAGGAAAAATACATTTTGAATACATGGTTACAGGGGACCCTGGTTCAGATATCCCTGATAACAATCATTCAAGAGATGACTGTGCTTGGCGATTCAAATACACATCTAGGAGATTTACCAACGGAAACATATTTATTTTCTTTTTGTGATCTACTGCATGATTGTTCCATCAAATGTTAAGGGTTTCAACTTATTGAATATCTTCATTGGAGCTAGTCATCAACATAGTACTTTTCAACCTCTGGTACAGGGCGTTTTAGATGAGGGGTTCTAAATTAGGAAATGGGTCATCAGAGTCCTAAAGGGTAAAATGGGTGGCGGGTCACATCAGGCACCCAGAAGAACAAAGGGGGACGGACCCGAGCTGGTCTCAATTATCTTGTGTGCTGCTCCGGGTACCGGTGAGATGCCTCACTACCCTCGGACTTGAGGGCGGTACGGCAGGGCTGGGCGCGGTTGGCTAGAAGGGCACGTGTTGTAATTCCCTACGTGCCTGAGATCCCTTTACGAATGTGTGAGGCGTTACCCCACGGGGGAGACTGGAGCCGGTTGCTGGCCTGGGAGGAGGCGGGAGTTATGACACTGGGTGACCTATATGAGGATGGTAATCTACTCCCCTTTGACGACTTTAGGAAGCGGCATGATCTCCCGCGGGGGGACTTCCTCTTACATGCAGCCTTGACTTCGGCTATCAGGAAGCACTGGCGGAAGGGGCTGGTGGAGCCGGACACCTCTCTTGCCTGTCAGTATGTAGTGATGGTGGCGGGTACCTTTAAGGCGGTGACTTGTCTCCACAGGCGGATTACTGGGGATATGCGGCAACCCTTGGCTGCGCTGCGCTGCGCGTCAAGTGGGAGGCGGACCTGGGGGCGCCTATTGCGGACAAAAACTGGGAAGAAATCACGGAGCGCCCTTGGAAGTGTACACGAAATGCACGTTTCCAGCTCATTCAGTTTTATGTTTTCCATAGGGCATAACTTACACCTAGCAAAATAGCTGAGTACTTTGGGGGACCGGATGCTTGCCCCCGATGTGGCCATGTTGGGGCGACTTTTCTTCACATGTTCTGGGACTGTTCACAGGTGTCAGGATTTTGGCAGGAAGTGGCGACGGTACTCCTGACGGTGACAGAGAAGGATTTGGAGGTGGGCCCGGGGTCTGCTTACTGCATGGGTTTCCGCACACTGCAAAGACTAAGGTCACCAGTAGGTTTATTGACCTGGGGCTGGTCCTGGCCAAGCGGGAGATTACTACCCATTGGAAGGCGAGGCAGGGACCTAGTTTCTTGCGTTGGACTAGGGAAATGGAGAAATGGGCAGGAAGTGAGGGGACTTATAGATTATGTCTGGCTAGACGTAGTGGAAATGAGAGATCGCAAGAATGGGCCCGGGCATGGTTGGCACTCCTGGAATTGTTCAAGCGCTCGGCTGTGGGGGACGGGGGGGATCCGGTGGAGGATGGTGAGACCCCGGCCCCTTGAGAACCCTGTAACAGGCTTCCCCCTATGCTCGTGAGGCAATTTCTGCTGTGGTATGTGGGAGGCGGATCCGACAAGTGGCAGGGGAGGCTTTGATACGCATGTAATTATGATAGATACTGGCGACATGCTTGGGTGGGTGATTAGGGTGGGGGGGTATGTTGGGGGGTTGCTGGGGGATGGGGCGGGGGGCATATTGGTTATATCGCACACTCGCTGTGGATTAATCCTGTGGATGGTCTACCTCGTAGCATAGCTGTTGATGGGGTGAATGCTGTACAGTTATGATCAGTTTGGTGGACTGGTCACTGCTCTACGCTCTGAATTGGCTGGAGGGCGGAGTAATGGGGAAGGGGATTGACTGTATTCTGTTTTGTGACCCAATAAAGTCTGTTTAAAAAAAATCAGAGTCCTAAAGGGTGGAAGTAGTATTTAATATACATATGTATACTGAGGTGAGAGAGTTGTCCATTTTACATAGTGGAGAACTGAAGACGCACACACCTGTTGTTCACATAATTTAGCACTGAAGAAGAGGAAGGTTACTGTAGCAGAGTGGGTTTTGCCTGTGAAATTCCATGTGTTTTTGCTTTTGGACTCCGGTGTTTGGGCTGCTCATGTGGCGAGGACCCCCTAATGGAGTTTCACACATTGTAATGCTGTTGTTAAAATGGTCTTAAGATTTAACCTCCAGGACCCACCTTTTAAAAGGCCATCAACTGTTACGTACATTGGCTGTAAGGGACTATGAGCAGAAAGCACATGACACATGCACACACTTCTCTTGTCTTCCTCAGACTAGTATCTGTGTACAAGTTCTTAATCAATAGTTGCATCCGCTCATCTATATCTATTATGCTGGTCTGGTCGGAATTCAGCGCAGGGACACTCTGAACTGGAGTAACCATGTGCTTTACAAGCTGCAAATAATAATAAAAAATAATAATAACAGAAGGGGCACAGTCTAAATTGTTTTGATTTATTTTAAGGTCGAGCAAAACTGTATCATCCCTCTTGGGTAATGGGTATCACTGTGTAATGTTTTACTGTTCACTTTGTGTAAATTGTGTTTTGACTGTTACTTCAGATTGAAACATGATACAAGGGTCACTGTTGCTTGGTCACTGTTGCTTTCTTATATGTGTGATCATTAAGCTCATTTTTGACATATTAGATTCTTGGCTCCGTACCAACATCAAGGCATCAGCCCCGGTTGTTACCCGCTCTTCTAAGAGGTCAGCCCTTCTGGCTGGCTGGTTTAGTGATCTCCTTAGAGATAGTAAAAGGAATTGTAGGAAAAAGGAACGGAATTGGCGCAACTCCTACCTTCCTGAAGACAGGAAGGTTTACAAAGACAACTTAAAAATGTACCACACTCTTGTGTAAAGAGCCAAAATTAACTTCTTCCAAACTAAGATCGAAAATGCCCAAAATAGGAGTAAAGTCATTTTTAGGATAGCTAAATCCTTTACTTCGCCGAAAGCCAGCTCTAATGAAGGGCCACACACAGAAGAATGGTCAAAGCAGATTTCTCAATTCTTTCATGGAAAAATCTCTCTTGTCCAACAAGCTTTCTCTAACATCTCAGAGGCTGAGCTGAACTTCTACCATAGTGTTGAGAGCAAATTTCGCATCTTGGAGCCCCCTTCCTTTCATGCTTTTAGAGAGATTCAGTTGGAAGAATCATTGTCCCTCCTTCAAGGCATTAAGTCGGGTTCCCCTACCGACCCCTGTCCAGCTAACATCCTGCCCTTAGTAGCTTCCATAATTAACCCTACAGTACACCAGCTCTTTAATACTTCTCTCTCCACAGGCACCATACTTAAACTGTGGAAGCACGCAAAGATTCTTCCTTTGATAAAAAAGACGAACGCTGATTCAACGGATCCTGGCAATTATAGGCTGATTTCCTTGCTTCCGGCCCTCGCTAAAGTATTGGAGAAGCATGTAAACAACGCCCTGCAAAATTACATTGAAGATGGGAATCTTCTTCATGAATCTCAGTCGGGCTTCAGGGAAAATGTTAGCATGGAGTCCCCTCTGCTAGAAGTGACTGAGTTCATTAGGGGTAAATTAAACGAGGGAGCCAAGGCCGTTCTGATACTGCTTGATCTGTCAGCGGCCTTTGATACGGTCCTACACGAGAGGCTCTTAAACAGACTAAAAAACATTGGCCTGGGTGGTACGGCCCTCGCATGGATGTCCTCCTACTTGGATAACAGATCGCAGGACATCTGGCTCCCACCGTTCTCTTCTCCGGGTCCGGTCATAAATGTTAGTGTCCCTCAGGGCTCCATTCCCAACCCTACCCTCTTTAATATTTAATATTTATATTTCTCCCTTGGCATCCATGGTTGAGGAAGAAGGCGTCAAAATTGTTTCTTACGTTGACGACACTCAGCTTATTTTCTCTTGTGATAAAGGCACCGACATTGATGGGACAAAGATCAAGTCCTGCCTCATGAAGGTCTTCAATTGGCTTAAGATCAATCAGCTCAAGTGTAATCTGGATAAAACGGAAGTTGTTTTCTTTGGAAAATCAGAAACACCAATTGGAGTTCCTGGTGGCCCAAGGATCAAGGATCTGCCCCCCCCCCCCCCCCCCGCCCGCAGAAAAAGAGAAAGCTAAAAATTTAGGAATAATCATAGACAAAACACTGTTGATGCACTCTCAGATCCAAAACCTCACTGACGCATGCTTCGGTATGCTCCAAATGCTAAAAAAAATTCTCTAGTGACATCAAAGCTTGACTATGTCAACTGCCTGTACCTTGGTCTTCCCAAATCCTCGACCCAGCATTTGCAAGTGGTTCAAAACGCGGCGGCTAGAGCCATCCTAAGACCTAGATCTAGCATGATTCCGATTCTTAAATCCTCCATTGGCTCCGCATTAAAGAGCAGATAGACTTTAAAGCTATGACCATCTTTTTCAAAACGTCCCACAAGGGTGGAGCCGGGTACTTAATCAAACGAGTTAACCATTACTCTACATCCAGACCCTTACATTCTTCCAACGGCAACCTAGCCATCGTGCCCAAGATACGCCTTGCCCGTACTGGAGGTAGATCCTTTGGCTTTCTGGGCACAAAACTGTGGAATAGCCTTCCGGAGACTTTGAGGCTAGACACAGACTTACTTTCCTTTAGAAAGAAACTAAAAACGTGGCTCTTTAATCAATAACTGGTTTCTTTCACTCATTCTCCCCCCGATGTCTATGCGCCAGGACACTCTAGAATGCTCCCCTGCATGGGGGAGGGGTAATAAGCTGGCTTCTTTTAGTGATAGAAAGTGGTGAGTCGTTGAAATGGCACCTCTAGTTTGATTGGTTGCCCTACCAATCACAGAAACATTCACCTACCTTGTTAAGTCTCTATGCAGGTATAGAAAGTTGAGAGGAAGCCTGGAAGAACAGAAGAAGGTCAGACAGGAATGCCTGCCTATGTTAAGGGGCAGCCCACCTTAGAGTTGTGCTCTGAACTGTGTGGGCCTCCTTCAGGGGTTGTGGCACCAGTTTCCTGACTCTCTCTCCCATACGAACTGGAGAATTGACTTGTCGAGGACTCTGAAGGAGGGGGTACCCTAGACTTTTGTTAGACTAGTCCTGCTGTGGTGCTTCAAGAGGGGGGGTGTAGGTTCATGTGGCTGGTGATTGCAGGCAAGGAGTAGGTCTTAAGTGGGGGACCTTGAGGATACTGCTGAAGAACAATCCATGTCAGGAGACACCCTGGATATGAGCAGGAGGTCATGCCCCCTCTCCTTCAGCTGACCCTTACTAAGGAGAAGAAGCAGCAGTGCCAGGTGCTATCAAGAAGCTGAACATATTAATGAACTCAAATTCTGAGGGTCATTAGGCCGCTGTAGGTTGATACTGGCGGCTGAAGCCCAGAATAAGAAACACAATACCACCAGTCTGAAGAAAAATGGTCCAGTCAAGACTCTGATATTTTAATTCTTAGTTGCCATTCAGGTATGATTTTTAAACCCTGCAGCAGATGTTCTGGGCCTGTGGACACCCACCCCCATACAAACCAAGTTGATCACTTGTTTTTACTAATTTGGCTTTTTTCTTGATGTTCCTCCAGAGGATTGTTATGCGACTTAGTGCCCTTTTTAGATATAACGTATCCCACTTTTATCGGAGAGGCTGCTGAAAGACGGCTGCCACCCTGCTCCAGTGGAGCTACCAGATGTCACCACCATGGCCCTTAGAGGTGGGATCCCTGGTATGCCAACAGCATTGTCCGCTTCCAACAGGAGGCTGTGCTTCATCATCCTCTCTAAATGGAACTCTCCATAGCCTTCATTTCCTAGTATCCCCATTTGGAAAACCTGCTTTCTTGCAAAAAAATCTACACCATGCTGTTGCTCTTGATTGCATTCTTTTTATGCATTCTCCATTCCCCTAGAGTACTGTTTGGAGCCTTTTGGACCCATTACTCGCTACCACCAAAGAGTGTTTTCCACCATTCCACACAGGTACCTTCTGTCACTCTTCAATTCCAAATTGTGTACATACCCTACCGATGCAAAACCACTTTGGTAATCTAAATGCATGCCTGCCTGCTCACCATCCACCTCAGAGCAAACCCGTCACAGTGTCCATAGTGTTCGGTGACTTCAAGACACTTGAATCTCTAAATATCATGGACCTAGTGAAGTTTTGGTGGGCAAATGATTTTTACAGATCCGCATCTTTGTTTTTCCAAAGAACAGTACAGATTCCATTCTCAGAGTCTTTTGTTCAGTCCTTTTTGCAGTGCTTAGTTTGTGAAAGAATAAGGGAACACCATGCCGGTGTTATATAGAACGTCAGGGTGCCGAATACCAAGGCAGCATAGTCCAGATTCCACCTCATGCCTCTCATCCCCAATACACATTCTGCTCCTCTATCGCACTCTTTCAGGTTTATTTTCATCTCTGCTTTCTTTCTTTGTCACTGTTTTCCAGTCTTTCTTGTCCCCATCTCACCTCCTTTTGCATTTTCGTCTCTCTTGCTCGGGTCAAAATCTGATGAGGAAAATAAAGTGCTGGTCCCCCCCAAAAAGTGCTGGTGGGCCCCACCTACAACCACCAGCTCAGATTAAGCACTGCCTCTTCATCAATAGTCCCATTCAAGTTTTGCTTCCACCCACCACAGCATACAACATGTGGCACCGGCTCAGCGTACTTCAACTACTGGGTCTGTCTCTTCACCCTGAGTGAAGGCCTTTTACGTGTGCACATTTGCAAATGTTCCTAAAAGTAGCCTAATTCAGAGGAAAGGCTGATATGTCAATCCCTGCTTTCATTTAGTGGGGTATTTACTTATTTTTCTTGCAAACGCGTGCACCTCATTTTTAGTCTTAGCATTTCCACTTTTTATTACTTTTAAAATGTGAATTATTATCGAATTATTTGTTATGGGTTTAAGGCTGTAGAGTAATATAAGTAACAACTGCATAGAATCTAAAGGGATTCACAAGGGCCATGGCCAATGCACTTGGGAATTCATCACAGTTTCATTTATCTACAGGCACGCAGAGTGGAGAGGGAAAGAAGACTCACGTGTAACCCCTCGTCTTGAAGTTGGTGTACACATTCGTCCCCCACCCCATGCCCACTTGGCATCTCTTCCTCACTTCCCCACTGAAGTCTGCTTTTTGGCACTGATGATGCCAGCCAGATCAGTTTTGCTACCTCCACATTATTATTATTATAGTCGGATTTGTATTGCGCATGGCTGCCCCAGCGACGGGGTGTCCCAGCGCCACCAAAGACAATGAGAGTGACCCAGGAGGAAAGAAAGTTAGAGTTAGGTCGGGAAAAGCCAGTATTGCCACATGGGGATGAGGAGTGTAGGCGGAATTACATTACTTGTCCTTCCAGGTCTAGTAGCAGCTAGCAGTGGTAGAGGTGCTCACACTTAACATGCGGCTAGAAGCATCACTGTCCTGTAGGCCTGGCTTGCCATCTCTTCAGACCCACCTCCACACCCATTGCAAGCTGCGTTTATTAAGCCGGTGGGTCCACGGATATAACAACTCTCACCTTCCAGCCTCGACCACCATGGGCAGCCCACTGACTTATCCTTCCACCACACACACTGGGACATTTATGTAAACATTGTTGACGTTTCATATGGCAAGAACCTGGCTCAAAGGCTTTAGAACGCTTTGCATGAGCACCAGATCACATTAAGCATTTTGGGGCATTGGAAGACTTGGTGATTTGCCCAGATCGCAGGGTGTTCAGCCCAGAGGCAGGGACTCGAACCTGGGCGACAACTCCGGCCGTAAGGCTCCCAATTCAACGACCTTCCTTTTAGTTCACTATGGTGGGAGGATGGGTTGGACTACTATGAATTTTAATCGGGCGCGAAGCTCATCTATTGTGCTGTGCTAACTCGTCGTCAGCAGTCAGTGAGCGCGCGGACAAAGTCATTCCTACTTTGGCGAAGAATACTACAGGCTTTTGTCATAAAATTGTAATTGACACGCAAGTTCTTCCATGAGGCAGAATCGGTGTCAGTTGCGAGATGCTCAACCGCTGTCCGTCTCATTAAAGAGGCCGCTGCGCTGTCCCTTTGGGGACCTGGTGTCTTTCTACCCCGTCCTGGGCTCGCGGCCTCCTACATCACCCACGCGCCATCGCGAGAGACGGCATGGGGGGGCAGCAAGCATCCCTAATCCAGCCAACGCTCAATCAAACATCTATAGCCCCAAGGAAGACCGAATGTGATCTAATTGCCAGTAATTACTGGCCTCTTAGCCTAAATTATTTACAGTGCCAAGGGCAGCCACGTGCGCGACACGTATATTTCTGTCCTAAACCGTGGCTGCAATAGAATTATCTAATTGTGCTCAACAGCAGCGGAATCGTCATTAAATATTTACAAACCAGCGCGTGCGCGTTGAAGACTGCTGGGAACGCGAGGGGCCAGCTGTGCGCACGTCCATCGCGCTTGGGCCTCCGGCTCCATAGATGCCAATTGGCACATTGCTTGGATTCACGAGTATTGATTACCACCCAATTAAACGCGTAATCAAAATCGGTGCAGGAGCAAAGGGTGTCGGAAACCCAGTAACAAACATATTTGGAGTAAAAACGTAATATCTTGTTTCTTCTGATGAGGAAAAGATCCTGTGCAGTGCTGAATGGGTAGGTTAAATACTTTTTCTATAAGGAGTTTACGAATTTCGGCATTGGACTAGGATGAATCAAATTGCATCAATGAGGGCCAGGTGCGCTATACAAATTCTAAAATAAAATAAAGCACCTCGGCCTGTCCAAATGCTGGTCCCTTTGAAAAATGTAATTCCCATTCTCCCACACTGAATCTTTCATATCCATATTCCTTACAATTCTCTTCTGGAAGCCAATGTTTCAGTCTGAGACCTGACCAGTTTGAAGTAGAGGGGGCTGACAATGTTCATCAGACTGACACTTTCTGAAATAGGCTACTTACCTTTAACAACCCCTATAGAAGCGGATCCTCTTTGGGTGCAGCTTGGCTAACTTTAATACTCCACACACAGAGATAGTCTACGCTGGTGGCTTCTATTGTTTAATACATGCCACCACAAGTTGAAAACAAGCAGAGGCAATGCCAATTGGTCTGGTTTATTGCTCAAAGTGCCTCCTCAGTCACTGATGACTTTAGGCACTCAATAAGTCATCGTACTCTGTTACTCATCCTTGCACTCATTCATCCATTTGCCCACTGACCCATTCTCGCATTCACCCACCCATCCACAATAAATACATACACAATCTCAACAAGCATATGGAGGATACATAAAAAGAATCAAAGTAGATAAAAGAAAACATGTTGCCACCTAAACGTGGCTAGTAATTTGTGTGACTAGCAATTTAGAAATTAAATTAAACAGAGCAACAGGCAGCCATCTGAAATGAAATGAAAGGGACACTTGTAGAGCGCATGGCTACCCCGGAGGCCTCCCAGCGCTAGGCATGACCAGTAATCAGAGACACGAATATTAGGGGAACAGGAAAGTTTTCAGTTGTTTTCGGAAGCCCTGGTGGCTGGGTTCCCTGTGGAGATGGAGTGGAAGTGCATTTCAGAGCTTTGCGGCGTTGAGGGAAAAGAGTCGGCCATCGCTTCTGGAACTCTTGATCCTTGGGGTATCAATTAAGTTAAGTTCATCCGAGCGAAGTTTCCTACTCGCTTTGTAGGGGCGGATCATGGCCGAATTTAATGGTGGACACTTCCGTAGCAAGGATTTATGAACGATGCAGAGGGCTTTAAAGCTAATTCTTTCCTTCACTGGTAACCAGTGAAGAGAGGAAAGAGCCAGTTTGGCTGAAAGGTGCTTTGACATTCCCAACAGTAGTCTCGCCACGCAGTTTTGGACAGTTTGTAGTTTGTTGATTACTGCGATCGGGGCCCCTAGATAAAGTGCATTTCCGTAGTCTATCCTTGAGAGTATCTGTGATTTGACTAGGATTTTCTTGGCTTGAAGGGGAAGAAGGGGAAGCACCTTTCTGGCCGTTCTGAGCAGGCCGAAACATGTCGCAACCATCTTCCTACCTTGCGCCTTGAATGTCAGGTTCTGATCTAACCAGATACCTAGACTCTTTATTTCGGACTTGGGGGCCCATGCTTGCTGGCCACATGGTCCCTAGAGTCGCATATAGGGGGTTGCCCATGATCATGATCTTGCAATGATATTGTACATAGTCTATTTTAAAGTTCTAGCAAAGCTACCACATTTAGAAGCAATGTGATGGCCACCTTTTCGCAGTTAAAATAATGATACACTATGCACAATACCATTGCAAATTGACTGTACATTAAACATCACAAAGGGTCACATCTTCTAATGCTAAATTATGTAGTTTACCAATGGTGTACTGGTCCACAGTGGCCAACATCGTTCGTATAACGTATAACAGTGAAACAATGATAGCCTAAGGGCAAAAACCATTACAGAATTTCTTCACAGTTTAGAACTTGTTTCTGTACATGTTGCAGCAAACATGCAGATGAATTGAGCATTGTCTGGGGACCTGCAGGACACTCCAAAAAAGTAAAATAGGAAATGAAATGAAAGGTGACCTGTAAAAGGAAAACATGGAAAAGTAGCCACCAATCTAGAACCTGAAGCGCACTCATTTTCAGAGAAGTCTGCACGTGATCAGGCAAAATGCCGCTAC
Organism: Triturus cristatus; assembly: GCF_964204655.1. Lineage (NCBI taxonomy): Eukaryota > Metazoa > Chordata > Amphibia > Caudata > Salamandridae > Triturus > Triturus cristatus. Next base: position 887,468,806 of record NC_140590.1, on the reverse strand, counting down.
TCACAGGGCAGAAATGGGTTAACCCTTTGCTCCAAGCAGTGTGCTATCATACAGAGAAACAGAATACGAACAGCTCTGTAACATACAGACAAGCACTGACAGGAAGACCCTCTCTGTTGTATGCATATGTTGAGTTTTTTCATTTTTTTAATTTTCACAAGGACCTAGCAGTCACCTACACCTAGGAGACCCTCCCAAGAGGCCCAGTAAGGATTCTCGAAGTGCAAATCACCTACACACAGGGTTTGTCAAAGGAGGTAACCAACACCAGACTCTTTGCTCACTTCAGTTGCCTATGCAATTCATGAAACAAAATGCCTGTCTACAGACATTAACACAGTGCAATGACAACCCACCCTTATAGGCCTATTGGCATTGAAATATGCTTTTCAAGATAAATAAGCCAGGTACTCAGTATTTTACCAGTTCATGCCACTATATCGAGCATGAGCTTTCTGTCAAGACAGCCACCAAGCAAAGTCAGCAATATTACGAATACAATATAACATTAACTGTTGGCAAAGCAATATACTATCACTCTTAAGAATGTCTAATGAGGATTATCACAGTTCAAATTTTCTACCTCAAAATATTATCTGAGGTGGTAACCTAAAACCTTGTTTATCTACAAGATTCAATGTAATGAAATACCAGGCTGCAGCTTTCAACACAGTGTAATAGCAAACCACCCTCAAACACCTACTGTTTTTAATAAATGTGGTTCACAATAAGTAAGCCTGGCCTACTACATTTGAGCTACATTTTTATGATAAACAGATCAGATCAATGGCATTTGACATAACATGTCCCAATGAAGCAATCAAGCCTGTATCCTTTATCATTGACTTGTGCTAAAATTAACTAAAGCTGCCAGTACTAAACACAAACTGGAAGCCATCAGGCATGTTGTCATACAATAAAAAGTATATGCAAACTTACAGTTCACAAAGCAATATACAACCCCTTTTGAAAGGGCACAGATTATCACATTGCAAATCTTCAACTACTTTTGCTTGATAGAGGGGGGGACCAATACCAATAGCCTTGCCTTCTTCTCCAACCTGTGAGATTTCATGTAATAAAAAATCTATCTACAGGCTTTAACACATTGTAATGGAAATCCTACCTTAAAGTTCTATTGGATTTACCAACAGCCTTTCACAGTAGGGTTACAGCTTTTGTCAAATATTTTAGTAATAAACAAATCAAATCTCTGGCATATGATACACATTTTCCCAAAGAACCAATCAGGCTGTAGCCTTTGACCATTAGCTTGTCCCCAGAAACAACTCATTCCTGCTATATTCTGCATAAACTTTCCCACGAGGCAGCCCTTAGTCATAGATTCAGATACTTATGAATATACACAAAATTACAGTTGGCAAAATAATTTTCAATGCCTTCTATAAGGGTCGCCAAAACGTATCAAAATGGAAATCTTCTACCCCCAGGGTTTGTCAGAAGATAAAACCAGAGGGAAGAAAACTACATCAAAACCCTTGCCTACTTCAGTAATCTGTAAGAATTCATGTAACACAAAATGTGCTTACAGGCCTTAACACAGTGTAATACTCTTAAAAACCTAGTGGCTTTAACATATGCTTTCTACAATAAATAAGTCACCTCTACTTTGTTGTACATTTTCAGAAATGAGATGAAATCTATGACTTCTGACATTTTTCTAGTGAACCAATCAAGCTCATGGCCTTTATCACTGGCCTTTAACCATGACTGACTCAGGCCTATTCCACACAATCTTTCACACAAGGCTGCAATGGGAATATAGTAATAAAATAACAAATATGCACAAAATTCCAGCTGGTGAAACAATATACAACCATTCCTAAAACGGCAGAACAAGGATTCTCAGTCTGCAAACCTTCTACCCAGAGGGGTTTGTCACAGAGGACAACCACCATCAAAACCCTTCTCTACATTTGTAGTGTAAGAGAGCCTGGAACAAAATACCTGTCTACAAGCTCTAACAGAGCATAATGAAAATTCATCCTTAAAGGCCTATTGACTTTCATATATGTTTTTCACAATAAATAAGTGACGTCTAAAACCTTTGTCATACATTTTTATAATAAGCAGATCAGGCCTGTAGCCTTGTTCAACGGCTTTTCACCATAACCACATTTATTGAGCTGTATTGAGCATTAGCTTTTCCATAAGCCAAAAAGTGCAATCCATGAACTATTTCCATCTAAAGCATACAACTTCTACCCAAACAAAATCTGTCACAAAGGAACCAACTTCTTGGCACATCACTGCTCCTCTTCTCAATAGGGCTTTTAAAGCTCTTTTTCTATGAATCACATCAGGTATGGCAACAAGTATGTTGTCAAGCCAGAACTTTAAACACAGAATCTAATTCACAAAGCTTTTCCATTTTTAAGTTTATCTAAGCCCAGAAAAGCAAAACATTATGCATGTGTAATGTCTTCATAATGCCATTCACAAAGATACATTATACACATGAAGGTGTTAGATATGTATACATAATGTATTGCAGAATATAAATATATTTTGCACTTGTATGTATCACAAGAATGTGTGAAAATTAGTTGTCAAAAATCAGATCCAGGAAACTTTAAAAAGTATATGACTTATTTCATATTAAGCCCCTAATCCACCAATGACTTAATCATTGTTCAATGCAGATCTCGAAGGATCCCACACAGAAAGATCCATATGACATGTATCACACTCTAATTTCTGTTACGTAACATCAGTGACTTAGTCACCACACACCTACCTCTTTATAGAAACAAAAAACATCAATGAGAACTAGCAAAAACAAAAAAAAAATTGAAACTATTTACATTACAAGCCCCTAAATGTAAAACATTCTACATGCGTAGCTTACTAAAATACCATAAAACTTTCAAAAATGGTGTTTTTGACATATACTCTTTCAATGACTCTTTCGCTCACGCCTCAATCGTTTTTTCTAGTCTTTTCTTTTGCCACCATCTTCTCTGTTTCTTTGATGAATCTCTCTCATTTTCTATAGCTGTGCCCTGCTTCACTCTGACACTACTCTTACTACTTTTACTGAGAATTAATATGCGGTTACCTTCTGTTTTGAGAATGGTTGATAAATATTTTTTAAGAGCAGTCAATGGTCCCATAGACGACTATTGGGAAGGAGGGGTGCTGTACAAACAGTGACCGCTTTTGTGTGTGAAAAAGGCCACTTTATTGAAACAGGTGCTCCTCACCACAATTCCTGACCAACGCCTTACAAAACGAAAACCTCGCTATACATCCAGTGAACTAGCACCTATCCCACCCCCACCCCTACGATCCCCCCAAACATACCCACCCAGCAGCTTTCTCATTAACTGTATTGCATTTCAACATTTCCAACTTTCAATTCCCACTACAGCCTATGAATATCTATATTCACCTGTAAGTAACCAAGGGGCATATTTACAAGAACTTAACGTTGCCATAGCGTACATTTTTCGACGTTACCGCAGCTTTTTTTTTTATTGCCGTATTTACAAGTTGCCGCTAACTACAGTTAGCAGCACTTTTCCATCGTGAAAGGGAATTTTCAGGATCGCCACTTCTGTTAGCGGGACTTAACGAAAATGAGATGCAAGGTAGGCGTTCCCGTGATAAAACTGCAGCTAACCACACTTCATGATATTTACAATGAAAATCCAGTAGGCTGATAACCCCCAAAACCGCTGCTAAGTCCAATTAAAGGCAGTATTTTAAGACTAAAAAATAGCTGGTCTTAAAATTGGTGCAAACACTTGGGTCCACATATCAGATGTTTGGGTGTTGGACAGCGCTGCAATGAATATTGCTCTGCTACCCTGCGTCAGAAAAAAAGGTCAGGGATGTGCCCTATCTTATTGATAGGGCACATGCCTGGACCTTATTCATGAAAAGTGTTGCAATGCTGCAACAAAACAGTGGTGCAACACTTTTCACTTCTCCCTTCTTGCTACACCATGGATGCACCGTATTCAATGTAGGGGTTACATGTCTCAATCAATGACAGATATGTTTGGCGTTCTGACAGCAATAAAGTCACGCATTGCTGCAGTACTGTCGCAAGCATCACTCAACTCCAGCAATGCATGGGGCAGCCTATGCCTATGGCACTGCGTCACCCTTATGCCTGCCATGAGGCAGGCTTAAGGTTTTGACACAGTGGCATCCCAGAATTGTTGCAGGCTTTGTTGCACTGAAACGCCCACCCTGCATACATCATACCTGATGCAGGTATAATGTGTCACAGGGCTTCAGAAGGTCACAAATATGCCTAGATGCATCACTTTGTAAATACAGCGCAACGTGGTGCAAGATTCATACTGCAAGTACGTCAAGAAAATGATGCACTGGCAGCCTTAAACTGTCAGAAGGGGCTTAGGTATTGGCCCCCTGTCTTTTTCCCCTGCGATGGTGCACAATGGCTCCCATGCACCAACGCAGGCACGTTGTGTCATTTTGCAAGGGTGACTGTGTTGCAGAGTTGATTGATCTTGTGGCTCCATCTCTTCTCGAGACGTCTGCAGGTGCGTCTGGACTAGTGGAGGGCGGGAGAGAACCAATTGGCCTTCTTGGAGTGTTGCTTTGCCCGGTCTTTCCTTGAGGGGTGCCAGGGTGTAGGCACAGTTAGAGATCAATCGGTGGAGGTTGCGCGCTGCAGTGTTGGTGCCTGTAAGCGTTGGCGGAGTGGTGATGCTGAGGGAGTTGACAAGATGTTCTTCTGTGGCCTTGATCCAGCTGTGATGGGGAGGAGAGTTTGGTGATGTGGCTGTAGTTGAATTTTCTCGCTTCGGGAGAAGACGGGGTCGAGCATGTGTCTGGCTATGTGGGTAGCTGCTTGAGTCTCATGTTTGCGAGGTTCTCGAGGAGGGTGGTGGTGTTCTGGTCACTGGGGTTGTCCAGGTAGAAGTTAGGTCTCCGAGTAGGATGCAGTCGGTGGATGGGAGAGCCTGGGGTGCGATGAGATCTACAATGGCTTCGGTGAATGGGGGGTCATTGGCCTGTAAACCAGGGTGCCTGCTGAGGGTGGTATTGGTCTTGGTCCGGATCTGGAAGTGGAGGTGTTCCATGGTCGCTGTTGGGTCATTAGAGTGCGTGGTCAGTAGGAGTGTGCTTTTGTAGACGATGGCAATGCCTCCTCCTGGGCGGTCGGGGTGGTCCTTGCAGGTGATGTTGTAACCATCGGAGATGGCAATGGCGATGTCAGGTCCGGAGCAGAGGTTGGTGCAGGTTTACGTGAAGAAGGCGATTGCTGAAGAGTTGGCATCGAGGAGACCCCAGATTTCTGTGGCGTGTTTTGTGGAGGGACCACACGTTGAGGAGGATACAGTTGAGACGGTCGGGTGCACTGTTGGTCGGCTGGGCGGCGAGACGCGCTGGTGTTTTGATGTGGTAGAAGGTGTGTTTTCAGTTTCGGCAGGCGAAGGGTGCAAGGGTATTCTTCTGTGATGCTAGATGGCAGGCAGAGTGGCACCCAAGGTTCTGGGTGAGGAGGGTGCTGGCGTCATAGCGGTGTATCCGGGATGCAGGGTCCCTTGCACTGGACTCAGTCCATGGACGGACAGCACAGACAGACTTGGCTTTGGCGTGCATTCGGCACACCAGTGGCACACCCGCTGTGCATGGACACACAGTAGGGCTGAGGGGGGGCTGGGCAGCAGGGAGGTGGGAAATGGAGGAAAGGACACTGGAGGGGGTGGGGCTGTTGGGGATCGCAGCCTCAACAAGGGAGAGGACAAGGAAAAAGGAACTGTACAAAAGCACAGGAAAGACAAAACCAAACAAAGCAAAGAAAAATTACAAAGTCAAGGGTAGAAAGCAATGGAGAAGAGCTGAAAGATAGAGGGACTGGAGGGCAGTCAAGCAGCAGAGCAGTGACACTCTACCACTGGTCCACCAATGATGAGGCTCAGGCCGGAGCCTGCGGGGGGAAGAGGGCCTCAAACACCTGACCTCCTGGTCAGAGGGACCAGCAGCAGCAAATGGGGACAGAAGCAGCAGGTACCAGACTGGGCTGCGCTGTGGGAAGAGCAAGTCCACTAAGGGATATTCCCCCATACACCCAAGAGCTCACTACCAAGAGGTGAGGAAAGACAGCACCACACGTTTGCCTCCTCCGATCTAACAGTGGCGACCAGATTCCATGTTCCCCGTTCCCTAGCGAGTAATGACAGATCAAGCTGCATACCCAAGGGCCTGGGCCCGAACTGGCCCCGTGCCCCTGGCACCCGCTGACAACAATGGCGATCTCAGCAACTTGAGCCAGCTAGTAAAGTCCCCCACCAGTCTTGTGTGGTGTCCTCAGCAATGTGTATCCTCTGCAGGGCTGGGATTGGTCAGGGCACAGTTTGCGCCACCCACCAGTGCTAGGCCTGGGCCCGACACGACCCCAAGCCTTCTCTGCTTCCCGTCCCAGTTTCTCCTCACCTGGACTTCGACACCGTTGCTCAATCAGCCGCACTGTCTCAGAATCAGTGACTCAGCCAGCAGGAGCCTCAGCATGGTGGGCTTTACCAAGCCTGGGAACAGCAATCGTCGCCAAGTCCGCTGGGGAACCTCCTGATGCAGGTGATGCAACAGGGCCCTCTTAGGTGTGAGGTTGCAGTGCTTCCACCACACAAGTTTGGCACAGCTCAGGGGCCTCACCCTCCACAGTGTCTGGACAGCGCCTCATCCTTGAGCCTGTGGTGCAGAAAGGCTTGGCCCACCATTGGCAGTCTCCTCCGTGCACCCCGGTGTACTGGTGGCGCACATTATGTGATGCAGACCTCCCTACGTTGGTGCACAGGAGAGCCTCTACCGATCACAGCCCCAAGGGGTGCCAGGCGGCCTTCTCACACATGTCAGCAAAGTGTCTCCCTGCAACCTGCCAGACTTCACCACCAGGTAGGGGCGATCACTGATGCCTCAATGTCTACCGCCATGGCCCAAAGGCTTGGTCCCGACATGGCCCGCCTCCACCGTCAGGCCGCAGCAACTCCACAGCACCTCCACCCCCCACTCCTGGTCTCAGACGCAGGCCCAGCGAGGCCTCCGGTTCCCAGAGACTGTCCATGCTTCCAGGTTTTGGCTGGAATGGTGTCGCAAAGGAAGCGCAATGAAAATTGTAGCATCACTGGTTTACCCCAGCGATGCGCCTCATTACATATATGGACCCCTGAATCTGCATTTCCTCCCCACCCCCAGACTCTGTCTGGTCATCCTGGCTGTTGGGGAGTTTTGGGGAGTTGTTTCCCTATATTGAACTTGGCCCTGGCTGCTACATTCTGCATTCCATTGTTTTGATTTTATTTTTAGGTCTCGCTTACTCAGCGCGCATGCGCTGCATAGGAAAAAGACTTATAGAAATCACCGGCTGTTCAGCCAAAAAAACGTGCACGCATTGCATTGCTTTCAGTGGCAATGTATGCAAGTCTGGAGATTCCCCTGCGGGAGCAAGCTTTGGCAACATATGTTTGCTCGCTCCAGCATGGGAATCGCTGTGTGTTCTCTCGCACTCCCCCCACCCCTCCCACTTGTCAGCCCAGTACTGTTTCACTTTTGCGGCTGCGGGGCCGCGTTTGTGTTTCAGCGCTTGTTTTACGTTCCCCGCAGGCTGCTTAACAATGGACCGCACACATGGGAGAGGTTTGTGTGCGCACTAAAAAGATCACAGAGAGTCACTCCCTCCGGCGTTGCTGTCTGCATTTATTTATCCGTTGCACGGAGTGGACCCGAGACCGGCCTTACCACACACAAAGCATAAACCATGGCCTTTTAGGGTTGGAAAAGAGCACATTATTTCTAGAAGCACAAAATACAGCAAGAAGAAAAGGCACTCCAGTCTAAAGCTTGACACATAAACTCTGCGCCTTCATCACTCAACGCGCAGTTTCCTAGACCCAGGCCGGGCGCTGTACCTCCTGAAACAGCACATTCGAGCCCTGTGGAGTGTACAATACTTCCAGAAACAGATCACTCTCCGCCTTCCTTGCACCGGGGAATAGAACCGCGCTGGTCAGTCGGCCTGCTGCAATGAATAATGCATGGCCAGGTGCTGATTGGCGCTCTAGCCTGGGAGTGCATGCGGCTCGTCCGCTCCGCCTCACCCATCTTCAACTATAGAAGTCAATGGGGTAAATGGTTCGACATATCTTCCGGTGTCCGAAGAGCACCGATATCCTTAGAATGAGGCCTCCCTAGAGGCTTGGGTCAAAGGCTTAGATAGGAGCGCCGATCCCGCCACAAATGGGTGGTTCCCCATGGTGCATGCGTGTGTGCTGACTGAACCGAGCAATGCAAGGCCGGCAGGCAGTGTTGGGCAGGTGGGCTGTCTATTATACTTATCCATTCTGCACTGACAGTATATATTCATTCATCTAAGGGAGTTCTCCTCCGGTGTTGTGTCCTTTCCATCTATAAGTTATTTCATCTTCCCCATTACTAGGTGCATTATACAATTTCAGATGAGCTTTTACACCACTTTACAATCTGTTTACTTGAATTGAAAGTGATATTAACATTGCACAGTATGGTCTGACTTTAAGAAAACGTATAATCTAGACTATAATTTTTTTCTTAACCTTTGAACCATTTCAACTTAACTATGTTTCAAAACAAAAAATAAATAAATAAATCGATCTGCTTTAATGAGACAACCTTCTAGGTTGCATGTGAAAAGGAAGCAAAGGAATCCTGCGGGAAACGTCATCGCATTAAAGATGGACAACAAAATAAAATATAGTGCGTCTGAACTCTACTCAATTACACTCAAAGTCTGCTTCATAAGTATGCTTTATATTTTTAAGTGCCCAGGTAAAGTTGCAAGATGATTTACCCTGATGAGAGAAACAGTGCTGCACCGTGTGCATAAAAAGGCCTCCCTTCAATACATGTCATTCACCCACTTCTCCAAACCAGAAGTTTTCATTCACCCTTCTCTCTTCTCCTCCCTTCTTATTCCGCATCCTTCCTATAATTTCCCCTATATACATGTAACACTTTCTAACAATCAAAATTTGGCTAAAGTTATTAACTTTCATAATAAACACAGGGAAAGGATGCTTCAAAGAAATTGTACTTAAAATTTCACAGTAGTTAAGGACTGCATCACACAGTATACAGTAATTATACAGCTCTTCAATTCATGGCGGCAAAGCACCAAGGATAATGTGCTGCATGGCTAAATACTTATAATGTCCCAAAGGCGAGACCTATTGGCTATGCCAATGCTTGTTTATAATTGGGGGTGTACTTATAGGCTATTTTTGTCTTTAGAGGCAGAAAAGTAAACTTGGGCTGACGAACATGAGTTTGTTTGCCTCTAATTGGTCACTTTTCTCTCGCTAGCAGCAAACTTTTTATCACCTTGATGCTAGTGTTAGCGGCAACATTCGCCGCCGCGAGCAGATCCTATCATGATGTAGCGACGTACTGTGAATACGTCGGTACCATGGCAATGGTTTTCAGTGACAAGTAACGGTAAGAAAATTGCCGCTAACGCTAGTAAGCAGCAACTCTTGTAAATATACCCCGAAATGTCCTAAACTGAATCTTTAACTGCCTGCCTACCCTCCCCTTGCACATGTTCCCCAATTGGCAACACCAAGCAACTTCTGAAAACTCCTGTCAAATTTTTCACGCACTTGTCCCAACAAGAGCCTAACTAATAACCCATAACATTTTTCACCCCCCGAAGCCCTAATTAAAGAGACGGGAGGGACGACAAAGATTATCACTAAGGTCAAACTACGAAACCACCAGGTCACCTGAACCTAAAATGGTGGCTGGTAAGCCCAAAATAACCCCCTAAATATATGATTGGCTACCTTTGGGCCATAATGTAGCCCAACACAAAAAGGTAGTCATTGGATTGCACCACCCTCCCAATCTGCCCCAGGGGCAGGCTTCCCTTCGATCAGCTGGCCTCCAAACCCTTCCTCCTCTTAAAAAATGAAAAGAAATCGTCATTTTTTGTTTGAAACGCATCCTGTTTCCTTTAAGGAAAACGGGCTGCATTTGAAAAGGAAATATTGATTTATTTAAAGCTATCACAGACATGGGAGTCTGCTGATCCCAACTGGTCACCATCCCATGTTTATTGCAATTCTCAATGGGTTAATATTAATGAGGTAGGTCTATTTGTGACCTACTTGGAATTGCAAAAAGTGTAAAACAAACTTTAATACATTAGTGTTTGCAATTACCAAATAGTGAATCGCAAAAAATCGCTATTTGGTAATCCCAAACAGTAATTTTCTACATGTGGCCCTAAATTAATTTACTTAACATCAGTGACCTAGTTTCACATGAGTGTTCAAGGGAATGGTCAGAGGAGTGGACAAATCCTCTCAACACTCACAAACTAGAAGCTTTGATGACATGCTGAAAACCACAGACAGATCTACCACACATCTCTAAGCACATACACTCAAGTCAAGTAATCCTAATGCAACTGGTACACCTATTTCAGCAAAGAGCACCAAGAGGTGGAGGCTTTCTAAGGCACATATGGCTTGAAAGGGAATGTTTTAAATTTTGAGGAAAATACAATGTGTTATTTTCTTCTACCAAATAACTATGCACTGTTTGATAAAGCATCAGGGGGGGCTCCTTTGTTGGGGTGAAGGAGCGTCGCCCCACTTAAAATCCCTCCAAAACCCCAGAGATCAAAAACAAAATGGTAATTTGCTACCATTTAAATTGCCATCCCCCGTCCAGAACAGAGAGTTCGGATAGGGGTGGGGTCGCTGCTGAGTGAACGTAGCAGGGAAGAGGATGAGCTGTCTATGCATTTTTTAAAGTGTGTATGTCTTTTTGACAGGCCTTCTTGCGATGGCCAGCCACACATGTGCACTTTAAACATCTCTAACCCAGCTGTCTAACCAGACAGCTGGGTTAGAGCAAGTGCAGGCCTCCAGAGGGCTGTGGAGCACCGAGTGAGGCCGCTCCCTCCAATCAGGGTGCTGCTCTCATGATGCATGACAACAGTGCCAGGATTGGTCAAGGGAGTTTCTACATCCAGTTGCTGTGGAAAGAAGAGGACCGGAGGACCGCGTGTTCGGTAAATTTTATTTATTTTAATTTTATTTTGCACGTGCGCCTGGCCCTCCCTATAGATGCCAGCCAACACTGTAGATCATACACAATGTAAAGAGTTAGGAAAATAGGTGTGAATCGCCCATTTTCGCGAACACCTTGCAATATACACTCAGATGAAGACATGCTTAACATACGCATGCATCTAAAGGAAACTTGGAGCAATTTTTATGACCCAGTTTGCGCCACTTTTGCACCACGCAAGGAGGTGCAAGAGCAATGCAATCCTATAGTCATATTTTTGAAGCCACGCAAAGCCACTTTGCCTGCTTTAAATGGTTTAAAATGGAGTAATGCAACGCAGCGCAAAACACTGCATTGCATTACTCTGTGCAAGGGAGGCGCTGTGTGGGTGTTCCCACAAAACTTTCATGGTTTTTGACACATTCCCAGATTTCCTAAACCTGTTAAACCTGGGAATGCGCCACAAAGATACGCTTCCCCAGGTGAGGCATAACGGGCAGAAATATCCTTATTTCTCCTAGATGTTTCCTCTTTCTATGTGTGCTGCATTTTGCATAGAAAGAGGAAAACGCATCTCAGGATTGTTTTTGTGCAGGATGTGTCCCTTGATGTAAGGGGGCCTTCGTTGGCGATAGGCTGCCAAAATCACACCAGTGCAAGGAGAAAGGACTGGAATATGCCATATTGGATAAATGCGGCACATTTCTGCCTTTCCCTATAACGCAGTGCAGCGCAGAAAAGTGACATTCTGCATTGCCCTGCGCCACAAAGTCATAACTATGACCCTCATTTTTATGAACCTTGTCCTTGAAGTGCGTACATTTGTGTGCACTATTATTATTTCATATCTATCACAATATAAAATTATTCATATTGTCATTGTAGAAGGGCTCGAATAACCCTGGCACTGAATACAGAACATCCTGAAACAAAAAAAAAACAAAAAAAAATGGGCTAAAAGGTTAGAAATAAAAAATGAAACATTAGAAATTGACCTATGTAGTAAGTCTATATAATCCAGTACATGGATCCGTTACAACAAATCAATTCCGGAGGAAATAAAGTGTATATCGTGAGATAATATAAATCAGTTCAGAAAACGTTTCTAATTTGTGGTCAAATGCCAATAAAGTCAGTGGAAAATCCTATATAATTCTTGGGGTTAGGAGAACCATTTGAAAGGGAAATGCAAAACAATTGATGGAAAAAGCACTTTAAGTTGAAATATTTTCACAATTTTTAAGGTATAAAAAACATGTTCTGTGCGAGTATGATTTAAGGGGAATATGACCCCAGTGCTTGACCAGTGTAAGCCAATGTATAACCAAAATAATAAAGATATTTCAAACAAATTAATGGATAAAATGTAATCCAATTGATTCGTTCATATAATTCAGTTCATTGGGTGACCTATAACTCCAGCAGCAGTGTAATGCTTTTCACATATTCAAAAAAAGAGACGCGGTTAAGGATAGATCCCTTTGCGTACTAACCATCAATATTAAATAAAAATCCAACACTCTTTCTGCTCTCTACTCTCAGTGGTTAACCGCTCGAACAGCCACCCTAATTTAACATATACAATGAGAGGAGTGCATCAATGACAAATAAGTTTCAATGATAAATTATCATCAATTCAAGTCCATTGATCAAAAATATCTGAAGCTCTATTGATATTTATCAAACTTGATTTATTTTCCAGAGTTCATCTGCTTATTCTCGCAAATCAGATCATCACATCTTTATATTCAAAGTTCAAAGTTCTTAATATTCACAGGCACAGCCTACGCGTTTCGTCCTATAACCCAGGACTTCATCAGGGCTCTTTTAATATTAATTTTTATGATTTCTCACTTCTAATTTCCTCATATTTATCCTTCCAACTGAGTTAGATGGCGGCATTAGTTTTGAAGGTATTTACTATTAGAGGCTGGATGAGCAGCTCAGTTTCTTAATCCCAGAACGTCCTTTTCACTAGTACTTCATTTTACCAAAACAAATTCTTTCTTGAGTATTATCTCCAATCGCAAAAACCAAAGGAAATGATGGACGGAGTGTTGAACATTGCAAGCACTCACCCCCAGTCAACTGATCTGGGTTTAATCCATCACCGTTCTTTAGCCCACTCTGCCACCCCAGTTCAGACATGGCCATATGCAAATCAGTCTGACCCTGTGCCTCATGGGAACAGTCCAGCCCGAACTGCCAAGCCATGTCTTCCCTGGACCGGAAACAAGCTTCCTAGGACCGGTTGACTGGGGGTGAGTGCTTGCAATGTTCAACACTCCGTTCATCATTTCCTTTGGTTTTTGCTTTGTTCGCCATAAGTTGGCAGGGTATGCTCAGACGTGAGTCCCTTGCTCACTTTGCCACTGGATTCAAGCAAGCCTGGCTGAAGACGGCTGAAATGTCAGAAACCGGTCCTAGGAAGCTTGTTTCCGGTCCAGGGAAGACATGGCTTGGCAGTTCGGGCTGGACTGTTGCCATGAGGCACAGAGTCAGGCTGATTTGCATATGGCCATGTCTGAACTAGGGTGGCAGAGTGGGCTAAAGAACGGTGATGGATTAAACCCAGATCAGTTGACTGGGGGTGAGTGCTTGCAATGTTCAACACTCCGTCCATCATTTCCTTTGGTTTTTGCTTTGTTCGCCATAAGTTGACAGGGTATGCTCAGACGTGAGTCCCTTGCTCACTTTGCCACTGGATTCAAGCAAGCCTTGCTGAAGACGGCTGAAATGCCAGAAACCGGTCCTAGGAAGCTAGTTTACGAAACAGCTTGGTACACACTCGACCACCAACACGGCCTGTACGTACTGATAACACCTTGTGGTCATTACCCCCGGTACGAGGTCACTACCCCTGTGGCTCTTGCAGCGTTTGTCCTCAGAAAACCAAGGTCACATCAGTCGACATAGGAACTAGTCGCCCCTGGATACTTAACAGCCACACTAACTGCAATTCTGAGTGCGTGATATACATGATTACATGTCCTTGCTCTTTACACTATATTGAGCATACTACACGCAAAGTCAAGCTCCGCATCAGTGAGCATAAGAGCACGATCCGATGTAGGAAACAGTCTACCTGCCTTACAGATCACTTTCTGGTTAAACAACACAAAGCCGATGATCTGAGGTGGATCATCCTGGAACGACCCTTCATTCCTCAACATGTAAAAGACACTACAAGATTTCTGTTCTCGAGAGAGCAGAGGTGGATTTTTAAAATGAAAACAGACATACATGGTCTGAATGACAGCATTCCATGGACCTCTATCTAAACTGTATGTTCATATGATCCCTAATTATTCATCGACACTCTCACATCATCTTAGGGAGTCCATCACGGACATTGAATTAGGTCCATGACAGTTTATGACTTTTGATCAGCATGTACCCTCATGAAACTACACCTTTGAGGATTTAATAGCAGGTACATGTGGTGCATTAATATGATTCCAACATATCTCCCCCGAGACTTTGATTAGATCCTGATAGTATCACATACCTAAACCCATACTGGATAGAGACCTCCAGAGTACATGTATTTTAGTCATCAAGTGGACCAGGTTTGCCGTCTCCTCCCTACACCATTATTGTCCAGAAATTCTATAAACATCTTTGCGTTAGATGGAGGTGAGCTATATAAGTAATGAGGACTATTGGTTGTCCTTGTAACTAGGTCCTGATTGTGTTGATGCCTATTTACGAGCTGTGCGTGACACACTTATCCCGAAGGTACTTTCTGCAACCTCTTATACCTTAAATAGGGGTCAGCTCATCTAATCACCACTTGCCTGTGCCCTGACAGCACCTGTAGCATGGGTGTCATCTTTAGTCTGGCTAGATCTGAGAGCCCCAGTCTTCAATCCCGCCTCGTGTTTGATGTATGGCAGATTACAGTGATTTCACCCTAAGCCTCTGCCCGACGTCATCGATACCCCAGCCAATATATTATGTGTGGTGTCTGTCTTAGCCCGTATACATTGGGCGGTGACTCCCCTCTTCATACTGTAGTCATGTCAGAGCATGGTAAATTCGCCCTAAGCCTTAGCTCCACTCCGTCGACACCCTGGCTAATCGTGTGTATGGTATTTGTTAGTGCCTTTGTACATTGGTCGCTGGTTTACATTGGGCATGATTTGTTGGCTAGGGCATACTGTACACAGATTCTTTCTGTCTGCATGGAGCGTGTGTGAGAGACCATTATGAGAGACCATGATGAGTGTTTCTCCTTTTAGTAAAAGAGAGAGAGACAAGGATAGGTTCGACCCTTTCTTACAATGCTTGCCATTTCGGGTCACCTCACGCAGGATAATTTAGGTGCAGCGCGCCCCTTGTGTTTCGCTTGACACGTGCGCTTTATGCTGGATACTCTGTTCGACCGGTCCTTGTGAGACGCATGCGTGGAGACTAGTGTCTCTACACGCTTGTGCCGACTAGACATCGGAGTGTTATGATGGGTCCTGGTCTCATACCTAACTGGGAGTGATTTGGGATGTTTGGAAACCGGATCCCGGCTTTTATGATTGTTTACTGTGTTTGTTCCCCGTACCTGGAGACCGGTGGTCTCAGTGAACAAGCGCGCGCTCATGAGCATATGAGAGATGCTATATTCTCTCGAATAATCCGGACTACGCATGTGCGTAGAGACAAGTGTCTCAATTTCCGCTCATGCGCGTTTCAGATGCGCTGGCTCACAGAGAAGACCAATACCTGCACCTGTTATTCGAGTGAATGATTGCTCCAATTAGAGCGGATATTTAAGAAGTCCTCTCCTTCCTGCCGTCACCTCCCAGACTGCTCGTAGTCCGGCTCGAGGTACCGACGGACAGGTAAGGAGAGAGGAACCTGAAGCTCTACAAATGGTAGACCTGTACATCTGGTGTGAGTCTGTTGTGGCTAGTTGGATAGTAGTCAGGGCAATAGAACCATCTCCCTTTGAACAAACAAGCAGGGGGGGCAGTAATCTCTCCAGACCTGATAGCATAATGTCTGTAGAGAGAGGTTGTTACCTTTGAATCACATGAAGGGTGGCACCTTTTTCCCCCTCCCTCCCCCCATTTGATTGCACCATATTCTCTAAGAGTGGTTCATCCTCCTGTTCACTGTCATACTGGGATGAGAATATCTATATGGATTGGATGCTAAAGACAACAACTTCCCCGTATACCTGGCCGGTCTTGCTTGCAGGGCAGGTGTCTTAAAGTCAAGGTTTTATTGGTTTTGGGGTGTTAAATATAGTGTAAGGGGTGCAGATGGACGAGCATCTGTGTGCAACTTGTCCTCTTTCCTTACTTTTTAACAGAGCGGTGCCTCCTTCACCGAGCAGTCAGCCGGGTGAGGAGAGGCTTTCCTCCCACAGAAAGCTGGGTGAGTTGAATTTACTATATATTTTTGTAGAATACTTTACTTACTAGTAACCACGCTTTGGGTTTTTTGATGAAAAGTGCAGTGTACACAGGTCACTGTAGAAGGATGGTCACTGATGCTGTTTTCGATTTTGTGATACACCTCTCTAATGGTTTGATTCTCCTAACTTCTTGTAGGAAAGAAGACCAAGTTCTTATACCCAAACAAAAAGGTTGTTTGTCTGGTAGGGTGGCTGTCGCCACGTAAATTTAACGAATTTTCGTTCTTCACAATTTTCACTAGATATGTCAGTCCTGCAGTAGCCTTGTTTTCCATCAATTTAGGTCCTGAAGAAAGCCGGGTTAGTTGACCATTTCGGCTGAAACATGTCGACCTCACGAGACCAAGTCAGGAAATAGTCAATTTTTTTTAAGACTATTTGGTTTTTTAGATATGACACCTGGTCAATTCTCAATAAACATATCTTTTGCCCACGTAGTCATTTTTAACACACTTTCACGTTAGAGCACTGCACATTTCTCTTTGAGTCTTCACAAGTTGGATTACACACTGTGTCAGGAGTCTTTGTACTTTGGGATCATTAGGTCGGGTACCCGGTAGAGCCGGCTGGCTCGATATTACGGGCCCAGACCTTGACCCCTCAGAGTCTCAGATGACGAAGCTCCGCCAATGAGGGTGGGCTGATGGACTCTTAACTTCTGACATAGTGATGTACTAACTATTTGAAGAGGTTCTCACTTTGTTTAACAGCATTGAGTGGCTTTCTGTTCTGTGTGCTTGGACTTAGTACCTTCTGTTAGTTGTTTTCTGTGGGTACCATCAGTCCACAGAAGCTCACAATGTTCCTTGAATTATCGTTGCTATGACAGGGCTTGCACTGTTATTTCACTGTCTCCCAACTGGGGTGAACATCTTCGTGTCATGGATCGCCTACAGTTTTCCAAGTCAGCACTATGTTAGCATAGGACTGTGCACCAGTACGTCAACTAGACAATGCAGTTACTAAAGTACGATTGTGTACCCGCAGGTATGTGGAAGGAAAACATGATGAGAAGCTTGTCGACAAATAGAACAAAATGTAATCTGTGGAATTAGTTCCTGGGTACGGAAATCAAAATGTTGCACCACAGAACACTTTACAGAATACAGAACCAGAATTTCACTGTTTGCCAAGAAGATACTAGCAAAGTTTTACTTGTCATCGACATCTGGGCAAACAACATGGGTTGCCTAATTTCTGCAGGCGCAATTAGCAATTTGTAGTTAGTGTATGAGCAAATACCACCCAATTTAGGGGCATATCATCAAGGCCAAGCGATAATTATCGCTCAGCGCTCTTAGCGCGAGGATAATTATCGCCGGCCAACTCTGAATTTTATCGCGGAGATAGCGTGCTATCAGCAACGCTTATCTCCAAAGCGATAAAATTCAGAGCGCAAGCTGCCAATTGTGCGATTATCGCTGGAAATACAGCGATAATCGCACAAGGTTTGGCGAAAGCTTGCTGATAGGGCAAGGCATACTTAGCCATGATATCCACCTTACATAGGATATCATGGCTAAGTCAGTTTTGAAGCAGGTGTAAGGAAAGTAACGATAATAGAGGTTATCGCTACTTTGCTTGCCGCTCTGCAGGTTAGCGTGCCCATTGATAATTATCGACATTTCTCCAGTTATGTCAGGGCAGGAACGCCCACTTTGCATCTCTGCAAAGATGGGCGTTGGGTGAAAGGGCGATAATGCAAGGATTCACGCGATAGCGTGACATTGCTGATTAGGCGATACAATTATCGCCGCTTTCCGTCCAAAAACGGACGCTAAAGAGGCGATAATTTTATCTCCCGGGCTTGATGATATGCCCCTTGGAATCCTAATGGAATTAGTCCTGTAGTTATAATTGGGTCCTATGTGTAATGCATGAGTCTAAAAAAGACGTTACTTCACAGCGCATGTCAAACCTGCCCACAATCTGATAGAACTGGGTGGACTGTCACCCCCACACTATGGGAAACGCTTCAATGCCATGCTAAGAGCGGATTGTGCTATATGTAAGTGCTACATAACAAACAAATGTCATCCTTGTGCAAAATCTTCTGTCTGGCTTTTTCTACAGAATGTTGATAACATATTATCAGGGGTTTTACACAGCAACAAAATCAGTGTGTACTATTTGTTCATTATGGCGGTGAAAGGACTATATATTAAAATACTGAATACATGATCTCATTATAGAGTGATATATGAGCTGAGTCCACACATGTGACTATCATCCAATCACAAATCCTCTCATGTCCCTGTCATCCACTCTCACATTTCCACTGGCAACCACTGTCAGCAGAATCTTGTGTCTGTTTTTGACAGAGCAGGAGTCTAATAACCAACAGATTATAAAAGCAGAAGCAGGGCAACGAAGAAGAAAGAAAAGAATTGCAGTAGTCGGGCATAAAGATTACTACAGTGTTCATAACAGCCTCCACGTTGTGGAATGATGTTGTGACAGAGAACAGCCCGCTGTGAGTGCCGGGTCAGCCAATAAAAGGAAGGCGGCATTACAAATCACCGTGATAGTGCTAAGGATCGCAAAAGGATTCATTTAATTCAATTTCTAAAAACACTCTTTAAATTGCAGGACTCTGGTGTTGTTGGAGCAAAAGTCCTTTGCTTGGCTCTGGGGTGCCATGCTGCTCTGCCCTCAGTCTTTTTCTGTGAACCTAGTGCTTTCCTAATGAACTCGAGAGTCATGAGGGAGGCCTCTTGAAATGGCTAAAGGCATCAACGGTGGGCACCCACTGATGTCGACGTGGGTGCCCAAAGAGAGCATCCCTTATAGATAGATGCTGCTGCCCTCTCTATCTACCACGTCTACAAAAGACTTGTGGTACGTACAGCGTAACTCGTGGGGGAATGCCTTATGGTTCATTGCGGATTCAGTTCCTTCTCATCCCCCAAAACTAGGACGCTATGATTCCTGAATTGCTGCATGTATGATATCTTGAGCCCATTGGACTTCACATGCTCAGATGTTAACAAAATGGTGGTCTGCTTTAAGCAAGGCTAGTTAAGATCCATGCTGAACATAGACGTATACAGGTTTAAATCCTATAGCCTACTCCCTGCTACCCGTTGTCTTAGGGGCATACCTACAAGGCGGCGATAGAAAATTATCGCCGCTTTTGCGGCCATTTTTGGCCGAAAAGCGGCGATAATTTTATCGCCTAATTAGAAAGGTCACACTAACGCGTGAAACCTTGCTTTAGCGCACAAAATCTTAACGCCCAGCTTTGCATCTCTAATGAGATGCAAAGTGGACATTCCTGACCTAACATGACAGGAGAAATGTCACTAAGCGACATTTCTCCTATCATCAAGCCCGACGCTATGAAGCATAGTGGCAAGAAAAATAGCGATAACCCCTGTTATCGCTACTTTCCTTACGCCTGCTTCAGGACTGACTTAGCCATGATATCCTATGGAAGGTGGATATCATGGCTAAGTTTGTGAGGCCCTATCATCAAGCTAACGCCACATTTAGTGAGATTATCGCTGGGTTTCTTTAGGCAATTATACTCCATCAATTTCTGGTTGACACCCCTTGACATCACCAATTTGATCAGATCATTCTGTCTCATTGGTCAGTTTCGATAAGATGGTGTAGTAGGTAAAGTATACAAATCCGGTAGATTAAGTGATCCATTACTTTGCATTCTCCATAAGACCACAGATTTCATCCGATTGGTAATAACATCTAGGAAGTAGGGGAGTCCATGCTCTCATCCTTTGTCAGTCCTTTCCCAAGCATGTACTTCAGGAAGTAACACATTTGGTGCAAGTCCAGTCAAATAAGCTACAAGCGTGAAAGGAATTATTGAGTGTTAGAGCTGTTAGAGATGGGGTTTCTGGTTAGCTAGGGCATGCGCTTAAGCCAGGCAGAAACCACCACTCTAGTCAGGGGAAGGGAGTTACACACTAAAGATAACCCCTAGTCACCCCCTTGGTAGCTAGGCAGAGGAGTCAGGCTTATCCCAGAGGCAATGTGTAAAGCGTTTGCGCAACACACTCACACAGCAGCAACACACTAGGCACACCATAAAAGAAACTCCACCCAAGGTTATGTAAAAATAACCTTTGTATTATCCATAAGCACATTAGAACATAATCACATATATACACTGTGCCACCAGGCACTTGTCATGACTTTACAGGGATTACCTAAATCATTAGGCCCATCAAGCCACTGTCATAAACATATAGCATCACCAGTAAATACTGGCAGGATTACACTTAGCACAACACCTCATGCAGAGGCATCAGCAGTGGACCATAGTAAACACTTGTAGCACGACACACATCATAAATACATCATGCCCACCTTAGACATATGCAGATTACCATTATGGTGCATGGGGCGCCAACCTTGGCAATGTAATACCACACGTATGTAAGCAGCAGGCATAAGGCATGAAACCTCATCACTGTGAATCCCCCTATATGAGACAACATTATATCAGGGCGCAATACACACAAATTGCTAGTGTACACATTACCATCACATCACTGTACCCGTGGTGCAAGATCCTGGCAATGTAACATCCATAACCTACTCACATCAGGGCACAGCATCTAGGAAAGACCAACATGGCCTGACCATGAGTGCAGAACAATAGTAAGATCGATCTCTGCGCTCCTTTGATGGTACCTCGTGTCCTTCCCGTAGGCTTCTGGGCCATGTGCCCAACTACTAAACGGGAATGTAGCAATTCACTGAACCACCAGCATGAGGATTTCCACTCAGCCTCCAATGCGGCCTGGGCACAACACACAGCCTTTGTCAGTGAGGGGACCTCGCCGGGTCTTCCTCCTCTTAGCGACCTGTGGTCGGGGAACTTCCCTTATACTCTAGCCGAGTCAGGAATCCCCAGGCTGCCTCTCTGGAGCCCCGCCCACAACCAGGCTTCTTCTCTGCCTGGCCTCCGGGTGCTCCGCGGGCTTCCGGCAAGTCAGCCTTTCCTCCCATGTCAAGCTCCTGAAGCGGAGACGCCTGTGCCCTCTCGACAGCATGGGAGGCATGCTGGACACGCTGGTCAACCAGCCACCACCACAGGAAGCAGGTGAATACTTGAGAGGAGCATTGTGCTCTCTCTCAGCTCTCTGCTTTTGTTTTCTGGCAACACATGGGGCTCTCTGCTTTTTCGAGTAAAGCCCCTCCCTCAAACAGGCAACAGCCGCCAGGCTTTCAGCAGCTTCATCCTTCCCTTGTGGCATGATCATACTGTGCCCGCCGTACATGGGGTTTGAGCCTCCTCCTTGGGCTCAGAAAAGGAGGTGGAAAGCGCCCACCCAGCACTTCTGGGGAGGGAGGGCACCGTAGAAAGGAAGCATTCCACGCGAGGATGCCTGATCCTCCAGGGAGACCAATAATCTCCGGCTGTTGTTCTGTGCTGGAGCCTCTATGCAAATATATAGATTTTTCCTCAAGCCTATCGCTGAGAACACCGCAACCTATTTAAGAGACACTATGCAAACTATTCAGATTGTGGACAAACGCCCATATGATGCTGATGACACCTTTCTGGCTACAATGGATATTACATCCTTATATACGAATATTCCTCAAGGAGAGGCATTGAGAGTGATGCGTGAAGTCTTGGACACACGTCCTAGTCCCCACTGAATTCATTATAAATCTTCTTAATGTAGCCATGATGAAAAATTTCTTTAGTTTTCAGGGTGATTTCTACATCCAAACGAAGGGAGTTGCTATGGGGCTGAGCTTCGCGCCAAACCTAGCAATTATATTTATGGACATTTATGAGCACACTCATATCCTGAGTGAACAGAATCCCTACAGTCAGTGTATCGACCTATGGTGTCGGTACATTGACGATGTACTACTGATTTGGCAAGGCAGTGAAGAACTACTTAAAGAATTTCATGTTTGGCTGAATAACTGTTCTGATGATATTAAATTCTCACTGGAGTACAGCAATTCATCAGTTAAGTTCTTGGACTTAACCATAAGAGCAGAAGGAGGTACACTATACACCAGCCCTTTCAGAAAGGCAAGTGAACGCAACACCTTGTTGCGTTACTCTAGCCATCATCCACGCAACCTTAAAGACAATTTGCCCTTCGGGCAATTCCTGAGGTTGCGGAGGAATTGCTCCAAAAAGGATGATTATTTTCGTGAGTCAGAAGAACTTATGTCCCATTTGATTTATAGGGGCTATCCTCTAAGATTACTCAAAAAGGCACGAAAACGTGCCTGGTTTAATCATAGGGAATCCCTTCTGGGACCCAAAGAGAGAAGCCCTAAGGATCAGGAAAGGCTAGTTTGCGTGACCACATTTTGCACTAATAGCAACACCCACAAGAAAATTATAAACAGGCACTGGCACCTAGTGTCAGACGAACTTGGTGGACTACCACAACCTATGCATGCGTTCCACAAAGGCAAAAAGGCGAGGGAACATGTAGCTAAGTCTCTGCTACCCATGGAGCCCAAAACTTCGCAGACAACACTATGGAATATTCCACCTGTCAAGGGACATTTCAAGTGCGGCCAATGTAGGGCATGTCCCATGACCAATGAACTAAAAACCTTTAAACACAACAACTATTAGGGGAGAGGAGTTGGCCTAACGGCTAGGGCGCTCGACCTGGGAAACTGGGTTCGAGTCTCGGTAATGACGCTAAACATCCTGTGATTCTGGGCAAATCACTTAATCTCCCCATGCCTAACAAAAATAAATGTGTGTCCTCATGTAACGTAACTGGTGCTATGTAAAGCGCTCTGATACCCGATTCGGATTTGGGTCAAGTTCGCGCTATATAAAATTCTGCAAAAAAACAAACAAGAAAAAAACTATACACATATACTTCAAGAACATACTAATTGCAACTCAACTGGGGTAATCTATGCCATATCCTGTCCGTGCGCCTTTGTATATATCGGACAAACCATTCAAAAAGTAACGACCCGTATCCTGTAACACTGCAGCCGCATACGATGTCAGGTACAAAGAGCACCCCTTGTAGAACACTTCATATCCTTTGGACACACACCTGAAAGCCTTCGTTGGTGCGTCCTAGAGAAAGTCCAATCCAACCCACGGGGGGAGACTGTAGTGATTAGGTCGGGACACGATGAAGAAGAACAAATATATCTTTAATGACAAATTGGATGCTGCGTAGCAGCCGACTCCTTCAGCTCCTCCAGGTCACAACAGTACAATATTCAAACCCAAACATTCCACTTAGAATTCTTGAGTCCAGAACATAATGGGCTCAAGAATTCCAAGTTAAAGCAAACACTACATTATCCTCCCCCTTACAAAAACCAAGAAAAATACAAAAATAACTAAACATGTGAATAACACCCAAAACAAGAAAAGAAACTGCTAACGAAATCTAGCAGGAAGAAAACGTAGTCTAGAACTCCTGCGTAAACCTTTCACATCGGGCAAAGCTGCCCCGTCTATCTCAGACGAGATTTTCTCAACACTCGGATTGACTTTCACCACTCTCGAAACATTCCACCAGTTCTTTGAATTCACTCTCACTGCATTTTTGAAAACCCTATCAACAGTGAAAGGCTCAGAAAATTTAGAATATCCTTTCCTAGAATGAATAGGAATTTTTACACGTACAACATCTCCGACAACCAAAGGCTGATCAACAGATCTCTTCCTTGAATCAAAATATGTCTTCTGACGTAACTGTGCTTCAGCAACATTTTCTCTTACAACACCATCCACATCACTCATAGAATCCAACTTGACCCATTTAGACATCCAACCTGGACAGACTTTAGAACATGACTTTCTCCCTCTTAGAAGCTCATAAGGAGAAACCTTCGTAGAAGAATGCGGAGTTGTGCGATAAAACCACAACATTGATCTAACGGCATTTTGCACATTGCATCCACCTGCCAAAGCCCATTGAACACAATTGTTAAGAACTCTATTCATCCGCTCCACCAATCCATTGGTTTGAGGATGATAAAGTGCACTCCTAGCATGTGCAATGCCACCCTGGTGCAAAAAGAATTCAAACTCTTGACTGGTGAATTGTACACCATTATCACTAACAATAGTGGATGGAAACCCTTCTCTGAGGAAAATATCTTTCAAAAAGTCAATGACATTCTTCGAATTGGGTTCATCAATGAAACGTACTTCTGGCCATTTAGAATAATAATCTATAACAACAATCGCAAATTTTGAATTCCTAGGAAGGGAATTAAACGGTCCAACCAAATCTATCCCTATCTTCTCCCAAGGTCTGTCTGGTAGAATGATAGGTTGCAGAGGTGGAGTATGGACCTTCAAGCTCTTATCTGAACCAGAACAGATCACACACTCCCCCACAAACAAATCCACATCATTGTCCATCTGTGGCCACCAGAAACGTTCACGAAGTCTCCTCTTCGTGAGTGTTCTACCCAAATGGCCTTCATGTGCTCCCTGTATCAACCTCGCTCTTAACATGCCAGGAGGGACCAACCTATCTCCACGTACAAGCAAGCCATCCTCTATTGAGAGTTCAGGAGCAACTTTAACAAAAGTTTGAAGAGAAAATTTTATATTTTTCTCCCTAGGCCAACCTTCCTTTACACATCTGATGACATCACCCAACAATGTATCTTTAGCCAGAAAATCTCTCCATTCAACTTCACTCACAGCGCACATTTCCTCCAAACCCACAGAGGCGACAAAACACTCCTCTTCATCCTCATCCTCCAAATCCAACTTTGATTCAACAGGATGTCTGGAAAAATAATCTGCACAAACATTCCTAGAACCTTGAATGTGACTAACTTCAAAATCGTATTGCAACAATTTAGTAGAAAAACGTGCTATCCTGGGCGTATGCTCTTTGATCTTATCCCCAGATAAAATCGAAACAAGCGGACTATGATCAGTTCTTAGTTTAAAATGTCTGCCCCAAATATATGGATTAAACTTACGAATCGCCCACCAGCATGCAAGCAATTCTTTTTCAATTACTGAAAAATTAAGTTCAGACCCACGCAAAACTCTTGATGCAAACCCAATGGTATGCTCAACTCCATCAATCATTTGCGTGAGAACAGCTCCCAAACCCAACCCGCTAGCATCAACCGTGATAATGCAAAGAGCATCTGGAATGAATGGTTTGAGAACTCTAGGACTGATGAGTTCATTTTTGACCCATTTAAAAATGTCATCACACTCAATGTCCCATTTAAATGGAACACTTTTCTTGAGCATGTTAGACAATGGTTGACACCTTGTCGCATACCCAGGAACAAAACGCGAATAAAACTCACATAAACCACTGAACGATTTAAGTCCAGCTTTATCCATGGGAGGTGAGGAATCCACTATCGCTTTAACCAACCCTGGTCTTGGTTCAACACCATGCTCTGACAAAACATGTCCTAAGTACTCAATCTTCTTCACCTTGAAAACACATTTCT
This sequence comes from Triturus cristatus, assembly GCF_964204655.1. NCBI lineage: Eukaryota > Metazoa > Chordata > Amphibia > Caudata > Salamandridae > Triturus > Triturus cristatus. The sequence goes on along the minus strand of NC_140590.1, from coordinate 887,442,927 downwards.
CTTTCTTTAACACGACACCTCCTTCGCGCAAAGCCTCCAATACACAATACATGGTCTCATCATGCGACTCACCTGTTTCACCATGTACCAAAACATCATCCTGAAATACGATCACCCCTTTGATACCTTTAAGTAAATTAGACATGATCCTTTGAAACACTGCCGCGGCAGACGCTAAACCGAACGGCATCCTACAATATTGAAAAATTCCTATGGGCGAAACAAAAGCAGTCAGATGCCTTGAGGCCGGATCAAGAACAACTTGATGATATGCTGATGCTGGGTCTAACTTACTGAACCACTTCGACCCACTGATTAAAGACAACATCTCTGGGATGTTGGGAAGAGGATGAGAATCTATCCATATATTCCTGTTCAAACTGCGCAAATCAATGCAAACGCGAATCTCGCCATTCTTCTTCTTAGCGACCACTAACGGAGAAAGCCAGATAGACGATTCAACTGGCTCTATAATCCCCTTCTTGCAAAGACCAGAAAGCTCCTGTTCAAGTTGACTTCTGACACTAAATGGTACATTCCTGAGCCGATGCTTAACAAGAATAGCACCCTCTTTCACTTTAATAGTATGCATAAACCCTTTGACACATCCAAGCCCATTACCGAAAACATCAGGAAAATGTTCAGATAAAGAGTCAACAAAATCATCAACCCGGAGAATGGAAACCTGATCTTTCGTACCTGGTCTCAAAACCATTTTGAATAAACCTTGATGGAACCATCCAAGAATATTCAAACCTTTGATGGCTACATACATTTTCCCAAAAATCCTCCTACCTCGGAAAGACAAGTAATCCTCAAAATAACCTGCCAATTCAATGGTTCTCCCTTCGTACGAGACAGGCGATCTATCTGGAGGAAATAGCGAACGCACACCCCAAACTTCTTTAAATTTTTCTTGGATAACCATTGTTATTATTGCTCCAGAATCAACCAATAGACACATTTTCACCACCAATATTCATATCCACGTATGGATCCACGCACTCATCTTGTAGACTGCAAACTTGACTCGCATCTACAACCACAACAACCATGTCTCTCAGGTCATCCTGGATTTTTGCTAGTTCATCACACTTCGTTTCACACAATGAAATATTTGCAACGGAGGAACTAGCAGAAGAGAATGGAACACTACTGCTCATCCTTCCCTCTTGTGTGGTTGAATAATTCCTTCTCACATTTTGGCAGACCTTAGCAAAATGACCTAACTTCCCACACGCCCTACAAGTTACACTCCTAGCAGGGCAAATCCGTCCAGATCTGAAATGTGGAGCATTCCCACACTTAAAACAAATATTTGTTTGCTTGAAAAACTTATTTTCCCCACGATAGCCAATTGCGTTCTTATTTTCCTTTGCTCTCACTACATTAACACACTCTTCCTCCTTTCCATTCGAAATAGTAACTCTTCCATCAAGTTCTTTTACCGACAATTTTGAAAGTTCTATGCTTTTTGCAATCCGTATTGTTTCCTCTAGAGTTGGATTTCCAAGAGACAATAACTTTTGTTGTATACTCTTGTCATTACATTTACAAATAAACTGGTCTCTTATCAATTGGTCTCTGAACACTTCATACTGACACTCAGCACTAAGAACACGTAAGGCGGAAATAAAATCTTCTACCTTTTCCCCTGGTTTCTGTTCTCTTTTTAGAAATTTATGTCTTTCAACTACCAAACTCGGTTGAATATCAAAACGCAACTCTAATTTTTTTACTGTTTCTTGAAACTCATCCATGTCTCCCTCCTCACCACCCACATGTGTTAGAGGAGGCAAATGTTTAAAAATTTCTCTTCCTTCAAATCCCAAGACATTTAGTAAAAGACATTTTTTTCTTTCTGCCCTATACCGTGAACCACCAATGGCACCTATATATGTTAAGAATGCATCGTACCATTTTTTTCACGAGATAGGCGGACCACCAGGTGTTTCCAAAAAGGATGGAGGAGGAGACACCGATTGCATTTTTGCCTGAGCCTAACAGGAACTGATTGTAACCCAAAAAGAGAAAGAAACAATTAATACATACTAACATATGTCACCTTTAAAATTGTTCTGTTGCACACCAAAACCTTTCCCTTTTTTTTTAAACTACTAATGTATAGCGCGTTGTTTTTCTTTAGCACAAAAAAAACGTGTTTGTGACCTTTCAAACCCACTAGTCCTCCTAAAAACAAATACTGTCTCGCAAGTGCTTTTCACCGGAGTAAATCATGACTACATTGTCTTTTACGTTCTTTATCCAAAAGGAACAATGTACATGCCACCAAAATAGAACGGTGAGAACCCCTTTGTAGTATGTGTGCCACAGTTCTGCACACAAAAAACTACAAGTATGGTTCCTTCCACAAATAAAGGCAATACTTGCGCAGCGTTTCTCTTAAGACAACCAGTCCGCCGAGTCCGCTGCGAGCTTTGTTGCTTCGGTGTCCGCTTCTTAGTCCGCTGAGCCCGCCGCGAGCTTCGTTGCTTCGTTTCTCAGTCAGAGCTCCGCTTCTCGTTGGCAAATTCTTACGCTGGTAACTATGGCTTGGTAACTATGACAGTGACGCTACGTTCCAATGCGTCCCCTTCCACGGGTACGTGCTTTCACAATGGCGTGCGACGTAGATCGGTGACGTCACACTACCACACGCCTCTCTTCTCGGGCACGTAGTCACCCAAGATGGCGTGTAGACCAACAGCCAAGACAGTTAGAACGCCAACTCTTCTCCTTTGCTTTACAGACGAAACGACAATCACAAATGTCTGTAAAAACACCCGGAACCTCTGCGTCACACCTTCCTTCGCGGTAAGCTCCGCTGCTGCTTGTTTCTTCCTTGGTGCCGATTCTTTTCCTTTTCTTCGTTTTTTTTTTTTTTTACTTCGTTACACGACACGTTGCGGGTTCTGCAGCATCCAATCCCAGATCGTCGCCAATTTTGTAGTGATTAGGTCGGGACACGATGAAGAAGAATAAATATATCTTTAATGACAAATTGGATGCTGCGCAGCAGCCGGCTCCTTCAGCTCCTCCAGGTCACAACAGTACAATATTCAAACCCAAACATTCCACTTAGAATTCTTGAGTCCAGAACATAATGGGCTCAAGAATTCCAAGTTAAAGCAAACACTACAGAGACTTCTCTAAAGTTCTGAGCTTTCGCGAGTGTAGATGGATCCACGGTTTTGACACTGTAGCGAGAGGATTAAACGAATATGAAGAGATTACAAGACAGATATCCGCACTTAGCAATGGTTGATAGCAGTGATCATGCTCCGCCTGCTCATATATGCCAACCTTAGCCAACCTATGGCAGTCGCCTTTAGAGGACATATTTCCATCTCCTTGTCCAATGTCTGAAATGCAATATTGTATTTGTGTTTGTATTTAAACGTTTTATTTTGCATGTTTTATGTTATTCCTCTATGTATTACCATAGAAGTGTTTTGTGTTTAAATCTGTTTTTATTAATTTTGATTTTACATCTTCATGAAAGACAAATTGCATTATGTAAAGCCGACCATACATTGAACCATCCATCAATATCAAATAGACATTTCAGTTGAGCAGATATTAAATCTAACATGCATGTCGATGACATTGTTGGCTCAGTTACAAGTTGAACTTCAATAGGTAGTCCATTCCATCAAGGGTAAAAGCCACCGTACATTAGCAATGTGGTTCCATTAGTGTGTTGCACAGAGTCTTTTCAGATAATTCTGCGTGGGCAATTGAACAGATGTTATAGGTAAGAACAAACAAAACTCAAAACCAGTAATAGCAGCATTGACCGACTTTTGTGTTATCGTCCCTCTCCTTGTCCCCCCAGCATCACCCCCCCCATCCCTATCGTCCCGTCCCGTGGCACTGTCTAGGCCACCATCTCCACCCGCTGACCGCAGCGATGTCCACCCTAGGTGTCAGATGGTGTATGTGCGCGTACATGGCATTACAGATGTCTACTGGCGGGCTATCCGTCACTTACTGTAGGCACGCCTCCCTCATTCTCAGGTTGTCCCTCAGAGCTGTCCCCCCTCTATTTGCATTAGGGCCTGGAGTAGCCCCAACGTTTCCTCCCGCAGGATGGCGATTCCCTCTGCTTTGGCCCATGCTAGGAGCGAGTACCTCCATGCCCGTATGTGCGGCGGGTCTTGCGCCTTCCACCGCTTAGTTAGAAGCCGCTTAGCTACCACCATTCCCAAGTCAAGGAAACGAGATGAAACTTTTGTGACCGGGGTTCTGCGGAAGTGGTGTAATAAGAAAACAGGCCATTCAAAGGCTATGTCTCGGCCTGTACATGTGTGTAGTGCCTCACCAACTGTCCACGAATAGGCATGTAGTTTGTGACAGCTTCACAGCATGTGTACCAGTCCAGCCCCCGTGCGGTGGAAGTATCTATAAAGCTACTCTGGTGTAAGGTATGCTCTGTGGACTATGAACAGTTGTATTTGTCTGAGCCTCATGTTTCTGGTTATGCGTATTGGGCTCTTTATTATCTTTTCCCATTCCCTGTCCTCCAGTTGACGCTCCAGATCTGCTTTCCATTTGCGGCGGAGTGGATCTAGACTTGTTGCTGCGTATGTACGGAGGGATGCCGCAAACCAGCGAATCAAGTGCCTGCCACGCTCCATAACGTGAAGGTACTGTATGGTGAGGTGTTGGCTCGGCTCCGCGTTCATGTCCCCCCATCTAGAGGTTAGTGTCGTGATCAGTGAGCGGCGTCTCAGGAATTGCCCCGGTAGCAGCTCCACCTCCTCAAACAGGGATTCATATGATATGAGTGTGCCATCCCGGTACAAGTCTCCCAGGATCTGTATGTCGGTTTCGTGCCATTCCGTAAGTTCAAGAGGTGTAAGCACCCGAGGCCCGCTAGGGAAACCCTCTAGTGTATCGCTGGTGCGTAGGGGACTAGCGTTCTAGTGAGGTACAGACCGCGACGGCAGCACTTATATGCCACGGCCAGGAGGAGCGGTGTCGGCATTGAGGCTTTAGTGGCTGGGTGAAAAAGTTTGGTGATATAGTCCAGAGAAAGGGGAGGGAGTGTGGTCGCAGTGTCTTCACGGCCTCTGTCTGCGAGCCAGCGGGCTATCCACTACAATTGTGCAGCCAAATAGTAGTGCTCAAAACAAGGCGCAACAAGGCCCCCTGATCAGTAGGCAGGTACAACTTCACTAACACTATCATGTGGCGTACGTTTCCCCAAAGGAAGTCCCTAAGCAGTTTAGTGAGTGTGGTGAAGAAGGGCGCCAGAACATATAGTGGCAGGTTAGTAAAGTAGTACAGGAGACAGGGAAGGATCAATATCTTGGATAGCGCTACCCTGCCAGTGACTGTTAGTGGAAGCGTTTTCCAGAAGTGCACTTGTGACTTGATGGCTGTCAAGGCTCGTCCCAGATTACCGTCGAAGAGGTCTGTCGGCTGACGATATATCTGGATTCCTAGGTAGCGGAAGGTATCAGCTTTCCACTGCACCCTTGTACCATCCAGAATGTTACCCGGGTCTTGGGTTTCCCCGAATGCATAAAGACAGGACTTGTTAGCGTTTACTCGGAGTCCCGAGAGGGCGGCGAAGTCGCACAATGTGTGTGTCAGCTGAGTTGGTATATTTTCTACATCCCTCACGAAGACCAGGAGGTCATCCGTGCACAACGACACCTGGTGTATCGCATCTCCTAGGGGTATTCCATCTCCCAGCGTTGCCTGCAGTGCCGCTGCCAGGGGTTCGATTGCGAGCGCGAATAGGAGGGTGCCCGTGCGTATTAGTATGACGTCAGAGATGTATGGCCCCAGTCGCACCCAGACTGTAGGATTTTTCTATAATAGGTCAACCAACTGGAGAAATCCCAAGCCCAGCTCATATCGCAACAGCACTGCCGCTAGGTAGCTCTACTCTAAACAGCTGAACCTTCTCGAGGTCCAACACAAGGCATCCCGCGCTAAGCCACTCCCGCACACTATACGACGCCACCCTAAAAAACATCCACAAATTCAGTGATGTACTGCGCTTGGGCACAAATCCATTTTGGTCGCTGTGAACCAATTCGGGGACCACTGGTGCCAATCGCTCCACCAACACTTTAGCGAATATTTTATAGTCCACATTGAGGAGCGCCAGGGGTCTGTACGATACCAGGCTTTTGGGGTCCCTATCTGGTTTGATCAGGGACACCAGGTAGGCCTCGCGCATCAATAGGGGCAGTGTGTGCTCTTCTAGGGCTGTGGAGTAAAGGGCATGCCGACGCTGCACTAGAGACTCCCGGTAGGCCTTGTAGTATTCGGCAGGTAGGCCGTCTGGTCCCGGCGTTCTCCCAGACGCCATGGACCCAATCACCTCCCCGATTTCCTCTAGTGTGAGGGGACCATGAAGCGCCTCCTGGTGTGCTTCTGAGGCTGTGGGCAGCTGGATAGGTTCTAGAAATCTCTCTAGATCGGGGCCGGAGCAGCGCCCTTTGGATTGATAAAGTTGTGTATAATGGTCTAACATCACCCTGTGTATCTCATGCTGTGTGTACACCAGGGTCCCCTCTGGTGTGCGTATGGCTCCGATTGGGGTACGATTACTTCCCTGCTTCATCAGCCAGGCCAGCAGGTGGCCCACTCTGTCCGCTCTAGCAGGTGTACGAGCCGTATGGGCCGTATAGTTGTGGCACCGCAGTCGCTCTATGAGTTCCGCATGTTGCGTCCTAAGGTTCTCCAGATGGCCTGATTGTCTGCCTCCGCCCTCACCCTCTCACTCGTATTGGAGTAATTGTGATTCTAGGCTTATGAGCGATAATGTTAATTGTTTACGTTTGGCTCCGAGACAGTGAACCCTGACAGCAATTCTGTGAGCGTCCCATTCCACCAGACCGGTACTCGCCGTCCCTTCATTGAGCTCGAAATACTCAAGAACAGCTGTCTCCACGGATGAACATAATTCTGGGTCTTCCAGTGCGGGTGGGTGGTGTCGCCAAGTGGGTATGGAGCCTCATAGGGTTATGGTCGGAGTGTGTCCGCCCTAGGTATTCCGACACCTCAACTAGTGGGATTAGGGTCTGGGAGCCCACCACCCTATCTAGTCACACATGTAAGTCATGTACTGCAGAGTAATAGGAATAGATACGTTCATTAGTGTGTAGGACACGTCACATGTCTAGTAATGCCCAATGTGAGAGCCAGTCTGTGAGCGCCTGCACATTTGACACCGCTGTCATCTTCCTGAGGGGTGGAAAGGATCTGTCCATGTGTACATCGAGCACCGAATTGAAATCCCCACCCAGTAATCAGGGGAGCCCAACGTAAGGGGTCAGCACTGTGGACAACTGTGTTAGGAATGAGGGCTGGTCTGTATTTGGGGCGTATATTGAGCCCAGCAATATTTTTTGGCCGTTAAGTGTCCCCCCGCACTAAGGTGTATCTGCCTTCAGGGTCTGTCACCGTGTTTGCACAAATGAACGGGGTGCCCGCGCTCACCCAGATTAATGTGCCCCTCGCGTGCGCTGAGTATACCGTGCCGTACACTTGTCCCCTCCAGCGTCTACGTAATCTGTCTAGTTCCGGCTGTGTCATGTGTGTTTCCTGCAGTAGGGCAATTCCAACCGAGTGCCTCTGGAGGTATGCGAATATAAAATAGCGTCGCGTGGGCGTGTACATGCCGCGTATGTTCCATGTGATTATGTCAGCCCACGTCATTTCTGATGAGGTTAATCGACAGGGGTGCTAAGGCCGGGACGCGCCACGGGGCACGGAGGTCAGGGACAGGTATAAGTGTGTCGGGATGCTGCAACAAAAATAATAGATGAACTAAAAACATCATAACATCTGGGGCGGCCATTTCGAAATGTCCGTCCAAACCTCTGTAACAACTGAGTAGTGCAAACTAGGTCAGTGTGTTGACTGTTGAGTGGTGTTGTGCTATGGCCGTCCCCCCAATTCCTTTGTGTGTGGTGTGCCATCTATGTAGTCACCTTCATTGTCTTGCGGGACCAGCAATGCGCAGTTCCAAATGCCATCTCGGGTGAATGTATTTCCTATGGTAATATGTATAATTTGGCCAGTGGCGGGCACATTGTTACTATATCATCTCTGTGTGAGTTGTGTATGGTAATTGACCCAGTAGACCCACCCCGCCACTCAGCAGTGAGCAAGATCGTAGAAGTTAACAAACAATGTTCTACTTGCGTGAGCTGATTTGGGAAAAAGACGTGAGTCTCTTGCTCATTGCACCATCAGGATTCAGGCAAGCCGGGCCGACGAAGGCTGTGATGCCAGAAACCGGTCCCCGGAAGCTTGTTTCCTTCCCAGTATAAGAATTGGCTTGGTAGTTTGGTTTGCCCTGTTCCCATCATGCACTGGGACAGGTACAGACTAATTTGCATGTAGCCAGGTTCTGAGCTGGGATGGTGCAGTGAGCTAAAAAACGGTGATGGATTAAAACCATGATCTCTTGACTTGGTAAGAGTATTCTGCATCATTCAGAAACTCTGTCCATCACCACCCCCTTTTTCCCAAATCGATTTTATCCACACTCAGTGTGGGAGGGTATGCTCAGACGTGAGTCCCTTGCTCATTGCACCATCAGGATTCAGGCAAGCCGGGCCGACGAAGGCTGTGATGCCAGAAACCGGTCCCCGGAAGCTTGTTTCCTTCCCAGTATAAGAATTGGCTTGGTAGTTTGGTTTGCCCTGTTCCCATCATGCACTGGGACAGGTACAGACTAATTTGCATGTAGCCAGGTTCTGAGCTGGGATGGTGCAGTGAGCTAAAAAACGGTGATGGATTAAAACCATGATCTCTTGACTTGGTAAGAGTATTCTGCATCATTCAGAAACTCTGTCCATCACCACCCCCTTTTTCCCAAATCGATTTTATCCACACTCAGTGTGGGAGGGTATGCTCAGACGTGAGTCCCTTGCTCATTGCACCATCAGGATTCAGGCAAGCCGGGCCGACGAAGGCTGTGATGCCAGAAACCGGTCCCCGGAAGCTTGTTTCCTTCCCAGTATAAGAATTGGCTTGGTAGTTTGGTTTGCCCTGTTCCCATCATGCACTGGGACAGGTACAGACTAATTTGCATGTAGCCAGGTTCTGAGCTGGGATGGTGCAGTGAGCTAAAAAACGGTGATGGATTAAAACCATGATCTCTTGACTTGGTAAGAGTATTCTGCATCATTCAGAAACTCTGTCCATCACCACCCCCTTTTTCCCAAATCGATTTTATCCACACTCAGTGTGGGAGGGTATGCTCAGACGTGAGTCCCTTGCTCATTGCACCATCAGGATTCAGGCAAGCCGGGCCGACGAAGGCTGTGATGCCAGAAACCGGTCCCCGGAAGCTTGTTTCCTTCCCAGTATAAGAATTGGCTTGGTAGTTTGGTTTGCCCTGTTCCCATCATGCACTGGGACCGGTACAGACTAATTTGCATGTAGCCAGGTTCTGAGCTGGGATGGTGCAGTGAGCTAAAAAACGGTGATGGATTAAAACCATGATCTCTTGACTTGGTAAGAGTATTCTGCATCATTCAGAAACTCTGTCCATCACCACCCCCTTTTTCCCAAATCGATTTTATCCACACTCAGTGTGGGAGGGTATGCTCAGACGTGAGTCCCTTGCTCATTGCACCATCAGGATTCAGGCAAGCCGGGCCGACGAAGGCTGTGATGCCAGAAACCGGTCCCCGGAAGCTTGTTTCCTTCCCAGCATAAGAATTGGCTTGGTAGTTTGGTTTGCCCTGTTCCCATCATGCACTGGGACAGGTACAGACTAATTTGCATGTAGCCAGGTTCTGAGCTGGGATGGTGCAGTGAGCTAAAAAACGGTGATGGATTAAAACCATGATCTCTTGACTTGGTAAGAGTATTCTGCATCATTCATAAACTCTGTCCATCACCACCCCCTTTTTCCCAAATCGATTTTATCCACACTCAGTGTGGGAGGGTATGCTCAGACGTGAGTCCCTTGCTCATTGCACCATCAGGATTCAGGCAAGCCGGGCCGACGAAGGCTGTGATGCCAGAAACCGGTCCCCGGAAGCTTGTTTCCTTCCCAGTATAAGAATTGGCATGGTAGTTTGGTTTGCCCTGTTCCCATCATGCACTGGGACAGGTACAGACTAATTTGCATGTAGCCAGGTTCTGAGCTGGGATGGTGCAGTGAGCTAAAAAACGGTGATGGATTAAAACCATGATCTCTTGACTTGGTAAGAGTATTCTGCATCATTCAGAAACTCTGTCCATCACCACCCCCTTTTTCCCAAATCTACTTGCGTGAGCTGCCTGTGTCAGAGTCCATCACGCCGTTGCTTTGTCATATAATGCCATCAGCAGTTTGTGGGGTTATCTCTGGTAGTCCAAGATCCTCGGCGATGGCGACGAGGAGCCACTGGCCACCAACGTATCTCGTGTGTAGCAGTCCAATCGTTCTTTGGGGTGTGGAGATCCAAGGGTTGTAACTGCTTCCAGGGCGTCTTGTCTTTCCTTCCTTATTTTCTCCGGGCTCGGGGCTGCAGTCCCTGGTTTTGCGTTTCTCATAGTCCCTCGCCATCCTCGTCGTCTGGTTCACCTGCCCGCTGGGTTGTCGCCATCTGGGCCCGAAGGCCTCTCGCCAATCCACAACCTCGACTCTTCCAGCCAGTCCCAAACCTCTGCGGGAGAGACAAAGAAGCGGGTTCCTTCTTTCGTGAGCCGGGCAGCGAACAGCAACGAATATGGTAGTTCTAGAACTCTGAGCTGGCGCTTCACCGCTGCATAGTTACTCCTATGTCGCTGCACCAGAGCAGTGTTGTCTGGGAAGAGCATAACTTGGCTGCCGCTCACCTTGAGGCTTTCCATCTTGTGTGTTTCATGGAGTACCGCATCTCTGTCCCTGTAGTTGAGCATTTTAAAAATTAAAATGGTCTGGCTCCTGGTTGGGGCTTCTGTGCCGGCACGCGGTCGGCTTTTTCTATTGCAAACTGCATTGACAATGTTACCTGGCGTAGGACATCGCGCAGCCAACGCTCCATGTATTGCTCTGGGTTCCTTCCTTTCACACCCTCCGGTAGGCCCACCACGCGAATGTTGTTGTGGCGAAAGCGTCCCTCCGCATCTTCTGCTCTGTCTTCCAGGGCATGAACGCGGTCTATCAAGTCTTGCAGTGCAGCTGTATGGCTTTGCATGACAGGCTGGAGCTCCTTCAGTGTTTGGCCTTGTGTAGTGACTTTCTGAGGTGACCTTATCTATTTGAGTTTCCAGGGAGGTCCTGGTGTGTTCTAGCGCGGCACCAAATCTTTCCACTGCTGCGAGTACTGAGTACATTTTGGCTGACAAGGCTGTAGTCATTGGCTCTGTCTCCCCTCCAGCATTTTTGCTTACGGGGTCCAAGCTGCCCGCGCGCAGGAGTCCCTGCTGTATCTTGGCTCACATCTGGCCCATTACAACCTGCTGCGCCGTGGGCATTCGTGGTTAGTTACCAGAGGGGGCGATGCACTGGCAGTGGCAGTCACTTTTAGAGAGTTCTGCACCTGCGTGGGCCACCCAGGAGATGCGGCCAGATGGGGCCGTTTGTCGTAGCCTATGTGCAAGGTCGTGTGCACTGACCTGTGGGGTCTGTGTATCACCTCCACCTTGATAGCCTGCCAGTAGGGTAGGTCTCCCAGTTTTCCAGCTAGGTCTCCCAGTTTGCCAGCGATGGCAGAGCGTCTGGTTACAGTAATGCGTGTGTGGTGGAGCGCGGGGCTGTCGGTCTTCGCGGCTGCAAGACGATGCAGTCAGTAATAATCTCCCCAAAGACGGTTACCCGTGTGGGTCTTGTCCCCGCAATTGGTAGTATCTTACATCAAAGTCCGCCTGTGCTGTTCAGTAATCCCTCGACTCCACTCCCAGCCGCTGCTCCGTACCACCCCGCAGTCACTCAACGTGGCATGTCACCTCGGCGGCCCCCGCCACGAGGGGTGGACTCCGGTAACTGCCCCCTCCACACGCTTCTTGCGCCCGCTGCACAGTCTCACTATGCGTCGGAAGGTCTCGACAGGGACCCGCTCCTCCTGTCTGGCGCTGCGGTGCTTCGCTGGTCACATGTGACAGCCCCGCGCACCGCACTGTGGCCGCAAATACGTGCCTCACACAGGCCACACTTCTCACCTCAGATTCCTAAGATGGCACGGACCTATAGTTGGCTCCCGCCCGGTTCGTCTGCCTCTGCCCTATCAGGCCCAGGGCTCTCCCGTTGCTCAACACTCACCGGTCTCTCAGGGTGGCACACCGCCTCGGTGGACTCCACTTCGGGAGATTATCTTTGGAGAGTGTCCCCTCAGCGCATGTCTTGCGCACGCTGCATAGTCACGCTTCCTGCAGTGAGGTCCCATCAGAGGTCCGCTCCTTCTTTCCGGTGGTAGGATACCTATTCAGTCCCGGGCGATAGCACCGGCCCAGGTCGCTGCCTCTCGCACCTCTTCGCCACTGCAGATTTGCAACTCCGCAGACCACACTCCATGCCTCAGCCACATAAGATGGCAGTCATCTCCAGGCGCCACTGGTCGCTCGCAGCCGCCCCCGAGAGACCTCCACTTACTGAGGGATCTGTCTTCTGTCCAAGGACTTCGGGGGTCCCCCTCCTCGTAAGAGCATAGCTGACCTGAGCATTCTCACTGACTCAAGCAGTCTCACCCGGAGTCTATCACTGCGGGCGTAGTCGCGGGCGCCGGCCGCGGTCCCTGTCCCTTTCCGCACGTTGCCTCTTCGAGCTTTCGCTCTTCCTGGGCTTCACACCTCCCTCAGGCTGCGGCCGCGATCACACCCGGTGAATTGGCACTTCACTAGATTTCACAGATGCCTCTCCTCAGTGTCTCATCAGCTCCGCTTGTTTTCAAATGCAAAAACAACAGTTGATGGACAGAATGCAGAACAATGTCATACATTCACCCCAGTACAGAGATCTGGGCGCAAATCCATCGTTTTTTTGCTCACCATGCCATTCCAGTTTGAACCCAGCCATATGCAAATCAGTCTTGACCCTGTGCCTCATGGGAACAGTCCAGCCCAAACTGCCAAGCCAGGTCCTCCCTGGTCTGGAAACAAGCATCCTAGGACCGGTTTCGGGGTTTCACCCCTCTTCAGCCAGGATAGCTTGATTCCAGTGGCATGGAGAGCACGGGACTCACGTCTGAGCATACCCATCCCACTCGGGGTGAAAAATGCAAAAACAACAGTTGATGGACAGAATGCAGAACAATGTCATACATTCACCCCAGTACAGAGATCTGGGCTCAAATCCATCGTTTTTTTGCTCACCATGCCATTCCAGTTTGAACCCAGCCATATACAAATCAGTCTTGAACTTGTGCCTCATGGGAACAGTCCAGCCCGAACTGCCATGCCAGGCCCTCCCTGGTCTGGAAACAAGCATTCTAGGACCGGTTTCGGGGTTTCACCCCTCTTCAGCCAGGATAGCTTGATTCCAGTGGCATGGAGAGCACGGGACTCACGTCTGAGCATACCCATCCCACTCGGGGTGAAAAATGCAAAAACAACAGTTGATGGACAGAATGCAGAACAATGTCATACATTCACCCCAGTACAGAGATCTGGGCTCAAATCCATCGTTTTTTTGCTCACCATGCCATTCCAGTTTGAACCCAGCCATATGCAAATCAGTCTTGAACTTGTGCCTCATGGGAACAGTCCAGCCCGAACTGCCATGCCAGGCCCTCCCTGGTCTGGAAACAAGCATTCTAGGACCGGTTTCGGGGTTTCACCCCTCTTCAGCCAGGATAGCTTGATTCCAGTGGCATGGAGAGCACGGAACTCACGTCTGAGCATACCCGTCCTACTCGGGGTGACAAATGCAAAAACAACAGTTGATGGACAGAATGCAGAACAATGTCATACATTCACCCCAGTACAGAGATCTGGGCCTAAATCCATCATTTTTTTAATCACCATGCCATTCCAGTTTGAACCCAGCCATATGCAAATCAGTCTTGACCCTGTGCCTCATGGGAACAGTCCAGCCCGAATTGCCAAGCCAGGTTCTTCCTGGTCTGGAAACAAGCATCCTAGGGCTGGTTTCGGGGTTTCACCCCTCTTCAGCCAGGATAGCTTGATTCCAGTGGCATGGAGAGCACGGGACTCACGTCTGAGCATACCCGTCCCACTTGGGGTGACAAATGCAAAAACAACAGTTGATGGACAGAATGCAGAACAATGTCATACATTCACCCCAGTACAGAGATCTGGGCCTAAATCCATCGTTTTTTTTGCTCACCATGCCATTCCAGTTTGAACCCAGCCATATGCAAATCAGTCTTGACCCTGTGCCTCATGGGAACAGTCCAGCCCGAACTGCCGTCCATCATCCCCTTTGGCATCGCTTTGTTCGCCCTAAGTTGGCATGGTATGCCCAGACATGGGTCCCTTGCTCACTTTGCCACTGGATTCAAAATAGCCTGGCTGATGAGGGTTATGAACCTGAAACCGGTCCCAGGATGCTTGTTTCCAGTCCAGGGAAGACATGGCTTGGCAGCTCGGGCTGGACTGTTCCCATGAGGCACAGGGTCAGACTGATTTGCATATGGCCATGTCTGAACTGGGGTGGTAGAGTGAGCTTAAGAACGGTGATGGATTAAACCCATATCAGTAGACTTGGGGTGAGTGTTTGATTTGCTCAAATGCTCCGTCCATCATCCCCTTTGGCATCGCTTTGTTCTCCCTAAGTTGGCAGGGTATGCCCAGACGTGGGTCCCTTGCTCACTTTGCCACTGGATTCAAGATAGCCTGGCTGATGAGGGTTGTGAACCTGAAACCGGTCCCAGGATCCTTGTTTCCAGTCCAGGGAATACATGGCTTGGCAGCTCGGGCTGGACTGTTCCCATGAGGCACAGGGTCAGACTGATTTGCATATGGCCATGTCTGAACTGGGGTGGTGGAGTGAGCTAAAGAACGATGATGGATTAAACCCAGATCAGTTGACTGGGGGTGAGTGTTTGATTTGCTCAAATGCTCCGTCCATCATCCCCTTTGGCATCGCTTTGTTCGCCCTAAGTAGGCAGGGTATGCCCAGACGTGGGTCCCTTGCTCACTTTGCCTCTGGATTCAAGATAGCCTGGCTGATGAGGGTTATGAACCCGAAACCGGTCCCAGGATGTGTGTTTCCAGTCCAGGGAAGACATGGCTTGGCAGTTCGGGCTGGACTGTTCCCATGAGGCACAGGGTCAGACTGATTTGCATATGGCCATGTCTGAACTGGGGTGGTGGAGTGAGCTAAAGAACGATGATGGATTAAACCCAGATCAGTTGACTTGGGGTGAGTGTTTGAGTTGCTCAAATGCTCTGTCCATCATCCCCTTTGGCATCGCTTTGTTCGCCCTATGTTGGCAGGGTATGCCCAGACGTGGGTGCCTTGCTCACTTTGCCACTGGATTCAAGATGGCCTGGCTGATGAGGGTTATGAACCCGATACCGGTCCGAGGATGCTTGTTTCCAGTCCATGGAAGACATGGCTTGGCAGTTCGGGCTAGAATGTTCCCATGAGGCACAGGGTCAGACTGATTTGCATATGGCCATGTCTGAACTGGGGTGGTGGAGTGAGCTAAAGAACGATGATGGAATAAACCTAGATCAGTTGACAGGGGTGAGTGTTTGATTTGCTCAAATGCTCCATCCATCATCCCCTTTGGCATCGCTTTGTTCACCCTAAGTTGGCAGGGTATGCCCAGACGTGGGTCCCTTGCTCACTTTGCCACTGGATTCAAGATAGCCTGGCTGATGAGGGTTATGAACCCGAAACCGGTCCCTGGATGCTTGTTTCCAGTCCAGGGAAGACATGGCTTGGCAGTTTGGGCTGGACTGTTCCCATGAGGCACAGGGTCAGACTGATTTGCATATTGCCATGTCTGAACGGTAAACAACCTTTACAACAAAACTTTTACAACGCGATGCCATTACATCGCGGTCTTTACAACGCAAGTCGTTACAACGACTTGCGCTAGATGGCGCTCTAGGACAAGGAATAGTATAATTTACTATCCAACACCTTCCCTACTGTACGTAGACTGGAGTTGGAATAGTAAATTATACTACTTCTAAGTCCAGCGCCCTCCAACGCAAGTCGTTGTAACGACTTGCGTTGTAAAAACCGCGTTGTAATGTACCGCGATGTAAATGTATGCGTTGTAACGTCATACATCCGTCTGAACTGGGGTGGTGGAGTGAGCTAAAGAACGATGATGGATTAAACCCAGATCAGTTGACTGGGGGTGAGTGTTTGATTTGCTCAAATGCTCCGTCCATCATCCCCTTTGGCATCGCTTTGTTTGCCCTAAGTTGGCAGTGTATGCCCAGACGTGGGTCCCTTGCCCACTTTGCCACTGGATTCAAGATAGCCTGGCTGATGAGGGTTATGAACCCAAAACCGGTCCCAGGATGCTTGTTTCCACTGCAGGGAAGACATGGCTTGGCAGTTCGTGCTGGACTGCTCCCATGAGGCACAGGGTCAGACTGATTTGCATATGGCCATGTCTGAACTAGGGTGGTGGAGTGAGCTAAAGAACGATGATGGATTAAACCCAGATCAGTTGACTGGGGGTGAGCGTTAGATTTGCTCAAATGCTCCGTCCATCATCCCCTTTGGCTTTGCTTTGTCCGCTTGTTTTCAGCACAGATGGCACCACTTCAGGATCGTTTTGTCGGATAATAAGGGGATATCGGCCGGAGCGTTAGGAGACTCACGTCCGCCATGTTGGCTGGCTAGCCACGCCTCATCATATAAGTGTTTTGTTATCGGGAAACTGGCCTGCCTCATGCAATCCTTTTTTTTTTTAAATACTGTAATCCGTATGCATAGTAGGTTCACTATGTATACCTTGTGCCTTTTCATTAATCAACAATCACAAGCGGTTGCTCCCTACCGCTTCTAGAACAACGCACCCTTGCATTGCTTGCTAAGGAAGCTTCAGACAGATTCATGAGTCTTTCACCCATTACCATTTACATGTAACCGCCCCCTTCGGTCACCGCCCCCCACGCTGCTTAAATTCTCCTGTGTTACCGCTGCCATTCGGCTGCTACCGCGATTGAGGATGGAAGTCGTTCCCTAACGCTATCAGGTATTTATCCTTGAATCAGCTCGGATTCTGAGCATGATACTCATGTAGGATAGTGTTCCTTACTGGATTCCATACTTAGCGCACTTTTCTTGTTTTCAGCTGTATATACTAAGCTGTGCCCTGGATGGTTCATATCAATCACGTGACCCGCGCTTCTATGCGGTTACGGAAACTGGATTTTTAACAAGCGGCATCTACTTCACACAGAGTTAAAAATTGTCATCAACTTGAGTAAGTCGCAATACCCTGCCCCTTCTTATAATCAAACTGCATTATGTTATACTTTACAGGCAACCGATATTATTATTTAATTTACAGATATCGGTTTCACATTCACTGGACCGTCCAAAGCGCCTACAAGATTCGTGTTGAGGTGGGTGCTCAGTCCAGTGATGTCCAGATAAGAAGTGATGTAAACACAAATAAGTACCCAATTTAAGTTCCTTGTTTCACTCTATAGGGTCTACACACCCATCCCCTTGTCCTGAGGAAGATCCGCATGGCTGAGGCTTTAAATTCCCTCGGTTCCCTCTAAGTCGGATCGAAACGTCGACGCTATCCCTTCTCGCACCTGGACCATCCTCCTTCCCATTTCCCATGTTCCCAATTCTTTTAAATCTTCGTAATTTGAATGACTAATTTTTATGTATATTCCCAGGTTGCACTGAACTGTTTATTCATTATCAGTTGTTGTACATTTGTGTAAATATATGCCCCATATATTCTGTATTTAAACTCTGAGTCTTCTTGACTCCTTCTAATTTTGAGCACCCCTTCTATACACGTTCGCTTGAGCAATCTCCCCCGCTTTTTCTCTTCCATGACCCTCTTAATTATATTGTGTTTAAACCAATTTTTGAATAAAAAATTCTTTGTCTTGCATTAAATAAAACTTTTGTAAAATTATTCTTGTCCTGCACATCATGTTCTCTTGTTAAAGTTGACGATTTATATACGTCTTGTGAGCTCAGTATTGTGAGCTTTTAATGGTGTGAAAACCATTATTGCGTCTCAATAATATTTTCAGAATAACTGGTCCAGGACCATTGTTTTTTGTAATATACTTCTAAAAGTGGCATTTCTAAAATAGTGATAATAAATCCGCGAACACTAGTACGCAGCATTTATCATCACTATTCCAACATACCAAACTTGATCACGCTACTCCTCACATGTCAGGAATTACCACTGAAACACATATCAGGGCATCCCCAATGCATCCCTATCAGAGGGCAGCCTCACAGCAGTGATAGATCAAATAGGCTGTTTGTCACTACAGGACATGCCACACAGTTAAGGCATATGTCCTACCTTTTACCTACACCTCACCCTGCCCATAGGACAGGCTAGGGCCTACCTTAGGGGTGAATGATATGTTGTAAAAGGGGGGGGGGTCACAGATGTGGCAACCACTTTATATGTCACTTCACAGCGGCAGTAAACTGCGCGCACAGGTCCTGCAGTGGCAAAGGCCTGGGACAGGTTTGAAAGGTTATTTTGGTGGTTGGGCCAAGCAGCGCTGCAAGCCCACCAGTAGCATTTAATTTACTGGCCCTGGGTGTATGAGATACCACTGTACAAAGGACTGATAGGTAAATTAAATATGCATACATTTTGGATGGGACCTCATGAGACTCATATGCATGCTAGCTGCACCAGTTAACACCACCTCAGAAAAAGTTACATTAAAGTATTACTGTGCATGTACTGATCTCTTGGTTATCATGCCCTTCCAGGATTGGAGGGGCTCCATAAGATATAAAAGGCAGAAGAGGTCTGTTTGGTCCCTTTAGCAGTCCAATGTTCCACATTTTGCCTTCAATCAAGGAGGAGTTGCACACCAGTGTAGCTGAGAAAAACTGTTACCCACAAAAAGGACCTTAACAGTTGCTGTCTTCCACCCAGACTAGGAAGAAGTCAATGCCAAGTTTGGTGAAACTGCTGCTGGAGCTCAGTGGTTGAAGTGGGAGGGATCTGAGGGGCACGATGTGCCCGTACTTTTTTAATTTTAGAAAAACAGTTCCTCTACTTTTTGTGAAAAGACAACTGCCCCGGGAGTTGAAATGTTTCAGCCGAAGTGTAAGACAGGGAGCCTCCTGTGCTGTGAAACTGAAGGAGGAGCAGACAGCTAACCAAGCCTTCTTCCCTGGGAGCCTGCTTCTCTAAAAGAAATGTAGATATGTGCAACTGGTCAATCTACAAAAGTAAAGGGTGCTTGGAAGCAGGTATTGGCTTCAATTGATGGAATCACTTGAAGCTTCCTGATGACACACATTTAATGTTTTTGAGCAATATTATAAGAGAACTACCAGCTAAACTGTGAAGTGTGTTCTTTTAAAAGACAGTTATACAAAATAATTGTACTATGTACAGTTTGGGTATTACTTAAATCGATATTTTGACAGCAATTTTTTATCTTAATCCTTTTTGCGCATTTTGTATCAGCCTAACATATACTGTGTGTAATGCAAGTTTAAAATAATGACTTACATGTTCACAGTGCTTTCTCTCACAGACCGGGACCTTGTAGCCCTAAACATATACAAGTCACTTTTCTCCACTGAACCAACCAGGATGAAATTCTGTAGCTCTCTGGTGCGGCGCATTAACTAATAGAGGTTTCATAATGTACAATAGTGCATTCCCATTGATTAACATATCTTGCAATTAGTTTTTATTCAAGGGGTTCATTATTATATATGTAATGAGAGATATTCTTTAACACACGTAATTTATACATGCAATTTGATGATCAGATGTGTAATATGAAGTTGGGATCCAACCCTATCTTTGAAAATAACCAAATTAATTAATGGTGAAATGAGAAAATGGCATGATGGATCTTTATCTAATGGTGATTAATATTTTTACTTACTGGTTGATTGTCCTAAATACCCGTGCCTTTAAACACTCCCTAAGGTGCATAAAGATTAACCTTTTCCGCCAAGCAGGCTTATTATTTCGGGAATTGGTGGACCTACTGAGCGGATCTCAGGAGAGTTTGTAGATATCTTTTTACAACCCTATGTGATAAATCTACTTTCTCATATTAGAGACATGAAAAATATTTTGATTCTACTCAGTGAAATAACATGGAAACCAGGTATGCTAATAGTTATGCTTCATATTGTTTCATTATACATGAGCTTTAAACATGAGCATGCCATTATGGCCCTGAGACAAACTTTGAGTGCTAGGTCAATTGACCTAATGGAGCAACCAGAGATGCTGTTTGCAATGGTTAAAATCATGTTGGAGAATTATGTTTTTTATTCAACAATGAATGGATAAGACAACTGCAGGGAACTGCAATGGTCTCCTGGTTTGCCCTTTCTTTATGGGGTGGTTTGAGGAGGTGCAGATCTGGGGTCCGTGGGGTTCAAATTGGATTACTCACATATTCTACTGGGGAAGATTAATTGACGACTGTTTTATGATTTGGACTGGAGATGTAAATGAGCTGAAGAGGTTTTGTGACTATTTGAATTTGAATGATCCCCATATGCACTTTACATATCAATACAGTACTGATCATATTGTCTTTTTGGATCTTAAACTATATATCAAAGATAACAAGATCAATAGTAGGATATTTCAGAAATCTGCGTCTTGTAATTTGGCATTGTATGTAACCAGCTAAATGTCAGATCAATGCTATACCTTTTGATAAGATGATGAGGGCCAAGACCTACCTGTAGTGATGAGTGTGAATTTATGGAATATTTACAAGACATGGAGCAGAGATTTATTAAGAGGGGGTATGATGCACATGTGAGTCGATCTGCTAGGAATAAAATTCAAAAAGCTGATCGGTTCCCAACACTATGGGCCTGATTTTGAAGTTGGTTGGAAAGCTTCCAGCCACAGGTCGGAGGCTTTCTGACTGACATCTACGGTTTCAATTCTGACCACCTAATTTCTACCTAGGCAGTCGGAATTTAAACCGGACGGTCATTCCAGCTGGCTTCTAACAGGCTCAAGGAGCCCGTCAGCCTGACGGAACCGGCACGTAATCCCTTTATGACGGCGTTTCCGCCATCGGGATTATGATGGTGATATCTGACAGGCTTTCCATGTTGGGCTTTCTGACATGAAAAGCCTTTCAGAAAGTGACTTTGGGGGCCCATTCTCCCTGTGGCCTCCAAGTTGATGCCCCCCTGTTAATCCCTGCACCATGACTCAGGCATCATGAGGTGCCTGCCACGCGGTGCTGGGATTAACTGAATCTCCCACTTCTTTACGGGAGCTTGTGCTACAGCCTGTTCACGGCTGCAGCACAGGCTCCCATAGAGAAATGGGAGTGTGCAACCGCACCATGTGAGGTCACATTGTAATACAGCAGTCAGGACTGCTGACCAGAGGTCAGTCGGTCCCGAATCCATGAAGATGTCGGTCGGAGGCGACTCGGACCAACATCATAATCAGGGGCTTTGTGTTAACAAGGGCCAGAGCAATACACAAGAAACTAAAAGGTACAATTGATCACCAACTAAAAATGGAACTGTGGCAAACTTTGGAAGTGTTTACGCAAACACTGGCATTTACTCCAGTCAAATAAACTACTGAGTGGGTATGTTTCAGACCGACCTGATATTACTAATTATAAATGAAGATCCTTAAAAATGATCGTTAGTCTGAGTTACCCCAGGCAACGGGAACAGATAAGTTGGTTGACTCAAAGATCTAGAGGTTTTTATGAATGTAGGTACTGTAGTGTGTGTAGATGGTCCTTGGGATAAGATCAAACGATTCAGTTACGATATTGATGAGGAATTTGTGATTTATATGAATATTAATTGTGGTACCAAATTGGTTGCATATATACGTGTGTGTAAATGTAACAAAATGTATGTGGGGAGCACAATTAGATCACTTAGAGAAATGATTGGTGAACAATTGCGGACTTTGAAACAAGGCGATTTAAATACTCCATTGTGTTACATACTATGGAATGTGAAGCACAGAACCAATGCCATAGCTTCCAATTTTATGGAATAGATCACATAGCCAGGGACCCCAGGGGTGGCAACAGATATTTGACACCCAGATGATGTGGATCATGAAATTAAAGGCAGCGGAGCAGGGGGTTAATGTTGACCATGAGGGGGTTAATTTTGACCATGAGGGGATGGTGATTATTTTACACCGATGAACTAAAAATTCAAGAGTCAATTATATTTTTTATAGTATATTAGGCCCTCGGAGGGTGGTTGGAATAGTATGAAATGAATACTTATTGACCGTGGGTATTTACACTCTCTAAGATGATGGCCACTTTGGAGAGTAGTTGGAATGCTGCTCATGGATTGTGATGATGGGCAAAAATGTATGAGACTTAATAATATTGCCACTTTACAATGATGACGTTTGCACTCATCATTGCCTAATTTGGTAAAGATGTATGTGAACAGTATATTAATATAGGATTGACAATTATCAATGATTTTTCCACGCATTTTGTGCTTAGGATAATGATGATGGA
This sequence comes from Triturus cristatus, assembly GCF_964204655.1. NCBI lineage: Eukaryota > Metazoa > Chordata > Amphibia > Caudata > Salamandridae > Triturus > Triturus cristatus. The sequence goes on along the minus strand of NC_140590.1, from coordinate 887,420,379 downwards.
AACAAGTATTCTTACTAGTGTTGAAGGGTTTCCACAATTGGCACTTGAATATGATCGATATGGCATCTGTTTGATTATCGGTTGATTTTGGATTTTACTATATCTACTATTTATGATTTTGTCACGAGATGTGGGATATCATTGGTAATGTAATATTAAGGACAGCCTGTGTAAATGGACATTTTGTTTCATTTCTAGCCCTGATGAAGTTGTGGGTAATACGCCTTTGTGACAAAACATGTGTTGGGAGAGTAGCAATAAAAACTTAAAATGTGACAACTGGAAACAGAACTTGTGATATCAATACAGTGGACTTCTTAATTACATGTGTTCAAGGATGTTCCTCATTATTTAGGAACCTCTTGGCCTTTTAAGGGTGTTAGGTTACCACCCCTCCTTTGGAGTACAACAATAGAGATATAAGTGTACAACAGGTATTACTTTTTTATGTTAGAAGTGTGTGTCAGTGATACCCAGCCACCGTTGAATCTGTATTATTTTATATGTAGTTACCTGAAGGTGAAAGACTAAAAAAAGTTTTTAACCACGCTCACTCAGTCCCCACCCCACTTTGCACAGCAATACAGTTCCCATGGTTTTCTTCAATGCACTTCAACCACTGCTGTAGTTGAGTTATGTGGGAGCATGATGAAGAAGCGAAAGTGCAAACTTCCAGAAGTGACTAACTGCTAGTGAAGTACAGAACTTCGCTGAACGAAAGGCCCACAGGAGACAGCAATTGGACTACAGCAAATCTAGAAATTGATGGCCACAGTAATGTTGTGTGAGTTAGCAATGATGAAACTCTTTTGGCTCCTGATGGACTCTGTAGAACTGTGATGTAAGTGTTAGAGCATAATGAAGTGAATGAAGGTTTAGAATGTTGAGTTTGCGGTTACACACAGATGAACAAAGATGTGTTATATTAAGCTCCGTGTGTGGTGTAGTCATTTGCAGGTACCCAGGCTGGGGAGGATGCTAAAACTGGCAACAAGATAGGGGATAAACAACCCGAAAATCAACAGTGCTCTCCCAGATAGTTTGCCATGGTCCAGGAAATTGCTTGTAAGTGCCACGTGTTCCTCAGTCGAAGTGCTGAATCAATGCTTGGCGTATGTGGAGGCAAAGCTCAAGTCCAGCCTGTGTAAAGCATTGGAAGATAATGAAAGCTTCACTGAGAAGTATCAACATCATTGTCCACACAACTTAAAACTATACATCATACGAAGTGATAATGCTAAAGGCAGATACAACCAGGTTTTGAAAGAGCAGCAAATAGCAATAGCAAATTGCAAGATCACACTGCGATCAGCAACACTACGAGGCAGAGATCAACTAGGTGTTGGACAGTGCAAGGAGACGGCTAAAAACAAAGTAATTCAGATAGAAGAAACGATCATCTGCTTACCAAAACTGAATAATGAGAGTCATCATACCACATTGTCATGCAGAGTGGCCCCAGAAGAAGTGCCCGGGATTGTGTTTATAGAGCTGTCCATACCCGAAGCATCACATCATCAAAGCTGCTGCGTGGCAGCTAAGAACAACTCCAGAGGGCTCCAGAAAATTGAAGGGCTCCCAAGGAAAATGTTCAAGTGGGTATTTCACGAAGCGGACTCCAGGGTTGTTCCAAACAGGTACGTTTATTTTGGTTTCCTTCACCAGACGGAGTTCCCAACATCTGCCTCCAGCAACCGCCTCTCCCAGAATGGCCTGACACACTCGGAATGCAACGGCATTCCAAGCGTGACATGCCAGCGCAGAACGCACGAGTACAGAGAAGGTACCATCACAACACATCTTCTTCTCTTACAACAGAAAACAAGAAACAATGAAAATAACCCATAGCAAAATGCAAAAATAGAAAAAACATGGATAAGGAAAGTCATGTTAATATGACAGCATGCCAATAAATATGGTAAATATATTCTAATTCAAAAGAAAGCAAAAGTAGATATAAAAGGTGTTGAATACAATAAAAGATCATGAAACTTGGATAACTCTTACGAATAACCAATAATAAACAACAAAATGGGGAGGAGCCAAGCATCGGACCAAGATGGCCGCTTGAGCGCCGAGCTCCGTGGTCGCCGCCCCGGGGACCCACCATCCTGACACATATCCTGTTCCCCCGGTCCGTGAATCGACGCCGTGGTGGAAGCGGTGCCCGGTCCCGCAACCGCGGTCCTTCTAGCCCCCGGAGCGGCCGAGCTACCTGCGCCGTTCGTGTGGGCCTACACGAGCGCTCAAGCCGGGGGCTCGCTTGTGGAGGAGGCGGAGTGGAGAGGCGAGGAAGGCGGGGGTGCTGCCCGGAGGGCCCTACCGGAAAGCGAAACCAATTTTTCTGCCCGTTCTTGGCTGGGGGAGCGGCTGGAGGTCCCGCACCTCTCGTCTGCAGCGGGTGCTGGCCTGGCCCCCCTCCCCCCGGCAGCAGTGGAGAGGCGGGCCGGTGGACTTCAAGCGGAACGGCGGAACTCGCGAGGTGCCCGCGACGGAGGCGCCTCGAGGAAGAGTTCTCGGGCCGCGCTGGATGGAGGCGCCCTGCTGCCAGTAGGAAATATAGCGGATCGCTCCTGTTGCTGGCGGGGGCCCGGTGAGAAGACCTGCAGAGATGCCCGGGGGGCGTAAGGTACCTGAGGGAATGTGCCACGTGGGCATGCCGGCATAAGCATTGCTGCGGTGAGGGGGCGAATTGGAGGTGAACCCCTGGGGGCGCCGGCGGCGTACCCCTGACGAGGTGGTCGGCGGTCGGGGGTGCCGGAGGGGTGGCCCGGCTGGCTGGTCTCCCACCCCCCGGTCCTGGTATATACTGAGACGTGGCGCGGCGGAGCTGCAGGGGTGCTAGACGTGGTCATCCTTGGTGGATCTCAACCTGATCAGGGCGGATCTCACCAAAGTCAATGAGAAGGTCAAGACCTTGGACGTTAAAACGGCCGGCCTGACAGAAGATGTGGCGGATCTCCAGCGGGAGGTCCGCGACCTCAAGGGGTTCTGTGTACTGGCGGAGCGCAAGTTGGACGAGTATGAAGGGAGGTCTAGACAGAATAACATTCGAATTTTGGGGGTTCCCGAGAAATCGGAGGGGCCATCGCCGGATCTCTTCATAGAAGACTTGATTCTTAACCACCTCAAGCCCGGGGGCCGTGGGAAGTTTTTCACCATCGAGCGAGCGCATAGGGTCCCGGGTGGACGCCCCAGGCCGGGGGCGCCCCCCCGCCCTCTTATTGCACGTGTGCTTATCTTTAGAGACAGGGACGCTATCCTGCAGTCAGCCCGGAAGTCGCCCCCTCTCCGTTATGAGAATGCCAACCTCTCCTTCTTCCCGGATTTCACCCAACTGGTGCAGAAGCAGCGGAAGACTTTCCTGGGGGTCAAGAAACAGCTCTGGGATAAAGGGATTAAGTATGCCATGATGTTCCCGGCCCGATTGCGAGTGGAGAGTGAGGGGAGGATATGGTTTTTCGACACCCCTGAGGGGGCTGCGGATTGGATCGAGGGGCGGCGTGATCGTGGGCCCGGTGGCAGGCGCGGAGGTGAGGAAGAGGAAATATCGGGGCAGGCTTGAAGCTGCCGGACTGCCCTCTGGACGCTACCCTGGTGATCAGGTATGGGGGTCGCGGACCCCAGGAGGGACTCGAACAGTGGGAGCTGGGCAGGTCAGCAATGGACTCCTGATGGACGCGGAGGGCAGACTTCCTTTAGACGATGGGGACCTGGGGGTGGTGAGTGGGCTACCTCCTCCTTTCTACGTTTAGTTGTGTTCGGGATAGAGTTTACAACGCATTTTTTACAACGCAACATTCACTACAACGCATTCCATTACATAGCATGACACTACAACGCATGTTTAAAAACTACCTTTACAACGCATTCCATTACATCGCATACTACCTTTACAACGCATACCATTACAACGCATAGTATAGGGGTAAAAATTACTATTCTAACTCCAGGGGGTGCAACAGTAGGGTAAGTGTTGGATTGCGTTGTAATGGTATGCGTTGTAAAGGTAGTATGCGATGTAATGGAATGCGTTGTAAAGGTAGTTTTTAAACATGCGTTGTAGTGTCATGCTATGTAATGGAATGCGTTGTAGTGGATGTTGCGTTGTAAAAATGTTGTTGTAAGTGTAGTGCGTTGTAACAGTTGCATTGTAAAGGTTGTTCACCGCTGGCAGGTGATCCGCCAGCGATACCGCCGGGTTGCCCAATTACGATCGCTGCGGATGGCTTCCGTTACCTCGGGATTTATGTGTCCCTGGAGCCGGGGCGGCGTTTTGCTTCCAATCTGGACCCGCCCTTGCAGCGACTCAGGATGGATGTTGCACGTTGGAGGTCCCTTCCTCTCTCTATGTTGGGGAGGGCCGTCCTCTTCAAGATGATGGCACTCCCGCGTTTCTTGTACGTGCTCCATAACCTAATGGATCCGGTCCCAGGGTCCTACTTTAAGGAGGTTGAGGGCCTCCAAAGGCAGCTTCTTTGGGATGGTAGACTGCGGATTACATTCACCAAACTGACCCTGAACTGGTATGATGGGGGGATAAGTCTCCCAGACATTCGGAAGTACTATTGGGCGGCCCAGCTGGCTGCGATTAATCATGGGATACATGGCGGCCCTGGGGATCCCGGGTATGCCATGGATAGGTGGCAGATGCCGGGGGGAGACTATACTAGGGCGCTGTACGCTAGGCCGGGTAGATTCCCGTTGACAGGCCCTACTGCCCATGCAGTCCAGGTGTGGCATGCGGTCAACAAGCATTTGGGATGGGACGGTAAGCTAACACAGGCCACACCTCTGTGGAGTTCCGAAAAACTGGGTAGTCTTTGGAAATCCAAGGGCTTTGACAAGTGGGATCTTATAGGGATCGCGCACATCAAGGACATGTGGGGTCAGGGTACGGTTCTATCGTTCCCAGCCCTCAAGGAGCAGAATGGCATGGCAGACACCGAGCACTTCCGGTATCTGCAGTTGCGTTGTTGGGAAGGATCCCAGAGGGTGGGTCGCTGCCAGAGGCATCTCCATTGGAGGCTAGGGTCCTAGACGGACATATCCCAGAGAAAACCATCTCCCTTATTTATAAGAAGCTAATCAATAACATGGAAGATCCGCTGGTGCGTCTTAGGGAAAGATGGAATGCCGAAGGCCTGGAATTAGATGATGAAGATTGGCAGGAGGCGGTCTCCTCCCCCAGGGTGGTAGCAACACAGGCCCGACTTAGGCTGGTCCAGCTCAATATTTTGCACATGACATACATAACGGGTCCAGGACTGGTTCGTATGGGAAGGGCGGAAAGCGGGGAGTGTAGACGGGGGTGCGGGGAACTAGGGACCTTTTTCCATACCCTTTGGGAGTGCCGGCGGGTAACGGAGTATTGGAGAGGTGTGCACCGCATTATGCGGGCCGTGCTAGGGATTGACATCCACCCAGAGGCACGTAGGTGCCTGCTCAATGTCTGGGAGCCTACGGACCTCAACGTGTGCACTACACAGTGGGCTACGCTGGCGTTCATGATTGCGAAGCGGAACATTGCGCAATTGTGGGGGGCGGTACAGCCACCCGGTCTGGGGAAATGAAAGGAGGATTTAGACTGGTGCATGTGGAGGGAGAAGGCGGTGTATGTGGCTAGGGGTTGTCCCGGAAAGTGGAGTAAAGTGTGGGGAGCTTGGAACCACTACAGAGGAGATGTGTGTCCCCCACCAAGCAGACTAGCTGCGGATGAGGCTCATGTAACCCCCTAATCAACAGGATACTCCGTTGGACACATGTATTGAGATGTATAATTTGTGTGCCGATTGTAACTGACTACGCCTGCCAATGTCTATATGCTGTTTGACTGCCGAATTGGTTTAAATAAAAAGATCTCTAAAAAAAAAAATAAACAACAAAATGTTCAATACAATACAAAATCATCAAATGTTCCTGGAAGGCACACTTTTCGTAACTTTCTAACCTCAGAACATTTGTTGCGAACATCCTGTTGCTGCATTTTACAAATATTCTGTTGCTGCAACACTGCATTATCGACAGGGGACTGAACACTGTTTTTGGAATAAAGAGCAATCTTCCTAAAATTCCACCTCTGTCCATTTTCTAATACGAGATGCCACCTGTGCACCTCTTTTTCTTTCAAAGGATCAGAAAACTTGTTCAATCCTTGCTCTCTCCTGCCAAGCTTAATTTTGACAAGGTCACCCACTTCATCTTTGTTATTGTTGCTAGAACGAGTATCAGAAAAATTTGATAAACTATCTTCAAGCATCCACTGGGGAGTAAGTTTTGTTTTAGGTATTCTCCCCCTCATTTTAACAAACGATGCCTCATTTGTAACACTGTGCACAGTTGTGTTATAAGACCATACCATATCATCCACACATCTTTAGATATCATGACCCCCCTGAATAGCTAACTGAATGGTACCTTTGACAACTCTATTCATACGCTCAACTATGCCATTGCCTTGAGGGTTGTATAGTGAGGTATACATATGCCTGATCCCATTGCCCAAAAGAAAGCTGTGCATGGCCAAAGAAGTAAGTTGAGTGCCGTTATCTGTAACCAAAATATGAGGGAAGCCTTCCTTCAAAAAAGATGGATCTAAAATGTTTGATAACTGTACTAGTGGTAATGTTTCTCAAAAAATCAACAATAACCCACCTTAAGAAACATCCACTAAGACCATAGCGAAGCGAAAATCACAAGACAGAAATTCCATGGGACCAATAAAGTCTAAACAGACCTTTTCCCACGGCCACCAAAAATTGTTTTTAATACGCTTCACTGTAATGGTTTGCCCAAGGTGACCTTCATGGGCTAAAAGAAAAAAAAACTTTTCCTGAGTGCTCTAGGTGGAACAAATTTCTCGTCCCTCATAACCAAATTATCAGTAAGACCAATGCTAAGTTCGTCGTGCAACTTGACAAAACTGTGTAGGTAATACTTGACATCTCCCTCACGCCTCCAACCAGACCGGATAGAACTAACAAGCTCAAAATAATCTGGGTCATCCAGGGCCGGCTTTAGGGCGGTGCGACCGGTGCCACCGCACCGGGCGCTGGCTTCCTGGGGGCGCCGTGTTTGAACGTTTATTATGCTTTTGAAGCACCTGCTGCAGCTTTTCTTTCCCCCAGCAATGACCAGGCCTCACATAAATGTAAAGATAACTCGTGTGATTAATTATCTCCCTGGAGAGAGATCAGCATTTTGTGTAGTTGAGGTTTTGACTTAGGTGAAGTTAGTGCAGAAGGTTAATATGCCTGCTGCAAAGAACGTGTACCAAGTAGATTACAGAGTGCGTATGATGTAAACAGATCAGCAGCAGGTTACTGCTTTCAAAAGAGGCATCCTTTTGTTACTTGCAATTTAGAACTTAAAGTCCTAATATAGAACAGTGAGCTATTAACTTTCATCCTGGAACTGCATACAAACTGCAAAGTATACATTATTAGAACATTGATTATGTTGCAAAAAGGGTTAATTTGGCTAGAAATCGATTATTATTAAAGAAACTCCCAACTATGCTGTTTCTTTTTTGACTCTGAGTTTGTGCTTCTCCACACAAAGCACTCTTAAACTATACTGCCTACCAGTATGGATGACATGTGACTCCTACAATTTTAGTCCTTTGGCCTATGTAACATTTCCTATACACTGATTTATACAGTATGATTGATTGTCTCTGTGTAATGTGCGTGTGATGCAAAGTGCTCGGACACCCTACACTGGTATCAGTGGCGCTATATAACTAATTCAATGCATCTGAGAGAGTGTGGTTATGGAGACTTGGTGACTGTTAAAGGGTGCTAGTGAGAGAAGCCGTGGTGGAGGTGGTCATGGGAGGGCGCCAACAAACATTGTCGCACAGGGCGCCACCAGCACTAAAGCCGGCCCTGGGGTCATCTACAACAGCTTGGTGCCACTTATCCTTGGAAATAGACTTAAATTCCTCAGAACAAGCATCCTCCACACTAGCCACAACACACACTACTACTTCATCATCATCTGGTTCCACACTTTGTTCCGTTTGAAGTGGTAGTCTTGATAAACAATTGGCCTGAATATTCTTCCAGCCAGAGATGCACTCGAGATCATACGCAAACTCTTGCAATCTAGCCGCAAACCTCATTACTCGAGGAGAACCATTGTTGGCACCACCAGGACTCAACATTCCTATGAGGGGCTTGTGATCAGTCCTGAGAATAAAATGTGTACCCCATACATAAGTGCGAAAGTGCTGAACGCCCAAAGCAGCAGCTAATGCTTCACGTTCGATCACAGCATAATTACGTTCAGAGCTACTGAGCGTACGTGAAGCAAACGCAACCATTTTCTCAATACCATTCTTTATTTGAGAAAGAACTGCACCAAGTCCATGAGCACTCGCATCGACAGTGATAAAAGTACTCTTGCCAGATTCAAAGGGGGTGAGAATACCAGCATTAATGATCTCATCTCTGATATTTTGAAAAGCTTTAGCCTGTGATGCTTGCCAAGAAAAATGAATACCTTTTCTGAGTAAAGAGCATAATGCCTCAGTTTTATGTGCAAAATTGCTGACAAATTTGGAATAATATTCAAATAATCCCATAAAAGATTTAAGTTGATCCTTGTTGGAGGGAACAGGTGCTAACCTGATCGCCTTCAATATGTCTTCTTTGGGTTTAACTCCTTTCTCGGAAATGGTGTAGCCTAGGTAATCTACTTCTTCCATCAAGAATTTACATTAGTCTTTTCTTAACATGAGGCCTGCATTAAGTAAAATTTGAAGTACTTTAGCTAAATTGCTGTTGTGTTCAGTAACATCTCTGCCAGTAATAAGAATATAATCTTGAAAATAATGTATGTGTTCTGAATCTTTCAATAAAGTGTGTATCATGCGTTGGAAGACGCTAGCAGCTGAGGCTAGTCCAAAAGAATGCCTCCTAAACTGAAACACACCTTCCATGGACAACATTTTGTAAGTTTACGAGAGTCAGGGTGTAAAGCAACTTGATGATATGCTGATCTAAGATCAAGTTTGCTAAAAAATTTCACTCTGTCCATCAAGAGTACCATTTCAGAAATGTTAGGAAAGGGAAAGTTATCTACAACGATATTCTGATTAAGGGAACTGAGGTCCACACAGAACGAAGTTTGCCATCTTTCTTCTTGGTGACAACCACCGGAGAAAGCCATTTGGAGACTTCCACTGGTTCGATGATGTCTTGCCTCTGCATGTCCTCAAGCATATCCTTAACTTCCTGATGAATAGAAATGGGTTTTCTCCTATGGGAATGTTTAACAGGATGGGCATTGTCCTTTAATTTAATTTCCTGAGCATAACCAATTAATTTCCCTAGGTCTGTTCGGAATACATCATTGTATTTAGTTAAAACAGAATCAATAGTTGGAAAGTCATCAATAACCAAAACAGTTTCATCACATCTTGGTTCTAGAATAATATGAAGATCATGTTGTTGCGTCCAACCCAGTATAGCAGGCCCATCGCTTGAAATATATGCTTTACCAAAAGCAGATCTGCCTTTAAATTCAAATTTAGTATCCATGACTCCCTTAATTTGCTACAATCACTTGGGAATGTACATCAGGATAACTGTACTTTGAAAAGGAGATCGGGCGGTGGTGAACTGGAGACAAAGCGTTACCAAAATAATTGGAAAAAAGTGCTGAAATTGCAGTGAAGTGGGCTTAAAACGACTGCAGGGAAATACGTGGTTGGCACTGGTTGGCACAAAGTATTATCATAAATCAAAATGGCCACACGCTGCGTAAATTGCATGCAGCGCGATGATGTAATAGTTGGCAAGAGCTGCGCGGTTGGCAAAATGACGGAGAAAAGTCACAGTTGCCAAGGAACAGCACTAACGGAAAGAGTGCTCGCACACACAGCAGATCTACGTAATGGATAATAAAAATAAAGAAGAAGTACCTTCCTCTGGATCGTGATCAGAAATACTTGCAACCATGTGCCTCCCAAGAGTGACAAGATGTATGTAACCAGCAGAAGCAGCTGTTGGTATCGAGGTGAAATGACGTCGGTGGATCCGTGCTCCGTAGGCGAAGAAGAAGAAATCGTCGCCAAAATGTTCAAGTGGGTATTTCATGAAGCGGACTCCAGGGTTGTTCCAAACAGGTACGTTTATTTCGGTTTCCTTCACCAGACGGAGTTCCCAACATCTGCCTCCAGCAACCGCCTCTCCCAAAATTACCTGACACACTCGGAACGCAGCCGCATTCCAAGCGTGACATGCCAGCCCAGAACGGCAAGAAAGCACAAGTACAAAGAAGGTACCATCACAACACAAACCAAGAGGGAGGTCATAGTTCCATCGACCTGCCAAGATGACCCAGAGGCCCAGAACAGCACAGGGCCTTAGAGATGGTATGAATGAGCACACAATGTTGGAGAGACCTCCACTCTCAGTATAAGCCAATCACACAAATGGTTATAATGGCACCACCTTACTGAAACCACCACCACCATTTGATACTGCCAAAAAGCTGAACATTGGGGACAGATGGACTGTTGGATAAAGACATTTGATGAAGAAGCTGTACACTTCAGAATTATTGATGAATGTCTGTCAGATTCATTCAGTCGATGAATGCTGAGAGAAACTGTTAGTCTGGTGTGAGTTCTAATGCCTGCCCAAGCTGAAGAGTGTGCTGAAACACAAGCTGCTAACATGGAGGACGGATGTGCCCAGAGTGAGTCAGTCATGAACCTGAAAAGTAAGCCAAAGCGCAAGCCAGCAAGACTCAGACAGATGTCTCCACGAAAGATGTGCTTCAGGTGTGGATTTTCAATTCCACATGAAGGGAAATGTCCCACCATTGGACAGTTTTGCAAAGGCTGTGGGAAGGAGACCTATTTATTAATGCTTTGTAAAGCGAAGGAAAAAGCAACTCTATCACGCTGTGAAGACAAAATGGCTGCACGAATGCTCAAGAAGAGACACGCCATGCATGCCCACAACCCCAAGCTACCACACCAATTAAGGCAAATCGACACCTCAAGAAGTCAATCATCAGCTAACTTATTGTCAAAGGGTTCTTCAGTATCTGCATCAAGTGACAGTGAAGACGATGGTTGTGCAGTGTCAATGTTTACCTCAGAACAATGCGCATGTTGTACTGGCCGTTAGTGAAGAAAAATACAGGTCAAAGAAAAGTCGACATGAAAAAGCCCCAAAGTCATTCAAGCATTGTCCAAAGATTATAGTAAAGGTAAACAGGTGCTCAATACATTTTATTATTGACAGTGGTGTGTTGATAAACATAATGCCTGAGGAGAAATACAATGAACTATCTCCATTGCCATGGCTTGCGCCAGTGAAAACTAAAGTGTATACCTAGGCTGCATCAATGCCATCAAAAAGTCAAGGTTCATTTGAAGCCACAATGAAACACAAGAAAATGAAAGTACTAGCACCCATTCTTGTACTGAAAGGTACGGCATCAAGTGTCTGTTTACTTGGTCTCAGCACAGCTGCTGACATGGGACTAATATCAGTGAACTATAACATGAATGCTCATCATGAAATAGTAAGTGAATAATCTTCGTTGTTTCATGGGTTTAGAAAATCTCAGGACCTTGAAAGTACCATTACACATTAATGAGTACGTTCGACCATGGAAACTTGATTGTGTGTGTCATTCGTATTGGAACCCATGTCTGCACTAATTTTATATCCATGCCACTTCCAGGTTTGAAGTAAATACAACACAATAAAGGGCTGATATTTGCAAAGGGCTGCTTAGTGAAAAAAACCGCTTCGTAGGGTTGATTACTTCAAGGAATCTGACATCTTGGTCAAGAAACTACAGGAACTGTGGTTCCCCAAAAGGTTACTCAAGCGTTCACACAAGAGAGCGTGGCATTGTCCACAGGAGACACTTTGGAATCCAAACAAAAGATTGATCCTTCTCAGCAGAGAATTGTTTGTTTCACCACCTTCTGCTGTAGGAGTAATGCCATTAAAAAGATCATCAACAGCACTGAGCCTTGATCTCTGATGACGTGGGACTCAAAAAGAAGCCCACGTATGCCTTTTTTTTTTTAAATTTCAATAAGATTTTATTGAGATTTTGTCATATACAAAAGTCAAAAACAAAAGAAACGAAAAATGAAAAAACTAAACAAGTAGACATAAAACATATATGCACCTTGTCTCGCGTGATGTTACTGGGCAGCACCTGTTGGTTGTACCGTTTGAGGTACAGTTTGTTTATTTCTGTTTCCTTATAGGCTGCCCTTCACCCTCTGTTCTAGTAAAGGGTCACAGGTAGGAACAGGGAAGAAGGGACCAGAGCAGAGAGAAGGGACCAGAGCGGAGAGAGAAGAGAAAAACTTGCTCACGATTGTCTAGAGAGGTTGGAGTCAAGTCGCTATACTAGACTTCTTCATGGAGGTTCATAGGGGTCTAAGTACTTGTCCAGGGATGCCTACATTCCCCTGTCGGGCTGTCTCCATGGTGAGTCTCGTAGTGCCATCGCGTCTGCACCTCTAAGGTATGTCACCCAGTTGAGCCAACCCTTAAACGATGCCTTGGATGTGTCTTTCCACTTATTTAGAACCATTTTTACACCTGCTGTTAGTAGGAGATCAAGTAAGTCGCTATCCCGTTGTGTGATTGGTTCTGCCCCTATTGGTCCTAATAGGGGCTGTTACCAGGGTGGCAAACTCAGTTTTAAGAAACACCCTAACATGTCTTTTAGAAAGGCAAAGATCTTCTCCCAGTAAGCTTTGACTTTAGGACAGTGATATATGAGGTGAGCCAGATCCCCCCTTCCGCTATTACAATTCCAGCATTGGTCATTTGTGTTCAAGCCTAGGTTCGCCAGGCGCGCTGGGGTCTAGTGTAGTTTGTGTAGTGTCCAGAATTTTGTCTGAGCTAGTACCAGGGTTATCTTACTTTGTGTAGGGGAGGACCATAGTAATTGGGTTTCTTTCTCGCTCAGTGTACCTCCGAGCTGCGATTCCCAGTAATTCCATGTCTTCTCGTTAAGTTTCGATGTGTTCGGTCGTAGAAGTCTATAAATGTGTGATAACTGGTGACCTATTTTATTAAGGTTGGACATATACTGGATGATTGAAGGCTTGGTATTAGACAGTCTCGCTGTGGACAGTGCAGTTTTGATTTTTAGGAAATTATAAAGCTCAATATCTGGCAAGTTGTGTTTGGTTTTAAGCGAGCTGAAAGTGGTGGGACTCCCTCCCTCTTCGAGCTGAATGGGAAGGGAAATCCCTGTTTTCCTCCACGTATTCATAGAGAGCGGTTTGCCTTTGTATTTTATCTTATTGTTTGCCCATAATGATTCCCATCTCGAATTTATTATTCTATGTTCCAGCTTCTGGTCTTATCTTCAGTAGGGCGTTTCTGGTGTTTGTGAGTATAGGGTTTACTAACGTTTTATGTTTACTGGCTGTTAGAAGTGCTAATGGATCGAGGTTATTTAGTATAGCTCTTTCTACTTTCAGCCAAACAGGTGTGTACTCCTGGTCTGGTAGAATCCAGTAGCTACCCTGTTTTGCCAAAAAGGCCGTTTGGAAGGTCTTAAAATCTGCCAGGTTAAATCCGCCCAAAATTTTCGCCAGTCTTAGTTTTTTAAGGCTAATCCTGGCTTTTTTGTCTCGCCAGATGAAGTTATTTAACATCTTATCTATTTTGCGATGGAAGTCATCAATGAGAGTTAGAGGGAGCATATTAGTCAGGTAGTTGATCATTGGAGTTACCATCATTTTGATTGTTTCAATCCTCCCCCACCACGTAATAAATTTCAGCGACCATCCCTCAAGCAGCTTCTTTATCTTGTCCAACAAAATTTTTTCATTGTATTCCAGTGTGTTTTTAAGATCGTTGTCAAAGTAGATGCCCAGGTATTTAATGAAACTGGTTTGCCAAGCGAGACCCGAATCCCCCAATATGTCTCTAGTGGTGTGTAAATTGAGAGGTTTGCATTCCGACTTATCTTTGTTAAGTTTATAGCCGGAATGGTCCGAATATTTGTTTATGGAATACATGAGGGCCATGATGGAGGCTTTCGGGCTTTCAGTGACAACGAGGATGTCCTCCGCATATGCTGCTAGTTTGATTGTGACCTCATTGAAGACGAACCCTTTCATCTCTTCATTGGTCTCGATGTCTTTAATCAGAGGCACTAGTGCAAGTAAGAATAGTGAGGGGGACAGTGTGCAACATTGTCTTGTCCCTCTATGGAGCCTAAAGGGCTCAGAGACAGCCCCATTGAGCACTATGTGAGCCGTAGGATTATCATATAGTGCCATAACTTTCCTTGTGAAAGCGCTACCCAGGTTGAAAGCCTGCATGCACTGTTCTAGGAAATGCCACAATACCCTATCAAAAGCCTTCTCTGCGTCAAGTGCGTGCAGGCCTGTTCAACTTGGCCGCTCTGTCGATAATGTGGCATAAAAGTCTGGTGTTGTCGTGCGACATGCGTGTCCTGAGGAAGCCAACTTGTGTGTTGCTTATAAGATGTGGAAGTACCTTATTAAGCCTTGCTGCCAGGATTTTTGCATATATCTTGCAATCAACCTTAATTAGGGAGATAGGCCTGTAGTTTTGGGGAACTGGGTATTTTTGCCTTCTTTGGGGATAACTATAAGATTCGCTTCGGATATGGTATGTGAGACCATCCCTGTCCCCTCGCAATGGTTAAAAACTTTTTTCATAGTTGGCTGAAGCAAGGTTATGAAAGTTTTATAGAAGGTGATTGTGTATCCATCCGGCCCGGGTGCCTTATTAGCTTTGAGAGACTTAACTGCCATCTCAATTTCGGCTGAACTAATCTCTTTCCCTAAAGTGAGAGCGCCTTCTGGCGTTATTTTTGGGAGGTTTAATCTGTTAAGGTAATCGATGCAGCCCTTTTCGTCCAGTGTTTGGTCTTTATTGTAGAGCTCCTGGTAGAATACACTAAATGTGCATAGAATTTCTTTATGTTGTGTGTGTGTGATGTTATGTGAGTCTGTGATTGCGGAGATGGTATGCTGTCTTTGTTTGTGTTTTAGGTAGGATGCCAGGATCTTCCCAGCTTTGTTGGCCTCGCATAGGTTTATTGCTTTAAATTTGTTTATCCACAGACCCGCTCTCTCGCTCCGAATTCTGTTGAATTCGTATTTCTCTTTGTGAGTTCTGTAAGGACCCCTACGTTCTTTGAGTCTGAGATATGTACTGTCTCTAGTCTTTGAATGTCTGATTCTAGTTGGTCCAACTGGGCCTTAGCGTTCTTGTTCATCTTGCCTTTAATGTCCATAATTGTCCCCCTAACTGTGGCTTTCAAAGCGTCCCACATGGTTTTTGGGTCCGTGTCTGTAGTGTCATTAAAGTTAATGTATTCTTTTATGGCCATCTCTATTTTAGTTCTGTTGCTTTGTTCTGTCACCACATCACTGTTGAATCTCCATCTACGAGGATGATCCTCGTTATGGCGTCCACTTAGTAGGAGGCTGATACAGGAATGGTCTGAGATAGTTCTCGTGACTATGTCCATATGCTCTATTAGGTGGGTGTGTGTGCCTGAGATCAGTATGTAGTCAATTCTGCTGTATGAGTTGTGTGGGTTTGAGTAAAAAGTGTAATCTCTTGTGTCCGGGTGCTGAAGTTGCCAGGTGTCTTTCAGATTGAATCTGGTACATACATTTTTGAGTACTTTGTGTCCCCCGGGGGTAGTGTATGGCACTGTGATTGTCTGTCTATAGTGTAGTCTAACGCCATGTTGAAGTCACCTGCCATCACTGTTAGGTCATTTTGTGGGAGTGCCTCCAACCTATCCGAGATGCTGTCCCAGAAGGCGGAGTCATCTGTGTTTGGTCCGTATATGTTGAGTACATGAATGTTTTCATCCCCCTTTTCAGCTGTGTTAATAGAATTCTCCCTTCTAAATCGCATTGATGATCTTCTATATTTATCTTGGAGTTCCTATTTATCAAGGTGACCACTCCACGTTCCTTACCTACTGCCGGAGAGCAAGCCATCTGGCCAACCCATCTCGCCCTAATCCGTTCTGCATCGTCCAGGGATAGCCTAGTCTCCTGTAGGAGAAAGATGTCCGCTTTAGTTTTAGCTAAGTAGTCAAGTATTTTTTTCCTTTTAACTGGGTGATTGAGGCCTTTAACATTTAGGGAGACTATCTTTAAGTTGGACGTTAATGAATTCTTAGGGTTAGATGTCATTTTACGAAGCTAGGAAACGGTTGATTAGTCAAGGCCATGTTCACTCTCCGTATGATAATACTCCTGCTCTTTCTGGGACTTCGTGAATGTGTTTTCTGTCTCAAACTTCTTCGTGCCCACGCCCCCGCTCCCTCCCTTGACCTGGTTTCAATCTCCACAATGCGTGCGGAAGTGTAGGTGGAAAGTTTACAGAGAAAAGGGTACAGAGGGTAGAAACTAAGCATGAGTGCCTGACAAACAATACTAACATGACGTAAAAAAAGCTAAACCCCCCCAAAAAAACCCTCCCCCCCGCATCCCACACCTAGAATTCTGGACATGCGACAGCAAAGATCCAGCTCCGTTTCCCCTGGGATGAAATATGGAACTGTGTACACATGCATCTGTGGCGTTAATCGCCCTAGCGTCAAAAGCTACTTGCAACTTATTTAGCATGCTACTCTATTCACGTCACTGATGTTAGAAAGGATATTAGTGATTATGTTTTCTCTTATATCTTATCAGCATGATTTGTCTCTGCAAAGTTTTGTTCAAGGACGTGCTCTGTTAGTGCTCCAAAAGCGGTGTGTCCGTTTTATGATCCAGGTTCAGGGCCTTCCCTGAGTTAGTTTCGACCATCTGGCCCTTGAGGTAGAAAAGTGTACGGAAGTAGCGACCTGTCTGAGGTAGATGGTGAGGTGAGGTAGATCATGGATGTTTGCATAGTAGTGGAGGAAGACTACAATGCCAGAAATTTTGAGATGATATACATTTATTCATTTCCCCCCCAGTTCTGGTAAGGCTCTCCTCTTGTTCGCGCTTGCTTGGGAGAAATTCATTTCTTGCGGAGTCGGACCTGTAGATAGCTGGACAGGTCATTTGGGTCTTCGAAGATGTGCGTTCTGCCCTTGTCTGTGATTCTGAATTTCGTAGGGCCTATGAATGAGAATAGGATGTTTTCCTTCCTTAGACTGTCTCTTTGGGCCAGAAAACGTTTTCTTATGTCCACTGTGTATTTGGAGTAGTCCTGGGTGAGAATGATTGTTTGTCCGTTCCACAGCAGATTCTGTTTTTTCCTGGCCACTGCGAAGATGGCTTCGGTATGCTGCAATATCAGAGGCTTGCATATTATGGGGCGCAGTGTAGCCATATTTGATTATCTGTAGGCTGGAACTCTGTAAGCCTTGTCTAGCTCCAATGGCAGGTCAAACTTTAAGTTAGTAAATTTAGGGATCATGTCCTGTCTGAAAGCAATGCATGACCCACTTTTCTCCTCTTCCCCCTCGGCGACCCCTAGTATTCTGATGTTCCCCCTCCTGTTGCGGTCGTCTAAGTCTGCTGTTTGTCTTTGGAGCATTGCTGTGGTTTTGGAAACTTCTAGCAAGGCCTTGTTTGCCTTTTGCTCGCCATCCTCCACATCACTCACCCTCTTTTCTACTTCTGTTAGTCTATTGTTCGCTGCATGTATGCCCGCTCTGACTGCAGCCATTTCCAGCTGGATAGCATCCGTGGTTTGCTTGGTCGATTTAGCTAGGTCATGTACTTCCGCCAGTTTTTTAAAAATCATGTCCAGCGTGCTGTTGATGTCTGGTCTTTGTTTGATTGGGGATTCCAGAGTGTCACTCTTATTCTTTTTGGGCTGCTGCGTAAGTTTCCCGTCATTACCAGCCATAGCTGCCAGCCCTCTCTTCTCCTGCTGTAGGCTGAGCCTACCTCTGACCTTCCGCTCTATGGTTGGTTCTCTTGTGATCCTCTTTTGTTGGTACTAAAATATCGCTTTTGACTTTCCTCGGTTGTCGGCACAGTTTTCTAAGCCGCAGGGCTGATGTTGGGCTTGGTGTTCTTGCCGTCTGCGCTTCTACCAAAGAGGTCTGGACCACTCTGTACACTGTATGATGGGTTTGAGCCAGCTGGCCTACGCAAGTGAGCTGGTTGCTGTTATTCTTTAGACCACCTTGATCTATATATTGTGTTATTGAAGCTTGGATGGTACGAGTTCCTCCACGTTATGTAACCCCCTGAGTTCGAAACGCTCACCTCATGCTCACCATGACATATCTTATTTAGCACTTTACTTAGAGATAAAACGCCGTTGCGCTTTACCTAGGCATGCGCTAGTATGGTATTATCTCGTCCGCGATGGAAAAAGTTGGAGTCTATCTCTGTGAGTTCTGTGAGGTTTGTATGGGTCGCTATGGGGGTTTGTCTTTAGCATGCTCGTTTACCAGTATTCAGCATGCGGCGGTTTTGTTATTATTATTTTCAGTCCGTACTGTGGCTGGGGTATGTTATTGCTGACTTTCTTTTCATTTTCACTCCGGTTGTTACGTTACTTTCCGATCACCCCCTTGCGCGAGGGTCCTCAGACACTTTGATCTCTTTGGGCTAGGTTGTGTTGGCCCTCCGCTGTGTGTTTCCACAAGCTTTAAGATACCGCAATCCCTCCCGCTATGCTGAGCGTGCGCTGGCCTGGAGCTTGTACAGTCCAATTTGCTTGTCCGGCGTTACCTAAGATGGCGGCACAAAACAATATGAGGCGGCGGCTCTAGGGAGCACTTACGATTTCGTTTATTTTTTTATTTTTTTGCACACGCACGAAACTCGTTAGATCTCGTTAGATCTCGTGCATGGAGGTACCCGTTGGGCAAAAAAACGTGCTTGCGTTTTACCCTAAGTTGCCCCGTTCGCTTTTTCGCAGATCCTTGTTCGCGTCCCTGTAACTCTCGTCGGACCACAGCTGCACTCCCGAAATGTGCCGAGTTGTTTGTCAGCTCTCTCAAGATGGCGGCCCCCATTCCCAGTATCAGTTTCATTTTCGCTCTGGGCAGATTATCGATCTTCTACTCCCCCCGGCCTCTTACAGTGAGTAGCGTTATCTCTGTGATACTACACGGGAGGCCCTCCAGCACTAACCTTAGGTGAGTTAGCTGCTGGAATCTCTGCGAGCGTGGTTAAACTTCAGGTATCGGCTACGGGGGGTTTCAGTTAGCGGGCACCATCTTGGATCTTCTTTCTCCTTCGTACTGGGAGTTACCTTCTTCACTGATTTCCTTCTCCTTGTTGGCGGGCTTATAAGCAGATCAGCTTCTCCCCCGATCGTTCCGACGTCCTATGGTATTTTCCTGTTTTTTGTTCATCAGCACATGTAAGTTCTTTTATGTTGCTCGCTCCCAGGTTCGGCGGAGCGCTGGATTCAGGCGCCTGCACCCATTGCCGTCCAAGCCACGCCCACATATGCCTTTAAAAAGGGAAAACGTGTAAGGGATCATGTGGTGAGTGCCCTTTTGAAATTACCAACCAATATTGAGTTACCATCTCACTGGAACCTACTGCCAGTTCTGGGCACTTCAGTTGTGGACTTTGCAAAGCCTGTGTACTCACAATGACCATTAAAGATTTCTCACATAACCACCACAGCTTTACCCTCAAATGTCATACGAATTGTAATAGTATGGATGTTATCTATGATGGACGAACGCTGAAACTTTTCAAGCACTCACCCCCAGTCACAGATCTGGGTTGAATCCATCATCATTCTTTAGCTCACTTCGCCACCCCAGTTCAGACACAGCTATATGCAAATCAGTCTTGACCCTGTGCCTCATGAGAATAGTCCAGCCTGAACTACTAAGCCATGTCTTCCCTGGACCAGAAACAAGCATCCTGGGACCGGTTTCAAGCTAACAGCCCTCATCAGCCAGGCTAGCTTGAATCCAGTGGCAAAGTGAGCAAGAGACTCACGTCTGGGCATAACATGCCAACTTAGGGCAAACAAAGCAAACACAAGGAGATGATGGACGGAGCGCTGAAACTTTTCAAGCACTCACCCCCAGTCACAGATCTGGGTTGAATCCATCATCATTCTTTAGCACACTCCACCACCCCAGTTCAATCACAGCTATATGCAAATCAGTCTTGACCCTGTGCCTCATGGGAACAGTCCAGCCCACCACCCCAGGTCCCAGGATGCTTGTTTCTGGTCCAGGGAAGACATGGCTTGGCAGTTTGGGGCTGGACTATTCCCATGAGGCACAGGGTCAAGACTGATTTGAATATAGCTGTGTCTGAACTGGAGTGGCAAAGTGAGCTAAAGAACGATGATGGATTCAACCCCCCCAGTATTTTTACCCCACTTAAAACCCTGGAAACAACACCATGTCACAGTCACCTCACTTCCTGGCACTGTGCATCATGCATGACTTATGACTTCTTAGTTTTCAGATTGCCTATGTGCAGGGGCATAGTGAACCCTCCCCCACCCCTCCCCCCCCCACCCCTTGCTTTAGGAACTACAGTGAGGTGAAGTTCTTGATGGGCCTCTTCGGTCTGCAAATCTGCAGACAAAGGCTCAGCTCATAATGTGAAAAGGTGGGTGAGTAAATAGTGAAAGGATGAATGGGTGAATGAAAGGGTGAATGGGTTGATAATAAAAGAAAGGATGGATGGATGAGTGAGTGAGTGGAAGGATGGATGGATGAGAGAAAGGGTAAATAGATAGATGTATGGGTGGAAAGGTAGATGGATGGGTAAAAGGGTGGATGGGTGAGTAAAAGGATGGATGGATGAGTGAAAGGGTAGATGATGGGAGAGTGAATGGGTGGATGGATGAGTGAAAGGATGGATGGATTGATGAATTGATAAGTGAAAAGGGTGAATGGATGGATGGATGAGTGAATGGGTGAAATGTAAGGATTCATGAGTGAGTGAAAGAGGGGGTAGATGGACAAAAGGATGGATAGATGAGTGAAGAAGTGAAAGGGTGGATGGATGAGAGAACGGAAGGATGAGTGAAAGGATGAATGAGTAATAGGGCCAATGGATGGATTCATGAATGGATGGGTGGGTGGGTGGAAGGATGGATGGATAAGTGAAAGGGGGATGGAGAGAGAAAGGGAGGATAAATGACTGAAAGGGTGAATGGGTGGAAGGGTTAGTGACTGGGTGGATGGCTGAGTAAGTGAAAGGATGGCTGGATGGGTGAAAGGGTAAATGGATGGATAGATGGATGGGTGAATAGATGGATGGGTAGAAGAGTGAATGGATGAGTGTACGGATGGATGGGGTGAAAGGGTGGGTGGATGAATAATGGATGGATGAGTGAAAGTGTGGATGGAGGGATATGAGTGAAATTATGGATGGAAGGATACATGGTGGTTATGTTTGCAAATGGTTGAATATGTTTGGATATAGATGGGCACACAGGTGGAAGGACAGAATGATTGATGAAAGACTGAATGATAGATAAAAGAATGATTACATCTTGTAGCATCCACTATCTTAAGTAACATTTCCTACACACTGACTTTCACGTTTATATGAGTCATTGTCTCTATATAATGTGTGTGTGATGTAACGCACTCAAGACCCTGCCCTACATGCTTAGGATAAGTAACACTATAAAAGAAATTAAATACACGAGAGACGGTCTATGTGAAGATGAGGGGCACCATTGGAGGGTGGTAGCAAGGCCTGACTGGCCGGACCTGGCATCGGGTGTTTCCCTGGGAGGGGACGGTTTAGTTTCTGGCAGCTGGCACTGCAAAGTGCCTTGTATATCCAGTAGTTTTCAATCAACAATAAAAGCGGCCTCGCTTATATTCAGGTGTGGTTCACCATTGTCTGGTGACCCATACCTGCTGGAGCGAGATGCTAGTTTTGAATCGTCTCAGGTAGCAAGCTGCGGGCAAACTGAAAAACTGAGAAGTGCACGATTGTCTCAACCTAATTTAAACTTATTTTGACTTGTCCTTCAGTGGTTGTCTATTTACTTACTTTTATACAATTGTGCTACCTCCTCTGACGTGTCTGTAATACCTACATTTTGTCCCGAGGTTTTGTCCTAAATTTTGACCTCCTGTCCTGAATTTTTGTCATGAATTTTGCCCCTTTGTTCTGAATTTTTTACACTCACTGGGCTGAATGTGCACCCATGCTTGGTGACCCTAACATGATGTCATGTCAGTGGTGCTTCAAGCCAGAGAAGCTAGAGAAGCTGAGGCCGATAACTCATCGGCGTGTGTGTGGGCTTTGGGCACACTGGCACTGATTTTGTAGGGGTACTGGGTGCACGAGCCTCATTCAAGAACTGCAGGGGGCCTCCTGAGACCTCCAGCGCTTCATCATCTACTTGTGCTTTGAGTAAGATCAAAGTCAGGGTGTAGTGATTTAGTCATGGCCCGAACTCACGTGATCTCATGTACTGTAATGTCTCCAGGAAGGGATCTTGAGGTAAAAGATGTGTCTGAGGTACGTGAATCATTTGCGCTGCCTCGTGTGTTTATGGCTTAATGTAAAATAGCGTTGCCCGACACCCCGCAGAATGTGGCGAGGGTGTCCTGAGACTCCCACGTTTCTCAGCTATTCATAGACCTTTGATAGGGCCCCCCAGGAGGATGCCCCTCCCCGCGCCTCAGCGCCTGCATTACTCTGCTGCACAATCACCCTCCCCAAAGAAAACTGCATCCCATGCGCAACCGCACTGAGGGGCATATTATCAAGACACGCGATAAAATTATCGCCGAGCGGCGATAATGGGCTTGATAATATGCTCTATGGAATTCCAATTGAAACCCATGTTAGATGTGAAGGGCATCTAAACTAAGCTTCAATCGGAATTCCATAGAGCATATAATCAAGCCCATTATCGCCGTTTTCGCGGCAGTTTTCTGACGCTAAAGCGGCGATAATTTTATCGCCTGGCTTGTTAATATGCCCCTGAGTCCTGCCGTGAGTATGATCACTCGGGGCACGCTGGGCAAATCCTGGAGGCCTAATTAGGCCTCATCGCGCGTGCGACGTGCTCTGACAGTGCCCGCTCGGTGGCCGGTGGCCGGTGGCACACCGCGAGTGCCGCTCCCAGGGAAAATAAAGGATCGCCTCTAACCAGGCCTGAATGCGGGACGGGCGCCCTTTCCGCCCGGGGAATGTAAAGAGAAAATAAAATATGCAAACATATTCAGCTCGAAAATGAAATTACAGCGCCAGTTATTAAAAACAAATCAAATAAAACACATCTTTAGTCGGGAGGAATGCAACCTTGCTCTGGGAATACATGCCGGCGATGAAGTCATTGCATTAATCCAACAGTGCATAGCGCAGACTTTAATCAAACTAAAAACGGAGCTGATTTGTCTTGAAAAGGGGAAAAAAAGCGAGAAGGAAGGAATACTGTGTACTATCTGTAATACATGGATGGCTGGTTCGAGCAAATGGCTTTTGCAGAGGCCGTTTATCAGTAAACACTGCAGAGGGGCTTAGGTTCTTCCAACAACCAAAATGACTGGTTTCAATCAAAGGCCGGAGAGGGAGGGGGATGAAAATCAAAACCCATAGGAGTAATTACGATCCTCTTTCTGAAACAAAGCGCGATAGGAGCTGGAACCGAAGACGTATGTGAGCTGCAGGAGCGCACCTAACTATCTAGTTCTAGGCGGCCAGGCAGTGGGACAACTGCACTTTGGGCCAGATGTACGACCCTTTTTTGCATGTGCAAACTGGTTTGCGACACGTTTGCGCCCGCAAAGACCTACAGGGCCATGTACAATTCCTAAATAGCGAGTCGCAAATTATTTGTGACTCGCTATTTAGCAAATGCGAGTTGCAATTAGGAAAATGCGTCCGCAAATTAATGTACGAATGTTTTGTGCCAGCAATTGCGGTTGCAAAACACTCGCAAATTACCACCCTCTTCAAGAGGGTAGTAATGCAGTTGCAATTTGGAAGGGGACCCTTTCCATTTTGTGACTATCTCTAAAAATATGTTTTAAGGGCAGGCATGGGTCCCAGGGACCACTACCTGCACTTAAAAAATGAAACAAAAACATTTCAATTAAAAAAAAAAATGCATCCCCTTTTCCTTTAAGGAAAACGGGCTGCATTTATTTTAAAAAACTGCTTTACTTAAAAGCAGTCCCGGACATGGTGGTCTGCTGAACCCAGCAGGCCACCATACCTGGGAGAGCCTGTCATTCCCAATGGGCTCGCAAATTGCGAGAGGCTCATTAATATTAATGAGCCTCAAAATTTACGACCCCATTGGGAATCGCAAACAGTGGTCAAAACACTGTTGTACATGCAAAATAGCGCATCGCAATTTGCAAGGCGCTATTTTGCGCGTCGTACATCTGGCCCTTAATTTCCTAATCGCTTTCAGCTGGTAGTCTCCCCATCTCCCCCCGCACCCCCTGCGGGGACACAGTTAAAAGGTAAAATGGGCAGGGCTACCTATTTAGGTATAGTTATAGTGAGGACCGTGTTTCCAAAAGTAATGCATTTATTGGTTTGATAACTTTGGCACCATTTGACAAATTTTCATAAAACTTTCCCAAAAAGGTTCACCTACCTCAGCTCCTTCCCAGAAAGTTTTGGGGTAATTTGTAAATTGGGGCTGAGAAAAAGCAGGTGTCCCAAAACAAGGTCTCCCCATGCAAATTCCCACAGGAAATTTGAACAACAGTAAAGCAAAAACTGCTGAACAGAATTACACCATATTTGACCGAGAGCTAGATCTTGATCCTGAGAGTGTACTTTTGTGATTTTTAAAAAAAATCTGTTCAGCAATTTTGAGATATTACGGTGAACAATGTATAGATATCTAGTGACTCACTACTACAGCAAGCTCAAAACATGCAATATGATTGGTTGGTCGCAACATAAAAAGAAAATTGTGGCTTACATTTTATGACTCGGTCTCCATGCTGTCAAAAACAAAAATAAGGGATTAGGTGGTGTAGGGTAGGGGTACTCTGAGCCACTGGCCCTTGTGGGGGGGGGGTCCCTGCAGGACAGCCCCTGGTGTCAAATTATAGAGATTTTTAATTCTAGATACTACTGTGACACTCAATGCAGCACCATGCAATGTAATTTCACAGTAGTACTGCTGTGCTCAGGGGAAAAAGAATGGGGCATTGGGACGCTGGAAGACCATTGGGGTTGGCCAGCCATGGCGTCTTGGCCACCCATGGAAGGTTGGGTACAGGGCCTGGCCTAAGAACAAAACCTGGAAGAACATGTTTAGGTCTTGCGTTAGCCAATACGTTTTTATTTTACAAAAAATATATGTGTAATATACTTACGTAAAGGAGCTTTCCGCTAACTCTCCTCATCCATTGATCAGCTGTTATTCACATTTTGCATCCATCCACTACAGTATACAGCGTGGGGCAGTGGGCCAGCCTACTTTTGCCACTGGTTAACTTCACATTGATTGACTGCATTTTCCTTTCTCACACTGAGCAAATCTGCAGAGAAGGAATTCCCTTTAGCCCCAGTGTTTTGTTAGGTCTCGCCTGATCCAGCGCATGCGCTGGTCTGGCGAGACTTATTGAGAGGGCTCCAAAAAGTGCTACCAGGCAAGCCTAGAGCTACAGTGCATGTGCGCGGGCGCGCGCGCCGCGCTTTACCCCTATTACTTTCATTTTCGCGGCCGCACGGCCGCTTTGATGTTTGATCGTGATCGCGATCACTTTCACTTTCGCGGCCGCAGGGCCGCTTTTCATAGCCAATATGTCTCGCTTTTGGGACCTTATAAGTATTTAGTTATGCAACTGTTGCACGGCTAAACACTTATAAGGTCCCAAAGGCGAGATCTATTGGCTATGCCAATGCTTGTTTTTACTTTATAACTTCTTTGGTGCTGCTTTGTGTTTAGAGCCTGAAGTGATAACAGGACACACTCCACCAGGTGTGTACACAGGGCACATTCCAACTTTATCAGTTCCTGTCTCCTGCCAGTGGTGTTGTAAATTTCTTTCGGAGTGTCTTTTGCTTATCTGACTGTTACTATTTCACAGAATAACAGATTACATCCAATTGCAACTGTTCTGTATTGAGTTATCCTTTTTTTTTTTGGTCGAGCCTAGCCCAGCGCACATGCTCAATGGGAGGCTTCTTATGAGCACTCTAAACTTCTCTGTGTGGGTCTGACTCCCTTAACCCATTGGATTGGCCTTTGCGTGTGTCTTTCAATAATTTGTATTTGTATTTGGTCTCTTAGCGCTGACAGAAGGAGAATTGCATTCAACCCAGTACGGACAGTCCTGGTGACGAAAGAGTTAGGATGTGTCTTTGTTTAATTAAAGCACGCAAATGGCCAAATGTGGGTGCATGTCCCACCTCTTCTCTAAAGGTGCACTCCCACAGCGTTATACTCTCGGGAGCAAGCAGCGGCACGTAGGGTGGCAGCTGCATTCCTCGTCGTGGATCAGGTTACTAATTAAACACAGCGGGGTCGCTTTCACTTTAGCGGCTGCATTTGTTTAATTTCCTGTTGCTTTGCTCCCGCCGCCCACCCATTGTCTGTGTTCACAATGTTGCCACTCCCCTCCCATTGTCTTCATTCTCTTTGTTCCCCGCTACCCACTTGCGGTGACCCGTGAGGTAACCCCCCACCCCCTCCTGGTGTCCATGCTCACCAGGCCCGCCCCCCTCCCGCTGTCAGCATATCCTTTGCTCCCCCCCTTCCGTTGTCCATGACACATGCTCCCGCCCTCCTTCCGTTGTCTGCATTTTTTTTGTTTCTGCCCCCCTACCCACTTGCGGCAACCCGTGAGGTGCTCCCCCGCCCTGCCCCCCCCGCGGCACACCATTGTTTGTTAAAAGGCTGAACAGAGTCAGCAAAAAGCATTGGCAAAGCCAAAAGGCAGGACCTATTGGCTTTGCCAATGCTAGTCTGCCAAGCCGATACACGAGGGGCATCAGTGTTGGGGTAACGGATCCGGTGAGGAACGGGAGGGGGAGGGGAAGGACTGGGAAAAGGGATGTCAGAAATCGCCGACTCTTCTGCAGGACCCATCTCTCTCTTTCTTCCCTTAAGGGAGACAGGGCCTCTTTGTTTCAGCACAAGATTTGTCACCGTTACTGTAAAAGCCTTCCCACGATGTGCCTGGCATGGCGATCTCTCCCCGACATGGGTACTGGTTGCCAGTTTAGCAACTTGCGACATTCATTTAAAAAAAAAAAAAAAACGTCGAGCTGGAACACAATCTTGCTAATTCTTGTCTTTCTCATTACAACAAACCCCACCCCTCACTAATGCCCAGATTTTCATGTCCAGCTCCCCCCTGCCCTTCACCCTCAAACATTAGGACACGGCTGGCATTCTGTTAAACCCGGCAACAAGGCACACTGCCTGGGGACCTACATCGTCTTTCCAGTTGGCACCTTTTTAAAAATCTTTCTTTTTGTAACTTTGTTGTTTTTTTTGTTTAAAGAGACGTGCTTTTAAAAATCTTTATTTATTATTTTGCATCAGTAACATTACAATTAACAGTGCCAGAGTGCTTACTGTCACAGTATCCATGATATCAATGATTTAGTCACTCCGGATAACAAAAGACATGTGCCTAAAGCATCTGGTGCAGTGTGCAGGGGGAGGAGGGCTCTGCTTGGGCAGCACGAGGAGCTGGAGACAGACTCTGGCTGGCAGATCAGGTGCCCGCATGCTCCCTCTTCACTGCCTACTTGCATGAGTGTGTATACTTGTACGTGTGCGTGGATATATGCTTGGTTCTGTTTGTGGTTGATTTGTGTAGCACCAGCACGACCCCACATATGGTAGCTTCAAAGATTAGGGCAAAAAATAAAAATAAAGCTAACAGACAGGAGTTAGGCACAACTGGAAATGGAAATCATTTTCACTGGGAGTTCACCGATGAGAGATAGTTTGCAGTGGAGAGGGGAGCTCGTTGTCTGCCAACATATGAGTTATTTTTTCAAACTTTGACCTGCAAACTCCTCCTTTGTACCCCTCTCATATCAGCTGGGATGGACTCTCCCTGACACACCCTTAATGAAAAACACAATCTCGAGGAGGGACGTGAATTGCAGCAAAGAATTGTTGTTGGAACTCGGTCCCTGTGCGTCCCACCCATTTCCAAGCCAAGCAGACAGGTCTTCACAAGCTTGTGGACGGTGGGGGTTGCGTGCTAGCCTGCTAGGTCTAATGTTTTCCGGGATAGAATGCCAGGTGCCTGTGTCCAGGGCAGATGGTCTTGGGCATCCATACTTAGGGATCAAAAGTTTGAATCTATGATGAGACGCAGTGGCGGTGAGCTTCATACACGCTTGGTAAAACCAGGGCTTCAAGTGGGCCGGGTCCTGCCGGTGCTGACCACCTGTAGTTCTAAAAATCAGGTGCCTAGATGGAAAACCCTTCATCGGTGTTTGATGTAAGTTCAAAGAGACTCTTTATGGTTGGTTCACAGTCTCATCATTTTAGAAGTGAAGCATTTTCAATATTATGGACAGCAAAGCCATAGTTGTTGTTTATTTATCTTATGCAACTAACATCCATTGACAAAGCCAATAGTCCTGGCTTGTTTTAGGTGTAATGTCAATTGTTGTATTATATATCTGGATGCAATAACGGAAAGATGCAGCAAAATACCAGTTGGGCAGGACACTAGTCTAAGCAAACCCACTCCCTGCCCCAAACCCTATTCTCTTGCGTGGCTAAACACTAATTAGGTCCTGTCGGCAAGACCCATTGGCTATGCCAATGCTTGTTTTACTATGCATACAGTTCACAAACTGAAAGCTTTAATAGTATACCATGTGAATTCATAAGGGGACAATTCTTCAGATGAGGTGTATTCTGGGCTCAGTTTCACCACTGGTTCTTTATTAAACTCTGGCCAAGGAAAAAAACAGGCTTTATGGTGTTGAATTTGCAGCACCTGTAACTCTTTCTTTCTTTCTTTCTTTCTTTCTTAATTTCTTTTTTCTTTCTTTCTTTCTTTCTTTCTTTCTTTCTTTCTTTCTTTCTTTCTTTCTTTCTTTCTTTCTTTCTTTCTTTCTTTCTTTCTTTCTTTCTTTCTTTCTTTCTTCTTCCTTCCTGCTTTTTCTTTCCTTCTTTCTTGCTTTTTTTCTCACTTGACTTCTTTCTTTCTTTCTTTTTCTTTAGTTCTTTCCTTCCTTCTTTCCTCTCTTTCTGCCTTTACTTATTTTTTGCTTTCTTTCGTGCCTAGTTTCTTTCTTTCTTTCCTTTTTTCTGTCTTTCTTACTTAGTTTCATTCTTTCTTTCTTTTTTTCATTCATGAGGCTGGCAGAACGATTGGTGATTTTAGATCTGTGTTAGCCAAGAACATTCGATTTTACAAAAATGTCATGCATAAAATAGTAACTTATAAGGGTTTTCACCCCCACGTCATCCATTTGTCTATAGTCATGTCATTCACTTTTTTCTTCCAGCCACTTGAGAATGCATCAAGGGGCAATGAGTCAGCCCAATTCAAATATTGGCTGACTTCTCTATGAGTTACGGCATGCTACCCTTTCACAGGGAGCGCATAGCAAACAGTAGTTTTCTTCAGTGCCAAGGAGCACTATGGTAATGTGTGCTTTTTGAGACAAAAACATTTTTTATTATTTGTGTGTACAAAGGTTTGTATCAGGTTTATTTGTGTGTACAGAGGTAAGTTGCTTTTATTCTGCACAGCTTACTTGTTCTATTATTCTGATATCAATGGTTTATGTGCTTTTGATTAATGTGATAATTACCACTGGAGGGACTTTTTCATGTGGCAGCCTGTATGCTGGTGGTCCCCTCAGTGTTATAGTAGTTCTTACTGGGTTTGGATCATGACATTTCCTTGGCAGGACATCTGGGGCAAGACACGATCTTTGCAAGGCTTGTTGCCAACTTCTATTGGCCTTGGATGAAGATGGCCTCAGGTGCATTCTGTAGGTCTTGTCCCCCTTGCTAGGCCAGTGAGAAGTTATGGAAAAGCTCAAGGCCCCCCTGACCTCACTACCTGTTGTTGGTACTTCCTCTGAGAAGGTAAGCATGGACATAGTGGGGCCCTTGGTCCCCAAAACATCCTTAGCCAACAGGTTCACTCTGGTCTTGGTGGCCCCTGACACTCGCTACCCAGAGGCCATCCCTCTGAGGTCGTTGACTGCACCTGTCATAGTCAGGGTCCTGATGGGGATTTTTACCAGTGTGAAGTTCCCCAAAGAGGTAGTGTCTGACAGAGGTACTAACTTTATGTCAGCATACATGAAGTCTAAGTGGGAAATGTGTGAGGTTCTCAAAACCCTATCACCCCCAAACGGTCTTGTGGAGAGATTCAACATGACCCTAATGGGCATGATAATGGGCATACCTGAGCCCACGAGGCATAAGTGGGAAGTCCTCCTGCCATGTCTTCTCTTTGCCTACAGGGAGGTACCACAGAAGGGAGTTGGGTTTAGGCCCTTTGAACTCTTCTATGGCCACCCTGTTAGGAGACCCCTTAGCCTTTTCAGAGAGGTGAGGAAGCAAGCTCCTCAAAACCCCCCTTGGTATGTGGTCAGCTGCCTGCTGGCCCTCCACAACCAGATGCATCGCTTCTGGAAAAAGGTGAAAAGCAACCTTGAGGCCAGCAAGAAGTTATGAAACTCTGATATAACCAGAAGGCCACTCTGGTAGAGTTTCAACCTGGACAAAAAGTGTGGATCATGGAGCCTTTAGAGCCCAGGGATCTCCAGGATCACTGAGCAGGCCGATATACGCCTCATCAGGGGTAGTCAGCGCTAAATCAATGCAATTACAATACAATACAATATGAGGTGAAAGAGTGGTAACTGGGCAAAGACCTGCCTGTTCCCGACGGCCCGACGAGTGAGGGCCCATCCCATACTAACAGGATACAATGGGAATATCGCTGTCTGACTTATCTTGGCACTAACATCTACCATACACCTGCTGGCCTCTTGGATGGCAATGTGGGCAGAGCTATACGGAATCTCCAAGGTAGTTTGGCATTCTGGAGCACCCTGCCTCTTTCGGTGGCTTGGCGAGTAGCACTGTTGAAGATGGTGGCGCTTCCCCGGCTGCTGTACTATTTTAGGACATTGCCAATCTGGGTCCCGAGGTTGTTCTTTACACAGATCCGATCATTGATTGGGGGTTTTGTCTGGGCATCTGGTAGGAGGCGGGTCACACTTCAAACCTTGATGCGTCCGAGGGCCGACGGGGGACTGGCGGTTCCTGATTTTGAAACGTACTACCTAGTGGCCCAGCTGCAATGGCTTACCCAGGCAGTGGCGCTAGATTTTCGGGACCCAGATGACCAAGACGGTAATGGACTTCCAAGGCACGTACTGTCCTCTATTATACTCCAGCAGCCGTTATGACTTGGGACGCTTTCCGGAGAGGCACGGACGATGAGGTTATGTTGGAATCGGAGCCAGCGGAGAGCCAAGATTAATCGGCCCTATGCCACAGAGACACCTTTGGCTATGTGCACTGTGTTTCCGCATGGGGGGGATTGGGCCGCACTATCTGAATGGGAGACTTTGGGAATACAGGTGCTGGGAGACTTATATGAAGATGACGCCCTCCTCCTATTTCAGGCCTTGCGGGACAGATATAGTCTCCCTCGCGGGGATTTCTTGCTTCACTCTGCCCTGGTTTCGGCAATACAGCAACACTGGCGGGAGGGGTTATCAGAACCGCAGACGTCCATGGTGTGTCAGTATGTAGTGATGGCGGCAGGGACCTTTAAGGCAGTTACATGCTTATATAGGCGTATGATTGGTGAGGGGATGATGTCATTGAGTGAACCGCAGCAGAAGTGGGAATTGGACCTTGGCAAGGAGATCCCCGAGAAAACATGGGCTCAGATAGTTAGAAGGGCATGGAAAAGTACTAGAAATGCCCGCTTCCAACTGGTCCACTTCTTTATACTACATAGGGCATACCTCACTCCCGCCAGGATCAACAACATTTTAGTACAGACACTGCCAAGTGCCCACGTTGTAATTTAGAAGGGGCGGAGTTTAGTCATATGATGTGGGACTGCCCGCAACTAGGCGCATATTGGGAGGATGTAGTTATGTTGCTTTGCGAGGTTACAGAGCGTCAGATAACGCCTGACATGGGCACCGGTTTGCTTCACTAGTTCCCTCACACGCCCAAGGCGAAGGTTACGAGTAAGTTTCAGGATTTGGGATTATTGTTAGCCAAGAGGGATATTACAGCGCACTGGAAGGCCACACGAGGCCCCAGCGTTCAGAGATGGAAAACGGAATTGATTAAATGGGCAACGAGTGAAAGTACGGTCAGGTCTCAAATTGCTAGGCGAGCCCAAGGGGATAAAGCAATGGAGGCAGCCAGGGCCTGGGAGGCGCTAGTGGTGCTGCTGCAAGCACCAGGGGTGGACTCAGCTGAAAGCTCGATGCTGGACATGCAAATGGTAAAACCTTGAGTTCAATGTATATTACTGAATTGGCAGTGGTTAACGTAGTATTGATAATGTAGACGTCTGAGAGGGCGATGGACAACACTGGTCCTAACATGCTAATGTTGCACAATGTTGTTACAACTGTTGTATAGACTTTATCTGAATGACTGCAGAATAGGACACACCAGGGGCCGTGGGTGGGATGGGAGGGAGGTGGGGGGGGTGGTTTTGTTTTCTTTCATTATATATGGCTCAAGTATCACAATTGAGTCTTTTGGGCAATAACCAGTGATGAATCCTTATCTGGTCCTGTATCACAATTATTGTATGTGTATAATACAATCTAATTTAGAGGGCTTTTATACATACTCCCTTTCCTGGGATAAGAAGGAATAGATGGACCACTGTTTGATGCTAACTGATGATCAGTTGACTGATGTGCACCTTTGACCCCTGTATCAGACTGTATATTGTTGGAAGGAAAACTCAATAAAATAAATGCATTAAAAAAAAATGAGGTGATAGAGTGGAAGGGGGAGTCCACCTCCCTGGTGGATCCCAACACCCCTAGAATCCCCTTTAGGCAGGGCACCAGTCCTAAAAAAAGAAGTGAGGGGCTAACCTAGTCAGGCAGTGTGCAAGTGACATCACCGCGCGCGACATCATGGCGCATGACATCAAGGCACACATGACATTACACATGGCATCACAGGAATTGAATTATAGAAAGTGGCATCACAAGCCACGACTTTACAGGAAGTGGCATCACAAGAAGTGACATCAGATCTAAAGGCCTCACATGTTTAGCAGGCCTATCATGTGTATGTTTGAGCGCCTTGCGAAGATAATGGCACAGTGAGCTATGGAAGATGATATGTGACTTTTACACCTTGCAATCCCCCAGTTTTATGTACCATATCCTGTACATTCATTTACTTACATATAATTTATTGTACATATAACATGCATATGTTGATGTAAAGCACTCTGACACCCTGCATTGGAATGAGTAGGACTATACAAGAAAAAATAGATGTACTTAAATTATTTCAACTCCTCCTCAGGGGAAGTAAGCTCTATATAAATGCAATTTGCTCTGTGTAAATACTGGGAAAGACCAACACATCTGATATTCTTACAGTGCATGCATATCTCCTAAACAGGGACTGAACAAAGTGAAATGCTGCCTCTCTGTGTTTTTTAAACACAATTTTATTGATTTTGGTATGACAAGGCATAGCAGAGTATTACAAACTTCAGATCAATGGTAGACATTATAACAATACAGTGTTAACTTATTGACCATGTTATCATTGTTTTACGACTTTCTGGCGTATGCGCCAGTTGCCGTCAGTTGTGTGTTGTCTGCATTATGGTTCCACTATTAATCATAATTGTTAAATTTCTACATCTCTTAGGGCTTCCGCTAGATGGGGAACTAAGCAAATAGAATATAACAAACCCCAACTTCCCGCTTCCACCCACCCCCCACCCTCCTTCATGGCTCACCCACGTGGTCTAGGTTGTTCATTCCATACCTTGGGTTGTCACTCATATGCTATTCTGTTTGCAAGCAAATGTTCTATTGACTGGCTTAGTGCATAGAGTAATTTTGTGCGTGCTCAGTCTGTTACTACTCTGCATGGGGGGAGAGGCGATGGCAAATTCTGGGTACTAGTGTTCCCGAAAGGGTCAATGGCGTTCAGTGTTTCCAGCATCTGATCCCATTCCATAGAAATGGGTGGTTTATGTAGACCTCGGAGTTCCACCCTTCTAATAATAGCACTCTCCGCCTCACCCAAGCGGATCATCTCTTTGTGCCAGATGTGTAGTGTAGGGGGGAATGCTGATTTCCATCTCATTGTGATGGCACGTTTGGCTATGAGAATAGCCATATCTGCAAATCGCTACTGTACTTTCTATTTTTTTGGTCGGCGGTGCAGCCCCAATAGACAACTCTCCGCTGTGTCCCAATCAGAGGGGCCCATTGTTTTCTTTACTAATTGTCCTATCATATACCAAAATTCCTTTAGGCGCGGGAGTGCCCCCAGCATGTGTATCATATTTGCATCTAGTGTCTGGCACCTAGGGCAGCAGACTTGTGCGTAAGGATATATACAATTAAGGCGGTGAGGGGTAAGGTATGCCCTGTGTAGGACCATGCATTGTATGAATTTAAATTTAGCGTTACGGGACACTTTTTGTGGGAATTCCGGCAGGGAGGTCCACTCCTTATCAGTTAGATCTCTGCAGAGAACTCTCATCCATTTTTCACATAGGGGCATAAGGGGGGCCCCCACGGTAGCCCTAATGCCCCTGTACAGCCATCTGATTAGATGGCGGCCTTCTCCCATCAGGTGTACAGCATAAATTAATCCATGGGTAGAGGGCTCGTTCTCGTCCAGGGACCAGCGTTTTTTAATGTAGTGAGTGATGGTGGCATGTAATATGAACAGTGTTTGGGGGACTCCCTGTGTGTGGGCAAAGTTTTCATAATATGCTAATATACCATCTACAAACAGTGCTCCTACAGTTGTTACCCCTTCTTGTGCCCATTGGCAGATACTGTGTCTATTAATTAGTCCTGTTGCAGTGGGGATTCCAAGTAAAGGGGTATTAGGTGCATATGGGTGAGTCTGCCTGGTATATTGCAACGCCTTCCTCCAGTATAGAAGAGCTGTTCTAAGTAGAGGGGGTATGCTGGGAGGCATTCCAGTCGCAGGCAGCAGTAGTGTATGGAGCGTGTCCCGATTTAACATTTGTGGTGTGTAGCCGATTTCATATAAATTGCGTCCAGCAAGCCAATGTGACAGCCATTGCAACTAACTAGCCATACAGTATGCACGAAAGTCAGAAGCCCCTAATCCTCCTTCATCCTGCCTCAATTGCATTTTAGACAGGCTTACCCTTTTACGTCCTTTTCCCCAGATACGACCTGAAAGGAGGGAATCTAGTGTTTGGAAGACTACTGCGAGGATCAGGACTGGCAGATTAGCAAACAAATACAATAATCGTGGGAGCACCACCCTCTTAGAGATGGCTATTTTACCCATCACCAAGAGGGGTAATGATGTCAAAAAAGAGACTTGGGTCCGTAATGATCTAATTGCTTTCATCAGGTTTCCTTCTATAAGGTCCTGAGAGGTCCTGTAAATCTATATGCCCAGGTATTTGAAAGTTTGTGGGGTAATTGATAGAGTGAGGTGGCCAAATTTGATTCTGCTTCCCTCTGAAGTTTAATGATAAGGGGTTCCAGAGCTAACACAAATAGCGGTGGCGACAGGGGGCAGACTTGTTGTGTACCCCTTGCCACTTGATAAGGGCGGGATATGTGGCAGCCAGTACAGACCCGGGCCGTAGGCGCCGTGTATAATTGCTTGACCCACTTCATATAGCCCAGTGGAATACCAAATCTTTCTATGGTTGCTACCATGTATTCCCAATTTAAAGTGTAGAATGCCTGCTGTAAATCTAGGGAGATACATCCAGTCTTGCGGGAAATGTCTGAAGGCAGCCTCCATGACATAGTGCAGACGCCTGATGTTAAGGGATGTATTACGGCCTGGGACAAATCTGCACTGATCGATGTGAATTAGTTTTGGGAGATGAGGAAGAAGATGGTGAGCCAGGATTTTGCTAAGTATTTTGTATTCAGTGGGCAACAGGGAGAGCGGGCGGTATCCCGACATGTCCGTGAATCTCTGTTCGACTTAGGGAGGGAGGTGACTAATGCTTGCATAGTAGTAATTGGAAGGGAATGGGCTTCGCGAGCAGATCTGTACAAGCATTCGAGGTGTGGAGTTAGTTTATCTGCAAAGGTAGAATTTAATTCTGCCGGCAGACCATCCAGTTCCGGGGTCTTATTGCGTGGGAGCTCACGGATAGCCTCATTGATTTCAGCCTTGTGATGGGGGTGTTTTATTCCTTCTGGGCGGCCACTGTTAATTTTGGGTAGGTCAAACCATCTAGGAATGTCTCTATTTGCTCTGGTATTGCAGCTGTGGGGGCACTATACAGCGTCTCATAATAGTTACTAAAGGCGAGATTGATTTCTGCCTGAGTGTGTACCATGGTGCCGTTCAGTAATGCCACTTCATGTATAGGGGGAGGTGTTTCTTGCAGCAGTCGCGCTAGCAGGGTACCCGATTAATCCGCTTCTGCATGTTTGTGTTGGGTGCATGCCCGATAGTCGATCGATCAGAGTTGCTCAAGGAGGTCTGCCCCTTATGTAAGTTTGATTGTTTGGGGGGTCTTTACTCACTTCTTGTTCAAGTGCATTTAGAGAGGCCTCTAGTGTCGTTAGGTTTTTATACACCTCTTAACGGGCCCCCACCATCATCCCTATAGTTGTACCTCGGGTCACTGATTAAAATGCATCCCATTCAATGAGGTGAGAAGAGGCAGAGTTAGCATTTTCGTTAAAATAATTTGTGATGGTCGAGCCTAGTTTGTCACGGAAGATTGCGTCTTCCAACATCTGCGGCCATAGACTCCAAGTAGGGCAGGGGTATGTATTTTACCCCATTCTAAGGTGATCTCGAGTGGATTATGATCAGATAAAGTTTTCCCGAGATATGTAGTCTGGGAGATTTGGGGTGTGAGGGCCAGGGAGCAGAATATTCTATCTAATCTAGTGTGTGGTTGGTGCGGTGGGGAATAGAAGGAGTATTCTCGGTTGGTAGGGTTTCGGCGACGCCAAATGTCTTTTATTGCCCAGCCCTCTGCCCAAGTCTGCAAACATTCTGCATGATTAATTGAAGCAGCTCCCCGAATGGGGGGGGGGGGGGGAACGGTCCAGATGGACATCTAGAATGGAATTGTAATCTCCACCAAGAACCCATGGAAACTCTACCCAGTCCATCAACACTGTGTTCAGATTAGTGAGAAATTTGTTTTGGTCGTAATTGGGGTCATATATACTGCCGATAACAATATGTATATCATCTAGCGTACCGTTTATCAGCATGTATCTCCCTTGAGTGTGTGTGGCTTGCTCAGTAATCACAAACAGAACCCCATGTCTAATCCATATAAGTGTCCCTCCCACGAATGCGGAATATTAGGTGGTGAATATTTGGCCCCTCCATTTTTTGCGTAGTTTAACTGCTTCGGAGTCGGTGCGATGGGTTTCTTGGATTAGGGCGATCTGTGCTTTCCGTCTGTTTAGTTGTGCATGGATCCTTTGGCACTTGTGCACTGAGCCTATCCCTCTAACATTCCAGGTTATCGCCTTATATATACCCAATGAAGCCATATAAAATTTTGTGTAGTCGCTATGTGGCCCGAGTTTGTGCAGTGGGCGGCATGTGTAATGTAGTGTGGAGTGAGCCAGGAACCCAACAGAACCATTTTAACTAAAACTCCCAATACTAGGACTAGCGCAAGAACTATGCTGGTCCAAACAATATATAAAACCGTCTGCGCTTCCATTCAGTTACTGTATG
Organism: Triturus cristatus; assembly: GCF_964204655.1. Taxonomy (NCBI): domain Eukaryota; kingdom Metazoa; phylum Chordata; class Amphibia; order Caudata; family Salamandridae; genus Triturus; species Triturus cristatus. The sequence goes on along the minus strand of NC_140590.1, from coordinate 887,382,604 downwards.
CATTTACTGCAGGGGGGTGGTTACTGTGCGTTGCATAGTACCTTAACTCAATACGGAGCTACACACATGACGGGACCTTTGATATGAATAAAGATTAGAGGAAACAGGTTAGAAAGAGAAATTATGCATTTACATTAGAAATGCCTTAGTTTCCACCATCATAGCCACAGACAATGTTCTTAGGGCGTCCCTCTCTGGATCTGCGTGTTCTTAACCAAATAGGTCCTGCACTATCTGTGGAGTGATCGAGGGGAACAGTGGGTCGTTACTTTCAGAGTTAGAGTGCATAGGATTGTCATCAGACTGTTCCGACAATGACAGGGGATTGGCCCCCCGTATGGCAGCAGCTGCTGCCAACGCCGACTCCTGCCCTTGCAGTTCCGACGCGCTCCCCATCCTGATGCTCATTTTGAATCCTGTTGTGTCCTCTTATCGATACTCTCCAGCGCTTGAGAGGAGAGGGTAGCTTCCAGACAGTCATTTTCTTCCTCTGGACTTGTCACAGATAATTTTCAAACGGGCAGGGAACAATAGGGCATATTTAAGAGTTTCTTCTTCAAAGGCTGAGAGGAGGCTCGTTGTCTTTGAACCAGAACTGTGTAATCCAGATATAAAGAGATCCGATGGTTCTCGTATTGTATGGATGTTTTCTCCCTGGCCTTTTGTAGCAGGATATCACGATCCTTGAGGTTTAAAATACAGGCTATCATCGGTCTCGGTGGAGCCCCCGCTTTTGGTCTACCCGTTGGAATCCGGTGGGATCTCTCCACACAGAAGAAGTTTGATAGTCCCTCCGGGGCAATTTGGTCCCGCAGCCACTGCTCCATGAACTGGGTTGCATTAGGGCCTTCTGAGCGTTCCGGCAAGCCTATTACATGGATGTTGTTGCATCATGCTCTGCTTCCTCCACCATGTCAAGGAGACTTGTCAATTGTTGTTGCATTTGGGATATGTGTTCTGTGTGTTCTTTATGTTGTTTAGCAACTCCATCAGAGTCTGTTTGTTATTTTTAACTGTGGCTGATCATTTTTCATGGTCAGCCTTCAGGAAGGTAAAGCCCATGGTGAGAGTACCTATTTGTTGCTCTATAGACCTCTTTGAGTCTCGTATTTCCTGTAAGATTGAGTCTAATTTGTCTGGCGTAGGGTCCATATTAGTCTGTGGGATGCAGCTTAACGAGGGCACTTGGGAAGCCGCGTCCGATTGCTCCTGGGTCGGCAAGTCGGCGGACGGCATTTTCGATGTTTTACCTTTCGTGCGCCCCATGGTGTCGTGGTCAGCAGTAATTCAGCGACTCTAGTACTGCCAGCAAGGCGGCACCACTGTGCTGTTCTTTATGTTGCCAGGCTGCAGGGGGGTAGAGAGAGGAAGAAGAAAGGCCCAGGAAACCACCAGTGGCGTAACGAAACAATTCCTGTTTTGATCTCGACCTGCTATTCAGATCTCTTGTGTCTTGAGCATGTGATATAGTTCAATATGTGTATTCGCAATATAAATGTGTGCTGGGGGACTGAAGTCAGCAAGCCGGTCGTACAGCAGAGTAGGCCAGTAGGTAAGGCACATCAGGAGGGGTCATGGGTCCCAAAAGCCGTGTTTCAGTGTTGTAATGCAGGATCTTGGGGCTTTTAAAATCCTTTCGGCTTGGAATTGGCACATCAGAGGCCTCTTCCCTTATATTTGTTTATGGGGTAAGATCAACAGACAGTCCGCAGAACTCACTATCCTCTTACAGCTCTAGGAAGGTGCAGGCCCAAGTCTGGTAGAGCCCAGGCGTCAGTGTACTGCTCCGCAGTACAGGAGAGGGGAGATCATCGACACGTCCTGGCTACTACCGGCGTGTTTCTGTGTGCAGCCTCTCCCACCTTCACTCTGGTCACAGCAAATACGCTTGTAGGCCTCAGATCCCCGCCAGTGCACCGCCCAGTCCAGCCGCAGAACCATCACGTCGCGGCTCAGCTTGATGAGCGAAGCGCAGCAGGAAGGTCCACAGGATGCGAGTGCCCAACTCCACCGACAGTGCACTCAATCCTGTATTTATTTGGGCTTGTACTACATGCCCACGTCGCAACAGGGGTATCCCGCTTATCAGCCCAATGTAAAGCAAGGCAGTGTCAGGGTAGTCCACGGCCACCCAGCGGCCCCGCAATAGAGCCAGGTAGTTGCAGGCCCAAAGCCTTGCTTCGCGGAGTTGTATGAGGGATCTTTGACTCACCGGGTCTCTCGGGACACGCTGCAGTGCGTAGGTTTCCCCAGCTTCGCCCAGATCGTACCGGACATTCAGCAGGACCGAGGCCGTTGCCGATGTTTCACAGGGTTCAATGCGCAAGGGTTCCTCCATGTTCCAGGGCACCCCGGTCGGGGCATTGGCAGTCTCTCAGTGGACCTCTGGTCGCAACATCCGGCCAATGCTAGCACTGTTCAATCCGCATTGCAAGCAGCGCGGGGGTGCTGATCCACCGCAGGCCCAGCCACCTCCACTACCGTCAGCAGTGCCCATTGCACAGCGTCACCAGAAGGATCCGCATCAGTCTCGGGGGCTCCTCAGCGGTAGAGACCAGCAGGCTCCGGAGCAGGTCTACACCAGAGTCAGTGGCGGCGCCAGGTCCTGCCGCTCAGATTAGCTTCAGGATGAGCGCGCCGTGTGGCGTCGATCCACGGCCATGCCCTAAATCATGCCTCCACAGGGTTGCCCTTTTCCTAGCGTGTTGCTGTTACAGTTGTGTGAGTAGGGGAAAATAATAAGGATAGATGGCCCCCAGTTCCAGCGGCATCAATAGGATTAACGGGTTCCGCATCGGAATTCCGTCAAATTGCGGCCACTATGTTCGGCGGTTAGCCATGCCCCCCTCGAAAAGCTGCCTCTCTTAAGTATGTGTGAAGTGCTAACAAGGTGTGAGCCTTTGTTTCCCATACGCTTCATTTGCATCAGCTGTGAGGCTCCTAACTGCTCCCAGCCAAGAGACTCGAACAAAAGGAGGCCTGATGACTCCCCAAATTCGGCCTTTGTTATGGGCCCAGCAGGAATCTTAAATAAGAAAGCCCCATCCTGTCCCCGCCTGCACATTGATGCTTTTTGTAGATGGAAAGCAGACTACGTCCAGGCACTGCTGAGAGTGTCCCGGTGTTTGGAAATTACACCGGGACAAGTTCAGCACATTATTCAGTGGGGCCCAAATTCTTGGCAGGGTGGATGGCGTTCTCCCTGTGTAAAAAGTGGGTAGACGCCATCCACCACGGTGTACCCCCGACTCGTGCCATGCCTTTAGGGTGCTCCATGTGAGCTGCCTCAAACCAATCATTGAGAGGTCTGAAGTAAGTATGCTCCTGATGACAGGTGAAGGGATGAAAGAGGAGAGAAATCCTCTCACTGACCTCCTATTTACCCAAGATCATGATGGGTCAGTGGAGGGTGTCAAACTTTCCCCTCCTCTGACCCCAGAACAGCAGAGTGACTGTCACTAGTTGCTGGGGCAGTTCTCACCTCTCTTCTCTATCTCCCATGGACTCACACACCTGTGCATCCATGACATTGACACTGGAGACAGTTAAAAATAAGATTTAGAGGTTGTCAGACAAGATGAGGTCCCGTGTCAATGAGGTGGTCTCCAAGATGCTGGTGTGAGGGGTGATTGAGCCCTCCAACAGTCCCTGGTCCAGCCCTTTAGTGCTGGTACCCAGACTGTCCCATCGGGCAGCACTCCCAAACTTAGGTTCTGTGTGAACTACAGGGGACTCATTTGGCAATGAAGACGGATGTACACCCCATCCCCTGAGCTGATGAGCTCATTGATAGGCTGGGATCTGCCAAGTTCCTGAGTACCTTTGACCTTACATCAGTCCACTAACAGATTACTCTGACTGGGGAGGCAAAGGAGAGGTCTGCATTCTCGACCTCAGAGAGCAACTTTAAATATAGGGTGATGCCCTTTGGCTCAGAGAATGCCCCTGCTACCTTTCGAACGTTGGTCAACAGGACCCTGGCTGAGAAGGAAACATTCTGGGTTGCCTATCTGGCAGGCATTGCTTTATCCAGCTCCAGGTGGGAGGAACAGCAGTATCACCTCCAGAAGGTACAGCAGGTTCTGAAGCAGGCGGGCCTGATTATCAAGGCCAGTAAGTACCAGATAGCGCAGGGATCAGTGGTGTGTATGGCCACATGGTCAGTGGAGGCAAGTTGCAGCCACTCCAGGCCAAGATTGATACCATCCTTGTCAGGCCCAGCTCCGCAGGATTCAGTCGCAGCAGAATAAGAGGTCCACCTCCGGATCTTTCCAACACCCAGATAGATAATACGCACCGGGTGTTCGAATGATCGGGCGGGGGAAAGGGATAAGGAAGGGACAGCGTGGGAAAAGAACCTGCAACAAGAAAGACAAATGATTAATACCATCAAACAGTCTACTCTTGGTAATTCTCACTAAGGATAGCTCTTTCTGCGTACCGTAATCTGGCTACTGTGGAAAGCACATTCATGTGAAAGTGGTGACACACTTGTCCAGTACTCTCGGTATACCACTAAAGGAAGGGAAGAGAAGCACAAGCGTTACAGGCAGTCACCGCCTTCATGCCAAACATCTCCATCATCAAAGCACCCTCATTCATACCCCACAGTCCCTGCTCACTATCTGCCAGTGATCTCAATAGCGGGGTCCTTGGTTCCCACTCAAATGAAACTTAAATCCGGGAACAGGGATTCCCTTTCCTTTAAAGTAAAGTTTTTTCGCAACTGAAGTCTCTGAATTTCCTCCGAGGTTTTATTCACTCGCACCTCAAACACAATCCATGATCCTTTCACCTGGTTAAGTTCATCAATAGAACCGGTGATCTTTAAATAGTAACAGAAAAACCATAAACGTTTTTGTTTCCTAAATCAGGACGGGGGTTCCTTGAATTCTTCACGGTGAGGCGTGGTTCACGTCACCACAGCATCCCGCTTATTTCACAGTAAGTTGTTTTTGTGATTGTTCATAAAATTTGGCACACACGGTATAATGCGGTACTCCCAACCGCTATCATCCGCTGTGCAATTATGTCGATCCAAAATGCTCGCGCTCCCGCTCACGGAAGTACGCGGCGATCTACCGCTGTACTCCGCTGCGTTCTTCCCAAAGTGCAAGCTCTGAACTTTACTCGGCGCACTGGATTCTTTAAAGGAACGGAAATACGCGGCTTGTGCCTACCGCCGTATTCTGCTCCCGCAATGTTCCCAAAACAAACTGTTGTTTGTACTCACGGGGTCCGTGGAAATGGTACCGCTCATCCAGCTATCGGGGACGTTGGTACTCCTAGGACAGAACTCTCCAATGACGCGGACTTCTCCCGTTCTCCGACTGAGAGCGCGAAGTCTTCCCAGGAAACAAAATAATGCGCAGCTTCCTGCGCGACGCCGGCCCCTAAATCCTCTTCCTCCGCCAAGCCTTCTGGGAAATGTAGTTTTGTTGGCTTTGCATGCGCGGCACGATCGAAACCTGACAGTCCTGGCCTAGCAACCCCCTAAAACACAGTCTAAGGTGATCGCCTTCCTGGGCCTCACAGGATACTATAGGATGTTTGCTAAGGGATATGGCACCATTGTTGCCCCTTAACAGAGCTGACTTCAAAGAAGCAGCCCAGAAAAGTGATCAGGACAGAGGCCTGCCAGAAAGTCTTTTATACCCTCAAGGAGGCCATGTGTACAGCACACATACTCAAGGCTCCTGACTTCTCTAAGGAGTTCATAGTGCAGACACACACTTCAAAGCATGGCATAGGGCTGTCTTAGCAAAGTTAAATGAGAAGGGCCTAGACCGCCCTGTAACATTAATTAGCAGGAGGTTCGTTCCGTCCACTGGAACAGTGGTGGAGTGTGATTGTAAGGGAGGCCTTTGCTGTGGTCTGGGTGCTGAAGAAGCTGAAACCATACCTGTTTGGAACTCACTTCCAGGGTCAGACAGACCACAGGCCCCTCAGATGGCTCATGTAAATGAGGGATGAAAATCCCAAATTGTTAACGTGGCCCATCTGGCTACAGTGAATGGCCTTTAAGGTGGAACATCATTCTGGGTCAGACCGCTCTAATGGTCTATCCAGGTTCTTCGGCCTTAGTGATGAGAACTCCCCAGCGGTTGGGTAGTTCTCCCCACTTTGAGCTGAGTGGGACACGTTAGACCTGTCACCTTAGGGTAGACTTCCTTCAAACTTTTCACCTTCCTCCTCCATTTTTTGCTTATCTCATTTTTGCTGCCTTAGGACTTTGCACATTTTACCATTGCTAATCAGTGCTAAAGTGCATGTGCTCTCTCCTTAAAATATGGTAACATTAGCTCATCCCCAACTGGCATATTTAATTTACGTATAACTCCCTAGTAAAGTGGTACTACAGCTACCAGGGCCTGTAGATTAAATGCTATTAGTGGTCTTTCAGCCCTGATTGTTCTACCCACTTAAGCAGCCCTCTAAACATGCCTCATGCTTACCATTGCAGCCTGTGTGTGTGTGTGCAGTGTTAAACTGCATTTTTCGACCTGGCAAAGAAACCCTTTTGCCTGACCTGAACCTTACTTTTTAATACATATAACTCACCCCAAGGTAAGGTCCTAAACAGCCCAGAGGGCAGGGTGTTTTGTATTTAAAAGGAAGGAAATTTGCTTTTATTTTTTTCATTTCATGGTAGAGAAAAACTCTGAAATTCGTTTTTCGCTACTGCAAGGACTACCTTTATCCTAGGATAGGAATGGGGTGAACTTATTGCATTTTATAAGTGTAATGACAAAATGGGACTAGACAACGAGTTCATGTTTGGTTTCTCTGGAATCCTAATTTAAAATCTTAACTTAAGGTGAAATCAGATTTCAAATTACAGTTTTGAAAATGCCAATTTTAGGACGTTTGCAAAAAAGAACAAAGGAAATTGGCATTTTCCTGCCTTAGCCATTTGGAGCCTATAGACTGTCTCTGGTCACATAACTGCGTGTAGCTGACAGCTAAGGTTTGTGTATTACTCTTAGACAGTCATACATGGTAGGGAGCTTGGGTGTGTCTGGATCGACCATCACTTGCAGGATGGGAGGGAGGAGCAGGACACAGCCCCACTTACACCTAACTGGTCTGTGTCCTGCTTCCCCACAAAGGACTATATACCCCCTGTTAGTTACTCTTGAGATTGGGCAGGGAGAACAGGATGCCTGGGGACTTCAAAGGAAAACCTCTAGAAGCTTCTCCTCCACTTCAAAGGCACATCTGGCTATAAATACTGGATCTCTGACACCACCACTTCAATACATTTCCAGACCTACGGATCTTCTGCCAGGAAGAAGGACTGCTGAGCTGCTGAAGGACAGCCACTCTGCCAGACTGCTGCCCAGCTGAACAAATGCCTTTCTGTGTTCTTGCCTTTCTGTGCTGGCCAGCTGCCCTCCTGTCTGGGTGAGGAGGACTGGACCTGCATCTCTTGAACCCAGAACACCAGAGTGACTCCATAGGCTAGTTGGCTTGCCTCTTGTCTTGAGCCACAGGTACACAAGGCTCCCACAACCTTGCTTCTGCACCTGGACTCTCCCATCTGTGAGTCTATCCTGCCAAGTGGTACCAGCTCAGTCCTGGACAATTGGAAGTAGGCCTAAGGTGCTCTGTCACCCTCTGTGGATCCAGCAGAACCCACGCATCTCCACTGTGGTGGGGTGCAACTACGAGCAGATCAACGCTATGCCACCGCTATGTCAATAGGAACTGCTGCAAAGACCTGAATCGCACCCTTCACCACAACAGAACTGCCAGGGCACAATGCATCCTCAGAGCAGGCTTGTGCATTTCTTGTCGATTTCGTCGGAATCTGCATCTCCACCTCGCAGTTCCTCTGAATCGATGCATTGCCCCGACTGCACAACACATCTCCGACAACGGACTTTGCAACGCAATCCTGTGGCGATGGGACCTTTGAAGACAATGCAGCACGATTTCACACTGCAGCTTCATCGCATCTCAAAACCGACACATTGCTTCAGCTGCATGACTCATCTCCAACGCATATCCTCGCAAAACTCCGCAAACCAGGATTTAAGGTACTCTGATCAGCTGGCCTTACTGAGTCCCTGTAGCCAGGACACACTCCATTGCGGTCGATTGGAGCTTGTGACTTTGTCCCGGTCTGGCGTGACCATATATCCACAATTGGTATTTTAATGCTTTTGGTGCTATATTTACTCAAATCTTTACAATTGAATATCCGGCTCTATTAATTGGATTTTTGTCATTTTGGTCTTGTCCTATTTATTTAAAACTGCATTATTTTCTAATCCTGCTGTGGGCTCCTTTTGTGGTGTATTTTCACTGTGTTATTGTTCAAAGTGTTGCACAAATACTTAACACATTGCCTCTGACTTAAACCTGATTGCTCGGTGCGAAGCTACCCGAGAGCTGAGCACAGGTTAATTTAGGGATTGCTTGTGACTTCACCCTGCGAAAGGATTTTGGTTGTTGCTTGATAAGGGGTTCAACTGCCCCCACTCGCCAAAAAAGTAAGCCAATTTCTTACAGGCATGGTGAATTTATTGTTAACAGCCCTGTCAGGACTACCCATTCAGACATAATGTGAGTCTAAGTAAAATTATCCTTCCCTCTTTCCTTGTGTATTTGACCTTTAATAAAGTATTCCTATTTTTTTTAATATAAGTGTCTGGACATTATAAGTGTTTCATTTTAATCTATCTGAAGTACACAATTGGTGATACTATTCCTTTGAAAGATCCTCTATGCTTGGACATGCTGTCACAGAAAGCAAAGAGTTTACCAAATTTTCAAAATTTCTCTGTTCTCAACTTAGACAAAACGGGAGATGATTGTGGTCCCAAAGTCTGACTGAAACAAACTTAAGTGCAACCTATACACCTTTCTTCGCCTCACAAAATGTCTCACATCCGGATAAAATCCCTAACACTATTTGGTTTTCTTAGTCTCAGACAATAGTCTGCAATTTTGCTTTTCCTATCTTTTACCAAATGATTTCACCAAAATACTTATTTAAGAATTATTGAATTCTGGGAACTTCTTTTGCACCATATCATGTGGACAATTCAAAGTGAGATAGCTATCATTCAAATATTTTAACTATGTAGCATTCTCGGAAATGTTTTCTCTATTAGCATATTTGTGTGGGCATAAATTTTACATTTAGGCATTAATGCAAACACGTCTTCCCTTATGTCCTTCTTCCATAACCATTGCTAATACCCAAGGTCCGAGTCCGTATCAGGTTCATGCGGGCACGCTGCTGGGAGTGTGCTGGGCAGTTATCCATGCGTGTCTCGAAAGCCTCTACTCTGGTTTAGCCTTTGTGGGTATTATAATGTAAATCTGGGGTTCTAGAGCAGAGAACTGGCCACCTCAATTCATCTTTTTCGGGGGTCTTCAAACTGTGCGTCATGACTCCCAGGGGGGCTGTGGAGTCATAGAAAGGAAGTTGAGCATTCCCGGCAGCACTTCTGCTTAATATTATTATTTCCAGTTGTAGTGCGCTACTTTTACCAAAAGTGTCCTGGGGCTAATAACCATCTGCTGCCTGATGGCAAATGAGAAACACACAGAAGAGGAAGGCCGAGTGGAGCATACGGATCCGTTTATATCATAAACTGACCCATATGCTCGGTGAGGAGAGATGAGAGGGTGAGAGGAGACGGGATGAGAGGGGACTGCTGAAAGAGGTGAGGTAGGCAGCAAGGGAGTGAAAGAATTCGATTTAAGAGGTCAGGGACAAGGAGAAATGTGAGGTGGCGAAGGAAGTGTGGAAACACAAGAGGAGAGTTGAGTGTGAGAGAAAGGTGAGGGCAGAGAGGAGGGCTACTGTTAAATGGTGAAAGAAGATAGCTGAGAGGTAATCTGTGAGGTAAAAAGAGAATTTGATGCTATGTGGTTGAGGGTGAGCAGCGATAGGGGAAGAAAGGGAGTACTGGGGTGGGAGCTGAGGTAAATGGGGAGAGGGACGTTGTGTCAAGAAGCAGTGGAAGAACAAAGGGGAGATGTGAAAGATGAATGGGAGTGTGGTAAATATTTAAATTACCTGTACTATTTTTTATGCGGTAAAGTCTAGTAAGAATAACTCAGTCAAAATAAGAGGCAGAATCCGTGGTATTAGAGGTTCTGAAAAGGGCTTTATTCCTTACAAAGGAATTATAGTTCGAACTAGGCAACCATATTCCATCACCACGAAGGTTCAGGAAGGGATCAGCAATACATTATTGACAAGTAACAATATTTATATGGAAAGCATTGCATTAGGACAGATGCAGGAGGCGTAACAGCTGATAATGCAGATAAGAATACACATACGTAATGAAAATAGGCGTAAATACAGGCGTATACTAGAAACGTCATTAAAAATGATGTCACAAGTGGGTGGATCCATAAGAGAATCCTGCAGTGTCAGCAGAAATATTTTGACAGAGATGCGCGCGCAGCCGCATGACGTGTGATTGACGTGCAACTAGAGGGTGAAGGGGAATTGACATTTGGCTCTACATGTGGAGACAGAAGTCTGGGGTGTCAGGACAACCTAGTCCTGAATCATATCTGATATCTTGTGTTTAAGGAACTATATTATCTGGAAGGAAAGGTCTTCTCGGACAGATCCTATTCTATACTGACTGTTAGTGCGTTTACAAGCGTCTATGTGTCTACATGCGATGCGAGGGGGCAGGAATCTTCCATAGTAACAGTGGCTATGAATTACTTAAAAAAAAAGACAGCGAGGCCGAGCCTTTTGCTCGGTAGCTGGAGGGATGTTTACCTAAACTACTAGACAGGAATGCATTGGATGAGGAGCGGAGCAGATAACTTGAAGGCTGAATACAGTTTTTGGCAGGCAACAGGCCGCGTCAGGCACCGTTAGCCGCGCAGGGAGTAAGACAAAGTTCATGGACACGGATGTAGGTCCAAGCTGGAGCATTTCAGAGGCAGAAACAGAAAAAGGCTTGATGGCAGAATTCAGGGCCTACTCGCCTTAACTACAAAACTAGAAAAGTGAACCACATAAAGTCGGTGGCCTTTCATACTTAGGAATGGAATATTCGACCCATTCATGGCGGATCTGAAAGAGGGCATGTTGACGTTGGACGCACATGTATTTGCGTCTTCATAGCTGGAACTGGAGGGAACATACATGTACTTATAGCATGTACATGGAGCCGTTGGGGTCTAAGATAGGGGACACAATTGACCATAAAAATTCATATTTCCACATTCCCTCCTTGTCCCCTACGGACCCTCATGAAATATCCATCTTCATCAATCCATCAATCTGTTCATATAGCATCATTTGTTCTTCTTTCTTCTTCCGGGATCTTGAATGAAAATTTGAAGGCGGGATACACGATGTGGCACACAGACCACAAATCGCTGGCCCACATTGTAGACACAAGCAGCAACTGAATAGTATGAGAAAGCCAATACCTAGGAAGGATAGGATCCTCCATCCCCAGGCTGACAACACGCTCCAGAACCAACCGGACCAAGTCCAGGTGCCTGGATTCTGGTGTATCTGGCTTACGATCTTATGAAGTCGAGTTATGGCTTTATATACTGACGACGCGTTTTCTGGTATGAAAACACAGCAACTTGATCCGATGACCCTACAAGCTCCGCCCCTATCGGCCAGAATGACGTCAAGGACAAGACGATTTTGGAGAACAACGATCCGCATCGCAGACTGCTCCTCCGTTAAGTTGCCCAAAGCGGAAGTAGTTTCATTCACTACTGCTTCAAGGGTTCTAGTTAATCTACGTATCAGCTTACTATTGGTGACTGTACCTATGTAGGGAAAGAAACCTTTATTGAAATCTGTGTATTTCTCCCATGCTGTTTCAGTGTAGTCGACAATCGGGAGGTCTCTCTGCTGTCTATTGTGTACTAAATGGGTGTTCCTATGATAATCAGGCGGGGCTAGGAAAACAGGTGGCAGAAGGAATGCAATGTAACAGGTACCATCCCAATCTAGGGGTAGGCGTATGTATGCGGTGTGACCACAGATGAAGTAGGAGTGACGGGAAGCTCTAAATGTAGATTTGCCTTTATCACTGAATTCTATTACAGTGGTACATTTACTATGGCCCATGTGTATTGAACCATTCTTTCTTACACATAATTCGCCTCTAACTGGAAATACTGACATAGCGGGCAAGATCGGTGTAGCTTCGGATTCAATATTCAGGATCATAAGATTAAGTGTAAAGTTACCTAATCCATATACTTCATTTTCTAGATCAGTTCCTGTTCTTTTGGGAAGTCCCTCCTTGTTAGGGTAGCAGACTTTAAGTAAAACTAGGTTCAGGTTTCCCCATACCCAATTGTCTTGGTAAACTATTGTATTTGAATCTAGGGAATTAATCAAACTAAACCATGCTCCACAGGAGCCATTGTGTGTGAATGGATACGGAAAGAGGGGCAGAACTCCCTTGTATTTCTGATAGGGAGGGAGTCGGCCACATATCCAACAATTTGTAGCATTGCTGGTCTGATGAGAATGATGTAACATACTAATGAATGTGTTGTTGCGCAGCGCAAATCTATAGGACAACTCATGTGGGGGTAATTCACTAAAAGAATGTTCGGCAGTAGCATTGAAAACATGCTTGGAGATAGGGTAATACATGTGTAATAATATACCGGAGATAATAATCAGAAGATTTAGAAAAAACATAATTAACAATGTCACTATGCAATGACTACGAAGTGATTTACAGTACGCATGTGTCCTGAGCTGTTTCTGTCCATTTTTCTCTCTATTTCGGTCTAGAGGATACATGTCAGAGACAAATTCAACCGATTCACCTTGGAGAGGACTTAAACAATCAAATTGTCTGACTTGCTAGACCTTAGTTTCAGTTTATAGGTTTCACTCTTGGTTTGTTCAACCAGGGGTAATTTTGAATCAGTCTGTGAGGGAATGCAGGGCTGAGCGTTCACGTCGGACGGTAGTCCATAAAATTTTTTGATGTGGCTCGAGTGCAACCACCCTTTACGTCCCTCAATCTTCACGGCTGTCCTTGTAGTCAACAAGACGAGCTTCGGCGACTGCCACCGAGGCTCCAGCTGGCTCCTCCTGTCAAAATTCCTCACAAACACGAGGTCCCCCGGAACCACGTCGTGGGGTTTCACCTCAGTGTTGTCGGGAAAAGCTGCAGCTACCTGTGAACGACAAGATTGTAGTGCAGACATCAAGGAAGCCAGGTAATCTGTCAGCATATTACAGTCAACATCAGTTATTTTACGAGGTATAGGCGTCCCCCACATATTTGGCGGTCTACCGAAGATCACCTCATACGGAGATAGCCCTGTTCGAGAGTGTGCTACCATTCTCATGTAAAAGAGCGCAACTGGTAAAGCTACTATCCAGTCGACACCTTTTTCTCTACATACTTTGGACAGTCTAATTTTCAGAGTTTGATTATGTCGTTCCACGAGACCTGCTGCCTCGGGATGTCGGACACAGTGGAATTTCCATTGGTAGCCTAACAGAAGTGAAACATTTTTCATTAGTTTGGATGAGAACGGCTGGCCATTATCTGAATACACGATACGGGGCAAACCATACCGTGGGAAGAATTCTCGAACTAACTGCTTGGCAGTGGTCGGGGCAGTGTAATCTGAGACGGGATACGCCTCTGTCCACCGGGAAAGAGCGCATACAACTACGAGGTCATATTTGAATCCTCGACAACGTTCCATCTGGATATAATCCATCTGGAGGACTTCAAAAGGGTGATCGGGGGGTTGAAATCCACCCTGGTCTACAGGTACGCCCTTTCCTGGATTGAACTGACAACAAATCATACAGGTACGTACTTTCTGTTTAGCGGCTGCTCGTAAGTGTTTATTAAACCAAATGTGTTGAATACTGTCTAGCATAGCTTTCTCTCCTAGATGCGCTGGACTATGTATTGTGTTAATGATGACCTGAACCATTGAGTCGGGGAGAAACCATATAGATTTTCCCTTCGTCATCCATCCTTGATCCGTTTGGATCCCTCCTAATTCAGTCCATCTCTTTATTTCTTCTGGTGTAGCATGTGTCTGTATGTCAATTACATCAAGGGCGGGATCCTTAACTGTCATGCAGTGTGTTGGTGTCGGAACTATTGTCTTTGTCGTGTCAATTAGACGAGTCTGATTCTGAGCAGTCTGTTTAGCTGTTCTGTCAGCTAGGTCATTACCCTGAGAAATAATGTCAGTCACTTTTGTATGGGCTTTACACTTCATAATCGATATTGCAGTAGGCAGATGTATTGCATCTAACAGAGCTTGAATAAGGGGACCGTGCTGGATGTGGGCACCGTGAGAAGTTAAATAACCTCTCTCTCGCCACAGCACGCCGAAGTCATGGACGACTCCGAATGCATAACGTGAATCTGTGTATATGTTGACTTTCTTATTTTTGGCTTGAATACAGGCTTGTGTCAGAGCGATGAGCTCTGCTGCTTGAGCTGACAAGGTATCGATACAATTTGTTTCAATAATTTCAGTGTCTGTTGTGACTGCATAAGCGGCCACTAATTCTCCTGTATTAGTTCTCATGCATGAACCATCTACATACAATGTCAGGTCTGGATCTGATAATGGAATATCTGTCAAGTCTTGTCTGGGTTTCGTTGTAATAGTAATGACTTCAATACAATCATGTGCCAATGGGTCTGTTCCATTTAATGGCAAAAGTGTGGCAGGATTTAATGTACTACAGCGTCTGATTTCTATGTGTGGCTGGAATAATGTTAATTCGTAACCCGTCAGTCTTGCTATAGTCAAGTGTTGTGTTTGGGTCCGGTTCAGGAGAACCTCTACTGCGTGTAGTACTTGTACTGTCAATTGATGTCCTAACACTATGGCGTCGCTTTGTCTGATTGCTAAAGCTGTTGCTGCGACTGATTTCAGGCACGCAGGAAGAGCCTGAGCTACGGGATCTAATGTACTAGAAAAATAAGCACATGGCTTGTGTGATCCTGCTTGTTCCTGCGTGAGTACTGACAGAGCAGTACCTTCACGTTCTGTAACAAAAAGTGTAAAACGTTTGCTGTAACATGGCGTTGCTAAAACAGGTGCTTGGCATAAAGCTTTCTTTAAGTTTTCAAAAGCTTGTGTATGTTCCTGAGTCCAAGGGAGGACAGTCGGTGTCGCTGCCTTCTGTGTTGTTAACTGAATGAGTGGTTTAGCTAAAAATGCATATTGGGGGATCCACTGCCTACAGTACGAAGTGAGGCCTATGAAGGCCCGTACCTCCTTTTGTGTCTTGGGTGGTGGCATGTTTACAATTAATGGCAGCAGGCGATTCCAAACGGGCAGAAACAAAAGCAGCAAGGCGTCCCACTCGCCGTCTCAGCGAGAGCAGATGATAAGGGCTCGGTGGAAGGGTAGGAGGGGTCGGGGAGAGCGGCCCAGGTGTAGCTGATCAGGGCTGGCGGGTGCTCCTGGGAAATGCAGTCCCAAGGAGCTCACGCACTCGCTCGCAGCCCCGTGCAAGTACTTCCCTCGGTGTCCCCTTCAAGACACTGCGGTCAACACTCCTCACGCAGCGGGACCCGCGGAGCGGGTTCCGCAAGAAGTAGGCTGGCAGCAGGCGATTCCAAACGGGCAGAAACAAAAGCAGCAAGGCGTCCCACTCGCCGTCTCAGCGAGAGCAGATGATAAGGGCTCGGTGGAAGGGTAGGAGGGGTCGGGGAGAGCGGCCCAGGTGTAGCTGATCAGGGCTGGCGGGTGCTCCTGGGAAATGCAGTCCCAAGGAGCTCACGCACTCGCTCGCAGCCCCGTGCAAGTACTTCCCTCGGTGTCCCCTTCAAGACACTGCGGTCAACACTCCTCACGCAGCGGGACCCGCGGAGCGGGTTCCGCAAGAAGTAGGCTGGCAGCAGGCGATTCCAAACGGGCAGAAACAAAAGCAGCAAGGCGTCCCACTCGCCGTCTCAGCGAGAGCAGATGATAAGGGCTCGGTGGAAGGGTAGGAGGGGTCGGGGAGAGCGGCCCAGGTGTAGCTGATCAGGGCTGGCGGGTGCTCCTGGGAAATGCAGTCCCAAGGAGCTCACGCACTCGCTCGCAGCCCCGTGCAAGTACTTCCCTCGGTGTCCCCTTCAAGACACTGCGGTCAACACTCCTCACGCAGCGGGACCCGCGGAGCGGGTTCCGCAAGAAGTAGGCTGGCAGCAGGCAATTCCAAACGGGCAGAAACAAAAGCAGCAAGGCGTCCCACTCGCCGTCTCAGCGAGAGCAGATGATAAGGGCTCGGTGGAAGGGTAGGAGGGGTCGGGGAGAGCGGCCCAGGTGTAGCTGATCAGGGCTGGCGGGTGCTCCTGGGAAATGCAGTCCCAAGGAGCTCACGCACTCGCTCGCAGCCCCGTGCAAGTACTTCCCTCGGTGTCCCCTTCAAGACACTGCGGTCAACACTCCTCACGCAGCGGGACCCGCGGAGCGGGTTCCGCAAGAAGTAGGCTGGCAGCAGGCGATTCCAAACGGGCAGAAACAAAAGCAGCAAGGCGTCCCCCATTAAGGTGCTTGGGTCGCAGCCTCTTAGTAGTTTGCAGCCATCATTTCAGGGAGCTTCCCTTGATCTGCCCATGTTATACTGTGCATTCTTTTTAGTTTTTTAACTTATTTGTAGCAGCGGCCCATGCGGGTAAGAGTGGTGGGCCGGGTGGGGGGGTATTGCAGCAGACGACCACGAGGGAAAACGAATCATTTATTGAATATTCCCTCATGGTCTACTATCGAATCCCTCCAACCTGGCCCCACTGCTCTTACCTGCACGGGCCGCTCCTGCTTATTTGCACAAACTGGTTTCCCGCCCCGCTTCTTAAACTCCACCCCTTTTCATTGGAGGCCACAGTGGACAGTCAGCGCCACCAGAATTACCACAGTCGACACCGAGTTGAGCTGTTCTACAGCCGCTTGCACGAGGCTCGGTTTTATGCCGATAACAGCTCCACTGTGTTGATTTCGTGAGAAAAGGTAGAAGTCTGGCGTTCAGGGGGGTGTGTGCGTGAGACGAGCGTTGTGTATTATTCGGCACCCATCTGTGCTTATCCCACAGTCATCCCACAGCGAGGGGGCCTTCAACCTCCCGATCAGAGAGCCGGGATCAGAGCTCAACAGATTCGATCATTCCAGGCCTTGGTCTCTAGCTGAATTTATTCCTAAAGCAGGCAGTTTAGTTTTCATGTGTTTTCGTTTTTTTTACTTCGTATTTCGCTAATCTTTTGAAATGAAATATCCCCTTGCCTTTTGAATATCTTAAATCCAGCGTTTTCTCGGTGATAGGAGCTGCCCAGGTATTGAAATATCTCCCGGAAAGAAGCAGGGAGGAATGAACTGCTGACTTTTTCAAAGGGTAAGTATTTATGAATGATAGCGGCAGGCATTTCAGGAAGGAACTATTAAAGGGCACAGAAAGCGGCTCATTTAAAATAGTTTTTAAAACTACTTTTAACTGGTTCGTTGTTATACGGTCTGGCAATGTTATCAGCACACATAAAAAAGAGCGCTAGACACACACCCGTCCCCCACTTTCAATCACTACCCACGGCAAACGAACAAACAGTACATGATTAGTGATGTAGAAAACACAGGCACACGCATATTGTAGAGTGCAGGGGAATTTACTCAGCAGCATGTAAATATCATTTACAATATGCATGTAAATATCATTGTCTGTAAAAAACAACACCGTTTCACGTAGGAACACTGACTGCAAAGATCTGGGAATGCGCACGGCAGCAACATTCTCTCTCTCGCACACACACACTCTCTCTCTCCCTCACACACACACACACTCTCACACACAGACACACTCTCTCTCTCTCTCTCTCTGCAAAGCTACACTCACATATAGGGCCTGATGTGTCACTGACAGGTTGTCACGCACCATATGCACATTGCACACCATCTATTGTGACCAGCACAGCCATATTGCAATGGAACGGATGAACTATTCAGTCGCATCAAAAAATGGCATTCGTGGGAGGTTGCAAAGCCTCCTGCCTGATGAATATTAATGACCTGAATAGAGAGTGGATGTTAGTGTGGCATTGCCAAATGTCAACACATCCCTTATGTATGAAGTGGAGTGCTGTAATTTGATTCTTGCTAATCAGCGTGGCTTGTGCTAAATCATGTTCAGTGTAAGTGATCGGTGCACAGCACATAAAGGCAAGAATTAATATACTATAGTCGTAGACTTGTATACGCACAGTTCAGTCTGCAAAAAGGACAGAACAAAGCTCTCTCTCTATCTTTGCTATATTTGGTTCCTCATATAGGTGAATCAGCAGGCACTTAGGCAGGAGAAAGTTCCTAAGTCTATGTTAGGTCTTAGCCACAACCACATCTTCATAGCTCCCGTCAGGCGCCCTCCAAAATAAAATCAGCCGCCAGGATTCCCTCGGCAAACACACACTTCCAACATTCCACGCATCCTCACGTTCTCTCAGCAACCACAGGTAACACTCCGCAGCAGGACACCCGTCCCACTCATTCACAGACACACCTGCTCTGTGCACCATCCTTGTTCCCGAGACAACACAAGTCACACCTAGTCACTAGAGTCTAATGGTTCATCGTGTTGATAAGCCCAACCCTACTTGCTGTAGCAGAACATGTCAAATACATATAGGATTATAGATGGGTAGCTGTCAATAGCAGATTTCCTCACCAAGGGACTTGAATAGACGACAAAAGCAAAGCTCAAGATTTTATGATGTCGCTTAAAATCCTGAGGTGGAAAACCCCCACATTATTGACTGCGACCTGCCTCCGTCAGTATACCCCTGATGCACAAAATATACCTGATAGCCTGCCACCATCCCACACCACCCTCAAAGTCCATACCACACCACAGTAATTAAAACAAATATCTGGCATGCTGCCGCCTTCCCACAGCCCCTCAAAAAATCTCCCCACCACATCCCAAAAGCAAATTAACTCTGGTACTTGGCGTCCTTCCACAGCCCCCACAAACCTGTGCAGCTAACCTCCGCTAGTTGTAAAAAAAACTGTCTTGTGCCACTCTCGCACATCGTCCTCTGTGCATTACCATCCCTTTACCCTTCACACTCAACAATATGGTGCTAGAGCTGTGGCTGACAGCCTGGAAGAAGAAGGATGGTGGCAGCAGCGACACTATCCTGTTACTTGGTGCACATTCTACTGCCTCTCACATTCTGCTTCCCACATTCTACTGCCTGCCTCAGATCTATGATGGTCCAAAAAAGGCAGATGAAGACTGACAAGAGAGGTGAGACAGAACACTGTCACCTGAAATCCCCATACCCCATTTGGATCTTTTGAGACCCCGGCAAGGTCTGGTAACACCAGAGAAGTGACCACATCACTTGGTGTAATCAAAGCAGGGGAAAACAACTTCTGTTATCACCTAGCAACCTTGAACAACTGAATTCAGAATCGGGGTAAGGGTTCTAATGAGTTAGGCACAATGGTCTGCTAGGAAGTTGCCTTGCACCGACCACACCTGACTTAAGCCTGAGTGTGTGTGGCTACCGACTTGCCCCGCTTCGATGAGCTACACCCAAAACTGCTTCAGCACCTCCTTGTTTGACGCCTCGTGGTCCTTCTCTGATGCGCCATGTTGAGGGCACCTTACCCTGTATCACTGTCCCAGCTCCCAGGTTGCCGAAGCAGCAACTTCCTAGAACATCTCATCTTCCAGTAACACTTCTCAGAGAAGTGTCATACATAAGTCACCCTCCTCCTTTTGTTCAGTTTTTACAAGGGAGGAATCATTACTCTTCCTAAACCATTCAACCAGAAACTGTAATTCGATGGCTGCTGAGCAAAGTATAAATAAAATCCACAGAGAATGAGGCCTGCCTTGCACCAGGCTTGACATAATGCTTTAATATCGCCATAACTCCTCTTGCCAGCCACGGCGCATTTCAAAATCGCTTCATCTAATTCCTTTGAATAAAATATCCAGGCGCGGACGGGAGACATGGTGAAATATGCAAGCGCTTGAGCTGCACTGGCACTGTAATGAAGATGATTCTCCCAATAAGAGGCAGTGATAAATTCCAACGACTGCTCGTGTCAGCAATAAATGTGAATAAAAGAAACTTTGTAATTAAAAAACAGAGGGTTGAGCAAAGTCAACGAAGCCTTACATCCCAATTGAGAGCATGATGAAGGAGGGCAGCTGGCGGGATGTATGCGCACTACATCCATGAGCACATATTGAGGAGACCCGCGTGCAGGCTGGGCGCCATCTCTGGGTGTATGAGGCGCTAGCGGGGCAACAGGGGAATGAGAGACCCTATTTATGGATCTTGTTTGTGAAGGACCAGATGACGTTTCACTTCTCACTTTTCAGGTCTAGTCAACTTGCAGTCTAGCCACTAGTAAGACCAGGTGACTTACCTGTGACGCATGTGTAATGAGTGGAAGGACTGAATGGGCTTCCCATTGACAATGTCAGCACATGTCAAACAATGGATGAGCCTGACGTCATCAGTATCCTTTTGTCTACTGGTGTGACAACATCCAAGCTGGTTGAGGCACTGCCAAGGGTGTCTGGGAGGAACCTGTCTTACTAATGCTGCGGGTCATGTGGGAGCTTTTTGGGGTCTAGTGTTCTAAGCCGCCATATGCAATTTACCTCTGCATGTAAAAGACCCTGCAGCTGAATGACATCTAAAGAGTGTAGAGGCTAAAGAGATGATGGCGCTTTCCCATGAATACTGTTGCCTCAAAACAAATCAACTCAGACAGTAAGTACTAAACTTAAAGTACTCGTAGGTAAAACTGCGAAAGCTGAAATGACAGATACACGGCGCTGGAAACTTTCCACTTACTCATGTTACGACCTCAATCTGCATTTGTACCGCAGAAAGTCATAGATGCCTAAACCCTTGCGAAGAGATGGCCATTACTGCAGCGATAACTTGAATTCATGGTTGGTCTCACAGCAATGCTCTCTCAATATTTTTTTGTCCCGATACTTTCCATCAGTTGAGATGTGTTAACTCATATCTACTTCTTTTTCTCCCTACAACTTCAATCCAGTTTCGTTATTTACTATAAATGCAGTAGTTCTCACTGAAACACCAACACCCACTACCCCTTTCTTTCCCCAGTTTTCAGATTTGCTTAAAAGAGACCTGCTTCTCGGAAAAAGTGACCCCCACACGTACCTGGCGTGTGTGTATCAGCTGATACGCATGAACGCACAACTTGTATTTGCTTCTTTGGGTGCGAGAAGGGAGAAGGACAAAGTGTGTCACTAGTGAACTAAATCCCTGATCCCCCTTGAGCAACACGCCCTACCCTATCCAGCCGCTTTGCACACAAGGCCAATCGTGTGCCCCTGCAATGAAGACTTCACCAGAATGCTACAGAGTATTACATTTTCTGGCCAGACATCTAAGACCTTGGCTTTACATCCTCATGAAATGTAGAATCGGTCCAGCTTTTCCATAGCCTTTGGAAGGCCAGCGCTGCATTTGGGCGCTGGAGTAAAGTTCCTCAAAAATATTCCATGAGTAACCTCTGCAGATCCATGAGCTAGCAGTAAAAATGGGGGCAGGGTACAAACTGCACATCACGTGCGGAATCTCCTTAGGAATCTCCTTTAGTAAATGGTACTGCAACATCGGTACTTTTGTGTATGCCCCCCCCTTGACTCCTTCCTCAGGGACCAGTCGCTGTGTGATCTTCGCATGGACTCAATTGACTAGGATCCTAATCTCCATCATGCCTCAAAAATTATTGTATGAAATGCATTTTTGTAATCCCACTTGAGTGCTTCTTCGTTAGGTCTGCACTATATAAATATCAATACACACATACAATAAACCACGGTGTGCATATGAATATTATGGAAAAAGATCGAAGTCACAAGGAAACATCCTTGCCTCAGATCAGACCGTGCATCAGAGTGGAGCGAAAGCCTAAATCTCTGAGCCCCTCTCACCAAGCACCCTGTGTGCACCTTGTAAATACACGACCAGCCTTAAACTGCCCTAGAAGAATTATCTGACGCACATAATTCATAGGAATTTTGGACACATAGAACAGTAATGAGCAAAGACATGAATTTCATGAAGAAAGCAAAACAAATGAATTATTTCAGACTAGAAGCTATTAGACTTGGCAGACAGAAATGCTCCTCGTCTGGCTGCGCTGACAAGATGTTCCCAAAAGATTACACGTGTATCTGCCATCTCCAATCTGTCTGAGAGACCAAAGAGCCACTGACCTCCTGATGTTATTATACTCTCTCAATAAATGTTCCGGTCTGAAAGTTAAAGTTTCAGATGCAACAAGAACTTTGCCCTCGGCTATGGTTCCAGTATATCCTCACAAGGCTCTGTAAACAAAGAACGCTGGCCCTAAAGGCCCCATCCTCACTCTCCTCAGAGGGCCAAGTTAACTCTTTGTGAACTTCAGTTACCATGATTACAGGCGAACTTTGAAAATGCACGCTATTTTGACGATTGCAAAACCAGTTAGTGTGGTAATCCATTCCCCAGGAGACGTTGCAAATCGACATTGAGAGATTCTGCAAAAGAAATACAATAATCCCCCCAAATCCCATGGACAAATTGCCCATTAAGCACTTTAGAGAAGAGAGTTATTTGATCAGGGTTCGGATACCTTCACTTGCTGCCATTAATGCCTTGATAACATTGAGGAGTATAGAATGGAACCAAGAAGGACCCCATATTTCAGTGCAAAACGTTATGGGGCTGCAAACTGTGTGGCGTGGTTCATGGTGCATTCAGGGCCGGCTTTAACACTGGTGGCGCCCTGTGCGACAATGCTTGTTGGCGCCTCCCCACCCCAATGACCACCTCTGCCATGGATTCCCTCACTAGCACCCTATAACAGTGCCCCTCAAGTCTCCATAACCACTGTCTCTCAGATTCATCTAGTTTAATAGAACCACTCATACCAGTGTAAGGTGTCAGAGCACTTTGCATCACACACACATTGCACAGAGACAATCATAGGTGTGTAAATCAGTGTATAGGAAATGTTACATCAGACAGGACTACAAGGTGTAATGTAGGAGTGACATGTCATCGATACTGGTAGGCCGTATAGTTTAAGCGTCCTTATTCTTTAAAGCACAAATTCAGAATTTAAAACATAATACCATTGTTAGGAGTTTTCTTTAATAATAAGAATTGTTTACTATGCAAATAAACCCTTTTGGCAAGAAATTAGGATAATGAAAGACTGGGCAAAAAAACATATAGCTCTAACATATGCCTTGCAGATTGCATGCAGCTCTTTGATGACAGTTAATTGCTCAATGTTCTATACTAGGATTTTGGCTTATAAACGACAAGTAACAAAAGGAGCTCTCTTACAGAAGTAGTAACCCACTGACCTATTTACATTATATGCAGTTTGTTAGCTGCCTGGTACACGTTCTTAGCAGCAGGCATTTTAACACTCTGCGCTACCTTAGGATGAGTCAAAACTTCCACTAAATAAACCGCCAGTCTCTTTCCACAAAGATGACTAATCACCTGAGTTATCTTGACATTTTAATTCATCCCTGAAAATTGCTGGAGGCCAGGAACTTAGCAGCAGGTGCTCTTAAACTGATAATATACTTGCAGAAATGACCCCCCACCCGAAGTCAGCGCCCGGTGCCATGGCACCGATCGCACCACCCTAGAGCCGGCCCTGGTTGCATTAAACCTATCAGCATGACATAAAGAGACTACCTCGGAACCAGTTGTTAAGACATAACTCAAGGGGCCCGATGCAGGCAGGGCTAGCGGGCCACAGCCAAGGGAGTTGGGGTCCTTTGCATCTGGTGTCCTGGTGTCGTCCTACTTTGCAAATGCAAACTGGGCCAAGTACACCCCTCCCCCACTTCATTCTCAGGGCAGTGAGGCTGAGCAGTCCAAGACATTTACAGAGAGGTATTGGGAGGCAAGAAACTCAGAACTCAAGCAGTCAAACAATACACACAATAAGTAAATGTCCAGCCCAGTACTTTTCTTTTGATAAAAAGAGAAGCATTTAAATTCCAACACATCTCAATACTATACAAAAGGAATATGCAGCACTGCAGGGAAGGGTTTCTATTGATGTTATGGTGATTACTGCATAGAAACATGGTAGCTTTAGGCTTAAGCACAAGTGCAGGATTGCTGGGGGAAATGGTGCAACTTAACTGATTGTGGTACCTGTAGGTCAGTCCGTGTGCTTTGACTAGGCAGTTAAACAGGTTGCGATAATCTCAACAAAGTCCCAACAAAGTCTGTTAAGTTATTTTTAATGTTTTGTTCAGACATTAGCGTTACCTGTGGTAAAGCACACTCGGTATCAATTTCCAAGTGTGGGTGCGCAGTCTTCGACCACACAGGGTGTTAGACCGAACGGTTTCGGGCTGGCTAAGACACATCAAAGCCAGTCAGAATCCACCGTTCCAAATAGGATGAGCATGATACACTTGTCTGATAATGTTTACCCTCTGGTAGCCTGGCACCGAGCAGTCAGGCTTATCCTCAAGGCTTAAGTGTAAATTATTGGCACAACACCCCCTTGCAGCACACTGGGTAGTCTACAAAAAGACTCAACACCCTAGGTATTAAAAGCACTTATCTTTGTATTCTACACACAGACTGAAATCAAAACGAGATACACATTGTATATGCACTCTACAATTATTTGCAATTGGCAGAATTTCCCATTGGAGAAAGGTCAACCAGTCACCAGTCTC
Source organism: Triturus cristatus (assembly GCF_964204655.1). Taxonomy (NCBI): domain Eukaryota; kingdom Metazoa; phylum Chordata; class Amphibia; order Caudata; family Salamandridae; genus Triturus; species Triturus cristatus. Next base: position 887,357,907 of record NC_140590.1, on the reverse strand, counting down.
TGACTACACCTCAAACATAGTATTGGGAAAGCCATTGATTTACACAAAAACTGTGTCAATGCTGCAACCAGATAATGAAATCAAGCCCCTTAGTCCTTCAACTCCACCCTCCAATGACATACGTTGCCCCAGCAGGCACCCTTTTAACTAGACAGTCAGAACCACCTAACACAGAAAAAAACAATTACTTAGTTTTGCTCATCTGGATTAGACCTGCAGGCACCCGACGGCTCCTGCACAAGTGCGGAATTGCTATCCCCCAGTAGACAAAAGGTTGGGACACAAGAAGCTGGTGCACTTCCCCATCTAGAGAAATGTTTTCCCTTCAAGCGGAGGTGTGACCTGCCGTAGACCCCAACAGTTATCTGCAGATGCCCACAAGGCACACAAACCCCATGGGTCTCTTCACAGTGTTTTCCAAAAGAAAAGCACCCTCTGGCGTAAGTCCGGAGCGAGGGAACCAACAGCCTTGGACAGAGGTCGCGATATCAGGCACTGCCGTCCTCCCAATCTGGAGGCCGAAGACAGTCTCAGCTCCTGGGTCAGGTTCTCCCAACACCCATCGGACACCACACGATCTACAGCTCAAGCAAGCACAGTTCCCTGGTTGCAAGTACAGGTCCCACAGACTCTACAAGCTTTCCCTGCACTCCTCAAACTCTGAAAGTCCTTGCACCTCAGATGGCTGCTCATCTTGCGCACATAGTGTACCTCTTGCACAGCAAAATGATGGTGTATGTCAGGACGGTTCTTGTCCCAACCACAATCACTTCCAACTGTCTCCGCCCCTCCCTGTGCAGTCCTTACAATCTCATGCAGACAGTGAGATCCTTTGTGTCCCTGGGATCTCATGACCAGGAGGCCAGCTCATCGGCCCTTGGGCAATACTTCAAAACCCAGACCATGACAGTTGGAACTTAGTTGCAGGCCAGCATCTTCCAGGTAAAATCCACCAAGTGATAATCCCCGTCTTGGACCACGACAAGCTCCAGGCCACCACAAGTCTGTTGATAGTCCAGTTGTAGTCCCTCCTGGCCTAATGATTCCCTGTGTCAGTGTCCCAGTATCAAACCAGGGTAGTATGGTTCCAAATCCAAAAGTGTTCCTATTTTTGGAGCCCAAAGCCCAGTACTTATACCCACCATGGCCTTTGAAGATATGATCAGTTCAAAAGGCCACATTTGAAATGCACAGGCCCTCTCTAAATGTTGTCCTGTCTGCCACCCTACCCCGGGAGGTTTGATCACAATCTTTAGTAGGGCCAAGACCCTGCCCATAGGAACGCAGGTGCCAATTCCACCCCTATGTAACCATCCCAGAAAGGTCCCTTGGAGTCAGAGGCCCGCAGTTTCCCGTGAACTCCTCATGTATGGCCTTCTATCAGGAATGCACAGATGTGGCTGTCCCCCTAGCACCCAGTTGTGAATTAGGAGACAAGCGGCCAGGCATGTAAAGCCCGAAAATCGAAATGCCCACTTTCCCAAAGTGACATTTACAGCACCGTAATGTTGAACTCTCTCCCACTACCGGAGAGGATTTGCTATGATGAATTCATCGGTACCAAACACTTTACATTTACTATTCTGCCCATAGGAGATAATGCTTGACAGCCTTTCCCTAAACCCCCTCATGCTAAGCCAAATCGAGAAGCAGGCCCCATCATACCGAACACACCATCCGGTGTCAATCACTACTCTTATAGGTAACACATATACACACCTGCCTAACCTCTTACTAACACCCTACCCTGTCACCAGAGAGAACTCCGATACAGCAAGAGACATGCAGAACCTTGGCATGCAGCTTTGTAAATGCCAAGTCGAGTAACAATAACCCATGCACACAGGCCCGACCAGGGCAAACCTGTGGAGCAATGGATAAGCTACCACCAATGCGGCAGGCCCAAGAGGTGCATTTAAAATAAAAAACCCTGATATAGGTCTTACCACATGACATGGGTCTTACTTCTAACTCAAATCAGCCAATCATATATACACTATATCCACAGTATGTGTATGACGAGCACAGCAGTGCCAAACGCGCTCAAGTCCTAAGGCTAGCATCCAGAGCAGTGGAAACTAGAAAGGAGAAAAGCACCCTAGAAAGGCTCATTTCCAACACAGTGTAAGCAGTTGTGCTTGAAGTCACAGGGTTCATTTGGGCTACCCCACCTCAATCTTTCTGCGTTAGGCTGATGGAGGCGCAACAGCATTGGTGACAGCACTCCAAATAGGCAGGTCCGGCACTCAGGGGATTTCACCCTCACATCAATGATGCAGCGTTGCAGTCCTTAAGGTGCATTAAAGGCAGTCAGCACAGGTCCTCATCATGAACACCATCCACTCCAGCTCCCCCTTGGACCCCTGCCCCCATCATATCTGCAACAAAGCCGACACCATCATCGCACCCCACCTCCGGAACGTCATAAACAACTCCTTCACGTCAACCACCTTCCCTGAGAGCTGGAAGCACGCAGAAATCAACGCCCTTCTGAAGAAACCCACGGCGGACCCCAAAGACCTCAAAAACTTCCGCCCTATCTCTCTTCTCCCCTTCCCGGCTAAAGTCATTGAGAAGACCGTCAATAAACAGCTGACAGCATTCCTCGAGGCAAACAACTTGCTCGTCCCAGTCCGGATTCCGGGCCAACCACAGCACCGAGACCGCCCTCATCGCAGCCACCGACGACATCAGGACCCTGATGGACAACGGAGAAACAACCGCTCTCATCCTCCTGGACCTCTTGGCAGCCTTCGATACCGTATGCCATCGCACCCTAATAACCCGCCTTCTCAACACTGGGATCCAAGGAAAGGCCCTGGACTGGATCACCTCCGACAGAACCCAGAGAGTCCGCCTCCCTCCCTTCCGCTCAGTGGCCACCGAGATCATCTGCGGCGTACCCCAGGGCTCCTCGCTCAGCCCCACCCTCTTCAATATCTACATGAGCCCCCTCGCGGCCATCGCACGCAAACACAACATCAACATCATCACCTACGCCGACGACACCCAGCTGATACTCTCTCTCACCAAAGACCCAACCACCGCCAAAACCAACCTCCAGGAAGGAATGAAAGACGTCGCAGAATGGATGAAGCTCAGTCGCCTGAAGCTGAACTCAGACAAGACGGAGGTCCTCATCCTCGGACAATCCCCATCCGCCTGGGACGACTCCTGGTGGCCCTCAGCGCTGGGCATTGCACCGACACCCTCGGACCACGCACGCAACCTGGGATTCATCGTGGACTCCTCCCTCACGATGACCAAGCAAGTCAACGCCGTCTCGTCCTTCTGCTTCAACACCTTATGCATGCTCTGAAAGATCTTCAAGTGGATCCCCATAAACCAATAAACCATCTGGCTTTATTGGCGTGCATGTTGTTCTTCTTGAGGGGGTCTATGGTGTTGGCGCTGTCGGAGATCCATATGTGCAGAGTTCGGGCTGCAGTGTTGGGGTCATCGTCTTCCGCAGTGGTTGGGGTGGGGTTGCCGAGTAAGGAGGTGAGCTGGTTGTCTGTGATTTTGTTCCAGTTTCTTCATGGAAGGCGTTGAGGAGGATGCATTGCAGGGTCTTCGGTTCGGTTGTGTTCTTGCAGGCGTGTTGTGCTGGGTCCGTGTTCCTGGCAGTGCTGCAGGTGTGCTGGCAGCGGTGTCAGCTGAAGGGTCCGCGGGTGTCGGCTGGTGATGCTAGCTTGCAGTTGTTGTTACGGCCTGGGGTGAGTGCGTGGAGTGCCGCTGGGTTGTAGCGTTGGCGGTGCGGAGGTCCAGGGTTACTGGCATGGTCGCGGTATGGTCGCGGACGGGCGCAGACGGGCTTGCCTTTGGCGCGACTCTGGCGTGCCAGCGACGCACAAGCTGCGCACATCCACTGCACGGCCGCCCAGCGGCCACCATTAAGTAGGGGTCAGGGAGGGCTTGACAGCTGCTTGGCTGGAGCGGGGAGGGGAACTGGCTCAGGCTGGTCACGCTGGGAGGGCCCGCAGGGGCAGCAGTCCCGGGAAAAATGGGGGAAGCAGGCAAAAGAAGGGAAAAAAAGTAAAGAGGCAGAAGGGTTAAAAAAGAGAACAAAAAAGATATAAAGAGTAAGAGGGTAAAAAAGAATAAGGGGTGAAACGGAGCAGAAATCAGGAGAGAACTGCTATAAAGAGTGAAATTAATGGTGACTACTCTTCAATACTGCTCTGGTGCAGGTTAGGGAGGGACTAAAAATCCTTACATGGACTCTTAACAGATTACGCAGACAAAATAACAAAAGAATTATCATAATACAAGTGTTCTTAAGCCAAAACCAGCCAAAGGACCTTATTAAGAGATTGGTGGATGAGATACTCTATCAAAACATGTCGGCTATCCTATCCGTCGTATTACAAATTCCGCTAGGCCATAATACACCTGTAAAACAGCAGCCGGGATATAAATGGAGTATCCCATCCACCAAACTCTAAATAAGGCCTGAAGACTTATTGCAAGATATTAATAATCAAAAGGAATGGATCACTTGTTGCTGGCACCAGGGTTCAGGTGACTGTTTCCGATATAGGTAAAAAACCCTCAATCACGTAAGACAATGCATGGGCGGTATATCTTGGTTCTCTGCCTTGATATTTAAATAGGTGATAGCATCATCATTGGGTTTTTCCCATGCTTCCTCCAACCCGGAGGGAACCACTGGATCTTCCAGTAGTGATCAGGGAAAAAAATAAAATAAAATAAATAAAGGAGTGAGAAGTGCTCAAGTGAAGTGATTGGTTATAATAAAAAATTCCTCACGCTACCTATATTCAAAAAGGTTTTTATTCTATTAAGTGCAGGGAAAAAGTTAAAAACAGCTAATTGCAGAGTGGACATATAATGAATCCACTGCAGTGTTAATCTTAGTGGTCGGTCGACATGTTTCAGCTCCTAGAGTGCCCAGGGAGGGGTCGGGGAGCTTTCTTCAGGACCTATGGTGAAAAAGTGAAATTGGGATTTTGTCCAATGTCATGTAGAAGTTCCAATATAATTCAATAGGACTTCATCAAGGGTAGTACCTATATCGAGGGGGGGGGGAGGAAGTAAAAAGGTAAACATAAGCGTCCTTGGTTAATGCAAGAAGGACGTGGTCATTACTCAAGAAAGCTGCAAAAGTAGTACAACAGCAACTATAATTGGCAAATCTTTAAATACAAATGGCATACATCTTTATCAGCAAGTGGAGATTCGAACCGTCTACATTTGAGAGGTACTTATTAATAATCCACACGTCATAGCTCCTGTGTGTTAACTTGTATTGTGTCAAGTTAATAGAGGACTGTGCTGGATAAATGGTAAACCTAACTGTTTTTAAACTGTGCTCTGAGGCCTGCTCATTGGAGGTTCAAGCTCCAGCAGAGCTAGAATCCAAAGATTCAGGAAGTCATTTAGAGATGGGTAGGTGAGCAACCGACCTTCCAGGTCACTGGATGCTATAGTCTCCCCTATCCTGTGGGATACTGTCTGTCATATTTTAAGATAGAACCCTACCTTGCAGTGGGTCTCTAAAGCTGCAGATGCACTGATGATAGAGAACTTTGCTGAGAAGGTGCCATTAAGACCTTTCTGTTTTAGTTGTCCATCTTAGGCGTTCCCGTTTCTGTTGTGTTGTGTGTCTCCTTGTCTTTGCGCCGGGACGCTCCTTGGCTGGAGTAGCTGTGCGCATAATAAATCAATTTAACATAACATAACATAACAGCTTGCTGGATTTTCAGTTTTACAACAGCAAACTTCCAAAGCAGGAGTTTGTGGTTGAAAAACAAAAAGTCAATGGCCCTGGTGCACTGGGGCTTTTCTCCCTGTGCATGAAGGTCATTTATAGGTCAAAGCTTACCAGACCGTGCAGGTGTATGGTTGCGAAAAGACTTCTTCTGGGCATTCTGAAAGCTTCCCTGGGAATGTATTCTGCCCCTTGCTTACCATTGGCTTTGTGGTTTGTGTGACACATTTTCTGTCTTTCTATTTACTGGTTTTATTTGTCTTAGGCTGTCCAGCATATCTTCGTCCCTCCCATGGAGGAAAACGTGTTCGCCATCACTCCATGTGTTCTTCCATAGTCCTCACTTTCTGTGAATAGGCCTTTAAATTTTGTTCTTGTCACATTTGCTGTACATTCAAAGACAGAGGTCAGATGTCAGGCTCTGTCTTCTGAGGGATCTTGGTGTTTACTGTCCTTTCTCTGACTTCAAAGTGCGAGTCAAAACTTTCACTAAACAAAACTCCGATCTCTCTGCAGCAGGTCCATCAGTCATCAGAGTTATCTTGACATTTTTATGGTTGCCTGAAAATTGCTGGTGACAAGGATCGTGGCATCAGGTGCTTTTAAAACTATATTGTAATTGAAAACACAGAGCCCCTCCAAAGTCAGTGCCCAGTACGGTGGCACTAATCACACCGCCCTAGACGCGGTCGCAGCCACAAAGTGAGCTTGGTATAGAATGTGCAATTAGGTAGAAATGCCTGAAGTTTATTCATCAAGAGCTCCACTCATTGATCATCAATCTCTGTCCCTAAGAATTTAAAGAGCATTGAAGTATTCCCTGATGAGCCATGAGTTGACTGAGGCGGGACGTGTTACAATGGCAGGCTCTTTTTGACTCTAGAACAATTAAACAAACATGAGCAAACAAATGCTCTAGACTGATGCTTGCATTGAATTCTCATTTCCCTGTATTTCCACAATAATAACCACAGGAATGTATCCTGCTTACTAAGATTCTCAATATTGAGTTTAGTAAAGGAAGGGTATCGCAACTATTTAAGTTGTCAACTGAAAAACCGACAATGTCTGTGTGGGAGAAAGATTGGGTGGAACATTCAAAAGTGATCCTCCTACTACTGCACTGCCCCCAGCTAGACACAATTTCATTAAGTTATAGACATAAGTTATTGAGTTTAAGTTTTTACACAGATTATACTACACAACCACTAAGCTAGACAAATGTGACAATGCTAGACCACAAGAGTGTATCCGACTAAACTAACCCCCGGCTGATTTATTTTATTTAAGCTGGACTTGTCGATTTACTGCTGAATTCTGGGTGGAGATAGAAGCAAAAGTGTCCCAAATTGTGGGCTGAGAGATGCCGAGATCACCTGATGTGGTTGTGTTGGGATATGTCACACACTTACCAAAAACTGCGAGACGCTTAACTTTGATACTGTTATTGCTTGCTAGAAGTTAGGTGGACATCCATTGGATGAAAGGATCGACACTGACACGGATGGGTGGCTGAGAAGTTTTACCTAAAGCAATATGACTGCTTAATCCTTCTCGGTCCGACAGACGGCAACTTCAAGACCAAAAGACATTTAAGCACTGCTACGTACACACCTTGTACAACTATGAGACACCGAGGATGATGATGTGAGGGCATTTCTATTCTAACTTGTTTGAATCGCAGATGAAGGGCTGGAAAATTTGATCTCTGAAGAATTGTTGATATTGCAATTTATATACAACCGTATGTACTTTACTGGGTCTTGGTCCCTGTCGGCTGAGAACTACAATGTCTGTGCCTTACTAGCATTATTGTAATGTTGATTCAGAATGTTGGGGTTATGTATATTGACAGAATACAAATAAATAAATATTAGTTTGTGAACAGACAATAATACATACTTATTGCTTGTTGGAAAATGTGAGTGTAAATGGCAGTCAGCTTGCCAGGGTATATGTTTTAGTGCCATTGGGTGGCTGCAAAATTATCTTTTAGCCAGTGGCAGCTGTTTAGTTTTAAACCTGTGGAACAAACCCACACATATTCCTTTTCACCCATTCACAAGCACATACTCACATGCACCCATTCACAAACAAATACATGCACACACTTTGACCCACCTTTCCACAAATAGGGGTGGGCGGAACTCGCGGATTTTCACTCTGTGGAATTACGCAGAGTCACATAAACATTCTGCAAGATTCCATGGAGTTCCGCAAAGCGGGCGGAATCGGTATGTTGAGCTGATTTCTAGCGCCGGGAGCGTGTTCCACACTGCAAACTCAGCACGAATGGCACCATGTTGTGCACCAGAGGGTACTGCTTCTTTGGTGCCGCTCAAGTAGATGTTCTACATGAGCAGCAGTGTTCTCACTGTGAATGGTCGTGTCTGCCTGCGTAGAGAAAATCTCCCTAGGTGCCAACCTAATTCCCAAAAAATGAAGTGGGGACACCAATTTTTGCCCGCACATGAGAAAAAACTCTGCCCACGCAGCGGTTGGCGGAGTTTTAGTGGAACTCCACTTTATAAGCGTAATGCGGAGTGGGCAAAACTCTGCGACGTCCACTGGTGGAGCAGAATTTATCACTCACCCCTGCACAAGAAAAGTACACATGTAAATACACATATATTCATAGATACACACAAACACACACAGACAAATATTCAATGGAGCACTTACCTAGGGACCAGAGGGTTGCTGGATGGAGAAGCATGAAAACCCATGATGAAGCTGGAGGGTTCGGGTAGACAGCAGGGAGAGGAATGTCCCCTGCCTCCGTCCATTGGTTAACCCTGTTAAGTGTCAAAAAATGAGATGATGACATTTCCTAGCTCATCATAGGGTGGAGTGGGGGTCAGTGAGACTTGCTGATCCAAACCCCCTGTGACGAGTTGAGAAAAGGGTAGTGTGAGGCCTCACTGATAGACAGTCAGCCCTAGGGACATTGGAGATGAAACCTAAAGCTCCAGGGCAGACTATGTCGGTGACACTCCCCATTGTCATCAGGCCTTTGTCAGGCTGATGATGGCACTGCTCTCAGATTGTCAGGTACCTACCTGCACATGTATAGTGCCTGGCTTCCTGACGCTGACGTGATGGCTGTCTGTGTTGCTGACCTTCGTTGAGTTTAACAGGCACTCATCCTGCACTGGAAAGGTGGGTCAGCCTTGACACCCTCACTGATGGGTCGCCACAGTTTCAAGCAGTTTCCAAAATGAATAAATAATTACATCTTCCTGACCCCTTTTCTAGATTGGAATTTTAACCATTTGCTTTCTGTCTCCTTTTACAAAAGGAACCTTGAAGCTTTATGGAAATATAAAAGTCTGGTTCTAAAGCACACCTTCCCTGCTGGAGTAGTTTGCTAGCTATAAACGTAAATTTGTATTGTTTTCCAACTCATGGTATACATTTTATTGACCTCTGAAGGATAAAGGCTGAGTGGACCCGCCAGGATTCAAATTTTTGATCACAAATTTAAACAAAAGCCGGTGAGGTGGATTCATTATTCAAAGGAGCAACTGGAACATGAGAGGGTGCTGGACCACTTTAACCTGTTCACAAGACACAAACATCCACCTGGCCTAAAGCTGCCCAGAGCCTCCAGCTGAGGCAAAGAATGGATCCTCTCATTGGCATGAGCCAAACATAGTCTGGTCATGAAACCATCTTAGTGACTTTTCTGGCGCTATTTTATTGAGTAATTATTGATTAAATTGTTTCACGTAACTGTCACAATAAGAGGTACTAAAAGAATTATAAATGAACATTTAGGTGAAAATGTAACATGGGGTAAACAAACATATTTAAAGTAATATTTGAAGAATATTTATTTTTTCTTAGCGGGTTTGGAACAGTAGTGGAGTTTGTTTTTTATTGTATTTTCTTATAATCTGTAAATACAGCATTAAAAAGAATCGCTGGACATAAACTAGCGCCAGAGTTTCTCCGCACTTCTCAGTACATTACGAGAAATTCAGGCCGCACATATTTCGGGAATTTTTTTACGATGCCATTTACCTGAATAAGTACAATGAAATATGGTCGTTCGCAGTCATTTATTCGTGAACGTGAGGCTTTTATTTCTGTGTGCTTTTGCAGAGCTTGTAAAATGCATACTTTTATGGTGCTGGTATGGAGGATGGAGTTATTTTATGCGCATAGATTTTGGAAGGCTTGTATTGATTCTAAATCTTATAAAAGGGATGAAAAAGCAGTGCCATTAAAAATCCCTGCCGATACAAAACCTGTTACAAATAATATGACACGTCACCAACAAGAATAATTGGCTAGTATAACACAGTTTTTTGCCGAGAAAAGGGAAATTGATTCCACCCCTTAAGGCAGCTGAACTCCCTTAGGGTTTGAAAGGATCCCGAGGGGAGAGACCAGTGTCTGTTAGTCGCCGCTCAGTTAGTTTAAGCTCTTAGAACCTGTGAGTTTTGATCTCCACCGAGCACCATCAGTCAGTCGAATTCTTTGCGGTGTATTGATTGTCACTTCCGCTGCCGTCTGTGGTTATTTCCCAAAAGGAAACTGTCAAAGCGGAAGCAATCATCAAAGTGTGGTGCCTGTAATCCAGACTGGAAGGTCAAAGTCGTTCATTCCGATTCGGTGTGTTTGAAACAGAGAAAAATACAGAACTCTGAGCCGGGCTTAGGATGCGAAGTGACACCTGCGCTTTAGTGTGGGCACTGTGCATTGCTTTGTCGAGTATGGTCCCAACATTGTTCACCAAGGAGGAGGCGGTAAAACCTTTATATACCACAAGAGTACAGGCCCTTTGCTTCTTACAGAAAGGAGGTTGTTCTCCACAGTCTGTAGTCAGCTGCCTCAGCCTCGAAACCAAGTCCCAAGGAGCTGAGGACAGGGGAGTGATGCAAGGGGTGCAGCCCCCCCACACACCCCCCCCCCCACCCACCCCTACGCCTTCCTCACCCGAGTGACCAGTGGAGAGGCAGGTTCTGCTTTAAACAGCTTCGGACGCCTTCTCTTCCTCCACGAATACTCAGAGGCCCGTGGGAGCCAGAGGACAGAGGCATTGCCTTTTCTTTGTTTCACTTCACTGTCGATGAAAATAATGCTTGCATTAGCCCTGCGGGTAGCTACTCCCCCTTCAGCTGTCAAACTGTGGCGCACTGCAGTATACTCAAAGGGGCAGATTTACAAGGAACTGATGCATCTGCATAGATGCGTCAGTTTCCTTGCGCATGTGCCAAATGCCCTTGCGCCACCACAGATGCGCTGTATTTACAATACAGTGCCCCATGGCGCACGGATTAACAGATGCGTCAGAAATACTGATTGTATGATTTTGACGCAGTGAAGGCGTAGATTGATGCAGTGAAATGTTATAAATGTCACTGCATCAGTTTCTACATGGCTTTTTGCGTGGGAATGCCCACCCTGCATACATTATACCGGGCGCAGGTATAATGTGACGCAAGGCTTTACAACGTGACGCATCTCCCTAGATGTGTCAAGTTGTAAATTGGCCGCATTGTTTGCACCACCGTTGCGTCAAAAAAAGTGAAGCAATGGCGGCGCAAGGTGGCGCAAGAAGCTTGTAAATCTGCCACCAAAGTATTTTGGGCACTCTAAAAATCACAGAGAAGTGAACAGATATTATGAACTACATCAGGGATATCACATCGTACCACAGATGTGTAGCCTATTGTGGAGGCCGTGTGAAAAGCATGATGCATGCAGTTTGTTATCACACCTTAAGGCCAAGGTCACATTAGAGTGATTATTGAATCTTCGAAAACGGACTTGTCACTGAGTGTGATGTGGCCACAACTCCACTACTACCTTTCTCTCATAAGACACTTCCCTGTGACTCTTGCGGTCTAGCTGTTGAAAACATGAAGCGACATGAAGTGGCATAATGCAAAATGATGGGGGCTCCCTGTAGAATGTTCTCCCATATTGTGTATATATTATACATATATTTATTGGGCTTTGGCTGAATAGGGTCCCGCTGAACGGATGGGGGCCCTCCGAAGTATTGGGGGCTTCCTACATCGCAGGGTCTGCATAAGCGTGCTTTACGTCCTTGGTGTCTTGCCTCATGCCTGGGCCCTCAGAGCAGGGCCCACCATAAGGTAAATGCTGATCCAGTGAGCTATTAGGAGAATGTAGTCTGTGATTTGACCAGTGGCTCATGTGGGCGCAGTCAAATGAACCTTTCTCCCTCAAAACCATCAAGTGCCTTTTGCACCACAATAACAACTTGGTTGGGCAAGTGGTGCACACTGTAGATGGCTAAGAAACTTGGAAAATGTGCATTCTATATTATGTAGCCTATGAGATCATATTTCCATCCACTGATATAGGGGATGAATATGGAGTTTCGTCGTGATACCAAAGCCACCTGACGTGGCTCTTCATACGATTCAGCAATGATGAAGTACACTTCTTGGGCCTTTGCATCCCTTGCCTGAACGATTCATCCCATTTAATGGATCCCCAACAAACTCTGCACACTAGATCTGGCCAGTATTACAGAAAGTGCCCCCTGGGGCACAACGGGCGCTTGCGCCCACTTTGCATACCCCGGGGCACTTTGGGATTACAAAAGGGGCCCCAGACGCTTGTGCGGCCCCCTCTATAATACCAATAGTGCTGGTGCACATACAGCGCCAGAGCTATCTGCAGGGGGTGTTCCCTTATTTGCATGGGGGCGTGCCCCATGCAAATGAGGTAATCCCTTGGCCTCTGCACCCGCGCTGTATTACAGACACGGGCGCAGAGGCAAAGAAGCTCTCAGGAGGCGCACTGACAATGTGCCACCTAAAAGGTGGTGCACTGTCAGTGCGCCCCCTGAGAGCAGCCCTCTGCAGGGGATAACCAGAAATCCCCTTGCAGACTGCACCCTCTTGCAAGAGGATCTCTAATCCCCCTTCAAAGTGCAGGTTGGTTGCCGCCTGCACAGTGAAACACAAATGTTTCACTTGAATGCACTACCCCCAGGGCAGCACGAGTTCGTAGCTGCCCTGGGGGTAGCGCATTCTAAGTATTAGGGCGCACCTGATTTAAGGTGCACCAGGCGCAAATGGGGAAAGTGCACCCTAATACATAATATGGCCCTTGGATGGTTATCTTGAATATTCATTTGTCTTTTGCGCAGGAGTGAAACTTCTCACACACTTTGTGCAAGTTGCACTCTTGTTGTAAATGTTACAGGGAAGTAACAGTGCTTGGTCTTTGTATGCTAGATACAGTGTATACATGAATAAAAGGTTCTGATTTACACCTTTTGAACCTCGTCTGGTATTGTATGTGATGTCGCCGAAAATCCTATATGAAGAAAATGGTTCTGGACGAACTTAGATTTCGTGCAACCATTGTTGACAATTTTATCTTTTAGAATGGCTTTCATCCGGTCGGCAAATGCTTGAAAAAATGTTAGTTTTTTTCTTGTTTAAATTTCGTCTGGGTGTGTGGGGGGGTTCCTCCCCTTAGCCCGCGTTTTTAAGACCCTATTCCATGCCCCTTGTTATACTTCCCTTCCTATTTACGCCCTCTCTCACTATAGTCCAGTTTTTAATATCCTTATTCCTACTCCCAATCACTCCCTTTTTGTACATACCGCTTACTCCCCTTCCTGCTTTATATTCACTTTTTTAATGCCTTACTCTCCCTCCTTCTTTACCCCCATTGTTTTACAACCCCCTTGCTCCCAGTTACTCTCTTTTTCAAACTCCTTTACCCACTCCAGCTTTACCTCAAGTTTTACCAACCACTTACACCCACGCACGCTTTACTAATTGTTATTAAACCAATGTCTTCCCTTTCTGCTTTACTTCAATTTTTTTGCAAACCCCTTACTCCTCCTCCTGCCATACTCCCATTTTTTTCAAACCCCTTACTCACACTCCTTCTTTATTCCATTTATGTTTCAAACTCTTTGCTCTCTTCCCACTTTATTGCCCTTTCCACTTTACTCCCATTGTTTTTCAAACCCCTTATTCCCTCTGCCACTTTGCTCACTTTTTTCAAACCCCTCACTTCCTCTCCCACTTAACTCCGTTTTTTACCAAAACCCTTACCCACTCTTTTGCTTCACGCACTTAAAAAAACCATTCTCCCCTCCTGCTTTATTCCCTTTTATATAAAACCAGTTATTCTCCCTCCCCCTTTCCTCCCATTTTTTTTACAAACTTTTTACTCCCCCTTCTGACTGATTCCATTTTTTTTTACTAACCCCTTACTCCCGTCCAAATCTATTTTATTTAACTTAACCCCCTCCTGCTTTTTATCCCTTTTATTTTTACAATCCATTTACTCACACTCCTACTTTATTCCCTTTTTTTCAAAAACTCCTTACTCCCCCCTCTACGCTACCACTGTCCTGTATACCCACACTGTTTCCCTTCTTACCTCTTTAACACACTGCTCTCTCCATCTCCATTTTCTTTTTCCACAAATATATTTTTTCGGAAAAGGGATTTTGGCATTTGAACTTATTCAAGTGAAATTTCGTCAGCCTGTCAGGATGATGGACCCCTCTTATGGTACTGTGGTTGGTGCTGGTGTTGACCTTTCGTCTTCCTCTTGTCTCTGGTCCGCGGCAGTACAGTTGGATATAGTGTCACTGGTGTCAAGGAGGGCTGACAGTGTTGCACTGCCTCCTTGGTATTGTACTCATCACCCATGTGGCCGCGTGTGACACGTGGAGTCGCTGTGCAAGGGTTGGAGCTATCCTGTGCTCCTTCATCAGGTGACAAGTCTCGCTTTGCAGCTGGTAGTTCATTTTCAGTGAGTTCTCATCTCAGCAGACCTCAACACTTGTTGAAGAAGTGGTGTACTTCTCAACTATGCATGATGAAACTGCGTATATGGACTTTCGAGATGTTGTAGTGAACTTGTAAGAGCTGGCTTTTGAGCTGTCCACATTGTAATTCTTGATACAATGGCAGAAGCAATGATGTTGGATTTAGTAGACAGTCCCAAAAGCAGCAATGGCCATGGTTGTGCAGCAATGTTGGTAGCTGATATGGTTGCAGACTGCACTGAACCATGCACAATTCAGTCTAATCAATGTTTCCCTCACGTTAAGCTAACCCCTACATCTGTGATCTGTCTTGTTTTTTATAAATGCTATTTTCGGTTGCAAATTCAATTTAGTCTTTGTTCCTAAAAATGTTACTCTTTAGAGTAGTTACTTAACAGAACGCTATTTATCTGAAAGAAAATATATTTTTCTGTCATGCAATCAGTTCAGAGTTACCAAAAATGTTTTGCGTTTAAGTACTGTTCCTTCATAAAACCCTGGAGTGGCTGTGTTCACAAAAATGTCTCTCAAATGTGGTATTATGCTTGGCGATTACTTGTCTATCCGGTAAATACATTTTTATCTCGCAAATTCAATGCAATCAGGGCTCCCCAAAAAGTTTCCTCCGAGTTGTTTTGTATCACACAGTCCCAGGGTACCTCGCAGGCATTAAAGGTACATCATGCGTTTGAAAATGTATCTTTCGCAGATTCAGTTCAGGTACTGTTCCCATAATGCCTCTGGTGAGTCGTGGTTTTTCACAAAACTCCGGCCTGTCTATTAAACAATATTTATTTCTCGTTAATGCTATTAAAACAATGTTGCCTTTTCCGAGTTGTATTGCGTGACATAACCTTTGCACCAGATAAAGTATTTCTCAGTTCAAATTAAATTCCCTATCCAAATTAAATTGAATAAATGGACCAAAACGTGACTCTTGAATCATTGTCTTTGCATTACAATTGCCCACCTATCTAGATAGAAAATATTTTCGTTTCAGAAATTCAATTTAAAACGGGTAACAATGTTTTGTCTCTTGATTCACGCCCTCTTTAAAAGTTTCTTCTAAAAAATGTATTTCACTTGCAAATTCAGATCATTCATTATTTCTAAGAATATTTCTCCCTGCAATCATTTTGTGATCCCTCCCATGCCAGGTGTATGTATATCTGCTTTACCCTCGCCTCTTCAAGAGCACTCCTTTAAAAACGGGCCCTATGCGCCCTTTCTGCTCCTACACGACATACGAATTGATGCCGCTTCTGCCATTAGCACTGTTTTAATGAATTCCGACAAATGTGGAAATTATACAACTCACAAATCCACTAAAATAGGAGGAACTGTGAGAGTTTGTCCAATTTAATCACCTAGAATAATGGGGTGATATATGCCATCTAAATCCCTCTCTCGCCCCCGCCCCTGGCAGTCATTGAGGACAGTGCGTGGTTAAAGGATAGTGTTAGATCTGGGGGTCTCTAGTTGGCAGGGTATGTACCACTGTCCAAGTAGGGACCCTTGCTTCTAGTCAGGGAAAGGGGGATACACTGTTAAGATAACCCCTGCTCAACCTCTAGGTAGCTTGGCCTGAGCAGTCTAGGCTATCAAAGGCAATGTGCAAAGTATTTGTACCAACACTCACAGTAACACAGTGAAAACACCACAGATTTACTCTACACCAGATTTAGAAAAATAAGGTATCTTTACTAAAAACTTCACAAGACCAAATACTACAGAAAAACCAACATACAATTAAAAAGGTTACTTTAAAGATAGTTCAAGAGTTTGTAGAAAGTTCTCCAGGATGTAAAAATCAGTGTCCTGCACAATGCGACTCTCAATGCACAAAATGCGACACTCTCGTGCCCACAGTACCTGTAGTTGCGCTGAGGTTCCCAAAAGCTATAACAATGAAGATGGCAAAGGCGATGCGATACTCCTGAGACCTTGGGGAGGCTTTGCAGCAGCCCTGCTTCACGCAGCAGAGGTGGATGTGCCGGCTCCGATCTGTAGGGGGAGGATGCGATAACTTTGGCTTTCGTTGCGTAGGTTTCTTAGGGGGAAGCTTCACGCACAGGTACGGTGCGACGCTCTTCGATGGGGCGCGATGCACGGCGTTGACTTCTGGCGCCGCAACCCTCGATGCGCCACGGGACTGGACCCTGCATCGACGCACGCAGCGACTGGATACTTTCACGCACCGGCAGTGGTGCGACCCGCAAACTGGTTCTGCGACGACCTTCGCAGTGTCAGGAATCTTCACGCACCGGGACGATGCTCGACGCACTCGGCGATGCGGGGACTCCGGGTGCTGCGATGACGCCGCAATGAAATTCTTCTCGCACTCTCGATCTTGCGACTCGCAACTGGATGATGCGACCCTCAAACGGATGATGCGATGGGTACCAGTTACTCTTGTTCACGCTTTCTGCTTTCCAGCTCCCAAACACAGCAAAACGACCTCCGGAGGCCCCAAGACTGGGCAAGCACTCCAAGGCAGGTCAGAACTCCCACAGCAGAGTTCCAGGGGAGCTGGTGGAGAAGTCCTTTTTTCCTGGGACTTCTTAACAGGGAGCCAGCTCTCCTCAGGCCCTTGGAGATCAGAATTTAAAGAAGGGGACACAGCAGAGTCCTTCCCCTCTCCTTGGCAGCAAAGCAAAACAGCAAGCAGGCAGTCTTCTCCTCTTCAGTTCCTTCCAGCTTTCTCCTTGGCAGAGGTTCCTTCTTAGTTCTACAGTGATCTAAAGTTTAGGTGTCTGGGGTCCTCTTCTTATACCCCTCCAAGTCTTTGTCTCTCTTTGTTTCAGTGGGGGGGATTCCCTTGCTCAAACCGGTTCCTGGGTGTGCTCTGCCCTGGAGCACCTGGTTCCTTTCAGAGTGAGGGGTAGGGTCGTTGGACGCTCAGCAGGAGGTGGAGCCTTCTTTGTGCTGGCAGAGGCAGAGTCCTCAGCCTGGCCAGCAGGAGGTGGAGCCGGCATTGTGCTGGCAGAGGCAGCCCTATTCAAACCCAGGGGCTACTCCTCCCACCCATCTAGAGCAGATCTCCCTATTCACCCTGCTGCTGGCTCATCCAGACTCCTGGAGCCACCTAGCCCATCACATGACACCAGTCACCCAATCTGCACACAGGCACACAGGAAGGTTAAACGGGAGAATAGCTACTTTCTAAAAAGTGCTATTCTCACACAGTGAATTTAAAAACCATCTTTCTAAAAAGATTTATAATTAAATTCTGAACACAAAGATACCAAACTTGGATTTTCTATCTTGCCTTTAGGGGAAGATAGGCATGTAAACAGCCTCCCCCATTCTCTCCTATGGGCAAGATAGCCTCTCAGCAGTGAAAAGCAACAATGGCTGTAATTCACTACCAGGGCATGTTACACACCTCAGTACATGCCCTACCTTTCAGATACAATGCACCCAGCCCAGGGGGTTACCTAGGCCACCATAGGGATGCCTTACATGTACAGAAAGGGAAGATAAGGCCTGGTCATTGGTTGCACTGGCCAGGTCGACATGGCAGTCCTGGACTGCACATAGGCACTGCAAGCAGGCCTAAGACATCATTTTAGCGCTACTCCGGTGGGTGGCACAATCAGTGCTGCAGCCCACTAGTATCATTTGTACTACCAGCCCTGGCACTCTCAGTGCACTTTACTAGGGCCTTGCAGGTAGAACAAATATGCCAAACATGTATAGCCAATTACATCACAATTTCCCTAGGGAGCACTTGCACTTTCACACTGATCAGCAGTGGCAAAGTGCCCAAAGCATCTATACCAGTAAAAACGACATCCAGCATAGCATCAAAAATACAGGAGGTAGAGGCAAAAAGTCTGGGGTAACCAAGCCAAAAGATGCCAGGTCTAACACGTGTCCCCTCCAGCTGAAATGTGGGGAGAACTAACCACCCTCTTGGGAGATCTCATCACTAAGGCGGAAAAACCTGGACAGACCGCCAGCGTTGGCGTGGTCTGTACCGGGACGGTGTTCCACCGTGAAGTCCATCCCCTGTAGGGAAATGGACCACCTCAACAGCTTAGGATTCTCACCCCTCATCTGCATCAACCATCTAAGGGGCCTGTGGTCTGTCTGAACCCGGAAGTGAGTCCCAAACAAGTAGGGTCTCAGCTTCTTCAGAGCCCAGACCACAGCAAAAGATTCCCTCTCAATAGCACTCCACCTCTGTTCCCTGGGAAGTAGCCTCCTGCTAAGGAAAGCTACAGGTTGGTCAAAGTCCTCATCATTTAGTTCTGAGAGCACTGCTCCCACTCCATGCTCAGAAGCGTCTGTCTGCACTATGAATTCCTTGGAGAAGTCAGGCACCTTGAGTACAGGTGCTGTACACATGGCCTCCTTCAGGGCATCAAAAGCTTCTTGGCAGGCACTGGTCCAAATCACTCTCTTGGGTAACTTCTTGGAAGTTAGTTCTGTCAAGGGAGCAACAATGGTGCCATACCCCTTGACAAAACGGTGATAGTACCCGGTGAGTCCTAAGAAGGCTCTCACCTCTGTCTGGGTCCTGGGGGGTTCCCAAGCCCGGATGGTATCTAACTTGGCTTGTAGGGGCGCCACCTGGCCGCTTCCTACCTGGTGTCCCAAATACACCACTGAACCCTGCCCTATCTGGCACTTACTGGCCTTGATAGTGAGGCCTGCACTGTGCAGAGCCTTCAACACTGCGCAGAGGTGTTGCAAGTGTTCTTCCCAAGTGGAGCTGAACACAGCAATGTAATCCAGATATGCGGCGCTGAATTGCTCCAGCCCGGACAGTACCTGGTTGACCAGTCTCTGGAATGTGGCAGGGGCGTTCTTCAACCCAAAGGGCATGACACGGAACTGGAAGTGCCCCTCTGGCGCTGAAAATGCAGACCTCTCTTTGGCCCCATCAGTTAAGGCAATCTGCCAGTACCCAGAAGTTAAATCAAATGTACTGAGGTAGTTGGCAACTCCCAACCGATCCACAAGCTCATCAGCTCTGGGGATGGGGTGTGCGTCAGTCTTCGTGACCGCATTGAGCCCACGGTAGTCCACAATAAACCTAAGTTCTGGAGTGGCACCTGGCGTAGCAGCTTTTGGTACAAGTACCACTGGGCTAGCCCAGGGGCTGCTGAAGGGCTCAATCACCCCTAGTTCCAACATCTTAGAAACCTCCTTCTTGATGGTGGCCCTGACCTTGTCAGCCACCCGGTAAAACTTTTGTTTTAAAGTCATGCTATCTCCAGTGTCCACATCATGGACACACCAGTTGGTGATACCAGGGGTCAGGGAGAACAGAGATGCAAACTGACCCAACACATGGCGAAAGTCCCTCTGCTGTTCTGGGGTCAGGGTGGGCGAGAGGACCACTCCATCCACTCACCCATCTTGCTCCTTAGCTTCCAGGAGGTCAGGAAGAGGATCGCTATCCTCCTCCATCCCTGCATCTGTAGAAAGTAGCATTGTTACTTCAGACCTCTCAAAGTGGGGTTTGAGGCGGTTCACATGTAGGACCCTCATGGCGTTCCTGGGAGACCGCAAGTTGACCAGGTAGGTCACTTCACTCTTGCGCTCCACCACCTCATATGGCCCAGCCCACTTGTCTTGGAGCACGCAAGGCTCCACTGGTGCCATCACCCACACCATCTGCCCAGGTTGAAACTCCACCAGAGTGGTATGCTGGTCATACCATCTCTTCATCTCATCCTGGCTGGCTTCCAGGCTCGCCTGAGCGAGTGTCCTGAAGCGCTATGTCTGGTTGCGGATGGCCAGCACATAGCTGAACACATCCTGGGGGGTTTTCCCAGGGGATTTCTCCCAACCCTCCTTCACCAGACTGAGAGGTCCTCTAACAGGGTGCCCGTACAAAAGCTCAACGGGACTGAACCCTAGAGACTTTTGTGGTACCTCCCTGTAGGCAAATAATAGGCATGGCAAAAAGACGTCCCACTTCCGTCTCATGGTCTCTGTCAGCCCCATGATCATGCAGGGTCCGGTTGAACCTTTCAACCAACCCATTTCCTTGAGGGTGGTAAGGAGTGGTGAACTTATAAGTTACCCCACACTCCTCCCACAGAGACTTCATATACCTGGAGATGAAGTTGGTACCCCGGTCAGATACCACCTCTCTGGGGAAACCCACACGGGAAAAGATCCCCATCAACGCACGGCCCACCACCGGGGCTGTGGTTGTCCTGAGAGGGATAGCCTCCTGGTACCGGGTGGCATGATCCACCAGGACCAGGATGAACCTGTTGCCTAAGGCTGTCCTGGGGTCTAGTGGCCCCACAATATCTATCCCCACCCGCTTGAAAGGGGTGCTCACTACCGGAAAACGCTGGAGAGGGCCTTTGCACTTCCCTCCAGCCTTGCCACTTGCCTGGCAAGTCTGGCATGATCTACAAAAGGAACCGACGTCCGTCTTCATCCCGGCCAGTAAAAGTGGGTGGCAAGCCTTTGTTGGGTCTTGTCCTGCCCGAGATGTCCTGCAAGAGGCACGTCGTGAGCCAGACCCAGTAGGAAGTCTCTGAACCCTGCGGGTACCACCAGGGTACGTGATCCACTGGGCTCAGCAAACCTAGGCTCACTGTACAACAAGTCATTCTCCCAGTAGAGAAAGAAGTTCTTTGGATCAGCACCTGCTGCCTGGTCTGCAGCCTGGTGCCACAGACCTTCAAGAGTAGGGCATGTCTTCTGCGCCTGGCAGAACTCCTCTCTGGAGGGACCACCCTCTTGCTGCCAATGGGTCAGCTCAGGTATGTCTCCCAGCTCAGCTACCTGTTCCCCTGTAGGCTCCAGGGCATCCCCCTCAGGGTCTGCTCCTTCCTGGACCGTGGGAACAGCGGGGGTGGATGCACCACGTCCCTTGCCCTTCCTCTTTCTGGCAGGGAGCCGGGCCACTGTTTCAGGCTCCAGGTCTGCTTCACAACCCTGTCTGGCTGCCATGGACCGAGTGGTCACACAGACCCACTCAGGCAACCCCAACATCTCCAAATGAGCCTGGCGTTCCACCTCCTTCCACGGGGAACTCTCCGGGTCATTACCTAGCAGACAGTCTACTGGCATGGATTGACTCACAACAACTCTGAGAGGCCCTGAGACCCCCCCCCCACTCAAAGGGAACATGTGCCACCTTGCAAAGGCGCACAGAGTTGTCAGCTGACACTACAGGGTGAAGTACGTCGGGAATGATCAGCTCCTCAGGGACCCACTGACACCTGACCGAAGGCACACTGGCTCCAGTGTCCCTGAGAGCTTCCACCCTCTTCCCATTGATGGTCACCCACTGCCTGTACTTCTTAGTGTTATCAGGGACAGGGGTTTCCCGGACCATCTCTGTGTCTCCTAAAGAGACAAGGGACATAACTGCTAATCCCTCCAAATCACTAGAAATTAAATCCCCACCAAAAGCTACACTAGCTATACCCGGTGTTGGAGCACCAGAGGGTGCCTGGGATTTCTTGGGACACACAGGGGATTTGTGACCCAATTCCTGACAGTGATAACACTTAATGGGACCCCTGTTATCCGATCTGCCCTTAGGGGGCCAGGTTGGTTTGGGTTTTGACTTGGGGGGCTGGGACTGGTTACCCTGGGAACTGTTTTGGGGCCCTTGGGAGGACTCCTTTTGGTTACCCTTGTCCCCCCCACTCTTCTGCTGGGGACCCTGCCCACCTTTGGCTGTGGTACCCACAAAACCCCTATGGACCCTGGTACTGACCCAGCGGTCCGCCTCCTGTGCAAGCTCAAGGGGATCAGTAAGCTTGCGGTCTAAAAGATGCTGGCGCAGCTCTGGAACACATATACTACTCAAGTGCTCCCAAATGATCAAATTCAACAACCCCTTATAATCATTCACCTTGCTGCCCTTTATCCAACCTTCCAGTGCACGTGAGAACAGATTTACACATTCCACCCAAGTCTGGGACCCCTCCCTTCTGGAGTTCCTGAACTGTACCCTGTACTGTTCTGGGGTTAACCCAAACCTGAGGCATAAGGCATCCTTCATATGGGGATAGGTCAGGTTACCGGCTGCTTCCAAGGGCTCTAGAGCACTCCTCCCTGTGGCCTCAAAATGCTTCCACAGATCTGCACCCCAATCTTCTTCAGGCACTCTATGCATCTTACAAGAAATCTCATAGGCAGAAAACCACCCATAGATATCATCACTCACTCTGTAACTCTGAATCACATCATTGGGGATATATACCTTACAACCTTTCACTGGCTGTTTGCTGCCACCATTTGAGCCGGTCTCCACCTCTCTGGCTTTGATCTCCAGCTCCTTCATGCTCAACTCATGAGCCAAAAGCAATTTTCTTTCCTCAAAAGAAAGGGCATTCTTCTTCTCCTCCTTTGCCATTTCCATTTTCATTTTCATTACTTCCAGCTCATGTTCTCTGATTCTTTGATTCTCTTGTAACTCCTCTGCTGGGGAGAGACCCCTGCTGGAATGGTGTCTCCCCGCTCCGCTGGTGGGGTTGCCCACTGGCAAATCATTTGCCCCAAACCCATTCCCTTCATTATTATCATCTGCTCCCTCAGCCTCTTTAGCCTCCCACCAGGTTTTCAGAACCTTCTGCAACTCTTCCTTTATGAAATTGCTTTTTATGGGTCAACCAAAATCCTTGCAGAACTGCTTAAGCTCCTCCACCTTGTATGAATACAAAACCTCAGTGGTGAACTCTAGCTCTCCTTCTACACTGGCTGCTTTCTCACTTGGAGCCATGATAATTCAAGAGTTACCTCAAAAATAGAACTAACAATCAGCAGTATGTGGCTGTGTAATGGTCTGCCCTCCTAGTGACGTACACCAATTACTGTGGGTCAAGTACAAATACAAGTTCAATCCTCACCGCTGACCACCAATGTTAGATCTGGGGGTCTCTAGTTCGCAGGGTATGTACCACTGTCCAAGTAGGGACCCTTGCTTCTAGTCAGGGAAAGGGGGATGCACTGTTAAGATAACCCCTGCTCACCCTCTAGGTAGCTTGGCCTGAGCAGTCTAGGCTATCAAAGGCAATGTGTAAAGTATTTGTACCAACACTCACAGTAACACAGTGAAAACACCACAGATTTACTCCACACCAGTTTTAGAAAAATAATGTATCTTTACTAAAAACTTCACAAGACCAAATACTACAGAAAAACCAACATACAATTAAAAAGGTTACTTTAAAGATAGTTCAAGAGTTTGTAGAAAGTACTCCAGGATGTAAAAATCAGTGTCCTGCACAATGCGACTCTCAATGCACAAAATGCGACACTCTCGTGCCCAACAGTACCTGTAGTTGCGCTAAGGTTCCCAAAAGCTATAACAATGAAGATGGAAAAGGCGATGTGATACTCCTGAGACCTTGGGGAGGCTTTGCAGCAGCCCTGCTTCAAGCAGCAGAGGTGGATGCGCCGGCTCCGATCTGTAGGGGGAGGATGCGATGACTTTGGCTTTCGTTGCGTAGGTTTCTTAGGGGGAAGCTTCACGCACAGGTACGGTGCGCGACGCACTCGGCGATGCGGGGACACCGGGTGCTGCGATGACGCCGCGATGAAATTCTTCTCGCACTCTCGATCTTGCGACTCGCAACTGGATGATGCCACCCTCAAACGGATGATGCGATGGGTACCAGTTACTCTTGTTCACGCTTTCTGCTTTCCAGCTCCCAAACACAGCAAAACGACCTCCGGAGGCCCCAAGACTAGGCAAGCACTCCAAGGCAGGTCAGAACTCCCTCAGCAGAGTTCCAGGGGAGCTGGTGGTGAAGTCCTTTTTTCCTGGGACTTCTTAACAGGGAGCCAGCTCTCCTCAGGCCCTTGGAGATCAGAATTTAAAGAAGGGGACACAGCAGAGTCCTTCCCCTCTCCTTGGCAGCAAAGCAAAACAGCAAGCAGGCAGTCTTCTCCTCTTCAGTTCCTTCCAGGTTTCTCCTTGGCAGAGGTTCCTTCTTAGTTCCACAGTGATCTAAAGTTTAGGTGTCTGGGGTCCTCTTCTTATACCTCTCCAAGTCTTTGTCTCTCTTTCTTTCAGTGGGGGGGATTCCCTTGCTCAAACCGGTTCCTGGGTGTGCTCTGCCCTGGAGCACCTGGTTCCTTTCAGAGTGAGGGGCAGGGTCGTTGGACGCTCAGCAGGAGGTGGAGCCTTCTTTGTGCTGGCAGAGGCAGAGTCCTCAGCCTGGCCAGCAGGGGGTGGAGCCGGCATTGTGCTGGCAGAGGCAGCCCTATTCAAACCCAGGGGCTACTCCTCCCACCCATCTAGAGCAGATCTCCCTATTCACCCTGCTGCTGACTCATCCAGACTCCTGGAGCCACCTAGCCCATCACATGACACCAGTCAGCCAATCTGCACACAGGCACACAGGAAGGTTAAACAGGAGAATAGCTACTTTCTAAAAAGTGCTATTCTCACACAGTGAATTTAAAAACCATCTTTCTAAAAGGATGTATAATTAAATTCTGAACACAAAGATACCAAACTTGGATTTTCTATCTTGCCTTTAGGGGAAGATAGGCATGTAAACAGCCTCCCCCATTCTGTCCTATGGGCAAGATAGCCTCTCAGCAGTGAAAAACGACAATGGCTGTAATTCACTACCAGGGCATGTTACACACCTCAGTACATGCCCTACCTTTCAGATACACTGCACCCGGCCCAGGGGGTTACCTAGGCCACCATAGGGATGCCTTACATGTACAGAAAGGGGAGGATAAGGCCTGGTCAGTGGTTGCACTGGCCAGGTCGACATGGCAGTCCTGGACTGCACATAGGCACTGCAAGCAGGCCTAAGACATCATTTTAGCGCTACTCCTGTGGGTGGCACAATCAGTGCTGCAGCCCACTAGTACCATTTGTACTACCAGCCCTGGCACTCTCAGTGCACTTTACTAGGGCCTTGCAGGTAGAACAAATATGCCAAACATGTATAGCCAATTACATCACAATTTCCCTAGGGAGCACTTGCACTTTCACACTGATCAGCAGTGGCAAAGTGCCCAAAGCATCTATACCAGTAAAAACGACATCCAGCATAGCATCAAAAATACAGGAGGTAGAGGCAAAAAGTCAGGGGTAACCAAGCCAAAAGATGCCAGGTCTAACACATGTCCCCTCCAGCTGAAATGTGGGGAGAACTACCCACCCTCTTGGGAGTTCTCATCGCTAAGGCGGAAAAACCTGGACAGACCGCCAGCGTTGGCGTGGTCTGTACCGGGACGGTGTTCCACCGTGAAGTCCATCCCCTGTAGGGAAATGGACCACCTCAACAGCTTAGGATTCTCACCCCTCATCTGCATCAACCATCTAAGGGGCCTGTGGTCTGTCTGAACCCGGAAGTGAGTCCCAAACAAGTAGGGTCTCAGCTTCTTCAGAGCCCAGACCATAGCAAAAGCTTCCCTCTCAATAGCACTCCACCTCTGTTCCCTGGGAAGTAGCCTCCTGCTAAGGAAAGCTACAGGTTGGTCCAAGTCCTCATCATTTAGTTCTGAGAGCACTGCTCCCACTCCATGCTCAGAAGCGTCTGTCTGCACTATGAATTCCTTGGAGAAGTCAGGCACCTTGAGTACAGGTGCTGTACACATGGCCTCCTTTAGGGCATCAAAAGCTTCTTGGCAGGCACTGGTCCAAATCACTCTCTTGGGTAACTTCTTGGAAGTTAGTTCTGTCAAGGGAGCAACAATGGTGCCATACCCCTTGACAAAACGGCGATAGTACCCGGTGAGTCCTAAGAAGGCTCTCACCTCTGTCTGGGTCCTGGGGGGTTCCCAAGCCCGGATGGTATCTAACTTGGCTTGTAGGGGCGCCACCTGGCCGCTTCCTACCTGGTGTCCCAAATACACCACTGAACCCTGCCCTATCTGGCACTTACTGGCCTTGATAGTGAGGCCTGCACTGTGCAGAGCCTTCAACACTGCGCAGAGGTGTTGCAAGTGTTCTTCCCAAGTGGAGCTGAACACAGCAATGTCATCCAGATATGCGGCGCTGAATTGCTCCAGCCCGGACAGTACCTGGTTGACCAGTCTCTGGAATGTGGCAGGGGCGTTCTTCAACCCAAAGGGCATGACACGGAACTGGAAGTGCCCCTCTGGCGCTGAAAACGCAGACCTCTCTTTGGCCCCATCAGTTAAGGCAATCTGCCAGTACCCAGAAGTTAAATCAAACGTACTGAGGTAGTTGGCAGCTCCCAACCGATCCACAAGCTCATCAGCTCTGGGGATGGGGTGTGCGTCAGTCTTCGTGACCGCATTGAGCCCACGGTAGTCCACACAAAACCTAAGTTCTGGAGTGGCACCTGGCGCAGCAGCTTTTGGTACAAGTACCACTGGGCTAGCCCAGGGGCTGCTGGAGGGCTCAATCACACCTAGTTCCAACATCTTAGAAACCTCCTTCTTGATGCTGGCCCTGACCTTGTCAGCCACCAGGTAAAACTTTTGTTTTAAAGTCATGCTATCTCCAGTGTCCACATCATGGACACCCCAGTTGGTGATACCGGGGGTCAGGGAGAACAGAGATGCAAACTGACCCAACACATGGCGAAAGTCCCTCTGCTGTTCTGGGGTCAGGGTGGGCGAGAGGACCACTCCATCCACTGACCCATCTTGCTCCTTAGCTTCCAGGAGGTCAGGAAGAGGATCGCTATCCTCCTCCATCCCTGCATCTGTAGAAAGTAGCATTGTTACTTCAGACCTCTCAAAGTGGGGTTTGAGGCGGTTCACATGTAGGACCCTCATGGGGTTCCTGGGAGACCGCAAGTTGACCAGGTAGGTCACTTCACTCTTGCGCTCCACCACCTCATATGGCCCAGCCCACTTGTCTTGGAGCACGCAAGGCTCCACTGGTGCCATCACCCACACCATCTGCCCAGGTTGAAACTCCACCAGAGTAGTATGCTGGTCATACCATCTCTTCATCTCATCCTGGCTGGCTTCCAGGTTCGCCTGAGCGAGTGTCCTGAAGCGCTGTGTCTGGTTGCGGATGGCCAGCACATAGCTGAACACATCCTGGGGGGTTTTCCCAGGGGATTTCTCCCAATTCTCCTTCACCAGACTGAGAGGTCCTCTAACAGGGTGCCCGTACAAAAGCTCAAAGGGACTGAACCCTAGAGACTTTTGTGGTACCTCCCTGTAGGCAAATAATAGGCATGGCAAGAAGACGTCCCACTTCCGTCTCATGGTCTCTGTCAGCCCCATGATCATGCAGGGTCCGGTTGAACCTTTCAACCAACCCATTTCCTTGAGGGTGGTAAGGAGTGGTGAACTTATAAGTTACCCCACACTCCTCCCACAGAGACTTCATATACCTGGAGATGAAGTTGGTACCCCGGTCAGATACCACCTCTCTGGGGAAACCCACACGGGAAAAGATCCCCATCAACGCACGGCCCACCACCGGGGCTGTGGTTGTCCTGAGAGGGATAGCCTCCTGGTACCGGGTGGCATGATCCACCAGGACCAGGATGAACCTGTTGCCTAAGGCTGTCCTGGGGTCTAGTGGCCCCACAATATCTATCCCCACCCGCTTGAAAGGGGTGCTCAATACAGGAAAAGGCTGGAGAGGGCCTTTGCACTTCCCTCCAGCCTTGCCACTTGCCTGGCAAGTCTGGCATGATCTACAAAAGGAACCGACGTCCGTCTTCATCCCGAGCCAGTAAAAGTGGGTGGCAAGCCTTTGTTGGGTCTTGTCCTGCCCGAGATGTCCTGCAAGAGGCACGTCGTGAGCCAGACCCAGTAGGAAGTCTCTGAACCCTGCGGGTACCACCAGGGTACGTGATCCACTGGGCTCAGCAAACCTAGGCTCACTGTACAACAAGTCATTCTCCCAGTAGAGAAAGAAGTTCTTTGGATCAGCACCTGCTGCCTGGTCTGCAGCCTGGTGCCACAGACCTTCAAGAGTAGGGCATGTCTTCTGCCCCCGGCAGAACTCCTCTCTGGAGGGACCACCCTCTTGCTGGGTCAGCTCAGGTATGTCTCCCAGCTCAGCTACCTGTTCCCCTGTAGGCTCCAGGGCATCCCCCTCAGGGTCTGCTCCTTCCTGGACCGTGGGAACAGCGGGGGTGGATGCACCACGCCCCTTGCCCTTCCTCTTTCTGGCAGGGACCCGGGCCACTGTTTCAGGCTCCAGGTCTGCTTCACAACCCTGTCTGGCTGCCATGGACCGAGTGGTCACACAGACCCACTCAGGCAACCCCAACATCTCCAAATGAGCCTGGCGTTCCACCTCCTTCCATGGGGAACTCTCCAGGTCATTACCTAGCAGACAGTCTACTGGCATGGATTGACTCACAACAACTCTGAGAGGACCTGAGACCCCCCCCCCACTCAAAGGGAACATGTGCCACCTTGCAAAGGCGCACAGAGTTGTCAGCTGACACTACAGGGTGAAGTACGGCGGGAATGATCAGCTCCTCAGGGACCCACTGACACCTGACCGAAGTCACACTGGCTCCAGTGTCCCTGAGAGCTTCCACCCTCTTCCCATTGATGGTCACCCACTGCCTGTACTTCTTAGTGTTATCAGGGACAGGGGTTTCCCGGACCATCTCTGTGTCTCCTAAAGAGACAAGGGACATAACTGCTAATCCCTCCAAATCACTAGAAATTAAATCCCCACCAAAAGCTACACTAGCTATACCTGGTGTTGGAGCACCAGAGGGTGCCTGGGATTTCTTGGGACACACAGGGGATTTGTGACCCAATTCCTGACAGTGATAACACTTAATGGGACCCCTGTTATCCGACCTGCCCTTAGGGGGCCAGGTTGGTTTGGGTTTTGACTTGGGGGGCTGGGACTGGTTACCCTGGGAACTGTTTTGGGGCCCTTGAGAGAACTCCTTTTGGTTACCCTTGTCCCCCCCACTCTTCTGCTGGGGACCCTGCCCACCTTTGGCTGTGGTACCCACAAAACCCCTATGGACCCTGGTACTGACCCAGCGGTCCGCCTCCTGTGCAAGCTCAAGGGGATCAGTAAGCTTGCGGTCTAAAAGATGCTGGCGCAGCTCTGGAACACATATACTACTCAAGTGCTCCCAAATGATCAAATTCAACAACCCCTTATAATCATTCACCTTGCTGTCCTTTATCCAACCTTCCAGTGCACGTGAGAACAGATTTACACATTCCACCCAAGTCTGGGACCTCTCCCTTCTGGAGTTCCTGAACTGTACCCTGTACTGTTCTGGGGTTAACCCAAACCTGAGGCATAAGGCCTCCTTCATATGGGGATAGGTCAGGTTACCGGCTGCTTCCAAGGGCTCTAGAGCACTCCTCCCTGTGGCCTCAAAATGCTTCCACAGACCTGCACCCCAATCTTCTTCAGGCACTCTATGCAACTTACAAGAAATCTCATAGGCAGAAAACCACCCATAGATATCATCACTCACTCTGTAACTCTGAATCACATCATTGGGGATATATACCTTACAACCTTTCACTGGCTGTTTGCTGCCACCATTTGAGCCGGTCTCCACCTCTCTGGCTTTGATCTCCAGCTCCTTCATGCTCAACTCATGAGCCAAAAGCAATTTTCTTTCCTCAAAAGCAAGGGCATTCTTCTTCTCCTCCTTTGCCATTTCCATTTTCATTTTCATTACTTCCAGCTCATGTTCTCTGATTCTTTGATTCTCTTGTAACTCCTCTGCTGGGGAGAGACCCCTGCTGGAATGGTGTCTCCCCGCTCCGCTGGTGGGGTTGCCCACTGGCAAATCATTTGCCCCAAACCCATTCCCTTCATTATTATCATCTGCTCCCTCAGCCTCTTTAGCCTCCCACCAGGTTTTCAGAACCTTCTGCAACTCTTCCTTTATGAAATTGCTTTTTATGGGACAACCAAAATCCTTGCAGAACTGCTTAAGCTCCTCCACCTTGTATGAATACAAAACCTCAATGGTGAACTCTAGCTCTCCTTCTACACTGGCTGCTTTCTCACTTGGAGCCATGATAATTCAAGAGTTACCTCAAAAATAGAACCAACAATCAGCAGTATGTGGCTGTGTAATGGTCTGCCCTCCTAGTGACGTACACCAATTACTGTGGGTCAAGTACAAATACAAGTTCAATCCTCACCGCTGACCACCAATGTTAGATCTGGGGGTCTCTAGTTCGCAGGGTATGTACCACTGTCCAAGTAGGGACCCTTGCTTCGAGTCAGGGAAAGGGGGATGCACTGTTAAGATAACCCCTGCTCACCCTCTAGGTAGCTTGGCCTGAGCAGTCTAGGCTATCAAAGGCAATGTGTAAAGTATTTGTACCAACACTCACAGTAACACAGTGAAAACACCACAGAGTTACTCTACACCAGTTTTAGAAAAATAAGGTATCTTTACTAAAAACTTCACAAGACCAAATACTACAGAAAAAACAACATACAATTAAAAAGGTTACTTTAAAGATAGTTCAAGAGTTTGTAGAAAGTACTCCAGGATGTAAAAATCAGTGTCCTGCACAATGCGACTCTCAATGCACAAAATGCGACACTCTCGTGCCCAACAGTACCTGTAGTTGCGCTAAGGTTCCCAAAAGCTATAACAATGAAGATGGCAAAGGCGATGTGATACTCCTGAGACCTTGGGGAGGCTTTGCAGCAGCCCTGCTTCAAGCAGCAGAGGTGGATACGCCGGCTCCGATCTGTAGGGGGAGGATGCGATGACTTTGGCTTTCGTTGCGTAGGTTTCTTAGGGGGAAGCTTCACGCACAGGTACTGTGCGACGCTCTTCGATGGGGAACGATGCGCGGCGCGGCGTTGACTTCTGGCGCCGCAACCTTCGATGCGCCACGGGATGGGACCATACGTCGACGCACGCAGCGACTGGATACTTTCACGCACCGGCAGTGGTGCGACCCGCAAACTGGTTCTGCGACGACCTTCGCAGTGTCAGGAATCTTCACGCACCGGGACGATGCTCGACGCACTCGGCGATGCGGGGACTCCGGGTGCTGCGATGACGCCGCGATGAAATTCTTCTCGCACTCTCGATCTTGCGACTCGCAACCGGATGATGCGACCCTACCCTCAAACAGATGATGCGACCCTCAAACGGATGATGCGATGGGTACCAGTTACTCTTGTTCACGCTTTCTGCTTTCCAGCTCCCAAACACAGCAAAACGACCTCTGGAGGGCCCAAGACTAGGCAAGCACTCCAAGGCAGGTCAGAACTCCCTCAGCAGAGTTCCAGGGGAGCTGGTGGTGAGGTCCTTTTTTCCTGGGACTTCTTAACAGGGAACCAGCTCTCCTCAGGCCCTTGGACATCAGAATTTAAAGAAGGGGACACAGCAGAGTCCTTCCCCTCTCCTTGGCAGCAAAGCAAAACAGCAAGCAGGCAGTCTTCTCCTCTTCAGTTCCTTCCAGCTTTCTCCTTGGCAGAGGTTCCTTCTTAGTTCCACAGTGATCTAAAGTTTAGGTGTCTGGGGTCCTCTTCTTATACCCCTCCAAGTCTTTGTCTCTCTTTGTTTCAGTGGGGGGATTCCCTTGCTCAAACCGGTTCCTGGGTGTGCTCTGCCCTGGAGCACCTGGTTCCTTTCAGAGTGAGGGGCAGGGTCGTTGGACGCTCAGCAGGAGGTGGAGCCTTCTTTGTGCTGGCAGAGGCAGAGTCCTCAGCCTGGCCAGCAGGGGGTGGGGCCGGCATTGTGCTGGCAGAGGCAGCCCTATTCAAACTCAGGGGCTACTCCTCCCACCCATCTAGAGCAGATCTCCCTATTCACCCTGCTGCTGACTCATCCAGACTCCTGGAGCCACCTAGCCCATCACATGACACCAGTCAGCCAATCTGCACACAGGCACACAGGAAGGTTAAACAGGAGAATAGCTACTTTCTAAAAAGTGCTATTCTCACACAGTGAATTTAAAAACTATCTTTCTAAAAAGATGTATAATTAAATTCAGAACACAAAGATACCAAACTTGGATTTTCTATCTTGCCTTTAGGGGAAGATAGGCATGTAAACAGCCTCCCCCATTCTCTCCTATGGGCAAGATAGCCTCTCAGCAGTGAAAAACGACAATGGCTGTAATTCACTACCAGGGCATGTTACACACCTCAGTACATGCCCTACCTTTCAGATACACTGCACCCAGCCTAGGGGGGTACCTAGGGCCACCATAGGGATGCCTTACATGTACAGAAAGGGAAGGATAAGGCCTGGTCAGTGGCTGCACTGTCCAGGTCGACATGGCAGTCCTGGACTGCACATAGGCACTGCAAGCAGGCCTAAGACATCATTTTAGCGCTACTCCTGTGGGTGGCACAATCAGTGCTGCAGCCCACTAGTAGCATTTGTACTACCAGCCCTGGCACTCTCAGTGCACTTTACTAGGGCCTTGCAGGTAGAACAAATATACCAAACATGTATAGCCAATTACATCACAATTTCCCTAGGGAGCACTTGCACTTTGACACTGATCAGCAGTGGCAAAGTGCCCAAAGCATCTATACCAGTAAAAACGACATCCAGCATAGCATCAAAAATACAGGAGGTAGAGGCAAAAAGTCAGGGGTAACCACGCCAAAAGATGCCAGGTCTAACAGATAGGATGAAGTATAGAGTGGTGAATGCCTTCACCATGTGCAACTGTGTCCACCTCAAGGTGCAACGCTTTGCTGTTCTATCACACACTCAGCCCCTGAGTCCAAAACATCCCCACTGTGGATGGTGAGACAGCCAAAATGATGTACAAAATACATGGCTCAGTCTTTAATGTTCCAGCTCCAAAGGTTTGGTTTGTGGCTTCTACATCTCCAGCTGAACTGTGAGTAAATCTGGGGGTTAAATATCTGGTTCTAAAGCCTTTTTCGGTCACTATTTAAAATGCAGCCAGATGCCACATGGTGGTCGCAATCCAACAATTAAACAAAATTAAAAAATGCATGCCTCAATTATCACGTTTATTCGTACTATCAGCAGAGAGGATACTGATTATGTTATCACCTAAAGAGGCAGTGTATGTACATCTGAGATGAACCACTTCGGTAGTGCAGAGTGTGACATGTTTTTATGCATTAATTTGCTGGCCAGTAAATAACCACAAATTCTTGAGCCAGCATACGGATATGCACATTTAAAAAGCAATTTATCTGGCAATGTAGAGAGCCCTGGGGCATACTCAGTTTTATTCCCCCCCCCGCTCTTAGTTTTATGTTCCCCCACATTCCACCCCTAGCTAAAATTTGGAAATGTCAAACTGCAGGCAAAGCCTATATTTTCTGTGCCATGGATGACCTTGCACCAAGGTGAAAGGTCATATTTTCTCCAGGAAAGCCATAGGCCAGGGGGCTTAGGAAATGTGCACTCTCAATTGAACTGCCTTTGGTTGAACTTTGGCAGGATGCCTATCTGTATTGCCCCCTTTGATATGAAACTTTAATCCTGTTTAGGATTCTTCATCTATAATCCTTGTAGTACATTGAGAATTCAACCAGAGGATCTCCTATTTATTCTCGTGTGCAGCCCACTGGAGGTAGGGATCTTCAAGCTCCACCCAATTAACAAATGTCAGCTTTTGTTTCGTTAAGATAAGTTAAATAAAGCTCAGGTCGAGCCTCCTCACTGGAATTCAATTTAGGTAGAAGGGCCCACAGCAACCTACTGGTGGACAGGACCATGCTAGTTGGTCTGAAAAGGTATGAAGTAAGCAGAAAGAAAGAATATCTTCTGTGTTCGCTTTGGGGAAGACAGACAGAGACAACTTTAGTTTCAAATATAGCTGTCAGAACAGTTATATATCTCACCAGAAAAGAAAATAGATAAAGCCACCACTTTTTGAAATACACTTTTAAAAATTAGGTATTCTAGCCTGCTTTCCCAAGAAATAAAGTTGAACAATTCTGTATTTAGCTGAATGGAATAGTTATTTGCATGAAACAGTCTCATTTCAGAACGGAAACATTTTCAATATTATATATGAAGCCATAATTGTTGACTATTTATCTTATGCAACTAACAACCATTTTATCTTATGCAACTAACAACCATTGACAAAGCATATAGTCCTGGCATGTTGTAGGTGTAATGTTACTTGTTGTATTTTATATCTGGATGCAGTGACAGAAGCAGCAACATACCAGTGGGGCGGCACACTATGCTCAGCAAAGATTTTTAGCTTATCTGTTTTTAAGCCATACCCTTAATTATATCGACCACGCCTCTTTGAGAGACCGCCTCCCCCCCCCCCAGTTTTTACATCCCACTTAAAGCCCTGAGGCTTTGTGATTGATGGTTGCCAAGTTTGGCTTACATGCCATGTAATTGCTATTTTTTTTTTTTTTTTTTTGTCCTCATCTTCACCAAGGCTGAAACTTGCGTAGGCCAAAACAAAAAGAATGGCATATAGGACATTGACAAGCTGACTCACAGATAGTTGGAAGAGGTCTTAAGGTAAATAAATGCTGACCATGACCCCACAGCTATATCATGCGTCCAGCCAACCTTAACATCTTGTAATGGACTCAACACACGTCAACCACAAACCGCTTCCACCATAGGTAAAATCCGCAGAAAAATTGGCATCAATGCCATGCGGCATTAGCAGGGAGAATAAACCATGGCTTCATAATCATCGGACCTGGGGGAAAAAAAAAACCCCAGTCTGTCATTGAGACCAATCAAGTAAGTGCCAGAAAGCTCTTTTACTCAGATTGCCGGACCTAAGGAGGTCTATTTTCGAGATTTGTAGCATCGCCGACTGCCAGTCATATAGAGAAGGTGGAGTTGTCTCTTTCCAGCGCTTACATATTTCCCTTCGAGCCGTCAGGATGGAATAAAACACAAGATCTTTTGCTGGACTTCGCTTCTGATCCACAGTAATTGCTATTCTTGCCAAACCTACGTGATCTGAGGGTTGGGTAAGGAATGTAAATTCATAGTACTTGCAATGCAATGCTAGGCAAGGAATGCATGAAGTGTTGCTCCATTAGTATTGAATTTCCTAATGTTGGTGCCTCGCCATAGGTAGCCTGCCAATATGAGAGTTGCGGCTTCCTTCTTTTCTACCCCATTTTTACTACACTAACAGTGAATTATAGCCTATTACTCACTATTAGGCTAATAGCAATGCAGACCCTAGCAGCCAGAAAGGTTCAAGTAGCCAGAATCAGCCATTTGATGGCTGGTGCATGATTATGACAGTGTCTGTATTAGCCACAAGACAGATTGTCCAGAGATGGTGAAGTCCCTCCTCCCCCGGCCATCAGAGGCCTGCCAACTGTTAGTGATGTACAACAGCCTCCCTGCTAAAGATAGCTCAGGCGGTTTAGGCTTATGACCCCCAGTGCGCGGAGCAGCACAATAATTGGATCGCCACTCCACTTTGTCCCAACTCATCATAGATTTAGTAAAAGCTGGAGTGAAAAGCAAGAGGTTGAAAAGTGGAACCTGCAAGTACCTAATTTTGAATTTTCAGTTTCCCACTTGAGCTATGTTCCTGCCCTGAAAGTCAGTGAGCAGCACTAGGAGCTAGAATTGGACCTGTGCAGGCAGCTGAGGTAAATACAATAAGATGATTTCAAATGTATGTTGTGTGCATGAATGTGGGTGAAAGTGTGTGTGTGTGTGTGTGTGTGTGTGTGTGACTGACTGTGTGTAAGAGCTAGAGAGCATGTCTATGCATGAGCATTTCTGTCTGTGTCAGTATGTGTGAGTGAAAGTGGATGAGAGTGATTGAAAGGGAGTGAGTTAGAATGCATGAGAGAGAGTAAGTGCGACTGCGAGTAAATGAGAATTAATAAGAATGAGTAAAAATCAGTGGCACTGAGTGAGTGTAACTGTGGTTAAGAATGAGTCAGTGAGTGAGAATATGTGAAACTGAGTGAGAATGGGTAAGTGAAAGTGAGAGTAACCGCAACTGAGTAAATGTGAGTAAGAGTGAGTGTGTGTGTTGGAAAGTGGACTATTAGTAGGGGTAAATGTATACCTTCCACTGGCAATAAGGCCACTAACACATTATGGGGCTCAGAATAGGTCTTAAAAAATTATTCCTAAGCTCAACCCTTGGTAGCTTGGCTGCGAGCAGGCAGGCTTATCTTCAAAGACAGGTATGTAAAGCATTTAAAAACACCATTTCAGTAAATAATCAAGATACAATGCACAATAAAACTCCAACACCAATTTATAAAAATAGGACATATTTTTAACTTTAAAATGACACCAAAACGACAAAAGTCCATTGTAGGATACCGGAGATATGAATTTTCAAAGATTTAGCAATTCCTAGCACAAAGAAACCTATAGCGCCTTATTGGGACATCTGGTCGCGATAGACCGGGTCAAAGTCAAAGTTTCAGGCTGATCGTAATGGAGCCTATTGCAGCTACCTCTGGCGGTAGGCCGTGGTCACAGTTTTTACCTTCTGACTTAGAAACTTTTCTGGAGCTTTTCTTCCCGGGGTCTCTCGAAGCTCTCAGCCATTCCGGATTCGGTATGGGTACGCCGGATTGCATGCAACGAGCTCCCAGTCAAACTTATGGAAGTCCGACCTTCCGGAGTGTTCCAGCGGGACAAACCAAGGATCAAGGCCGACACGCGGTTGAAGGCAGGCGGCTTGGCCTCCGGGGTTGCTCCCGGTCCCCTTTTCTTCATTCGGACTTAGAAACTTTTACAGAGCTTTGTCTCACGGGGCCCCTCGATGCTCTTCATCAGGCCGGATTCAGTGAGGGTTTGCCGGCCTCGGAGTTCGACTACTCCCGGTCAAACTCTGGAAGTAGGACCTACTGAGCTTTTCAGGGGGACAAACCTGGAAGGTAGGCCGACTCGCGGTTGAAGGCAGACTGCTTGGCTGGGCAGGTTGAGTTGGTCCCCATATGGAGCTTTTTTCAAAAGTTGCTCCAAAGTTTTTCAAACTTCTGGAACTTCTTCCTGAAGTTCCCCAAAGGGCCCCAAAGTGTCTCAAACTCACTCCGAGGGTCTGTAAGCTCCAAGATGGTCCTTGAAAGTTGAGTACTTCAGTTCCCACAATCCACTTGGACAAAACCCTTACAAATCTGCTGGTAGTTCTCCAGGTTGAGGCTCCTTGGTGGCAATGTTCCATGTGAGCTCTGTTAACCTGTAGCTTGCAGGGAGTCCACTCCTTGGTCCTTTTACAGCAAGGTAATCCACAGGCTGTAGTTTCAGATGGTGCATAAATTGCAGTCTTCAGAGTACAGGCCTTAGGAAATGCACATCAAACTTCCAGCATGGTCTGTCTTGCTTTCTTACATTTTTTGTCCCAGAGTGCACCAATTCCTCCAAATTCATAAAGGCTGATTTTCCAGCAGGGAGAGAAGAGCTGGCTAATCACATCCCTAGGATGGCTAATCTCCATAGTCTCTCCCCCTTGCATCTTCTCATTCCTTCCTTAATCCTAGCACCTGGCTGGGGTCAAAAGAGTGGAGTTGTAAAAGACACTAGTGTCTTCCCCTTCCCTTGAAGTCCATTGTTTATGACTCCTACCCCTGCTCTGGCATTCCTGTGTAACAGAACACTGCCCTCCAAGCAGAGCTGGTCAACCCCAGGGGTTCTTTATCATCTCTTCAAAGCAGCCTGGCTAATCCACTTAACTCTGACCAATCAGGACAGACCACTGAAAGGCTGAATCTGGGCTTACAAACAAAGTCTTATAACTTCTTGTATGTACATTGTAGGAGAAATTCAACAATATCATAATGCTGACTTTAGTAATACCCTTCTGGGAAGTCTTCGAATGGTACTTTTAACCTTCTCCTATCTAGAGTTATTAGTTAATAACTTCCTGCCATTTTAACCTATGTGGCAGGGGATTTGCAATGGGAGAAATGACTTGGGCCATTTTTCCCGCACAAGGGCATATAAAAACATATTTTATAAGTTCTCTACATATATCTACAGGACCCCCACCCCAGGAACACCTAGGAGAGACTTCAGGGGTTCTGACTATGTAAAAATATTGCAGATCCTCCCTCCACAGTGCTCCTACCACCAAAGTCGATTTTGGGCAGCACTTTATCACACTAGGGGAGTGAAATGTGCAATTTCACTTAATCCAGGGCATATAAAACTCATTTTATAAGGGTCCTCCTTATACATACCTGATTGCCCCACCCCAGGGACACCTAGGGGAGACCCTGGGGCATCTATTATGCCCAAACATTGTAGGTCAACCATTTTAAGTGCCCCAAACACCAAAGTCGAGTTTGGGCTCAATTTACTTTTAAAAAGCAGTCCTGCAACACAGGGCTACTTTTAAATTGACCTCATTCTCAGCAGTGCACACATGCAAGTGCAGAAAAGGCTTCTGGCCTCTAAACTGCCATGCCCTATTATATGCTAGGAACTTAGAGGTAGCTTCAACCCCCCTGCCCTAATATGTACTTGGGCCTTATAGGGTAGGTCATGCCAATCACAGGGGTACCCCAACCCATGGTGCATCCTAGTGTATAGGTGTTTTCACTGTATTGTAAATGTGTCTCTTTCAGCATAGCACTGGCCCTGGGCCGTGTTAGGTAGAGCCCAGGGTCAGTCAGAGTCAGTCACCAGCAGTACCAGTCAGCAAAAAGTTGGTGGGTGCCCAGGGCACAGGATGACTTTCCAATAGTGTGAATGAATGATAATTAGTTAGTCTGCGACAGTGAGAATAAGTGAAAATGAGCGAACAAGTGAGTGTAAGTGTAATGTAAATGAGGGAGAGTGAGTGTGAATTGGTAAGAAGGAGGGACAGAGCAAGTGACTGAGTGAGAATGAGTGAGAGAAGATTGGGTGATAGTTAGTGTGGGTGAGTTAATCCCTTCAGTTTCCTTTTATCCACAAAGAAGGTATATTGCAGCAAAACTGATTTGACTGCAGCGGTTCATGCCCCGAGAACCTGAGAGGAATGCCTGAGGTTTAGAAAGGTGAAGATTTTTGTTGAAGCATCTTCATGGGGGGGGATACAGTGACAAAGATTTTATTTTAGCTTGGAAGAGTTAGATGGAAGCAATTTTTTTTAAAGGTGGGATAAACGTGGTCAAATACAACAGAGGTAGATTGTTAGCACTTAGATTATAAATTGGGGTAGACAGTTCTCAAGAGAAAGGCATCCTGGAGATAGATTTTATCAAATAGTTATCTTGTATGACTGAGGATGGT
This sequence comes from Triturus cristatus, assembly GCF_964204655.1. NCBI lineage: Eukaryota > Metazoa > Chordata > Amphibia > Caudata > Salamandridae > Triturus > Triturus cristatus. The sequence goes on along the minus strand of NC_140590.1, from coordinate 887,318,363 downwards.
ATTATGAAGGATTTCTTTTAATAGAGGGTAATGAAAATAAATCATTTATCCACCACCAAGTGCATAAGATTGATTTTATATCATGATTACATTCATTTGAGATAGAAAAGTGCAGACCTAATTTCTACGATGACCTAAATTTGACATTTTATCGTGAGAGAAAAGGTGGATTTTATTCTTAAATGTTCTCAAATGAGAGTGTTTTTGTATTAGTCTCTGCCTTGGATTTATGCCAGAGTGCTCTCTACCTCTGCTGTGCTTGCAAACGTGCCCCCAGGCACTGTATGGCATAAGTTGTAAATGTGTCAAATAGTGGTATTATTTTGGAACAATTTAATCTGGTTCTTGGCCGTCGGCTTGCTAGAAAACCAACACTGACCTTGTTAACCCGTACTGATGGTTCAAGGAGGGTCTCTATCCATCTTATTACGTTGGTGGTTTTCATTATATAGAGAAAACAGGTGCCAAAAAGGTGGAAATCTGTTATGAATCCGTCAGCTTTAGGGTTTATCAAAGCTTTCTAAGAACAAGAGAATCTTTTCCCAGAGGCTGGCACTTTCTGAGTAGTATGACATGAGGTCATCTGCAATCGCCTGTATGAAAGAGAGGTGAGGACCATGTGTACATGTGTGTTTTTTCATTCTTCTTGATGTCTGTTCATATGTTTATTCTTCCCTTAAAGAATTTTCAAAATATCATTTTAAGAAGTTGAGTATATTTTATGTAGTTGAATACAGAAGGCCTAGGAAGGGATTTATTTAAGTGCATGTTGATAAACGTGGGTGTTTATTATAGTCTGCTCAATAAGATGTGTCGTTTAATTGACGTATGGTTTTTATTCTTCTTGATTGTTGATTCTGTTTGGCATGCAATCAGTTTTTTTAGAGACAAAATACACTCCACATTTTTATAAAACCACAGTTCCTGAACTGGTGATTGAGGATACCCTGAGTATGGAGTGGTTTTCTAATAAAGATGAATGAATGTAGCGATTAATCCACAGAATTGAAGAAGGGTATAATGCACTTGATTAGTTTCAACAGGGATGATATGACTCAACACAGAGCTGTTGATATCTACGTTATTGGCCTTCGATCCAAATGTGGATCATTCCGATATTGAGGGATGCTGTTAAAGGGGCTTTTTAGGTCGAGCCTAGCGTTGCTCCGCCCACTCTCTGCCCATCTTTTTAATTGGCTTAGGTCCTAAATGCTGCCTACTGATTGGTTTTAGGCTTGTTAGTCTCTCCCCATGATGGCCATGTCGTCATTTGTGTCCTTCCATGGCTACTGGCCCCTTTACTGCACAGACTACTTTATTCCCGTCCCTCCCCCTCCCTCCCACTGTCCGGGACTTCTTGGGGGCCCCCGCCCCCTACCGTGCACTCCAGGCCGTGCTCGTGCCTTCTTGCGAACGCCCACACTCCCCCTTCCAATGCAATAGGTCTCGCATGAATGCAAGTTCTATTGCATTGCACATGCTTGTTTTTCATCGTAAGTCATCGCATGGTGAGCGCTTTGGATGCCTCTTGAGCGCGCCCTACACAGAGAGGATTAGCCCGGTGTTGCTGGGGCAACGCCAAGGAGAAGTTCGGTGGTAGCCCCACCCCTCCCCTAGAGCGTGAGGGCTCTGATCCAAAAGTCACCGCTGCTGTCCTGGCAGAGACAGCGCCTGTTCTACTTTGCGGGCCATCCCGAGGCCCCGACGATCCCAGAAGCTGCAGAGGAATGAGTGCCTCTCTGGTGGGCGGGGCTCAGTGAGTGGAGCCGTGCCGGCTGTCCCCCGTCTACCTCGTTTAAGGCCATACGACCCAGTTCAGGGGCTCTGTTTAAACAGAAGACTTTGCTCCGTGCTGCACCCGAACCCGCCTGAGACCAGAAGAGGTCTCCAATGCAGGGACTGCTTGTCCCTTTCCTGTGTGGGGCGATCGTGCTGCTCAGGGAACCGCATGGAGCCGGACCGCGGCCCCAACACTTTACCTCCGCAACCACAGAGAGAAAGCCGCAAGGAGAAGGGAAAGCCACGGCCGATGTGGCCCCACCCAGCAGGACGCCACGGAGAGCCGTGAGGTAGCGGAGATGCGCTATAGCGGGAGGAATAGTCCCGCTTCTCCTCACCATGCTGGCAGGTACTGTCCCTCTGCCTTCTCCTGTTCTTCTCTGGTAACTCCTCCGGTCAAAGTCCCGCGCATATCACCGACACCGTTTGGTCCACGTTGCTTGCTCACAATGGAGGGCCCTGCCAGTCATAGTCACCGTGTGGAGTGCTTTCTGTTCATAATGGCTGTATTACCCTAACTGTGCTATCAGTTTAAATGCCCAATTGGCAAGGTGGTTATGGCCAAACGAATGCAGCGTACTTTGTGTTGGAGGGTATTATGCATTTTGGGGCCCAGTGCCTCGTGACACAAGTGAGTTGGGTGAGGGTAGCCTGAGGTGTTTTGACCGGTTTCCATGTGAATCTACGTGACCAGCGCCAAATGGAGCAAGGCTGTATGTGGTCTACAATCTATTCTGTGTGAGGTTATGACCAGCGCCTAGCAGCGCAGTGATTCATCCAAGTGTGTCACAGGCTCTGAATGACAAGCGCCGAGTGGCGCACTGATTTATGTTATGCCTATGGTCTTGTAGAAGGTGGACAGGAGAAATGTATGACATGTGTCCACTAATAAGGTCTGTTACATGCCATTCTGTTGGTATTGATGCCATCCTATACGGGTTGATTGCTTAATATGTGCCCAGCTATAAGTGGATACTTTAGTATACTGCTGATGAGGGGTTATGCCTAATGTGTGCACTCCGCCAGTGTAATGTACAGCAATAAGGTTTATACCTAAGAGGGGCATGATGTGCTTGGGAACAACGCATTGCTGACTATAATGTTTACCTAATGTGTTTATGCTGAATGTACTGTTGCCAGTAAGTACTGTTTGCTTTGCTAACTGTGCATTCTAATGGTTATGACAGTGGCCCGATTGGTCCTGTAACGTATATAATCCCCTGTAAAGTCATACCTAGTGCCAAGTGGCACAGTGTATATAGTGTATATATGTGATTGCATTCTAATGTGTTTTATGAGTAATACAAAGGCTATTTTATATATAACCTTGTTTGGAGATTCCTTTGTGGTGTGCCTAGTGTGTCGCTGCTGTGTGTGTTGTGCAAACGCTTTACACATTACCTCTGGGATAAGCCTGACTGCGCGTGCCAAGCTACCAAGGGGGTGAGCAGGGGTTATCTTCGGTGTGTAACTCCCTTGCCCTGACTAGAGTGGTGGTTTCTGCCTGGCTTAGGCGCTCGCCCTAGCCAACCAGAAATCCCATTTCTAATAATCATTCTTACACTGTTCTTTGTTACACTGTTACAATGCCGATAGCTCAAACGCTTTGAAATGCGAGATCTATTGCATTGCAAATGCTTGTTTGGTTCCCCCGCCCTATCAGTACAATGATTCAAGCCTTAAGGCTTGAACTGGGTCTTGTATCCCGGGACCATATGGTCACATCTCGGAGTTGCATTTTATGTATGCACTGCGACACAGCCAAACGGTACTACGTGGAATCAACTAACAACTGAAAATTATGCCTTGTCACGTCAGGTCACTAGATTTGTGACTTACACTTCTCCAAGAGTAAATATAATGCACATGGAAAACTCTGTAACAACAGTAAAGGTAAACATTTTAGCTCAAATCAGTAAACATACAGACAGAGAGTATTTGACATCTAAGAGGCACATGTACAAGGAAGAGCGGAACTGCGCCAAATTTGGCTGCACCCCACACAGACATTTCCAAAATGCAGGGTTGGGTCGTATTTACAACAATACAGCGCAACCTGTGTTTTCCTGGCGCTAAAATAAGCTGCGTAGCGCCAACGCAGGCACCCTTGCACCATAGTGCAAGGGTGCCTGCGTTGCAGAGAATAATTGTTTATGTGCAAGAACGTGTCCCTTCCTGCACTTAAGCAATCAGTATTGGTTACTTCTATGTGTGCAGCAAGTAGCAAATCATAATTATTTAATGATTGTTATGTGCAGGAAGGGACACCTTCCTGTACATAAACAATAATTTATGGTGTTTTGTTCTTTCTATGTGTGCTGCACAATGCAGCACACATAGAAAAAGCAAAACCGAGGAGGTGTAAAAGTATTTCTCCTCGTTGCGCCAATCTAACGCCTGTTTTTGCATGACATTCATTTTTGGCGCTGCCTCAGATTTACACATCCTTGTAAATCGGCGGTAGCGCCAAAAAGCAATGGGCGTTAAGGTGGAACGCCTACAGCAACACCCATTGCCCACCTCTTTCACGCAGATATCAGCGTAAAAGGGTTGCCATATTTACAGATCGATGTTAAGCCGCAAAAAGTGGTTTAATGAGAATTTGTAAACATGGAGCAGGGCATTGCACCACAGGAACATCATTAAAAGTGATGTTCCTGTGGCACAATGCCCTTGTAAATATGCCCCCAAGTACTCCATAATGCACTTTCTTCCTTGGATTGGAGTAGACGACTTGTTTCCTCGTCTGTCTGATAAACGGAATAAATACTTGCATGAATAAAATTAAAAGAATTGGTATCAACCCAGTTTGTAAAACCACAGCTCTTATGAGAAAATTAAAGCTGTCATGTTGTATATGTGGTGTAGGAGTTAAATTCAATGTCACACATATCCTTTTAGATTGCCTCCTATTTCTGAAAAAACGTAAAAAGATTTTGAGACTGATATTTCTAAAATATCGGTAGCCCAAACTCACTGATCGCTTTAAGTTGTGTCCTCTATATATATATATATATATAGGGGTAGCAATGGCACTTTACATAAAGTCAATTAAAAAAAATAGTTTTGCCTATTGATCATGCGCTTTAAATGAAATGTAGATTGTTTATATATCCGCTTATATGCCACTGAGCTTCGCCCTGATTGATTCGCTAAAGGCAAACTGGGTGGTATTGGTGTGTCCCTGACAGGCATGAACATTCTGAGGTCATGTCATTGGTGCGCGCGTGGCAGCCCCTGGGATCTCCCTGTGCTCATTGGTGGCCATTGAGCTCAGTTGTTGACCTCCCTCTGTGATTGTTCTAAACTCACGCGTTTCAATTATGCCAGGTGTGCAACTGCAGGACATGAAACCGGAAGTGCCACCAGGAACGGCGGGACACTTTCACACACACACATGCTGCCTGCACGAGACTCCTGTGTGCTCTCCAGACCTACAAAATATCTAGGGCAAAAAAACTTCTGTGTAAGGCAGAGAATCTGCAAAAAAACACGTCCATATCAATAGTTTGGCTTTGTCTAACTATTGACTCAGAAAGGCCGCGCGGCAGCAATGCTGCTCTAACGGTAATTCCTTGGAGCCCCTGCTCTCTCTGCACCAGTAATGATATCATTACTCAGGTTCTATTAGGCACATGTGGTGCCCTCGCGCAGCTTAGAATCCCATTTGAACCTTAACGATCATGGAAATAGATTTTTTCAGCCTAAATAGGATTGTGCTGTCATGCAAAGGCATCAAAGCTTGAAGAATTAGTATTTCATCAAAGTCATGGGAATGGTCTTTTAGAAACAGAATTTTATTTTTATTTAGAGGTCTGAAGCCAGCCTTCCTTGACGGTGTAGCGGGTTCCAGATGGGCACCGTGAAGCCGGGTTAATAAGAAGATTATTGCACTCGCACTGATGACGCAATTGATGGAAAAGGGAGGAATGCAGAGCAATAGCCAGATGCAGGGTGTGATCCCACATAAGAGCGATTGCAACAAGCATTCTCGATGCCACAAACTCTGGCAATGGCTGCAAGCCTTTTGGCTTTGTCAATGCTTGTTTTGTTTTCTCATGTGTTTTGTAAAACTTTGTTGCTTGTGGTGTTGCCGAGCCCTCGTCATTATAGAAAAAAAGAAAACATTGTCTAAAATAAATTATATATTTTTTGTCTCTAAAAGCACATTGCCGTAGTAGTCCCTCGCACTGAAGTGAATTCCTTTGCGTGTGGATGTGATCCATGTGAAAGAGCAGAATGCCATCGCTGAGAAGGATGTTACCCACTGCCTGAAGTGTGCTGACACACTGCTGTATGCTGTAGTGAGTGAAAGAAAAATGTGAATGACACAACAGACCAATAGATGAAGGGAGCCCTTATAAGTATATTATAAATAGTTGACATTAGTAAAATCAAAGATTCTTGGCTAAGGACAAACTGAAACTAAACCAATGCAGCGAAAGCCACACAAAAGTCTGAAGTGAAGGGTCTTGACTTATGCCAAAAATCTGTACAACCTTATTGTATTCCCAGACTATCAGAAAGAAAGGGAATTTGCAAATTCAGGAGAGAGCAAGAGAGACAGACATATTGCACAGTGACAGTTCTGACGCTGCTGTGGTGCCCCTTTAAGCAATTAGCCAAGGTGACTACATTTCTATTCTTACTGTATTATAAGAATAAATGTTATGTTGTGCATACTTCAGCCAGACATAAAGAAAGTAAACACTGCGCCATTTCTGTTGCGCTCATTGTAAAGAGACATCAAGACTGACAGGATGAAATGCTACCTAAGTATTTTCTGTTACATCAACTATTTCCCTACATGACTTTCTGCTATATGACACAGGGTCAGATGTATGAACCTATTTTTTGGCTGCAAACACTCCAATTAGATATGTACGGCAGCAAAATAAATGTTTGCTATGTAACAGTCACATTTTAGGAGTTAATAAAAGTTAACCGACTTCTAAAATGGGTTTGCGACCCTATATTGATTCACTGTTTGCAAGGGGAGTCTTGTCGGCTTCCCTTTCAAATACTGAATCAATATAACATGTATCAATGTTTTGGCAACCCAAATCCAGTCACAAAACATTGAAAATTACCGATTTCTGAGTTGGAATAGTAAGGCATTCGCAAAAGTGAAGGGTCCCTTTGGGATCCCTTACCCCTTGTGAATGCTAAAGAGGGTTGTTGGGGAGCAGACCCTAATCCAAGGGTCCACTGCCAACTTTTGTCAAACTTGTCAATGAAAAAGTTTGTTTAACCCCTTGCATGACGTCACGGTGGGCGTGTGCATCGGACGGCCAGGAAATTCCGACTGCGCCCAAAATGTTAAACGCAGTCAAAATGGTCTCTATTTAAACAAAAATAAGTTAACTTTTTTTTAAAGGCAATCACAGACATGGTGGTCTTCTGAAGCTAGCAGGCCACCCTTCCTGTGATGGCCACCAATTGGAGACATCCACAATTTGCGGCCTAACCAATCACTATTTATGAGGTAAGCCGGCTTACAACTCACTCTGAATTGGAATGTTATCAACCAACCTATTGGTACATAGGTTGGTTGATAAAATTCCCTACTGGTCACAAATTGCAACCAGATTTTTGACACAAGTATTTCATACATAAGGCAAAGGCGGCAGTTATAGTTACTTCAGTTGGCTACAACTGGTGAATTTTTGTGTTTTTTCTGAGTTTAAAATGTAACATTTTAACTGACATACCTAACTACGTCATTTTAGCCTTTGCTTTTTAGTGAATTACTCGTTCAAATATAAAGTAAGATATTATAAGTTTACCTAACTATAACGTCACTTTGTATTTTTATTTTCAGCAAATCTTCTAACATACAGTTATATTTTATTATCAAACCTAACTTGGCCTATCCATGCGCCGTTTGGGGTTTGCAACAGACACCTAGCCACCACGGGCACCCACTACCACACATGGCTAGCTGCCCAAACCCTCACAGGCAGCCAGCCCCCTGCCATGCACTGCCTTTGACATGTGGCTGAGTGTGGCATGGGGTTGGGCGTATGGCTAGACCTGCCCTCAGGATCTGTGCCCAACCCTCCATGTGTGGCCAAGACTCCGCTCCTGGCCAACTCCCATGGTTTTGCATCATATCAAGGCGCTGCCCTTTTTTTCACTGCACTGCAGTACTACTGTGCAATTGCATGGGGACGTGCTGAGCCCCACACTAGTACAACGGCACAGCAAAAATACAATTGTTTTTAATTTGACCCCTCCACCACGAGTCATAAAATGTCAGCCGCAACTTTCTCTTTATGTTGCGGCCAGCCAATCAGATTGCATGTTTTGACCTCATGGTACTGCAGTAGTACAGAAGGAGTACTGAGCCACTTAGGGTATTGCATCAAACTCAAAAAAAGTGATGGGAGAAAAGCTTGCAATTTGTCTAAACACAGGCAATCACTCGGGGTATCATCCCCTGCCCACCATTCCACCTCAGTTTGGACCCAGTCATATGCAAATCAGTCTTGACCCTGCTCCAATAGGAACAGTCCAGCTCAAACTGCCATGCTAACCCGAAACAAGAGGCAGTTAGGTTATTATGCTCGTCAGAAGTGAGTTCAAGAGTCCTGTTTCAGCACGTGTGAAACCTTGGTTTGCACTTGTGAGGTTTTGAAACTGCACTACAAATTGTATAAGCACCACGCATATGTTTGTCCTTAAGAGATGGTATGTAAGTTGACCAAGTAGAAAGCCTTCTTTTGGTAAACGGCTTTATACATTGGCAGCAAATATTTAATTTTATTGTGTCTTCAATTGTTAGCACAGGTAGGACATGCTTGAAAGATGAGGTGGCTTCAAATTCTGTTGTGGAGAAAGTTTGTCTCTGCACACAGTATCAGTGGCAGCCGCCGCACAAAGAAAGTGTGTGTGGTGATGGGGGATGGGAACTTGAGGGTAAAATAATATTTTTTTTAAGTACTTTTTGCTGCCCTGACGCTGACTGACACCTCGGTACTTCACTCCCGTCAGTCTCTGATAAGGCACAGGCTCTCCACCCAATCCAGACGCTGCTCTCATGGGTCTGAGCGCCCTGGTCTGGTGCTCGAACACTGCCTGGGAGCCTGTGGCTTTCCTCCAATCTGTCTCTGAACACAGCTGGGTTGGAGAAATAGGAGTGCGCATGTCTGTTTTTTCGGCCTAAGATGGCTGGCCAAACTTACATACGCACATCTAAGTGCCCACCACTCCTCCCTGTCATGTCTCAGCCCCGCTGACACACAAGCACCGTCAGCCAGAGCCCATCATAGAAAAATACAATATTATTGTAATGTAATTGTATTTTTCTGTGACTGACTCTGACCAGTGGGGTGAGGATTCTCCGCTATTATGGAGGAGCCGCCCCTGCACAGTATAGTAACTCATGGAGTGGAGCAAATGAGTCTTCTTTAACCAAGCATTTCTCACTGAAATGTAAGAGCATGAGATTTACATAACACACTACCAACGTTGAAATATCCTGCTGTGTTGCCCTGAGTTACATTCCATTATGTAGTCATGCACATAGCTTGGCATTGGAGCACCCACTGCAAAGATCTTTGGGCAACCTGCACACCAGATTTCTTGAATCTGGAAAGAACTAATACACCTTCCATCTCCTCAACATAAATAATAATAGTATCATTGAGTTGGGCAATGATTAAGTAGAATAAATGGAATGAAACAGTTTTTTATGCTCAATATACGGCAGTGTTATTGTATGTTATGTACAATATATTTCTAAGACAGCATTATTCTAGCATTGGTTGAAGAACTGCTTCTTTTAGGGTGATCTCAATAAAACAAAGGGGGTCATTCAGAGTTTTGTGAGCAGGTGATTCGCCATACATTGGTGAGTCTCCCATGTGTCAACCCTGTCAATCCCACATCTCATTCAGAAGTTGGGTAACCGATGGTTCATCGGCCACAGGGCTGCCAGCTTTTAAGGGCGAGCCTTATAATATTCACTTCTCCACTCTACATAGCATGTGAGGCAAAGCAGACCCAGGCAGAAAAATTAAAGCAATGTCTCCTACATGCAGGGAGAACACTCCCTGCATGTTGGGTATGTTTCCTTTCTTCCATTTCAGAAGCCAACCCTCACTTTGTGGATTTGTTTCTGAAACAGAAAAAATCATGCCGAGTGGGCTTCCATGACATGGTGCCCCATCCAGCATTCATCTTCACCAGAGGTGCTCCCACTATGTTGGTGGGAACAAGGTCAGCGTAAAGACCCACTGCGGAGGCCAGAAACGCAGGATAAGTCAGACTTCCGGCCACGGGGTGGGTGGAGGCTGGCTGTTCTCTACGCCAGCCGTTTGGTAACCTACATGCCAGACTCATATTGACCCCATCAACACAAATAGCTCTGAGATGTTTGATAGAAGAACAGTGCCTCGCATGACTGCTCTCTGTTTGGGTCTCTGCTGCTGAAGCCACAAGCGATGATATTCCAGTGACCCAGAAGAACCTTCACTTCACACCCACCATCTAACTTTTCACTTTACACCCACTTTGAAACGTTAGTGTTAGTAGCTCATGTGCCTTTTATAGTAAGTGCTGTCATTCTAAACTACCCGATGACTCCGACTGTACCGGGCAGACACTTGCCCTTATTGTACAGACACCCTCAAGGGACAGACACCTTGATAACTCGCATTCTCTCAAGTCCTGTGTGCTACTTAAGACCCATCTATGAGACGTGGAGGGGCCTTTGATAGGACATCCCGATGTCACAAGTCTTGCTGTTCTCCGGTCAACATCTTTACTCTTGTTCATAAATGTATCTTTAGCTTCTCCATCCAATCAGAAGCGCAGTTCTCTATCCATACTAGAGCTCGCTCTTTCAGCCTCTCTTTCCAGCCACATCGACGAACCCTAATGAAGTGGGGCCAAGTTTGTTCACTGCTTGTCTTTAGCTTATGCATCTCTAAGGCACCTCTATGGACGCTTTAAAGAAACATTGAGGGTTCTCAGAAGCCGGAAGAGGGGAGGAGTCCGTAAGACAGAATTAGTTGTGCAGTTCTGACTCCCATGCACCAGGGACCCTTATAACTCTCATTCATACAGAATGTCCAACACACTCTGCTCATAGTCCTTAATGTTGGGCTTCAAGTAAAAGTTTGGAAGATTTTTTCCCACGGAAGAACTGTTAGGACCTCACACACCTGCAATGAAGGGCAGGCTGTTGATACCGTGCCCAATATCTAAAAATGAACACAACTTCAAGTCCCCTCAGTGGGCTTTCAGTAAACACTGCTCTTAACTGCTTAACCTATTACAATGATGAACCACTTGCGTCTTGTTCCTCTGTAATCACGTTTATGCCGTGAGACTAGGGAGCACAGCCGGAAATGGTAAAATCTTTATAGTGTACTGTGTAAAAGCATCTGTGCACAATTAAAAATAATTGCAAAATAAATTTAAACAACGAGCCTGTAGTACATGGTAGTGTAATAGTTTTATTATGATATTACATTTCTAGTAAAATCAATTCGTTGTAATAATACTTTTTGGTGACCTCGAGATAGATTAGTAAAATACGGCATGGTCTGCTAGTCTCAGAGAACGTGAAAGGGAAGCGTGCAAAACCACATTTGTTTTAGAGAAAATGTATTGTGATTAAATAATCCATGGAGTCCCAAGTTTTTATGTATTGGGTGTAAGAAGGTACCTAAATGGCTGCAGTGTTGTCCTACGCTTTTGGGGAGTGGCATTGTAAAATCGGCCTAAGTGAGCACGTGAGCATTCACAATGCTGTGCTTAAAAACATACTTTTATTTCAAAAGAAAAAACTTCTATTTATTGTATTGAAATTTATGAAAGAAAAACCAATGGACTGACGCTTCATTTGATGTATTTGGCCAGATATGTTGCCAGGATACCAATTTGCTACTGTTAAGCGAAATTAAGTGTTTCATTCAGAAGTCTGACAGGAATGCAGTCCCCTATGCAGAAGCCCTCACATCGAATGGCAATGTGTGCACTAGTGGGTAGTCTAATATTATAACCCTTACGGGTTATAGGTGAGTGGGAACATGTTTCATACCAATTGATAACACCCCACCTGCGAGGATTGGTAATGAATGTGATATTACACATCCCAGGGATGCATGCATCTGGGCTGTTTCGTCTATGTACCTGTCTAACCCTCTCACAGTGCGGGCCTCATTTATGAGGCCCTACCGGCACTTTTGCGCCACCGGAACGTCACATTTTTGACATTTCAGTGGCGCATTGTGCCACGGCATATTTATAAGGCCACTTAAACCCACTTTACATGACCTTTCATGGCCTTATAAATATGTGTCCCTTCCAAGCAGAAAACTGTGTGAAAGTGATGTTGCATGGGTTTTGTTGTGGGTGTTCCTACGCAACACCCATGGAACCTGACACATTCCCAGATTCACGAGAAATCATGAAACCTGGGAATGTGTCAGAACCTAACGCCCCCCTCGGGGGGCGTTAGTTAGGTGCGACAAGGAGAAATATTTTAATTTCTACTTGTGCTTTCCTTTTTTAGTGTGTGCTGAATGCAGCACTCATAGAAAAAGAAATTTGCCTGAATTGATTGATTTTGTGCAGGAAGGTGTCCCTTCCTGCACAAAATCAATCATCCCCGCAACACAGACACCCTTGCACCATGGTGCAAGGGTGCCTGCGTTGGTGCACGGCAGCCCATTGTGCACTGGCGCTGGGGAAAAGGACAGGATTGCACTGTATCACATAGATATGATGCATACCTGCCCTTTTGTTTTGCTGTAGGGAGGCACCAAAATTCCTTGAGGCGCTGCCCTATGTCAAAACCTTATAAGTGAGGCCCTGAGTCTGTCACTAAATGCTATTGCTCTCTGTGTATGTTTCTTTATCTAAGTCTTTCCCTACTTATCTTTTTGATCCTTCCTTTCATTCCCCTGGCTCTTGTCTCTTCTCTACTTCTTTCTTCTCTTTTCATCTTCTAGCTCCTATTTTCCTATAGTGTGCTCTTTCTAGTTTCCTTTGCATATTACATCCACCAATGTCCCTTCCTTACTCCTGCTCTTCTAGTCCCTAACCCCTCTTCCCTTTATGGTAAAGTTTACCTTAGTTCATGTTCTCTTTATCACTCCCTCTTTCTCTATGTCCTCTAAAATTATTCTTTCCACGCACCCAGTTTCTTGACTCCCCTGACACCTCTCAGTTCTTTCCACAATATTATCCTGACTGCCCTGTCTCACTCATCTTTTTAGTTGTTCAACACCTTCCTCTCCCTTCTCACTTTTTCGAGCGTTCTTGTTCCACCATGCTTGCTCCCCTTCTGTTCCTCACTCTGCAGTTATCACCTTTCTCTTTTTAGGTCTTGCCTATGCAGCGCGCATGCACTGCATAGGGAAAAAGACCTGTAGCAATCGCTTCGGTTTTTGTCCCAAAAACGTGCACGCGTTGCATTGCCTTCAATGGCAACGCGGGCACTTTGGCGATTCCTTTGCGGGAGCGAGCTTGACACCATATGTTTGTTATTAACTTGCAAGCACATGGTGCCCGTGGCTCGCTCCCGCAAGGGAAAGGCTTTGTGTGCTCAAGACAAACAGGCGCCGGCCCCCCCCTCTCTCCCCTCCCCCTGCTGCCAGCGCGAGGCGCGCGCGCTTATTCATCTATGGTATTGTGCTGTTTGAGATTCCTCTTTCCATGCACCCTTTGACTCCATGCACTCCGGGTTTGAGACTTTGCCCAGGCACTGCTGGGTATGCAACACAATAACATTGAGTAAGAATCGTACAAATTAGACTATTCTTAGGATCACTGGGTTTGAGCCCCTTCTCTGTTTTTAATCCTAAAGGGCCTGGTATCCAGTGCATGAGAGGCAGCGCAGTGTTTAAATACTGTGCGAGGCTCGGTGCTGCTTGCGGCTCAGGCGGCTGGCTGCACGGTTCAGATGTTTTTTATTTCCCTAGCCTGGCAACCACATGCTATTTCTACCCGAACCGGTGTAGCGTGTTCTTGTTTCCTAGAAACGTGTTTCTGTTCATATTTCCTTTGCTTGCACTTGCTTTTTTACACAATCTGTGCGCTTGTCGGTCACGGTATTAGGCGCTGCTGTAGCCAGAGGGTGACATCACTGCCTGCTGCTGATGCTGAGGCTCCGGTGATGACGTAATTTTGAGAAGAGTGCTCCTCTCCATCCTTTACCTGCGGTACAAGTCTCTCAATCAGTGGTTAAACAGCTGAAAGTAGGTGTGTCCCTGGCATTTACTGTTTTTCACCAACTATTTTGGTTGCTGGGGTTCCTCAGCATACTCATACGGCAGCAGCTCAGTTAAAAAGACTTTGCTCCGATGTCTCTGTCATTCATGCATATAGGCGATTCCTTTACTGGAACACAACTTTCACCATGTTGGTGCAGAGGAGGTCTGGCAATAAAAATGTGGTCTGCACCAAACTGCAAGCAATAATCTAGCCATTGTGCCAACCTTTCCCAGAGCTGTAGCATCGGTGGATAGTGTTAGTCTGTTAAAACAATGATACAGTCACCATATTCACCCTTTACACTCATGTCTCACACAGGCACACCCAGACCCACATCTTCCCTTATCCTTTATTTTGATAAACGTTTTATGTCTGTACTGTTATTTTCCCCTTTTTTAGATTCTGTAATATGTGCCCAGTGTGGGGCCATTGTTCATTTGGAGGCGTTCTTCAGGGCACATATTAGGGTAAATTTTTGTGCCTTACCAGTCCCACTGCAGTTTGTGTAATTCATTAGGCCATAATGTATCCTGGCCATGAAGGCTGTTCTATACCGTGAAATGTTATATTACACATTTTTCATATAGCGCAGGAAGGGTATTTGCGTGGCCTCTTAGCGCTTTGAAGGAGTATGTGTCTGCAGTTGTGCGTGCTAGCTCTGGGCGCTCGGTGGACATAACATGCCCATGATGTGTTGGATATTGGATTTCCCTTGCGGTTGTATTCCAAAGGAGGAGTGTATTGCAGGTGGGGTGCTAGTCATTCTCCTTACACCCCCTGTGTCAGCTGGTACTTCTTATGAATGAATGATGATCCTATAGAGCGCTAGGGATAGAACGAACGGTCATGATTGGTAGGGAAGAAGTTACAGATGTTAAAGTGCAAAGACCCATTTTTAGGTCTCGCCTATGCAGCGCACAAGCGCTGCTTTGGAAACCTTTTGGAATCGCTCCAGGCTTTTCTTGAAACTCATGCATGTTTTGCACTGTTTCCTATTAGTCCTCGTGCATGTCTGGCGTTTACCTTGCGGGAGCGAGCAGCAGCACCATCTGTTAGCAATTATCGCACCTGCTGCTGCTCGCTCCCGCAAGGTTAGCGCCAGACATGCCCTCAGCGCCTACAAGCGCAGGCAGGCAGGGGCCATATGTTTTTAATTAGCGTGGCCTTAGCGCGATCGCTTTCACTTTCATGGCCACGTGGCTGCGCTTGTCTTATTAGCTAGCGAATGTGCTTTTTTTCTGGATGACGTATGATATAATAACAAACAAGAACGTAGACCTTGATGCATTGAAGGAATGCGAAAGTGTTTAAAGTATACAAAATCAAATTGCTAAAATAACTGCGCACACATGCCATTTTGAGTTCTGTTTTCTTATTTATCGCTGCTTAAAATCTGCTTGGCTCTTTAATTCAATATTACTCTGCATGAATTGCATTAATGGTAAGGAAATGAATAGACACTGAACTAAAAGATTCACATCAGGTGTATGACGTGTCATGAACACTGGGTGGCGCCTGTCTCCTACTTTCTAAATTCATGGCGAGAACGGTTGATAGAGCCATTGTTCTGGCAGACATTTTACAACCCAGAGAGCACAGCGAGTTGCGCATATGTTTGAATCACTGTTCTGTCGGCTGTCATCTCTCCTCTGTACTCCTACAGTGAAGTAATCAACAAGTGCGCCACTAACATTGTGACACACATACAGTAGAAAACACTTAAGTGCACTTCCCAGAGGACAACAGCAGAGTGAGAGGACATTATTTTCATTATTATTGTACTGTATGAACCGCTACAGTGCTAGCGTGCATGGAATGTTCATTATTGTAAAGTCCCCCTAAGGTCTCGATTACAAAAAACGGAAGTAGTAGTTTATTGGCTCAATCCTCAATATTACTGATTTTACTTTCCCGCAAATGAGGAAATCGTATTTTCATGCTAAAAAAAAAGTTGCAGCAAAGACTGTATTACGACAGGGGGTGAATGCTTGCATTATTCAGCATTCCTGTCCATCATCTGTTCTTTGCGCTTTTGTGTGAATTGATTTTACCGAGCCATGCCGCATCCGGGGGGAGGGTGGTGATTCCTACAGTACTGCAGGTGGTTGCTCCTGACCTGGACAGAAGAGCACACAATCGTGTGGCGGTCCGTCAATGCACACTTTAATATCCAACCTGCCGCTTCCTTTAATTCTTTAGGGTGAACAGACCACCAGCCTTTACAGGCTGTTGTGTTCATGGATGTGTATTTCTATTGTGTAGCGGCACATACAACTGACTTTATGACCAAGGCACTTTAGAAACTTTTGCACTTTTCAAAATTCTCTGTGAGCGTGCTTCTTCTGTGTGCCGTCTGTCCTTGGACACTGCCCAAAAATGTGCAAGATGTTGGTAAGTAGTACTCCACGCTCCTGCTCTACTTCCATGGCACTGTGCTGTGGCAAGCCACAGGGCTGGCCATATGGAGCTATTCACACATCCCCGGCAGGCAAAGATTAATCAATGCACTCTAAGGGTAGGAGGCACCCTACTTCTGAGAAAGTGACTCACATTGTGCAGGGCACTCCTCGAGGCTGTGTCGGGACGGCCATCTATACTGTTTAGCTGCTCACATGTGCTGAGTTGTCAGAGAGCTGTGCTTTGATGGTTGTACTGTCCCCTGCAGCATCATGATGCCCATTGAGTTGTGACCTCAGCTTCTCCTTCTCGGAAAACCGTGTGATCCTGTGAAAACATCTTTTTTAAGTCTCGCTGAGCCAGAGCGCATGCGCTGCTCGGAGAGCATTTAGCATACGGGTTTTCAAAGTGATACCCACATGATTTTGCAGGCCAGAAGCTTGAGTGCACGAAGGTGTGCACGTGAACAGCTGCTGCTCTCACTCCCTTCTCCCCCTCCCTTTTCGTCAGCTTTAATCAGGCTCCTCTGCTGCTGGCATTCCCCCCTCCCTTCTCGCCCAGCCCTTCTTGTCACCTCGGCCTGCACTCACCCCTCCTTTCTCCCCTTTCGGCCGCTTTGATGTTCTCAGTGAGCCGTGCGGCCAATGCTCGTTATTATAGGACTTGTGTTTAAAACTGAATAGGTCGTATTGAACTACAGTGTTGTATTTTTGTACTGTTGTAGGCATGCTACTGCATTTTAAGCTGTGATCAACTTATATTTTGGAACTCGGATCTGTATGTTACTGCACTTTAAAACCCATAGCTCTGTCATCTTGTATAGTGGCATGAAAGTGACACGGTAAAGCAGTCTGTTACAGTTGATGCTTGTACTTGTGGTTTGCGCAGACCTGTTCTGGTTTCACGTCTTATCTGGATTTTTTTTTCTTCCGTGAAATGTATTGTGAAAGACAAAAGGTGTTTATCAACTGTGCCTTGGAGAGTTGCAATCTGAGCCTGGCACATCTCGCCACATGCAATTTCCCAGATAGAAAAAATGTGTTAGGCTGAAATTCAACACTTCTCTTCAACCCCTACGTTTGTGTACATTTTAGATGTCTGTGCTGCCGTCGTACGGCTAGAGCAGCCAATTTAAAAGGGAGCATCAGAACATGTGCTTTTGAGAGATTTCAGGTGCGGATATTTCTTTTTTAGTAAAAAGGCGACAATATTTTTTTTGCAAATTCTTTAAAAGGCAACATGGCATGCTGTACTGTAAATGTCACATAGATGGAGCAAGTACTTGGATTTAACTGTATATAGATCTGTGCAGACGGGTAACAACATGGCTGGCACACGAAATTGCTACAATAAATTGAGTTGTCCAAACCTCCCCTTCTATTCCAGAACACACCCTTCCCATCAAGTACCTTATTAATGCAGCGCTCTCTGCATGCTTATAATCATTTTGTTGGCCGTATTGGTTAGAGGTGCATGCATCGTTAAGTCTTACATCCCCAGTCTCCTGATGCTAAAGTTCTTGATATTTAATACATACACACCCTCCGTTTTCAGAATCCATGGCTGGTGTTTCCTGTGTCAAACAATCATTTTGTGATGTAACTGTGAGTCGGTCGTGAGCACGGACGTGTGAATTTCTCTTATCTCCACCTTGATGAAGGACTTTGATGAAGGAGTTTGGTGGAACATTTCGCTATATACTTTGAAGTATATGGCTTCCTCCCCAGGAGCCACGCACGGGTGACTGTAATTACTGGTGCTGGATGGGTATGATACTCTGTGATTTCAACTCTTGACCATTTTTATGGAGTTCCTGGTAAACCTGTTTCAAGGTTCGGGAACCTCTGCTCACACCAGGTACTTCGGGTTTCGAAGTGCAGGCTTAATACTCAGAACCATATGTTAGTGATCCAATGTTTAACTGCGCTTCACAGAGGCTCATAAACGTTTTGGGGTCGGTTGAGGAAGGGGTCATTACTAGATGTTTACTTGTCAGGTATCACCTCGTCAGTTGTTGCAGTATCTCAACTATCAGAAAATGACACTGTTTATCATAGCTTATGATGCTCAGGAACTATCTTTTGGCATGGTTACCTTATTGCTTTTTGTAGGGCGCTTGCACTCATTAGTAGCATTTTACAGTGACTGCGATGTAACATGTATTTTGCATCCACCGCCCCATCCTTTACACTGATTGCTCTAAGTCAAACATAGTGTAGTTAATAGCCACTGCAAAGAAATTGTTCACAAGTTGCTTTTCACAAAGTGTTATTTTTAGCTTTTGCCTACACAGAGCTTGCAAAATCTCTTGTGGCAGCAACAACAACAAAACAAGCATTGGCATAGCCAATAGGTCTCGCCTTTGGGACCTTATAAGTGTTTAGTTATCCAGCACAATATCCTTGGTGCAACAACATCAAGTGTTGCATGGCTAAACACTTGTAAGGTCCCAAAGGCGTGACCTATTGGCTATGCCAATGCTTGTTTAATAGGGTTGTTTAGTTCTATAAGGTAAAAAAATGCTTAACACTTTTTTATTATAACTTTTCAATATGAGGCATACCCGCCCATCACTCTACAACATAAGTGGCAGCAGGGGGAGCAAAGCCAATAGCTCTGGCTAAAACACTTATCAGATCCCAAGGAGACACCTATTGGCTATGCCAATGCTTGTTTCCTTTTCTCTCCTGGTCTTTTATCTCCAGCTCTCTTTTTCCTCTCTTTTTGTGCCAGAAGTAGTGCTTGAAATGGAACAAAAAAAAGGGCAGGTTCTCTGTAGCAGATTACCTGCTTGTTTCTGAGAAGTGCAGGTATTCTCTAATTAAAGGTATTGCATTTATCTGGTACTCTCCTCCTCAAAATAAAAAGTGCCGGTACTCCGTACAGGACAGAACCGGCCCATTTAAAGCACTGGCCAGGAATGGACACAAAATGGCCGTTGGGTGTTCCTTCAGACAGTCTGATGCACTGGCTGGCGGATGTCTGCGGCTTTCTTTAAACTACTCCCTTTTATTATTTACAGATCAGATATTTAGCAGATTTATGAGGTGTGCCCGTACGATGCTGGATCGCATGAAATTAATTCAAGTTTGAGCCTAGCTATCAGTTAGGGACGGCGTCAGCGTTTGTTGCGCCCAGGGTGACAAATGTTGTTGACGCCCCGCCACCACAACCAGTTCTTTTTTTTTTAAGTTGATTTGTATGGCTCTCTCTGGCACATATTAAAGATATAGGGGCAGATTTACAAGCCCATTGAGTCACTTTTGCGCTGTCGTTGCGTCACTTTTGTGACGCATCGGCGGCGTAAAAGTTGCGGCCCATTTACAAAGTGATGCATCTAAGGAGATGCGTCATGTTTTAAAGCCCTGCGTGACATTATACCAGGTATAATGTATGCAGGGTGGGCGTTCCCACGTAGGAAAGCCTCGTAAAAGTGACGCAGTGAAATCTACAAGATCTCACTGCGTGACTTTTAGGATGCCACTGTGTCAAAACCTTACGCCTGCTTGAAGCAGGCGTAAGGAGTGACGCAGTGTATTGGGAATAGACCGCAACACGCATTGCTGGAGTTACACCGTGCTTGCGACGCAACTCCAGCAATGCGTGACTTTTCCGTCAACAGAGGTGTCAGAATTTCTGACGCATCTGTCAATCCTTGCGCCATGGTGCGCCGTATTGTAAATACGGCGCATCCATGGTGACGCAAGGGTTTTGCATGGTGGCGCAGGGAAATTGACGCATCTCTACAGATGCGTCACTTTCTTTTAAATCTGCCCCATACTTTATAAATTAAGAGCATATCAAAGGGTTCTGAATGGTATCCTTCTAATAGACGCTTATAAAAAATATTTTCTCTAGGAACAGTCTGCCTTTCACTATAAGATATATTTTGAAATCATTTGTTTTATCTTCAACGTGAAAGATTTGCACATTTGGCAGCCTAGCTTACACAGTGTGTAATACAACTTTAAGATAATGAGTTGCATATCCAAACAGAGACGTTTTAAGGCATGGGCAAAGTGGGCTCTGGCCCAGGGCCCCAGCCTTTCAGGGGGCCCCATGTTAGAGCCAGCTCTGTTCTGCAAAGAGTCTTGCCCTAATTACCTTGAATAATTCTTCAACAAATTATTTTAAATACCATTTTCCTTTAATTTATTTTCAATGAGTGTGACATGGGAGACTCTATACCAGACACTTTGCAGAGAAATGTTGTGTTGATGTTTCGAGCAACATCCATAAAAAGTTTCCTTTAGGACAAAACAGGATCACTCATAGGAGAAATGGGAGGGGGTCACTGATATTATTTGCAATATTAGTGAACTGATGCTGTGTTACATTATTATAAACACGTCACTATCCCTCAATATTAGATGTAAACACGTTTAGAATTTGCAACAACGGGCCTGTGCACTGTCAGGGACCTGGCCAAAGAGATCATGAAAGAGGTGAAATTGGATCATAAACCCAAAGCTGTTCCCAGTAGGGGCCCCCAAAATATGTTTGGCCCAGGGCCCACAAAATCCTTAAAATGTCACTGTATCCAAAGTGCTTTCTGTTACAGGCTGTGATCTCTTACCACTATAAATACACAAGTTACCAGTCCCAAATGTACCAACAAGGATTCAGCTCTATGACTTGCTGATTACACACAGACTTCTGCAGTGGTTGCACTAACCAGCTGAAGTTTCATAATGAGAGTGTATTTCCCACTAATTAGTTTAACATAATTTCTTTTACATTTAAGTTGTGTGCATTATTTTATCTGGTGGTGAAAGACAGAAACTGTTACAGGAGTTTTTTTTAGCTATGTCTTTGACCCCACATTCACTGACTCGCCTCGGTGCACTCGGGATCACAGATCCCATGCCTCTTTTCATGGGGCCTCCACAAATATAACGAGCCTGACCCGGCAGGCGTGGCCTCAGGTCTGCCGACAGCGCGGAGCTCAGCTGTAAGTGCTGGTGTCAGGGTCAATTATTCAGACAGATCCCGAGCACGGTAGGAGCTTTTCAATGCCTCTGGACAGCTCCTGAGCTGCAGCTAAGGGAGGACCCCCCTCAGTCTGCACAGTCAGGCCACAGGATAGACCAACCATCCTCAACCGCGTGGGTGCGGTTGTCCGTCTTTTATTCCCACAAGGACGGATGCTATTGAAATGAAAAACAGACAAAGGTACTCACTGCGAAGGCTTTAGGTAGGAAGATGCTACCAGTGCTAGCTGATTTTCCAATGCGAGTGGCTTCCCTTGAGCTTGCCGCCCAGTGCAGTGGCACAGGTCCTACCGCCCTAAAGCCGGAGCTGCTGTCAATGAACCATCAATTCATCTTCACCGAATGTGCTTGAATGGAAGGCTCATATTGTAGATTCAGCAGCTTTGAATGTCTTCAGGGGTCTTTGTGAGGGAGTCAAACACCCTTACAGTCAGGCTTACTTGTGAGCATTGTGTTTCCACAATCAAAATGATTGCATGTTCCTGCTTAGTGCACGCTGGAAAGCGAACCGAGGTACTGGGACAGACAGTGATTTGCAGAGGATAACACAATTTGAGCAATGTGGTAAGCTGGGATTTAAACCAATTCTTGTTACAACAGTCTGCTATTTAGTATCTAGACAGTGGTTCTTAACCTTTTGACCACTGTGGACCCTCCACTTTATCCTTAATGGAATCCGGGGACCCCATTGAATAATTATTGGAATCTTGGTACCCCCTCTGAGTCATTCGTTGAAAGTCGTGGACCACAGCTTAAGCAATTGTGTTCATTTGAACCTCCCCCAAGACAATAATGGTGTGATCAGAGCAGGCCCCAGAGCCAGCAGGTCACCTCTAGGAGGAGATAGCCATAAGAAGAGAAGATTTAGGAGACCACGGTCTTCAATGGCAAGAGGAGGCCTAAGGGAGTGGAACTGTGACGTCACAAACAATGGTGTGGAGCCCCATTGGTGGTCAGGATGCCAGTGTGGGGGTAAATGGACAGCTGGAGAGGATAAGGGTGGGCACCTCAGGTAGAGAGTGCACCACAGAGGTGTCCTGAATTCCCATATGGAAGGGACATCTAGTAGGAAACACGACGTCAGCGAATGATGTGGGAGGCAAAGGCTTGGGAGAGGAGAAGGCACCCCTGCTGTGAGACAACAGCAGGCAGAGAACTTTGGGGACACCTTGGGAATGGAGTGACAGCTGTAGGTTTCTCCATGAGTATTGTACAGGCCATGGCAGAGGTGCAAATGCGGAAGGTGAGAAAGAAGGTAAAACAGGGGTCTTAATGTGGGTTGGGCGGTGAGGCAGGTTGGAACAGGCTGTGTGGTGAGCGAGGAAGAAGACATAGAGGAGCTGTCTGGAACGTGATTGGATGAGGGGAGCAAGAGTGAAGACATGGAACAGCCAGCCATGATGGTGACAGGTGTGGGGCAAAAGAAAAATATGGCATTGGTGGTGTGCAGGACAGAAGAGGAGAATTTTGTTGGGCTGACGGGAACCGCTGGGAGTGCAGATGTTGGGGACAGGTGAAGAGAGAGCTGCAACCTCTGGCGTTGCCAGAAAGTGCCTGATGTTGCAAAACTGCACCTTTCCAAGGGACAGAGAGACGGCTGACTGGATATTGGTGACAAAAAGGCAGAGGCGATCAGTGCTCCCAAGGACAGAGGTGCAGGACTCTGTGTGTGAGTGTGGGAACTGCTGGTGCTGAGTCTGGGAAGGCAATGAGGAGGGGAATGTGAGGAGATGAAGGGGTGACAGGAGCACGAGTACGAGGCAGTGATGGAAAAGTTCCTTGAGAAATTGTGGGCAAGTTGGGAGAATTCTCTAGAGGAGAAAGGATGCAGCAGGAGACACCTGGCAATGCTCTGCAAGGAGGGGAAGGGGCAGAGGGGGCAGAAGGGGGTTGTGGGAAAGTTCCAGTATCAATTTAGTTGAAGTCGGTGGCCCAGTGCTAGGCAAAATATGCAGACGGTCAGAGACGTTAGTGTTAAAAGAGTGTTGTACCGAAGACTTCTGCATACCATATTTTCAACCATGGATGCAGCACTGGGTCACCAAAGTGTAGTCAGTGAAGGCAATGGAAGATATAATGCAGGCCAAACTGGAGAGGGAGATTGAGGCTAGCAGGATGGTGGGCCCGTTCTCTGATTTACTGTTACCCAACCTGATAATTTCCCTGCTTGGGAAAGTGCCTAAGAAGGCATAGGAAGAGTTCAGGCTGATACACCACTTGTCCTGGCCTAAGGGGTGGAGGAGTCAGTGAATGATTTCATTGACAAGCAGAAGTACTCAGTTAACTACACAGCCTTGCTGAGGCAGTGGCAAGGGTGTAGATGTGCGGGAAGGGAGCAAAGATGGGACAGACTGACACCTATTCAGCTTTTGCCAGTTCACCCCTCAGACTTCTCACTGGGAATTCAGTTGGGGGCCAACATTTCATCAACAAGGCATTGCCCATAGGGGTTTTGTGGACTTGTGCAGAATTTAAGGGATTCAGTACCTTTTTGGAATAGATGGTAAAATCTGAGGCAGGTTTGGAGAAAGTGATCCATTATTTGGACAACTGTTTGTAGCGAAGGCCGGGAGCAATGGAGTGGGTGTGAGGCTAATGCAATGATTCAGCATGTGGTCAGCAAGTTGTGGGTACTGCTAGCAGATGAGAATACAGAGGGATCTACCTAGACCCTGACATTCCTGGTGCTGTAACTAGACTCAGTAGCCATGATCTGCAGATTACCCAACAAGCTAGCAACATTGCGTGTCCTGCTGCTTGAGGTGAGCTGAGGCACGTACAGCAGGTTTTGGGCATGAGCTTTGCCTTTAGGGTGGTTGCACTGGGCAATGTTTTCTGTGGACGGTTGGCCTCATCCATGAAAGGGGCCTCCAAACCCCTCTACAGAGTACGAATGAGGAAGGATTTGCATACCTTGTGCAGATTTTTGGATAAGTCAATGGGGTAACGATGTGGATGTCTCCTGATCTGTATGAGCAAGATGTCAGGATTTTCTTTGCTGCGTCAGGCACTGGGGAATTTGGAGTGTACTGGAGCAAAAAATGGTGTGCAGAGCATTATCACCGTCTATAGAATTACAATGGTACTTGGGGTCACACCATATGGCGTGCTTCCTACCATCCTGGCCTCAGAGCACTACAGGGAGTCCTTCCCCATGTGAGATTCTGCTTGTAGCAGCAGAGTTCACACTCGTAAGCAAAGGGAGTAAGAGGCAGTGTAGGGGGTGAGATGACCTGAGGGGCTTCTGCTTTCACCTCTTGCAGCAAACTTAGGAGTTGATTTACAGGCCCGTTGCGCCACCGGTGGGTCACTTTTAATATGGAAAAAAGTGACGTACCAGCAGCGCAAAGGGCTTGTAAATAAGCCTCTTAGTGCCTCCAGATGGCTACCACCCCACTCGCGATGACCAGGGGAGAAAGTTAAGACAGCATCAGAGATTCAATTCTATAACAAGCATTTGCAATGTAATAGGTCACGTATTTGTGAAAGTTTGAGCTATTAGTATCATTCCCTACATAAACAAGAAAAAAGAATTGGGTTTTTGAGAAGATCGAGCAGTTTACAGTCCACTGGGCATGGTATAGACAAGAGATGCCAACATTTACTGCTTTAAAGTGCTTTAATGCATGGGAATCCACTGTTAATTTGTCTCAACCCAATATATAAAACGAAAACTGATAACTTCTTTCACGTTAAAGTGGATTACTAAGCATGGGCTGCCTGAGGGAATTGTGGGAGAGAAGTTAACGAGGGAGAGCTGATGGCCCAGAATATGAAGTCACTGAAAATAACAGCCAGTGACGTGCGGAAGAGGCGGCACAGTGAAATTCCTTAATCGTACTCTTGAAAGTGGGGGTTCTTATCACTTACCCCACCACCAAATGCTGGAGGCGGGAGTCCCCGACCCCTCGCTTCAATGTTAAGCTAAGTAAGGACACTGTCTGAGATAGCCCTGCTCACCCCCTTAGTAGCTTGGCACGAGCAGCCAGGCTTATCTCCAAGGCACGAGTGTACAGTATGTGCAACCACACTCACAGCAACCCAATGATGTCACCACAAATAGACTCCACACAAGTTTTTATAAAATTAGTATAATCTTTAAATAAGAAGTTATACGATATGACCACATGATACAAAACCAACATATAAGAATGGGTAGTATTCTTTCCGGAGGGTTGGTAGGTTTTAATCACAACCACCGCTTCAAACCAACAGTGAAGCTCACTTCTAACTGTTTTCAAAAGGTTAGGCCAGTCGTTTTGTTTGAATCACACAAGTTGCAAAAGAAAACAAATACTGCAATGCGTAACGATATTCTCTTGTATTGTGCAACAGTAACAATGCCATACGTAGCGCCACAGTCATGTACTTTGCAATAGAAGGAATAATGCAATGTGTATCACCACCAGCATGCCCTGTACCAGGAAGAAACAAAGCAATGCGTCACGCTACAATCCTGTACTGTGCAAGGAAGAATTAATGCACTGCGCCACGTTATAATCAGATACTGTGCAAGGAAGAACTAATGCAATGCGCCACGTTACAATCAGGTAATCTGCATGGGAAAAATAATGCAGTGTGTCGCGCAGCAAGCATGTAGTTCGTCAGGCACAAATGAGGTCAGGTGTCTTACGATAGTTCATTAGCAGCAATAATGCAAATTGTAATACAACAGTTTAGGTGCTCCTTTAACAGTGCCCCCAGTATGGATCAATGATGACACAAAAGTACTGCTTCTCACTCCGGCCCCAGTACTGCCCCTACTTGGGTCAGCACGGGCCGAGATCTGAGCTAAAGCAACAGGCTCGCGCAGCTGACAGAAGCGAGAGGCCAGGAGAGTGTCCCTCCGGGCCCGCACCCCACCCCAGGAGGTGATCCACGTTACCTGCGGGGGCGCGACCCCACTCTCCTCTCCGATGTCAGCGACTTGAGCCTTGATCCAGAAGTCCGTCAGGCTGTGCGGCCAGCTCGGGCCGGTGGCTCAGCTCCTCCAGGGCTGCCGGTCCGGGCCGCTGCTGATTTTCTCCAATGACTAGTCCCTCCCTCCAGCGGTCTCAGTGACACCGAGACCTGCCCTCAGCACTGCGGAGACTTTACTTCAGATTCGGTGCACACCCTACCCAGGCAGTCCTCACCAGCATCTCAGGTTGCACCTCGACACGCACACTGCGCGTCTGAGACTCACCTCTTCTCTGGTGTTCACGATGACCCGGCGCTCTTCACCAGCGTCTCTGCTTGCACCTCAACACGCACCCTGCACGTCCAAGTCTCTCCTCTTCTTCCGATGCACACGATGACCAGGCGCTCCTCACCAACACCCTGGCTGCCCACGACATACACTCTGCGTGTCTGAGACTCACTTCTTCTTTCGGTACACACGATGTCCAGGCGCTCTTCACCAATGCCCTGGCTGACACATGACACGCACTCTGCACGTCCGCGTCTCACCTCTTCTCCTGGTGCACATGATGACCAGGCGCTCCTCACCAACACCCTGGCTGCACCACGACACGCACTCTGTGTGTCTGAGACTCACTTCTTTTTTGGGTGCACACAACGACAAGGCGCTCCTCACCAACGCCCTGGCCTGCACCACGACACGCACCCAGCCCGTCTGAGTCGTACTTCTTCTTCCCGTGCACACCACGACCAGGCATTCCTCACCAACGCCTTGGCCTGCACCACGACATGCACCCTGAGCGTCCGAGACTCAGCATACTCCTGCGTGCCCACGATCACAAGGCACCACCTCTGAGGGTCTCAAGCTGCAAAAGCACGCGCACACAGCGTTGCTTGGGACTTCTCAAGAAACTTTTATGATCCTGTATTTCCAAACAGGGAGCTAGCTCACCTCGGGACCTTGGGGTTACAAGACACAGCACAAAGCACATTCTTCAAGCAGGGGGACCCAGCGCCTCCAAGCACAGTCCCAACAGCCTCTCCCTTGGTTAGAACAGCAAACTGCAGACCAGCCCCAGATCACGATGCAAGGATTGGTCTTTCCACAGCAGTCTCTTCAGTTGCTCCTTCTATAGCAGAGGTTCCTCTTGACCACAGAATGGGTCCAAGCCTTTTCAGTCTCAATCCACTTCTGTTTCATTCCCACGTTCAGGGGTTTCAGCTCTCATAGTTATACCCCTTAATGTCTTTGAAGTTCGTTTGTGCTCAGGGGTCCCTGACCCCTCCCTAAATCAGTTCTGGGTGTCTCCCTCCCAGTGTCACCTCTCTCCCTTTGATACTGGGGGTCTGGATCCTTAATCACTCAGCAGGAGATGGGTCAATTGGTTTATAGCACCAGCCCAGGCCTTTTCACCTCCCGGGCTTCTCCTCCCCCTACTCTCCAGATGTAGGGCAGCCTGGTACAACCTCAACCCCTCCCTGGGTCAAGACCTCTCCCAGCTCCTCTCACCTTTCAGATCCAGACAGACAATCCACATTTTACCAGAGAAACACAGAAATGCCTAAAGCAGAAAAACTCAGCCACTTTCTAAAAGAGTGGTTTCTGAACACACAGTGACAAAACCACCTTCACAGAAAGATGTGTTATGACACTGTGAGTTCACACATACTAAACTTCAACTCTCCATCTAAACTTACAGGAAACTAGGCTACCAAAACACAATACCCGGCCTCCCCCATTCTGTGCTATGGGCAGGATGGCCTTTCAGCAGTGAAAAACAAAATGGAGTGTTTTTCACTGTCAGGACATAACAAACACCTTAGTATATATCCTGCCTTTTACCTACACTTCACGCTGCCCACGGATTACCCGGGACCTACCACAGGGGTGCCCAATGTGTATGTAAAAGGGAAAGTCAGGCCTGACAAGTGGTTGCACATGTCAGGACAACATGCTAACTTAGCAAACTGCGCGCAGGCCCTACACTGCAGGCCTGAGTTCCCTTCTCCGCTCGCCTTTTCATTACTAGCCCTGGCACACACAGTGCAAATCACTAGGGACTTTACTAGTAAGGCAAACATACCAATCATGGCCAACCAATTACCATTGTATTTTACATAGGGAACACTTGTACTTTGACACTGATCATCGGTGGCAAAGTACTCAAAGCATCTAGATTGCAAAGGAGGCAGGGGCAAAAAGTCAGGGGTAATCACGCCAAGATATGCTAGGTCTAACAAGCATGTTTTATTGGCTTGCTTTAAAGCAGTGGCGAGCGCCCATGCAGCTTTGTTTTGCATTTCAATAAAATACTGAAATATAAAGCATGGCATCAGTGAAGCGGGCGTCGTGCTGATATTGGAGCCTAGGTACACAAAAAACAAGCACAGTCTCAGTGCTCCACTGATTTTATTCTACGTCTTGGAAACCATCCTACTCTAGTCAGCAATGCAGAAAGGAGCTGGTTGACCTTATAGCCCCCAGTGAGAGGACCAAAAGAGTGTGATCCTGCAGCATTAATACGTTTGTGGAAGATCAGAAGTTATCGTCATTCCATGATGTTATGTGTGAGTCAACACCTACGAAGTCAGCAAAAGTAAACCTGGAGACCATGTAGACTAAACATGGAAGCAGGGATTTGGGGGCCACCAGATAATTAACAAGCGCTTCTTGGATCTGAGAGTGAGGCCACAGCCATGTAGACTTGAAGGTAAGTTGGAGCCTTGGAGAATTAAAGTGAACAGGACCATTTCTGGGAACCTGAGAGTGAGAAGGAGCCGGTGGGGCATTAGGAGAGGTGGTGTTAGCGGGAATCTCAGGGCCCTAGTGTGTGCAGAGCAACAGGGGAGCTGAAAGTAAACAGAAGCCTCCGGGAATCTCAAGGTGAAGATGGGCTTCACTTGCCTGTAGCCTCTTCAGGTCTCAGTGAGAGTGGAAGCCTCTGGGATTTGAGTCCTAAGAGTGGAAATGAGCTTCAGGGTCCTGAGGTAGAACGGGTAGTTTGGGACCCACAGGTGGTGAGCAAGAGCCTCACTGTCTTAGAATAAGCAGGGCACACAGTTCCTCGAGAGTAAATAGAGCCCAGACTTACAGGTAAACATGATCCTCTGGGGAGCTGTGGGCCAAGGACAGTGAGAATCCACAAGAATGACCAGAAGCTTTAGGGTCTCCTGGCAGGTAGGGAACTCTGGGATCTAAGGGTGTGCAAGGTTTAATGAGATTTAAAGACCTGAAGATGAATAGCAAGGGGCCAGTGCTTGAGCTGCAGTGGAATATTGGTGCTTCCAGGCTTGACCAGTGTTGCTGACCCTACAAGCTGTAAATTGATTCATGTACCACAAATTTCCCCCAAAATTAGCCCAGGTACTAAACAAACAATAGTTTACGAAACATTGCGATCCGCGAATGTTCCTCTTTTTGTTGAGTCCCCAGGCCTATTTTTTGTCGCAATTGTAGTTTTATTGGGCCCTAGGCTCACATGCTGAGAGGAATGACCACACGGACACCGAAGTAAGGTACTGGAACTGGCCCTGGGCACGTGCGCCTGGCCCCTTTTATTAGCAGGGTCACCTGACTGGTGACACCTGTGATGGGTGGGTGTGCAGTGTGGGGTGCAAACAGAGGTGGAACACTAGAACATGTCCAACAGGACACTACATCCCTCCCAAACTTTAATGAAAAAGAAACAAACAAAAGTCCAACCTATGAAGAAAACAAACAACAATACACAGCACCAATGAGTCTCTTCAAGCCATCTACTGGTGTTGGATTCTATTTACAAAGTTCAAATAGCGGTGCATCAGGAGCTGTGGTGGAGTCCACTTTGGAGATCTTCTTGCAGGCGCTCAGGCTCCAGTGGACAGCCAACCTGCAGATAC
This sequence comes from Triturus cristatus, assembly GCF_964204655.1. Classification (NCBI taxonomy): domain Eukaryota; kingdom Metazoa; phylum Chordata; class Amphibia; order Caudata; family Salamandridae; genus Triturus; species Triturus cristatus. The sequence continues at coordinate 887,288,193 of NC_140590.1, read as the reverse complement.
TGAGTATGACCATGGTGGACGAAGACTTTCCTTGGAGGCGATGATGCTTTGTAAGGAGTACTGGAGGGACTTCATGCCCACTCACGGTTGTCTTCTGGCAGGTGCACTTGCTAGATGTGGTGCCATAGATGCCAAGCAGCTGGTGACAGGTGAGTAGACGGCCACACTATGAAGCGTGGGGCCTGGATGCAAATTGTGCTTGCTAGTGGATTCTGGTTGGTCCGCCCGCGAAGCTGCCACCAGTGGCGATTCTGAACCCTGGTGGCTGGCTTGTGCTGATGAACCCCTTCTTCAGTGCTGGCGCAAATCCTCTGTCCTGTCTCTCTTCTCCTTTTCCTTCTTGCGTGCCTGAAGTGGTTGTTTGCCCTGTGGCGTCGTGCCACTCTCCTTTCCTCCTTTGCGGAGTGGCGTCCTGCTGTGCTCTTCTCCTTCTTCCGACCAGGTTTGTTACTCGGATGTGGCGTCCCGCCACATGTCTCATGTTCGCGCCACATGGACATCTCGCTGGTCGTGTCCGGTTCTTGGGACGATCTTTACTTTGCTGCTGACCTGTCGCAGGTCTGTCCTGTTGGTAAGACGGGCTTCTTCTCCTTGAGGACCTCTTGCACGCCCCGTCCCCTCCTCAGGGGTTTTCGCAATGCTCCTCTGCTCTTCACTCGAGTGCGTTGTGCTTGCGCCTCAAGGCTGCGCTGTCGTGGTGCGACAGCTTGATCCTGCCTCCGTTCATGCATGGCAGGGTTGGTCACTTCGAATGACGTGCTCCTTGTTTGCGGTGCGAATGTGGAGTCCGGCCACATGTCGCCTGTCGTCGGAGCACATGTTGTGGTGGCAGCTTGCCACGTGGAGTGTGCGACTCTCCTCTTGCCTATCTGGGGCCACTGGTGACTCCATCTTGAGGCAGTGTGAGGGAGGACACTCTGCTGTCTTCAGCCCGCTGTGGGGCTTTGCTGGTGCAGTGGAGATGTGGAGGCTCTCTGCTGCCTTTAGCATTGCTCCTTCTCTTTGTAGAGGTCTCTCTCTCCTGGACGTTTGTCCGTGCTGATAAGCTTCTGGGTGCATGCATCGTGCACCTCGTACTTCGCGCTCTTGTACCTTCTTTAGTGCGCTGTCTTCTGGAGCTTGGCGTACCCATTTTCCTTGCTTGCTGTGACATCTGCTCACCACAGGTGCTTGTGGAGCAAAACCCTTGCTTGCGGTGGCATAGGTCAGCCACTAGGAGTTGCACGCTCTGTAACCGTCCTCCACGTACTTCCAAGTGGGGCTTGCTTTCCTTCTTGGCTATGCTCCTCTTTTCTGCTTGACGCTGGTGCAGCTTTGGGCTTCTTGGGACTCTTGGTGAGGTGTGATGGTCTTTCTCCTTCTAAAGTATACGCGTCCCATTGGGGCATGTGGTGCATTCATCATAAGTCCTGGCTGTGTCTCTTGTGCTGTTCCTGCTGCTGTTCCTGCTGTTAGGGGCAAGGACACTGTTGCTCTCCTTTAGAATTTGTTAGGTCCTGCGGGGCGGCAGGCTATTGACTTAGTCTTTCCTGTGTGAAGGTGTAGGTCACAGCAGTTTGCTTGAATTGTGTTGGGGCCTTAGCACGGTGCAATACTTCACTCCTAGGTGGCACTGCAGAATCAGTCCTAGGCCCAGTAGCTTTCTTGATGCTGCGGGTGTGGTGTAAGCTGTGTTGAGACGCGGTCACTGCAAGTGACCCAGGGTAGTCCTCTTTGCAGCTGCAGGTTGAGTTGAGTGTTGGCAGGGAGTGGTGGGAGCTGGGAGCTGCTCAAACTGGCTTCCCTTCCCTCCCTGGCAGCCTCATCTGTGTTAGCCTGGTGAAAGGACTTGTCAGCTTCCTTAGGCATGCTAGGGCAGATTCCCTCAGGTTTGCTTCATGCAGCCCACTATTCTTATATGAGGTGTGGCTTATTGACCGCTAGGTTGCGCTGCGGTCCCTTATGGTTTTCTCTGGTGCTGCTAGTTTGCAGGTGCCGTTGTGGGACGTTGTCCCAGTGTGATTATGCGTCACTATGTGGCACTGCAGTGGTCGCGGCCACCTTCCTCACTTGCTGCGTGGATGCTGGGGATGTCGGTGTAGGGAGAGACACAAAAACTTGTTTCTGGACGAAGCCCTCAGCATGGTGCTCTTCTGTTTGGACTGCGTCTCTTTCCTTATATGCAGAGCTGCAGCTGGCAGTCCTCTCGCAAATCCAGTCCTGGACAGGCCTGCCGCATGCAGGGATTTCCTGTGTGGACGCGCTGTAGCCACATGGCCGCCAGGTAGCGCTGCAGCGCCATCTCTCTACAGGCCGCTGCAGTCTTTCCTGCAACTGCGGGCCTTGGAGGCTGTTGAAGCCAATGCCGGGCTTCCCTCAACTGTGGTGCTTCCGCTCATCGCACCTCTTCGCTGGAGCAGCTGGCGGCGGGCAAGGGAGCTTCCCAGTGCCTGAGCAGGTATGAGGGCATAAACCTGTTCACCGCGCTGCCATGCCTTTACTTCGTCCTCAGGCTCCCCACTCTGGAGGCGTTGCTCAGGGTCTCCGCCCAATAAGATCATGCTCTCCCTTCGGTACTTTTGGGAGCATATGGGGTGTGTTCCCCCACAGGTATTGTTCCGCTTGCCATCGGACTCGATCTTTCGCTTCCTGGGGCAACGAACTGCTGCACAGGGTAGGGTGTCGGCGTGGGAAGCCTGGTCACTCCGTAGGGAGGTGACGTGCGCTAGGAGGGCGAGGCAGGGCCAATCTCTACTCCTATCACCAAGCCACTTCATCAGCAAGAGGGTGGGCACAGTCCTCTCGCCTCATGCGGGCGATGCTGGTGTGGTGCCGATCCCATCGCATGCAGGCACCTTGAGCCTGGTGCTGGCTTCAGCACTCCGCCACCTTCCACGAATCTCTCGCTGATTGGACGGTCAGTACGGCGGGCTGCAGCCGGGTCAGCATGCAGCTGGATGCAGGGGAAACTGGAGGGTTGTGTCCAGGCATGCCACAGCCCCAGTGCTTCGGTCGCTTCAGCAGCAGGTGAGGGGTGCTTTAAGTGCAAACTATACTTCCCCCCACGACTCACTGGAGGACTGCTGACCTTGTACATGCGGGGATCGACCCCCTCGTCGCCATTGTGGTGTCTTGGGCCCTAGGTCCACATGCTGGGCGGAATGACCACACGGACACTGAAGTAAGGTACTGGAACTGGCCCTGGGCACGTGCGCCCAGCCTCTTTTATTAGCAGGGTCACCTGACCAGTGACCCCTGTGATGGCTGTGTGTGCAGTGTGGGGGTGCAAACAGAGGTGGAGCACTAGAACGTATCCAGCAGGACACTACACCAATGTCTCTGTAAGTGTCTCATGTTTTCTTGAATATTATGTCCGGTTGCGTCTTGGCGTATTTGCAGATAAAACACAAATTTAGGTTAATGCTTATCTCTCAAACATCTTCAAACCTGTTTGATTATGGATGTTTCAGGCGGATGAGGCCAGGATTAAAAAAGGGAAAGACCGCTACCACCTTGTAAGACTGCCACGCGCACAACCGGACCCCACTGAACGTTTCACGAGAGTGAGTGGCAACGAAAGGAGCCATCTTTGCTTTCTTTGGAATCACGCGGGTTGTCTGTGATTCATCTCCGGGACCTGTACACGCCGCGGGTCACTCTTTTCCAAATGCCCCCTTCCTTAAATGTAACACACTGCATGATTCTATATGAAGGAGCTCAGGGAAATCAATTTAACAGAACGTCCAAGCGGGATAGGAGCTAAAAAACAGCAGAGAGATATATTCAAAAGAACACGAGAGATAAAACTGATAAATTGATGTGACATAAATCGCATGCTGTGCATATATCTTAGGACAGGCTGCCATCAGGAGGACAAGACGGGGATTTCAAAGTTGTCATTTCTTTTACTGCAAGATTCATTCAGGTCACGCTTTAAGCGGTACTCGTGGCCAGGGTCTATCAGACAAATGTTTGATTCTGGCTTCGGAAAGAGACGCCCGAGAATGTTGCATCAGAAAGGGGCATATAATATGCTCTATGGAATTCATGTTAGACGCCCTTCACATCTAACAAGGGCTTCAATTGGAATTCCATAGAGCATATTATCAAGCCCATTATCGCCGTTTTAGCGGCAGTTTTCTGCCGCTAAACCGGCGATAATTTTATCGCCTGGCTTGTTAATATGCCTCTATGTTTGTTCATGTGTTTATTCATTTATTTATTTATGATACTCGTCGAGTGTTCGCAGCTCCTGGCCGATTTCCGGTCGCGTAGCACATGACACACCATTTGGGCAGTGGGAAATAAAAAGTAGTTGAAGCCAAAACGTAAACCCCTCGAGTCAAATTATGTAAAGTTAGCTCTGGTAAAGAGCGGATTAGTACTTATATCTGCGCCAACACAGTTGGGAATACACTTGTGCTGGTCAGGAAGCGCACATTGCATACACCGATTCAGCCGCCTGAGCAGGTTGCGATTTTATAGAACATTGAAACTGCATGGGTGCAACTGGAAGCAGAGCCCAGGTGAAACTGTTTATGTGGCAGGGGCTCGGGCTACGAGCAAAACATTTATTCTAGTATTAGACTGCCGAACACATCACAACAAGCCTCACTTCGACCACACATAAGAACTTTTCCACAGAATGAACGATAGGTTTGTCAGGAACCGACAGCTTTTCTCACAGATCTGGGGCATATTATCAAGACAGGCGATAAAATTATCCCCGCTAAAACGGCGATAATGGGCTTTATAATACACGCTATGGAATTCCAATTGAAGCCCACGTTAGATGTGAAGGACATCTAACCTGAGCTTCAATTGGAATTCCATAGAGCATATTCTCAAGCCCATTATCGCCGTTTTAGCGGCAGCTTTCTGCCGCTAAAGCGGCGATAATTTTATCGCCTGGCTTGATAATATGCCCCTTAATTTTTTCGAAGGCAATAAACATGGATTTCATTTAGGGGTCGCAGCTGTGACACCTGGCTTCCCCTTTGCTACCCTTAGCACTGTCTTTGCGACCCCTGGCCTCAGAGGTGGCAAATTCAGTGCCAGGTATACAGGGGCAGCTGGGGGGCTGTACTCTCTCTTAATTTTCTGTCATTTTTTTTATTACACTACTAGTGAATAAATAAAATATACATATTCACTAATAGTGTAATAAAAATGGAGTACAATAAGCTGGAATATGCCCTTCCATGGCAGCTGAGGTAATTAAAAAATGCTTTTTAAATGTATGTTGTATGCTTGCTTGGGGGTGAGAGTGTGTTTATGTGAGAGTGTATATGTGTGAATTTGTGTGTATGTGTAAGTATGAGTGTGTGACTGAAAGTGGAGGTCAAAGGGCATATGATGTCCTTTCCACTACCATTTGTATTTTGGTGAATTGATGTCAATGGCAATAAACCTCATTCTTTCTTAGGACCGTGCTTGGATAATATTTGGGGGCATATTATCAAGAACGGCGTTAAACTTATCGCTGCTTGCGGCGATAATGGCCTTGATAATATGCCCTTGAGAATTCCAATAGAAGCCCATGTGCACACCAGAACATGGACTTCTATTGGAATTTTCAAGGGCAGATTATCAAGCCCATTATCGCCGCTTTAGCAGCAGTTTTCTGCCGCTAAACCGGCGATAATTTTTAAAGCCGTCCTTGATAATATGCCCCTCAGTTCAGCATGCAGCAGAATAAAAGCTATTTTTAACCTCTCTAGACTCATCGCACAATTTCAGCCTGCAGATACGTGAATTCAGACTCAGTGGGAGGCAGCGCTTTTCAAGGAAAACTGCTTCATCCAACTTTTCTTTTAAAATGCTAATTTATTAGTAACCTACATTTTTATGAGATTCCAGAGTGTTTTGTTCCCAGGTGTTTCTATTAAATTCTTTGAATGAATGGAAGGCAACTTGTATAGCGCACTGTTACTCCTAGGAGTGTTCTGGCGCTCTGCATACAAACCATCACTGCCAAGTGTATTTCAGTTAATTTATACTGTTTAAAGAGCCACGTTGACAGTTTCCTCCTGAAAAGGAGGTTGCAGCAATAGTTCGCAACTCAAGTGGAAGCTTGTTCCATGCTGACGACCCTAAGAAAGAAAAGGACCTTCCCCCAGCCCTGGTACATCGAATCCTGGGAATTCTGGCCCGGAGGGTGTGAGCTGATCGGGGCGTCAAAACTAATCCTTGCCCTGAGATAGCCTGCGCCTGTATAGAGAGCCCCATGGGCCAACACAAGTGTTTTACATAAGATTCTCTTCTTTATCGAGAGCCAGTGAAGAGCGGGATCATGTGTGTTTTCAGAGGCAGGCCCAGAAGGGTGCGGGCCATTTGCGTTCTGGAATAACTGCAATCTATTAATAAGATACTCAGGTAGTCCCAAATACAGAGCGTTACCGTAATCCAGCCTTGATGTTATCAGTACCTGTATGACCAGTTTCCTGGCTGCAAATGAGAAAATATGTAAAAACAGGTCCCCACCACCCTTTTAACCTGAAGTTTGAAAGAGAGACAGTCATCGAATTTGACACCAAATTCTTTACTGAACTTCACTGACACCCTGGGAGGGGGGCGTCAGTTGGCCAAAAGGTCTGTCATGTCTCAGGGGCTTTAAAACCTAAAAATAGCAGTTTGGTCTTATCTGCATTGCATTTAAGCTGATGGTGAGCTAACCACTGGAAAACAGCGGATAGACAGGATTTGATGGTTTCGCCCAGGAACTCTGCCTCCCTGCCCCCGAAGAACAGAAGCTGAGTTTCGTCAGCATAGGAAATCATTCCAAGGCATGGGCAAGTGAAGCTAGTGGAGTGAGATACACATTAGATAGAGAAGGGCTCAAGGCTGTGCCCTGTGACACTCCCACTGACTCCAACGAGAACGGAGGGATCCAGACCACTTGACCTCTGCCCTCTAAAAAAGAGGCCAACCAGTCCAAGGCATGACCCGCTATTTCGATGGATTGGAAACACTAGGAGTTTGGCATGGGATAACGTAGAGCTTTACTCTGTGAGTGACTTGGCGAATTAACCACGTGATCTGAAAGCACATTTTCAAACCAAAGAGCTTCATACATTTATTTCAGCTGTCAAAATGAAACTCTCCCATTGCATCGAGGATTGCTGAAGGCCTGGGATCCGATTTGCTGTGAAGGTGTCATTAACTCACAGCAGGTGACATACTCGAGAATGTCCATCAGAACTCCTTCGCGACAGGTAAATGGGAAACAGAAATAGTTTTAAAGGTGATTGGTGCCTTTCGCATTTCTGTACAAGACCATCTGCACTATCTTGGCTTTTTAGCCGAGCAGTAAAATCACTCACTGACTGTGGCTCTCTGCCCAAAAATATCCACACTCGCGTACTGTAAGGCCATAGCAAATTGTCCTAGACCTAAAAATCTGAAATCTTCTCTTCTCTGAGGATAACAGACTAATTCTGCTATTTCTGCCTTTTCCGAAATTTGAAACGGAAATGTGTTGAGATGCAGGGGCAGCCGGCATGGCTCGCAAGTGGGGGCAGGGGACGGGTGCAGGGGGGCGATGCAGGCTGCTTGGAAAAAATAAATAAATACATAAAACTTATCTTGCCGCCGGGTCCCACGTCTTCTCTCCTGCTCGCCTGTGTCCCACTCCAGGCCAGAACAGGAAGCAGGCAGCCAGGCTCCCACCCCATAGCCAATCACAATACTCCAATGGAGTGTTGTGATTGGTCTGAGCGCTGTGACACGGAGCTCAGCCAGGGGCTAAGGGGGTGGGCATGTTCACCATGCAGGCTGTAATGCAGCCTGCATGGAGAACAGGGTAGTGCGCATGACTGTTTTGGGCGGCCCAAGAGGGCTGACCAAACACTCATTGCGCACAGGAGTGCTTTACCACTCCTCACCTGAAGCTCCGCCCTCTCACGCACTGCCGCAGCAGGAGGAAAAATAAAATAATAATAACGTTCCGTTATTATCATTTTATTTTTTCCTTTCTTTGCTGCTCTTGGCAGTGGGGCGACGCTCCTCCGCCTTAGCGAGGAGCTGCCACTGTCGAGATGTCTCCAAAATCATGTTGTACCTCCACACATCCTTCTGCCCGCCAGCCCACCTTGGTTCCTCAGATCGCTCAAGTCCCTTATTAAAAACAAAACAAGGCCTGCTGTGGGGAATTTAAATTGAATGAACTTCTGTATTCTTTAAGGGGGAAATTGCTCCTAACACATCTCTCCTCCCTCCGTTCTGGGATACCAATGACTGTTGTAAAATAAGGAGATAGATAGATAGATAGATAGATAGATAGATAGATAGATAGATAGATAGATAGATAGATAGATAGATAGATAGATAGATAGATAGATAGATAGATAGATAGATAGATAGATAGATAGATAGATAGATAGATAGATAGATAGATAGATATTTACTGAATGTTGTGACATGTTTTATAGTTATTTCTGAATACAAACAGATTTAGGAATACAATTGTTCGTCAGAAACAAAAGCTTTATTATTTGTTGTTTTTAACTGAAGTATACCATAACTGTTTGCTTATAGGGAAACTTTTCTTGAGTGCTTAAAAACATTTAAATTAATTTGCATTTTATATAAATGACAAAACAGGCGCATGACTTAATTTCATGATGCCGAACGGAGACCTTTATTTTATGGTTTTTGGGTTGTCTCTTGAGCCAGTCCCAAAAGCATTACAGGATCAAACCCCGTTAATGTAGATATTTCTTCAGAGGCCTCATGCTGGCTGTAATCGAAGGTTTCTCTATCGTGACTGGAAGAATATCGGGGAACGCGTGAGTTAGTAGCCTCGGTGACTGGAAACGTGTGGTGGCTCTAGCTGTGTGGAGTGATTTTGTCTATGTAGGTAACGCGCACCTGAAAGTCCTTCCTTCCAAGGTCAAGCTCCAGCCTTCACCTCACCCTTGCATAGGCATGGTGTCCATACTATACATATAAAGCTCACTTAACACTAGCTGAATGACAACACAGTAAGTAGAACCCCCAAACTACGACAGTGTCTGCACTCACCAATTTCCGACCAGGGGAGGAACGAGACAGTAATGAAACTCCAAGGTCTGCCTAGCTGCCGAATGTGAATAATTCTGAGTGGGAGCAACACAGAGAAGGAGGAAACAACAATGTGTAAACAAAGAGCAAATACTACCCCGAGGAGAGTGACATGAACAAAAAGATGCAAAGCGGAAGGGAGTAAAGTGCGAACTGCACAAAAGCAAGAAACCCAGCGATGCACACCAAAGCAAGAAATGAAACGTCTAGAGTATGATGGCCTCATTCTATCTCTGGGAGGCCTGATCTTAAAGCAGAAATCCCAACCTTTTCCTTAATGCCTGTGATTCGGTGAATACCATTGTATAATGAATAGAGAAACCCGTGAGCTGCTAATAATTCTGATTCTGCTCTTCCACAGCCCAAAGAGGCCACTGAACGAGAGCGCGCAGGGAATGTTGCACTGCTCTGACATAACACTGCACACCACACCAATGCGGGGAATCAGTCACTAACCCCCGGGGAATCACCAGAACCAGAGCCTGAAGCAGACACCCGCTCAGCAGTCCACACCAATGCAGCAGCATGTGCAAATGCGTGCACCAGCATCATGTTTTCTGTGCGTGACTCACCAGCCTGCACCTCACACCCATTGCGTGATCACCGGGGGGTAGAAGTATGGGTGTAGGGCACAGCCTGCATCCGAGGAGTCACAATCCTGCGGTTATCATACGCAAGCTCAGATTGTAGTTTCATAGGTATGTTACTTTTTTATTTTTATAAATGCAAATGTAGATTTTCCTTCTCCGTTTATGAGTTCCATTTTACCATGGCCTGCTGCCCACCCCATGGTGAGGCATCTGCCACTCTTCTCTGTGGTGGTGGGAGTGGGGTGAGTGCAGCGCACACAGGCGGCTCCTGAAGAAGCACTGGCCTGTCTAAACCCAGCCTCATGGAGAAGAAAAGGATCGTGAAGTGAGAACCCGAGGCATTGCCGACATCTCCCTGGTTTCTTCCCAAGCTACACACACACTGCTGCATACCTCTGGCAGAAAGACGAGCCAGTGTGCACTCATATGACATCGTGTCCAGCGGTGGACGAAGGGGGTGGCCAGTGGGTGGGGGCAGGTATAGCACTCCGTGCACCGGAAATGATGCCAAAGAGGCGCCAGACCCGAGGGGGTAGGACTCCCAGAGACAAGACGCAGGGAGGTGCCTGAAGCGGGCGGCACTAAGGGGGCCTCACTGGTAAGGGTCCCACTGCGGGCGCGCAGGCAGCTTCAAAGCTGACCGGGCCCATCAACACCTCATCAATTACCCCAACAGGGGTCAGAGCTAACGACTTTGGAACTGGGGACGTCGGCATAACATCCTGTGATTCTAGGCAAATCACTTAATCTCCCCGTGTCTACCAAAAAATGAATGCATCCTTGTTTAACGTAACTGGTGATCATGTAAAGCACTCCAATACCTTCGGGTTGAGTTCTAGCTCTATAAAAAATGCACACAAAAACCCAGGAAACAGAGAAAGAGATGCAGTTCCGTGCTGCTCTAAAGGTGCTCGCCAGTTACGCAGTCACCCCAAAATGCGGCTACCCGTGGCGCACGCAGTGGAACCTGTAAGAGGGCGGCTCCCTTAGTGCCGCATTAGGCACCACCCTGCACCCTGGTGCAGAGACCCTGTACTCCGGGAGTTCCTCTTATGTCTGGCGCCACTGTGGCGTCATTTCCGGTTCTCAGTGGGCTGGGGTCAGGTACTTATACCTGCCCCCACCCACTGGTCACCCTCTTTGTCCTCCACTGGACACGCTGTAAGGTGTGTCGCGTCCTGCGTGCATCGTTTATGTTGCGGTGAGTGTTAGGTCATTATCAGCCCCTCCTGGTTGTGGCCAGGTCCGGGGGCTCGGTCGTCCCGGGTTCCGACTGGTGTTGTGAAGGGGGTGTGTAAGCGGCAGTTACCCAGTACTGGCCAGTCATCCTATTGAGCTGGGGCCGAGCCGGTAGCTGCTTTTCAGGTTGCAGGCTGGGGGGGACAAAAGAGCAACATAGGTTTATGTCCCGCGACCTGGCTGTGCCTGGGCCCGATGGGTTTGTAGGATGGCCGACGGCACGGGCCGGCCCTAGCTCAGGAGGGGTGCAATAATGGAGGCAGGGACGGGGGGGATTAGTGGAGACCCCCCTCCCACTGGACGCACCATTGAGCGGCATGTGGGCGACTCACCCCCCAACTATCGCGTGTCTGGCTAAAGCTTAATCTCGTACTGCGCAGTTCAAAGGCAATCTGTGAGCCACCTTGTGTCTCATCCGTCCCTGGCGTCTGGGTAGAACAGTACGAATGCCGCGGAGTGCAAGGTTTCATCGCTTAGTCCAAGACACACTTTCGGATGTGCACAATGAATTGTGCTCTAGTCTAATTTTGGGCCGTGTATCAGTGCGCGTCCAGGCACACAACCCCTCGGAGGTGTTTAAGAAGAGCCAAGGCACTAGCGGCTAGGGTTACAGCACTGTTTTGACCGTTGGCGGGTGCATAAGAGCAAGGAATGGCAGGCCCGCGGCCCGGGCAAGCCGGTGTCCTGACTGGGCCAGCACCTGCCAGCAACGAGTTTCATGGTAGTCGCGGTGTGTAAAGGAGTTTCATTTCCTTTTATGTTATGGTACATGATATGCATTTCTTATTTAGTATTTCCTTTATGTTTATTGCTCAGAACAATGTCACAGGTTCCATGTAGTGGTTATGGCGTGCGCTCCACTTCTGGCGTGCGCACCTTCAAACATATTTATGTTTGAAGGTGCATCGCTCGTGGATTGCTTCTCTAGCAAGGAAAACAACTGTTGAATCGCCATTTAACAGTTGAACCTTGAAGAGAACAGCCGTAACAGCAGTACTCCCGTTTTATGCTGGAATATTAGAAATAAAGCCTCATTAGGATCTCACTTCATCTCTACTTGCCTCATTTGGATGTAACCCGAATATTCACATCTTTACATTTGGCGATGAGCGATTTTTCAGCATTTCACCATCTTTACAGATTTTCGACATTGGATCCCTCAACAGATTTACGTAATCAAAGGATTCATCCAAACCTATCTTGTTACTGCGATCCTCGTTTCTCTGCCTCCTGCTTCTTCGAACAGAATACGACCATTACTTCAGTTTTTACTGAATTTCAAAGTGTTTGGTCGATTTCTGCACCATAAGCCAATCAGCTTTTTGTTTGTCAAGAGAACGTGATGATGTCATCGCGCAACGTAAGCGGCCATATTTGAAGTGTTTGCAACCCGTTTATGAACGGAAATTCATCGCTCTAGCATACCATTGACGTCACTGTGTTCAATATCCGGTGGCCATCTTTAGTCTTCGTTTTCATGATAGCCTTACATGAATTCAAAATAATCAGCTGTTTAAACGATCGTCTCACTTAAGCAAGGAGGAAACAGCTGATCCACTCTCCCTTCATACTGGTATGTACGTTTGTAATAATTTTAAAGAATTTAAATACTCAAGTGCTTCAACTTCTCTACTTGCAATTAAGCATTTAAAAGGAATTCAAGTCTCTATAAAGTAGACAACATTACTTGCTGGAAAATTAATTATCCTTTTTAAAGTAACAAAAGAAGTCAAGTTGTAGATTGCATTTTATCCAATATAACATGGCAAATAACCAACAAATTGTACATTTGATTAATTTTCTTCCGGTTAATGGGAAACCAAATGAGTCCTGGAAAACATGGTTTTGCAGTTTCCCCCTCCTGGCAATGGTGATGGGTGGAATGTTTACATGGATGCTGTTCAAAGACTTAATAAGAAATTCTTGTAACTACCAAATGTATTGCTCGAAAATTTTAATTTTATGAAAAGAAAACAAAATCCCAATGAGACTGTTGAAGAATTCATCTCAGCACTCAGAAATTTATCAGCGGACTGTAATTTTGGCGCAACTCTTGATATGTATATTAGGGATCAGTTTGTTTATGGTTGTTTTCATAAGAAAATTCAAGAGCGTATTTTAAGTTGTAGAAATCCTACCTTATCAGAAGTCATTGACATGGCCAAGAGTATTGAAAGAAGTATTATTTCTTCAAAATGTATAGCTAATGAAAATGTTGCTCCAGTTAATTCAATACAAAATTATTTATCTGGTAATGCTATTGTTGTCAGAAACAAATCCACATAATCTTTTCAAAGAAAAGCAAATACTGTTTGTTATAGGTGCGGTTCAAGATCACATCTTGGAAATAGTCCCATTTGTTTTGCTCTGGGTAAGAAATGTACCAACTGCAATAAAGTAGGACATTTTAGCACTGTTTGCAGGGGTAAACGTTCAATTTATGTTGGTTCAGTTTCCTCACAAGAACTTCAACATCCCGATGTTAATGTCTCTTCTCTTGATGTTTCTTCTCTTGAATCATCTTTACAGACTCTTGACATTAATACCGTGGACTTAATTCCTAATAATTTTCCAAAAAAGGAAATTTTAGCTATTGATTCTTGTGAGGATTTGACTAACCATGTACGTGCAAAAGATCCAACTTGTGAAGTTTTTATTGGTGATAAGTCACTTAACATGATGGCTGACTCAGGTGCACCTGTGACTATCATTTCAGATATTTTATTTGAGAAATTTTGGTCAGCTTCTGTTTCCCTTCTCAAATTGGACGTCATTCCCAAAGCATATGGAGACAAGGACATAGACATGCTTGGTTTCTTTTTATCTGATATCACTTGTCTTGGCAAGCGTATCAATACTAAAATATATGTTGCCATGAAAGGATTAAACATTATAGGGTGGCAGGATCTGGCAAAAATGGGTTTAATACTAGTTCCTGCCTCTGATAATCCCGTTCAAGTTAATGATGTTGAAATCTCGTCCATTTCAGAAGATTTAGAAGTAACTATTAATGACATAATTTCAAAATTTTTAGTGAAAAGATAGGAGAAATCAAAAAATGTGAACACTTGATAAAACTTAAACCAGGTGCCATACACATTGTACATAAACTCAGGTCCACCCCATTAAGCGTGAGAGATGACCTAAAAAAAATTGTTAGACAAAATGGTAACTGAAGGTATTATTGAACCCACAAATTTATCTCAATGGGTTAGTACCATTGTGATAGTTAAAAAAAGAATTCTAGTATTGGTTTATGTGCTGACCTTCGCTCCCTCAATCAGTTCATTCTTGTTGATTGTCATCCCATTCCCAAGATTCAAGATTTACTTACAGGTATTAATGGTTCCACATATTTCACTTTACTTGATCTCCGTAGTGCATATCATCAAATCCCCTTATCTCCTCAATCTACCAATTTAACCACTTTTTTCACTCCATTTGGAGCCTTCAAATACTTAAGATTACCGTTTGGCCTGGCCTCTGCAGCCAGTGTTTTTCATAAATTCATGGATTGCTTACTCAAAGATATCAAGTTTGTCCAAGCTTACCAAGATGATGTATTAATCTTCTCCAAAAACAAACAGGAACACATTCACACAATTAAAGAAGTTCTTTCACGTTTCAAAAATGCAGGTATCACCTTAGGCCAAGATAAATGTAAATTTTTTAAAACAGAAGTTGATTATCTGGGACACTCTATTTCCTCAACAGGTATCAAACCAAAATTTTCGCTTACCCAGGCCATTTCTAATGTCCAAATTCCCAAAGACAAAGACACCCTTAAATCATTTTTGGGAATGACTGAGTATTATTAGAGATTCATTCAAGGTTACTCACAAATTGTTCAACCTTTATGCAATCTTTTAAAGAAAAATGTAAAATTTGTATGGTCTTCAGAATTAGATACTTCTTTTAACCTCATCAAGAATGTAATCACTTAAGCCCCTGCTCTGTCTTCTTTCACCCCGGGGGTTCAATGCTCTATTTCAGTTGATTTAAAAAAAAAATCTGTTTATTAACTTTTCAGGTTCGAACAACAGGGAAATTATTCAGAACATATTGTTATATGCAACACATTATGATGTCTGCTGCGTCTCTCCCTATCACCACCCCCCTCCCATCTACCCCGGTCACCGGTGCGCCTTCAAATATATACTGCATAAGCATTTACACATCCTCCTTGGGGTATCTCAACAGCATCATTGTATAGAAGCAGTGCTGTTTCAGACGCTTTGATCTCCCCCCACAATACCGGTCGCTAGTAACCTGCAGCTAGTTGGACACTCTATGTAAGTGTGGGAGTTGGGCTCCTTTGTTCTCCTTCTAGTGAGCCCTCTTCCGAATCTATATCTGGTGCCTGTAGTGCTGCACCAATGCTTCCCAAGCCCTTGCTGTCTCATACACTGTGTCATTATTCATACGTGAGGCTTGCTGTAATCTGAGGATTCCCTCACTCTGCGCCCATTTAATCATTTCCGCCCGCCATCTCCCCACCTTAGGCCCCTGTCGCGCTTTCCAACGCCTTGTGATCTCTCGTTTGGCCAATACCAGCCCCAGGTCTATTAAACTTGCTAGTCACTTTCGGTCTGATGGTATGTGGGAACCAATGTATTAGACAAGCAGCCAGCTCCAATGCCACTGATCTATCCGTAGCCGTATTGTCCAAAACCTCCTCCCAATAAGTTCCCAGCATTGTGCATCCCCACAACATATGTAGGAAATCCGCTCCCTCCAGAGCACATCGCGGACACTGAGCCGCCGTCTCCGCAAAATACTGATTAATCTTTGCAGGTGTTAGATACGCTCTATGCAAGACATAAAACTGAATTAATTGAAACCGGGCATTTCTCGTACACTTCCATGCCCTCTTAATTAATTGAGCCCATGTTTTCTCAGGGATTTCTTTACCTAGATCCACCTCCCATTTGCCCTGCAGCGTTCCCAACGGGTCCAGGTTCTCTGTCAGCATTAGTCGGTAAAGGCACATTATGGCCTTAAAAGTCCCGGCAGCCATTACAACGTATTGGCATGCCATTGAGGTTTGGGGTTCCGATAACCCCGTCTTCCAATAGCGTTGGATTGCGGCGACCAGCGCCGAATGTAACAAGTAGTCCCCTCTAGGAAGATCATACCTATTTCGCAGATCTTGGAAAGACAACAGAGTCTCGTTCTCGTACAGGTCCCCCAGCACCTGTATCCCCAGATCCTCCCAATTTGCCAGTGCTGTCCAGTCACCTCCGTGCGGGAAGGCTGTGCACATCCCCAGTGGTATCTCCGGGGCATACGGGCGATCAAACCCAGCCCTGCGCTGGCTCCAGTTCCAGCATAGCCTCATTGTCAATTCCTCGGTTGTAAGCGGTTCCAGTCGCATCTTCTGTTGTAGCACTATGAAAGACAATATATAGTGTGGGACCCAATGACCCACCGGGCCCTCCGGACCTCGGAACTCCCTTGCTACAGCCTGCGTGAGCCACTGCAGCTGTGCTGCTAAGTAATCCCACTCCAAATCTGGCACTGCCATGCCCCCATCCGCTCGTGGCCTAATCAGTGTGGCCATTGCCACTCGTCTCCTACCTGTCCCCCAAATGAACCCACATGTCAGAGAGCGGAGCTGCTTAAACACAGAGCCTGGGATCCAGATCGGCAAAGTCCGAAAATAGTATAATAAACACGGCAGTGCAACCATCTTTAGGAGCGCTACCCGCCCCGCCACAGACAGCAGCAGCGTACTCCAAAATGCCATGCTACTCCTGAGGCGACGGATAGCCCGACCAAAATTTCCCTCCAATATATCGTCGGGGTGTGATATATATTGGTACCAAGATAAGATAGGCATCTAGGCTCCCAACTGGCCTCCTGCAGCTGGGTAGGTTCCGTTGCAGTCTGGGTCACTGGGAATAAGCATGTCTTCGCCCAGTTCACCCTCAGCCCTGAAAAGCGACCAAACACACGGAGCAAGCGTCTCGCGCCATCCAAGTTCGTTGTCACATTCCCTAAGAACAACAATAAATCATCTGCATACAGGGAGTTGAACTGTATGTCCCCCCGCAGACATAAGCCCGTATAGTAAGTCCTCAATCGGGCGTGGGACGCTGAAGGCTCGATAGCCAGAGCAAATAACAATGGGGAGAGCGGACATCCTTGCCTCGTGCCCCGTTCAATCGGGAAAGTCACTGAGATCGCCACGCCCGTGCGTATACGCGCCGTCGCAGACCTATATAACAACTCCGTCCATTCTACAAAAGATTCCCCTAGACCATATGCGTGAAGGACGCAAGACAAGTACGGCCACTCCAAACTGTCAAACGCCTTTTCAATATCTACAGAGAGAACCGCCGCGTCCGGTGTATTAGCGTGACGCTCTCCCAGGATTCGTAACAACCTCCGCACATTGTTTGCAGTGGTTCTCTTCGGGATAAAGCCCGCCTGGTCTCCATGGACCAAGTACGTCATATGAGGAAGCAGCCGGGATGCTAGGATCCTACTTAGAATCTTATAATCTGCCGTCAGCATTGATAACGGGCGATACCCCAATAGAGACAGAGAGTCTTTCCCTGGTTTTAACAGCGGGATAATAATAGCCTCCCGAGCAGAACCCGGTAAGTGGCCAACTTCCTTAGCTTCACGATATACTGCCCAGAGTTTAGGGATCAACGCATCTGCATAAACAGAGTAGAATTCTATGGGTAACCCATCTGACCCCGGGGTTTTCCTGCGCGCCATATGTGTTATTGCGCTGCGTATTTCCCCTTCCGTGATCTCCTGCCCTAGCTGCACCCCTTGGTCTTCCTCAAGGCGTGGCAATCGTACGTCAGCTAAAAACTCAGTCAGCTCATCAGTCATGCCCTGTATTTTGCTTTCATAAAGTTCCGCATAATATGCTAGGAACATCCCATTAATCCCTCGCTGAGTATACTCCATCCTCCCCGCCGAAGTAATCAACGCTAGAATCGGTGTACCTCGCGGGGCCGGGATCGCCAACCACGCCAGAAGGGAGCCCATCTTATCCCTCTCCGCATGCGCCCGTACCAGGTATTCCATATAATCAAAGCAGCGTAAGCGTTCCACCTGTGAAGCCACCTCCTCCCTTCCCGCCATAACCTCGTCCTGCAATCCAGGGTTCTCCGGGCAAGCTTTCTCTGCCCGTCGCAACCGTTGTTCCCCCTTTTCTAGGTCCTGCAACAGCGCTTTCCGTATCCCTGTTTTTTTAGCAATGCATATTCCCCGTATTACCACTTTGAATGCATCCCATTCCAGTCCCAGAGTCGAAGCTGTCCCCCCATTCTCAATAAAGTAACGCTCTATTCCCTCCTGAATCTCAGGTCAAAACACTGGGTCCTCCAACGCCTCAGGACGCAACCGCCAGGTGGGGACAACAGGCCGCCCACAACCCAGCTCCCCCTCCCCCACGCCCCCTCACAACGCAAACCCCACCCATGTCAACTGGCCCCTCTTACGACATAGAACAACAAATCAAGCGTCCACGATCTCATCCGCCGTTCCGGGAGTTATATGCGGCATAGTCACACTCCCCACATCAGTTCCATCAGTGTCCGAACCATCCGATCCCTTCTCAGAGTCTGTCGGTCTCAGCATTGCAGTGTCACTCGCCTGGGACAGCTCCGTCACAGCTTGCAGAACCGCCAGTCTTTCTTTCTCTGTTTGAGTGGTATTGAGCCCCTGCGCACTGCCGCGCCGTCTCCCGGGGCACCACTCGCGACGCCGTCGGGGCGGAACCGCCCCCCGTCCTCCAGTGCGTCCTGCCGTACCCGCTCCTGCCCGGTAGGACCCCAGCCAACTCCATGCATCGCCGGGATCATTATGAAAGATTGTTTTGCCTTCCAACGATATGCGCAGCCGCGCCGGGAACATCAGAGAGCATTGGCTGCCCTCGTCTCGGAGGGCCTTCCTAACTCCCAGGAACGAGGCCCAATGTCACTGTACCTCAAGGGTATAATCCGCAAATAGTGTGACATTGCTATTGTCCACCCTATAGGGGCCCGATGTACGCGCCTTGTTCAGCAATAAGTCTCTATCTTTATAGTGGAGCAGGCGGGCCACTACAGGCCAGGGGGGCCTCCCAGGCGCCAACGGGCGGGCAGGCACTCTGTGTGCCCGTTCCAACGTGTAGAACGGAGTTAAGCCCTCTGGGGCCACTTCGCTACGGAACCAGTTCTCCAGATAATCCAGCATGCTTTCACCTTTGATACCCTCCGGCAGGCCCACCACTCGTACGTTGTTCCGTCTATTGCGTCCTTCGGCATCCTCGGCCCTCTTCTCTAGTGCTTGGATCCGACGCATAACATCCCCCATTTGAACTTCTAGTGCTTTTTGCGATGGCTCCAGAGCTTCCAAGGTAGTCTCAGTCTGCTTCACCCTATCCACCAACTGCGCATGATCCGCCCGCAGGAGTCCCAACCCCAGCAACACATGAGCAATGTCCTGCTGCAGAGCCTCCTTCGTGTCAGTGATCGCTCTGAGAATCTGATCCACCTGTTGCTGCATCATCCCCTCTGAGGACGACTCTGCCGTTCCCTGCACTCTTTGCTCCCCCCGTCGCTGTTCGGTTCCAGTTGCGTTCCTCCTTGCCTGCTACGTGGTTTCCCCATGGTCGTGTGGCTGTCGATGTCGTGGATACCTTGATGTCCAAAACAGCCCGTACTGCTTCAGGTCTACACTATGATGTCCTGGTTTTCCTTGGTTGTAGATTGGCGGTTACACCTCCGGACAGGCAACCAGTCCCGCCAGTCCCATCATCAAGGCACCACAGTGCCGCCCCAGGCCTCCCCGCCACCCCCGGGGCACAGCAAAGTACATGGGCCTCTCACAGGCAACGTTCGGGCCCTCAATTGCAGCTATTCCGCCGTCAATGGGGAAAAGCCGCACCTCCTGTCCGTCAGCTCCTCAGCTCCACCCAAGTTAGTTCTCTTCGTCAGTAAATTTCGCTGCCGGGGCTCCTCACCTATGCCCATCCATCGACGCAGGCGGCCGCATCCACTACTCTCCCCGTGGAAAATATACGCCGGGCCAGCGCCACTCCCAAGTGCGGTCTCCGATATCACCACTGCGCGGCGATATCTCCTTTCCTCTCCAATGTGCGTGGGCCGCCGAGGGGCCCCTTCGATGGCAGCAAGCTCGGTCCCGGCGCTGGAGCAGTGTCCACCAGCTGCATCCACGCACTCACTTTACGTGCAGCTTTGGGGCCCCGAGTGCACTTCACCGCTCAGCCGACACCCCATGGGCCCCCAGACCGGTCACCCAGCAAATATTCCAGGTCTTACTGTGTACGTCACGGACCTCAGAAAACACCCATCTGAGAAAGCCACCTCCCGGGGGGGCACTCGGGAGCCAAGTGTCTCAGTCAGCTAGGCACCCCCGCACCAAGCAGCAGCCCTGCCAGGGTCGCCTCCTTATGCCGCCAATGTTGCTGCGTCTGCTCGCGCTCTGGCAGTTCGGCTGCTTCCTCCAGTCACCAAGTTTGTCTTTCACATCTTTAATCGGAGCAACGATCAGCCAGCACCGCTCCGTTCTTCAGGACTTCAGCAGTGGGAACATAAATCCTGACGCACTGAACTATTGGCCACAGTTGTCCACATTTCCAGTAGCGCATCTAATCAGGCCATGCATCAATGTATTTCCGTATGTTTCCCCGGAACTTCTCTGCTGTATCCCCTGAGATGTTCTCTACTGTGCCAAGACCACAAGTGACTTCCCGCATTTACTTTAATGATCCGGGCCGCTCCCAGCATAGACCCTGATTCGGCCTCCGCCGGCCGGCCGCTCTCTTCTCCCGCTACCTTCTCCAAGAACTCCACCGGCGGGGGGCGGCCGCCTCACCTTCAGGCTCAGGGGCGCTGCAATCAACTTCCCCGGTGATTTCTTTTGTCGCCGCAGCCCCGCCTCTCACCGCCGCTAGTGACTCCAGGCTCCGCTGTCGGTCATCAGCGGGCCCTTCCGGCCGCCAGCAGCGAGCACTCACCGGGCCGCGCTGCAAGCGGGACCCCTCGGCAACCGTCTCCGAGCATCGCGTCCTCCGCTACGCAGCTGCCCCGCCACCATTTTGGGTGCTCTCCGAGGTCACGGCCGTCTTCTTCGCCGTCGCCGATCTCGGCATGGGACAGCCAGCCCTCGGTCCACACACACTGTGGGTCCCCGCTGCCAAGGGGGGGGCCCCTCCGAGGCCGCCGGGTCAACGAACTGGCGTCTGCACAGGAGAAATCACGGGGTCGGCGCAGAGCTCTCAGCTCACGCGACCGTCCTCTTCAGTGCTTAAGCCACGCCCCCTGCTCTATTTCAGTTGATGTGCTGTAAGGAAACAATAGCTCATGCGGATTAATACTTAACAATATAGTATGTAATCTAAAATAATGATCAAAAAAAGAAACGGGGATTATGAAAGATGTCAGAAGAAAAGGCACAGCCATACACGTTGGATCTTTTTTTGTGAAGAATGTTCTTCGTTTATATTACTAGAATGTTTACACAAGAAGTGCACATAGATTTACGATACAATTTGACATTACACAAACAAATTACAAATTAGTGTCCCAATGAAGAAAAACCTTAAACAGACAATTAACATAACATGCGACATACAAACAAGGTTTCCATTTCTCTTTACAAAGGCAATCACAAACAATTAATAATTCAAATTAACAACACTTAATTAATACAGGTGTTGATTTAGTGATTTGCCTATCGCGTCAACGGCGTTTCGACCCTGTTCCAAGTTAAAGGGTCTCGTCAGGACTGTCTAATATAGGGACACCTTATCGTCCAGGACTGGTCTAGCGTGTAAATGTACAGTGACACCGTGTTCAAAGTGAAAAGATAAAATACTCACAGGTACCCAGCCGGGTGCCCTGTGAGAGAGGACTCACATGGAGGCAGTTGCCCACTGTAAATCAGTACGATTTTAATTTTAACGTGATGTAAGGGTCCTTCAATATACCACACCAACCGAAGCTACACACTGCTGTATAGCTGTCACCTCGTATTAGCGAGTCCGATCAACTCTCTCCCTTCTTCCGGGTTACCGAATGTCCCGCGAAGTGCTGCAGCAGGCGAGCAAGGTCCTGTCTGCTTGGTTCGATCATACGATAATACGAGGTGACAGCTATACAGCAGTGTGTAGCTTCGGTTGGTGTGGTATATTGAAGGACCCTTACATCACGTTAAAATTAAAATCGTACTGATTTACAGTGGGCAACTGCCTCCGTGTGAGTCCTCTCTCACAGGGCACCCGGCTGGGTACCTGTGAGTATTTTATCTTTTCACTTTGAACACGGTGTCACTGTACATTTACACGCTAGACCAGTCCTGGACGATAAGGTGTCCCTATATTAGACAGTCCTGACGAGACCCTTTAACTTGGAACAGGGTCGAAACGCCGTTGACGCGATAGGCAAATCACTAAATCAACACCTGTATTAATTAAGTGTTGTTAATTTGAATTATTAATTGTTTGTGATTGCCTTTGTAAAGAGAAATGGAAACCTTGTTTGTATGTCGCATGTTATGTTAATTGTCTGTTTAAGGTTTTTCTTCATTGGGACACTAATTTGTAATTTGTTTGTGTAATGTCAAATTGTATCGTAAATCTATGTGCACTTCTTGTGTAAACATTCTAGTAATATAAACGAAGAACATTCTTCACAAAAAAAGATCCAACGTGTATGGCTGTGCCTTTTCTTCTGACATCTTTCATAATCCCCGTTTCTTTTTTTGATCATTATTTTAGATTACATACTATATTGTTAAGTATTAATCCGCATGAGCTATTGTTTCCTTACAGCACATAATACCCAGGCTCCTTGTGGGTAAGGTTTCCTTGTTTCCTAATCGACTATTTCAGTTGATGCCAGTCAATTTGGTTTAGGTGCTGTGCTTTGTCAGTGGTTTGGTGCCAAAGAAAATACTATAGGATTTGCCTCAAGGTCTCTCTCTACTGCTGAGATGAATTATAGTACTATAGAGAGAGAGGCTCTCGCCTGCTCCTGGGCTGTTGAAAAATGTAAAAGTTTTATTTGGGGTTCTCATTTCATATTGTTAAGTGATCACAAACCCCTTTTGCATTTACTCAATCGTAATGGCACTGGAAAGGCTTCCCCAAGATTAGTACGTATCCTTTCCAGATTACATGAATATAATTTTACAATCCGACATATCTCTGGGGGACACAACGTCAGAGCAGATTGTCTTTCTAGACTGCCGTTAAAAGACAATCTTCATGACACAAAATTTGATGAGGTTGAATGTGTTGTTGCATCCATTAATGACTCCTCTTTTCTAACTTTTTCAAAATGTGATTAGTTTCAAGCTTATGACAATGATCAAATTCTTCAAGCAGTCAAAAACATGATAATCTCTGGTTGGCCCAAAGAGCGTTCTCTTCCTGCTTCATTAAAATCATATGCTCAGGTGTCAGATGACCTTTCTATTGTTGAGAATGTTATTATGCGCGGAGCTCAATGTGTTCCTCCCACATCCCTTAGTTTTAAACTTTTTCAGAGGGCTCATCAAGGACATCTAGGGATAGGTGCAACTTCAAGAAATTAAAGGAACATTTTTGGTGGCCCGCTCTTGATAGAGATGTCACACAATGGATTGACACATGTGATACTGGTTTACTTTCCGACAAGCATTGGAAAACCAACAAAGTTCCACTTCATAATTTTCCTTTGCCTGAGGAAGCCGGGCTTAAACTGGCAATTGACTTCGCCGGTCCCTTCGACCTACTTCCTAATGATAAACACTACATTGTTGCTCTTATTGACTATCATTCAAAATGGGTGGATTTTGATTTTTGTGTTTCACCCAGCTCCCTTGCAGTCATAAGTTTTCTTGACAGAGTTTTTCAATCTGAAGGGTCTCCTAAAAAAATTGTTAGTGACAATGGATCACATTTTGTTCTTCACTTATGCAAGACTTTTTCAAGGCACATGATATAAAACATCTTAGAGGTGCTTTATACTCTTCATCATCAAATGGACTCATCGAAAGGATGAAAAGATTTATAAAAGAGGGTATACAATCAGCCATAACGTGCAATCTTCCGGTTGATTTGTTTTTAAGAAAGAAAATATGGTCTTCTCTCGTTACTCCTCACTCACAACAGGAATTTCACCCTTCAGACTTCTTAAGAAAAGAAATCCCAATGGAAACATTTGTCCCAATTGGATCATATTCATGAAAGAAAATGATACTTCCTGTGTAGCTTGTCAAGACAAAATTATTCTCAAGAAAAATGTTTTAAACAAACAGAATGTACAGAAGAAGCATTTTGATTCTTCTTATTTTTCTGGAACAAAGGATTTTCAAATCGGAGATTGGGTTATAATTAAAAATTCCATTAAGGTTAAAAAAGGTGACTCTAAATTTTCGTTGCCCATCCAGGTCATCAAGACATTTAAAGGTTCTCTTTTCTTGGAGAAAAAGGGGTGGTGGAATAAGAGAGCTGTTAAGATTTTACCTGAACAAGCCAAGAGGATTCTCGCTTGCAAGAGTTCTCTTGCTAATGATTATGACTGTTCACATTTTTCTCTAGGTAATCTATCTGACAATTCTTCTGCTCCCGAACCATCTTCGTCCATCTTTACTCCTGGACCATCTTCGTCCATCACTACATCTGATTCTTTACACGCTCCATTTGTGACTCAACCTATTGTTACTTCTTCTACAACTACAACTTCAGTGTCACATAGATCTTTTCGTAATTGTTCAATTCCTGTAAGATTCAAGTATTTTTATATGTCTTAACATGCCTTTTTCTTTCAGAGCTCTCTTTCATTTTATGGGAAGGGAGATGTTGTAAAGGGGTTTCATTCCCTTTTATGCTATGGTACATGATATGCATTTCTTATTTAGTATTTCCTTTATGTTTATTGGTCAGAACAATGTCACAGGTTTCATGTAGTGGCTATGGCGTGAGCTCCACTTCTGGCGTGCGCACCTCCAAACATATTCATGTTTGAAGGTGCATCGCTCGTGGATTGCTTCTTTAGGAAGGAAAAAACTGTTGAACCTTGAAGAGAACAGCCGTAACAGCAGTACTCCCGTGTTATTCTGGAATATTAGAAATAAAGCCTCATTTGGATCTCACTTCATCTCTACTTGCCTCATTTGGATGTAACCCGAATATTCACATCTTTACACGGTGTCTGCCAGTGCCGCCAGCTGTGCATAGGTACGCCTCTGTCCTCATCCTCTTACGCCAGCAAGGGGGAGCAGAGGAGCGCCGGGGTTTATTCTTGGTCGGGTGAGCGTGCCTGGTGTCCCCAGCTTTTGAAATGCTTGAGTTTGATCCCGCATGGAAGAGCGTCGCAGGGTTCTGCTTAGGCTGTCAACCGTATCCGTGTGCTTTCCGCCTTCGCTCTTCTGCTGCTGTGGGGTGGTTACAGATCTTGAGATCTCACAGTTTGAGTGATTAGGGTGGGGCCATATATCCATGTACAACCGCCAGGGATTGCTTACCGCTGGGGTACGGTAAGTTGTAGATGGGGCAGCAGTTCATGGAACACCCCGGGGTTTGTGTAGTCCCACACTGACAGGACTTTTGTCTTCTGGCCTGGGGTGAAGGTCGCAAATGTTGGTTTGGAGGCTGGTTTCTTGCGGTAGCAGTGGGATGCGAACCGGGTAGGCACGGCAGGCACTGCGGCCCTTCTTGGAGTGCCTTGGTGTTGGGGGTCTCCGGTTTTGCCTCCTCGCAGTTGGCCCGTGGTCACAAGAGGCCTCTGGTTGGGAGGGACTGAGACCATGTGCTGCTGTGAGGTGAGGCAGGGGGGATTCAATCCGAAGAGAGGAGAAAGCACTACGGTGAGCGTCAAGCCGCCACGTTCGTGTGCAGCTGGTCCGGTGTCTGACACCTCACGGATCCCCTCACACGGACCGTGGGCCTCTGCATTACGCCATCACACAGTGGATCGGGGCTCCGACCCTGTGAGTTAACTCCTCAGCCTTCATCACCCAGCTTTGAGGAACCTCTGGCTTCCTTCGTGCTTGGCCCTTCCTAACAGATGCTCCCCGTGTGGCCGTGCACCCGGCAGCAGTACCTACCTGGACCGTGCTTTACCACATTGGGCAAGCTATGCTGCCCCCTGACGCCCTTCTTTCAGCACCCCTTAATTGGCAACCCGGTCCTGAACATGATCCTGATTAAATAGGATCGAAACGCCGTCGACCATCAGGCGCAATCCACGCCGCAAATTAAACTATGGTTCACACAAAATGTTGTACTAAATTGCGACGTAATTCAATGAATAGTCCAAGTTGAACCATATATTTCTGTATATATATTCTTTTTTCACCTTGTCACATTGCGCCTTCCGCTGATCCTTCACTTGTCACCTGCGCCGTCACTTTCGTATGTCACGAGCACAGTAGTGCACCAAGTACGTTTTGGGTTGTCCTTGCATTATTGCATTCAGTGCTGATACAACTGTTCTAATATTTATTTTGCTATTTTAAATATATGATGCCAAGAGCACTTTCCATAAAACACCACGAGTCTCCCTCTTTCTTTCTGTAATGACTTGTACATGCATATATACTTGTCTTCCTTAAGGATACCGGTTGAGACATTGTTGTTAGTTTTATTTAATCCCAAAGTAGGCACTAAAGAAATTGTCAATATGTGATCCTGGATAAGCAGTTAGTGCTGCGCATTTGCCGTCTGTGGTAACAAAAGGAGGACTTTACGACTTTTAGTGCAGTTCAAATGTGCAAGTGACGCCATGGTTGAGACGTGAGAAAACATTGGCAGAATGATGTTAGTCGTCACTCATCACCACAAGAACTTTGACCTTCCTGGACTGAGCAGGGTCAACATTTGAAGGCCAAAAGGAGGACTTCCACAGATTGGAGTTGCCACCGACCAAAAGACTTTCCACCCACAATGTCAGGGTTGAGATTCAACAGCAGTAGGGAGTCAAAAGCTGACAGGTTGAAAGTGAGGGCATTGTATGGCTCAGGTCAGAAACCCATCTTCGCCCTTCATCTTTATATGTTAAAATATGGGTCCCTGTTATGAAAGGATTGCTCCTGGTCCCAGAAATCTTTGTTGAACTATAGTGTATTTTTAAAATGTTACGCAAGGGAAAGAGGTGGTGGGGGCTGCTCATTTCACATTCCTCTGCATCACCAAATGAAGTATCACACACTCTTTACTAACGCAGGGCTGAGGCAATGCACACTTTTCACTATTACTAGAGCAAACCAATGTGCATTCCTTAAAATTACTGAATACAAAATGTGCATGTTGATTTTCTTTACTGAGTACAACACTGCACATTACGAGTATCATTGAAAAAAGCAATTCACATTCCTATTCATTGCCACTTATGTTTCTGTTAACCACTGTATAAAATATTGCAGATTGCTTTACCTTGCAGACTAGAACAGCGCGCATTCATGCACATTACTGGATGATGTAATGCAAATCCCTTTTCGAAACTGAATAAACCCATGCACATTCCTTTCCATTTCTACTTATAACAGTGTGTGTTTGTGTGTGTTTTTTCATTAATAAATAAAACAGCATGCACTCTTTTTCATTATGCTGTAAACAGCCTGCATAGTTTCCATTTCTGTTACAAAGTGGAGTACATTTCCATTATTGAATGAAGTAATGCCCATTTTTTCATTATTTCATAAAACAGGCCAGCTTCCTGTTCATTGCTTAACAAAACAGAGTGCATAGATATAAAATACCCAGCGAAGAAATGTGCATTCCTTTTCATTATTGTATAAAATAGTGCATTTACTAAATTAACCAGTTCACATTCTCTTCAGTTTTTGAAGCATTGTGCATCTGCTTCTCCTGTCAATGAGTAAAAGAGTTTGCATTCCTCCCCACTACCGAGAAGTACAGTTAATGCCCACTTTCCTTGCTCAGTAAACCTCCACACATTCCATCCCCTTATTGCATAGAACTATGCACATTCTCTTCCCTTAAACAAAATAAACAGTGCATATGTATTTGCATAGTGCAAATAAACAGTGTGCATTTCATCACGGGCAACAGCGTTTTTTCCCTTTCATTAGAGAAGAAAACTTTATATATTAACATCGCTAAACGGATCAGCGAATTACTGCACGTGGCAGTGCACCTTTCACTAATGCACACATCAGTGCACATTCCTTCCTATTACAGAAGAGTTTATATGCCTGTTCTTTACGGAATGAAACAGTGCGGTCGTTCCTGGTTATAATAATATGGGGACCTCTTCTTTACTGACTGAAACAATACCGATTCATTGATATCACTGAGGAGAGCTCATTTTGTTTCATTACTAATTACACGATGGCACATTTCTTTCCACTGCAGAGTAGAGCAATGATCTTTCCTTTCTTTAATGCACAACTGTAATCATAGTTCAGTATCTGGGCGTGGTGGTCCAGTCTCTTCATAGCACTGAAACAAACATGTACTGTTCTGTTCTTTACTAAAAAAGCAGTATGCGTTGGTTTATTCACTGTTTTAATCAGTAATTAAAAGCAGCAATGTTATTTTTCCTTAAGCAATATAAGTGAATATTAATTTGTTTCACTGAGTACTGAAAACGAACCTGCAGTTAAGTATTCGGTTACAAAATGAAGCACTGTAAATTACTATTATTGACTAGAACAGTCTGTGTTTCTCTTTATTACTAAATAAAACAGTGCACATCCCATTCTGTTAATAAAATAGAGCCCATTCATTTGTTTTATGAAACACACCTGTGTGCACACTTTCCATTTCCGGAGCATAACAATGTCCGTTTCCTTTCTATCACTGAATGACATTGTGCAGGTTCCTTTTCAGTGCACACTCCTCTCCAGTATTAAACAGAACAGAGTCTGTTCCTTTTCTTTGCTGAGTCCAACAGTGCACATCCCTTCCTTGGCACCTGTCTGCTGGAAACCGACACATCACCTCCCCTGCATGGCAGTAAGGAACCAACGCATCACCTCCCCTGGAGTAAGGAACCGACGCATCACCTTCCCTGCACGTTAGGAATCGACACATCACCTTCCCTGCGGCTGTTTTGTTTATGATTTTGACTCATCCAAGGTACTTTGTGTTGAAAGTGTTGCATCTGTAGTTTTCTATGGACAGAACTGTTGCCTTGTGCTCTTAACGTTGGGATGCTTTTAATCTGTATTTTAAAACTCACTAATTTTGTTGCTTACCTTCACGCTGTGTCTTGCGATTTCCCGGTCCACCACTGAAAGTTCAGATTGAGTGGAGGGAAAATACCGCAACACAGGAAGTGAGGAAGCCCACTAGCGCAGGTCAGCTTTCTAGTAGCTGCCTCCTGCACTTTAAAACCCACATGTCTGGAGTCATGCGCAGCGGACGCGAGAGAAAAGACTTTAGCCTCAGCCTAAGGTACATGCTCTGAAGCGCCTGGTAAAGGGCTCAGAGTTACGGCGGCATTGTTTGTTTTAATATTGCCTTGTGCTCTTAATGTTGGGACGCTTTTAATCTGTATTTTAAAACTCACTAATTTTGTTGCTTACCTTCACGCTGTGTCTTGCGATTCCCCGGTCCACCACTGAAAGTTCTGATTGAGTGGAGGGAAAATACCGCAACACAGGAAGTGAGGAAGCCCACTAGCGCAGGTCAGCTTTCTAGTAGCTGCCTCCTGCACTTTAAAACCCACATGTCTGGAGTCACGCGCAGCAAACGCGAGAGAAAAGACTTTAGCCTCAGCCTAAGGTACATGCTCTGAAGCGCCTGGTAAAGGGCTCAGAGTTACGGCGGCATTGTTTGTTTTAATATTGCCTTGTGCTCTTAACGTTGGGACGCTTTTAATCTGTATTTTAAAACTCACTAATTTTGTTTCTTACCTTCACGCTGTGTCTTGCGATTCCCCGGTCCACCACTGAAAGTTCAGATTGAGTGGAGGGAAAAGGAAGCCCACTAGTGCAGGTCAGCTTTCTAGTAGCTGCCTCCTGCACTTTAAAACCCACATGTCTGGAGTCACGCGCAGCGGACGCGCACAGCGGGCGCGCCAAAGGCGCACCAAAGGCAAGCCCATCTGCGCCCGTCCGCGCCAGTCCGGGCCCAGGGACCACAAACCCTTCATCTGGGTCCCCCCTTCAACATCAATACTCGCTCACTCAGCTCAAACAGCTTAATAGACCTGTAAGTAACGCTTGCACACATTCTATTCCGCTGGATAAAATCCCTGAATATTGCCCTCACTGTCTGCACAAATTTACCCCTCTTAACCTAGAGCCCTCCTCCCTTTCCGCAGTTCTCAACATTTCACTACTAAACCGTAGATCCCTCTCTAAATAATACTACCGAAATCTGGATGCTCCTCAAAGATCTAGACCCAGACGTGCTATTTCTGACGGAAACATGGCTCACCTTATGCGCAGAACCCGACATCATTCAAGCCCTCCCTCAAGGCTTTGTAATGCAGAGTGTCGACCGCGCAATAGGCAGGGGGGGCGGGATAGCGATTATTCATAAAGACCAATTCATCTGTCGTCTGTTCGGGAGTCCAATCACCGACTGCGAAAGCACCCATTTTAACATAGAAATCTCACCGAGCCTATCATTCTCGGGTATTCTTATTTATCGTCTGCCTGGAGCCCTAGGCTCCTTCCACCTTTCGCTGCTCGAGACCACAGCTAACCTAGCAAGTTTAGCACCCAATTTCACTCTCCTGGGAGACTACAACCTCCACTTTGATGATATTTCGGCTGGCAACGCGAAGGAGCTGACTAGGGACCCCTCAGCACTACACATGATGGAAAAAATTCTACAAGCCACCCATACTAAAGGCCACCTATTAGATCAAGTTTTCTCAAATCTAGTAGACCTCAAAGGAGTTGACCCTATTCCTCTCCCATGGACTGATAATTTTTTGATAAACCTCTCCTGGAGCCTTCCACACATAAATCCTCCCCTCCAAACCTCCTGGACTTATGACCGTCCCTGGGCTAAACTTCCTCTGGAGAAATAGATCCAAACCCTTGAAAGAACCCAACCCGAATCTAACCCCTGCCCAACAATTGCCAACAAAAATTTCTCAAACTGGATATATCAATCACTGGACTTCGTCCTCCCCAAAGCTAGAATAAAAAAGTCTGAAAGGCCCCACAATGCCCCTTGGTTTACCCCCGAGTTAAGAGCATTTAAACAGGAATGCAAAACCAAGGAAAGGCAATGGAGAAAAGAATACCTCCCTTCCAAAAAATTAGAATACAGAGCGGTCATCCAAACGTATAAATCTCAAATAAAAAAGGCCCAATCTTCCTACTATGAAGAAAAGATTCTCTCAGCCCAGAACTCGCCCAGAGAAACATTCACCATTATTAAAAAAATTACTTAAAACACCCACCCCCGCACTGCTCCCGACCCGTCAGGCCAGCGTTGCAACAAATTAGCTAGCTTCTTCAACCATAAAATACAAACCATCCTCGAATCCCTCCCTCAGAGGAATGAAGCTCTGGAAACATCACTCTACCCAGACCCTCACTCAACCAAACCCATCTTGAAGACCTTTCCCCCGATGAACCAGGAAACCCTTCTCACCCTGCTTTCCACCATAAAAAGCGGATCCCAAAAAGACCCAGCTCCACTATACATTCTGAAGAAAGCAATAACCACCTTAGCCCCAACATACTGAACCTGATTAACGCCTCACTCAACACAGGATTAGTCCCTGCCAGCTGGAAACAGGCGATGGTTAAGGCTCTACTCAAGAAACCTAACTTAGACCCCACTGAAATGGGAAATTACCGTCCAATTTCTCTTTTACCAGGAATAAGCAAAATTACTGAAAAATTTGTCAATCGGACTCTTTCAGGCTTCCTAGAAACTCACAACCTGCTTCACTCTTCCCAGACAGGATTCCGACCTCATCAGAGCACGGAGACAGCCCTGCTAGCAGTAGTTGAGGAAAGCAGAAAAATCCTCGATTCAGGAGGCTCCACGGCTATTATCCTCCTAGACCTAAGCGCGGCATTCGACACAGTGAACCATGAGACCCTCATCAACCGTTTGAGGAACATAGGAATCACAGGCACTGTGCTTCAATGGATGCGGTCCTTCCTAGAAGGAAGAACCTTTCACGTGTTCGAGGAGAAAGTAATTTCGGAACCAGCCAATTTAACGATTGGGGTCCCACAGGGCTCCTCTCTTAGCCCGACCCTTTTTAATGTTTACATGTCCCCCTTAGCAGCCATAGTTGCCCCCCATGGTATCCGCATAGTGACCTACGCGGACGACACGCAACTGGTGGTGGCACTTGATCAGGCAGTAAACAACACCAACAGCCTCCATTCCTGTCTAAAAGACATCTCAGAATGGATGGATCACTCCCAACTCAAGCTCAACGGTGGAAAGACCGAGATTATGGTCTTAGGTAACCACAGCAGCTATCATCCTAACTCAATGTGGCCTCTAAGCATGGGACCACCCCCCACCCATAAGTCCGAAATCAAAAGTCTGGGCATCTGGCTGGACCAAGACCTGACCTTTAGAACACAGGCCAGGAAGACAAAAGCCACCTGTTTTGGTATGCTCAGGATGGCCCGGAAAGTCCTTCCTCTGCTCCCCACTCCAGCGAAAAAGATACTGATACAATCCCTTATACTCTCCAGGCTTGACTATGGGAATGCCTTATACCTAGGCGCACCCTCCTCAGTAATTGCCAAACTCCAGTTGGTTCAAAACAGCGCAGCCAGAATTCTGACGGGCACCTCAAACAGACAATCAGCCAAACCTGTCATTCACTCTCTCCACTGGCTTCCCGTGCTGGAACGCATTAAATTTAAGTCACTGTGTATTGCCCATCAAACACTGTCAGGTACAGGCCCAGCAATCAACTCAGCCCTGATTCTTCCCTACAAAGCCAAGAGAAAACTTCGATCAGATGACCTGCGTCTGGCCGAGGTGCCGAGAATAAAAAGAGCCAGAAGTGGCGGACGACTTTTCTCTTACAATGTCTCCAAACTCTGGAACTCCCTGCCGCTTCAGCTACGCCTGATTCCCAATCACTTGTCCTTTAGAAAACAACTTAAAACCTTGCTGTTTCCATAGTCCGGCCTCTGTCCCTGTCTGGTCCCTGAGCGCTGGGATACTCCCGGGTAGCCATGCGCTTTATAAATACCGTTTTCATTTCATTTCATTTCACTTTTAAAAGTCATATTTTGATTACTGTATCATGGATTTCTGTTGTTTTGTTCTGGTTTAGATCAAGATTACTTATTTTTCTAAACTGGTTTGGTGTCCATTTGTAGTGTTTTCACTGTATTACTGTATGTGTGCACAAATGCTTTACACACTGCCTCAGAGATAAGCCTGTCTGCTCGTGTCAAGCTACCAAGGGGATGAGCAGGGGTTAGTTTAGAAGTGTATCCCCCTTACCCTGACTAGGCAGAAGGGTCCCTACTTGCACAAAAGTGCAAACAATTGCCAACTAGAGACCCTCATTTCTTTTTTTTCTTTTTTTTCTTTTTTTTACTTTGTTTATTAGCAGTTTTTTTCAATACAACGTTACAGCAATTATAGAGTTTAGCAGACACTACATTATACTTTCATGAATAAATCATTACAACGCATATCTGGTGCTAATATACATAAGGCTCGGCACAGTCAGAGCATCAGCAACATAATTAGAGAACTGGGTATCACAACAATCTCTTGGTTAAGTAATCACTTTCCCCTGCAATACAGCCATTTTTCAAAATAGCAACATCCTAATGTTTGCCAGGAGAGACCCCCCATTTCTAACACCTTCCCGGGACACCTGAACTGTGACTGCCAGCCCTTCAGTCAATCCTTGCTCCCTCAACCCTCTCTGCTCCACTTACAGGCCGTCAGGCTGAGCTTGAGAAGTGTTTCCCTGAATAGAATCAGAAACTCAATAGGAGAGGGCACTATGGGGAGCTTCCATTCCTGTGGAACCCTCAGTGAATGCAATAGAGGAAACCAATTTGCTCAAGGCCAAAGAAGAGCTTTTCATCTTCATCCTTAATCTCAGCAGAAAGGCCCTGATCAAGGGAAAAGGCGGAGAGGCGTAAATCAACCCCTGTGGCCATGGACATGTCAAACTATCTGCTGTCCAAGCTTCCTTGTCCCTCCACCTCAAAAAGAACCTCTGAAACTTGACATTCTCTAGTGTAGCAAACAGGTCTATCACTGGCCTGCCCCATTTCCCCACTATGAGATCGAACATCTTCGGATAAAGAGAGGAGTGCAGAGAGGACAGAATCTCTCTGCTGAGCCCATCTGCTCTCACATTGCCCAATCTCTAAATGTGGACTGCAGGCAAAGCACTCAGAGACACCTGAGCCTAGTTGAAAATCTGTTTGGCAATGTAATTCCAGGACCGGGATCTGGTACCCCCCTGTTTGTTCATATATGTCTTTGTAACCATGTTGTCTGTCTGTACCAGTACCGTCCTGTGTTGAACCAAATGAGGGACTGCTGGAAGAGCCAGTTACACCCCTTTGAATTCCCTCCAGGTCAAACAATGCTGATCCTCAGTTTCTGTCCAGAAATTGTGCACCTCCAGCTCTCCCAACCAAGTGCCCTGTCTGGACAAACTGGCATCTGTGATGATGGCCAATGGAAAAGGAGGAAGCCATGTAACCCCCTTCAATAGCATGTCCTAAGTCAGCCATCATCTTATTTCCTTCCTCATTTGGTGGGTACATTTGATCCTGACAGCTAGATTTTGTTTATTTGGAGACCATCTGTCTAGCATCCATCTCACAAACTTGAGTAGGTGAAACCTTGCCCATGGAACCAGGAAAATTGTTGAAGCACAGTCGCCCTGAACGAGCAAACTGCCCGCAATCCTTGGCTGCTTGTGGGTCAGAAGCTGCCTTACATGGGCATCCAACATGAGTCATCTCCTTTCCAGAAGTCACAACATGCCATGATGGGTTTGGAAACAAGCCCCGATAAATATTAGAGGTGGGTGGCAAACTACGCTCCTCCGGCGGAGTTCGCGGAGCTTTTGCAACTTCGTGCTCCAGCGGAGCTTGGAGTTTAGCAAAAAAACTCTGCCTTTCACTGGTAGAGTTAGGTGCGCTCACCCTCACACTACGTGTTGAAACATGCAAAGATACATGTTATTGTCACCCACTTGTGTTGTTGTGTGGGCTGGTGTCGTTTTGGCTTTCTTTTCCCTGAGACTTGCGCATATGAGCCTCTTTTAAAGGGCTGTTGTGCTTCTGTTTTTTTGTAAGTCGTGTGCGGCCTGTGGGTGAGAGTGAGACTGCACCAAAGTGGAGTCAGACACACATCCTCTCAGGTAAAGAGCCTCTGAGAGCAAAATATTAACTTTGTGACAACCACTATATAAGTGCTACAACTACGCGCTTGGCACACGGTGTAGAAGCCAAGATGATAATGAACAAAATAATTGCTAGCCCGCATTCGATACTTTGAAGATCTTTTAATGAAAATGCAGATAACTGATAAGGTGCTTCGTGTGCGCACTGTAAGACAGTGGGGGTGGAGCCCGTGCAGATGTTTTTGTACAGTCTTTTACTGAATACTGCAGAAGGGGCTGCCCTGAGTGCGTGACTAGTGGCGTTTCCCACAAAGTGAACAGCGATTACATCAACCAGCTGCTTCCACAACGCCAGAACACAACTCACATGTCTGATCATTTTCGAGGCCCTGGATGAAGTGTGACCACCAAGGGCTGCAACTTAGGCCTCATACTTATTAGCCATCTCCTGAAATGTAATTAAGGCGCCCTGTGACACGCCACAGTGGAAATGACAGTGCTGCACACGTTCTCATAAACAATACTATTTAATAATACTGATTACTGAAGGGCTCGCAGCTCTCTGTTGCATTTCCGTGCGTGTGCTTTCCAAACAAGCGCGCCAACGAGAGGAGAGGAGACTGTCTGCTGGCGGAGGTGGTGTTTAGTAAGGTAAGTATAACAGAATGTGCACTGCGGGAGACTAGACCTGGCAGCTGAGCTCATCTGTGCCCCCTCATTTTGCACATCTGCCAGGCAATTTTGATAACCAGAAGACACTGCTATTTTCACCCTTCGCCAGAATGCCCTTCTGGATGCCCAAGTTTTAAAAGAGAGAGAATACTGGCGAGAGAGAGAGAGTGCGCGCGTGTTAGTTAAGTTTGTTAGTAATGTGGAAGGAATGATGGCGGTAGCCACAGGAGGAATAAGAGTTGGTGTTAGCCTAACCACCAACAATGTGCATGTGTGAAAGGAGTCTCTGCTAACTTTTTTAACATGTGTGTGTGTGTGTTTGTTGGGTGAAGTGTGTCTCAGTAACCACAGGAGGAGGTCGGGTGGTCTCTATTTATAATGTGTGTGGTGCGGAACTCCGCAGAATTTCACGGAGTTTTTCAGTAACTCCACGAACTCCACCCAGCCCTAATAAATATTAAGTCTTGAGTGGGAGTTAGGGAAGATTTTTTTCTAAGCTGATTAGAAAACCATGCCTCAGGAGATCTTCCAACACTCTTTGGGCATGGGAAAAGAGAACATCTCTCCCTGGAGACTGCACCAGCAATAGTCTAGATAGAGGTGTATAAAGATGCATTCGCAATGCAGATTTACCACTAAAGGAGCCATAACCTTTGTGAAATCCCCTGGCGAACATTTTAATCTGAAGGGGAGAATGCAGAATTGGCAATGATCATCTCCAGTGGCAAAACGAAGGTATATTCAGTGAGCAGGTCTGATAGGCTTATGCAGCGAGGCATCTCGGAGATCGACTGATACCAAACATGCCCCTGTCTCAACCATGGGAATAATGGCCTGAAGAGTCACCATACAAAAATGAATGGTCTTGATCCAGGAGTACACCCCTTACAGATTCAAGACTGACTTATAGCCCTCTGACACCATCTGCGCTAGAAGCAAAATGAAGCAAGTGCCCATTCCCTATTCTGGTAAAGGGACACTGGAGATTGAATTCTTTCTGAGCAAAGTGTCTACACCCTGTAGGAGTGCTAGTAATTTAGTAGCATGAGTTGGGAGATGAGTTTCAATAACTTCTGCATCTGGTGGTGCCTCCAAAGGTTCTGTGGCATACTCTTTTGAAACAATGTCTGGCAACCAATGATCCAGGACATATTTTTCCCAAACCTGCAGGAAGTGCTGAATTCTTTCTCCCACAGGGAGAAACTCAAGTGAGGAAGACTAGTCAGGAGCTTTTCTTATTCAGCCCTTTAGGTTTAGTAAACTTTTCTTTCAGTACCAAGGACCAAGGCTGAAACCTCCTTTTCCTAAAGGAGGAAGATGATGAACGCTGTCTTGGTGAAGGTCCAGCCGATTTCTCCCAAAATGTTCAAACAGAACATCCTCCTTATAGGGTAGAGCATGCTTCCCATCCTTGAAAGCCTTTGAGAACATAGAGTTCAATTCAAGGCCAGGCGGGCCATACAGGGCATCGGGCGTTTCGCCGGAAGGCTGGAAGGGTGGGGGCCTTTTTGCAGCAGTTTTAAAAGCATTGCAGAGGAGTTCCTTGTATATCCAACAGTTTTCAGGCAACAATAAAAGTGCCAAGACAACTCTGGTGATTAATGTACCGGCTGGAGAGAGATCGAAGTTTTGTTTAGTGGCAGTTTTGACTCATCTAAGGGAGCGCAGAAGGTTAATAGGCCTGCTGCAAAAAGTGTGTACTATGCAAATCACAGTACAGTATTTTATGTGCATAGTTCAGTTGGTTACTAGTTTTATCACAGAGATCCTTTTGTCACTTTGCTGTTCATAAAATCATAATCTTAGTTAGAAAGTATTGTTTTTCCCCCAGTGTTTCATTATGCTAATTTTACTAAAAAGGGGTTGTTTAGGTAAAAATGCATTCTTATTAGTAAAGTAAACCCCAACCACTGTGTTACCTTTTGAATCCTGAATGTTTGCTTCCCCAGACCGAGGACTCTTAAAAAATGCCTACCATTGTAGTCCCCTTTGTCTTGTGAAACAATTTCTATTCACTGATTTACACATGTATGATTCATTGTCTCTGTATGTGGGTGTGATGTAAAAGGCTCCCACACCCTATACTTGTATGAGAGGCACTATAAAACAAATCAAATACATGTGAGAGAGGGGCTATGGAGAGATGAGAGGCACTGTTGTAGGGTGATAGTGAGGGAATCATTGAAGAGCCCCAACAAAAATTGCTGCATCCTGGTGCACTGTATGGTCATCATTTTGTATGCTTTCCAAACTAATACAATTGAATATATGATGAAAAATATGTTGTAAATTGCACCATTTTTTCCCCACATTTTCTTGGGTGGAACCTCCCCAAGTCCCCTTGTAGTGGTTAGGCTCGCTCACTATGCACCGTATAGGGGCTGGTCTTACAAAATTTTCCAACGCCACTTTGGGTTCCAAGTCAGGCCCCCATTCAATTCCCATCTGGATCTAATCCCATCCTGCCTGTAGTGAGCCAACCGGCCGCATCCAAACAATGTATCCACAGGAAACCCTCTGGGCCAGGCGCAGACCAGAGGGTATAAATAAAGGTGACGTCAGCACTCGTGCGTACAGCACAGAGAGACCAAAATGAGTGTGTTGTAATTGTATTATACAATATTGTCAGGCCTCTACACATACAGCCACCACACCAAGGTAACCCATCTTCCCCCCCAGAGTGTCCCCCGCTACATTTGCGACAAGGGAGATCGCATTCATTGCATGCGTAGAAAAGGAAAAGCTTATCCTGGCAGCCGTAGTGTGTGCCAGAGAGACTGTCCGGAGGTGTGTTGGGCCTGGCAGATGAGGAGCAGCACAGCAGTCAGCGTGCTACGGAGTCGGAGCATGTGCAGCTGCACGCGAGTGCGGGACAAGGCATACTGGCGCTGAGGCACGAAGCGGTCACGAAGATTAAAGTAAGGAGGGCCGGGCATGGCAGACATGAGGCAGCGCAAAGGCCTGTTGGACTGCTGCGTGCTCGCGGAGCGAGACGCAAAGCAGTTAAAAATGAATGGACGGTGCACCACGAGGCCAGGGATAGGAGGCCTAGCGCACGTCGAGTAAGCGAAAGCAGTAGCAAGGAAGGCCCAAGGCAGATGTCAGGAGCAGGCCTGGGGCATTTTATCGTGGAAAAGGCGGAAGGAGTGTGTGGAAATGTGGATTTTCCTGATCAGTTATGTCCCCTATCTTGGACCCCAACGGTTCTATATGCATGTTACAAGTACATGTATGTTCCCTCCAGTTCCAGTTTCTAAGACGCAAACATATGTGTGTCTACCGTCAACATGTTCTCTGTCAGATCCGCCATCACAGGGCTGGATATTCGATTCCTAAGTATGAAAGGCCACCGACTTTATATGGCTAAGTTACTCCATTTTTACAGTTCAGGCAAGTAGGCCCGATTCTGTCCTCAAGCCTTTCCCTGCTCTCTGTCTCTGACAGCTTCAGCTTGAGCTCGCATCTGTATCCATGAACTTTGTCCTACTCCCTGTGCAGCTAACGGTGCCTGCCTCGGCTAGTTTTCGCCTGTCTGCCAAGAAGTTGTATTTCACCTTCGAATTATCTATTTTGCTCTTCAGCCGATGCATTCCTGTCCAGTGATTTAGGTAAACATTTCCTTTAGCTCACAAGCAAAGGACTCAGCCTTTCCGTCCTCCTGCAAGTGATTCATAGCCCTGTTGCCATGGAAAGTTTTCTGCCCCTCACATCTCATATAGACACTTAGACGCTTGTACACGTACACAGTCAGTATAGAATAGATTCTGTCCGAGAGTCTCTTCCTTGTGGATAACATAGTTCTTTAAACATAGGATGTTAGATATGATTTGGGATTAGGTTGACTTGACCCCCAGACTTCTCGTCTCCACATGTAGAGCTAAATGTCAAGTCCCCTTCACCCCCTAGTTGCACGTCAATTACACGTCATGCTGCCGCGCGCGCATCTATGCCAAGTATTATCTTATAGATCCACCTATGTCTGATAATTCTAACCAATCATGTTTCTTTTATTCCTTATTACGCCTAGTTTCGATTATGTCACTGTTTTGTCATTTTTCTTATCAAATGTTACGCCTTCTACATTCGTTTCATTGTAATGTCCTTATTATAAAAATACATGTCTGTTAATAAATTATTGTACTTCACTTCCTGAACCCTCGTGGTGACGGAACCTGAAGGCCGCGACTCGAGTCGGCCATTTTGAATGGAATAAAGCCCATTAGAAAACCTCTTATACCACGGATTCTGCCTCTTGTTATTTTGAGCTATTTACTTTATTTTAAGATTCCGTATGAAATTCAGTCCGGTATTTTTATTTACCACATAATGGCGCCCGAACAGGGACACTTTCTCATCTCACGCGCCGGCGGTGCGTTGCAGGCCCGGTCTCCTGCCACAGCTGGACGGACCATAAACGCGTACCAGCAGGATTTCCTGTAAGCTCCCTCCGGTCAAGCGGGGGCGACTGAGGCTGCGATCAACCCAGACGAGGCGGTGAGAAGTGCGAAGTATCCCGACCAGAGCCTAGCTGAGAGAGCAAGATCCGAGGTATACAGAGGCCCACCAGGTTTTCCGAAATCCCGACGTCCAGAGGGTCCGATGTCCGCAGTTATCGAGTCCTGTCCATTCTCTGAGGCCTTCCGTTTCAAGGAGCTACTCGGTGAGTACCATCGCCGGGGAGGCGTGTTGACGCGCACATAGGTTGTGCCGGTCAAGACGGATTTGGGTACACAAATCCGGTCTGCACTGTTTAGCAGTGTATATGTACTGTTTAGCAGTATATCAAGTATTCCGAAGTATTCAGTTATTGTCAAGAATTCAGCGTGGTGATTAGTTAGGCAGACTGTCATCATTGTCGATCATTGTTATAATGTTTAATGTTTAAATGTTTAAAGTATTCAGAAATGTCTTGCATATTGTGGTATGAATGACTGTTCATTGTTCACTGTTCATTATTGTGTTTCTCGTATTAAGCAAGTTCAAGAGTAAGTATCAGATCAGTTGTCAATATGCCGTTCTTCTCGAAGTTAAGACAGATTACTACCAGAAAAGGGGTGCTTGAAGAAGCAGTTCCTATTCCTCCTAGAGACACTCCAGGACATTTCATGTACCATAAACATGGCTTAGATGCCATATTGTTTCTTGATCTATGGGTAGATTATACCAAAGGATTACCGGAAAGTCAAAGGTGGCCCATAGCGGGAACCTGGGATGCAGAGTGCATCATGAAAGTGGAGGAAGAGTTATGGAAAAGAAAGGTCAGACAGTCACAGAAAGACGCTGTTGAGTTATGGCGTAAAGAATCTCATAGACGAACAGAAAAAGCACGTAGACAAGAAGAGAGGAGTAAAGAAAGTTCAAATAAAGTTCAAGAAAATCTATTAATTGAGGAAGGTATCCGAGTGAAATCAGAACAAGTGAATAGACAAAGAAATGCTCTTATGAATGGTATGTATCCCCTACTAGCCGAAGGACTACCTAAGGCTGTTACAGAGATGCCAAAAGACTTGCCACCCCCATTATTTCCAATTAAGGTACATCCAAAGGGGCATCCCAGAACCGCAGAAGATGTTTTTCTTTCCTCATATCTAGACGATGCAGCTCCCGAGTATGCTAACGCCACACCACATAGACCGTCTGGCGGAGGGGTTCAACGTCAGGATCAGGTATCTGTCCCCGTGCAACAGCAAGTCCCGATACAAGCTTCGGCAAGCACATCTGTTTCCGCATCTGTCTCCGAAGTCGACTCTACAGAGGTATCGACACCCATAGTTGCTGTGTCACGTTCAACGAATCCATTCACACCCGACGCCCCAGATGGGGCCACGGGAGGTGCTAGCAGTACTTTTACACCACCCAGAATAAATAAACTTGTTTTTCAAGAGTCAGCGCATTCACGTACACCTAAATTCGTAAGTGAACGTACGCTTAAGGAACTCCTTGTAAATTGTAGATATGACCCAGTGGTTGGTAAAGAGGACGAAATGGTCCTGGCATCATTACGTATCAGACGAGCCGCAGAGTATTTAGCAAGGTTACCAGGGATGACTACGCATCTAGATAACATATATCATTTTGTTCAAACAGGACGAGATCCAGGATGTATTAACAGAGCTATGGAATTCCAGAAAGTAGAGATACAGGGGGAACTGTTACGTTTCCTCATAAACTGTGTAATCAGAAATCAAGATCGTCCGGGGGTAGACCCGAATGCAATGCTTATTCTTACAAGATGGAGTCAGAATATATCAGAAGGGAGACACGATAAGCAAAATTGTATAATAGCCATGTGCCGAAAAATACGTAAAGAAATAGAGCGTATTCATGAAGAGAGATTGGGAACAGACGAGTTTGAGCAAGATGAAGTGTCCGAATCAGGGAATTCTGCAAGACAGTCAGAGACCATAGCCTATGTAGGCAGAGGAAGATCTTGTGAAAATACTAGATGTTTTTCTGATCCAATACACTCTGTATGTCCAAATAATAGCAGAACGTATCCGACGCCTGTAATAAATCTGAAATCTCCTGAACATTCGTTTCAAGCCGCAGACAAAATACTACGAGAACGAAGAGGTTACCACCTCCTCGATTCCATGGATGAGCAAGAATTAGCCAGATCAGCCGTTCACTGGATTGACAGTCCTGAAAAATACGGTGATGAGACCGTAGCACACACGTTTTTTAACCTCAGTACAGATGAACAACGTTTAGCTGGAATCTATATGATTCAGCAACTCCTTATATTATATAAGAGCCAACATGCTGACCCTGGTCCTTTACCTGATATATTAACGGAACTACTCACGAACAGATGGAGAGGTTCTAGTAACAAGCTAATTAAAGAGATATTAGTGTCACGTAAGCAGTATGTCCTTTTTGTAAGTCCGGATTCTCTCTCGCTGCCCCACAGAGAAAGAGCGCCGTACTATATGGATAGACAAAATCCCCTACGAGAAGTGCACCCAATAAAAGGCGAAGACAATGAGTTTCACCGTGTATTTGTTTACACACCCATATCAAAAATGGAATTATTAGAAATGAAAAAAGTAGTACCTAGTCATGACAAAGACCCAGCGGGTTTCCACCGAGAAATTAAAGACATGTTACTGATGGGAGAGTACACCTTTCCTGATATTATGACGATATTAAAGGTGCTTTTGCCTGCTGGCATATATGAAAAACTGAAAGAAAAAGAGTGGGAAGTGGGAGACCAAAAGATAGACTGGACAGCATTAGCAGAGGAAGAAAGGGGCCGAGCTGCAGGTTCAGGGCTCGGGGATAAAGTTAAACTATTACCAGGTTTACTAGTACAGGTATTGCCACGTTTATTAACTACAAAAAAGGAAGATTGGGGTGCAATCACAGCCTGTAAACAAAAGCAAGATGAAGACACAAGCGATTATTATGCTCGATTTGAAAAATGTTTTGGTATAAATAGTGGTATAAAAGCAAGTAGTGACTCATATCCACATTTATTTGTGACAAAATTAGTGGAAAATGCATTGCCTCCAGTGAAGAATAGAATATTGAAATTCGAGAGTACCTGGCAAAGTAACACTCCGTCGCAAATGCTACAAATGTTACAGTATCATCACAATAGAATTAGGGATGAACAAGAACACGAGCATAGACGCCTGAAGGATACAAAAATGAAAATGCTAGTTTCTCAGACAGTACCAGCAGATGGTCACAAAAAGGGTGTGACACATTCTGGTGATTCTGCAGTTCCTGTAAAGGGAACCTGCAATTACTGTAAACAACTAGGCCATTATGTACATGATTGTCAAGTCCTGAAACGTAATATAGCTACAGGTATTGCAAAGGAGAGACCACGATTAGTTAGACAAGATCAGAATGAACAAGGAGCTATGCAGCATGGACAGTCCATGCCAGTTCAGCAACAGTCTATGCCAGCCTCACAGCAACCCATACAGTTTGTGCCAGCTGCACCACCGTTGCCTGCTACTGCCACACAAACCACAACACGACAAATGTATCAGACTGCACAGTATGAATACCCTGAGTATCAGCGTTACGCATGAACCAGCCTAGAGAGGGAAGTTGACTTACCGCTTATCGAGATTCCGGTAGATCAAGAAGGACCTTATGTACATAGTGAATTATTAGGTCAAGATAGAAAATTCTTACTCGATACAGGGGCAAGTCGAACAACCATAAAACGTAGTGAAGTTCCAGGGGCACCCCTCTCAGGCTCTCAAAATGTTTCCCTTGGTTTTTCGGGAAAACCTATTGTTAATGAAGTATCACAGCCTCTACCACTTACGATAGGACCTTTGACACGAACTACAGATTTATTGCTTACTAAATCATGCCCAGAAAATCTGTTAGGAATTAAAACTCTGAAAGCACTAGGAGCCATAATATGTTGTTCTCCGGAAGGAGTAAGGTTGTTTTTACGTGATTTTAAAGGTCACTATGTGTCCAGAGACATGGATCCCCGACTACAGACTTTACCAGTACATCTATGGGCACAAGGCCCTACGGATGTTGGCTGCATGAACATTACACCCTATCGAGTTACATTGAAAGCAGGAGTGGTACTACCACGAATGCGACAATACAAGTTACCGCATGATGCTGTAGTGGCTTTGTTGAAGATCATTGATGAGCTAATTGCCCAGGGAGTAGTTGTAGAAACAGACTCCAATGTATGTAATTCACCGATAATTCCGATTCTTAAACGAACTGATCCTACTGCTCCACCAGTGTACCGATTGGTTATTGATTTGCGTGAACTAAACAAGTGTATTGTACCACAATTCCCTGTGGTCCCTGATATATCATCATTGTTGACAGCAATTGATTCCGAAGCAACATTCTTTACTGTAATTGATCTCAAGAATGCCTTTTTCAGCGTCCCAATAGATCCGGAAAGCCAATACTTGTTCGGATTCAGTTTAAATGGGCGC
Organism: Triturus cristatus; assembly: GCF_964204655.1. NCBI lineage: Eukaryota > Metazoa > Chordata > Amphibia > Caudata > Salamandridae > Triturus > Triturus cristatus. The sequence continues at coordinate 887,243,481 of NC_140590.1, read as the reverse complement.
AGTTTTAAATTCTCACGCGCTCCTCAAGGATTTACAGAAAGCCCCAGCATCTACAGCCAAGCACTGAAACGAGAACTTGACAGTATCCACATGCCAGTCAATACAGCACTGCTTCAATATGTCGATGATCTGCTGATCACCGCGAGAAGCGAGCCAGAATGTGAAAAAGCTTCTCTGACAGTTTTACATTTCCTAGCCGACAAGGGGCACAAGGTGTCCCCTTCTAAGCTGCAATTCTGTGTTCAGCGAGTTATTTATCTTGGTCACTCGCTGTCCAAGGAGGGAAGGCAGCTTACACCAGATCGCATCCAGTTAATTGCTAACATGTCAATACCCCAGACACAAAAGGAGGTGCGGGCTTTCATAGGCCTCACTTCATATTGTAGGCAGTGGATCCCTCAGTACGCATTTCTAGCAAAACCACTCATTCAGTTAACCACACAGGAGGCAGCCACATCGACTGTTCTCCCTTGGACTCAGGAACATACACAAGCTTTTGAAAGCCTAAAGGAAGCTTTATGTCAAGCACCTGTTTTAGCAACACCATGTTATAGCAAACATTTTACACTCTTTGTTACAGAACGCGAAGGTACTGCCTTGTCAGTACTCACTCAGGATCAAGCAGGATCATGCAAGCCATGTGCTTATTTTTCCAGTACATTAGATCCCGTAGCTCAGGCTTTGCCTGCATGCCTGAAATCAGTGGCAGCGACAGCTTTAGCAATCAGACAAAGCGATGCCATAGTATTAGGACACCCATTGACAGTTCAAGTACCACATGCAGTAGAGGTTCTTGTGAACCGAACACAAACACAACACTTGACCATAGCAAGACTTACCGGTTATGAACTGACATTGTTTCAACCACACATAGAGATCCGACGGTGTAATACATTGAATCCTGCTACACTATTACCTGTAATTGGAACAGACCCACTAGCTCATGATTGTGTTGAAATCATTGAAATAAAGACGAAACCTAGACAAGACTTGACAGACGTTCCATTGTTAGATCCAGACCTGACGTTGTATGTAGACGGATCATGCATGAGAGCAAGTACAGGAGATTTAGTGGCCGCGTATGCAGTCACAACAGACACTGAAGTTATTGAGACACATTGTATAGATACTCTGTCAGCCCAAGCAGCAGAACTTATTGCTCTAACGCAAGCCTGTATTCAAGCCACAAATAAGAAAGTTAATGTATACACTGACTCACGTTATGCATTCGGAGTTGTACACGACTTCGGCGTGCTATGGCGAGAGAGAGGTTATCTAACGTCCCATGGTGCCCACATTCAGCACGGGCCCCTCATTCATGCTTTGTTAGACGCAATACATCTACCCACTGCTATATCGATTATGAAATGTAAAGCACACACGAAGGTTACTGATACCATTTCTCAAGGCAATGATTTAGCTGACAGAACAGCTAAACAGACTGCTCAGAATCGCACATTAGACATGACAAAGCCAATAGTTCAGACACCAACACAGTGTATGACAATTAAGGATCCCGCACTTGACGTAATTGACATACAGACACATGCCACAGCAGAAGAAATAAAGAAGTGGACTGAACTAGGAGGGATCCAGACAGATCAAGGATGGATGACGAAGGAGAAATCTGTATGGTTTCTCCCTGATTCCATGGTTCAAGCCATTATAGCCACAGTTCACAGTCCAGCACATTTAGGAGAGAAGGCTATGCTAGACAGCATTCAGCACATTTGGTTCAACAAACATTTACGAGCAGCAGCTAAACAAAAAGTTCGTACCTGTATGATATGTTGTCAGTTTAATCCAGGAAAGAGTGTTCCCGTAGAGCAGGGTGGATTTCAGCCTCCTGACCATCCTTTTGAAGTCCTCCAGATGGATTATATTCAGATGGAACGTTGTCGAGGATTCAAATATGTCCTCGTAGTTGTCTGCGCTCTCTCCCGTTGGACAGAGGCGTATCCCGTATCAGATTACACTGCCCCGACTACTGCCAAACAGCTAGTTCGAGAATTCTTCCCACGGTACGGTTTACCACGTGTTGTATATTCAGATAACGGTCAGCCTTTCTCATCCGAATTAATGAAACATGTCTCACTCTTGTTGGGATATCAGTGGAAATTCCACTGTGTCCGACACCCCGAGGCAGCAGGTCTCGTAGAAAGACATAACCAGACACTGAAAATCAGACTGTCCAAAATATGTAGAGAGAAAGGTGTCGACTGGATAGTAGCATTACCAGTTGCACTCTTTTACATGAGAATGGTAGCACACTCTAGAACAGGGCTATCCCCGTATGAGGTGATCTTTGGTAGACCACCGAATATGTGGGGGACGCCTATACCACGCAAAATAACTGACATTGACTGTAACATGCTGACAGATTACTTGGCTTCCTTGATGTCTGCACTACAATCTTCTCGTTCACAGGTAGCTGCAGCCTTTCCCGACAACACTGAGGCGAAACCCCATGACGTTGTTCCGGGTAATCTTGTCTTTGTGAGAAATTTCGACAGGAAAAGCCAATTGGAGCCCAGGTGGAAAGCACCCAAGTTGGTCCTGTTGACCACAAGAACAGCCGTGAAGATCGAGGGACGCAAAGGGTGGATTCATTCAAGTCACGTCAAAACATTTCATGGACTACCTTCAGATATAGACACTGTGCCCTGCACTCCCTCACAGACTGATTCAAAACTTCCTTTTGTTGAACAGAATGACTCTCAGTGCTATAAATTAAAGCTTAGGCCCAAACAGTCGAGCAATTTGATTGTTTAAGTCCTCTCCAAGGTGAAGCGGTTGAATTGTCTCCGACATGTATCCCTTGGACCTGAGTAGAGAAAATACCCGAGAAATGTTGAAACGACAGGCGTATTGTAAATTACTGCGTAACCACTGTATTGTGACATTATTAATTTTGTTTTTATTGAGTATTTTAGTAATTATTACGAGTGTGATTTTGCACATATATCATCCTATCTCTAGACATGTTTATAATGTTGCTGCAGAACATTCTTTTAGTGACCTACCGCCACATGAATTATCTTATAGACTTGCGCTGCGCAATAACACCTTCATTAGTATGTTACATCATTCCCATCAGACTAGTAATGCGACCAATTGTTGGGTGTGTGGCCGACTTCCTCCCTATCAGAATAACAAAGGAGTTCTGCCTTTCTTTCCACATCCATTCACACACAATGGCTCCTGTGGAGCATGGTTTAGTTTATTAAATTCCATAGACCCAGACACAGCAGTTTATCAACAACATTGGATATGGGGAAATCTGAATCTAGTTTTATTCAAAGTCTGTCACCCTAATAAGGAGGGTCACCCCAGTAGAACAGGAACTGATTTAGAAAATGAAGTGTATAAATTAGGTAATTTTACGCCTAATCTTATGATTCTGAATGTCAAATCCGAAGTTGAACTAATTCTGCCCACTATGTCAGTATTTCCAGTAAAGGGTGAATTATGTGTAAGAAAAGTTGGTTCCATACATATGGGCCATAGCCAATGCGTTACTACAGTAGAATATAGTGATCAAGGTAAATCTTCATTTAGAGCTTCTCGCCATTCTTACTTCATATGTGGTCAGACGGCATATATGCGTCTGCCTCTAGATTGGGATGGTACCTGTTACATAGCATTCCTTTTGCCACCTGTTTTCCTAGCTCCCCCTGATTATTATCGAAATGTTCATATAGTACACAATAGAGAGCAAAGAGATCTCCCAGTTGTCGATTATACTGAGACAGCATGGGACAAGTATGTAGATTTCAATAAAGGTATCTTTCCCTATATAGGTACAATATCAAATAGTAAGCTGATACGCAGACTCACCAAGACTCTTGAAGCTGTAGTAAACGAGACTATAGCCGCCCTAGGCAATCTGACAGAGGAACAATCAGTGATGAGAATTGTTGTTCTCCAGAATCGTCTTGTCCTTGACGTCATCCTGGCCGATAGGGGCGGAGCTTGCAGGGTCATCGGATCCAGCTGCTGCATATTCATACCAGAAAATTCGCCATCTGTATATAAAGCTATAACACGCCTTCATAAGATTGTAAGCCAGATACACGAAAATCCAGGCACTTGGACGTGGTCCGGGTGGTTTTGGAGTGTGATATCAGCCTGGGGATGGAGAGTTCTATCCTTCCTAGGTATTGGCCTTCTTATGCTCTTCAGTTGTTGTTTATGCCTGCAAGGTGGACCAGCGATTTGTGGTCTGTGTGCCACATCATGCATTCCACATCACAGGTCCCGTTCAGAATGCCGGAAGGAAGAAGAAATGATGCTCCATGAGCAAATCAATGGAATGATGAAGATTGATGTCTCGTGAAGGGCAAGAAGGGGACAAGGAGGGAATGTGGAAATGTGGATTTTCCTGATCAGTTATGTCCCCTATCTTGGACCCCAACGGTTCTATATGCATGTTACAAGTACATGTATGTTCCCTCCAGTTCCAGTTTCTAAGACGCAAACATATGTGTGTCTACCGTCAACATGTTCTCTGTCAGATCCGCCATCACAGGGCTGGATATTCGATTCCTAAGTATGAAAGGCCACCGACTTTATATGGCTAAGTTACTCCATTTTTACAGTTCAGGCAAGTAGGCCCGATTCTGTCCTCAAGCCTTTCCCTGCTCTCTGTCTCTGACAGCTTCAGCTTGAGCTCGCATCTGTATCCATGAACTTTGTCCTACTCCCTGTGCAGCTAACGGTGCCTGCCTCGGCTAGTTTTCGCCTGTCTGCCAAGAAGTTGTATTTCACCTTCGAATTATCTATTTTGCTCTTCAGCCGATGCATTCCTGTCCAGTGATTTAGGTAAACATTTCCTTTAGCTCACAAGCAAAGGACTCAGCCTTTCCGTCCTCCTGCAAGTGATTCATAGCCCTGTTGCCATGGAAAGTTTTCTGCCCCTCACATCTCATATAGACACTTAGACGCTTGTACACGTACACAGTCAGTATAGAATAGATTCTGTCCGAGAGTCTCTTCCTTGTGGATAACATAGTTCTTTAAACATAGGATGTTAGATATGATTTGGGATTAGGTTGACTTGACCCCCAGACTTCTCGTCTCCACATGTAGAGCTAAATGTCAAGTCCCCTTCACCCCCTAGTTGCACGTCAATTACACGTCATGCTGCCGCGCGCGCATCTATGCCAAGTATTATCTTATAGATCCACCTATGTCTGATAATTCTAACCAATCATGTTTCTTTTATTCCTTATTACGCCTAGTTTCGATTATGTCACTGTTTTGTCATTTTTCTTATCAAATGTTACGCCTTCTACATTCGTTTCATTGTAATGTCCTTATTATAAAAATACATGTCTGTTAATAAATTATTGTACTTCACTTCCTGAACCCTCGTGGTGACGGAACCTGAAGGCCGCGACTCGAGTCGGCCATTTTGAATGGAATAAAGCCCATTAGAAAACCTCTTATACCACGGATTCTGCCTCTTGTTATTTTGAGCTATTTACTTTATTTTAAGATTCCGTATGAAATTCAGTCCGGTATTTTTATTTACCACAAGTGTGTGTATTAAAAAAAATAAAATGACATTGCAAAACAAACAAAAAAAAGAAGAGAACACAATAAAGAACAGAAAAGGCATAGATTGGGAAGGACTACACAAGTGGCAGCACGGGCGCTGATACGAGCACAGAATAGCCTGAGTGACCGCAGCAGGGGGGTGCAGAGAACAAAAAAGGCAAAAGGAGAAGTAAGCATAAGAGTGAAATCCAGTCAGAGGCACTGAGTGCTGTGCACAGGAAAGTAGCCACATAACAGGACCAGAGAACACACCATGTCAAGGCAGGCAGAAGGCGGTGGTGAAGAGACCACAGAGCAGGGTGCTCACATGACACTGGCGGCACTTCCACCATTTAGCCAGTTGGCAGGTCCAGCCACAGCGGCACCAAGATTGCACAAATGGATGGGACACCTAGAAAACGACTTTGTAGCTGCGGGTAAAATGAATGGTGCGGTCAAGCGATCCACCATGCTACACATGGGAGGTGAGGAGCTCTATGAGCTATTCCAAGACTTGCCTGACACGGGGGATAGAAATGATTATGAGAAGGCGGTGAGAGTACTGGATTGCTATTTCGACCCGCAGGTGAACCCTGATTTCGAACACTTCAACCTGCGACAGGCTAAGCAAAGGGAGGAGGAGTTGGTCAACATGTTTTTCACTAGGCTGAGGAAGCTAGCGAGCTCCTGCACTGGAATCGACAAGCAGCTAGAAATCAGGACACAGCTAATTCAGGGGTGGCAGTTGTTGGAGCTCAGAAAATGAATACTGCGCCTGCCAGGGATCTCGCTGGATGACATTTTGGTACTGGGGAGATCTCATGAGCTAGCGGATGAGAGAGCAGGGGAAATGGGGTCTGCGCTGGCGAGGAGAGTGGTTGGACCGCTTCAGTCACACCCGGTCTTGATCAAGGAAGAGAGATTGGAGGCTATTCGGAAGGGGTCTGGAAGAGGAACAGGCGGGCCTCACGCAAGCGGGAAAGGGTGCGGATGCTGTGGGCTAGACAGTCACCCACCGCGAGGATGCTCGTCCCAAGGAAAACCGTGCCTGAGGTGCGGTAAAATAGGACATTTTCCCAAAGTATGCAAGGGTGCAGCAAGAACTACCATGTCAGGTGGGGTATCAAGAAGGTTTGGATAACACAAGCAAGTGGTTAAAACAGCGGAGGATACAGAGGATGTGGACCGACTGTGTCAGAGGATGAGAGTTACAGATGATGATGAGGAGGATGAAGTGTTTGTCATATCGTACACCGGACAAGCAAATCAAAAAGACACCCGCCTCCGATGTGTCAGATACAAATTGGAGTGAACAAGGTGACAGCACTAATTGACACCGGAGCGTCGGTGAACATATGGACGCAGAGCACTACAGGCAACTCAAGCCCCGTCCGCCACTTTTGGCAACGACAGCGAAGATCTTTACATATGGAGGTGACACTCCTATCCCACAACAGAGGGTTAATTGAAGTGGAGGCAACTCATGGGAAAATCTCAGCGACAACGAAATTCCATGTGACACAGGCCAGTGCTGGAACCCTGCTGGGCTGCCATTTGGCCGAAGATCTAGGGCTAGTGATGTTCGCACGACAATTTCACCTTCTTCCTCCGCTCTTCCATGTCACTCTGCACTGGTCTCTCCTGGTTTCTCCCAAAACTGCACAGCATAGATATAGAAAAGAAGTTGAGTCTGTCATAAGCAACCGCTTGTAACGGAAATTGACGGAAAGGAAAGACTCAGGGGCAGATTAACAAGAAACTAACGCAGAGCGGTGCCGCATGTCATTTTGCTGGGCCATGCTGCGTTAGGTTTGAAGCACAGGGATGCAACATATTTCCAACAATATGTTGCATCTCTGTGCTTCCCCCTGCACTGGTGCTCAAAGTGCTGCCATGCTCCGACGCAGGCACCCTGCCTGCGTCATGGGGAGATTGTTTTTGTGCAGGAAGGTGCCCCTTCCTGCAGAAAAACAATCAATTGAGGTGGTTTCCTCTACCAATGTGTGCGGTAAAATGCAGCATGCATTAAAAGAGGAAAAAAACAAGGAGAAATTAAAACATTTCTCCTCGTTGCACCTCGCATTCTGACGCATTTCCAGATTTACAATTGCTCGTAAATCTGGAAATGCATCAGTGGACATGGGTATTGCGTGGGAACACCCACAGAAACACCCATGTCCCGCCCCTAACACGCAAAGTGTTGCGTAAAAGGAGGAGATATTTACAAGCACAGGTAAAGCCACGCAGGGTGGCTTTATTTGTGCTTGTAAATATCACACAGCAGGTTGAGCCACCGGTGCGTCACGCAACGTGACCCACCGGTGTGCAAGGGACTTGTAAATCACCCCTTCAATGAGAAAGCATTTAAAGGGCAACCAAAAGCAACATAAACAATTCTGAGAATGGTTGAGTGGATGAATGTGAGAATGAGCTGATTGATAGATCAAAGAATGAATGTGTAAACCCAGTGGTTAGTGAATGCGAGCATGCATAGCTGTATGATTAAGAAACATAATGAGTGAATGCATGGATGGTAGACAGCAGAGTAGTGTGCTGGGGGAAGGTAAGCTTATTAGCGTCTGAAGAATTCCCTCATGTCCTACTGCTACCGCTTACTTAGTCATCTATGCACTCCCTCATCTATGAATTCATCCACCCTTGACTTATTCTCACATTTAACCACTTGCCCTTTCACGCAACCGCGCACACACACTCACCAATCAAGAAGAAATTTCAGGTATTAAACAAAGCCAGATCTACTGACTTTTTCAATACTTCTCTTTTGCCTATTATTGTAAATCCGTTGTTCCAAACGCCTTTGATATGGTCTCACTTTAGAAATTATCTCTGACACATTACATGTCCTTTTAAACTTCATAAGTTCGGGTGACGTTATCAAGGTGCTATTTTAAGGCGTGCCTAGACATGCCGCATTTTGCCAATCTCGAGGCTATCTGCGCTCATGCGTGGCTAACAATGCGCTCTCCCTAGAGAAGCGCCGTCCTTCCATTTCACCTACGCCTGTCGCAAGAAAGGGAAAACGAAGGCAATGAAGCGATCTCGCGACTCGAACTTCGACACCCTTAAAAGTGCCCTTTGCTCAAAAAAAGAAAGGAAGAAGTCAATGGTTTAGCCAAGAAAGTTTGAGTTTCCTTTTACTTTCCATAATGAAGTGCCATTCTTTTTACACTTGAAAGGATCTTTGTAATTAATGCAACATTGATCTTTGGAATACAGATGAGGTAACCTAGATAATAGGATGCGGAATATGACGGAAGGATTCGAATAGAAAAATAGCTTAGCTTACACTGCCATCTAGAGGATATGTGTGGTAATTCAGGTGTTGGCATGCTTCAGTTTAAACATGCCCGTTAGCGAGGGTCTGAAAAGGAATGTAAATGCGATGCAGCCAATACCTCAATTACACAAATATATATTACTGTTCAATTCAGTCTGAATAATTAGAATCAAAGATATACCTATCAAAAGTAAACACTTAAAGCGTTGTTCTTCCGGTTGTCGAAACTGTAGCCAGCGGTATATAACATGACGTATTGTGTCAGAGCAGCTTAGAACAGGGTTCCATTATACACGCTCTATGTCCTGCGGAACTTGTACTAATGTAATAATACAATACCCAAGAAAACCTGAACCCTGCATTATTTGTAATTTCCTATGATTAATACAGTATTCATCATTTTATCTGGGCTCTCGGAATCAGCTCCATACCAATAGCATTTATTCCATTATTGAAGCAAGATTTGTTTCCTCGTGTAATTACGTTCAACCCTCTTTTCTTTTTTTATGTGCTCCATTTTCATTGATTTCAGTGAGATATTTATTAGTACATTTATTACTGCAAATTAAATGTCGAACACCTTTTGGTATGCAATAGTCCGAGTAGACCGAAAGAGCCCTACTGGGTCAAACAACGCTTTCAGCAAAAGTTTCACTACGCCAAAAAGCAATGCAGAATGGAGAAAGTGAGACTTCAGCTGTTTTTTTCCTTGGGGGAAATCTGGCAGCCTTCTCCACATATGAAAGGAACTTAACTCTCACTTCATCAAACAACACCTCATTAGATTGGACTCCCGTGTCCCCACATTCACCAGACTCGCCCAAACAGAATCCTCCAACCTACCCCCAGCTACTTTAACCACATCCTTCTCTCCAAACTTGCAGGAAAGGTTTCTCTCATACCTGTACACGCGCTCAAGTTGAATGGAGGTTTCTAGCAACCCCAGTTCAGGTTCACAGCAAAATGTCCAGTTTAAGGCGTTTTCTTGTGATTCCTTTACAGCAGAGCCAGATTCCTTTGCCCCACATTTCACTCCACAGATAAAGGGCACAAAATGCGCATGGAAATTGCCCAGGTACAAGGGGAATACTTACTATTGTTCAAGTGCATACCGTTTCCTTTGTTTCCAGGACTGTCTGCATTTCCCAGCTTCAGCAGAAAGGTTACAAATGTCAGGCTAGCTCCCCTGCAGGACTTGGAACTCGGTCAAGAAGTACTCATTTTTCATGAAATACAGCGCTGTGTTGTGCAAGAGGGAAAATACAGGGGAGGGAGGGAGGGAGGGAGGGAGGGATGGATGGATGGATGGATGGATATTGTTTGCTTGCTGTTTGTGTCATCCTCTCCGCTAGCACACACAGACAGGTTGACTTGCATAACACAAAGCCTCGTACTCTGATGTAGAGGAGTGGGTGCTCTGTTGTGCACAGGATTGTACTGGAAGCATAACTTTCCAGTATTTATGCCTACACAACATCAGAAGATTGGCATGCCTGTTTTTCTGCGAAATAAACACGTTTCTCCTTGTTAATGGCTACTTCAAGAAAGCATTTGTTTTTGATGCAAAGTCTTCTCTAACTATCTTAGGAGATTGAATTTGCATCAAAACCTATTATTTTATTTTTGGGTCATCCGCCCCCCAAAAAATCCCATTCACACAAGGTGATGCAAAGAAGCACAAAGGTGCTTTTGTATAGAGAAAAGGGCACCTTTCCAGTGCAAATCACCATTTGTGCTGGATTTTAAATACCCTTGTGAGAGTTTATGTCAATTTGCACTACTACAAAGTCTTAGTAAACCTAGACTCAATGAGCTTCTAAGCCACCGAGATGATGGATTGCTAAACCTTTGGGGCACCTTTCATGTCACAGCAATGCAAGTCTGAGAGGAAGACAACTCAGCAAGTGTGTAGACACGCTGTGGCATAAAGGGCACTATATAAGTTACTTTCCACTCATCTCAGCAGTGTTAGCTAGATGAGAAGCCTTCAAGCAGCAAACAGGAAAGTATTCTTTCATATTTGGTTCATTTCAGCTCTCTTATGAGAACAGTTAAATTTAAAGTGTAAAACCATTCTGTGTAAATCAATGTCAAAGGAAACTTTATTTCGGCACTATTGGTATAGGCCATAAAGTGCATACAATAAATTCTAAAATGACATTCAAATAAAACACAGCATTTAAAAATACAATCACCCCGCACCCAATGCAATAAAATGTGCATTCTTAAAGTTTAAAAAACATTATTTCTCTCCAATAGGTTGCGAACAATAAAAAAACACGTCAGATGGCAATTAACGTTTGGACGCACACCCCAGATACATACAGGGCATGGGAATCTTAGCACAGAATGAATAGTAGCACTTCCCACACTAGGTGTGTCCCCCTTGGGCACAACTGTGTCCTATATGAATAGGCTTCTGAAGTTTGAAAAGATGAAAAGACGATTTTTTTTGAGATATCAATTCATGTATTTTAATCTTCATACAATATATCTTGATATTCCAATCTCTTTGGTTTTTCATGATATATGGACTGTTTAATCCATCCTTTGCATTTCGGGTTTTACATATACCCTTCAAGGGTAGGCCTTGTGGACTGTAAAGAGATGATTCTTTCTGAGTGGAGCAGAATTTGCATACAGCCATAAACAAGACATAGATACTTGCCATATCCGATCAAGGTCTAGAGCGGGCAGTTCCCTCCTCCAAATCGACACCGGTGGGGCTTGCTCCTCCTCAGGTACCTGAATCATCATCCAGTACCACTTCGATACCTCCTTTGGCAAAAGGGAACGGGAAACTACCTTTGACTCCCAAAATGAATTCTCTTTTCCGTCTTTGCCTTGCCCAGTGGTTTTGTCCAACTCGTTAATTTATTGTACTTGAATCATGATACCGCCCCTTCCAACAATTCCTGTATGCGGTGCCAAGAGATTAACTCTGTGTCGTCTAGGAGTTGGCCCTATCTATGAATGCGCAGTGCTTTAGAGGGATTGCTAAGTAGTCTTGAAGGCCGGCAGGCGTACCCGGTGAATTCTAGATAGGAGCATTATGACTGAAGTAGGGTATTTGTAAAGACCGTCTTATCTGATACCAAACCTTGCATGCACTCAAAGGGATCTTTAGCCTAACTTTTTTCAAAAACATAGGATGACCAAATTAAAAAAGAAAAAAGCCATTGGAATCAGGTGGACCAGTTGTAAGGGCCTGAAAAAGTGGTGACATCTCCGAGGTATCTCCCAACATTTGTCTAAAAATCTTTAAATAAAAAGCCCGATAATACTGAAAAAGATCTGGGCTGGCTATCCCACCTGATGCCTTTTTCACTCTACGTTTTCTCCAAGCGATTCTAGGCTTTTTGTTTCCCCAAATAAAACTAGTGAAGTCTACCTGGACCTTCTTAATCCAATCGTTTCTGAATTCTAATGGTATGGAATTAAATAAAAAGGTAAATTTAGGAAGAAGGGACATCTTTATCAAATTAGATCTGCCTAAGAACAATAAAGGAAGAGCACTCCAGGCCTGTAGTTGTTTCCGTACATTTAATGCTAAAATGTCAAAATTGACTTTTGCGATGTTATCTAGATTTTGCACAATTTGGATGCCTAAATATCTAATGTTGTGTTTGATTAGGTCAGTTTTGGAAGTGTGTGTTCCACTGCATCATCTCAGTTTTTTGCTGATTTTTAGCATAACCCAAAACTTTCCCAAAAACCTCAAGCGTTTCCCAAGTTGCTGAGAGGGACGGGGCTAGGAGACCTGTAAAGATCATCAGATCATCCGCATACAGTCCGATCTTTTTCTCCCAACCATCACACACAAAAGAAGAGATATTCTTGCATGATCTTAATTTTATAGCCAAGGGCTCTATATATAAGTTGAAAAGAAGTGGTGATAGGGGGCATCACTATCTTGTCCTCCTGTCTATATGTAGAGCTCTAGACAGATTACCATTAATTAGCACTCTAACTGATCGATTCTTATACAAAGCTTTAACAGCTGCCCAAAAAGTTTCTCCCAGATTAAATCTTTGAATCACCTCATACAGAAAAGGCCAACTAACCCTATCGAAAGCCTTCGCCCCATCTAGGGTCATGATCGTCAGAGAGCTGTTATACTCCTTTGCCACATCAATTGCACCGATTAGCTCATGAGTCAGTTCATGCAGCTGCCTCCCTTTTATAAATCCTTTCTGATCGGAATGGATCAGGGTTCTCACTATCTTGTCTAATCGTTTTGTTAGTATCTGGGAGTAGATCTTATAATCGCTGTTAAGCAATGAGATGGGTCTATATGACTCACAAACCCTGGGGTTTTTGTTAGGTTTAAGAAGGATAGTGATGGTGGCAGAATCCTACGAAGAAGGATGATCATGGTCAGAGACAAAGATGTAATTACAAAGTTGCAGCAGGATAGGCGCTAGCTCTTCTTTTAGTATTATGTTTATCTCATTTGGAAGGGCGTCCGGACCTGCGGCTTTCCCCTTCTTTAAGCTGTTTATAACTCTAACAACCTCTTCCATGCAAATTGGGCTGTTCAATGTTCCCCTTACCTATCTACTGAAGATGCGGGAGGGTTAAATCTTGAAAAAAAAACTCAGTTTGTTCCCTGCTCAGAGTTGTATCTTCCGAGTATAAATCTTGAAAAAAATGTACTAAATCATTTTCCATTACACGAGCTTCCGTGATTATTTTTCCTGAGTTTTGACATTTTAGATCTTTCATGAAATTCCTAGATTGATTAGCTTTAATCTTCCAAGATAATAATTTTCCACACCCCTCCCCATATTCATAATGCGATAGCCTACTGGCCTCCCATTTCCGTCTTATTATAGCCTCCAGAAAGTCAGCCAGCTTGGATTTTGCTGCTTGTAATTTTTGCCCAATTTTTTCTTTGCTTAACAGAGTAGTAGCTTGTAACACATCACCTTGTAAGGTTTTTATAGAGGCTTCAAGAATATTAATTTCCTCCCTGAACTTCTTGCTATGTGCAGAGCTAACACTAGAAAGAACGCCTCTAAGAAATACCTTATATGTCTCCCAAACAAAGTTTAAGGGGGCTGAATCAAGATTGAAAAGGAAAAACTCCTTCGTAGCTACTTTAAGGTTTTCCACAACCAAAGGGTCTAAAAGCAACGTACGGTTAAGTGTCCATCGTCGCGGCGAAGCTTTGTCTCTGAGCATGATCTCAAGGGATACAGCTGAATGGTCAGATAGATCTTCAGGAACATGCAAAACTTTCCTAATATTTTTGCTGATAGTGGAATCTACCAAAACAAAATCTATCCTTGTACGATGACCATGTTTTTTTATTATGAAAGGTAAAGTTTCCTCCTTCTATCTCACCCCATCACTCATTATCCTCCATATATATACCAGACCTGCATCTGCTATCAGTTGTTTCAAGGCCCCCCTCATATTGGGGGTTGACATCGCTGCCCTTCTGGAAGTAGAGTCTTGCATTGGATGCAAACACACATTAAAATCTCCCCACCCATTATGATAGGGACACCTATATCTACTAATTGCAAAAATAATGTACGTAAGAGTGCAGGGTCATCTAGGTTAGGGCCATAATAACCCACAAAAGCCAACCAAACATCGTATGTTTTAGCCTTAACAATCACCCATCTACCTAATGGGTCTACAACACAATCCCAAAGTATAGCCAGGATGGATTTACTTAAAAAAAGGACCACCCCATTCACCGTACAAGACTGGGAGGTATAAATACAGTGTTCAATCCATTGCTGACCCCTTAGGATCTCAGGCCATTCTTCTTTAGCTAGATGCTATTCTTGAATGAAGAAGATATCAGTATCTTTAATTCTTAGATACTCTAAAATGTTTCTCCTTGCAAGAACCCTAAGACCATTAACGTTCCAGGATAGGATCTTTAAAAGCGCAGGCTTATCTGAATTGTCCATGTATTATACCGTAAATTAGAAGATTAATGCCTATAGGCCCATTTCCTGTCAAACTAAAAAGTGTGTTTAACTGAAAAGAAGGTTCTGGTCTGAAACTTACGAAAGAGGACATATCTTTTCATTTTTCCCACATGCTCCCCCACCCACTGCAATTATTTTTTTTATTTACATCTCCTTGTGAGTTCCCCCCTTGCTAAGTCCCCCCCCACCTCTGGGAACCCTCCCTATTATCTAGAGGCAAACTGACGTTATTTGCCTCATGTGAGCTCTCCCGCTGTGCTATAGTGAAAGACTAGAGATTATATTTGTTGTGCTTTAATCTGGTCCATAAATGTAATGACTTCAGCTGGGTCCCTAAAATTATACATTTTATTATTTTGCATTACCCTCAGCGAGGCGGGGAATCTTATATTTGCAGTGGCGCCCATCTCCCTCAGTTCTTGAATACATTTGCGCAGTTCCCACTGTCTGTCTTGAGTGGTGCGGGAAATATCTGATCTTATACGGAAAGACCAGTCATCTTTTTTAACAACTCCTGCTTTAGGGGGGTTGCAAGGATTTTTTTCTTTTATAGTATAAGATTTATAGTTCACACGGATCCTTCTTGGTTTTTTATTTACTGGTCGCCTTGTGTATGGATCTCCATGTACTCTTTGTATGTCATCCTCCAAACTGCGCTGATTTCCATGTTAAATTCTTTCAGGAGATTAATCACATAAGATTCTATGTCCCCCCTTCAAGACCCTCAGGAACATTCAAAATTCGAATCTTGTTCCTTCTGTCATTATTTTCCAGGGAATCCAGCTTATCTCTCAGATCTTTCTCACTATTCTTCAAACTCTGTATCTCTCCCTTGTTAGCATTCACTTTTCTGGAGAGATCCTCTACTTAAATCTCCAACACCCTTAGGGGTATATTAACAAGGCGGCGATTTGAAATTATCGCCGCTTTTGCGTCCGTTTTCGGGTAAAAAGCGGTGATAATTTCATCACCTTATCAGCAAAGACACGCTATCGCGTGTCTTCCTGACTTAGCGCCCATTTCCAGCACACCTAACTTTGCATCGCTAATGAGATGCAAAGTAGGCGTAGCTGTGAAACGAACCAGGGAAAATATCACGAAGGCAGCTTTGCGATATTAACAAGTAGGGTAGCGATTTTTTAAATTGCGTTAAGTATGCCTTAACGCAGGAATTTAACGTCTGTTAAATTCCTGACTAAGGCATACTTAACATGGGGGGTGGATTCTGTGGCTAAGACCACAGGCCCTATCATCTAGGATATCGCCGTTTTCCACCATGGAAAACGGTGATATCCACACCATCTCTGTAATTTTTATCGCCTCGGCGATGCGCGTTGTTAACGCGCTAACCGGGCGATAAATTCCAGAGATAGCCGGCGATAAATATACAGGCGCTAAGCGCGCTTTACGATATTTATCGCCGGCTCTTGTCAATATGCCCCCAAGTCTCTCCATCAAGTTGTGGATCTTAGCCTCCAGGGCCTCCACAGTGCCCTGAATTTTTTGCTGATTTGTTTCCGAAATCGCAAACTTCTCCCTAACCTCTGTTAGCAAAGTGGATAGGAGCTTCTCCATCTCAGGAGTATCGATCTGTTTGGTAACCGCAGTAAGTGCTTCGTCCGGAGTCGACAAATGACTCTCCGCGGTCACGGGGCTGGAGCTGCTGTTAAAACTTAGTTGAACTAAGGGCTGGTCTCCTTCTGCCAATGGATCAAACCTGTTTTTTAAACAAAGGACGTCACCCCTTACTTTAGTAGAAACCGAGCCCTCCATAACTTTTGAAAAAGCACTACTCTCTTCAGATTGTAACGGTGCTACTGTAGGAGAGACGATTGTGGTGACCTGGGCTTGGGTTTGGGCTTGAACTTTAAAGTATGAGCGGAGTGATGGAGTTATTTTTATGGTTTCAGGCTTCTTTTTGGTGGACTTGATACCTGCTTTCTTTGGTGTTTTTTCAAAAGAGGGTTTTTTGGCCAAAGGTATACGGAAAAGGTGCGGGGGTTGGAGAGAGACTTTTGATATTTTACTGCTTTCAACTTTTAGGGTGGGAGGAATAGCTGAGGAAAATACCTTTTTCACTGAAATACTCGGAGTAGCTTCCCCTCTACCCCAAATATACTTACTCCTTAGTGTATATCAGTTTATGCCATGCGCAAACCCTTCCTTATCTTTTTGTCAGGGACAGTAGGTATCTTACATTTGGATTTACCTCCTGCCTTTATGTTGGTTTTATCATTCGTTGAGGCCTGCTCCCTTCTCCTTACCGGGGTTATCAGAGTGTCATCTCCCAAGTTGTTTTCTATTCACGGCTCCAAACCTGACCTGAAAGTAGGCAACTCCCTCTTCCCAGGAAGCCGATCCTCACAGCAGCGCGGCGGCCACAGCTGAGCCACGCTGCAGCCTCCGCCCATACTCCTCTCCTCAGCCTCGGCTCCGTTGCGCTCGGTAGAAGAAAACCTCTGACAGGGAAAACAACCCTGCTTCCTCAGGAACTGCCGTAATACTCCCCCCGGCCCCCGCCGATGTCAAGGGACCCCCTAGCACAGGTACGGGTAAATTCACGGAATCTTTCTAGCACAGCCGAGAGCCCGCGACCGGCACTAGCTGTTGGCCGCCATGTTCCCCCAACAGTTCAAAAAACGAAAGAATTTTAATATTTTTGAAAGCATGAAATCGGCAAAGGAGTCCATTAGTCTCTGCAGCCCAGCCGCGGTCCTTGATAAAAGTACCGCGTCATCTGTATAAAGGAGGACAGGCACCGAGCAGCCGGCAACAATTGGTGCATCAGCCTGCAGGGATCTCAACATAACATCAACACCATTTATTAACAAGGAGAATAAGAAAGGTGCCAATATTCAGCCATGACAGGCACAGCATCTAACTCAAAATAACGGCGACAGTCCACCACTGGTTCCGTAGCTTACTGTGGCTGACAGATTTTTATATACCTGCGCAAGGGAAAAAACAATTTCCATAGGAGCCCAGCTTGAAAGGAGTGTGATCCACCGTATCCATAGCCAACTATGCTGGTAGGGCCTGCAAAGCACAAATGTAGCAAGCCGGTCTTTGCTTTCGTATACTTCCCTGTCAAAAGTTATAAGTTTAAGCATTGCTCCACTCTCCCAAGTCCTTTCCTGAATCCGTACGGGGCCTTTGACAGAATAGAATTGTCCATTGCCCATTCTTCCAGTCTCTTTAGGACTGCCCTTCCCAAGAGTTTGTCAGAGGAATCCAGGAGGGAAATGGAATGGTAGCATTTAGGATCTGCTTTATTGCCTTTCTTATATATTGGAACTATGACCGGCTTGGCTCAAGGAGGGAAGGTACCCTTGTGCCGCTGAATTAAAGATACAAATCAGTATTGGTGCTCACAATTCTACTTTCACCAGAAAGGCGTCAAAGGGATTCCCGTCGGGCCAAGTGGCCTTCTCCCTTGCACAACTACGCAGAGCATCTACGGTTTCATTTAACATAAATGTTAGACGTGGGGTGTTACTACAGGTAGGTCTATTAATCAAGTTCTTTGAGACCCATGTTACCCTTAAAATAAGAAGACGCAGACATAACCTTCTTTCCGGACTTCACACAACTAGTCCAGAGGCAGAGAGGCTCCTTTCTGGGGATCAAAAAGACGCTGAGAGACAAAGGTTACAAGTACGCCATGCTTTTCAAAGCCAGGCATCGCGTGGAGGAGGATGGTAAGGTCTGGTTTTTCAAACACCCAGAGTCGGTGGCAGAATGGCTGGAGAGTCGCTGATCGGTGATATTAATGATTCTGGGGTACAACAGACGGGGAGATACGGGTGGCATCCGTGAGGCGGGAGCGACGTTGAGTTGGGCCTATGTTCTAATTTGATCAAGAAGGATAGTTGGAACTAACTTGGGGACTCACCAGCGGACATACCTGTAAGTTATTAACCTTTTCCAAGAATACCATTGAGTGACATTTTGACTCACAGGAAAGGGATTGCACGATTGTTTTCTCTGTGATGGGGGGATGGGGGGCACCACATACCCCACCTTTCTACATTTAGTTCTCTTGTGGGGCGACAGGCACTCTGCAAGTTGGCTCATGGGCATTTTGAAGCCCAGAGTGCAGCGACGCAGGGAGGGGGGCGGTTGGGAGGAAATGTTAATGTTGTTAAGTATTGAAATTTATGCAGGTTTTTTTCGATCGACTACATCGGGTTGTAATGCAGTGCAGGAGCGACTTCATCATGCAGGATCAGATGGGTACACAGTGGGATGTAGAGGTTAGAGTCCTCAGCTGAAACGTTAATGGGCTTGGCGATAAGATCAAGCGTAGCATGGTACATCAGTATATCAAAAGATAGGCCCAAGACGTTGTCCTTTTACAGGAAACACACTTGATTGGGAACACATGCCAGGCAATGAATAGGGGTGGATATAAATTAGTAGCGCATGCAGGCTTCAGAATGGGGTCAGGAGGAGTGGGCATCTTAGTGAAAAACTCGTTCCCCTTCACTGTACAATCCACATGGTCCGACAACAAGGATAGATATGTAGGAGTTTTGGGTCTGTGGGAAGGTAAGACTGTCACATTTGTCTCGGTATATATCCCCCCTGGCCTTCAGAGTGATGCTTTTAAGGGTCTGGGCGCAAGGCTTTTGTCGTTCCCGGAAAGCCTCCTCATGATAGGAGGAGATTTTAACGCAGTAGTGTCCGGGGCACTGGACCATCACCCCGCGAGACATTAGACCCTCACAGCGGTGGCTCACCGACTTCCTGGAGGCCATGGGATTGGTGGATGGATGGAGGACACATAATCCAGATAGGGCCCGATATAACTTCTTGTCAGGTGCCCATCGTAGTCTGTCCCGTATCGACTACATCCTGGTCCCAGCGATGCAGGCGATTGATATTCGGGAGATTAGTAACCTAGGTAGAGGTATTTCAGACCATTCACCGATCTGGATGCATGTGGTCCTGGGCTAAATGAGTGCAGGAAGGATCGATCCCATTAATCCGTGGTATCTACGCGTCCCTGATATCCGAAAGAAAATAACTCAGGCCACGGACCAGTACTTCCACGAAACTGAGGGAACTGTAGGATCAGCCCAAAAGCTATGGGAAGCCTATACATCTGTCATCCGCGGGGAAGCCATATCCCTAATTGCGGCGAAAAAAAAGAAAAACAAAAAGATTTGGTACGGGTGGAAGATGAGGTGCTTAAATTAGAAGACGAATTGGAACTACGGATAGAGCTAGAGCGCAGGGGAGGGAAACGCAGAGCAGAATTTATGAACAAGGAGATAAGGCAGGGAAGTTGATCGCATGGCTAGATAGGAGGGAATGGGCTGCCCGTTTGGTACCTGAACTGAACGACGAGGGCACTGACGCAGTCACTGACCCGCAGCAAATAGCCGACCGGTTTGCAGACTATTATCAGATGGTATACTGTATGAAAGGGCGTTATACGGAAGAAGACAACAGTGCCTTACTCCGTGATATCGCACTCACGGACGTGAATCGTGAGTATCTTTATTCTGCTTCCTCGAATGATGAGGTGGCTCAGACAATACAGGCAATACATTCCGGGAAAGCGTCAGGCCCCAATGCCATACCGATCGAGTTATATAAGCTGCGTCCGGATAAGATAGCCCCCTACCTCCGCTCAATGTTCATGGATAGCAGGGACAAGGGTTCCCTGCCTAAAGATCAAAGGATAGCCAACATTCTGGTCATCCATAAAGAGGGTAAACCCAAGGCTTGTCGTACAAATTATAGACCGATATCGCTGCTAAATGCAGAACCCAAGATCCTAGCAAAACTATTGGCAATAAGTCTGGTAAAAGTAATTGATAGCCTAGTGCATCCTGACCAGTCAGGTTTCATGCCGCACCGCAACACAGCCTTAAATCTACGCAGACTGCATGGAGTGCTGGGCAGAGCCAAGACTAAACTAGAGCCAGCAGTACTAGCATCACTGGACGCCACCATGACGTTTGATATGGTGGAAAGGCCATATCTCTTTGCTGTACTAGACAAATTGGGATTCAGAGCCCAATCCGTAAGCTGGGTTTGGCTACTATATTCAAAACCCATGGCTCAAGTCGTTGTAAACAACCGCAAGTCAATGGCATTTACACTAAGCCGTGGCACGCACCAGGGGTGTCCTCTATCGCTGCTCCTTTTTGCTTTAGCCCTTGAGCCCCTGGCAGCGCGGATCTGCAGAGATCCCGTGATCCGCGGTATGCGCTGGTCTTTGGAATGGGAAGATAAGATCTCACTATATGCAGACGATATTCTGCTATACCTCACATCCACAAGAGCCTCTTTGATATGCCTGCTGGACATCCTTGCAGTGTTTGGCAGATACTCCAGGTTTACCATAAACTGGTCCAAATCCATGATTTATGTCCTGCAGGGAGAGCCACCCCTTCTCCAGAGGGGCTGCCCGATCCAGATAACATCAGATGGTTTCCGCTACCTTGGCATATTTATTACTTTAGGCCCCACGCTCCGCTTCACCCGCAACCTCATGCCGCCGATACAGAGACTGAAACGGGATTTAAAAAACTGGAAATCTTTGCCCCTCTCTTTGCTGGGTAAAGCTGTCCTTTTCAAAATGATGGCCCTGCTCTGTTTCCCTTACGCTTTCCAGAACTCGATGGATGTAGTTCCCCAAACCTATTTTAAAGAGGTAGAGAATCTTCAAAGAGATCTCTTATGGGACGGTAAGCCCCGGATTGCCTTCAATACACTCACCCTCAACTGGTACGACGGAGGCATTAGTCTCCCAGATATTAAAAAATATTATTGGGCGGCCCATCTAGCTGCCGTAAATCAGGGGATGTACGGTCGTCCGGATGACCCTGGCTATGCTATGGATAGATGGCTCCTCCCAGGAGGGGACTAAAGTAGAGCACTCTATTCCAGGCCCCAGAAATACCCCCTCACGAGTCCGACTGCCCATTCAGTACACATATAGCATGTGGTGAACAAACACTTAGGATGGGACCGCAGACTCACCCTGGCAACTCCCCTCTGGGATTCCGAAAAATTGGGCAACCTATGGCAAACTAAGGGGTTCGATAAATGGGACCTTATTGGAATTTCCCAGATTAAAGACCTCTGGGTCAGAGATGAAATCCTTTCCTTTGCCTCCCTTCAACAGCAATATAGCCTGACAGACACTGAACATTATAGGTATCTCCAAGTTCAACATGCCCTCCATGCGCACCTCACTCATAAGTCCGCCCCTCCCAGATGCCTCCCCCTTGGAAGATAGAATACTCGATGGCCACCTCCCCGAAAAAAACATCTTCCTGATCTACAAAAAATGAATTAACAATATGGAAGACCCACTTCAGTCCCTTAAGGAGAAATGGATGAGAGATGGCCTAGAACTGGATGAGGAAGAATGGTGAGAGGCAGTCTCCTCCCTGCGGGAGGTGGCGATACAGGCCAGGTTGCGTTTAGTACAACTAAAAATTTTACATAGGACCTACATCACTGGGCCGAGGTTGGTCCGTATGGGCAGGACAGATAGGGGGGAGTGCAGACGCAGGTGTGGGGAGATTGGTAGTTTTATCCACATTATATGGGAATGTGAACACATACAAACTTACTGGCAGGCCTTGCATCACACTCTTCGTGAAGTGCTCACAATCGACTTACAGCCGGAGGCACGCAGGTGCCTCCTGAACATTTGGGAACCGACAGACCTTACCTCTTCCACTAAGCAATGGGCAACTCTGGCAGTAATGATCGCTAAAAGGAACATAGCAAAAATTGGGGGGGGGAGCACCAACCACCCACGTTTGGAAAATGGAAGGAAGATTTAGACTGGTGCATGTTCTGAGAAAGGTCCGTCTATGTAGCCAGAGGATGTCCCAAGAAATGGAACAAGGTCTGGGGGCCCTGGAACTCATATAGAGGAAATATCTGCACCCCACCGGCATCACTGATTAAAGACGAGACTCTTGTAAGCCCCTAATGGTCATATAATATTTATTGTGATTTATTTTTCTGTGACCCAAGTCGGAAGCTTGGAAGATGTATTGTCTCCTGCTTATGTATCGATGTGATGTGTTATGTCGATGATGTTTCATAAAAAGATTTATACAAATAAGAAAATGAAAGAAAAAAAAGGTGAATTCGGCCTGCTGACACAATAACAGCATAAAATACGCAGGGAAATATACATGGTATGGCATAATTAATGCTTGTTATATACAGTCAAAAATGTTAGATAACTTTTAAAATGTAGGTAGACTAATGTGACAGGGATATGTGAGGAAACATGATCAAGGTTTACCTAACATTCACCATGATCTTCATGCTATCTGCAGTGTTGCTTTTAATAATCGTGATCATTATGATTTGTAGGCAAATAGTTTATGATAAATAATCATATAATCGTAAATTAGCACCTATGTGTGTGCCTTCTGATTTGGGGATAAAGGGAGGGGCTCTGCTTTGGTATCACCTGCAGATAAGAGATTCTCTGGCAAGTTTGCTTCACTTCTAACACTCCTTGTCTAACACAGTATAATTTGATAGGGCGGAGAGGGATACACCTGCCAACTGCTCTTCTCTCCGAGAAAGGTATATTTTATTTTGAGCTAAGAGAATCTACTGAGTGTGACCCCCATGTATCTTGGGGTGAACACGACAAGCTGCTTTGTATGGCGTGAGTATGCTTTCTTAACGGTATAACTGTAGAAGCTTATAAGTGAATTTGTATACCAATACAAAGATCCTAGTATGAATGTTTTAATTACAATTAGACAAACGGTTTGTCAGACTGGCATGAGCAAGAAGAAAAAGGCTAGCAAAAGATTACCATAATCAGGCATGAAATCCATATTGCCTAAACAACTTTTAAGATAATATGGGAAGCTATTAAACTTTACATTGTCATTGACACATATTTTATACAATATATGGCAGTTTCGTTGATAAGCAAATAAATCTGAAACACAAATGGTAGACATACCTTACTTTTTAAACATGAAGTACCAGTGAGAAATGTAACAATTATTTGTAAAAAACCAAAAAAACAGACCAAAACATAATATTGGAGAATACTACAAAAACGGTCTGCTTAGGAAATTTTATGAAGCGTGTATAATAACCATCATAATAGTTCAGAGTAACACTTTTCACAATTTTAAGCAAACTACTTCCAAAATTAGAATTTTAAAAGAAAATGGTAAAACGATCATATGGATTCCAACAAGACTATTTCACAGATGGTTGATTACGAGATCTGAAGATCCAGCCAGCAGAAGGAAACAGCTAGGATGGCTGACTTTGAAGCTGGGGAACCAAGTTCAAGTCTGGCGGAATGTTCAAACATCCTGTGATTCTGGGCAAATTACTTAATCTCCCAGTGCCTAAAAATGAATGTGTACGTCTGTAAGGCAACTGGTGCTCATGTAAAGTGCCCTGATACCTTAGGGTCGAATTTGCGCTATATATATATATATTTAAAAAAAATCAATACAGGCTTAAATCCAGAAGACTAAACCAAGTACTTAACAAACTTTCTCCAAACATGAACAACCCCTCTTCTAATCATTTTAACATTCTACCGCTCGCACCTTGCAACTCCTACAATCCTTTTCACCACTTCAGGCACCCACCCATCCCTATCCATGGATCAGACCAGCCATCTAAGCACTCAAGACGCACAAGAACATTCACCTGCAGATATGGAGGTAACTGCAAAGGCAGGTGCAATTGACAACTACAAAGAGCCTCCCATGGGTATGACTACTGACCTTGACACTATAATATCTACCCACTCTACTAACCTAATTTTCGTTCCTAAACATCACACTCAGAAGTTAACCCAAAGCGTGGTCACTCCTCTCACCTTCTAGCACTAACACTGTCCGATCAACACTACCTGCAAAGACGTTTCACCCTACATCTCCAGTCAAATGTCTCCCATCAAAAGCACTCGGCTCCATGCTTTACTTAGCTCATCAAGAACTCACTTATATCTGAAACGTAGCATAAGTAGCTGAAATATGCTGTTGTCCTGCTGAGAAAAAGACTTCAAACCCACCATCAACAGTCATCGTACACCTGCTACCTTACAGGGGTGGTGTCAAATTCCCCCACCTGCTTTAACAGCTAAAGTGAGGGTGGCGTTCTGATGGGCATCTACTGTCTACAGCTCAGCAGACAAAGCTCACAATTCTCCTGAAAGTGTGGGAGGGTGAGTGAGCAAAAGAGTGGATGGATAAATTTATGGATGAATGAGTGAAAGGACGGATGTAAGGACGGATGAAGTGAAAGGGTGAATGGATGGATGAGTGAGTGAAAGGATGGACGAGTGAGTGAAAGGATGGACGAGTGAGTGAAAGGATGGACGAGTGAGTGAAAGGATGGATGAGTGAAAGGGTGGATGAATGGATGGACTCAAAGGATGGATGGATGGACGGACGGAGTTAAAGGGTGGAGGGATGAATGAAAAGATGGTTGGGTGAAAAGGTAAATAGATGAGTGGATGGATGGCTGTATCACAGGGTAGATGAATGAGTGAAAGGATGGATGATAGATAGGTTAGAAGATCGACAGATACATTTGGATATTGATGGGTGGATGGACGGGCAGAATGGTGACGGACTGAATGATGGATGAAAGATGGAATGGATAATAGAATGTAAAGATGAGATAGTGGATATCAGTGGGTAGATGGAAATATGAAACATGAATGGCTAGATGCTTGGATGGAAGAGACAAGCAACCTCTTCTGGGGAGGGTCGCAATGACTAGCTTTGTTTGCTTGGTGCCATAAGACCTTTGGTTCAAAGTTGGGGGTATTTTAATTTTCTGACTACTCCCTTCTATCCATACTAACTCTTTTATCCTAAAGTGTTAACAATTTAAACCTACTTCATCTCCTACATTTGTGCTTGCTTAGATTCCACTTCCAGAAAATGGTGCCATGCCTTGCCTTCATTTTCTACAATCTTCTCTGATCTACATCTAGTGCAATTCCCCTTGACCAGTCAGATGCATTCACACTGCAACCACTTTATTTTGCTCCCGATACATGCCTCTTTTGGCATCATATACTGTGATCTGGATTAGATTTCTAACCTCTCCAATCACATTTTTTGTCTGATGGTGTTGCTTGTTTTCCAACCACCCCCTGCCAGTTGATATCACATACGAATTAGTGCTAGGTCCACCACTGTTCCCAATCTACACTCCTCTCTTGGGGACATCATCTCTTCCTTTAAAGTATTACATCACAAACACAAAACAATAACCAGATCTTTTTACTTTCCTACATTTACGCATCTACAAATAAAAATGTCAAACCATCTCTTTTTGGCTATAAAACACTAAACTGAATTCAGCTCCCTAATCCTCAGTAAATCAAAGACTGGAATCATCTACTTCCTTGTCGCATCGCCACCACTATGCGTCACTCTTCCACCCCCGAAGCCAGGAAGTTTGTGGTACAATATTACTGCAGCATGATACTTAAATCATGTCACCGCACAGACACTTTAGCCTACAGTGCCACACTCCTGCCTCGTTGCACCAACACCAAAATGGGTGGCTACCTAAGCTGGTCAGTGGCTATATCTGGGACATTGAAACCTACCTGTGTTCTTCTGTGGCCGTCTTGTTAGCTGTTGCTCTCTCCCTCCCGCCGCCGCATTTCCAAACACCGCGGCCGCCGTGCGGAGGGGACTCCCTTTCCCAGGCTCCTAAGCGCCGGAAGGCGGACCCCGGAAACGTAGCTCACGTGCCTGGAGGCACTTTAAATCCCAGCTCACCTCCGGTGGAGCGGGCGCCTAAGCTGGTCAGTGGCTATATCTGGGACACTGAAACCTACCTGTGTTCTTCTGTGGCCGTCTTGTTAGCTGTTGCTCTCTTCCTCCCGCTGCCACATTTCCAAACACCGCGGCCACCATGCGGAGGGGACTCCATTTCCCAGGCTCCTAAGCGCCGGAAGGCGGAACCCGGAAACATAACTCACGCGCCTGGAGGCGCTTTAAATCCCAATTCACCTCCCGCGTCGCGGGAACAGCGCGCGGGCAGTGCCGGGCTAAGCCCGGGCAAAGGGCGGGCCATCTGTGGCCGTCCGGGGCAGGCTGAGGCAGGGCCTCCCCCCTTGGTTCTCCGTTGTACGTGTGTCCGATGTGGAGGTAAGAGTAGCCGACACCTGGAAAACAACGCCGAGGTGACTACGGGTTCCGTTAACGATCATCCAAAGTTTACCAGTTATTGTTACTGAGATATTGTTGGTGTAGATAGTTGAAATGGGGAAAAATGCCACCAAACTATCCCGTCCTAACACCAGGCAGAACAAATCTACAATTAACCCTCTTCCAAGTTTAACAGCCATAGACAGGATGCTACAAAAGACTATTGGTGTAGTTGCCACAGCAATAGAGAACACGGAAAGACGGCTCTCGCTTCCTATTGGCTCAGCCCTACCTTTATTACCTGCTAATTCATCTACAGTAATGGCCAATTCCTATGACTCTATGCTAATGACATCATACGCCGGACTTCCAGGTGCAGATAAAAATCCTGAGACATTTAACAATGATCACATCCTGCACTCAGATTTGTCCCCCCTGGTAAGCAGACTTTCTACCACATCAGTATTGCAGGAGCAGGATCTAAGTATAGAACTCCATCTTATTAATGATACAACGGACCTAGATGGTAATAATACCAAATTGCTGACTAACACTATATGTACGGACAGGACAAATGCTGAAATCTCGTCTGTTAGAACTAGAGGGCAAAAAGCCAAAAGTAAACAAAAGCACATTAATAAGGAGCAACCTGTACATAAACATAGGGGCAAAGGCAGCAGAATACATCATAAAACGGCACCGAATCCGTTGGGCCGAAAGGGGGAACTATGTGATGATCAGTCAAGTGTTATAGATGTACAGCTTAATGGAAACAAGAATGAGGTCAGCGAAGAGGGTTTTTGGGAAAGAATGGAGACGCTGTTATCTACACTCTTAGGGCCAATTAGCGAGAAAATTAATGTTATTGAAGCTAGGGTTGGTTTTATTGAACAACATATAACGCATATTCCCTACCCATCTAAGTCTACTCAAGTCTTATCAATCACCCCTCCATCTGAACCCACACTAATTAAGGTTGTGCCTGAATCTGTCCCATATACGATTGAGGGTGTCAAGGATAAGCCAAGGGGAACAGTTACACAACGTATAGCTCCAAATAATTTATCGGATAGTAATAATCGTAGTCATCCCATCGATGGTGGAAGATGTGAAGAAAATGATAAAGCATTGATGGAAAATGGTGTTACTTTAATGGAAGGCAATGGGATACAAGGGGGCCAAACTACAGACAAGTTAAAGGGCACACGTCACCCAGAAGATTTTAAAAGTAACACCGTACCACCTGTGATGAATTTACCACCAGAATGTGGAGCATATGTCACAATTCTTTGTAATGTCCCCAGATTGCGGGAAGGGCAATTTGAAACTAATGAAACCCTCAAAAATAAAGCCCTTCATTGGTTAACTAAAAATTGTGGTTTTTCAACATTAGGTGCAGATCAGATTATACTTACACAAAGAGTGGGTTGGATAGGTCCCACACTAAAAACATTTGTTGGGGACTGTATCATAGTTAATTTTAGGTCACCGATTTGGGCCCATAAAACGTTACTTAGGGCCCCTCTACCTTCTTGTTGGGAATTTAACACAACTTTATTGCCACTTGCCTATTTTTATAGACATTCGTTGGTAAATAACCCTGTTACTAACCATATGGCCTACCATTCTAGTAACAACTGGTTGCCCGCAACATCGGTAACCCATCAAATGCGATCCCCTTTACCACTATATAACAGGTTTCAGTGTTTGACACAAATGGAGGATAACGATTGACACACAAATATTGCGGGGACCACTGATTTGGGGAGGATGGTGGGCTCTAATTTATCAACAAGGCAAAGTGAAATAAGTAATACCCATTCTTTGCGTACGGATCCCATTGTGATGAGTAAGACATCGGTTATTAACGAGACTAGTACTTTGACAACTAGTACTTCTGTAGAGCTTTTAATGAGTGTGGATGTCCCCACTAACCCTAATAACGCTAAAGGAGCAATAACACAAGAAGGGTATACACTGACAACATGGAATATCGCAGGCCTCGGGAAAAAATTAGGTACGCCTTTTTGGCAAGATTTTATCACTTCCGGTAGCGATATAATATGTTTACAAGAAACATGGTGCACAGATTATGTCACAGTCGAAGGCTATACATCATATTGTTTAAATGCTACACCCTCCTTAATAGGTAGAGCAAAGGGTGGATTACTGATGCTTATTTCCACCAAATTGATTGGATGTAAAATTGTATCCTATTCATTTATTGGCAATCATAGTCAAGTTTTACGACTATCGTTCCCAAAGGGAAAGGATTTGGTGTTAATAAATCACTATAATAACAACTTTCATAAAGATAGGGGAGCTCCTTTAGATCCACTGGATAAGGAGATAGACAGGGTACTGAATATTTCAAATAAACTAGCGGTCATTTTGTGGGCAGGCGACTTTAATATTCAAGCGTGCCCCGCCACATATACTAACTCATGTGGCTTTATGAAGACCTATATGATCGCAGTGGGGACTAAGGATGATATGTTACATTTTCCACATTGTGAATATGGTATGACCCTTAATACATTAATGGCAAAATTCGACCTTGAGCTGTTAGATTGTACTATGAGAAAGGGTCATACCAAATGTCCAACATTCACTGGCAGGGAAGCAAATAGTAATATAGACCATATCTTATTCTCGAAGAATAGTCCATATACGAACCTGTGGATATCAGAACAGGTGGTTAGTGACCACAACAGTATCTCTATAGTCCTGTTGGCCTGGGGCAACAGATTGACTAATACTGCTCATACAATCTTAGATATCCTCCCTATTAGGCCGAATGGTATGAGAATTAAGTGGGATGGCGTGGACCCCCATAAGATACAACTGGATGTGGTCAGTACATGTAGAGACAGTATTAATTACTGTCTCAGTGAAGAGGTTACCCCCGAAATGTTATGTATGGAATTTTCCAATATAAATAATGTGATTAGGAATATTTTAACTAGAAAAACTAAAGGTTTGAAACAAGATGGAAAGAAGTGGTTTGATTCTGAATGTACCGAGATATTATCTAAATTAAAATCAGCATTGAGGTCTAAGCCCAGTAATCAAATACTTGTCGATAAGTTGCGGACTGATTATAAACAAACTGTTTTGGCCCACAAAAAGGTGATGAGATCAGATGCCTGGGACAAATTAAGTATGGCAAGTGAAACCAATAATACAAAACTTTTCTGGGAAATTGTAAATAGCCCTTTTTTAAAGGATGATCATATTCCTGAACTGACGTCTTATGTTAATTGCACGGAATGGATTGAACACTTTTCTAATCCGCATAAGGTTGTTTTAAATTCTTTTTTACTCAATGATTTTACATGGCCTATATTAGCATTAACAATTCATGTCGAAGAGGTGCGTGAAGGGATGGTAAATGGTAAAGGCGGCAAAGCACCCGGACCGGATGGTGTTCCAATTGATTTATATAAGGACGAAATGGACCTTTGGGCACCAATCCTCACAAGAATTTTTAATATCGCTGCTATGGGGAATTTTCCAACATCATGGGCCAAATCACTAATTGTCCCCCTTTATAAAAAGGGTTCGCGCTCTGAAGCATGTAACTATCGCCCAATATCACTACTGGACTCCTCAATAAAAGTAATGAGTAGGGTGCTTTTAAAAAGACTGGAAACATGGGCCAAAGATTCAAAAATATTGACTCCAGTTCAATACGGTTTTAGGAAGGGCATAGGGACCATCGAACAATGTTTAAATCTGGACCTACTTATCAGCAAATACACAGTGGTGAAAGGGGGGAATTTGTTTTTATGCTTTGCAGACCTGAGTAGTGCATTTGACTTAGTGGACCACTCGCTCCTTTGGTCAGTATTGCTCGAATTGGGAGCACCAAAGGAGATTGTGTTCTTTTTGGCAAGGGTTTACAAGAAACTTTCCTGCAGCGTACGATATGGGTCTACTGGTGAGCGAACCCCGTTTTTTAATGTGCGAAGAGGTATTAGACAAGGGTGTGTACTGGCACCTTTCTTATTTTCCCTTTTTATTAACCAAATAGCCTTGGTTTTAAATACCATCCCAGGTGATGCCCCATAAATAGATAATACTGTTGTGTCTGTATTGCTAGATGCGGACGATGCTGTTTTAATTTCACGTACCTCTCTGGGCCTGCAACGCCTCATTGATGCTTTTACTGATTTTATTAACGACAGAAAATTGTTGATTAATAAACTAAAGACATATACCATGATATGTGGTAAAAAATTAAAGTCACCGCGGTCTTTCTTTTTAGAAGGCTCAAAGATTCAAGCTGTTAAGACCTTTTGCTATTTAGGCATTAGCTTTGATGGAAATGGTAAATGGATTAATGAGCAAGAAAATATTAGACACAAAGTGATTAGAAATATCAATGGTATTTTTCGTTTTGCTGCAAAAATAGGGGACCACAGAATAAAAGATATGGTAACTATATATAACGCAAGATGTGTCCCATCAGCCTTGTATGGAGCTGGATTATGGGGTTATTCCTCTATGGCCCAACTACAAACAAATGAGAATAACTTCCTCAAACGACTGTTATGTGTCCCGGCCTCAGCATCAACTGACCTAATACATCAAGAAACTGGTCTCAAATATATATCAGATCTGGCTGCCTTACGCCCTTTATTATTATGGCGTTCAATTTGGCACAAAAAGGAAACCGAGTTTAGACAGTCCGTAATTAAAGACTGTCTTAAGTTAGACCATTGTCCCCACATTCCGTGGTTGAACTATATTATCTTCTGGTATAATATATTATTTGATTTTACTATCTATAAAGATTCAGATTATATAATACCGTTCTCCAAAAAAGAAATAAATGATTCATTTTTGCTTTACAAGGCGGAAGAAAGAAAGAAATTGCTTAGGATCCAAAAGACCTCTGTATTTTATAGGCAGCTAAACCTCAAGAGTGGACTCCAGACATATTTGGTGGACGTGACTAGACAATCGCATCGATTTGTTCTAGTACGCTTAAGGTTAGGCATTGTACACCATCTTGTATCCTTCCCCTTAATCGGGGCAGGCTCTAACTTAAAGTGCCCCTGCGACAATGTCTCCAAACAAAGCTGTTGTCATTTTCTGTTATTTTGTAAATTTTATGTATTTTTAAGGACATTTTATCTGAAACCTATCCTTTCAAAATACAATATTCGTTTAACAGCAGATGCCATAAAATTATTATGTTCTCTTCAGAGTTCAGATGTTTGTTTCCATGTTGCACTATTTATTCTGGAATGTAGAGCTGCTAGGAAATCTATAATTATATGAATAATGCAAAATTGTGTTTTGTCACGGCCTAATTTGCACTTATGCATAAGTCACTTTATTATAGCGAGGTAGAGTCTTCTACTTTGTTATGGCTTATTTGCACTCGTGCACAAGTGACTTTATTATGGCAAGGGAGAGCTCTCTACTATGATGAAAATTAAAGTCTTATTTTGCACTTATGCACAGGTCACTTTATTAAAGTGAGGTGGAACCTTCTACTCTGTTGAAAATTAATGTTTATTGAGTATTTTCATATATGTAGTATTGACACATGCTTGATTTTATCCTTATTTGATGTAATATTTATTTATTGATGTATTTTTGATTAGTGTACCATCATTCCCTGCGAGATACTAGGGTCGGTCCAGGAATAACCTTTTTTAAACTGTATAAAATTATGTGGTATAATATTTCACTGTATTTTATTGTTTAGCTTATATGGTTGTATTCATACAAACCGAATAAAAGCTTTTTGAAATGAACTGGGTGGCTACCTGACAAACACAGAGCAAGGTTTAAATCCCCTTGTATTGAAGCTCATACAAGGTATAGCTCTAGCCCACATCTCACAATACGTCATACACCACACCCCACCATGCTCTTCACGCTTAGCCACCCACTACCGCATTGTTAGCCTCAAAACTCTCTGTTTTCCCTCTGCACTAAGATCATTCATACATTTTGGCACTTTTCTTTGTGGCACTATCCCAATGTAGTTCAGTACCCTCCTTGGCTTTCTACAATTAATCAAGGATTCAAGTCACATGCACCGCTGCCATAATTCAAAACTGTGCATAACTGCAGTTAGTATTAGTGTCAATAATCCAATAGCATGCTTTGTAATGTATGCATCCTTGTGTCTCCCACCAAACTGCATTTAGCACCATATCTTCTTTAGCAAGACCCCTGACCTTTGGCCAGAAATCTGCTCTCCCAGGTCATGCAGCTCCACCTTGAGTGCCTCGGTCTCCTGCACCCCCACTGACCCTGGTTCGAGGCTTGCGCCTCGCTTCGCATCTTAGTCTGCTTCTCGGTCTCTACACTCTATTAATCTGCTCTTCTTTTCCTCTTTATTTCTGCCTTTATTGTTTATTGTTTTTTTACTCCTTTATCTCATTTATTTCTCCTTTCCTCTTCCACTCCTTTCTTCTGCCTCCTTTCCCGTCGCTGCAGCCCCCGTGGCCCCTCCCGCATGTTCCCGCGCCCTAGTGCCAGCTGACCCACCCTCCCCCAACCCCAACCCCAACCCCAACTTAATGGCAGCCGCTGCATGCCGAAGCAAACAAGACCCCTGACCTTTGGCCAGGATACTGCTTTCCCAGGTCACGCAGCACCCCCTTGAGTGTCTCTGTCTCCTGCGCCTCGCTCTGCCTCGCATCCTAGCCTGCTTCTCGGTCCCTGCCCTTTTTTATTCTCCTCTTCTTTTCCTCTTTATTTCTGTTTTTATTGTTTGTTTTTTGCTCCCTTATCTCATTCATTTCTTCTCTCCACTTCTGCTCCTTTCTTCTGCCTCCTTTCCTGCCGCGCCCGCTTCCCAGCTGATCCGCCCTCCCCTGACCCCTACTTAAAGCACCCACTGAGCGCCCAAGCGAGCAAGAACTCTGACCTTTGGTCAGGATTCTGCTCTCCCATATCGTGCAGCTCCACCTTGTGTGCCTCTGTCTCCTGCACCCCCACTGACCCCGGTTCAAGACTTGCATTTTAGCCTTCTTCTTGGTTTCTGCCCTCCTTTATTCTCCTCTTCTTTTCCTCTTTATTTCTGCCATTATTGTTTTTTACTCCTTTATCTCATTCATTTCTCCTCTCCTGTTCTGCTCCTTTCTTCTGCCTCCTTTCCTGCCGCTGCAGCCCCCGTGGCCTTTCCCTCCTCCCGCGTGATCCCATGCCAGCTCCTGCCTCGCAGCTGTCCCGCCCTCCCCTGACCCCTACTTAATGGCGGCTGCTGTGCGGCCGAGCCGCTAGCACACCAAAGGCAAGCCCATCTGTGCCCATCCACGACCAGCACCAGGGACCCGGGTTTTCTAACACCCCTCCGCTACCATTCAGCTGTCTTCCATGGATTCAACCCCGGAGGAAACAACAACGGCCAGCTGTCATCGTCGGAAACCACCGACAGCCAGTTTTCCTGCAGACACTGTCGCCAAACCTTCTCCAACCTCTGCAACTCCACGTCCACCACTCACCCTCCGGACGCCACCGCACCCCTGAGGTGCATCCTCCTCAACATGCCCTCCCTGCACAGACACACAGTAAAGATCTGGGACCTCCTCGACACCCTCTCTCCAGACGTCGCCTTCCTCACGGAAACCTGGACCAACTCCACCTCCGCACCCGACATCGCCACAGCCATCCCCAATGGATAAAAGATCCAGAGGAAGGACCACCCCAACCACCCAGGAGGCAGACTCACCATCATGCACAAGAACTCCCTCCTACTCACCACGTCCAGAACGAACGACTCCTCATCCCCCACAGAACACCTCCATTTCCTGATTTAGATCAGCCACAGAACTACATGCTGGCCTACAGACCTCCCGGACCACGAACCGCATTTACCACAACCAAAACAGACCTCATCGCTCTCCATGCCATCTCCTCCACGGCCTACATACTGCTCAGATACCTGAACTTTCACCTGGACAACCTCAGCGACCCCAACTCTACCGCCCTCCTGGAAAACCTTGCCAATATTGGACTGAAACAGCTCATCACCACCCGACCCACAAGGCAGGACACAGCCTTGACCCCATCTTTGCAGGAGGAAACAACATTTGCTTCGGCCACACCACACAGCCTCAGCATTATTTGTTTGTCACTCTTCACTTGGTTTTTGTGCAGCAGCATCCATACAGGTCCTGACGAAAGCCCTGCCACCGTATGTGTCACTACAGCTGAAACAAGTAGACCTCTCTTGTTCATCCGACACATGCAGTTTTAAATCCATACTGCAGCTGCGCTGGCAGCGAGAACAAGCTAATAAAGTAAACTATTTTGATCTCGCTAGTTAGGTTTAACATCACTTCCTACACAGTTATTTTCTGTTGCACTGCGCCCTCATCGTAACCAGTTCCTCTTATCTGTTGGATTTAGAATATCCTTTATAGAGTAGATATACAAAAACATCCCTGAGCTCCTCCCTCTCAGAGAGGGGGTTGCAGCCACTGGTGGGACTAGGGCATGGGTACAAACTTTCTCTCGGGGGCCAAATTTACAGTCTGGTTTGTGGCCGAGGGTCGCACCGGTGGGGGCGAGGTCAGTGGGGGAGGGGGGGCTAGAGCAAAATAAACTATGACCATGAGGTTGAACATAGGCCCCTGCAGCGGATGCCTTCGTCCACTGAGCCACCAGACCCAGCATACATATACATATATACATATATCTCCCTCCCTCCTTCCCTCTGTCTCCCTCTGTCTGTCTCCCTCTCCTTCCCTCTGTCTCCCCCTGACTCCCTCCCTCTGTCTCCCCCTGACTCCCTCCCTCTCTCTCTGTCATCCTCTGTTTCCCTCTCTCTGTCTCCCTCTCTCTCTCTGTCTTCCTTGGTCTCCCTCCCACTGTCTCTCTCCCTCTGTCTCCCTCTCTGTCTCTCGTCCTCTTTGTCTCTGTCTGTCTCAATCTCTGCCTTTATCTGTCCCTGTCTCTGCCTCTATCTGTCTGTCTGTCTGTCCCTGTCTGTCTGTCCCTGTCTGTCTGTCCCTGTCTGTCTGTCATGTCTCCCTCCCTCTGACTCCCTCTCCATCTCTCTGTCTCTGCCTTTATCTGTCTGCCCCATCTCTGTCTCTATCTGTCTCTGTCGTACCTGTCTCTGTCTCTGTCTGTCCCTGTCTCTGTCTGTCTCTATCTCTGTCTGTCTCTATCTCTGTCTGTCTCTATCTCTGTCTGTCTCTATCTCTTTCTGTCTCTGTCTCCCTCACTCTCTCTCTCTGTCTCCCTCCCTCTCTCTATCTCCCTCTCTCCCTCGGTCTCCCTCTGTCTGTCTCCCTCTGTCTGTCTCCCTCTGTTTGTCTCTCTCCGCCTGTCTCCCTGCATTTGTCTCTCTCCCTCTGTCGCCCTCCTCCCTCTGTCTGTCTCCCTCTGTCTCCCTCTGTCTGTCTCCCTCCCGCTGTCTCCCTCTGTCTCCCTCCCTCTGTCTCCCTCTGTCAGTCTCCCTCTGAATGCCTCCCTCTCTCTCTCTGTCTCCCTCTCTCTCCGTCTCCCTCTGACCGTCTCTCCCTCTGTCACCCTCCCTCTGTCACCCTCCCTCTGTCTCCCTCCCTCTATCTCCCTCCCTCTGTCTCCCTCCCTCTGTCGACCTCCCTCTGTCGACCTCCCTCTGTCGACCTCCCTCTGTCGACCTCCCTCTGTCGACCTCCCTCTGTCGCCCTCCCTCTGTCGCCCTCCCTCTGTCGCCCTCCCTCTGTCGCCCTCCCTCTGTCGCCCTCCCTCTGTCGCCCTCCCTCTGTCGCCCTCCCTCTGTCGCCCTCCATCTGTCGCCCTCCCTCTGTCGCCCTCCTCCCTCTGTCGCCCTTCTCCCTCTGTCTGTCTCCCTCCCTCTGTCTGTCTCCCTCCCTCTGTCTGTCTCTGTCTCCCTCCCTCTGTCTCCCTCCGTCTGTCTCTCCCTCGGTCTCCCTCCCTCTGTCTCCCTCCCTCTGTCTCCCTCTGTCTGTCTCCCTCTGTCTGTCTCCCTCTGACTGTCTCCCTCTGACTGTCTCCCTCTGCCTCCCTCTCTCTTTCTCCCTCTCCCTCCCCCGACTACCTCCCTCTGCCTCCCTCTCTCTGTCTCCCTCTCTCTCGGTCTCCCTCTCTCTCTGTCTCCCTCCCTCTGTCTCCCTCCCTCTGTCTCCCTCCCTCTGTCTCCCTCCCTCTGTCTCCCTCTGTCTGTCTCCCTCTGTCTGTCTCCCTCTCTGTGTCTCCCTCTCTGTGTGTCCCTCTCTGTGTGTCCCTCTCTGTGTGTCCCTCTCTGTGTGTCCCTCCCTCTGTCTCCCTCTCTCTCGGTCTCCCTCTCTCTCGGTCTCCCTCTCTCTTGGTCTCCCTCTCTCTTGGTCTCCCTCTCTGTCTCCCTCTGTCTCACTTCCTCTGTCTCCCTCTCTCTGGAATCCCTCCCTCTGTCTCCCTCCCTCTGTCTCCTCCTCTTTGTCTCCCTCTCCCTGCCTCCCTCTCTCTCTGTCTCCCTCTCTCTCTGTCTCCCTCTGTCTCCCTCTCTCTGTCTCTCTCTGTCTCCCTCTCTATCCATCTCCCTCTCTCTGTCTCCCTCCCTCTCCCTCCCTCTGTCTGTCTCCCTCCCTCTGTCTCCCACTATCTGTCTCCCTCCCTCGGTCTGTCTCCCTCCCTCTATCATCCTCCTCCCTCTCTCTGTCTCCCTCTGTCTTTCTCACTCCCTCTGTCTTCCTCCCTCTGTCTCCCTCCCTCCGTCTCCCTCCCTCCGTCTCCCTCCCTCCGTCTGTCTCCCTCCTTCTGTCTCCCTCCGTCTGTGTCCCTCCATCTGTCTCCCTCCATCTGTCTCCCTCCATCTGTCTCCCTCCATCTGTCTCCCTCCGTCTGTCTCCCTCCGTCTGTCTCCCTCTGTCTATCTCCCTCCCTCTGTCTATCTCCCTCCCTCTGTCTATCTCCCTCCCTCTGTCTATCTCCCTCCCTCTGTCTGTCTCCCTCTCTGTCTCCCTCTCTGTCTCCCTCTCTGTCTCCCTCTCTGTCTCCCTCTCTGTCTCGTCCCTCTGTCTCCGTCCCTCTGTCTCCGTCCCTCTGTCTCCGTCCCTCTGTCTCCGTCCCTCTGTCTCCCTCCCTCTGTCTCCCTCCCTCTGTCTCCCTCCCTCTGTCTCCCTCCCTCTGTCTCCCTCCCTCTGTCTGTCTCCCTCTGTCTGTCTCTCTTCTTCTGTCTCCCTCCCTCTGTCGCCCTACTCCCTCTGTCTGTCTCCCTCTGTCTCCTTCGGTCTGTCTCCCGCTCCCTCCCCCTGTTTCCCCCTGACTTCCTCCCTCTGTCTCCCCCTGTCTCACTCACTCTGTCTGTCTCCCTCTCTCTCTGTCTCCCGCTCTCTGTCTCCCTCCCTCTCTCTCTCTCTATCTCCCTCTGTCTGTCTCCCTCTGTTTGTCTCCCTCTGTCAATCTCCCTCTGTCTGCCTCCCTCTGTCTGCCTCCCTCTCTCTCTTTGTCTCCCTCTCTCTCCGTCTCCCTCCGACCGTCTCTCACTCTGTCTCCCTCCCTCTGTCTCCCTCCCTCTGTCTCCCTCCCTCTGTCACCCTCCCGCTGTCGCCCTCCTCCCTCTGTCTGTCTTCCTCTGTCTGTCTCCCTCTGTCTGTCTCCCTCTGTCTGTCTCCCTCCCTCTGTCTCCCTCCCTCTGTCTCCCTCCCTCTGTCTGTCTCCCTCTGTCTGTCTCCCTCTGTCTGTCTCCCTCTGTCCCCCACCCTCTGTCTCCCTCCCTCTGTCTCCCTCCCTCTGTCTCCCTCTGTCTCCCTCCCTCTGTCTCCCTCACTCTGTCTCTCCCTCTGTCTCGAAGAGAAGTGTGGCTCACTGGTTAGAGGAGGCAGACCTGGAAGCAGAGGTCAGCCCGGGACCAGGGTTCAATTCCCGGCTTGGCTGGGTCTTGAGTCCATAAATGTCCATGGACTCGATAATTCTCGCTCCAGTGCATACTCGATTCATGGGTTCACACTCTGCGACTCTGGGCAATAGCTTGCTTAATCTCCACATGGGCCCCTCGCGGCGGGATGCCTGGCTTTCACCTTGCGGATGCCCTGCAGGGTTATCTCACAGGGGAATACCAGGACGGGTTCCCTAAGCAAGCGCTTAGAGACCGCTTGGTGATTTGCGCTATATAAATTCCTGTACATCTGTCTCCCTCCCTCTGTCTCCCTCCCTCTGTCTCCCTCTGTCTGTCTCCCTCTGCCTCCCTCTCTCTGTCTCCCTCTCTCTCTGTCTTCCTCCCTCTGTCTGTCTCCCTCCCTCTGTCTGTCTCCCTCTCTGTGTCTCCCTCCCTCTGTCTCCCTCTGTCTCCCTCTGTCTCTGTCTCCCTCTGTCTCTGTCTCCCTCTGTCTCCCTTCCTCTGTCTCCCTCCCTCTGTCATCCCTCTCTTTGTCTCCCTCTCCCTGCCTCCCTCTCTCTCTGTCTCCCTCTCTCTCTCTGTCTACCTCGGTCTCCCTCTCTCTGTCTCTCTGTCTCTCTCTGTCTCCCTCTCCCTCCATCTTCCTCTCTCTGTCTCCCTCCCTCTCCCTCCGTCTGTCTCCGTCTGTCTCCCTCCCTCTGTCTCCCTCTATCTGTCTTCCTCCCTCTGTCTGTCTCCCTCCCTCTATCATCCTCCTCCCTCTCTCTGTCTCCCTCTGTCTTTTTCCCTCCCTCTATCCGTCTCCCTCTATCCGTCTCCCTCTATCCGTCTCCCTCTATCCGTCTCCCTCTATCCGTCTCCCTCTGTCCGTCTCCCTCTGTCCGTCTCCCTCTGTCCGTCTCCCTCTGTCCGTCTCCCTCTGTCCGTCTCCCTCTGTCCGTCTCCCTCTGTCCGTCTCCCTCTGTCCGTCTCCCTCTGTCCGTCTCCCTCTGTCCGTCTCCCTCTGTCCGTCTCCCTCTGTCCGTCTCCCTCTGTCCGTCTCCCTCTGTGCGTCTCCCTCTGTCCGTCTCCCTCTGTCCGTCTCCCTCTGTCCGTCTCCCTCTGTCCGTCTCCCTCTGTCCGTCTCCCTCTGTCCGTCTCCCTCTGTCCGTCTCCCTCTGTCTATCTCCCTCTCTGTCTCCCTCTCTGTCTCCCTCTCTGTCTCCCTCTCTGTCTCCGTCCCTCTGTCTCCGTCCCTCTGTCTCCGTCCCTCTGTCTCCGTCCCTCTGTCTCCGTCCCTCTGTCTCCGTCCCTCTGTCTCCGTCCCTCTGTCTCCCTCCCTCTGTCTCCCTCCCTCTGTCTCCCTCCCTCTGTCTGTCTCCCTCTGTCTGTCTCTCTTCTTCTGTCTCCCTCCCTCTGTCGCCCTACTCCCTCTGTCTGTCTCCCTCTGTCTCCTTCGGTCTGTCTCTCTTCTTCTGTCTCCCTCCCTCTGTCTCCCTCCCTCTGTCTCCCTCCCTCTGTCTGTCTCCCTCTGTCTGTCTCTCTTCTTCTGTCTCCCTCCCTCTGTCGCCCTACTCCCTCTGTCTGTCTCCCTCTGTCTCCCTCTGTCTGTCTCTCTTCTTCTGTCTCCCTCCCTCTGTCGCCCTACTCCCTCTGTCCGTCTCCCTCTGTCCGTCTCCCTCTGTCCGTCTCCCTCTGTCCGTCTCCCTCTGTCCGTCTCCCTCTGTCCATCTCCCTCTGTCCGTCTCCCTCTGTCCGTCTCCCTCTATCCGTCTCCCTCTATCCGTCTCCCTCTATCCGTCTCCCTCTGTCCGTCTCCCTCTGTCCGTCTCCCTCTGTCCGTCTCCCTCTGTCTATCTCCCTCTCTGTCTCCCTCTCTGTCTCCCTCTCTGTCTCCCTCTCTGTCTCCCTCTCTGTCTCCCTCTCTGTCTCCCTCTCTGTCTCCCTCTCTGTCTCCCTCTCTGTCTCCGTCCCTTTGTCTCCGTCCCTCTGTCTCCGTCCCTCTGTCTCCATCCCTCTGTCTCCCTCCCTCTGTCTGTCTCACTTTGTCTCTCTCTCTCCCTCTGTCTTCCTCCCTCTGTCACCCTACTCCCTCTGTTTGTCTCCCTCTGTCTCCTTCGGTCTGTCTCCCGCTCCCTCCCTCTGTTTCCCCTGACTTCCTCTCTCTGCCTCCCTCTGTCTCCCTCTTTCTCTGTCTCCCTCTGTTTCCCTCTCTCTGTCTCCCTCCCTCTGTCATCCCTCCCTCTGTCTCACTCCCTCTGTCTCACTCCCTCTGTCTCCCTCTCCCTGCCTCCCTCTCTCTCTGTCTCCCTCTCTCTGTGTCTCCCTCTGTCTCCCTTTCTCTGTCTCCCTCTGCCTCCATCTCCCTCTCTCTGTCTCCCTCCCTCTCCCTCCCTCTGTCTCCCCCTATCATCCTCCTCCCTCTCTCTGTCTCCCTCTGTCTGTCTCCCTCCCTCTGTCTATCTCCCTCCCTGTCTCCCTCTCTGTCTCCCTCTCTATGTCTCCGTCCCTATGTCTCCATCCCTCTGTCTCCCTCCCTCTGTCTCCCTCCCTCTGTCTCCCTCCCTCTCTCTCCCTGTCTGTCTCCCTTTGTCTGTCTCTCTCCCTCTGTCTCCCTCCCTCTGTCGCCCTACTCCCGCTCCCTCCCTCTGTCTCCCCCTGACTCGCTCCTTCTGTCTCCCCTGACTCCCTCCCTCTATCTCCCTCTGCCTCCCTCTGTCTCCCTCCCTCTGTCTCCCTCTGTCTCCCTCTGTCTCCCTCTCCGTCTCCCTCTCCGTCTCCCTCTCCGTCTCCCTCTCCGTCTCCCTCTCCGTCTCCGTCTCTCTGCCTCTTTGTCTCTGTCTGTCCCTGTCTCTGCCTCTGTCTGTCCCTGTCTCTGCCTCCGTCGGTCCCTGTCTGTCCCTCCCTCTGTCTCCCTCTGTCTGTCTCCCTCTGTCTCCCTCTGCCTCCCTCTCTCTTTCTCCCTCTCCCTCCCCCGACTACCTCCCTCTGCCTCCCTCTCTCTGTCTCCCTCTCTCTGTCTCCCTCCGTCTGTCTCCCTCTGTCTGTCTCCCTCTGTCTGTCTCCCTCTGTCTGTCTCCCTCTGTCTGTCTCCCTCTCTGTGTCTCCCTCTCTGTGTGTCCCTCTCTCTCGGTCTCCCTCTCTCTCGGTCTCCCTCTCTCTCGGTCTCCCTCTGTCTCACTTCCTCTGTCTCCCTCCCTCTGTCATCCCTCCCTCTGTCTCCCTCCCTCTGTCTCCCTCTCTTTGTCTCCCTCTCCCTGCCTCCCTCTCTCTCTGTCTCCCTCTCTCTCTCTGTCTCCCTCTGTCTCCCTCTCTCTGTCTCTCTCTGTCTCCCTCTCTATCCATCTCCCTCTCTCTGTCTCCCTCCCTCTCCCTCCCTCCATCTGACTCCGTCTGTCTCCCTCCCTCTGTCTCCCTCTATCTGTCTCCCTCCCTCGGTCTGTCTCCCTCCCTCTATCATCCTCCTCCCTCTCTCTGTCTCCCTCTGTCTTTCTCCCTCCCTCTGTCTTTCTCCCTCCCTCTGTCTTTCTCCCTCCCTCTGTCTCCCTCCCTCTGTCTCCCTCCCTCTGTCTCCCTCCCTCTGTCTCCCTCCCTCTGTCTCCCTCCCTCTGTCTCCCTCCCTCCGTCTGTCTCCCTCCG
Organism: Triturus cristatus; assembly: GCF_964204655.1. NCBI lineage: Eukaryota > Metazoa > Chordata > Amphibia > Caudata > Salamandridae > Triturus > Triturus cristatus. The sequence continues at coordinate 887,201,142 of NC_140590.1, read as the reverse complement.
TCTGTCTTCCCTCCGTCTGTCTTCCCTCTGTCTGTCTTCCCTCTGTCTGTCTCCCTCCCTCTGTCTATCTCCCTCCCTCTGTCTGTCTCCCTCCCTCTGTCTGTCTCCCTCCCTCTGTCTCCCTCCCTCTGTCTGTCTCCCTCTCTGTCTCCCTCTCTGTCTCCCTCTCTGTCTCCCTCTCTGTCTCCCTCTCTGTCTCCCTCTCTGTCTCCCTCTCTCTGTCTCCGTCCCTCTGTCTCCATCCCTCTGTCTCCATCCCTCTGTCTCCCTCCCTCTGTCTGTCTCCCTTTGTCTGTCTCTCTTCTTCTGTCTCTCTTCTTCTGTCTCTCTTCTTCTGTCTCCCTCCCTCTGTCGCCCTACTCCCTCTGTCTGTCTCCCTCTGTCTCCTTCGGTCTGTCTCCCGCTCCCTCCCCCTGTTTCCCCCTGACTTCCTCCCTCTGTCTCCCCCTGTCTCACTCACTCAGTCTGTCTCCCTCTCTCTCTGTCTCCCGCTCTCTGTCTCCCTCCCTCTCTCTCTCTCTCTATCTCCCTCTGTCTGTCTCCCTCTGGCTGTCTCCCTCTGTTTGTCTCCCTCTGTCAATCTCCCTCTGTCTGCCTCCCTCTGTCTGCCTCCCTCTGTCTGCCTCCCTCTCTCTCTCTGTCTCCCTCTCTCTCTGTCTCCCGCTCTCTGTCTCCCTCCCTCTCTCTCTCTCTATCTCCCTCTGTCTGTCTCCCTCTGGCTGTCTCCCTCTGTTTGTCTCCCTCTGTCAATCTCCCTCTGTCTGCCTCCCTCTGTCTGCCTCCCTCTCTCTCTCTGTCTCCCTCTCTCTCCGTCTTCCTCCGACCGTCTCTCACTCTGTCACCCTCCCTCTGTCTCCCTCCCTCTGTCTCCCTCCCTCTGTCGCCCTCCTCCCTCTGTCTATCTCCCTCCCTCTGTCTCCCTCCCTCTGTCTCCCTCCCTCTGCCTGTCTCCCTCTGTCCCCCACCCTCTGTCTCCCTCCCTCTGTCTCCCTCTGTCTCCCTCCCTCTGTCTCCCTCCCTCTGTCTCCCTCACTCTGTCTCTCCCTCTGTCTCTCCCTCTGTCTCCCTCCCTCTCTCTCCCTCCCTCTGTCTCCCTCCCTCTGTCTCCCCCTGTCTCACTCACTCTCTCTGTCTCCCTCTCTCTCTGTCTCCCACTCCCTGTCTCCCTCCCTCTCTCTCTCTCTCTCTATCTCCCTCTGTTTGTCTCCCTCTGTCAATCTCCCTCTGTCTGCCTCCCTCTGTCTCCCTCTCTCTCCGTCTCCCTCCGACCGTCTCTCACTCTGTCACCCTCCCTCTGTCTCCCTCCCTCTGTCTCCCTCCCTCTGTCTCCCTCCCTCTGTCTCCCTCCCTCTGTCACCCTCCCTCTGTCGCCCTCCTCCCTCTGTCTGTCTCCCTCTGTCTGTCTCCCTCTGTCTGTCTCCCTCTGTCTGTCTCCCTCCCTCTGTCTCCCTCCCTCTGTCTGTCTCCCTCTGTCTGTCTCCCTCTGTCTGTCTCCCTCTGTCCCCCACCCTCTGTCTCTGTCAAGACTTCCAGAACCATAGCCAGCATTAGATCAGTGCCAGCAAAAGCTCAAAGGTCATTCAAGCAGGGCTCCAAGTATCCATGTGGGCGAAGGCAGCATAGAGTCACCACGTTGTTCCTGCGGCGCTGTGTATTGAACCTGAAGAAGCGAGTACCCCAACATGGCCGCCGAAGGGGATTACAAACAGCGAGGAGTGAGCGCTCTAGTCTTCGAGAGCGCGCGAGCAGCTGTGGAGATGAAGCGCACAGCTGCTCAGGAATCTGCGCACTTCAACTGACCTCTTCACCGGAGTCACTGCGCAGCTCTGAGTGAAGTTCTTGTTCTGAGGGAATTCCTGTCAGCGCTTCGGTTTTGGTTGTTCTTATCGCATGCGCAACGTGGGATTCTGGCAAGTGACTTATTTGAAGAATTCGTAGTATGTATTTAGTTGGTGCCACTTCACGAAATTCTAGTTAATTATCTCAGGTTCCAGAATTGGGGTTAGTACTCCTTCACAGTTCAGTCAGTTCAATAGGACAATATTAGTTACTCATAGCTAGGGGTTTAGTCATAGTGTCTACTTCAAAGTTCATCCCTTGAGTCGGAACTTCTCCACTACTAATCCTCAAGAGTGTTGCCTGTCCATTCCCCATTGTTCCTTCGATAGACTCTTGTGAGGATAAGCAGTACATCGCCTGTCATCAATCATCTCCAGGGGCTCGTACAGATCATATTGTGGGTAAGAGACTTCGCCTGTATTTTCCAATTATTCACAGCAATTGTCCAGAGTGTACATTGAGTTCTTTTTCAGAGGTAGTGGGCATAGGTATCTGTGTCGACTCCAGTGTTACTGAAGATCCTGACAGATTGAAGTGCCAAAAAAAAAAAAAAAAAAAAAAAAAAAAACCTTTCACTCGAGTCGACATGGCTGAGGGATTTGATATGAACTCCTTGGCGGGAATCCTAGAAGGGTTACAGACCCAACTTACACGTTCCACAGAAGAGAATAGAGTCCTGAGGGATGAGGTAAATAGGTCCCAACAAGAAACTCGTCACGTTCAACAGAAATTAGAGGAACTCTTAGCGGGGACAACTCCTTTACCTAGCTTCAACTCCTCTCAGAACTCTAGTGCAGAAGTGGCCACGCAAGTAATTCATTCAGTGGCACCTATTGTCCCCTTAGCCAACCCAGAACGCTTTAGCGGGGACCCCCATAAGGCCCAGATTTTCCTGACCCAATGTTCCCTACATTTCTTGTGCAGATCAGTGGTGTTCAAAGAGGATCAAGCCAAGGTCGCATTCATGTTGTCTTACTTGAGCGGCGACGCCGCAGCTTGGTCTATGCCGTTGGTCTCTCGAGACGACGCAGCTTTGTACGATTTCAACCGTTTCAAGAAGGAATTTCTACGAATATTCGACAGAAGAACGGCCAATCAAGCCACCGACAACGAACTTCTAGACCTTAAGCAAGGCAATCGAGAATTGGTGACATATATAGCTCAGTTCAACAAACTAATCGTCGAGACAGATTGGCCCGACAGTAAACGTGCGGCGATATTCTATCGTGGTCTCAAAGATGAAATAAAAGATGCATTGGCGCAGATCCCGAAACGTCCTCAGGAAATCTCAGAACTTATTGATTTAGTTCTTCAAATAGAGCATCGATTGTTTGAAAGAAGGTCGGAAAAGAAGCGAGACTACAAGTCGTTTGTGCCACGCCTAGACCGTATGAGACCCGAACCCTCAAAACCTGATACGGGTACCGGGGAGGAACCAATGCAAATAGGTTCCATCAGGGGCCCTCTCTCTCAAGAAGAAAAAGATAAAAGGCGAGCAAATCAGTTGTGTTTGTATTGTGGTACCTCGGGACATTTTGTGAGGGAGTGTCCGAAGAGAAACAAGAGTAATCAGGGGTTAAAAGATCGATCCCACCAGTAACAGGAGTTGCCCTGGTGGGATGTTCCAAACAGTCAACTCATGAGCCTCAGCAACAGATTAACACATTGCAGTCAGCGGCCCCCCATCTTACAGTATTTTTTACAGTCAAATTCGGAACCCAGAATTTGGAAGAAGTCTCAGTCATGATTGATTCGGGGGCCACTGGGAACTTCTGTGACCTGAGATTTGTGCAAGAAATGGGCATAAGGGCGATCAAGAAGAAGAATCTCGAAGTCGTAAAGGCAGTCGACGGCTCCAATTTAACTTCAGGACCCATAGTAGAAGAAACAGAGACCTTAGAATTGGAAGGATTGCAGGGTCATCGAGAATTTATTAGATTTAACCTCATAGACGCACCCCAGTTCCAGCTGATTTTAGGGTTACCATGGTTGACCACGCATAACCCGGTTATCGATTGGGAGAGGAGAACAGTCAAGATGAACTCGGAATTTTGTCAGAGGAATTGTTTTACTAAGAAGTCAGAAGAGTGCGAGGGACCGCCGGCTACAGGGTTGGCCAAGTTGTCGCCCCACATCTGCACTGTTAGCGCAGTGGAAATACCAAAAGAATACCAAGATTTGGCGAGTGTGTTCGACAAAAGGAATGCAGAGAAATTACCACCACACAGAAGCTATGATTGCAAGATCGAATTGGAAGCCGGTGCCAACCTGCCCTGCAGTCGAGTTTACGCACTCACCGAAAAAGAGAACATCTACCTCAAGGAGTATTTGGAAGAGTTTACCAGGATGGGTTTCATAAGGCCATCACAGTCTCCAGTTTCATCTCCGCTTTTCTTCCGGCCGAAGAAGGATGGGACTCTCCGCACGTGTATCGATTACAGAGCCTTGAACCAAGTTACAGTGAAAAATCGGTACCCATTGCCACTAATCAATCAACTATTGGATCAAGTCAAAGGAGCAAGGATTTACACCAAGCTTGACCTGCGTGGAGCTTACCATTTGGTGAGAGTAGCCGAGGGTGATGAATGGAAAACAGCCTTTCGGACCAAGTATGGGTTGTTTGAGTATCAAGTGATGCCTTATGGGTTGAGCAATGCCCCAGCAGCATTTCAAAACTTCGTTAATGATGTTCTGAGAGAATTCTTGGATCGAGTGGCTGTCGTCTATATTGATGACATATTGATTTTTTCCGACAACTTGGAAGATCATGTCAAGCATGTGCGAGCTATACTCCAGAAGCTTTTGGATAACCACTTGTACGTGAAATTGGAGAAGTGTTCTTTCCATGCCGAGAAGGTGGAGTTCTTGGGATTCATGTTGTCCGCAGCAGGGGTCGAGATGGATAATTCAAAGGTCCGTGCCATTCAGGAGTGGTCATCGCCAGGAAGTGTGAAGGAAATCCAAAGTTTTATTGGTTTTGCCAATTTTTACCGGAGGTTCATCCCTAATTTCTCGTCTAAAGTCACTCCCATCACACACCTGCTAAAGAAGGGACAAAAATTTGTGTGGACTGCAACGGCAGAACAAGCCTTCCAAGACTTGAAGACGGCCTTCATTAGCGCCCCCATTCTAATGCACCCTGATCCAGAACAAGCCTTTTTCGTCGAAACTGATGCATCAGACTTCGCAACCGGAGGAATTTTGTCACAGAGGAACAAAACGACGGGACAACTGCATCCGGTGGCCTACCGGTCCAGGAAGCTGTCGGACACGGAGCGCAATTACTCCATTGCCAACAAGGAACTACTGGCTGTTCGAGAAGCATTCCAAGATTGGCGACACTACTTACTGGGGGCCAAGCATACTGTCACTGTGTTTACAGACCATCGCAACCTCCAATTCCTAAAGTCTGCCAAAACACTTTCGCCACGTCAATTGAGATGGTCCTTGTACTTCTCAGAATTTGACTTCGTGATCACATACAAACCAGGTGCGAAAAACGGGAAGGCCGATGCACTTTCGCGCATGAACCCAACAGCCGAAGAGAAACCTTCAGTCGAAGAACCCATAGTCCCATTGAAACAAATAATCGGAGCCCTGCAAATGAAAGAATTCGATGAACAAATTCAGCAAGTCTGCTCAGAAGAGGATCTTCGTAAGTGGGCCGAGGCCGATGCTAAAAGGAACCTTGTCGAAGGACTCCCATATCATGAAGGCAAGCTATATCTTCCAACCAGAACACTCCAAGAAGAGGCTTTGAGAGGTTGTCACGATGATCGGATGGCAGGCCACAAGGGGGTCAAGAAGACCGAAGAACTGGTCCGGCGACACTTTTGGTGGCCGGGTCTGGCAGCCCAAGTAAGACAATATGTTTCGACCTGTGAAGTCTGCATCAAAGGGAAGCCCAGTCGTCAGGCCCCACAAGGGTTATTGCAACCCTTACCTAACGCACCCTACCCCTGGCACACCGTGACATTAGATTTAATAGTGGATCTGCCCTCTAGTCTAGGTAACACAGTGATTTTGGTGGTGGTGGACTCATTTTCTAAAATGGGACATTTCATTCCTTTCAAGGCTGTACCCACAGCTTCGCAATTAGTACAGACATTCAACCAACACATCATTCGGGCACACGGAATTCCACAAGTAATCATCTCAGATAGGGGGTCACAGTTCATGTCGAAGTTTTGGAAGGCCTTTATGCACAACTTAGGCGTTGACGCACGTTATTCAACTAGTTACCACCCCGAGACAGACGGTCAGACCGAGAGGTTGAACCAGGAGCTAGAACAATATTTACGCCTCTATCTGTTAGAGCAGGATGTGGAATGGTCCGAATTACTGTGGACTGCAGAATTCGCATACAATAACGCAACTCATGATTCCACAGGATTCACTCCATTTTACTTGAACACAGGCAGACATCCAGCTATCACACTGGGGAGACAGATTGGGGAGGTCCCTGCCGTGGCTAGAGTAATGGGGGAGCTGCAGCGCGCTTACAAAAGAGCTTTGAGCAATTTAATCAAGGCCAAACAATCCTATAAAAAGCAGGCAGACAAAAAGAGAAGACAAGGCCCACAGTTTAAAAAAGGTGACCAGGTGTGGCTATCCACGAGACATTTGAGATTAAAGGGTAATCGGAAGTTTCAGCCTAGATTCATAGGGCCATTTAAAATTCAGAAGATCATAAATCCTGTAGTGGCGAAGTTACAATTACCAAAGTCACTAATAATTCATCCGACCTTCCATGTTTCCCTTCTGAAGAAAAGTCCAGACAAGGTCAGATTAAAAAACTCTCCACCCGCCATAGTGGCAGAATCGAGCGAAGAATACGAAGTCAGCAGAATCTTAGATTCCAAGGTGACAAGAAACAAACTGTATTACTTAATAGAGTGGAAGGGGTACGGACCTGAGGAAAGGTCGTGGGAACCAGCAGTCCATGTAAATGCCCCACGACTAGTTAAGGCCTTTCATCAGGCACACCCAAACAAGCCCGCTGTGGAAGGAACATTCTTGAAAGGGGGTACTGTCAAGACTTCCAGAACCATAGCCAGCATTAGATCAGTGCCAGCAAAAGCTCAAAGGTCATTCAAGCAGGGCTCCAAGTATCCATGTGGGCGAAGGCAACATAGAGTCACCACGTTGTTCCTGCGGCGCTGTGTATTGAACCTGAAGAAGCGAGTACCCCAACATGGCCGCCGAAGGGGATTACAAACAGCGAGGAGTGAGCGCTCTAGTCTTCGAGAGCGCGCGAGCAGCTGTGGAGATGAAGCGCACAGCTGCTCAGGAATCTGCGCACTTCAACTGACCTCTTCACCGGAGTCACTGCGCAGCTCTGAGTGAAGTTCTTGTTCTGAGGGAATTCCTGTCAGCGCTTCTGTTTTGGTTGTTCTTATCGCATGCGCAACGTGGGATTCTGGCAAGTGACTTATTTGAAGAATTCGTAGTATGTATTTAGTTGGTGCCACTTCACGAAATTCTAGTTAATTATCTCAGGTTCCAGAATTGGGGTTAGTACTCCTTCACAGTTCAGTCAGTTCAATAGGACAATATTAGTTACTCATAGCTAGGGGTTTAGTCATAGTGTCTACTTCAAAGTTCATCCCTTGAGTCGGAACTTCTCCACTACTAATCCTCAAGAGTGTTGCCTGTCCATTCCCCATTGTTCCTTCGATAGACTCTTGTGAGGATAAGCAGTACATCGCCTGTCATCAATCATCTCCAGGGGCTCGTACAGATCATATTGTGGGTAAGAGACTTCGCCTGTATTTTCCAATTATTCACAGCAATTGTCCAGAGTGTACATTGAGTTCTTTTTCAGAGGTAGTGGGCATAGGTATCTGTGTCGACTCCAGTGTTACTGAAGATCCTGACAGTCTCCCTCCCTCTGTCTCCCTCCCTCTGTCTCCCTCCCTCTGTCTCCCTCCCTCTGTCTCCCTCTGTCTGTCTCCCTCTGCCTCCCTCTCTCTTTCTCCCTCCCCCGACTACCTCCCTCTGCCTCCCTCTCTCTGTCTCCCTCTCTCTCTGTCTTCCTCCCTCTGTCTCCCTCTGTCTGTCTCCCTCCCTCTGTCTGTCTCCCTCTCTGTGTCTCCCTCCCGCTGTCTCCCTCTCTCTGTCTCCCTCTGTCTCCCTCTCTCTGTCTCCCTCTGTCTCCCTCTCTCTGTCTCCCTCTCTCTGTCTCCCTCTGTCTCTGTCTCCCTCTGTCTCCCTTCCTCTGTCTCCCTCCCTCTGTCATCCCTCTCTTTGTCTCCCTCTCCCTGCCTCCCTCTCTCTCTGTCTCCCTCTCTCTCTGTCTCCCTCTGTCTCCCTCTCTCTGTCTCTCTGTCTCTCTCTGTCTCCCTCTCCCTCCATCTCCCTCTCTCTGTCTCCCTCCCTCTCCCTCCATCTCCCTCCGTCTGTCTCCCTCCCTCTGTCTCCCTCTATCTGTCTTCCTCCCTCTGTCTGTCTCCCTCCCTCTATCATCCTCCTCCCTCTCTCTGTCTCCCTCTGTCTTTTTCCCTCCCTCTGTCTCCCTCTATCCGTCTCCCTCTATCCGTCTCCCTCTATCCGTCTCCCTCTGTCCGTCTCCCTCTGTCCGTCTCCCTCTGTCCGTCTCCCTCTGTCCGTCTCCCTCTGTCCGTCTCCCTCTGTCCGTCTCCCTCTGTCCGTCTCCCTCTGTCCGTCTCCCTCTGTCCGTCTCCCTCTGTCCGTCTCCCTCTGTCCGTCTCCCTCTGTCTGTCTCCCTCCCTCTCTGTCTCCCTCTCTGTCTCCCTCTCTGTCTCCCTCTCTGTCTCCCTCTCTGTCTCCCTCTCTGTCTCCCTCTCTGTCTCCCTCTCTGTCTCCCTCTCTGTCTCCCTCTCTGTCTCCGTCCCTTTGTCTCCATCCCTCTGTCTCCATCCCTCTGTCTCCCTCCCTCTGTCTCCCTCCCTCTGTCTGTCTCTCTCCCTCTGTCACCCTACTCCCTCTGTTTGTCTCCCTCTGTCTCCTTCGGTCTGTCTCCCGCTCCCTCCCTCTGTTTCCCCCTGACTTCCTCCCTCTGCCTCCCTCTGTCTCCCTCTTTCTCTGTCTCCCTCTGTTTCCCTCTCTCTGTCTCCCTCCCTCTGTCATCCCTCCCTCTGTCTCCCTCCCTCTGTCATCCCTCCCTCTGTCTCACTCCCTCTGTCTCACTCCCTCTGTCTCACTCCCTCTGTCTCACTCCCTCTGTCTCACTCCCTCTGTCTCACTCCCTCTGTCTCACTCCCTCTGTCTCACTCCCTCTGTCACACTCCCTCTGTCTCACTCCCTCTGTCTCACTCCCTCTGTCTCACTCCCTCTGTCTCACTCCCTCTGTCTCCCTCTCCCTGCCTCCCTCTATCTCTGTCTCCCTCTCTCTGTGTCTCCCTCTGTCTCCCTCCCTCTGTCTCTCCCTCTGTCTCCCTCCCTCTGTCTCCCTCCCTCTGTCTCCCTCCCTCTGTCTCCCTCCCTCTGTCTCCCTCTGTCTCCCCCTATCATCCTCCTCCCTCTCTCTGTCTCCCTCTGTCTGTCTCCCTCCCTCTGTCTATCTCCCTCCCTGTCTCCCTCTCTGTCTCCCTCTCTGTCTCCGTCCATATGTCTCCATCCCTCTGTCTCCATCCCTCTGTCTCCATCCCTCTGTCTCCCTCCCTCTCTCTCCCCTGTCTGTCTCCCTTTGTCTGTCTCTCTCCCTCTGTCTCCCTCCCTCTGTCGCCCTACTCCCGCTCCCTCCCTCTGTCTCCCCCTGACTCGCTCCTTCTGTCTCCCCTGACTCCCTCCCTCTATCTCCCTCTGCCTCCCACTGTCTCCCTCCCTCTCCCTCCCTCTGTCTCCCTCTGTCTCCCTCTGTCTCCCTCTGTCTCCCTCCGTCTCCCTCTCCGTCTCCCTCTCCGTCTCTCTGCCTCTTTGTCTCTGTCTGTCCCTGTCTCTGCCTCTGTCTGTCCCTGTCTCTGCCTCCGTCGGTCCCTGTCTCTGCCTCCGTCGGTCCCTGTCTGTCCCTCCCTCTGTTTCCCTCTGTCTGTCTCCCTCTGTCTGTCTCCCTCTCCCTCCCCCGACTACCTCCCTCTGCCTCCCTCTCTCTGTCTCCCTCTCTCTCTGTCTCCCTCCGTCTGTCTCCCTCCGTCTGTCTCCCTCTGTCTGTCTCCCTCTGTCTGTCTCCCTCTGTCTGTCTCCCTCTCTGTGTCTCCCTCTCTGTGTGTCCCTCTCTCTCGGTCTCCCTCTCTCTCGGTCTCCCTCTCTCTCTGTCTCCCTCTCTCTCTGTCTCCCTCTCTCTCTGTCTCCCTCTGTCTCAATTCCTCTGTCTCCCTCCCTCTGTCATCCCTCCCTCTGTCTCCCTCCCTCTGTCTCCCTCTCCCTGCCTCTCTCTGTCTCCCTCTCTCTCTGTCTCCCTCTCTCTCTGTCTCCCTCTCTCTCTGTCTCCCTCTGTCTCCCTCTCTCTGTCTCTCTCTGTCTCCCTCTCTATCCATCTCCCTCTCTCTGTCTCCCTCCCTCTCCCTCCCTCTGTCTGTCTCTGTCTGTCTCCCTCCCTCTGTCTCCCTCTATCTGTCTCCCTCCCTCGGTCTGTCTCCCTTCCTCTATCATCCTCCTCCCTCTCTCTGTCTCCCTCTGTCTTTCTCCCTCCCTCTGTCTCCCTCCCTCTGTCTCCCTCCCTCTGTCTCCCTCCCTCCGTCTCCCTCCCTCCGTCTCCCTCCCTCCGTCTCCCTCCCTCCGTCTGTCTCCCTTCGTCTGTCTCCCTCTGTCTGTCTCCCTCCGTCTGTCTCCCTCTGTCTATCTCCCTCCCTCTGTCTATCTCCCTCCCTCTGTCTATCTCCCTCCCTCTGTCTATCTCCCTCCCTCTGTCTGTCTCCCTCTCTGTCTCCCTCTCTGTCTCCCTCTCTGTCTCCGTCCCTCTATCTCCGTCCCTCTGTCTCCATCCCTCTGTCTCCCTCCCTCTGTCTGTCTCCCTTTGTCTGTCTCTCTTCTTCTGTCTCCCTCCCTCTGTCGCCCTACTCCCTCTGTCTGTCTCCCTCTGTCTCCTTCGGTCTGTCTTCCGCTCCCTCCCCCTGTTTCCCCCTGACTTCCTCCCTCTGTCTCCCCCTGTCTCACTCACTCTGTCTGTCTCCCTCTCTCTCTGTCTGCCGCTCTCTGTCTCCCTCCCTCTCTCTCTCTCTATCTCCCTCTGTCTGTCTCCCTCTGTTTGTCTCCCTCTGTCAATCTCCCTCTGTCTGCCTCCCTCTGTCTGCCTCCCTCTCTCTCTCTGTCTCCCTCCGTCTCCCTCCGACCATCTCTCACTCAGTCACCCTCCCTCTGTCACCCTCCCTCTGTCGCCCTCCTCCCTCTGTCTGTCTCCCTCTGTCTGTCTCCCTCTGTCTGTCTCCCTCTGTCTGTCTCCCTCCCTCTGTCTCCCTCCCTCTGCCTGTCTCCCTCTGTCCCCCACCCTCTGTCTCCCTCTGTCTGTCTCCCTCTGCCTCCCTCTCTCTTTCTCCCTCCCCCGACTACCTCCCTCTGCCTCCCTCTCTCTGTCTCCCTCTCTCTCTGTCTTCCTCCCTCTGTCTCCCTCTGTCTGTCTCCCTCCCTCTGTCTCCCTCTCTCTGTCTCCCTCTGTCTCCCTCTCTCTCTGTCTCCCTCTGTCTCTGTCTCCCTTCCTCTGTCTCCCTCCCTCTGTCATCCCTCTCTTTGTCTCCCTCTCCCTGCCTCCCTCTCTCTCTGTCTCCCTCTCTCTCTGTCTCCCTCTCTCTGTCTCTCTGTCTGTCTCTGTCTCCCTCTCCCTCCATCTCTCTCTCTCTGTCTCCCTCCCTCTCCCTCCGTCTGTCTCCGTCTGTCTCCCTCCCTCTGTCTCCCTCTATCTGTCTTCCTCCCTCTGTCTGTCTCCCTCCCTCTATCATCCTCCTCCCTCTCTCTGTCTCCCTCTGTCTTTCTCCCTCCCTCTATCCGTCTCCCTCTATCCGTCTCCCTCTATCCGTCTCCCTCTGTCCGTCTCCCTCTGTCCGTCTCCCTCTGTCCGTCTCCCTCTGTCCATCTCCCTCTGTCCATCTCCCTCTATCTCCCTCTCTGTCTATCTCCCTCTCTGTCTATCTCCCTCTCTGTCTCCCTCCCTCTCTGTCTCCCTCTCTGTCTCCCTCTCTGTCTCCCTCTCTGTCTCCCTCTCTGTCTCCCTCTCTGTCTCCGTCCCTTTGTCTCCGTCCCTCTGTCTCCCTCCCTCTGTCTCCCTCCCTCTGTCTGTCTCACTTTGTCTGTCTCTCTCCCTCTGTCTCCCTCCCTCTGTCACCCTACTCCCTCTGTTTGTCTCCCTCTGTCTCCTTCGGTCTGTCTCCCGCTCCCTCCCTCTGTTTCCCCCTGACTTCCTCCCTCTGCCTCCCTCTGTCTCCCTCTGTCTCTGTCTCCCTCTGTTTCCCTCTCTCTGTCTCCCTCCCTCTGTCATCCCTCCCTCTGTCTCACTCCCTCTGTCTCACTCCCTCTGTCTCACTCCCTCTGTCTCACTCCCTCTGTCTCCCTCTCCCTGCCTCCCTCTCTCTCTGTCTCCCTCTCTCTCTGTCTCCCTCTGTCTCCCTCTCTCTGTCTCCCTCTCCCTCCATCTCCCTCTCTCTGTCTCCCTCCCTCTCCCTCCCTCTGTCTCCCTCTGTCTCCCCCTATCATCCTCCTCCCTCTCTCTGTCTCCCTCTGTCTTTCTCCCTCCCTCTTTCTCCCTCTATCCATCTCCCTCCCTCTGTCTGTCTCCCTCCCTCTGTCTATCTCCCTCCCTGTCTCCCTCTCTGTCTCCCTCTCTGTCTCCGTCCCTATGTCTCCATCCCTCTGTCTCCATCCCTCTGTCTCCATCCCTCTGTCTCCCTCCCTCTGTCTCCCTCCCTCTCTCTCCCCTGTCTGTCTCGCTTTGTCTGTCTCTCTCCCTCTGTCTCCCTCCCTCTGTCGCCCTACTCCCGCTCCCTCCCTCTGTCTCCCTCTCTGTGTCTCCCTCTCTGTGTGTCCCTCTCTCTCGGTCTCCCTCTCTCTCGGTCTCCCTCTCTCTCTGTCTCCCTCTCTCTCTGTCTCCCTCTGTCTCACTTCCTCTGTCTCCCTCCCTCTGTCATCCCTCCCTCTGTCTCCCTCCCTCTGTCTGTCTCCCTCCCTCTGTCTCCCTCCCTCTGTCTCCCTCTCCCTGCCTCCCTCTCTCTCTGTCTCCCTCTCTCTCTGTCTCCCTCTCTCTCTGTCTCCCTCTGTCTCCCTCTCTCTGTCTCCCTCTCTATCCATCTCCCTCTCTCTGTCTCCCTCCCTCTCCCTCCCTCTGTCTGTCTCTGTCTGTCTCCCTCCCTCTGTCTCCCTCTATCTGTCTCCCTCCCTCGGTCTGTCTCCCTTCCTCTATCATCCTCCTCCCTCTCTCTGTCTCCCTCTGTCTTTCTCCCTCCCTCTGTCTCCCTCCCTCCGTCTCCCTCCCTCCGTCTCCCTCCCTCTGTCTCCCTCCCTCAGTCTCCCTCCCTCCGTCTCCCTCCCTCCGTCTCCCTCCCTCCGTCTCCCTCCCTCCGTCTCCCTCCCTCCGTCTGTCTCCCTTCGTCTGTCTCCCTCTGTCTGTCTCCCTTCGTCTGTCTCCCTCTGTCTGTCTCCCTCCGTCTGTCTCCCTCTGTCTATCTCCCTCCCTCTGTCTATCTCCCTCCCTCTGTCTATCTCCCTCCCTCTGTCTGTCTCCCTCCCTCTGTCTGTCTCCCTCTCTGTCTCCCTCTCTGTCTCCCTCTCTGTCTCCGTCCCTCTATCTCCGTCCCTCTGTCTCCATCCCTCTGTCTCCATCCCTCTGTCTCCCTCCCTCTGTCTGTCTCCCTTTGTCTGTCTCTCTTCTTCTGTCTCCCTCCCTCTGTCGCCCTACTCCCTCTGTCTGTCTCCCTCTGTCTCCTTCGGTCTGTCTTCCGCTCCCTCCCCCTGTTTCCCCCTGACTTCCTCCCTCTGTCTCCCCCTGTCTCACTCACTCTGTCTGTCTCCCTCTCTCTCTGTCTCCCGCTCTCTGTCTCCCTCCCTCTCTCTCTCTCTATCTCCCTCTGTCTGTCTCCCTCTGTTTGTCTCCCTCTGTCAATCTCCCTCTGTCTGCCTCCCTCTGTCTGCCTCCCTCTGTCGCCCTCCCTCTGTCGCCCTCCCTCTGTCACCCTCCCTCTGTCACCCTCCCTCTGTCGCCCTCCCTCTGTCGCCCTCCTCCCTCTGTCTGTCTCCCTCTGTCTGTCTCCCTCTGTCTGTCTCCCTCCCTCTGTCTCCCTCCCTCTGCCTGTCTCCCTCTGTCCCCCACCCTCTGTCTCCCTCCCTCTGTCTCCCTCTGTCTCCCTCCCTCTGTGTCCCTCACTCTGTCTCTCCCTCTGTCTCCCTCCCTCTGTCTCCCTCCCTCTGTCTCCCTCTGTCTGTCTCCCTCTGCCTCCCTCTCTCTTTCTCCCTCCCCCGACTACCTCCCTCTGCCTCCCTCTCTCTGTCTCCCTCTCTCTCTGTCTGTCTTCCTCCCTCTGTCTCCCTCTGTCTGTCTCCCTCCCTCTGTCTCCCTCTCTCTGTCTCCCTCTGTCTCCCTCTCTCTCTGTCTCCCTCTGTCTCTGTCTCCCTCTGTCTCTGTCTCCCTTCCTCTGTCTCCCTCCCTCTGTCATCCCTCTCTTTGTCTCCCTCTCCCTGCCTCCCTCTCTCTCTGTCTCCCTCTCTCTCTGTCTCCCTCTCTCTGTCTCTCTGTCTCTCTCTGTCTCCCTCTCCCTCCATCTCTCTCTCTCTGTCTCCCTCCCTCTCCCTCCGTCTGTCTCCGTCTGTCTCCCTCCCTCTGTCTCCCTCTATCTGTCTTCCTCCCTCTGTCTGTCTCCCTCCCTCTATCATCCTCCTCCCTCTCTCTGTCTCCCTCTGTCTTTCTCCCTCCCTCTATCCGTCTCCCTCTATCCGTCTCCCTCTATCCGTCTCCCTCTATCCGTCTCCCTCTATCCGTCTCCCTCTATCCGTCTCCCTCTGTCCGTCTCCCTCTGTCCGTCTCCCTCTGTCCATCTCCCTCTGTCTATCTCCCTCTCTGTCTATCTCCCTCTCTGTCTATCTCCCTCTCTGTCTGTCTCCCTCTCTGTCTCCCTCTCTGTCTCCCTCTCTGTCTCCCTCTCTGTCTCCCTCTCTGTCTCCCTCTCTGTCTCCCTCTCTGTCTCCGTCCCTTTGTCTCCGTCCCTCTGTCTCCCTCCCTCTGTCTCCCTCCCTCTGTCTGTCTCACTTTGTCTGTCTCTCTCCCTCTGTCTCCCTCCCTCTGTCACCCTACTCCCTCTGTTTGTCTCCCTCTGTCTCCTTCGGTCTGTCTCCCGCTCCCTCCCTCTGTTTCCCCCTGACTTCCTCCCTCTGCCTCCCTCTGTCTCCCTCTGTCTCTGTCTCCCTCTGTTTCCCTCTCTCTGTCTCCCTCCCTCTGTCATCCCTCCCTCTGTCATCCCTCCCTCTGTCTCACTCCCTCTGTCTCACTCCCTCTGTCTCACTCCCTCTGTCTCCCTCTCCCTGCCTCCCTCTCTCTCTGTCTCCCTCTCTCTCTGTCTCCCTCTGTCTCCCTCTCTCTGTCTCCCTCTCCCTCCATCTCCCTCTCTCTGTCTCCCTCCCTCTCCCTCCCTCTGTCTCCCTCTGTCTCCCCCTATCATCCTCCTCCCTCTCTCTGTCTCCCTCTGTCTTTCTCCCTCCCTCTTTCTCCCTCTATCCATATCCCTCCCTCTGTCTGTCTCCCTCCCTCTGTCTATCTCCCTCCCTGTCTCCCTCTCTGTCTCCCTCTCTGTCTCACTCCCTATGTCTCCATCCCTCTGTCTCCATCCCTCTGTCTCCCTCCCTCTCTCTCCCCTGTCTGTCTCGCTTTGTCTGTCTCTCTCCCTCTGTCTCCCTCCCTCTGTCGCCCTACTCCCGCTCCCTCCCTCTGTCTCCCCCTGACTCGCTCCTTCTGTCTCCCCTGACTCCCTCCCTCTATCTCCCTCTGCCTCCCTCCCTCTCCCTCCCTCTCCCTCCCTCCCTCTGTCTCCCTCCGTCTCCCTCTCCGTCTCCCTCTCCGTCTCCCTCTCCGTCTCCCTCTCCGTCTCTCTGCCTCTTTGTCTCTGTCTGTCCCTGTCTCTGCCTCTGTCTGTCCCTGTCTCTGCCTCCGTCGGTCCCTGTCTGTCCCTGTCTCTGTCTGTCTCTGTCTCCCTCCCTCTCTCTTCCGGTCTCCCTCCCTCTCTCTATCTCTCTCTCTCTATCTCCCTCTCCCTCCCTCTCTCTCTCTCTCTCTCTCTCTCTCTCGCTCCCTCTGTCTCACTCACTCTCTATGTCTCCCTCTCTCTGTCTCCCTCCCTCTCTCGGTCTCCCTCCCGCTCTCTGTCTCCCTCTCTCTGTCTCCCTCTCTCTGTCTCCCTCTGTCTGTCTCCCTCTGTCTGTCTCCCTCTGTCTGTCTCCCTCTGTCTGTCTCCCTCTGTCTGTCTTCCTCTGTCTGTCTTCCTCTGTCTGTCTCCCTCCCTCTGTCTCCCTCCCCCTGTCGCCCTCCCTCCCTCTGTCTGTCTCCCTCTGTTTCCCTCTGTATGTTGACCTCTCCCTCTGTCTCCCTCCCTCTGTCTCTCTCCCTCTGTCTCCCTCTCTCTCTGTCTCCCTCTGTCTCCCTTCCTCTGTCTCCCTCCCTCTGTCATCCCTCTCTTTGTCTCCCTCTCCCTGCCTCCCTCTCTCTCTGTCTCCCTCTCTCTCTGTCTCCCTCTGTCTCCCTCTCTCTCCCTCTCTCTGTCTCTCTCTGTCTCTCTCTGTCTCCCTCTCCCTCCATCTCCCTCTCTCTGTCTCCCTCCCTCTCCCTCCCTCTGTCTGTCTCCGTCTGTCTCCCTCCCTCTGTCTCCCTCTATCTGTCTCCCTCCCTCGGTCTGTCTCCCTCCCTCTATCATCCTCCTCCCTCTCTCTGTCTCCCTCTGTCTTTCTCCCTCCCTCTATCCGTCTCCCTCTATCCGTCTCCCTCTATCCGTCTCCCTCTATCCGTCTCCCTCTGTCTGTCTCCCCCTGTCTATTTCCCTCTGTCTATCTCCCTCCCTCTGTCTTCCTCCCTCTGTCTCCCTCTCTGTCTCCCTCTCTGTCTCCCTCTCTGTCTCCCTCTCTGTCTCCCTCTCTGTCTCCCTCTCTGTCTCCGTCCCTCTGTCTCCGTCCCTCTGTCTCCCTCCCTCTGTCTCCCTCCCTCTGTCTGTCTCACTTTGTCTGTCTCTCTCCCTCTGTCTCCCTCCCTCTGTCACCCTACTCCCTCTGTTTGTCTCCCTCTGTCTCCTTCGGTCTGTCTCCCGCTCCCTCCCTCTGTTTCCCCCTGACTTCCTCCCTCTTTCACTGCCTTCCTCTGTTTCCCTCTTTCTCTGTCTCCCTCTGTTTCCTTCTCTCTGTCTCCCTCCCTCTGTCATCCCTCCCTCTGTCTCACTCCCTCTGTCTCCCTCTCACTGCCTCCCTCTCTCTCTGTCTCCCTCTCTCTCTGTCTCCCTCTCCCTCCATCTCCCTCTCTGTCTCCCTCCCTCTCCCTCCCTCTGTCTCCGTCTGTCTCCCTCCCTCTGTCTCCCTCTATCATCCTCCTCCCTCTCTCTGTCTCCCTCTGTCTTTCTCCCTCCCTCTTTCTCCCTCTATCCATCTCCCTCCCTCTGTCTGTCTCCCTCTATCTCCCTCTGTCTATCTCCCTCCCTCTGTCTATCTCCCTCCCTCTGTCTGTCTCCCTCTGTCTGTCTCCCTCTGTCTGTCTTCCTCTGTTTCCCTCTGTATGTCGACCTCTCCCTCTGTCTCCCTCCCTCTGTCTCCCTCCCTCTGTCTCCCTCCCTCTGTCGCCCTCCCTCTGTCGCTCGCCCTCCCTCCCTCTGTCTGTCTCCCTCTGTTTCCCTCTGTATGTCGACCTCTCCCTCTGTCTCCCTCCCTCTGTCTCCCTCCCTCTGTCTCCCTCCCTCTGTCGCCCTCCCTCTGTCGCCCTCCCTCTGTCGCCCTCCCTCTGTCGCCCTCCCTCTGTCGCCCTCCCTCTGTCGCCCTCCCTCCGTCGCCCTCCCTCCGTCGCCCTCCCTCTGTCGCCCTACTCCCTCTATCTGTCTCCCTCTGTCTCCTTCTGTCTGTCTCCCTCTCCCTCTCTCTGTCTCCCCCTGACTTGCTCCCTCTGTCTCCCCTGACTCCCTACCTCTAGCTCCCTCTGCCTCCCTCTGTCTCCCTCTCTCTCGGTCTCCCTCTCCCTCCCTCTGTCACCCTCTGTCTCCCTCCATCTCCGTCTCCCTCCCTATCTCTCAGCCTCTTTGTCTCTATCTGTCTCGGTCTCTGCCTCTATCTGTCTGTCCCTGTCTCTGCCTCTATCCATCTCTCTCTCTGTCTCTGTCTGTCTCTGCCTCTATCTGTCTGCCCCGGTCTCTGCCTCTATCTGTCCTTGTCTGTCCCTGTCTCGGTCTGTCCCTGTCTCCCTCCCTCTGTCTCTCTGTCTGTCTCTGCCTCTATCTGTCTGCCCCTGTCTCTGTCTCTGTCTGTCTCTGTCTCCCTCCCTCTCTCTCTCTGTCTCCCTCCCTCTCTCTCTGTCTCCCTCCCTCTCTCTCTCTGTCTCCCTCCCTCTCTGTCACCCTCCCTCTCTCTCTGTCTCCCTCCCTCTCTGTCTCCCTCCCTCTCTCCATCTCTCTCTATCTCCTTCTCTCTCCCTCCCTCTCCCCCTCTCTCTCTCTCTATCTCCCTCTCTCTCCCTCCCTCTCTCCCCCTCTCTCTCTCTCTGTCTCCATCTGTCTCCCTCCGTCTCACTCACTCTGTCTGTCTCCCTCTCTCTCTCCCTCCCTCTCTATGTCTCCCTCTCCCTGTCTCCCTCCCTCTCTCTCCCTCCGTCTCCCTCCCTCGGCCTGTCTCCCTCTGTCTCCCTCTGTCTCTCTGCCTCCCTCTGTCTCCCTCCCTCTGTTGCCCTCCCTCTGTCTGTCTCCCTCTGTCTCCCTCTGTCTGTCTCCCTCCCTCTGTCTGTCTCCCTCTGTCTCCCTCGGTTGCCTTCTGCCTGTCGTCCTCTGTCTCCGTCCCTCTGTCTCCCTCCCTATCTCCCTCTCTCTCTCTCCCTCTGTCTGTCTCCCTCTGTCTGTCTCCCTCTCCCTCCCCCTGACTCCCTCCCTCTGCCACTCTCTGTCTCCCTCTCTCTGTCTCCATCTCTGTCTCCTTCTGTCTCTGTCTCCCTCCCTCTGTCTCCCTCCCTCTGTCTCCCTCTCTCTGTCTCCCTCTCTCTGTCTCCCTCCTCCTGACTCCCTCCCTCTCCCCCCTCGGTCTCCCACCCTCTGTCTCCCACCCTCTGTCTCCCCCCTCTGTCTCCCTCTCTCTGTCTCCCTCTCTCTGTCTCCCTCCTCCTGACTCCATCCTCCTGACTCCCTCCCTCTCACCCCTCTATCTGTCTCCCTCTGTCTCCCTCTGTCTGTCTCCCTCCCTCTGTCTGTCGCCCTCTGTCTCTCTCTCTGTCTCCCTCTGTCTCCCTCTGTCTCTCTCTCTATCTCCCTTTGTCTCCCTCCCTCTCTCCTTCTGTCTGTCTCCCTCTGTCCCCTCTCTCTCTCTGTCTCCCTCCGTCTGTCTCTCTCCATCTGTCTCCCTCTTTCACCTCACCCTGCGCATGAGACAGCTTCCCGGGCACACACACAGCCACACCCAAGTACTTCACAGGTCTTTAAAAGACCATTTACTTGTTAATGGGACATTGTTGTATTTCACCTCTTCTTAGTGCCCCTGCATCTCCACACTGCCTATTGCTGGAATCGCTCGTCCACCATAGTAGAGCAGAGTGTCTCGGAGTCCGCGCTGCTGTGGCGGTGTTTGCTGACACTCTTGATAATTTTTTTTTAAAAAACACAGGTAAAATGTCTGCAAGAACCGCAGGCCGCCAAGGAAGGCTTGTCAGGCCTCTGGTGGCCCGCGGGCCGTACTATGAGTACCCGTGGACTAGGGTTTCCTGCCAAGAGGAGAACACCAGATGATGAAGCTTGCCACCTTCGGTGGGTAAGGGATTATCCCACAGTTATCTCTGTGTGATTTTTTCTGGTATCTCTGACTGTTTGCCTCATTTAATCTAGACCAAAGGATTTCTTTGTTGTTTTGTAGTATTGTATTGGGGATACAATCATTTGTAGGTGTTAGAGCTGGCATCCTTGGTGTGGTTTCCCCTGACTTTTTGCCTCTACCACCTGTATTTTTGACACTGTGCTGGATTTCGTTTTTGCTGGTTTAGATGCGTTGGGCACTTTGCCACTGCTGATCAGTGCCAAAGTGCAAGTGCTCCCTGTGTAAATTGTTATTGTAATTGGTTATCCATGATTGGCATATTTGTATTACCAGTAGGTCCCTAGTAAAGTGCACTGAGTGTGCCAAGGCTGGTAATTCAAATTCTACTAGTGGGCCTGCAGCACTGATTGTGCCACCCAACTGAGTAGCCCTAAAAAGAGGTCTAAGGCCTGCCACTGCAGTGCCTGTGAGCAGTTTGTTAACTGCCATGTTAACCTGGCCAGTGTACCCACTTGCCAGGCCTTACCCTTCCCTTTCTTTACACCTAGGATACCCCTATGGTAGGCCCATGGTACCCCCCTGGGCAGGGTGCAGCGGATGTGAAACGTAGGACATGTACTAGTGTGTGTAACATGTCCTGATAGTGAAATTCTGCCAATTTCGTTTTTTCACTATTGAAAGGCTATCTTGCCCATAGGAAAGAATGGGGAATGCTGTGTAACATGTTTACCTGCATATCTTCCCATAGAAGTGAGATAGAAAATTGGAGTCCGCTATCCCTGAACTCAGAATTTAATAACACATCTTTAAGGAAGGATGGTTTTAAATTCTGTGTTTGAAAATAGCACTTTTAGAAAGTGGCTATTTTCTTGTTCAACCTTTCTGTGCGCCTCTGCCTGTTTGTTTATTGACTGTCTGGTTTGAGAGTGACAGGGGCTGGGGTGGCTCCAGGAGTCTAGGTGAGTCAGCACTAGGTTGAATAGGTCAATCTGCATTTGGAGTGATGGGAGGAGTAGCACCTGGGCCTGAATAAGGCTGTGCCTGCCTTCCACAATGCTGGCTCCACCTCCTGTGGTGCGTCTGATGACCCTGGCCCACACTGACAAAGGAAGAAGTTGTGCACTGGCAGAGTGCACCCAGAACTGGTTTGGACTGGGTCCAGGACCCCTCACACATAGAGAACAAAGACTTTGGGGTATAAATATGAGAAGGAAACCCCTGAACTTTAGACTACTTCGTGATCAAGAGGAACCTGTTGCCAAAGAGGACAGCTGAAGAGACTGAGGAGAAGTACTGCCCTAGCTGTGTGTCTGGGGTTGGCCTGCAGTGTGCTGTTTCTGCTAAGGAGAGGACCAAGGGACTTAGCTGTGTGCTGTGTCCCCCTGCTTGAAGAAGGACTTTGCTGTGTGCTGTGTCCATCTGAAGAAAAGTCTCCAATTGCCTGAGAAGAGCTGGCCTCCTGTTTTTAAAGTCCCAGGAACAAAAGCACTTCACCCCCAGCTTCCCTGAACTTCCTTGCTGGGAGTTCTAACCATCCAGGAGTGCCTGTAACTGTGTGTGAGGCCTTTTCGCTGTTGGGAGCTGGAAGCGAGACTCAACAAGGGAGAAGCGCGTCGCCGCCGCAGCAGCCACTGTCGCATCACCGAAGAAGCGCGTCTCCGCTGCCGCTGTTCGCCGCCACATCACCGGAGAAGCGTGTCACAGGGCCTGTCGCATCACTGACGAAGCGTGCCACCGCATCACGGGAGAAGCGTGTCGCCGCCACCGAGGGTGCCATCGCATCACTGGAAAAGCATGTCGCAGGGCCTGTCACGGCTCAGGAAACCACTGATTTCTCCGCACGGCCGTCGGGCGTGCACGCATTGCCTCCATGTTGTCGCATCGCATCAAAGACGCCATTTTGTTGCATCGCACCGGACCATTGCAACACATCGAGGCGCCATCTTGTCGCATCGGAACCGGAGCGCAGGAAGAATCGACGCATTGCCTTCTCTGCGACCCCTTTGCTTGTTTTGCGTTACGCATCCCAGGTACTTTGAGACTAAAGTGTCGCATTTATCATCTACAAGCTTATTTTTGCAACAACCTTTTTAAAGACATCCTAATAAGTATCTGTATGTTGGATTTTTGTTGTTTTGATCTTGTTTAATTTAGATAAAGATATTTTATTTTTCTACACTGGTGTGGTGTCTTCACTGTTACTGTGAGTGTTGATACAAATACTTTAACAATATTTAGAAAACCACGCACACCTGGATTTGTACAAATGTTTACAGGATGAAGCGTGCCTTAGAGGTGAACGTCGCCTAAACCAGGACGTGTAGACAAATGAAGAATGCACTAATCAAGTTGAGTAGTGTCCCTCTAAGCACAGCCAAATTGCAACGAAGTTGCGGGATAAACAATGTTCAAACTCAAAGGTGAAATTACAAGTCGTTCGTTGTTGTCATATTCCTCGTTTTATTCACGGGATATAAAGTTCATCAAAGGAATCAAACCAAGGACTCATAAATATACTCAATGCATTTCGGGTTTTAAACAACCCTTCATCAGGAGTGGTCCTAGGAAAAATACAAAAAGGAGAGATGTGTCGACCTGTTGCGTCATGTAAGCAATTAAATTAATGTCTGGTGAGTTAGTAACCAATCAAGAGGAAATCAATAACAGTGAGAAGCCTGAAATAACGAAAGTGGCAAGTCAAATAATAAGGTGAAAAACGATATCTCATAGAGTGACGGTTATTATAAAATAATAAAACAAAAGATAACGTGATTAAAATCAACGGTGCCGCGAGGACCAAGAAAAAAGTGCTGTTGAAATCAGACGTATGGAAAATAACTGCTTTGACCTTAAGCCACAAAGCCGTGCTACTCCCAGGTGCGTTAAAAGGTAAACCTACATGGTGGCGGGACGTACCTGGTAGATTAAATAGTCAGAGTAACCAAAGTTACGACATGCCGGGAAAGTCAGCGTGTATGCGTACAATGCTGCTCCAACGAGTGGGTCAGTTAGTAAACAGTGAGGAGGAAGTGCCTTCAAGTATCCAAAACAGAGTAATGAAAAGTAAAGAAGGACCGAATTAACATCGGAAAACAGGTCAGCCATCTTGTGATGGTATTCACAGAGTGACAGTAATACTATATATGCGGTCATTGATAGATAATGATAAATAAAGTAATAACAGAGGTTAAAATGTATAAAGAATACTGGATAGAACAGAAGATAAATGAACAATAAACAGCCAAATTAAAAAAGAGGAATTTGAAATGTAGAAAAGGTTTAGCTGAGTTGAAGACGAATAAAGTTAAATGAGATCAAAAAAAGAAAACAATTTTTTTTTTGTTTGTTTTTTTTTTACAAATACTTTACACATTGCCTTTGGGATAAGCCTGTCTGCTCGTGCCAAGCTACCAAGGTGGTAAGCAGGGCTTATCTAAAGAGTGTATCCCCCTTACACTGACTAGAAGCAAGGATCCCTATTTGGACAAAGGTACCTACCTCTGCCAACTAGAGACCCCCAGTTCTAACAGTAGGTCTATAAACTTTCCCTTGGACCCTCCTATACCTCTTTTTGTGAAGCGTGGTATTGAACATGCCAAGGTTGACCTTGGCTATGGAGGCCCAGACAACCAGACTCTCTGGGATGAGGTGCTGGATGAGAAAATCTCGGTCCCCAGGAGCAGGACGATGGTGGTGGGCAATTATCCTGTACACAGGCACCCCTGTGAAGGGCTTGGCCCAAGCTCGACATCAGTAAGGGCTTTGTTATAAGGGAGAAGATGTTTTGAGGGGGCAAATCCTGGTTGAAGCACCTCTGTCAAGACGTTTGTCTTAACTGCCACCAAGGGCGGCGTAAGGTCCAGGATCTCAGCCGACCTTCTCACCACCATAGCAAATCAAGCCCATTCCTCTCTAGCCACACTAGGAGGAGAAACCAGGCCAGTGTCTGGTGAGCTTTTCCAGACCACTGGCAGTTCCTAATAGAAGTTGTCTTCGGCCTCACCAAGTGGCTTGGTGTAAACATAAGAATTCTCACATCTTCCGCAATCACACTCCTCTCCAGACTTGTCAAAGAAAAGAGGCACTGGCTCTAACTCAGAGGGCCAAGTTCCAGACAGCGGGCAACAACGATTCGTCTCCCTTTCGGAGTCATCTACGATTATGGGGTGGGCATTGGCAGTGTTGGGAACGACGCTGCTGGAACAAGCTTTAGGAAAGGACGCGGTCTCGTGATTAGAGTGGTTTTGGATCATAACTGGATCCAGGGGGCCCGTCTTACACCGAGGGTGAACTCGCCGGTGAAAATCCAGTGGGGCATCCCCTGAACCCATGGGGTCAGAAGGCCCTCCAGTGGGGTCAGCCCACCCAAAACAGAGGTGCATGGCCTCATAAAACTTGCAGAGTTGGGTGGGGGTCCCACCGGCTCGAGGAAGGGGGTGCAGAGCAGACCCAGGAGCAAGCTCCACTCGGAAGCAGGGTCTAGTATGACATCGTTCCCGCACCTCATCTGAAGATTTGTACTGGTGCGCTGAAGTCGAAGAGAACTTCAACTTCTTTGATTTCTTTGACTTCTTGTGGGACTTGCCTGACAACTTTGAGTGTGATGATGAGCACCTGAACTGACTGCCTGAACTGGCCCGGGACCTTCCTCGCAATCGGGCCCGGAGTGTCTTGGAGGCATCTGGTAACTAGGAACTTCAAGAAGCACTGCCTCAGTGTCTCACAAGTCTTGAAATCGTGGTCCGGCTCTAAGCACCAAAGACAAACCAAATCAGGGTCTACCACAGACATCAGTATGTGAAAAGAACCACAGGGTTTTAACACCACCGTTTTTTTGGAAGACATCCTATCCACACTTGGAGACAAGGTCTTGAAAAAAGTACTGTCAGTTAAAAAATGACTAGAGATATATCTCTCAGGATCTGCACAAACTGGTGAGGAAACAAAAGAACTGATGTCAGTGCGCTGACGCACATCACTTCTGGTTTGGACAATGCCAATGTGGCGCAGAACAAAGCCACCTACCAGCACACAGATCTACTGCTCAAAAAGTTTCTAAATCCAGTCTGACAACTGGGAATTATTTAAGGTAAGGAATCAGCAGCTAGAAAGTCTCTTTCAGATTTGTTTACTCACAATAATAGCAAGATACAATGTTTAGGGTGTTTGGTTGAAAGGGTATTTATGTTGTGCATGATGACTACATAGGTGTGATTATCATGTTATGGGATGAAGCAACTGACGCTGTGACTGGTGGGGGTATGTGAGAGACAGACACGCTAATTATAATTGAAATAAGGACTTAGATGTATGGGAAGCTACACAGCACCAGCCTAGCCATAGGATCAGTGAGATACAGTATGTATGTAACCCCAAAAAAGGAAGGTAATAAGAGAAGGCCCAGTAATCCACACTGCAACATGCACCAGGCAGAGCTGGTATTGAAAAGGTAAAAAGATGACAAAAGCGCAAGAATGGGAATTGGTGACATAACCGCACGTTCAGTCCCCAAGGTGGGCGAGAACCAGTCGGGTGAGACCTGATCGGGTTCTGATTGAGTTCTTAGCGAGGCATGACTGGAACTACATGGGCCAAGATTTACTATGGTTTTATATGTTCACAAGTTCAGCGCCAAAAACACTTTACGATGCAGAGCACCAAAGCCCCATTATTGCATCCAATGTGGGAATCACCTTCCAAGAACAGTGCAGACACTCCTACAGTCCCACTCAAAGCCAGATCTTCAAAACTAGCATGACCTAGCTTAGCATGAAATCCTCATGTCTCATGCAACCAGGGTCAAACAATGGGGCAATCGTAATATCACATGATATTACCAAGTGTAACATCTAATTTCTGTAAAATTCCACATTTTGCCTGGCTTACCCTTAGGCAGTTGTTTGCGCTTAGAAGTTTGGGCTGAGGGTGTATCTCGAGTGTAAATGTTAGGCAAGTTACTGGTTCCTTGCCTCTGCGCCATAATGCAATGCTTATTGCCACGTTAAAACTGCATTTTTTGCGCAAGTGCTGCAGACAACATCATGGACGTGAAATTCTTTATACATTTTATGCTGCACTATTTGGTTTCTGCTTTAAATATTAAGAGCTGATCTACAGAGTATTTTAAATAGTACACTGGACCGCAGTTATTTTGCCACGAGCATTGCAATCTGGCCATCCGGCTCTTCTGTATGCGACTTCATACCCGAGAAGCAATTAGCAAGAAATAGTTTGTCCTGAGAAAGCCCTGGCCTGCTGGCCGTTGGGTGAAACACGTGTCGGCTGTTCTTCACTCTGCACAAAATATTTTTTCGAATAAAGAAGAAATGACCACTCCAACAGAGTACTCTATTCCTTGTACTCAACACGCCCTATTCTGGGACTAACCTACAAACCTACATAATATTGAAGGCACACACCCATCGCATACATGAAAATATTTTAAACTTAGCCATCTGGCTGTAGTCTACTTCCTTCAATTCTTTCAGAGAAGCATTTGCTAGATGCACAGAGAGAGCCGCTTCTTCACTGTCCTCAGCCGATTCTGCAGTCAGGTCAAGCAGCGGTCAATGGGCCCTGCGCCTTCTTTCACCTACTGTAATACTTAACAATGCACTCTGAAGCAATTTCTGGCAGAAGGGCCTGCCAATGGGAATGGCTGCTCCCAATTACCGAGGCTGAGCCTCAACCAGCGACAGCAGTGAAAGGCTTTCACTGTGCGCCAGATCACTGAGCCATGCGGCTCCAACCTGGGGGTCACCTGGAGTCAGCTGGTAGGTTCGAGTCCCGCCAAACGCTTTCTCGTTTAAAAGACAAAACTTTCAAACTGGACGGGAGCTTTCTAAAAAAAATACCTTCCAAAAAGTTAATTTAAAAAAATAAGTTGGGCTAGGTTAATGCTTGTGGTTTCAGCTGCGTGCTTATTTTCTTTCTAGCTCGTTTGCTCTTTCTTCCATTGCGTTTTTTCCCTTCCTGCTCGTTCACGGTGAGGGAAGAATAGATTTTCTGTCAGCCATCCTTTAACTACATAGGCCTGCCGTTCCTCTCCCTCTGCACCAGCAGTTGAGGAGAGCTCTCGCCACAGGGTCAGAAGCAGTTCTCATGAATTATTATTTCCACGAGCGAACAACCCGTACAGCTCTGATTGAAAGCGACAGATAAAGCCGCGTTCAATGCCTTTGCAAAGTAGTTTGTGGAGAGATGCTAAATAAAATGGCTGGGTTTCTCATTTGCTGCAGAAGAAAAAGTTACTTACCTTCGATAACAGTATTTCTGTAATATTTTGCCATAGAAGTGAGGTTCCACCTACAGAAATATTTCTCGATGTAATTCACCTACTTCAGTGTGGAGACTCAGTGGACTAATGCTTCCACTGCAGGGGCCAGTGTTCGACCTCATGGTCACAGGGTCAAATCCCAGTGGGTCCACTCAGCCTTTCATCCTTCTGAGGTCGATAAAATGAGTACCATTGAGTTGGGTAACAATAAACACCTGATATTCAGCGCCAAGATACCTACGGGTGAACGCTTTACAAATACACGTTATGTTATACGATTCACATTACGTTGCTAAAGGTAACTTTAGAGTCACATTTTAGATGTACGCTTATAAGCGTAGTCCTATGCAGCAGAGTTTTTCAAACTACGAAATGAAAGGAATAGGAAAACAGTCATCACATCAGGAAAACAACCTGCACCAGATGAACATTAACTCTTCAAGCACATAAATACAGCCCACACCCTGGGCTCTGCCCTCATCTCCTTACAGTGCATGACATTGTTGAGGCCAAGTACCCACTGCAGCCTTCAGGATGCATTCTAACAATCAACAGGCAAAAGAACTACGGAAGCGGAGCTTGGAATACCCTAAGATGTCCATTTCCTGAACCGGCTCCACGTCCTCCCGGGCATATCTCCTCATCTGCTTGGCATCAGGCCTCATCACCCGGCAGTAAGTGGCGGTGAAGAACCGCCATGCTGGCGCCACAAGGTTAAACTGCTCCTGATACTTCACAATGACATTATCAGCCAGCAGGTGGCTGCGGCCGGCATGCGGAACGGCAATCCTGGTGTAGTGTTGTGTTAATTAGCAATGACAGAACACTTTTGGCTCCTGATGAACTCTGTAGAACTGTGATGTAAGTGTTAGAGAGGAGTGAATTGAGTGCAGGTTTAGAATGTGGAGTTTGCGGTTACACGCAGACGAATAAAGACGTGTTATACTAAGAGCCTGACTTACATCTTGGCGGACCCAGTCTCGCTGCCATTTTTTCGACGGTCTTCCAGCCCGCTTCTATGTTGTCCGCATTGCGAGAAGTTGGCCTGGTATATGCTGTCCACTAGTTAAAGTGGGCACCTTGTACCAGTCCAAACCACCCTTATTGATGATCAGGTTAAAGACAACCTTTATTGAAAGCTATCCTAGTGGTAGCTATGGAGAACAGCCTTCAGGCTAAGTCTCGAAGGAATGTAAAGCAGCTTGGTTAACCAGATTAGAACCTCCCGAATGACCAAATGAAAGGAGAACCACACAAGGAATACATAAAATATATGTATATATTACTAAACACTCTCTACTAACCTCTTTATGAGATTAGAGAACAATGCACACAATATTAAATCACTAGAACGACAGTAAAAAGCACAATACACAGTGGGCTCCAGGGGGAGACTAAACCATTTACTAAGAAAGTGGTATAACACCCACGACTTGACTAGACACAGTGCCCAGAGCACGTAGAATCACTGGGACCCCAAGGAACCACCCAAGGTAGTGACACAGGGGACCCACAGAGGACGGATGAAGTGTGAGAACACAGACGCGAGCTCCATACAACTCTATGGGAAAGTGGCGGTTGGAATTTTAAAGATTAAGGACACTTCGGAGAGGACTTTAAGCAAACCCAGTTAAACATAGAAGGTTCTAAGGGCTGCGCCCTTGAGAGTACAGGGATACCTGTGTTACCTATTCCTAGGGGTCATCTGATGTCGGAAACCTTCTCAGTTTTCAATGGCGGTTGCAGAAAGGTGCTACTGCCGTGGAGATGAAGTGTCCGGTGTGATCCAAGCCTGGATCAGAGCTGAGAAGAACCTAAAAGCAGAGGGGACAGAGTCTGGATCACTTCACAGTGACCAGGGGCACGAATGCCCACTGATGTCAAGTGTTTCAGGCGAGAAGAGGTGACGCTTGACTCTGCAGCCACAGGGACCAGGAGATTTCGACGATGACCAAAGTCTGGAGGCGAGCTGTCTCATAAAGGATGTCGAGTGCTAGGGGGTCAGTGTCCGGATTGAACACCAACAAGCCTTGGCGACTGCAACCCATGCAGGCAGAGGAAAGATGCTTCGGTGAGGACCAGCAAGGTCCTGGGGACTCCCCAAGCTATGGAGAGTCAGGGCACATCTGGAGCAACCAGGAAAGCCCATGGAAAGTCAAAGTTACCTTCACAGGGACCCACAGGCCAACGGACCAGGGATCGCGAAGGGACCTCGAGCTGAATCACAAAATACCAGCCCACGGAACACTTGTGGAGTGTAGTCTGGAAATCTTCAGTGCTCGGGATCAGGGCTACAAGTAGCCGAAAGCACAGCCTCAAGGATTGCCAAAAGCATATGCTGCTGCAAATGTACGCGGTGCACAGGGGTCCTGGTTGCACGGTCCCCACGAGGGATATGGGCCTCAGAATTGCTGAGAGCACAGAAATGAAATGAAAAATGAAATGAAAAATTATATTTATATAGCGCGTAACTGCCCGGAGGCCTCGTCGCGCTTTAAGCAGAGTCCTATGACGGCTCCAAGATGCATTAACACGTTTTGGCGAACAAATGCGTTTTTAGGGCTTTCCTAAATGCCAGCCGATTGTTGATCTGTCTCATGTCCTGTGGAAGGGAGTTCCAAAGTCTGGCAGCAGTGTGAGAGAAGGAACGGCCACCCCATCGAGCTTTTGTGACCTTTGTTATAGTTGCTAGGTGCAGTGAACCGGAACGGAGGGATCTAGAAGGGACGTAGGGCACCACAAAGGGAGACAAAATGGCAGGGCCAGTTTGATTAAAAGATTTGTGCACAATGCACATGGCCTTAAACTGTGCTCTGGCAGCCATCGGAAGCCAGTGCAGCTCCTTTAGAGCTTTCTTGGCTGACTGCCAGTGGGGGATGTTAAACAGAAGTGGGGCGGCACAGTTTTGGGTAACTTGGAGCCTATTGATCACTGTTGCGGGGGCACCCAAGTATAAAGCATTCCCGTAATCAAGGCGGGAGAGGATCAGAGCCTGGATCATAACTCTCCTGGCCTGAAAAGGAAGTAGAGGAAGGACTTTGCGCAGCATTTTCATTAGCCCTACACAGGTGGAGGCAGTTTTGTTAGCTTGAACCGAGAAATCTATCGCACTATCAAGCCAGACACCAAGGCTCTTTATCTGGGGTTTGGGGAGGGGGGGGAGAGCCAAGACATGTAGGCCAAATGGCAGCCAGTGTGAAGGATGGAGGGTTGCCTAATAGCATGATCTCTGTCTTCTCTCCATTAAGTTTCAGACAGGAAGAATGCATCCACTCAGCAACGGCCTCTAGGCATCGACCTAAGGTGTTGGACGACCCCTCAGTGTGGTCCAAGGAGACCACCAGTTGGGTGTCGTCTGCGTAGGTGACAATACGCACACCAAAGGGCTGAACTATGTTTGCTAGAGGTTGCATGTAAATATTAAAAAGGGTGGGGCTCAGGGACGAGCCCTGCGGAACCCCACAGCCGAGTGGTTGCTTAGACGAGACCATCTCGCCCTCAAATACCTGGAAAAAACGCTCATCCAGGAAGGAGGTCAGCCATTCCAGGGCCGCGCCCGACACGCCCATGCCCTTCAAGCGATGTAATAGAATGGCATGGTTAACAGTGTCGAACGCGGCACTGAGGTCGAGTAGGATGATGGCTGCTTTTCCTCCCCGGTCCAGCACGGCTCTTGTCTCTTCTGTTACTGCTATAAGAGCGGTTTCGGTACCATGCTGGGGGCGGAAGCCCGTCTGGGAAGCACTTAGTAGATTGTTAGATTCTAGATAGTCTACTAAAATGTTGTTAATGTGCCTCTCAAGTAGTTTACTCATCCAAGGGAGTAGGGAGATAGGGCAGAAGTTGGCTAGATTATTTTGATCTAAGGTGGGCTTTTTCAACAAGGCCCGCACCATCGCACACTTCCAAGGGGCTGGAACAGAGTTCGAGATAATGGAAGCATTAAGGACACCGAGACTAGCAGGACGAATGATGTCAATGGCTCTAGTGAGGGTCTGAGGAGGTGCTGGGTCGTTAGGGGATCCCGAGGTGACTTTAAGGATTATGCCATCCAGTAAGGTGGAGTCTAGGAGCGGGAATTTGTCCAATAAACCCGGGATCACGGCATTGGAATCCATTGTGGTGGTGGGCGTCGAGTCATCACATCCTGAGGAAAATGAGGAATAGATGGATAAAATCTTCTGGGAAAAGAAAGTGGCTAGATTATTACAGCGGGTTTTTGCGCCGTCAGGTGACTGGCGCTCGGAGGGAGGGAGAGAGATTAGAGATTTAGCTATCTTGAAAATTTCCTTAGGGGAATTAGCAGCTAAATGGATTTTAGATTCATAAAATTGTGCTTGGGCAGATTTGATTTCGTTTTTGTAGAGCTTTATAGCAGCTCGATACTCCACTTTTTTTAAGTACGAATATTCTTGTCTCCAGGCTCTCTCTAATTTGCGACACAGTTGTTTCTTAGTCCTAAGAGCAGGCGAGTACCAAGGAGCGACTTTGGGTCTATTTATTAGTTGCAGGGATTCCTTTGGAAGGACTGACTCAAGAGTACTGGAGATCCAGTTGTCGAAATTAGTAGTGGCTATGACCGGATTCGATACCTCCGGAGGTGGCTGTTTAATAAGAGCCGATTTCCATTTAGCAAGTGGGAGTGAGGTCCATTTTCTTCCCCAATGCTTATTGTAGGTTTGTGGAACAGGAGACTTGCTAGTGGACCATACGAAGGGTACTAAAAAATGATCGGTCCAGGGTAAAGGTACGGGAGTTTCAGAGGTTAGGCTCTCTAGATTACTAAAAATATGGTCTAGGAGATGGCCCCTAACATGCGTCGGTTGAAAGCCTTTCTGACGCCGGTCGATTGTCAGCAGATTAGATCGTAGACTGTTGGCCACTGAATCAAGTGGGTCATCTAAGTGCAAATTTAGGTCGCCTAGCAGAGTTAAATTAGCCGACGACAACACTAAGTTGGCCGCTAAGTCCGTTATATTGGAGACAAAGTTACTAAGGGGACCCGGTGGTCGATAGGCTAACAGACCCGAAAAGGTAATAGAGGGGAAGAATTCCAGATTGAAGTGTAAGATCTCACAGGCTGGCGTGAAGGCTGGGGTAATACGACATCTAAAGTTGTCCCTATAGATAATGGCCAGCCCTCCACCTCTGCCTGTCTTACGATCCAGTCGCTTACAAGTATAGCCTTGGGGGATAGCCCATGTGATAGTAGGATCGATATCTAGCTGAAGACAAGTCTCAGTCAAAAACAAGGCCTCAGGTTTAAGTTCTTCTATCAACATGGCCAGTTCAGTATGATGTTTTGGCAGGGAGCGGCAGTTAAGAAGAAACATCTTCCAGTTCTGTATAAGGGGATGTTTACGTGTGTTTAGAGGCGTTGTGCTCCAGTCACAGGTCTTACAACGCGCCTTACAATTAACAGGCAGAACCGAATGTTGACAGGAGGCATTAGGTGGGGGTCGAAGTGATAAACCTCAGAGACCCCAGGAACCCACCTCCTATGTTGCAGAAAACTTCGGAGTCCTCAGGAGCTCGGGAGATGCAAACCGGTCAGGTGCGTTTTAGGTGCCTGCCTTGCAGGTGAGTAACTCCTTTACTCCAAGGGAGATTCTTCAGTCATCCAGCGTCGTGCAGATCGCCAAAGTACTTGGTTTCTGTAGCAGAGTTTAGTCCAGGTAAAATCTAAAGTCCTGTAGTCAGATGTTCCTACTTTATACCCAAGGAAGGGGTGGGACAAACTCTGGGAACCCACCTATGGGAGGGTCAGGACAGAGGGGTGGCTACACCCATGTCCTTTGTCCAGTTTTGCGCCAGAGCAGGAGCAAATGGCTCCTGCAACCGGTTTGAGCTGGACTATGCACAGGGACACCAAATGTGCCCCCAGTGAAGACATCAAAGCACTCTCAGAGTGCACCTACCAAGCCCCAATACACCAAATCCTGTCTGGGAGGTGGTCACATCTCCCTGTGACAGGAAACCTATTGTCAAGCCTTCCCCTGCTCGAGCTTGGCTCAGCAGGAGGGCAGACTCGTGTCTGTGGCTGGCAGCATCCATTCTGTGATGCCCAGGTCGAGAAAGCTGGTATCGGGTAGCCCAGT
Organism: Triturus cristatus; assembly: GCF_964204655.1. Taxonomy (NCBI): domain Eukaryota; kingdom Metazoa; phylum Chordata; class Amphibia; order Caudata; family Salamandridae; genus Triturus; species Triturus cristatus. Next base: position 887,168,076 of record NC_140590.1, on the reverse strand, counting down.
ATGTCACATTTGCCCCTCTAGGAGGGTGGAATCATACCTCACCTGCCACTTACTGCCAGGGAGGTATTATTCCAAGGTGTTTGACACCAAACACGACATGTTTCCATACAGCCGTTTTAAAGTTAGCATTTACAGCGAGGTTATAATGCACTTAAGTATATATGGTTGGCTGTATCACAAACAACCCAGGAAAATAGGTTCCTAAGGCTCCAGAGGGTCTCTGCACATGCAGGTGCATCCCCTCACATAAAACCCAGCACCCTGCCTTCAGGATTGGTAAGATCTGCCATAGGGGTGACTGATAGGTTTATATGTGCAGTGATATAGAATAGATATAGTGAACCTATACCTAAGTAAGGGGTGCATGCACCACCTTACACAGGCTGCTGTAGCAGACTTGTGGTGTCATTTTGAATGGTCTCTCAGGGGTGGCACAATACATGCTGCAGCCCCTGGGAGGCATCTGGGGTACCTAGGCCCTGGGTACATAGTATACCATATACTAGGGACTTATAAGGGTACCCCAGAATCCAATCTGGAGTGCACCTACAGTACATGCAATTAATTTAGGAAGAAAGCAGATAAACTGGGGTCCTGATTAGCAGGATCCCAGTCAGACTAGTCAAAAACCAGCAAAACACCAGTAAACAAAAGTGGGGGTAACCATGCAGTCAGATTCCACCTTCCTACATAACCCCCGCCCCCCAACTAAAGGAGATCAGGCTAACCTTGTCCAGTTGAGACTTTATTGACTAAATGGCCATATAAGTAAGATCCTGCACCAGCATGGATACCCCCTGTCTTATGGTACACTAAGGATTCCCTACACTTAAGGGTATTGATTTTTCTCCAAAAGTTAGGATTACTACCTGTAGTGTGTTTTGGCAAAGTAAAAGGCTGGGTGGGTGTCTGAGTAGAGAAGTGAGGCCCTAATAAAGTTGGTCTCAGCTTCCTCAGAGCACTGGTCACCATGGAGGCCTTTTTTCCATGTCTGAGTTGTATCTGACCCTTAGGGTCAACCTCTGGCTGCCTACAACTGGGGGTTGGGTCCCTTTGGTTGGAGCACTGGAGGGACATGGTAGGTTTGGAACCATTTGGTCCCAGGTTGGCCTTTGCCCAACAGAGTCCATCTGGGGGAGGTCCCTACCCAAGGGTAAGAGGGATCCCTCAGTGTGTTGAGGAATTTTCACCTCGCTAGGGCTATTAGACTGGGTGCCTCTAATCTGTGGATGATGGGGTTCCTCTGGACACTGGGGCCTTAGGGGTCCACTGACCTCCATGACCTCTGCAGCCCTAGGCTGATTGAGGTAGGGTGGAGAGGGAAAGGATACCTGGGTACCACCTTGGAAGGGTCCCCTGCCATCAGGGGTGTTGCCAGGCCAGGCCTAACCCCCTCTGGGGCAGTTCCTTCACCAGGGGTAGGATCAGTTCCCTGAGGAAGCTGGCCCTTACCTATAGTCTGGGGGGGGAAATACTTTTCTTCAACCCTTCTGCTCTCTGGTGGATTAGAGTGGGCCATTCCTTCCGCTCCACTACTCCAATATTTTCATGGGGTTGGGTTGAAGCCCTATGGGTCCCACCAACTTTCTCAGGGAGGCCTAATATTCTTAAATGGACCTGGTATTCAACTTCAGCCCAGGCTGCAATTTCTAGATCATTACCCAACAGGCAATCCACAGGCAAGTTTGGGGACACTGCCACTCTCTTTGGGCCAGTAACCCCTCCCCAGCTGAGATTGACTATGGCCATGGGATGATCTGTCCTGATATCATCAATGTTGGTCACTTGGTACTTACACTCAGGTAAAAGCTGTTGAGGGGGGGACTAGGTTTCTGTCATCATAGTGACACTAGCCCTTGTGTCCCTTAATGCCACAGCTTTCTGACCATTTATTAGTGGCTCCTGTCCGTACTTGCCCAAAGAATTAGGACTGACAGAAAAAGTGGCAAATCCCATGCCACCATCACAGACTGAGGAGGCCTGTGAGGGGGACCTTTCTAAACTATGGTCCACCTCAGACCCCCATGAGAACCCATCTAACATTTTGGGTGCACTACTACCACCCGGGGGATTACTACTTGTAGTACCATGAGGAGTGGTAGTATTGCTGGAAGGAACATTTTCCTAATTGCTGGCCCTAGGGCAACTGGGGTCATTTTTCCAGTGGCCAGGCTTCTTACAGATATGGCAATAAGGTTTCTTTTCAGAAGAGGTAGGAGTTTGGGACCCACCCACAGAAGAAGACTTTTGGGGCCCTGTAGTGGATTTATCTTTTGATTTATTCCCACCTTTCTCTTGGTTTTCGGAAGAATCTTTCTTCTGGTCACCACCCTGATTCTTTGGCTTTACTCATTTATCTGCCTTCTTGCCCAATTCTTGGGGAGAAGTCAGATCTGAGGCCACCAGGTACTGGTGTAAAAGCTGGTTTTGACAATTATTAAGGATCTGCTCCCTCATAACCAAACTGTACAATCCTAAAAAGTCATGCACCTTGCTGCCATGTATCCAACCTTTCACAGCTTTAGTAGCACAATCTACAAAGTCAACCCAGTCCTGAGTCTGTGCCTTTTGGATGTCTCTGAACTTAATCCTGTATTGTTCAGTGGTTAAGCCAAACCCATCAATCAGAGCACTCTTCAGGACTTTATAATTATCAGCATCCTCTTCTCTTACAGTGAGGAGCTTGTCTCTACCTTTGTCTGCAAAGGAGAGCCACAAGGCTACTGTCCACTGCTCCTGAGGGACCTTCTGTAAGTTACAGGCCCTATCTAGTGCACTTATCCATTTGTGGATGTCATCCCCACTCTGGTAGGGAGGGGCAATCTTATTCCGGTTCCTATGGTCGTGAGTATGTTCTCTACCTCTATGGACACTGTTGATGCCACCGTGGGGTTCTAGCCCCAACCTTCTGGAAGCTCTCTGAAGCTCCAGGGATTCCCTATCTAAGGCCAATTGCTCTCTCTTGATTCCGAGCTTAGCTCTCTCAAACTCAAGCAGTTGGCACTTCTTCTCATAAGAGGATTCCTTTAATGAGAAACAGAGGTCCCTACAGAAATACCAGAATGATTAGATTCCTGAAAACGAGATCTTGATCTTCTTGGTAAACTGTTAACTCTTCCAGGTGGGGCAAAGAGAGGGCCACTGAGGCCTTCTCCCTCACCTTCAGAAAGAATTGGATTGTCCAGGTTAGAATCATCTTGATCCTCCTGGTCAGCATTGGAGTCCAGGTCATAGAAGTTTTCACTTCCTTGTCTGTCCTCCTCTGCTGTCCCACGCAACTTGCCTGCCTCATCAGACCCTGGGGTCTTTCTGAGGTCATCTAAAAGCAACATCTCTATGAGACGCTGGGAGCTTGCATGTCTCCCTGTCTTCATTTTCCTAGATGTACACATAGTTCTCAATTCTTGGAATGAGAGATGGTCATACGTCGGGGCAGATTTACAAGCCCCTTGCACCACTTTTGCGTCACTTTTCCCATGTTAAAAGTGACGCAAAAGTGGCGCAAGGCGATTTTAAATCTGCCCCTTAGTTGGCAACGAGCCACTGGCTTCAGGCCTAGAAGACATACTAGAGTTATGTGGTGTAGGCACCTTCCTAACCTATCGGGAGCTGCTAAACTCTCTTGAGTTGGAGAAAGGCTGTGCTGGACCCTTGACTTACCCAACTCTAAGTTCAGTAGAACTTACTTATTCTAGTCTTGATCTATATGTACCTAATACCTTTAGTGGTTTTCAGTTAGTCACTCAATGAGATTATCTGGTAAAACAATAACAAGCTTGAATCCCAACCGCTGCACACCAATGTGAGAAGTTGGCCTGGTATATGCTGTGCACTTGTTAAAGTGAGCACCTTGTACCAGTCCAAACACCCCTTATTGATGATTAGGTTAAAGACCTTTATTGAAATCTATCCCAGTGCTAGCTGTGGAGAGCAGCCTTCAAGCTAAGTCTTGAAGGAATGTAAAGCAGCTGGGTTTACCAGATTAGAAACTCCTGAATGACCAAATGAAAGGAGAACCACACAAGATATATACAAAATATATGTTTTTATTACTAAACACGCTCTACTAACCTCTTTATGAGATAAGAGAACAAAGCACACAATATTAAATCACTAGAACGAGAGTAAATAGCATAATACACAGTGGGCTCCAGGGAGAGACCAAACCATATACTAAGAAAGTGGTATAACAACCACGACTTGACTAGACACAGTGCCTAGAGCACGTAGAATCGCTGAGACCCCAAGGAACCATCCAAGGTAGTGACACGGGGACCCACGGAGAACGGGTGCAGTGTGAGAACACAGAAGCGAGCTCCGTACAACTCTATGGGAAAGTCACGGTTGGAATTTTAAAGATTAAGGACACTTCGGAGAGGACTTTAAGCAAACCCAGTTAAACATAGAAGGTTCTAAGGGCAGCCCCCTTGAGAGTACTGAGATACCCATGTTACCTATCCCAGAGGAGCCGGGTGCATAGGGGTCAAGTGACGTCGTTAACCTTCGTAGTTTTCAATGGCGTGATGCGGAAAAGTGCTACTGCCGTGGAGATGAAAAGTGTCCAGTGTGATCCAAGCCTGGATAAGAGGGGAGAAGAACCTGAAAGCATAGGGGACAGAGTCTGGGTCACTTCACAGTGACCAGGGGCACGATAGATGAATGCCCACCGATGTCGGGTGTTTCAGGTGAGAAGAGGTGAAGCTTGACTCTGCAGCCACGGGGACCAGGAGATGTCGACGATGACCAAAGTCTGGAGGTGAGCTCCACAAATGATGTTGAGTGCTGTGGGGGTCAGTGTCCGGATTGAACACCAACAAGCCTTGGCAACTGCAACCCACGCGGGCAGAGGAAAGATGCTTCGGTGAGGACCAGCAAGGTCCTGGGGACTCTCCAAGCTATGGGGAGTCAGGGCATGTCTGGAGCAATGAGGAAAGCCCACGGAAAGTCAAAGTTACCTTCACAGGGACCCACAGGCCAACGGACCAGGGATTGCGAAGGGACCTTGAGCTGAATCACAAAATACCAGCCCATAGAACACTCGTGGAGTGTAGGCCGGAAATCTTTGGTGGAATTACTGCTCGGGGTCAGGACCACAAGTAGCCCAAGGCACAGCCTCAGGGATTGCCAAAAAGCATATGCTGCTGCAAATGTACGCAGTGCACAAGGGTTTGGGTTGCGTGGTCCCCACAAGGGATACAGGCATCAGAATTGCTGAGAGCACAGATCAACCTCAGGGACCTCAGGAACCCACCTCCTGTGTTGCAGAAATCTTCGGAGTCCTCAGGAGCTCGGGAGATACAACCTGGTCAGATGCATTTTAGGTGCCTGCCTTGCAGGGGAGTAACTCCTTTAACCCAAGGAAGATTCTTCAGTCATCCAGCATCGTGCAGCTCGTCGAAGTACTTGGTTTCTGTAGCAGAGTTTAGTCCAGGTAAAATCTAAAGTCCTGTAGTCAGGATTCCTACTTTATACCCAAGGAAGGGTTGGGACAACTCTGGGGTCCCACCTATGGGAGGGTCAGGATAGAGGGGTGGCTACACCCATGTCCTTTGTCAAGTTTCGCACCAGAGCATGAGCAAATGGCCCCTGCAACACTTTGAGCTGGACTATGCACAGGGACACCAAATGTGCCCCCAGTGCAGACATCAAAGCACTCTCAGAGTGCACCCACCCAGCCCCAATACACTAAATCCTGTCTGGGAGGTGGTCACACCTCGCTGTGTCATGAAACCTTCCATGAAGCCTTCCCCTGCTCGAGCTTGGCTCAGGAGCAGGAGGGCAGACTTGTGTCTGTGGCTGGCAGCATCCATTTTGTGATGCCCAGGTTGAGAAAGCTGGTACCGGGTAGCCCAGTATGTCACATTTACCCTTCTCGGAGGGTGAAATCATACCTCCACCGCCAGTTACTGGTGGTGAGGTATGATTCCAAGGTGTTTGACACCAAACACGACATGTTTCGATGCAGCCGTTTTAAAGTTAGCATTTACCGCGAGGTTATAATGCACTTAAGTATATATGGTTGACTGCATCACAAACAACCCCGGAAAATAGATTCCGAAGGCTACAGAGGGGCTCTGCTCATGCAGGTGCACCCCTCACATAAAACCCAGCACACTGCCTTCAAGATTGGTTAGGCCTGCCATCAATCAATCAATCAAAACATTTATAGAGCGTGCTACTCACCCGTGAGGGTCTCAAGGCGCTGAAAGGGGAAGGGGTGCTCGAAAAGCCAGGTCTTGAGGAGTTTCCTGAAGGTTAGATGGTCCTGGGTTGTTCGTAGGTGTGCGGGGATGGAGTTCCATGTTTTGGCTGCCAGGTAGGAGAACGATCTTCCTCCGGCGGTGGTTCTGCGAATCCGTGGAACGGTGGCGAGGGCTAGGCTGGCAGAGCGGAGCGGGCGGGTGGGAGTGTAGAGCGAGAGGCGTTTTTTGAGTTATTCGGGGCCTATGTCGTGGAGCGCTTTGTGTGCGTGGGTGAGGAGCCTGAATGTGATCCTCTTGTTGACGGGGAGCCAGTGCAGTTTTATGCCAAACAAAAGTGCAAAAAGAACTGAGCTTTTTGCTGGCGTGAGCACTTTGCAATGGGCTATAAAGAAACCATTCGCTGTTTGTAATCAAGTTTCATGTAGAGAGTAATGACAATCAGAAGTCGTTGTCTTCATCAAATCAATTTATTTTCAAATGTTGCTTGCATTCAATATTTTCCAACGAAAATGCTTGTCAACGCTGGGAAAGGTCATCCAGCTAATTACCATCTCGGCAATTTACCAATGTACCCAATGCATTTCGGGTCCCATTGGAACCCTTCATCAGGGGTATTCCTTAAGGTCGGTGTAACTAAAAAGAACACAAAAAGGCAATTCAATCACTGGTCCTCATAATCAGTTCAACATCAAAAAATTAAAAAATTAATAAATGCCTGTGTCTACAAGCGTAACTTAATATTTTGCTACGATAATACAGTCATACTGAGAGTAATCGACTCATACTCGTTTTTAAAGCAGTTATCAATCAATCAAACGATAAGACCATCAATTGTCGGAAAAACGAAGGTACATAAATATGTGGGTTATACCAAAGAAACTAACTAAAAGGCCATTACCACTTTTCACCGTGAAATAGATTCGCTACATTAGATAGACTCGCTACGTAAAACGTGACTAATAGATAAACAAAAGTAGTGCTCGTATGCAAATAGATCGAGGACAAAGTGGAAAGTTTAAACCGTCAAACTGACAGACAAGTGAAGAAATAAGCAAAAGTGCTGTGATGAAAGTAAACTCACGAAAGGACCCGTGCACATACCCGGTAAAGAACTGCAACCGTGTCCGGCGGAACCACGTCAGATGTGGGCTGGCATGCTTGCGTCCGACAAGGGGTGGTTTAAATGATAAAAAGTGAAGATGGATTACGGCAATGGGTGAAAATACCAAAGACATAGAAACAGTCTGTTATTAGTAGGACAATGCTAATAATACAAAGTGATGTCACATTGTATTTGAAACAATAAAGTTGTGAAAAACATTTTCATAGAGAAAAATCAAATTACAAAAAGCAATTAAATTCAATCCGGTCGTTGAGACCCAGAGGTTGAAGTGACTGCAGTTTTTTGGTCCAATAAAATTCTGCACGTGCGAGAGATTTTTGAGGATCGACATCAGACCTTGACTTTTGTGCCTCCAGTATGGTGAAACGAAGCTGAGAAATATTATGCTTGGCTTCTATCCAATGTATTGCAACTGTGGATTTCTAATTTTTCATGGGAATGTTGCTTTTGTGCTCACCTATTCGTATTTTTACTTTGCGTTCAGTCCTGCCAACATAAATTTTGCCACAAGGGCATTTGAGTGCGTAGATGACATTGGGAGTATCGCACGTACTTGAGTGTCGTAATTTGATCTTATAGCCTTTAGTTGGATGGATAAAACAATCACCAATGATTACATTGTTGCAGTGAACACAGTTCTGGCATTTTTGCATGCCTTTGAAAAATTTAACAGATGTGTCTGAAGTTTGAGTGAGCAATTCTTTCAAGTTTTTGGATCGTTGCATAGCAAAGATCGGTTTCTGGGGAAATAGAGCCAGTAAATCAGGTGCAGTGCGAATAATGTTCCAATGTTTCATGATGATAGATTGGATGTTGTCAACTTGAGTAGAATGTTTTAAAACACATACCAGAGGATTAGCTTGTTTTGTGCATGTACGTTGTAATAAGCTGTTGCGGTCTGTGTTGTCAAGTTTGCGTTTAGCCTCATCCAAGATCTGTGATGGATAACCTCGTTTACGAAATCGATCAACAAATTGATTGGTGATAGAAATTGTGTCTTGTAGGTCAGAAGTAATTCTTTTTAATCGGATGAACTGTGAAAAAGGCAGATGTTTATTGAGTGTGGATTGATGGAAGCTTTCATAATGAAGAGAATTGTTTCTATCTGTGGGTTTGATGTAAACTTTGGTTTTGATGGATCCTTGATCGATTTGAATAAGTACATCCAGGAAGTTGATGCTGTGCCTATCAATTTGATGAGTGAACTTAATTCGATTGTGAATATGATTCTGATGAAAGATGTTGGCTTCAATAACACTACGATCGCCCTTCCAGATAATAAAAATATAATCTATGTAACGCTTGTATAGTACTAGGTTTTGAGACCATACGTGATTATTCAGGATATGTTTATGGTCCAGCTTAGCCATAAAAATATTGGCGTACGAAGGAGCTCCAGCAAAGCCCATTGATGTACCGTTGTTTTGGGCATAAAACACACCCTTCCATTCAAAATAACTGTGGTAGATTTATAAACGTGTGCACGTTGGCATTTGTTTTGTATTGCACAATTTCAGCCAGTGCAGTTTGGGTGGGCGGATATGTGGCTGTGGCGAGGGATGTCGAGGATGAGTCGTGCGGAGGCGTTCTGTATGCGTTGTAGTCGTTTCTGAAGTTTGGCGGTGGTTCCTGCGTATAGGGTGTTTCAGTAGTCCAGTCGGCTGGTGACGAGGGCCTGGGTGACCGTCTTTCTGGTTTCGGTGGGGATCCACCAGAAGATCTTTCGGAGCATGCGCAGGGTGTTCAAACATGATGACGAGAAGGCGTTGACTTGCTTGGTCATCGTGAGGGAGGAGTCCAGGATGAATCCCAGGTTGCGTGCGTGGTCCAAGGGTGTCGGTGCGCAGTCCAATGCTGAGGGCCACCAGGAGTCGTCCCAGGTGGCTGGAGATTGTCCGAGGATGAGGACCTCCGTCTTGTCTGAGTTCAGCTTCAGGCGGCTGAGCTTCATCCATTCTGCGACGTCTTTCATTCCTTCCTGTAGGTTGATTTTGGCGGTGGCTGGGTCTTTTGTGAGGGAGAGTATCAGCTGGGTGTCGTCGGCGTAGGAGATGATGTTGATGTTGTGTTTGCGTGCGATGGCGGCGAGGGGGCTCATGTAGATATTGAAGAGGGTAGGGCTGAGCGATGAGCCTTGGGGTACGCCGCAGATGATCTTGGTGGCTTCTGAGCAGAAGGGAGGGAGGCGGACTCTCTGGGTTCTGTCGGAGAGGAACGAGGTGATCCAGTCCAGGGCCTTTCCTTGGATCCCAGTGTTGAAGAGGCGGGTTATTAGGGTGCGATGGCATACGGTATCGAAGGCTGCCGAGAGGTCCAGGAGGATGAGGGCGGTTGTTTCTCCGTTGTCCATCAGGGTCCTGATGTCGTCGGTGGCTGCGATGAGGGCAGTCTCGGTGCTGTGGTTGGCTCGGAATCCGGACTGGGATGGGTCGAGTGAGTTGTTTGCCTCGAGGAAAGCAGTCAGCTGTCTATTGATGGTCTTCTCGATGACTTTGGCCGGGAAGGGGAGAAGAGAGATGGGGCGGAAGTTCTTGAGGTCTTTAGGGTCCGCTGTGGGTTTCTTCAGAAGGGCGTTGAGTTCTGCGTGCTTCCAGCTCTCGGGGAAGACGGCTGACGCGAGGGAGATGTTTATGAAGTTTCGGAGATGGGGTGCGATGATGGTGTCCGCTTTGTTGAAGATATGATGGGGGCATGGGTCCGAGGGGGAGCCGGAGTGGATGGAGTTTATGGCGTTGGTGGTGTCTTCAGTGCTGGTGGGGGTCCAGGCGCTGAGGGTGGTGGTGGGGGTGGCTGGTTTGGTGACTGGAGGCGGAGTCTGGGGTCCGAAGCTATCGTGTATATCTGCGATCTTCCGGTGGAAGAACGTGGCGAGGGAATTGCAGAGTTCTTGTGACGGTGTGATGTCGTTGTTACTGGGGTTGGAGAGCTCTTTGATGATGTTGTAGAGTTCCTTGCTGTTGTGGGTGTTGTTGTCTAGTCGCTCTTTGAATGATGTCCTTTTGGTGGTATGGATCAGCTGGTGGTGTTCGCGGGTGGCGATCTTGAGGGCCGTCATGTTTTCTGTAGTTAGGTCGTGGCGCCAGGTTTTTTCGAGGGTTCGGCAGGATTTCTTTGATTCTTTGAGGGCGTCGGAGAACCATGAAGTTTTCCTGTTACCGGTCATGCCTGGTGGATTTTTCAGTGGTGCGAGGTCGTCGGCGCAGTGGGTGATCCACTGTGCGAGGTTGTGGGCTGCATCGTTGGTGTCGGCGGTGTTGGCTGGCGGGTTCTGGCTCAGCGATGAGTGGAGCTGGTCTGTGGTGATTTTGCTCCAGTATCTGCGGGGGATTTGTTGCGTGCGGTGGTGGGATGTATTTTTTTGAAGGTGAAGTGGATGCATCTGTGGTCGGTCCAGTGTAGTCCGGAGGAGTGGCTGAAGGAGACGTGGTTGCTGGCGGAGAAGATGGGGTCGAGTGTGTGGCCAGCGATGTGGGTGGGGGTGTTCACCAGTTGCTTGAGTCCGAGGTTGGCGAGGTTGTCGAGCAGGGTGGTGGTGTTGTTGTCGCTGTTTTTCTCCAGGTGGAAGTTCAGGTCCCCAAGGAGGATGTATTCTAGTGAGGCTAGGGCGTGCGGGCTGATGAAGTCGGCGATGGTTTAGCTGAATTGTGTGCGTGGGCCCAGGGGTCTGTAGATGAGCGTTCCTCTAAGGGTGGTCTTGGGGTCGGTGTGGATCTGGAAGTGAAGGTGTTCGGCGGCGGAGAGTGTGTCTTCGGTGCTGGTCGTGATGTTGATGGTGTTCCTCTAGATGATGGCGATTCCTCCTCCGGTTTGGTTGATGCGGTCCTTCCGGGTGATCTTGTAGCTGTCCGGGATGGCTATGGCGATGTTGGGGGCCGAGGAGGCGTTCATCCAGGTTTCCGTGAGGAAGGCGACGTCTGGTGCTGTTGTGTCGAGGACGTCCCACAGTTTGATGGCGTGTTTGTGGACGGAGCGTGTGTTGAGGAGGATGCACTTGAGGTGGTTGTTGTTGTTGCGAGGTCCGGTGGGTGGTCTGCAGGTTCGGAGGCATGTCTATTTGCAGGCTTGACAGGTGAAGGGTCCATGGGTTCGCTTTGGGGTGGCTCGGTAGCAGGCGGATGTTCGTCCGGTGTTGAGTGCGTTGAGGGCGGCGGAGTCGTATCTCAGTCGGGTGCTCTGGGTGCGGCGGGGGACAGGGGTTCTGGCGCGGTCCTGGCGCGGGCGGGTGCAGACGGGCTTGCCTTAGGCGCACCAGCGGCGCAGCCTCCATATGAGGGGCTGTGGGAGGGAGGAGCAGCTGGGAGGCGGGAATGGGGTGGCGAATGGGGACAGTTGGGGGCGGGGACGCAGCGGCGGGAGAACGGTGGTACGGAGGGAGGCAGGGGAGGGGGCACAAGGGCAGCGATGAACGAGGCACACACAGTGAACAGGGGCACAGAATGAAAAAGGGGAGAGGGGGCACACGGCACACAGGAAAACGAGACAACAGAGATCAGGGGCACAGAATGAAAAATGGGGAGAGGGGGCACAGGGCACACAGGAAATCGAGGCAACAGAGATCAGGGGCACAGAATGAAAAACGGGCAGGACAACAGGAAACAACAGTGAGCAGGGTCACAGCGGACTTACTCTGGCGGCAGGCGGCAGCGAGGTACTAGCGTGGTAGCACCACAGGAGGACCGTGTGGCTCGGTAGCAGGCGGATGTTCGTCCGGTGTTGAGTGCGTTGAGGGCGGCGGAGTCGTATCTCAGTCGGGTGCTCTGGGTGCGGCGGGGGACAGGGGTTCTGGCGCGGTCCTGGCGCGGGCGGGTGCAGACGGGCTTGCCTTAGGCGCACCAGCGGCGCAGCCTCCATATGAGGGGCTGTGGGAGGGAGGAGCAGCTGGGAGGCGGGAATGGGGTGGCGAATGGGGACAGTTGGGGGCGGGGCCGCAGGGACGCAGCGGCGGGAGAACGGTGGTACGGATGGAGGCAGGGGAGGGGGCACAAGGGCAGCGATGATGAGGCACACACAGTAAACAGGGGCACAGAATGAAAAAGGGGAGAGGGGGCACACGGCACACAGGAAAACGAGACAACAGAGATCAGGGGCACAGAATGAAAAACAGGGAGAGGGGGCACAGGGCACACAGGAAAACGAGGCAACAGAGATCAGGGGCACAGAATGAAAAACGGGGAGAGGGGGCACAGGGCACACAGGAAAACGAGGCAACAGAGATCAGGGGCACAGAATGAAAAACGGGGAGAGGGGGCACAGGGCACACAGGAAATCGAGGCAACAGAGATCAGGGGCACAGAATGAAAAACGGGCAGGACAACAGGAAACAACAGTGAGCAGGGTCACAGCGGACTTACTCTGGCGGCAGGCGGCAGCGAGGCACTAGCGTGGTAGCACCACAGGAGGACCGTGTGGCGGCTGGGGGGCGACCTACCTGCTGGCAGGGTCAAAGGTAGGGGTGACTGATAGGTTTATATGTGCAGTGATATAGAATAGATATAGTGAACCTATGCCTAAGTAAGGTGTGCATGCACCACCTTACACGGGCTGCTGTAGCAGACCTATGGTGTAATTTTGAATGGTCTCTCAGGAGTGGCACAATACATGCTGCAGCTCCTGGGAGACCTCTGGGGTACCTAGGCCCTGGGTACATAGTATACCATATACTAGGGACTTATAATGGTACCCCAGAATCCAATCTGGAGTGTACCTAAAGTACATGCAAACAATTTAGGGAGAAGCCAGATAAACTGGGGCCCCGATTAGCAGCATCCCAGTTAGACTAGTCGAAAACCAGCAAAACAACAGGAAAAGAAAGTGGAGGTAACCATGCAGTCAGATTCCACCTTCCTACACGCATGTTCTATTTAGAGGCTGGCAGTTCGACGGACGAAAGCCCGTCAGAGTGCTGCTGACTCCATTAGGTTTGTTAACCTGCGTCAACAGCGCAATAGGCAAAAGCAGCTAACAGAGGGAAGACCGCCAATATGTCTGCCGGGCTATTACAATGTTCCTTCCTCTGACATAACTGTGCCGGTAAAACCCTCACATCTGAGTTGGCAGTTTGGAAGGGATTTTAGGCAGAAACTCACCTCTTCTCACTTCCTTTCCCGCCATTGAGACGATCTTCAAAGGACTGCAGCTGCTGATTGATGATTAACAAAATCAACATCGTCTTAGATGGAATCAACAGTAAGCTCCACTTTTACCAGATATCTTTTGACTAGTCTGTAAACACTTGCACTGGAGTCGTGCATTTTGAAATCTCTCTTACAAGCAATAGCATCCCAATGGGCAATGCATATATCCGTAATGTTGGCGTTTAAGACATTTAAAGAAACACACCTTTATGATCACATTGTATGTATAAATTTGGAGCAAGCTGCATAAAAAAAACGGACATGCACAAAACATCCATTCAAATATCAAAACGTCACCATACAGGTGTGTTTAAAAAAAATGAGAGAATTGTCACCATAAAAAATATGCACTGCACATTATTGGGATAAGTTTGATGTATGATGTAGAAATTGCACTAGACAAGGTGTAACCTTTACCACATAAATTACCTTTAAAATCAATGTCAGTCCCATATTGGAAGGATTCAACATATACATCCATGTAACATTACCCCTTGTCTAGTGCAAGTCCTGTACTGTATTCAATTTCAATATTCACAATATTTTATAAGGTGTGATGCATATGTACTCATACTGACCAGCAATCAAGATGAATCAAACACATCTGTAGGAACACATTCCCAAAAAGTTTTAAACCTCAATTAGTTGGTGCAAGCGGCCATTACTATGATAAATACCTGCACCTAAATACAAATGACCACATATATTGTTAATCAGTATATGCACTTAATAAAGTAGACATTAAAAAAATATGTTGTATTACCTGCTATCATCATAAAGAAAAATAAGTACTTCACCTTTTAGTCCGATACATTGCTAGGGATGAAACAATTGCAAAAGAAAATGTATGCTGTGACTAACTTGTTGAAATCAAAATAATAGATTTATTTAAAAACTCTCTCAAATACTCCAAAAGACAAATGGCTGTCCATAACTAGTAGAAAAAGTCTTGTGCACCTCCTAATTCACTGCTAAGAGGAACCTCCTTAGGAAGGGGCATCTAGCAGAGCAGGCCCCTCAAAGGTCTTACTTGGGAGGGGGGTTTTTGGGTTTGGGAGGGGGGCTCTTGGGTTTGGGAGAGGGGGGGGGCTTGGCATTTGGCAGTGGTACTTTTTTTCTTTTATTAGGGGTGGGTTCTGTATTGGGAGGGGTGGGTTGGGATGTGGAAGGGGTGGGTTGGTGTTTGGAAGGGGTAGTTTTGCATTTGGAAGGAGTAGTTTGGGCTTCATAAGGCAAGGGCAAACAAAAAAACTGTTGCAGGGATAATGGGTATAATGTTCAGCAGAGAGTTGGGTTTGGGAGACAGAGGGAGGGGCAGTGGCTGATGTGCATGTGTCTGTTGAGGGTGCAGGGGCGTGTGGTTCTGGTGCATGTTGTGCATGTTTGGGTGTTTCTTGCTTCCTAGGTGTCTGTTTGGGTGAGTGTCAGCATTTGGGTTTTATGGGTGTGGATTCTGTGTGTGTGTGTTTGTCTGGATGGGTGTGCTGTGGAGGTGCTGGGTATGGTTGTGGTGGATGTGAACATGAAAGTGGTGGTGCATGTGGGTGTGGTGGTGTCTGTGGTTGTGTTGGTGGGGTGGTTGCTGAGGTGGGTGTGGTGGTGGCTGAGGTATCTGTGGGTGTGTTGGTGGTTCTGGTAGTGCATTTGGGTGTGGTAGTGTCTGCGGTATCTGTGGGTGTGCTGCTGGTGGGGGTGGTGCATGTGTGTGTGTGGGGTGGTGTCTGCAGTGTGTGTGGGTGTGTTCCAGAGGAGGTCAATAGCCCCCTCACTCAGCACAGTCGGGGACAGGGGCAGGGGGTAAGTGGACTGCAGTGAAGGAGATGCCACCTCTTTTAGAGGGGCAGGTTTGGCCATCTGGGGGGGCAAGAGGGAGGGTGGAGTTGGTACTCTGGGTGGCGGACAAGGATGCAGGTGGTAGCGTCTGCCACCACTAAGGAGTGCTCACTCATAGATGCCTCTGAATGATGTGGAGCTGGTGGCCTCGGTTGCACTCCCCTCACCCTCCATGACACTGGGTCCCTTGGTGGCAGTGGTGGCAGCACCCAAACCACAGTGGCCAGCTGCTTATACACGTCATGCACAATAGTTTTTGATAGAATATGTGTAAACAGAACTGATTATGAACTTTGACCACAGAAATGTTTCCAAGTTTTCATATTTCATATGCTTCAAGGCTCGCAAACTTTGGTTCTACATTTGCATAAGCTCATGCAGGTACACAACATTAACAGACCCCATTTGGTCACAGTTTTGTCATTCTCCATGATAGCTCCGATATCATGTATGATCTTGTGTTTTATCCATTTTTATGTCTCTCCGGGAACTGTTTAACACTTCTGAATGGTTGGACTTTGTTCTTTAAAATAGTGAACTTAAGTCGTCAAAAAGGATATCAACCAAAAATACCTTTGTACAGTGTTTTCACAAGACCAAACAATCTGCATTATTTCAGTTCTCAAAAAGTAAAATATGAATCAATGTGTGTCAACAAATACTGCAATGTTGTACCAATATTTGTATAAAGTGAAAGCCTGGTTCATTTGTTTGGGCATTTCACAATGGTAACACTTACTTCAAGTAACTAAAGTATATATCAATTGCCAAAAATAATAACAGGATTCTATACTGAAATAGCTTCATAATGTTACACACACTATGTAGATACCTATGCTGTTATCATTGTGAAATTTTTTCACAAAATATGCTGGGTTTCACCGTAGTATACATCACAGTAATTATTATATACACTGATTCATATATAATTTTTACTTCAAAGATTCAATGTAAATCACAATATGCAACATTTTACACCTTGATGTATTTCTACATTTGCCTAATGAGTCATGAGTTGGGCCTGATTTGGAGTTTTCCTGATGAGATACTCCTACATATATGTGATGGAACATTCCATCTGCCAAAATCCCTTTTATTATCCCATTTTTCTCCATCATTAATTTATCATCGGGACATAATAAAGGACATTGAGAAATGGTCTTGGAAATGTGTTACTCTGTCACCAATGTGTAGATATTCCTGTCTGCGTTTCAACTACAATTCTTTACATACATTTGTGAAGGAGTAAGACATCATGCAAATCTGTCACTTTTAACATGTATGAAACAGTATTTCTGAGGCAAAACACTAATGGGATATGTTTATAATCCAAAATAAAGCCATTCATTCTGATGTGACTACTCATTTTGGCTCACATGCTCTCTCTTGTTTGTGTAGAATCCTAATTTACCAATGTGACATTTGGTACATCCACTGTATCATAAGTGCATATCATACTATGTCACATGTAATCGGGCTACCATTTCCTCATCCACAATAGTGAAGGAGCACCACACCTGACACAATAAAGACTACTGGCCTGTTTGGTACAACTGTCCCTTATTGTCAGCATGATGTATATGTGTAGTTCAGGCAGCCATGTTTCTGCTCAGAAAAGTCTTTTGGTAGTGAACAGGAACCAGGTGTGATCCTTTTCAACAAATGAAAAGACAAAGCGCATGATCATACACAATGTGCAAAACTGACACTTTCAAGAACACTTCTTGTGCATTTGGACATGGGTCACCCTTAATGATGATGCGAAAAATCCTGGCTGTACGCAGAAAAATAGTCATGTAACCTGTGACACTCAAGTCAAGTCAAGAAATACTTTATTCGGTTTAAAAGACAAAAACCATGAAAGCAACAACATCATATAACAAATTACACAGGAAAGGTATAAAAAGAAAAACAACGGGTCAAATTATAATTCATCAAGGCCCATTGTTTTCCGAAGTTTAAAAACATTTTTAAAAAAGCTTAAAACTGCGGTAACAATTAGAACAGTGTCCATTCTTTGGAATTCTAAAAAAACTGGACGACATTTGTTTATTTTCAATTCTTTGAGGAGTGGGATAATGAATTTCCTGCGAGGTAAAGTGTAAAATTTGCAAAAAAATAATATATGGATGTCAGATTGAGACGAAGAATCATCACACGGGCACATGGGCAAATTGGACGACCATAAGTTCATTTCTGGGAAGGTCAGAAGTCTAAACACAATATTTAGTCTAAAACGGGTCAGAAGAAATTGATCATAATTTGACATCGGTAGGGTTAAGTATGGCTGTACTTTGTTACAAGTTAACAAAGAAAAATGCAAGGATACTGACTTTTTCTTCGCTTCCTCTTGCCTTCTTTTTTCCTCGAGATATTCCATACATATCTTAGACAATAGGTTTCTGGATATACTATCCATTAAGAGTGGGTCTTCATAATATTGTTGGCGGCCAATTTTAGCAAAAAATTTTTTGACATAGTTTAGCCAGTCAAGTCTACCCACATTTTCCAGTTTTAATACATCCTGTAAGACGGCCCGATTCATAACACACTCACTAGTTGTCCATACCCTATGCCACAAGAGAATGGGTGTTATTCTGATGATGTCAGATATATAAGATAAACCAAGTTCAATGTGGCAAATGTAGGTCGCAACACTTTGAGGTGCTGTCAGGACATACCTCAAGAACCTGTTCTCTGCTTTTTGAATTAAATCTATATTGGAGTACCCCCAGAGGCCCGAGCCATACATGGCTACCGATGTACATGTAGCTTTATATATTGTTAAAATTTCTTTTATCGGTTTCTTATAACATTTTTCAAGGCCATTATAGTTTTTTGGAACAGTAAAGTTCTGGCCTTTACCGCACTAGTCCACGCCCCAGTGTCATGGAACAAGACTCCAAGATAGGGGAAGGTAGGAGTAATTTCCAAAGGAACATTATTCAAAAACATTCTTTTTGTCTGCTTTCCAGATCTATTACCACAATACATTGAGAAGGTTTTACTACAATTAACTTTTAGATCTAGGCTAGACATAAAGTTCTCAAATGATTTTATCAGCTTTTGTAGTGCCACGGGGGTGCGTGCCATCAGGACCGCGTCATCCGCATACAGGAGTACGGAGATAGACCTCCTCCCAACCTTAGGCATATCCCCGCACTCCTTCAATAGGCGGCACTCCAGGCCATTTATGTAAACCAGGAATAAGAAAGGGGCCAAGACGCAGCCCTGACGCACACCCCGGCCCACCTCAAACCTTCTAGTGCATTGGCCCCCGATACCATAACGGACCGAAGCAGTGGCCCCTGAATATAAATCTTTAAGAAAGCAAACAATGGAATCTTCCACACCCATCTCTTTCAAAATTGCCCATAACTTGGCATGCGATACACAATCGAACGCCGATGAAAGGTCCACGAACGTAAGATACAAACGTTCGCCCTTTATCCTTGTATACTTCGATTGGAGGATCATTAAATTTAAACATTGTTCGACTGTGCCAATGCCCTTTTGGAATCCATATTGCAGATCACTCATTAACTCATTTTCCTCTGCCCAACTTTGTAGTCTTGCCAAAACGATTCTCCCGAGGATTTTTATAGATGAATCCAGAAGGGAGATAGGTCTGTAACATGCACAACTTTGTCTGTCTCCCTTCTTATAAATGGGTACAATAATCGAGGTAAGCCAAGATGGGTTTAGACCCCTTGCCAATGCTGCATTGAAAAATTGTACCAGCATTGGTCCCCAGATCTCAATATTTGCCTTATACAGATCTACTGGGATCCCATCGGGCCCTGCGGCCTTGCCACCCTTCATTGCTTTCAAACCCGCGATAACTTCCTCCAGGGTTATTACCAGTTTTTCAACCCCAGCACCCAAATTATCCCTTACTGGAGAGTCTATGCTATGGCATACATCTTGCGACCTATAAAGAAGTGAAAAGGGCTCCACCCAGTCCTCCTCAGCGATAGCAATCTCTATGTGCGCTTTAGAATTATCGTAGAGGAACGGGGTATTAACGGCCCTCCAGAATGCGGATGCATCCTTGAACTGCGATGCTTCACATAAGACCGCCAGGGCGTCCTTTTTTATAGCATTTTTCCTATTTTTTAGGGCTTCATTGTATTTTTTCCTACAACCTCTTATTTCAATAGGATTTCGAGGTATCCTATGGATTGCACATTTTAGGTCAGTTAAAGACCTAGTACAAAGATTATCAAACCAGCTTTTCTTACCCTTTGGCCTGTTCCTAGCCTCCACCCACAAATGTTCCTTTATTGTGGAAGCTATTATGTTGAAATGCTGAATTATCATCTCATGATTAGACTTTACATCCAGGCAGATAGCAAAACTGCTTAGGCAAGCATTTAACAGCTTGCCCAAAAACATTTCTGGAACTACCTTGCCCCACTTTAAGTTATATCCGTTCTGTCTACCTAGAGCTACATCAGGGACAGTACACATAGAGGGTACTTCTTCATGCCCATCAAAAAAGGGGTTTTCAACCTCCATTATTAGGGGCAGATGATCACTTAATGGTAAATCCAGATTGTTTAGTTTAATAATCTTATGACTGCAGCTATTTGAAGCAATGATAAAGTCAATAGTAGACAGTGCTCCCCTGCCAATAAATGTGGGCACAAAGGTAGTAGGCTTTTGAGCAATTTCATTAACATATCCCAAATCAAACATAAACAATATGTCATTTAATAAGTCCCCGAGCAAGGATTGGTCAAAGTGAGTTAGATTTGTCTCCTGCTCTATAGTTAGGCCGCAGATGCCCTGTTTACCCCTAGAGCAGAGTTTGCAATTAAAATCCCCTCCCCATAAAATCATCACTTCCCTGCTGATTTTGTTCAATGCGTGGTGTATATCCTCCCTCAGCATTATTAAAATACTAGGGATTTCTTTCCTTGGAATATTGTTATAAAAATTTATAAGAACAACATTAAACCCCTTCTTATTTCTTAGGGTTATTAGTTGATAAAAACTAGATTTTGGCGTGAACTGAGTCTTATCGCATTTAAGCTGATTAGAAACAAGGGTGAGTAAACCACCCTTTGCTCTTCCATGTTGGCCGCCCTCCGCCGGGGTGAAAAAACTTTTATAACCGTTAATATATACTGGGTCTATAGACCAGGTTTCTTGGAAAGCCAATATACCATGTCCACCTATAGCAGTTTCCCAAGATGGATTTTTTATTCTCTCCTTTAGTCCTGCCACATTCCAAAATAGGAATGTACAGGTTTTCCTTATTTCATTTACTCCGAGGTCATATAAGGGTCCTTTATCCGTTACGTTCTCAGATTGCTTGTAGCGGGAACCTTCGTTATTTCCCGAATCATTAACATCAAATATACTCAAAACCTTACAGCAATCCTTCCCAGTATCGGCGCGAATCGCTCTGAGATTATCCTCATTAAAGGCCGATGGCCTCTGAGCATTAATACTTTTACTAAATGAGTCGGCAAGCCCAACTGAACTTAGCGGTTGCATGTCACAGATAACCTTCTTGTGTCAATCCACTTATTCAAGGCCCGAAAAAACATCAAACCGATTATAAGTCGGTATAGTGTGGGCAAATGGGACCATACCTCTTTATCCCACAGAGAGTTAGTTCCATAATCCGGCCCTCGGATGCAGGGATAGGGCTGCCTGGGGTGGAAATTAGGAGGATTAAATGGTTGCAACAAAGGGGTCCGACTATAGTCATGATAAATATAGGCAGACCTATTAACAATGTGTCTTCTTTCCTCCTGGTCCTTGCGAAGTTGGGCTGAAGTATATGGATAGAAGTAATTAAGGTAGTGTGTGGAAATGGAATCACTACAACTTGGATCATACCAGTCCCCAATGTGCCTAACGGCTCTATGATCTTTAAAATTTATGATGATCACATCCCCAGTTTTGTCTTTGAGCCGAGCCCCCACCCAGTTGCAGCGCCTAACGTGTAGTATTTCCCCATTTATATGGGCAGGCAAAGGTCTATTATTGCTCAGCCAGTAAATAACTTTATTCCTTAGGGCTTGATGGTCTTCCCTATTTTCAAGGGGGAGCTCAGGAACGCCTGCCATAACAATCACGTAAGGCGCTGCTTCTGGCGGTAAGTCTACTATACTGTGAGGTTGCCAATTTTTGTTAGTGATGTTTCCAGCCTCACTATCCTTAATGGCCTTATTTTGTGATGGTGCTAGTTTTCCTTCTAAAGTCAGATTTTCCGTTGTTAGATCCCCTGCTTTACTTTGGGTTTCCAACCTGTGGGCAGACTTTGTCTTTGTCAAGGGCGGGGTTAACACCTTAATTTCAGAAGGGCAAGATGGTGTTTGTCTACTCTGAGTGGTTTTTGAAGTGGTCGCGGGACGTAGCGGAGCTGGTATTACCGCTGTCAACACTTTAGCGGGTATTATGCTTGGATTCATATTACCTATATTTTTTGCCAATCCAGAAAGTAAAATTAAGTTTTCATCTACCTTTTTCTCAATCAGATCCAGGTGCGTGTTAATCATCATGATCTTTTCAAAAAGGTGCTGCATTGATGATTTTTCCAGATGCTCAATTTTTTCCAAAAGGCCTCCTTCATTATTAAAACAGTGGGTGGCCTCAGAGGGGATAGGTGGATCATTCACAGTCCTCGAAATTGGATGTGGGTTCCTCTGAGTGTTTTCTGTTTGCCGCTCCAATAATGAGCCTCCCCCTCTTTGCTTACAATCAACTTTGTATGGGGACATATCTTTTGGGATTGAGGAAGATGCGGGGGAAAATCTAAGAAGATATGATGACCCTTCTTCATCTATGCCAGTAGAAAAGCTGGGCAAAAACTTGCAGGTATTATCAGGCGTGCTGAAGGGAGGATCATCAATACAAAAGCTAACCGAAACTTCCCCCATATCCTCCGTGTCTCCAGAATTAGGCAAATCAAAGTTGTCTACTACTAAATTGGTGGGGTTAATTATTGATGGAATCACAGTCCCTAAATCCCCCATAGCAGAGTTTGTTCCTGATAAAATCTGCATAAAGGAGTCCCTTTTATGTTTAGCGGTTACTACTCTTTTTTGGATGTCATTCCTCCAGTGCCTGCGATGTGCTTTTTTATATTTTCTTACCGATCTAACGGATGGCGGGGCATGCTCAGAGTAAACCCTAGAGTTAACTAACTGATCTTCGTGTCTCTCATCGTACACCTGAGCTATAGTCAATACACTGTTCCCAGCACTAGTGATGGTTTTGCTGGGAACATGTGTATCCATCGGTGTGAGGGACGACTCTTCAGGTATCGTGATGGGGGTCTCCTTTCCCAGGGAGGCCCTTCTGGCATTATTGATCTGGTTAACCTTCTTGATTAGGTAATTATCCAGGGTGCCCACCCCATGCTGAGTATTCACACATTTGCCTTTGGCCATCAAGTACACTTGAAACTGGGCACTGACTGCAAACACAAGCAAACAATAATATCTACAAGATAATCACACAAATACTGGCCCCAACAAGACAACACTTACTACACCTATATGGATGAGGTGAACGGTACGTGCGCGACCAGGGTCTCTGGCCCAGGCCAGGCCTTTCGGGCCTCTGAGGGCCACAGAGGGCCCGCCCTTTGCCCGGGCTTAGCCCGCGCGCGGTCCCGCGAGGCGGGGGCACAGGTGCAGTTTATAGCGCCTCCGGGCGCGAAAGTACAGGGGGCGGCTTCCGCTTCCGACCCTTGGGATGCTGGGTAATGAAGTCCCCGCTTCCCCACGGCGGCCGCGATGCAGTGGTGGCAGCGGGAGGGAGACAACCACCAGACACGGGGACAAAGGCCAAGGCTGACAGGTAGGATAGCAGCTTCACACCCACAGAGAGAGTTAAGACGCCCGCTCAACCAGGGGTACAGGTGCAGTTTATAGCGCCTCCGGGCGCGAGAGTACAGGGGGCGGCGACCGCTTCCGACCCTTGGGATGCTGGGTAATGAAGTCCCCTCTTCCCCACGGCGGCCCCGATGCCGTGGCGGCAGCGGGAGGGAGACAACCACCAGACACGGGGACAAAGGCCAAGGCTGACAGGTAGGATAGCAGCTTCACACCCACAGAGAGAGTTAAGACGCCCGCTCAGCCAGGGGCACAGGTGCAGTTTATAGCGCCTCCGGGCGCGAGAGTACAGGGGGCGGCTTCCGCTTCCGACCCTTGGGATGCTGGGTAATGAAGTCCCCGCTTCCCCACGGCGGCCGCGATGCAGTGGCGGCAGCGGGAGGGAGACAACCACCAGACACGGGGACAAAGGCCAAGGCTGACAGGTAGGATAGCAGCTTCACACCCACAGAGAGAGTTAAGACGCCCGCTCAGCCAGGGGCACAGGTGCAGTTTATAGCGCCTCCGGGCGCGAGAGTACAGGGGGCGGCTTCCGCTTCCGACCCTTGGGATGCTGGGTAATGAAGTCCCCTCTTCCCCACGGTGGCCGCGATGCAGTGGCGGCAGCGGGAGGGAGACAACCACCAGACACGGGGACAAAGGCCAAGGCTGACAGGTAAGATAGCAGCTTCACACCCACAGAGAGAGTTAAGACGCCCCTGTGACACTCAAATAAGAACTTACCCCCGTGTTGTGGTTCATGGGCTCTCAACTGCCCATCAAGCTTGGGACAGGCCACTGCAAGAATGTGGGCCTTTAAGTGGGGGTCAGGGTGCAGCACACACTCTTCTCACATTGGGAGGACAGCCTGAGCTGGATTTCGACTGACTTTCTGGTCCAGGGTCGTAGGTCCTTCTATCTCTTCCTGCAATGGAGGCTACGCCTCTTGTAGGCCACCAGGGTCCACACCTTCCTGGAGATGGCCTTCCAGATCTCCCGCTTCTGATGGGCATTGACCTGAATGGATACAAGAAATGAAAGTAAAAAAACAGTTTTGTGACTTTCTGTTTGTCTGTATTGATGTGACACAATTTTACTACATCAATCACAAGCATGACTCAGAACATACAACATGTATTTTCACATGCTGACCTAGCCAATTATATTAATACACACTTTTCTACTTTTATGGTGACCTGTTGAGTACCCTCATCCTTTGCCATGTACTACATTCACTAAGCCAGGCCTGTGACATCACCTTGCCCAAGGGGGGGGGGGGGGTCTACATTTTCTGTGATGTGAGCTACTTCAGATCAGTGCAAAATATTTTGAACTACTGAAGGCTAAACAACGTGCACATTGTTACCAGACACCCTTAAGGCCAGTTTCATTGACTTGATGCCTTACATCCATAAAGCCAGATACTATGGTTTGAACTACATACTATGACTGAGGGTGCTGTGAAAGGGCTGCCATGTGTGTCAGTGAGAGCGTGCTCTCTGGGGATGTATAAACGTGTTCATATGACTGGGATATAATTGTAAGGGTGACAGATTCTTTGTGGTATGTACTTGTAGCATAAGACACAGCTTTCCCATATGTGGCACTGTTACATGGAGGGCACAAACATACAATTGTATGTCCTTTTGAATTGGGGCAATTTAAAAGTACAGAGATATATTCTACCAAACACTTCATATCATGGAACATTTTTCTACACTTTAAAATTCTCACATGTAAAAAAGGGCTTTATCTTGCAGTAATACTTACGGCACAATGAATACTGGCCACTGTGAGTAAGGGGCCTGCAGTTTGGACATGAAACACTTTGAAATGGGAGTAAAATGAAATGAAGTATTAGCTCAAGAAGTTAGGCAACTCTCCATTTCAATTGTCATCCATTTAAAATTATTCAGAGACATATTTTTGCGCACACCTCCAAATTTGAGTTGACAAGGAAATATTTTTCTGACACATCTGCCTCAGTGCTTTAGTTGTTTGTCCCTGTGACTCAGCCCCAGCCTGGCCCATGATTCTGACTGAGCACTGCCCATTGTGAGGCCCTGCTATCTGCAGCCTGATGATCATGCTGTCAAATGAACACAGCCTTCCCTTAACTTTTATATGAAAAAGGGACCTTGTGCCCATCTAATAACTGACCTCAAGGCTGTGTGCTACTGTGAATGGATATGCCAGGGGAACATATATGCCTTAGTGTGAGTGTGTCATTCACAGAAAATGTATCTAGTTTTTAGCCTGCATGGGGAACCTAGTATGCATGTGGGCTAGAGGTGACTTCATGATTTAGTTGTGGAACTTTTCAAGGGAACAGTATACTCCAACGTCTCGGGTCAAAACAATCCTAAATTTCTACTCTGATCGTGGGCAAATATGTACACAGGATTATGCTGGCAATAACTACTTACTATGAGCTCAGCTTTAGAGAAAGATCCATTGACAACAGACTTTCTACAAAAACAAAACAACAATGCTTTTGAAGGATCACAATCTGAAGGACAGTACAATGGATACATGCAAAATACAGTGAATTTCTAGCTGCGGAATAGCTGATATGGTGTTACAGTGTGCAGGTATGTTAACTTCTTCATATGTGTATTGTCATTAACAACACACAATGTTCAACATAAAACACAGTTGCATTAATTTACCAGCACCACAACATCAAGAATATCCAAAACATCGTCAATATAACATCAGAACACTGAAATGATGGAAAAGAGAGATGGAGAAAAATAATAACCAGAACTTGTCCCGTTCCTAGCGCATGCTGCCTGATGATGAGGGAAGACTCTGTGTGGTACATAGGACTAGGTGAGCCCGATAGTCTATCAGTATCGGCTCTGGGACAAAGATAGCAACAATTTACGTGGAGAAGAAGGAACAACTTGACAATCACAAGCACTCCTTGGCCAAACACATGCTACAACCTAGTCTCCAAGATCCAAATTTTCCCTAACATCCAAATTACACCCTATTTTAAACCCAAGGGTCATGGGTACCTTCTGTGTCACGCCCAGTGGTCCAAGCGAATAACACCTCTCACTTCTTTCAGATACTACTCATTTTAAGAAACCGACAGCACTGAGAAACCCTATAGACTAAAAAATAGAATTGAGGTGTTGACCCTATATCATACTCAGGGCCTATGCGTACCTTTCATGTTACGCCCAGAGGTCCAAGTGGTGAGGCCTCATTACTGTATCACACCCAGGGGACAAGCGTACTGACTGTGTTACGCCCAGTGGGCCAATTAACAAACAACCTTCACCATTTCAAGCCTGCTGATTATTGAAGAAAGGTGACCTCCATGATAACGCCTCAGAGGTCGCCGTGCGACTACTCAGTTCGGACACATGAAGTGGGCAATATGTCAGATCTCTGTTAGTGGCAGGGTGCTCAGGTTATTTTTTTGCACCTTTTCCTAGTTTGCCATATACCAAATGCTGGGACCAAGGACACTGTCAGCGGTTCAGGAAGGACCTCGGGTCCCGCGGATTCAGCAAAACTTTCAATCAATTGCGGCGTCTGCTCATCATCCTTGTTGCACAGATGCGAGTCTGTTCAGGCTGGGTCCTTTTCATTTGGCCACAATCAGGCTCAAAGAACCAATCTCTCCTATCTAGATCCCCAAAAAGTTGCTGGAATATAAATTTACTTTGAAAAAACGAAAGACAAGAGGCGTATGGCAAAACAGGAACAGTTGGTTTAATTAAACGCTACGGCTGGAAAACATTCACAGAAACAGGTCTGAAGACTGCCACAACGTACATTTGTTCTGAGTGCCATTATTTACAGTCTTTGGAATATCATAAAAAAATGTAAATCTTATTTTAGAGAAAGGAATGCAAGCCTAGTCATGGGGTGTAAATCAGGCCACCTGATAATGAATACAGGTGGGTCATGATCTTGTGTGGACAGAATAAGGGCCAGTGTGTGAAGTGACAAGGGACACCCCACCTATGATTTGTCAATCAATAGCCTCAGGCCTAGGTTGCAGGGCCTGCGTGACCACGTATTTCTTACTCTGGGTTGATGGAGAGGTCATCTCTGCAGATTTCAACAACAGTGACAAATTAGTTTTTGAATATACATGTATCGTTGCGTCGATTGACATCAATATTAACAAGATTGCTGTTATTTCACTAATTGTTGAGCATTTGACCCACTTTGTGATCATTTTGGCTACTAACTGATCTCCATTCCACCACGGCTCTGTGCCATTTATTGTGGAGAGAGTTGTTTTCTCTATTTCTTACTTCCTGTGGGCCACTAGACCACCGCTCTTTAAGACCGGTCAGCTTTCTAGACATTTGGCCCTTTACCGGAAATCCTATTTAAGAAGCTGTAGGGCGCAGACACTCAGTGCTGCTTCCAGGCAATGTAGCTGTTTAAAACCATTGTTTAAAAAACAGAAAATAGCTTTTATTTCACTATTTGAGTGTTTGTACTACTTTGTGATCACTTTGGCTAATTACCGCTCTCTGTTTCGGAGTTGGTTTTCTCCATTTCTTACTTCCTGTGAGCCACTAGACAGCTGCCATTATTGGCAGGTCGGTGGTCTAGACATTGGGCCCTTTACAGGACATCCCATTAACACAGCTGCAAGGAAAGCCTGTCTGCGCCCATCCACACCAGGACAACGCCAGACGCCTGCACCCCTGCCTGTTTTCCCTAGATTCTTTAGATCCCTGGAAACATGGCCAGTACTACGACATTGAAGTACTCCTACCTTGAACTAAAGCAAATTCATGCAGCCCTTACTGAAGATAATCATCTTGCTTTGTGTTGTAATCAATAGGTTCCTTTATGAGTGGGAGCAGTTTTTTACCCAAAAATTGGTTTTTCATGTTCAGACTTTCTGACTATGCCAAGTGTTGAGAACCTGATGACTCATATACACCGTTTCCGGGCTCTGATCAAGATTTTTCTATAAAGGTTCCCAAGAAGAAGGTTTGCACTACTTCTTACGTACACAACAATAGTACAGAAAAGATAGCCTCTACTGCAACATCAGGTCTATGGCAAAGCACTCTACCGGCACCTGGCTGTGTAACACTGCTCTACCCGGTATCTCATTAGAAACACAAGAACATTACTGTTTGGTTAAACTCGATGGGGAAAAGCACCCAGGAGGGAGCGTTGCCATTGCCTTTAATGACTCTGAAAAAGTTACACTAATTGAATCCTTACCCTCAGAATGGATTGAGATGTGCATCTTTAAAATCTCAATATCTGGGACTGGCGGGGGGCTCTGACCTCCCACTAACCTGGGACTAAGAAATAGCCCCTCTTATGAAACCCTCTCCTTCTCCATCCTGGCCATGCTCAGTGACTATTGCAATAAGATCAGGGAGGTACAGAAAGCATACATTACTTCTACAATTACCCTATCGTGCAATTCAGCGAAGGAACTTTACAAACTGCTAAATAGCTTCATGAATCCTTGCGTCTGTGCCGACATCACTCCAGCATCTCAGAAACTCTGCAATTCCCTAACCAATTGTTTTGACGAGAAAATCAACCCCATGCAAGAGCTTTCCCGGCAGTTTAGAATAATCAGAAACAGTTCTGGAACTCAGTCAATCTCATCCAGATGTCAAGGTTGTAATGGAGGTCTTTGTACTTTGCTCTGAGGAGCAGGTGGAGAAGAAGCTAACTGTAATGATTCTCCTCCAAGTCATCGGTAGAGATTGAACAGCTTCTTCTTTATTGGGAATAAGTAACATTTACAAGGTGAAACGTCCAGTCCACCAAATCCCAACAGCAACTGAACTCATAAGATTCTATAGCTAGCATCCAAGCTACACAAACACTCCAGAACAAAGAACACATCTCACGTTCTGAATACACATGTGAGATACTTAACATGTTAATTATTACACACCTTTCCCCCATACATTAGAGAAACATAAGAAACATGAGCACAGCAAGAAACATTAGTGTAAAACAAAGTTACGTAATGTCACAGGAACTTCGCAAGTGCGAGAACATCTGTGCAACAATGACATACCACTGGGAGACTCCTCATGTGCTACTGATTTAGTTTGACTACTAGAACGCATGGGAGCAACCCTAACCAAATTCCAGATTCGTCCATAATTAAGTTTAACCGCATTTTGGAAAAGCTTTGTCACCATCAATGGTGAAGAGTATTTTGAAACACCACCAGACTTCTGAGGATAACGTACTCTCACTTTGTCACCCACAAGTACATGTGTGTGAGAAACAGCATGTCTAGCATCAAAGTATTCCTTTCTCTTGATGGACTTCAACTTCTGTGTTTCCTGCCAGGGTACTACGCCAGAATCCACATTCGAATCCACAACATCCATGCACTTATTCCTCATCCACAATAGGAACATTTAAGTGTTGGGACGTTGTCCTCTGAACAGTTCAAAAGGAATCTTATTAGAAGTGGAGTGGGGCGTGAGACGGTAAACCATCACTCTTTCCACTATCTCAGACCGCCAGTCCTTGCCTTGGCCCTTAGCTAATTGAATGGCCTCCTTTAGAACTCGATTGAACCTCTCTACCATGCCGTTAGTTTCGGGATAATAGAGAGCACAACGTTTGTGCTTGATGCCTCTTTTCCCCAAATATTCTTCCATTTCTTTCGAGACTGATGGAACCCCATTGTCTGTCAACAGACAATCAGGGAGTCCTTCCCTGCAGAAGATTTTGTCTTAGAATTTAACAACATCTTTAGTCTCAGTGCTTTGCGTAATTTTGATTTCTAGCCATCTAGAACACACGTCTATTTGATTGTTATCGGCCCCTGGAGATCCAAAGCTACCTCTTGCAAACAGCGTGTAGGAGCATCAAGTATAACCCTAGGTTGAACTCCAGTCTTGTATATCTTGTCACACGCATTGCACTCCATGCAATCTCTTACCATACGTTCCACAAGAAGGTAAATACCCGGCCACCAGAAATGCAAGCAAATTCTCTCCTTGGTTTTTGAAATGCCTTGATGTCCCTAATGAGCTAATTGGATAATTTTCAACCTGACAGGTGACGGAGGAACCAGTCTAGTACCCCTCCAAAGTTAACCACCACTAACAGACAATTCATCACACACGTTCCAGAACTTACGGACTTCCTCACTCACACCCTTTATGCCATTCTAACCTTCTGTCACCAACCTACATACCTCACAAACTACAACATAATTTTTCATGGAAACCTTCCACTCTTCCTCACTTAACACATCTTCCATGATCTCACACACTTTATATTCGTCATCTTCCCATAGATCCTCCGAGTCATCAGACACATCACTTGAGTTTTTGGGAATAAGGCGAGAGAAACAGTCAGCGACTTTGTTCTCTGCACCAGGTAGGTAGTTTACCACAAAGTCATAATCCTGTAGGGCAACTATCCATCTACAAATCCTTGAAGAAAATGCATTTAAGCTCTTAAGTCCCTTATTGGTTTATGGTCAGAATGAACCACAAACGCGCTTACCCAAAGGAACTTTTTTAACTTCCTGATGGCCCACAAAATACACAGAGCTTCCTTTTCTATTACAGAGTATTGTACTTCTGGTCCCACAAGCACTCTTGAGAAACATAACGATTATTTCACTATCATCTTGAGGAAATATGAATTTTGTGATCAGTTATGTCCCCTATCGTAGACCCCAACGGCTCCATGTGCATGCTATAAGTACATGTATGTTCCCTCCTGCTCCAGTTTTGAAGACGCAAATATATGTGCGTCCACCGTCAACATGTCCTCTTTCAAATCCGCCATGAATGGGTCAGATATTCCATTCCTAAGTATGAAAGGCCACCGACTTTATGTGGTTCACTTTCCACATTTTACAGATTCAGGCGAGTAGGCCCTGAATTCTGTCATCAAGCCTTTTCCTGCCTTCTGCCTCTGAAAGCTCCAGTCTGAGCCTGCATCTGTATCCATGAACTTTGTCCTACTCCCTGTGCGGCTAACGGTGCCTGATCCAGCATATTGCCTGCCAAAAACTGTATTTCACCTTCAAGATTATCTACTCCGTTCCTCATCCGATGCATTCCTGTCTAGCAGTTTAGGTAAACATTCCTCCAGCTACCGTGCAAAGGGGCCAGGCCTCGCTGTCCTCATGCAAGTAATTCATAGCTCCGTTACCATGGAATATTCCTACCCCCTCGCATCTCATGTAGACACTTAGACGCTTGTACACGCACTAACAGTCAGTATAGAATAGATTCTATCCTAGAGACCTTTCCTTTTGGATAACATAGTTCTTTAAACATAGGATATTAGATATGATTTGGAATTAGGTTGACATAACCCCCAGACTTCTGTCTCCACATGTAGAGCTAAATGTCAAGTCCCCTTCACCCTCTAGTTGCACGTCAATCACACGTCATGCGGCTGCGCGCGCATCTCTGCCAAATATTTTTGCTGACATTGCAGGATTCTTTTATGGATCCACCCACTTGTGACATCATGTTTAATGACGTATTTTTAGTTACACCCATGTATACGCCTTTATTAGTTACGTATGCACAGTTTATCTGTATTATCAGCTGTTACGCCTCTTCCATCTGTTTCACTGTAATGTATTTTCTATAAAACTGCCTATCTGTCAATAATGTATGCCCTTCCTTCCTGAACTTTCGTGGTGATGGAATAGAAAGCCTACAATTCGAATTGCATTCCTTTGTATAGGAATAAAGCCTTTTAAAACCTCTAATACCACGGATTCTGCCTCTTATATTTACTGAGTTATTCTTAATAGACTTTACCGCATAAAAAATAGTACCGGTAATTAAATATTTACCACAATCTTTCACTTGTTTGAGAACTGGACCCAGACCCTTGGAACTGGCATCTGTAATCAAGATAGAGTGAGCAGATGTGTCAAAACTTTGGAGAGAGGGTGCACAACTCAAAGCTCTCTTGACATCACAAAATTCTGCTTGACAATGGGATGACCAGATACATTTTGCACCTTCCTTCAGAAGGGACCTTAAATCAAAAGTGCAGGAAGCAAACTGTGGGACAAATTTATTATAATATTCTGCCATACCAAGAAAGGTGACCAGATCATCCCTAGATTGTGGCATCGGGAGATCCTCAATGGATTTTGCTAGATGATCTCTAGGTTTAACACCTTCCTTTGTCAATTTATGTCCCAAGTAATCAATTTCTGAAAGATTAAATCTACACTTGTTTTCTCGTAAAGTTAAACCTTGTGACTTAAAACACTCCAAAACAGCCCTAAGCCTATCATCATGAACTTTTTAAAATGAGCCATGGACCAAAACATCATCTTGATATATTTTAACACCAGGCAACCCATGTAAAATATCTTCCATGGCTCGCTGGAAAACAGAGCCACAGAATTCAAGCCAAGGGGGAGCCGGGTGAATTTATATGTCCCAAATGGTGTTATGAAAGCCGTCAGGTACATAGAATCATCATCAATTCTGATCTGATGATAGGCGCCCCTAAGATCTAACGTGGAGAAGACTTCAGCCCCCTCCAATTGAGCTAGCATCTCTGCAATATTTGGAAGAGGGTACTTGTCGGCAATGACAGCACGATTTAGGGCACGAAGATCCACACATAGTCTCACTTCTCCAGAAGCCTTGAGCGCAAGAACAACTGGAGCCAACCAATCACTCGCTTCTGTCTCTACAATTATCCCCTCCTTCTTCAACTTCTCAAGCTCATTACGCATGTATTCTCTCAAAGTGAAAGGTACACTACGTACCTTGCATGTCACTGGCGTGGTGTCAGCACTAAGGGTGATTTTCTGTATATAACCTGGGAGATAACCTAACATCTCACTAAAGACTTGTTCGAATTCGCTACGAATGTCACCCACCTGATCAATTTCAAAAGGTCCAGAGGTATCAACATTTCCTGAAACCAAAGAAGGGGAGCTGTTCTTTAGAACAATAGAGGGGTAGCCACCTGGAATCAAAATCACTCGAAGATCAGCCTGATGAATACAGCTCACAATACTGTCTCCTCTGGAGGAGATATAAATCTTTCCAGCAGTAAGCCTCCCTTTGTATTCGATATAACCCACAAAATAACCAAATAGTTATATGGGTTGGCCACCATATGCAGGTGGTTTGATATCAGGTTGAAAAACCTTCACTTTCCCATTCAACGTTGTGTCGTAGAAACCTTTTGGGATTAAAGTAATTGTTTCCCCAGAATCAAAGAGCATATTAATAGAGTGACCATTCACTTGAACATTGTCAACAGGGCTCTTACTCTTGTTCAGACCAACGTGAACTAAAATCTCACCACAGTGTAGTTCATCAGAATCCAAATCAGTTTCATTATGTATACAAATGTCTTTCATACGCAAATTCTTTTTATATTTCTGAGCTCTACAAGCTTTAGCTACATGCCCTACCTTTCCACAATTAAGACATTTTGAAGTTAAGGCAGGACATGGCTTATCATTAGCTAAATGGCCAACCATGTCACAGCAAAAGCATTTCCCTATGTCGCGGGATGTAAGGAGACTCAGAGGCGGGATGGTGTACTAACGGCGTTTTTATTGTTCGGTATACTCTTTTCTTGTACGTCGTTGGGCGGTAAAAGGGTAGAGGGGTTTCCTCGTCTTGGTCTGGGACCGGCCTTCGGGTCGTAGGTGTCTTTCCTCTCCTGCTTCGGTCCAGGGTGCCGTGTTCTCCGGGGAAGGGGTCGGCTCTCCGTTCCAATCGATGAGGTGAAAAGGGATAGAAGGGAAAGGTGGGTCAGTCCAGTGCGCAAACGTAGTCACACGTGAGGGACCAGGGAGTGGAGGAATCACACCGTGCTCTGTATACTATCCTACGTGTCGGGTGTGTGAGGGAAGGGTACTGGGGGGTACGGCTTCTAGGTTTTAGGTAAATTCTGGCGTCCCGCCCAACCCGCGATACGAGCCCATACCTGCTGGTGCCACGCTTCTCTGAAAACGTGGCGGGGCGAATCACCGGGTCGTTGGCCTCCTGGCTCCGCTGTTGGCAACAATGGTCGGTGTCTGGAGATCTCGTCCTCCCTCTCTCTCTCTCGATTCTCCTCTCGATTCTCTCCCGTCTCACTCCGCTCTTCGCTTGTCCTCGCACACCCCTTCTCCGCTCTGCTTCCGGGATATGTCCTCTTTCCATTCGCGTCGTCATCGATGGGGGCGTGGTCGGAGTCGAGTTCGTTCCAGTTAAAGTAACAGTACTCCTCCCGCTCTCCCGTGCTTCTGCAGCTCGCCTCTCTGTCCCAGGCTTCAGGGTGCTGGAGGTAAAGAGGGGACATGGAGTTGTACATGCAGTCATTTCGCACTGGGTGGCTGTCGTCTCGGTCGGGGTCGTGCCCCTTGTCACACCCTATAACGCTCTTCTTAGTTTTAAGAGACAAGAGGTTCAGTTTGTTTAAATACTTATGATTTCGTCACACTCTGTACTTTATCTCCAGAAGATCCATTCTCTTTCTTCATGAATTCAACACAGACAAGAGAATGTTCAATCCTTTTTGCGATCAATATAACCTCATCCAATTTTGGGTCAACCTTCTGTCACAACTCCTCCTTACCTTTGTCTATGTTGCAATCTAACATAAATTGATCGCGAACACGTTCATCAAGAGAACTCTCAAATTTGCACATTGAAGCTAGTTTTTGTAAATCTGTAACATATACCTCAACAGATTCTTGAGACTTTTGTATGCGCTTCCCAAAGTGATACCTTTCTAAAATGTTACTCACCTTAGGAAGGTAATGTTTATCAAGTTTTTTAAAACATATCTCAAGCTGATTTAGGCTATCTGACTCACCCTCACTCAGATCAGGCAAGCGTTCATACACTTCTTGTTCCTCCGAGCCCAAACAGTGTAAGAGTAAAGCACTTTCTCTCGGCACTTAAAGAAACTCCACATACTCTTGCGTAATTTAGAAATACTTTTTCCATTTGGACCAGCAAATAGATGGTTCTCCTGGATTGGTGAGAAAAAATAGAGGTGGTGTGACGTTTTGCATTTTGGTGAGAATGTAGTTTTGCAAACAAAATGCGTAAGAGGTGTAAGAACAGACGAAATGGTGTGCCTATCACCCTTGAAGGTAAGTTGGGGAAACATAAACCAAAGAAAGAAGGTACTTTTACTTGGTAGTGTGTCTTAGAAGGCAAATTCAAGTAAACAGGGAAGTCCTCTGTAATATAGTAAATGATGTGCCCGTCACCATAGAAGGCAAGTTCAGGAAAACAAGTAAGTCTTCTGTAGTAGAGTAATGAAGGCACTTTTAATTTGTAGTGTGCCTATCACTATAGAAAAGGAACTGTTGAATTATAACACTTTTGAAAAATTATCAATTTAAAGTGTGCCTGTCACTGCTGATAAAGCTTTGCTTCTTAAAAGTAGACAGGAACGTCTAAGAACGAGTGCTGAATTAAACAGGCAACCAGCTTGAAAGGAAAAGTCGTATTTCCATTTAATTATTCTCGTTGCTGGGGATAACGTTACAGATGCGGGTGTAATTGTGTATGCCTGTTTTAGACGAGGGTCTCTGCGATAGAAGCGCACCGGCAAGGTAAGGAAAGTCTTTGCGGAGCGGCCAGGGAGACAGACAACGTGATGAGCGCTGTGGTGCTGGTGAGTTTAGCGGCACTGAGACGAAGGTTGTCTAGGTTACGCCCCGATGCAATGTTCACGATGACGACAAGGAGAAATGGCATCCGCGAGACAGAGTGGGCGCGAGCAGGTGACGGCAGAGTTAGAATAGGTATTTTTAACTTTGGATAAAGAGGCTGAAATGAAATGCCAAGTGTTAAGCAACTTGAGGAAGTTAGCGCAAACAGTACCTTTTAATTGCGAAGTCAGCTGTGTTAGGACGTTTCTTTAATACTCGGATGTAGATGTAGGGGTTCCATTTTATCAAGATTTGGTGGATAGGACGTTTCACTTTGTAGATGTTACTTGTTTCCAATAAAGAAGAAGCTGTTCAGTCTCTACCGATGACCCAGAGGATCTTCTTTACACTGGCGACGACGGTGGGATACTTAACATGTTAATTATTACACTAACCCTTGTCAAATCCGATTCCCCCTCAGATCCTTGTCCACCTAGGATATCGACCAGTCTAGCCAACTGCTTGGCTTTCCCTAACTTCTGCTAAAGTGCCAACTGTTTAGAGGTTTGCACAAATATCTGCACTTCTTAAAAAGCCCTTGTCAATCCCGAAGTGCTTGCTAATTAAAAACCCCTCTTGTTACTACCTCTGCTCATAAAAATTCTATAAAGTCACATTAACAACATCCTTTCTAGAAAAACATAAGATCCTAGACCCCTCATATTCGGGTTTTAGAGCAACACACAGTACTGAGACGGCACTGTTGGTAGTCACTGGTAAAATCCAACTCTCCCTAGATTCAGAAACCCCAGTTATGTTAGTATGACTGGATCTGTCTGCAGCGTTTGACGCAGTCTCCCATTCCATCCTTATTTGCAGCCTACATGAAGCAGGTATCCACGGCAGGGTGCTACTCTGGTGCAGGGACTTCCTTGACAACCATACCCAAAACGCCTGTCTGGTTCCGTTTTTTAAATCAAGAAAGATGCTTACCAACAAAGGGGTCCCCCAGGGTTCAGGCCTGAGACCAACTCTATTCAACATCTATGTAGCACCTATGGCACAAACTGGAAGATCTTACAGTGTGGAGATCGTGTCATATACAGACAACATTCAACTTCTCATTTCTTTTGGTCGTGATCCAGACAAGGTGAAAGACGAATTTGCACACTGCATGAGGAAGATTGCTGACTGGATGGTTGAAAAGGTCTCTAGCTGAATAGTGAGAAATCTGAGATTGTGCTGTTTGGCAAAGGTCACAAGCTCTGGTCAGCTGACTGGTAGCCCTCTGACCTTGGCCCAGCCTCTTCTCCCAAGCAAGTAGTGAGAAATATGGGAGTAAAAATAGATCAAACACTATCCATGAGAGATCAAGCTAATGCTACATGCAGCACTTGCTTTGCCACAATGGGGCTGTTAAAAAAAGTTTTTCCCTGGCTCCCTTCCACCTCTAGGAAAACCCTGGTCCAGTCCCCAATAACCAGCCATGGATTACGGGAACGCACTGCTTGTAGCAGCAAATGACACCCTGCTGGCTAAACTACAAGTCATGCAGAATACTGCTGCTCTGCTTATCTGTAACTTACCAGCTTGGTTTCCCTTGGCTCCCATACTAAAGAAAAATTGCATTAGTGCCTTTTAAAAAGCCGAAAGTCTTTAAGCCCAGCTGCCTGATGCACAAGGCCTTACACCAGAGCCAATATGTTCTCCTGCACACAAAATGTAGTTATTGTCTGCCTTCCAGACAGTTAAAGTTGTCAAACAACGCTCTTCTGCAGACCTCACACATTCCTCCCGCAAAATATGGCGGCAGATCGTTTTCATATTTGGCTCTGCATAACTGGAACAATCTCCCTCTTCACATCCTCAGCTGTCCCAACCTCATAAATTTTAAGATGCTAAAAACATGGTTGTTTTAAACAGTGCCATTTCCGCCTGATCAGCATAGCGCTGAAATACTCCTTCAGGAGTGAGTTGTGTGCTATATCAAGATCTAATAACAACATAACATTACATAAAGGGTTTAAGGCAGCAGATTTACACCAAGAAATAAAACTGATCCAACAGCTCACCCCAATTGACAGCTCACATCTGATTATTTGCAAGAACTCTGCCTAGTGCCTGCTTTTTAAGTTCCACCTGAGAGGGTGTATGGCATGCATGCGCTCTCACTTGCGAGATACATTGTACACAAGGAGCTTGCAGCCCGCCCATTTCCTAGAATTCATTGGCATAATTGTCTCTCTTATTTTCTGTCTTCTAATTGACTAGAGTGTGCCGGCTTCACTTCCTCTTCTGGTAGCTGGAACATGAACCAAGTATGGATTGCTTCAGCTTTATATCTGTTCTTCCACTGATCGCACTGTGAATGAGGTACTATTTTTAAGTCTCGCCTAGGCAGCGCTTGCTAATTTAATAGTCTAATCGGACTAGGACTTCCGCAGCTCAGGTACGTGGCTCAGGAACCTTATTAAATCATGTTGCATTGTAGAGTAGCTTTAGTCACGATACTGCGCATTCTACACCATGCTTCACATTCACAACATCATAGGTACTAGCACTGGTGCAATGGCGGACACTTCTTTTATATGCAGCCGCATACAGCACTCACGGCACGCCATGCTTCAGTAGTGGTGGCCATTTCTTTTATATCCAGTCCCACACAGCAATCCGCGCTTTAGAAAATATGAAAACTGTTAATGACAGCAAAGGGGGCGGGGTCAAAAACCTGAATAAAAATAGCACAATATTTGGTTGGTTTTTCACATTCAGGTAACTGCACATATAATAACGAACACACCTTAAACAATAAAAGTTTTTAAAAAACATTAACCCAGTTCTCCTAAAATGTTTATACACTTAACATTTGTCTATGCATCCCATCAATCACCCAAATTACACTTCCAGTTGAATCAACATGGGGAGAGGAGTTGGCCTAACGGCTAGGGCGCTCGACCTCGGACCTGAGGAACTGGGTTCAAGTCTCGGTAACGACGCTGAACATCCTGTGATTCTGGGTAAATCACTTAATCTCCCCGTGCCCAACAAAAAATGAATGTGTGTCCTCATGTAACGTAACTGGAACTGTTGCTATGTAAAGCGCTCTGATACCTGATTGGATTCGGGTCAAGTTCGCGCAATATAAAACTCTGCAAAAAAAAAACACAGAAGCTATGGAAACAATCTTAGTGTTTCATACCAAGCGCCACAGCCCCGAAGCCACCACGTCTGTGTCTCAAATTGCTGAGCACTATATATAACCCCAGGGGTCAAACTAAATTACACTCAACTAATTCTATCACATTTTATCTAGTACAATATCTATACAAATAAACCATGCCAAATAATTCCTCCAATACAAACAAAAACAATAAGTAAAAAACATTTTCATTTACAATCCAATAGCTCTAACTTTCACAAATGCGAGACCAATTGCATTGCAAATGCTTGTTATTCTTCCTTCTCTATTGCTTCTTTCCCTCCCAGCTGTCTGTGTCTGCATTGCTTATTCCCCACTCCCAACCCCTGTTGTCCGTGGTTGGTTTTCCCCTACCACTCCCGTTTTCAGTGTTGCTTCTTCCCCCTCATCCCTCCCCGTTGTCAGTGTTGCTTCTTACCCTTCCAATTCCCCCTTGTCTGCGTTACTTCTTCTCCTCCCATTCCCCTTCTTTCCGTTGTCTGCGTTATTTTTCCTCCAGCGCTGGCTGTGTCATAGCAATTTCTTTTGACCTATAGCCATTTCCCTCTCAACCTCCCTCTTTTTGCAAGTGCTGCTCATTCCCTGCCACTTTCATAACCGCTGTCAGTGTTGCCCACCTGCCATTTAAAAAAACAAAAAAGTGTTATGACGTGGTTAGTTCTGGCTGCATCATTGCACTTTTTAAAATAACTTTTAGCCATGCTGCACTGCATCCGCGGTTCTCTACAACATGGTAAAGTACATTGGCAAAGCCAATAGCTACTGCATATAGGAGACCTATTGGCTTTGCCAATGCTTGTTTATTTTGTACAGTCAGTGGGAGTTTTAGTTTAGAAGTAAGGGGCGAATCCCTTAAGCTACCTTAAAGTGGATTATTGCTTGTTCAAATAGTAAATATTTTAGTATTGTTCATTAGAAACCGATTCAATTGGTTCTGCTGGACAATTGGAACAACTTCAGAGCCAGATGTTCAGCCCTCAGTTATTTTATTTTCATGTGATGCAATTGCTTCTTGGATGACCATAGACAATGGACATTGAGTTTGTCCATTAGCTCTGTCCAAGTATCCTCCATGAAAATCTGATCTAATAGCTTTTGGAATTGTATCATGGTGGGATGAGGAAAGTCTACTTCACAGCTTGGATAAAGTTGTACTACCCTTCCCCACCATTTTTATGGTTCTTAGCTTTTCCTCCAGTGAACTTGATAACCATGCAAGTCCACTTAAGGTGTTTCATGCTTTTGATTTCATGTTTGTCATCAGAGCACTGCTCTTAGGACCATTGGACACCCAAAGGGAGAGTGTCTACTGACCTTCAAAACATGGAGATAGTTGATCTGTAGTCCAGGGGCAAAGGTCTTTTTACCTGTTAACCCCTGTCGGAAGACTGCCTAGAGGCTCACCCCAATTGTCTTGCCTAGAACAGGGGACCTCGCCATTAATAAAGTGTGGCAGGTTGCTGGTTACCCTCCAGACGGCCTAAATCTGTATAGCAAGTGTGAAGCCTTGCTGCTGTGACCTGTAGAAGATCCATTTGCCTGGTAAAGGTAAATTGAGGTGCTCTCAATGAACGTGGGCTGCACAGGAGCCTCAAGATTCCTGGTTGCCAGCTATACAGACGATCAGCTTTCCAATATAAGATCGATCCAAGAGGCCCACCAGCTGTGCTATGGAGCTGCCCCATCAGCTGTTTAGTCTGCACAATTTTGACCCATTCTGTATCTATAGGTCACCTTCAGACGCCACCCCTCCCCCTGTGAGTCCTGGTTCCGTTAACAGTAAAGAGTCGCCCAGACCAAATGCTTCAGAGCCTTTCCTTCCGGATACTGATTTTTTAAATTGGTACCTTTGGATGGATTCCCTGTCGCTGTCAAAGTTAACCGTAATGAGTAGATTTCAAGATAAAGGCACTTAATTAACTCCCCAAATAACCCTCAGTAGGCTCTGGCCCACTGCTACATTCACCCAGGTCCTAAACTCGTTGCTGAACTCTAGTGACTTGAATTATGCATGTATGTATATGGCATTTATATAGTGCAAACCTAGCCAAAAGCCAGTGGAGTGCTTTACAGGGTCAAAGACAAGCAGAAAGTCAACAAGTGATAGAGGAGGTAGCTGGGTTGTGTACAGTTGGAGTCTTTAACTCTTTCCTAAACTGGAGCAGTGCTGGGACAGTCCTGATACGGGGATGATGTTCCAGATCCTTGGTACATAGAAGGTAAAGGCCTGTTATCTTGGTTTTTTTACACTTCTTAGTTTGAGGAGGATCTGTCTATGGGTGTGCCAAGATCCACCTGAGATGGTGAGCTGTCTGCTTATGTTCCAGTTGGAAGCCAATGGGCAAATTTCTTGTGACCACTGACTTTAACACAAGATCACAGACTGCACCAGTGACATCAATTGGAGTACGGTGTTTCGTTGGTAGGGTTTTCAGCATAGGAATTTCAGCGGGACATCATGTATGGGATGAAGCGCAGCAGCTGAGCTTCTACCCAATGAATTATTCCGCCTGGTCCCCAAAATTAGTAGAGAATATATATAATAAGGACCTTCATCCATAAGTAATTTGTGTACCCAGCACAATCCCAAATCCATTGTAGCGGTTTGGCCGTGCCAACATCTTCTTCAGATGCTACCATCAACTGTTCTATAAACCTGCTGGTGAAAAAAAGTAAATTTCCCTTATAAGGTCAAAGCACTGTATAGTGATGAAGGCCCACGCAGGAAGGATGTAATACAGGATGTTTTATTCAAGTAGTTAACAAGTAGTACAGTTCAGAACATCAAATAGTTAAGTTGTGAAGGAGAGCCCCACCTGATTACACACTGAAGTTGTTACTTTTTATTAACTGGCATAATGTGCTCAAGTCCTTCTTCCTCCTAGAGATAGCCTTGAAATCTTGATCGTGCTAGATAGTCTAATGCTAAAAGAGAATAACTTGGTTACCCAACTGGAGAGCAACAATTTTGGTTGTCAACAGTGATAAAGACAGCACCAGACAGGATACGGTCATGTAACC
The DNA here is from genome assembly GCF_964204655.1 of Triturus cristatus. NCBI lineage: Eukaryota > Metazoa > Chordata > Amphibia > Caudata > Salamandridae > Triturus > Triturus cristatus. The sequence goes on along the minus strand of NC_140590.1, from coordinate 887,126,154 downwards.
ACAGGTTCAGAACCTCAAGAAGAGGCCTCACAACACCTCTGGGATGCTTTTCTTCCAGCACCCAATAAAGAGAGATTTAATGGCTGAAGCACAGCGTATCCTCCTACTTTCCCGACTTCTAGATTAATTTGCCTTCCAGGCAGACTAGTTGAGGCGCTCTCACACAGCAGTTTATTGAAGAACAATAAAATGCAGCAGGTATAGATTCAAGTAGAGAGGAGATCTGCCTGTGGCTATGATCATATCTTCCCACACTTTTGAGGGACAGAAGACAATGACTCCTCCCAAGAATACACCGTTAGAATCACGCTGTCTAAAAAACCTGTTAGGATCTTTATCCTTCCAAATTAAGCAGTAGTTGACTTGCTGAAGTTGATGTGGAGTCCCAGGTTTTGTAGGACAAATCTCAGTACGTCTATCATAGATATAATGGTATAAGTATTCGTATAACACTTACCCCCGACGAGGGGCTGAAGTGCTTTATGGACAGATAGCATACTGCTCCATGGTAGTCCAGCATTCATAATTCGTTTTTTGTTTAGCTTTCTCATGCAGTTTACCTGCAGTGTCAAGCATATCATAATTTTCTTCTCAGGAAAAAAAGTTTAATAATTTCATTGTGGATACTGAACTGTCATGCACTCAAGTTATGGATTGCCTCTCGCTAATTGGTGACAATTGACATGCATACATCCATGTACTACAGTTGTAGTATATGTATATAGATGTCTTGCTCTCTTTAATCTAATTGTCCTGCAATTCATACTTTTTAGGTCTCGCCTGGCATAGGCTGCGCAGTCTCGCTGGCGAGATTTCATGATTTGGGATATTTTGTGTAAAGGGCATTAAGCCCCACCCCTCTTTTCCATTGCCCGGCGTCATCGTTAATGCTAAACCGTGGCCAGCCATTGGAAAAGAGGCGTTTGTGATGTTTTCATTCGGCTTTCTGAGCCGTCCCATTTGGACGGGCCTGTCTGACTTCCGTGCGTCGTGAAAGATTTCTGATCTTTATGGGGCCATGTGTTATAAACACATGGCCCTATAAAGACAAGAAACCTTTCACAATGGACGAAAGTGAAAGTGGACCGTGCTTGTTCTTTAACAAATTAAGCAGTGGCTGGCAGCCCTTTGCGTCGTACATGCTTCTAGACCCGTAACTTGGTAAATAACCAGGGCATCTCTGCAAGCTTTCTTTTGTAAGCAAAACACTTTTACTGACACAGGTGAGACTAACCGGAAGTTGTGTGGTATCACCCGGCTAACTCTAGTACCACCGCTGCATCTCGTGGTAATATCGGAGATGGTGTATTTATCATACCAGCCACTCTTTAGCGTCAAACAAAGGGGCGGGGTGAGTTTACCAGTGGAAACAGTGAGGGGGGGGGCCTTGCATTGAACCAGGTGCTGTTTGCAGGGCCGTGCTTATGTGGTTCAGGGGTCCTAGAACAGCTGGGCCAGGGTCGCTGAAGGACACGTACCCAGGGCCCTCTAGTCCCAGACCGGTCATGATGGTTCTGACCGGAAACCGGGAGCCCAGACCTCGACATTGCTCGATTGGAGGGGGGGGGGTGGGGGGTGGGGGGGGGGGGGATGCGTAATTTGTTCTGGCCCTGAAATCCCAGGTACGCGATTACGCTTCGGGCGTGTGTGGAGTGACTCTGGGAGCCCTGCATCGGGACACACCTGGGCGAAGTTGCCAAACCGCTTTCCGGATTATGAGCACATAGTTGCGGCTGGGTGGAGTTCACTTCTTTTTACCCCATAAATTAAAGCTAATGACCTGCGAAGAAGGGCTCGGAAAGCCCAGACGAGTCCACTGTGCATGTGGGGGGCAGGAGCCCTGGGCCCGAAAGGGAGAACTCGTAGTGTACCTCGGAACAGAACACCTCGGCTGCTACCAAGACCCCCCGTCCCCTCTTTCTGGACACGAGAACAGGGGACTGAAGGCCCTCCTCTGTATCCCAGGAGCGACCCCTCCATCAGGGTAGCAGACGCTAGCCACCAGATGCACTGTCAGGGCCCACTCTTACACCTGGGTGCCTGGCACTGGCGACCCTCTTCTAGATAATAGGGTCAGCCCCTTTAGACAGGCACCAGAGCCGAGTGCTGCCAGTAGCCACTGGATACCAAGGCACGCCTCCATCTGGTTTCTAGGACCGGGTTCATCGGACACCAGCACCCCCCCCCCCCCCACGGGGGGCGGGGGGGGGGGGATGCGTAATTTGTTCTGGCCCTGAAATCCCAGGTACGCGATTACGCTTCGGGCGTGTGTGGAGTGACTCTGGGAGCCCTACATCGGACACACCTGGGCGAAGTTGCCAAACCGCTTTCCGGATTATGAGCACATAGTTGCGGCTGGGTGGAGTTCACTTCTTTTTACCCCATAAATTAAAGCTAATGACCTGCGAAGAAGGGCTCGGAAAGCCCAGAGGAGTCCACTGTGCATGTGTGGGGCAGGAGCCCTGGGCCCGAAAGGGAGAACTCGTAGTGTACCTCGGAACAGAACACCTCAGCTGCTACCAAGACCCCCCGTCCCCTCTTTCTGGACACGAGAACAGGGGACTGAAGGCCCTCCTCTGTATCCCAGGAGCGACCCCTCCATCAGGGTAGCAGACGCTAGCCACCAGATGCACTGTCAGGGCCCACTCTTACACCTGGGTGCCTGGCACTGGCGACCCTCTTCTAGATAATAGGGTCAGCCCCTTTAGACAGGCACCAGAGCCGAGTGCTGCCAGTAGCCACTGGATCCCAATGCACGCCTCCATCTGGTTTCTAGGACCGGGTTCATCGGACACCAGCACCCCCCCCCCCACGTGCTGCCAAGTGCCAAGACTAGCCACAGACTATGCACTGCGTGACCTTGGACTAGGTACCTTCCCCTGGAGACCAGGACGTGCCTCGCCCCCTAGGGACGCGGACCAGGTACTGGCAGGCTGTCACTTATCACTCTGAGTGAAGAACCAGCAAACCTGAGAAACAACCTGATGCGGAAGGTAACACAGCCGTGAGCTGAGCGGCGCAGGATAAGAAACCAGGACCCCCTCTTCTTCATCATCCTCCTCCTCCTCCTCCTACCTCCTCTGGGGCTCTGACCATGGGCAACGGCATGAACAAGGTAAGCTGGCATGATCGCTGACTCCCGCCAGGAGGCCATGATGGGTAGAGGTGGGCGAGCCACTAACGGCTTGAGCCAGGTCCCAGCCAGATGCTTGGCTCTGGCTGAGCTTGAGATCCTTTTAGAACCTCGAGCCCAAATATCGGTGAGCGTTCGGTGGGAAGAGAAATGTGTACGGGTGCCTGCAGCTGCCAAACATGCAGCATGGGCAACCAGGTTCAAATTCCAGCCTCGGCTCAGCATCCTATGAATCCTGTATATCTCCTGTGCTGGAAAAAAACGTGTCATATAGTTGGTGTCTGTTGTGAGGTGTTGATATGTCCTTAGGCTGAATTGCATAGTCTGACACTGGAAAATCTGTGACCCATCTGGCTTCCCAGCGTGGCCAAAATGCGTGATCCTAAGCAATTTTTTTAATTAACCAGGCCCAATTTTTTTGTTCATTATCATATATGACAGCACCTTCAAATTTGTGAGTTGCGTCTGTGTGTTGAAAACCTCTCTACTACTCTACTCACTCTCTACTACTCTATACTACGCTCTACTCTTTACTCACTCTACTATTCTACTCTCTACTACTCACTCTCTACTACACTCTCTACTATCTACTCACTCCCTACTACTCACTCTTCTACTACTCTCTACTCACGCCCTACTACTCACTCTCTACTACTCTCTACTCTCTCTTCTACTCTCTACTACTCACACTCTACTACTCACTCTACGCGCACACATATATGAACATATATATATATATATATATGCATATATATATGCATATTCATTTATATACATGTATGTGTGTATATATATATATATATACATACATAAACATATATACATCTGCATATCTATATAAATACAAATATAAATGCATGCATACATATACATATATGCATACATATGCATGTTATGTACATGAAAGTTTGAAAACCACTAATAAAAGCAAAGCTAAAAAGCAACCTAATTACAAACAGAACTGCTTTAACTTAAACGAGGGCGAGACCTATTTCATTTTCAATGCTTGTTCACAAGGTTATTGTGGGAATATATTTGTTATTCGTACTATAGTGTAGATGTTTGTTCAACTGGATGGCAGAATTATTCAAAGATTAAGGGAGGATTCATTCAGTTATTTAGTGTGCAGTTTATGATTAGTCTAATGTGCTAACAGGCGGTCATGTACTCTGGACATATAAAGGTCATGTAGGGTATAAGTTATTTGTGATGAACAAGTTACTTACCTTTAGTAAGGAATATGCTACTTACCAGTATGCATCTGTTCTTGGCATGTAGAGCTGCAGAGTTGTACACTTAGCATAGATCGCCATCTGGTGTTGGGCCCGGATGTTTGCAGTTTGTTTTTCTTCTTGGACAGTCTTTGGAAGTCACGAGTTTGGTGACTCCTCCTTCGGTCCGTACTGCGCATGGGCTTCGGCTCCATCCTCAGATTGTTTTTCGCCAACAGGGAAATGATGGAGCTTGGTAATCACAGTGAGAAACCCATGTGTGTAGTATCTAAATAAGATGTACTGGAACGGATACAGGTAGCCGGGGAGGCGGGTGGGCGTGTACAACTCTGCAGCTCTACATGCCAAGAACAGATGCATACTGGTAAGTAGCATATTCCGTTCGAGGCATATGAGCTGCAGATTGTACACTTAGCATAGATTATATAGCAGTACCCAACCTTAGCGGCGACCACCGGTATCCGTTGCAGTGGTTTGAAATAGTGTCTTTAGTACAGCCTGGCCCACTCTAGCTTGCTGCTTGGAATGCACATCTACACAGTAATGTTTTGTGAAGGTGTGCGGTGTAGACCATGTGGCTGCTTTGCAGATGTCATCTAAGGGTATATTCCCTAGAAAGGCCATAGAAGCCCCTAACTTTCTTGTAGAATGGGCTTTAGGCGGAACAGATAATGTTCTTTTAGCCTTTTGGTAGCAAATCTGTATGCATTTTACAATCCACCTAGCTATCCCTGATTTAGAAATGGGGTTGCCTTTATGTGGTGGAGAGAAGGAGACGAACAATTGTTTAGTCTTCCTGAAGGGTTGCGTTCTTTGTATGTAGTATAGCAAGGCCCTTTTTACATCGAGTGTGTGTAAGGCTCTTTCTGCAACAGATTGAGGTTGCGAGAAGAAGACAGGTAATTCCACCGATTGATTGAGATGGAAGGGGGAAATGACCTTGTCAGGAACTTCGGATTTGTGCGAAGTATGACCTTGCTGTGATGTATTTGTATGAAGGGTTCCTGTATAGTGAACGCTTGTATTTCACCAACCCTTCTAAGGGAAGTGATAGCTACGAGAAAAGCTGTTTTCCAGGTGAGGAACTGTAGCTCGCATTTATGCATTGGTTCGAAGGGCGGACCCATTAGTCGTGTAAGAACTAAATTTAGATTCCATACAGGGGAAGGTGGTGCCCTGGGAGGAATTACTCGTTTAAGGCCTTCCATGAAGGCTTTAATAGCGGGCACTCTGAAGAGAGATAAATGCTGTCTGTTTTGTAGATAAGCAGCAATCGCTGCTAGGTGTAGGCGTATGGATGAATATGCCAGGTTACACCTGTGAAGATGGAGCAGATAGCATATGATGTGCTGTATGGATGCATCTAAAGGGTTGATTGTATTGTTACGGCAGTAAATAACAAATCTTTTCCACTTTGCGGCATAACATGCTCTAGTGGTAGGACGTCTGGCTTCCATGATGATGTTCATGCAATCAGGGGGAAGGTTAAGGTATCCGAATTCTAGGATTTCAGGAGCCAGATCGCCAGGTTGAGCTGAGCTGGGTCCGGGTGCCTGATTTCTCCATGGTTCTGGGTTAGGAGGCATGGGGATAGGTGCAGTTTTTGATGTGGTACCACTGATAGTTGTAGTAGCGTGGTGTACCACGGCTGCCTGGCCCACGTCGGAGCTACCAGAATGAGTGTGAGGGAGTGCTGTTGGAGCTTCCTGACCACTAATGGAATTAGTGGGAGAGGTGGAAAGGCGTATGCAAATCTGCCTGACCAGTTCATCCATATCGCATTGCCCTTGGACAATGGGTGTGGGTATCTGGCGGCGAAGCTTGGGCATTTTTTGTTTTCGTGGGTGGCGAAGAGGTCTATCTGAGGATGCCCCCACTGTTGGAAGAATGGCTGAAGAACTTGCGGATGCAGTTCCCATTCGTGTAGTTGTTGCGTTTGTCTGCTGAGCAGATCTGCCATGGTGTTTTGTACGCCTGGAACGTGTTGTGCCAGGAGAAAGATGTTTTGGGGAATTGCCCATCTCCATATGCTCTGGGCTAAGCGGGAGAGCTGGGGAGAGTGTGTCTCCCCCTGTTTTTGGATATAATACATTGCAGTCATGTTGTCTGTGCGAATGAGGACTGCTTTGCCCGAAATCTGTTTTTGGAAAGATTTTAGGGCTAGAAAGATCGCCAAGAGCTCCAGATGGTTGATGTGGAGCAATTTTTGATGTGGCGTCCATAGACCTTGCATTGTGAGGTGTAGGAGGTGCGCTCCCCAGCCGGAGAGCGATGCGTCCGCTGTTAGAATCACCTGAGGAACCGGGTCCAGGAACGGCCGCCCTTTGGAGAGGTTTGTGGTGTTCCACCACTGCAGAGAGTGATGTGTGCGGCCGTCCACCAACACCAGATCCGTCAGCTGACCCTGGGCCTGGTTCCACTGTTGTGCTAGGCACTCTTGAAGTGGACGCATGTGTAGTCTTGCATGGGGCACTATGAAGATGCAAGACGCCATCATTCCTATGAGCTTCATGAACACTCTTGCTGGAAGAGAGTGTTGGGGAAGGAATGTTTTGCGTAAGGCTTGAATGCTTGTGATTCTGGCTGTGTTTGGATAGGCAATACCTTTGGAGGTGTCTATAGTGGCCCCGAGATATTGCTTTGTGTGAGATGGTATGAGGTGGGACTTTTGGTAGTTCACCGTGAAGCCTAGCTGGTGGAGCAGTTGGATGGTGCTGTTTGTGTGCTGCACGCATTGGTGGTAAGACGCGGCTTTTATCAGCCAGTCGTCTAAGTAAGGGAAGACGTGAATGTGTTGACGTCTGAGGTGTGCTGCTACTACCGCTAGGCATTTGGTAAACACCCGTGGTGCGGTGGTGACCCCGAAGGGGAGAACCGTGAATTGGTAATGTTGCCCGTCCACCACGAACCTGAGGTATTTCCTGTGAGAGGGGTGTATTGGAATGTGAAAGTATGCGTCTTTCAGATCCAAGGTTGTGAGAAAGTCTCCCTGACAGAGGAGCGGGAGGACTTGTTGTAGGGTGACCATATGGAAATGGTCTGATTGTATGTAGGCATTTAGAGGCCGGAGGTCCAGAATGGGCCTGAGGGTACCGTCTTTCTTTGGTATTAGGAAATATAGGGAGTAAACCCCTAGATTTTGCTGATTGATGGGGACCTGCTCTATAGCGTGTTTTTGGAGGAGGGAGAGTACCTCCTGTTTGAGCAGTGTGGAATGTTCTTGAGACATTGGACGGTGCCTTGGTGGGATATTGGGCGGGGTAGATGTTAGCTCGAGACAGTACCCTGACCGAATGATTTGGGTCACCCATTTGTCCGATGTTATGGACTCCCATGCGTGGATAAAGTTTTGTAGTCTGCCCCCGACCGGAGTGGAATGGTCTGGGGGGAGCGGAGGGAAGTCATTGTGTGGGCGGGGTGGCAGAACGGGTGTTGTTAGTTTTGCCCCTGCCCTTATTGTTGTTGCCTCTGTAACCACCTCTTTGGTTGCCCTTTGAAAAGGTATTTTGAGGAGGGGATTTGTAGGAGGTAGAGGTGCTATCGGTGGAGAAGCCTCTGCCTGTGCCACGAAAGGAGGAGCGTCGAAAGGAACGTTTAGAGGCTTGTGTTTGGAGTGCCCCCATAGACTTTGCTGTGTCTGTGTCCTTTTTCATCTTTTCCAACGCTTCGTCTACCTTGGGCCCAAAGAGAGTTTGTTGGTCAAAAGGGTGATTGAGTATGGACGCCTGGACTTCAGGCTTAAACCCTGAGATCCTGAGCCAGGCATGGCGACGAAGCAGGACACTGGTATTTATGGCTCTAGAAGCAGTGTCGGCTGCATCGAGGGCACATTTAATGGAGGTGTTTGTAATGAGTTTACCCTCCTGTATTAGCTCATGAGCCCTACGCTTGTGTTTCTCGGGGAGGTGCTGCATAAGAGCCTCAAGTTCGTCGTAGTGTGCTCTGTCATAGCGCGCAAGTAGCGCTTGTGTGTTTGCAATGCGCCACATGTTTGCAGCTTGAGAGGCGGTGCGCTTGCCAGACGCGTCTAGGAGTTTGGATTCCTTGTCTGGCGGTGGGGCTTCTCCTGAGGACTGGGAGTTAGCCCGCTTTCTAGCTGTAGAGACAACTAGGGAATCTAAGGGAGCAGGGCCCTTAATGTATGCAGGGTCTGTGGGTGCCGCCTTATACTTTTTCTCTATTCTAGGGTTTAGTACCCTGGCCCTGACAGGGTCTTTGAACACCTCTGCGGCATGCTTGGTGACACCCTTAAGCATGGGTAAGATAGAGGTGGATTTGTCCTGTATGTCGAATGTATCCAGTAAGAAGTCGTCTTCCACTGGTTCAGTGTGCATGTCCACCCCATGGTAGTGTGCTGCTCTCTGCACTAAATGATGGAACCCTAAGGAGTCCTCTGGAGGAGACGGCCTGGATGGGTATAGGTCGTCCTGAGGAATATCGGGTACATCAGGGTTATTGTAATCCTCCCACGGGTCTGGGGTCCCTGGTGGAGTGGGATCCATTGGAGCGTCCGCCGGATAATTGTCCGGGTCCCCGTCATCCGGATCTGGGGACGGGGCCGGAGAGTAGTGAGGTAAAGGTGGCGGAGACCTGGGAGGGGGAGGGGGTGGAGGAGGTGGAGGAGGTAGGGGAGGTGGTAGTGGGGAGGGCACTCTGAGGGGAGAAGTAGCAGAGTCCTTCCGTTTGGGTGGTGGAGGAGGAGCCGGAGTATCAAGGCGTCTTTTCTTGATAATTAAAGTCAATAGCCCAGTCTTTGGATCTTTGGACAGAGTCTTTTGTAAAGGGTCTGGTGTAAACAGAGCCAATGGCGCCGAATCGTCCGTCGGCACCGGTGATTTCGGAACCGAGGACTTCGATGGTTTGTGTGCGCCATGCTTTTTTGGGGCCTCCGGTTTTTTCGGCGTCGAAGGAGTTTTCGGCGCCGGAGCGTCGGTGCCGACAGATTTGTGTTTGTGTTTGGTCGGCACCGAGAGTCCAGGCTTCGGCACCGGTGGCTTCGGAGTCTAGCTGGATATTGCTTTCTTCGGTGCCGGATGCTGTTTTTCGGCACCGGGCGTCGGCTGGCTCGATCCCGAGCTGCCGTGAGACTTTGGAGGCTTCGACACCGGGCCCGAAGGTGGGGTGATCGAAGCTTTGGTCTTGGTTTTGCCCAGGCCGGCAGGCGAGGGAGTAACCCGAGTCTCTTTGGTTTTGGGCGCGGGGGTGGGAGGGGGCACAGTACTCACGGCCCGCTGCGCCGGTGTGATGTCCTCCACGTCGGAGTCGTCGGCCTCGGAAGCGCTGACGACGTCTTCTTCCTGCTCGGTGTGTGTTTGCCCCGAAGCTTCGGCGCCGTCTCCGAAGATGTCCGGTGGGGCTGCAGACGATGAGTGCGCCATGGTGCGTCGAGCTTTTCGATCCCGGATGGTTTTCTTCGATCGAAAAGACTTACAGGCGGGGCAGTCTCTGGCCTCGTGTTCTGGAGAGAGGCAAAGATTACACACCTGATGGAGGTCGGTGTGGGGAAATTTAGACCCACATTTTGGGCACTTTTTGAACGGAGTCCTTTCCATCGGCCGGGACCGGAGTCGAGGAGGGCCCGAAGGCCGGTGCCGATGTACGGGATGGAGAAAAGTGCCGCTTCGAGAGATGAAGATGATGATGAAGAAACTCGAAGAGACGAGGATTTTCCGTCGAGGCTGGAACCGTAGAAGTTCGAAGCCGGAGCACGAAGTATCACATCCGAGCCCGATGGCGGAAAAAAACAATCTGAGGATGGAGCCGAAGCCCATGCGCAGTACGGACCGAAGGAGGAGTCACCAAACTCGTGACTTCCAAAGACTGTCCAAGAAGAAAAACAAACTGCAAACATCCGGGCCCAACACCAGATGGCGATCTATGCTAAGTGTACAATCTGCAGCTCATATGCCTCGAACAGTTGTTTCAGGTAGAGACTATCTAGCAGCAGACTCCTCACCTTTTGAAAATTCCCCAGGCGCCAAGCTGGATCCAGAAACCTTTCAGAAGTATCTCTGCATGCTGGAAGGTGGTACTGCGCGGCTCCCCAATGACGTTATTCTGCTTTGGAAATACCATACGGAGCCTCTATAAATACCACTTCTGCTCGCTGACATCAGTTGCTAATCAGACAGTCCACACCCCAAGACTCAGAGCCCCAAATGCAAATTGGTAGAAAGTGTGCAGATTCTTAGACTTTGGATCTTAGTATGGCTAGAGTCCAATCTCGGAACAGGAAGCATGAGAGGGATGGTGAGGAATCTGAGGCTAGAGTTTAACCAGAGTGTTATCAAAGGGAACTTGTTCTTCTGATAGAGAGTTCTAGCTGCAGATTCCTCACCTTTTGAATAATACCGAAGCAATACCTATTCGGAGACGGGTCTGTACAATGGATTCCAACTAGAAAGTCCTGCAGGATCAAGCAGGCAAAATACCTTCCACAGCAAACCAGACTATTGAGGCAATAATGGTTTGTGAACGTACGAAGGGACAGTCGCCAGGCAAATGTCTAAGACTAGGACTCTGCGTGTCAACACAGTGGTAGCAGCTTTGTCCCTGGTAGAATGAGTGTGCAGTCCTTATGGAGGCTGCTTTTTGGCCAATGTGTAGCAGATCTTAATGCAGAGCATGATCCAGCGGAGATGGTTCTCTTCTGTACAGCCTTTACTTTCTTCACTCCAGTGTAGAGCAGAAGGAGCTGATCGTCCATCCAGTGTTTTTTAAGCGATCTTTATAAATGCTCAGCGCTCTCTTGGGGTTCAAGTGATGAAGTCTCTCTGCCTCCTTAGAGGGGTGAGGGGGAACCATTAACTGCAAGCAGGGTGATGGTTTGAACAACGTAGAACAGCGGCACAACATTTGGTAGGAAGGATACTCCTGTCTGCATAACCACACAAAGAGCCAAAGCTCACTCACACGCCTTGCTTAGGCGATGGAAATAAGGAACTTGAAGACGAGGAGCAGCTGTGAAGCCGGTTGAACAGAGTGCACATTAGATAAGTCAGGACGAGATTAAGGTCCCTCTAGGTCCAGGCAAAAGGAGATTGGGGAAATCTGTAGCAGCGCTTTCGAAAATTGCATCACAATCAGTCACAATGAGGGCAGATCTGGCAACTATAAGAGGGTCAAAAGATAACCTATAACTGTGCCTAAAACAAGAGACAACATCAGATAACTTGGCCTAGAGGCCGTCAATATGGTGTGTGCCGCACCAAGCAACAGATTTGTACCAACGACAGGCGTATATAGTTTTCATTGAAGGATGCCTAGCTGCCAAGATGACATTAGCCACCGCTGGGGGAAGGTCAAAGGGAGTTCAGCTGTTGCTTCTCAGTCTTCAAGCATGAAGTTGGGAGATTGTGAAGGCCGGGTGCACAACTCTGTCCTGTTGTTGTGACAGCAGGTGCTCCCTGAGGTCCCGTGCTCTCCATGCCACTGGAGTCCAGCTATCCTGGCTGATGAGGGGTGAAACCCTGAAACCGGTCCTAGGATGCTTGTTTCCAGTCCAGTGAGGATCTGGCCTGGCAGTTCGGGCTGGACTGTTCCCATTGGGCACAGGGTCAAGACTGATTGGCATATGGCTGGGTTCAAACTGGGATGGCATGGGGAGCAAAATGACGATGGATTTAGGCCCAGATCTCTGTACTGGGGTGAATTTATGACATTGTTCTGCATTCTGGCCAATTGTTCTTTTTGCATTTGTCGCTCTCGGAGGGGCAGCCTGGTCAGAGGACATATGCTTAAGCCCAAGAGAGCTCAAAACCATAATCTTTGTGCCCAATGCAGAGCCACTATAATGACTTGAGTCCAGTCAGTCCTGATCTTCTAGAGAACTCTAGGCAGGAGTAGTAAACGCAGAAAGGCACACATATATAGAGTCCCACTAGAGGCAAAAAGCGTCTCTGAATGAGAGACACCTTGAAAACTACAACGCACAGAAGTCATGACATTGCACAATCTCTGCGGTGGTGACGAGATCAAGCCAAGGTTCTACCCATTCACGGAAGAGACATCACACTACCTCTGGGTGGAGCTGCATTTGTAATCTGTAAGCCTTCGAATGTTGAGCTTGTCTGCCCTGGTATTCAGAGGCATTCAATGATCCTGCCAGGTGGTTCACTACAAGTTAATTCCTTGGAGGTGCAGCCATTTCCAGAGGCACAACACCTCCAGGCACAGGGTTCATGAACATGCGGTTTGTTGCATTACCACATGGTGGTGGTGATGTCCGTGAGCACCTGTACCACTCGCCCCTTGATGGATGGCAGGAAGCCTTTTAACACCAAGCGGATGGCCTTCTGCTCAAGAAGGTTGATATGGAGCTGGGATTCTGAGTGAGACCAGAGGCCTCTGGTCTCTCACCTGTCCCTGGTCACTCTCATACGAAGCGATGCATCAGTCACCACTGTCACCTCTGTGTGAGGCAGGGAGAGGGGTCTGCTATTGACCAAATCGTGGTCCGGTAACCACCACTGTAGATCTTTCGCAGGCAACTCCTAAATCTGAACATGGTCAGAGAGCTCCTCTTGTTGTTGGGCCCACTGAGATTTTAGATCCCACTGCAGAGCCCACATACACCACCTGGTGTGCTAGACCAGCAGGGAGCAGGAGGCCATCAGTCCCAGTAGCCACAGAGTTGACCTTGGTGAAATCCAGGAGCATGGCTGAAAGATCGGGATCAAATCCTGAATGTCCTGGCCTCACATTCCCGGGGGGAAAGGCACAAAACCAAACCTTGTCCAGAATGGCTTTATAATGAACCCCAAAAATGACAGGAGGTTCGCCGTAGTCTGGAGGTGGTTCACAACTGCCTGGGTCGAGCCCACCTTTAACAGCCAGTCCTCGAGGTAGGAAAAGACTGGCATCCCGGATCCCTGAAGGTGTGCTGCCAACACCGCCATAACTTTCATGAACACCCAAGATGCGCTGATGAGACCAAAGGGGAGCACAGCAAACTTAAAATGCTCCTCTGCCACTGCAAACTGCAGGTAGCGCCGTTGGGCCGGCAGGACAGGAATATGGAAATAGGCATCCTGCAGGTCCAATGTTATCATCCAATCTACAGAGGCTAGGGCACACAAGACCTGGGCCACAGTGAGCATTTTGAATTTTTTCTTCCGGAAGAAGGTGTTGAGAGGATGCAGGCTGCAGGCCTCCATTCTTATTGGGCACCAGAAAGTAGTGTGAATATTAACCATGTCATACTTCTGGCAATGGCACACTCTTGGCCAAGAGGGCTTGTACTTCCTGCTTCAAAAAAGAGAGCTAGTCCTCCGCCAGTCACTGCGGGGGGTGGTGGAAGATGTGGTGAAGGAGACAGGGCAAGGCATCTCCGTTGCAAACAATCTGTAGGACCTTCCCGTCTGACGCGATTGCCTGCCAGCCTGGTAAGAATCAGTGGATTCTGCCTCTCACCACATGGCGGTCCCCCTGCAAGTGTACGCTAAAAAGGTTTGGCAGGAGTGGCCGCAGGGATTGGTGGGCTGCGAGGTATACTGACCCGTGGCTGCAGGGGGGGTAAGCACCACAACCTCTACCTCAAAACTGCTGGGTTCCCTGTGGGGGCTGGATGGGATGGTGGTAAGGGATATAATGGCCAAAGCCGCAAAAAGAACAGTGGAACTGTTGCAGTTGGTGAGGCTGGCCGGGAAGGCTATGAGAGCAAGCCGTAGCCATGCAATTCTTAAAGTGCTCTAGTGCGGAATCCCCTTTCTCCCAGACTAGGCGAGTCCCATCAAAGGGCATGTCCATTATGGTAGACTGAACAATACCAAAGAACCCAGTTGATCACAGCCATACATGCCAGCGTATAGCAACGCTGGGGCTATTGGCACGCCAGATGGAATCTGCAATGTCAAAACCACCAACAGTCATGAACCTGGTAGCATCACGACCATCTTGGATTGGCTGAGGAAGTAGAGTGTGAAGGTCTTCGTGCACACCAGCAAGTCCCAAAGAAGTATAATAAAGTATAATTCCAACAAACAGCTGGAGGTAACAGATTAGAGGGCCAAGCTGATGGAAGAAAAGGCACATCTGCCGAACGTTTCCACTCAATTGGATTCCCTATCAGGGATAGTGGTTGGAAAGGTGTGTAGATTAAAGTGACTGATGGAAGTGTTAATGACAAGGCTTCTGGCAAAGGGTGCTGTGAAAGAAAAGCCGGGTCTCCCAGGGCTAAGAGGCCTGGCAATTTGTCTATAGACTGGGGGCCAGAGCAAGGTTTGCCCCATCCCCCAATAAGGTGTATGTCAGTGCTTCATTAAGGGTAAGGAGGGGTTCTGAAGTTGTTTGCCTCGGTTAGAGGACCTCAGTTTAGAAATTGGTTTTAAACTCCAAAATGGGGAGCTGGAGGTCAAGTATCTTGGCAACCCTCCACATCACCATAGTGTAGAAAGCAGAGACTTCTGTGGCTGGTCCAGGAGGGAGAAAAAAAAAAGTGGTCTCTTGGGAGATATTGAGGCCACTAGCCTCCTGTAAGTCCTTGTACCAATTGTCATCTTGGTAGGGCTGAGCAAACTCCTGACCTGTGTCATAATAATGATCAGAGTCGATCCCAAAAAAGGAATGGAGAGAATGCTGTCTAGGCTGCTGCAAATCAGGAGGATAGGTGGCAACATGGACGGATTTGGACATGATGTTGGCCAAGGTCGGACAGACATTGAGTCAGCCGGACGAGGACTATCGGGCCCTTCTTCTGGCGGAGAAGTCGGCATTGGGGTCGATGTGCCCTGGGCCGGTATGGGTTGTAGCACCAGCAGTAAGATAAGAACAAGAAACAGAGGCAAGGTAAGTGTGGAGGGCCTAGCTGGAGCTGAGGGCAAAACCACCAGAGTTACCCTCGATGAAAGGCATCTAGGGCCCCGAAAGAGCACCTGAGGGAGAAGGCAGTGATCCAAAGAGTCAGAGAATGGCTGCACAGAATTCAGTGATCTGATGTGGAGTGGCTGAAGGCACCCAAAACTCGGGTGGTGCCAGAACCAGCTGTGGAATTGGCTCATAAATCAGTCAACTTCAGGATCGAGAAGGGTGGCACTGCTCTTGCACCAGTTCAGGCAAATGCAAGATGCATGAGGGAGAGGAATTCAAATTTTTACACTTACCTGAGGTCTTGAAACGCGACGAAGACTTCCTCTGGAGCAGCTCGGACGACTCCGGCATTGGAAGTGTGGGCCACAGAGTCTTCTTATGCTTGGCGACAGAGGTTTCCCTCGCATTCCCTGATGGCCTTTGGGTTTATTAATGCGCAGTGTCTGCAGGCCTTGGATTCATGGCTCCACCCCAGGTACACCTGATGGGGATCCATCAAAAACATTTACGACAGTCCCTACAGGGCTTGAAACCTGTTTCACACTATAGAATATTAGATGAAAAATTGAGGTAAACTTATCTGAAACATGAGGGGGAGCTCTGGATGTGAATCTGGATGCACAGAAAGAAAGGAGCTGATGTCAGCATGTGGGAGTGGCACCAATAAGGGCCATGCATGTCATTTTCAGAGCAGAATAGTGTCAGGTCAGAGCAGCAAGTCAGCATTCAGAGGTAGTTCTTAAAAGTTTCCTGATCCATTGTGACGCCATGGGAATATTCAAAAGGTGAACAACCTGCAGCTCAAAGTCTCTATCAGAATCACAATTACTCATATGGCTTCAAGGTTTTTACTGGAAGTTGATTTTGTTCATTGAGGGGAAGCCCATATTGAATATGCTACTTACCAGTATGCATCTGTTCTTGGCATGTAGGGCTGCTGACATTCATATCTGTGCATAGATCGCCGCCTAGTGTTGGGTCCGGATGTTTGCACGTTGTTGTCCTGGAAGAGTCTTCGAAGTATCCTTGGATAGGTGACTCCTCCCCTGGACTACAGTGCGCATGGGCATCCTCAGATTGTTTTTCGCCATTGTGGCAGTGATGGAGTAGATACAGAAAGTGATGACCATGCTTGCAATAATTCTGAGAGCTGCAGCTGCGACAGGCGCCGGGGAGGAGGGAGGGCGATATGAATGTCAGCAGCCCTACATGCCAAGAACAGATGCATACTGGTAAGTAGCATATTCAGTTCGAGGCATGTGGGCTGCTGAATTCATATCTGTGCATAGAATACATAGCAGTGCCCTCTATTGGCGGCGGCTACCCGTGCCAGCTGCAGCGGTCTGAAAAAGTGTTTTGAGAACAGCCTGTCCTACAGCTGCCTGCTGTTTTGACTGCACATCTACGCAATAGTGTTTTGTAAATGTGTGTGTAGTGGACCATGTGGCTGCTCTGCATATATCATGCAGGGGAATATTTCCTAGGAAGGCCATGGAAGCCCCCAACTTGCGTGTTGAGTGGGCTCGTGGTGGAATAGTTAATGTGCGTTTTGCCTTTTGATAACAGATTTGAATACACTTAACTATCCATCTGGCTATCCCTGCTTTGGAGATGGCGTTACCTTTGTGGTGTGGGGCAAAGGCAACGAACAGTTGTTTTGTCTTCCTGAAGGGTTTAGTCCTGTCGATGTAGTACATGAGGGCCCTCCGTACATCTAGTGTATGTAATGCCCTCTCTGCAACAGTTTGTGGGTTTTGGAAGAAAACGGGCAGTTCAATAGTCTGGTTCATGTGGAACTGCGATATTACCTTGGGCATGAATTTGGGGTTGGTACGTAGTACGACCCTGTTGGCGTGAACCTGAATAAATGGCTCTTGAACGGTTAGTGCCTGGAGTTCACTAACTCTTCTTAGGGAAGTGATCGCTACCAGGAAGGCTACTTTCCAGGTAAGGAATTGAATCTCGCATGAGTGTAGAGGTTCAAAGGGTGGACCCATCAGGCGTGTGAGGACCAAGTTGAGGTTCCACATTGGAGCCGGTGGGTGACTAGGTGGAATGACTCGTTTGAGTCCTTCCAAGAATGCTTTGATGGCAGGCACTCTGAAGAGAGAGAGGTGCTGCCTGGTTTGCAGATAGGCTGATATTGCGGTCAAATGGACACGTATAGAGGTGTACGCCAGATTGCATCGGTATAGGTGTAAGAGGTAACATATGATGTTGTGGATGGATGCGTCCAGCGGGTTAATGTCATTATTACCGCAATAAATGACGAACCGTTTCCATTTGGCTGCATAGCAAGCTCTTGTAGTGGGTCTCCTGGCCTCCTTGATGATGTCCATACAGTCAGGTGGCAGATTGAGATAGCCAAACTCTAGGACTTCAGGAGCCAGATCGCCAGGTTCAGCTGTTGCGGATCTGGGTGCTGAACCTCTCCATGGTTCTGCGTCAAATGCGCGGGTTTGATCCGCAGCCTTTGATGCGGTACCACGGAAAGTTCGAGGAAGGTGGTGTACCACGGCTGGCGTGCCCACGTGGGAGCAACTAGGACGAGTGTCAGGGAGTGTTGTCGGAGTTTGCGAGCCACCAGCGGTATCAACGGTGCTGGGGGAAAAGCGTACGCAAATCTGCCGGACCAGTTCATCCATATCGCATTGCCCTGCGACTGCGGGTGTGGGAATCTGGCGGCGAAGCTTTGGCATTTTGCGTTTTCGCTTGTCGCGAATAGGTCTATTTCTGGGTGACCCCACTGCTGGAAGTACGGTTGGAGTACCGATGGGTGTAACTCCCACTCGTGCATCTGGTGGCTGTGTCTGCTGAGCAGATCCGCCATCTGGTTGTCCTTGCCGGGGAGGTGTTCCGCCATGAGGAACATGTTCCTCTGAATGGCCCACTTCCACATGCTCTGAGCCAGATGAGACAACTGTGGAGAGTGTGTCCCTCCCTGCTTCTGTATGTAGTACATTGCGGTCATGTTGTCCGTCCGGATCAACACGACCTTGTTGCACAGATGTACTTTGAAAGCCTTCATGGCCAGGAAGATTGCCATCAGTTCCAGAAGGTTGATGTGCATCTTCTTCTGTTGTGTCGTCCATAGTCCCTGCACTGTGTAGTGGAGTACATGAGCTCCCCATCCCTGGAGAGACGCGTCCGCTGTCAGTACTATTTGTGGAACAGGCTCTTGGAACGGTCGGCCCTTGCAAAAGTTTTGTGGATTCCACCAATGCAGAGAGTTGTATGCCCGACCGCTCACCAACACTAGGTCTTTCAACTGTCCTTGAGCCTGATTCCACTGACGTGCTAGGCACTCCTGAAGTGGGCGCATATGTAATCTCGCGTGCGGGACTATGAAGATGCAGGAGGCCATCATGCCTATCAACTGCATAAACACTCGCGCTGGAAGCGAGTGGTTGGGTCTGAACTTGGAGATCAGCGCTTGTATGCCGGTGATCCTCAGTAAATTCGGCTGAGCTGTGGCCGCCAGAGTGTCTATAGTCGCACCTAGGTACTGTTGTACGTGTGCGGGCTGGAGATGAGACTTTGGGTAATTTAGTGAGAATCCCAGACTGTGAAGAAGGTGAATGGTACGGGACACGTGGCTTGCACATTGCTGGGCTGATCTCGCTTGAACGAGCCAGTCGTCTAGGTAGGGGTAGACGTGTATGTGCTGTCTCCGTAAATGTGCCGCCACCGTAGCTAGGCACTTTGTGAAAACCCTGGGCGCTGTTGTCACGCCGAAGGGAAGGACTTTGAACTGATAGTGCTGCCCCTGAACAGTGAACCTGAGGTATTTTTTGTGTGAGGGGTGGATGGGTATGTGAAAATACGCATCCTTGAGGTCCAGTGATGCTAGGAAGTCTCCCTGCTGGAGAAGCGGAAGGACTTGCTGTAGAGTGAGCATGTGAAAGTGCTCCGAAAGAATGTACTGGTTCAGGGGTCTCAGGTCTAATATAGGCCTGAGCGACCCGTCCTTTTTTGGAATTAAGAAGTAGAGGGAGTAAACCCCCGTCCCCCGCTCGTGGACGGGTACGACCTCGATAGCGCCTTTTAGAAGCATACTTTCTACCTCTTGCTGTAAGAGCGTCAAGTGCTCTGAGGACATAGGACGGTTTCTTGGTGGTATTGTGGGTGGAGTGGAAGTTAACTCCAGACAGTATCCGTATTTTATAATATCTTTGACCCACCTGTCCGTGGTGATGGAGTTCCACGTGGACAGGAACCGTTGTAGCCTTCCCCCGACAGGTGTTATGTGGTCGGGAGGAAGGGAGAGGGCGTCACTGCTTGTTCTTGGGGGAGGACCTGGTGTTGCCGTAGCCACGTCCTCTGCCCTTGGTACTGGAGCCACGATAGCCACCTCGGGTGTTCTTATCGTAGGTGGTCTGCGTATTACCCTTGTTATATGTTTGTTGTGACCCCTGTCCTCTGCCTGCTCCCTTGTTTCCGGGGCGACGAAAGGAGCCGCTCCGAAAGGACTGAGTTTGTAGGGCGCCCATGGACTTTGCAGTGTCCGTGTCCTTTTTTATCTTCTCGAGGGTGGCGTCAACCTCAGGCCCGAACAAAAAGTCGGGGTTGACGGGCTGATTAAGTATATTGTTTTGTACCTCAGGCTTGAATCCTGAGATACGTAGCCAGGCGTGACGTCGTAGGATGACGCTAGTGTTGATGGCCCTGGCAGCCGTGTCAGCAGCGTCTAGTGCACATTTGATGGCAGCATTTGTGAGTAGCTGTCCCTCTCTGATAAGGATTTCTGCACCTTCTTTGTAGGGGTCAGGGAGGTGTTGAAGGAGTTGCTCCATTGTGTCATAGTGCGCCCTATCGTAGCGAGCGAGGAGCGCTTGAGTGTTAGCTATGCGCCATATGCTTGCAGCTTGTGCGGCCACTCGCTTGCCGGAGGTCTCCAGCACCTTGGACTCCTTGTCCGGGGGAGGAGCGTCACCCGTTGTCTGCGAGTGTGCCCTCTTGCGGGCATTCGCCACAACGATGGAGTCGAGTGGTAATTGTCCTCTGATGTAAGTAGGATCCCCAGGTGCTGATTTGTATTTCTTATCGATCCTGGGGTTTATCACTCGTGCCCTGGGTTCCCTGAAAATGTCAGTGGCTGGCTTAAGGACCCCCTTCAACATTGGCAGAGTCTTTACATGTCTTTCTGAGGATGCAAAGGTGTCCATTAGAAAGTCATCTTCGATGATATCAGAGTGAAGCTGTACATCATGGTTGTTCGCCGCCCGTTCAATCAGAGCGTTGAACGCCGCAGTATCCTCTGTGGGTGACGTTTTTGCCCCATATAGTTGTGGGTCCTGTGCATCAAGAGGTGCACTGGGGTCTGCAGGGTCGCCCCAAGTTTGGTCAGGGTCCTGCTGGTCATCAGGGTCCGTGTCCACATGGTAGGGGACTTGTTCACCCATGTAGTCCTCCAATGCATCCGTGTCGGAGCGTGTGGGGGAGGCCCGGTGTGGATCCTGGTAGGGTGAATGAAAGGGTTCATACAGGAGAGGTTCTGTGTCCACAGGCAGCTTCCTCTTTAGCGGGATCCTGAAAGGTTCCAATGGCGGTTCCGAAGTTATCCTTCGGTCGTGGAGAATCATCCTGCCAGTGTCGGCGTCGATGACGCGTGACGGAGACGGCTCGACAGGCGTAACCGCAGTTTTGGTGGCCTGTGTCCTGAGTTGAAACGCCTTCGGGATTGTGGATGGAGGCAAGCCGAAGGTAATGCTGGTCGGCACCGACGAAACCGCTGGATCGATCGAACCCGACTGGTCCTGGAGGGCAGCCTTGGTTTTGCAGCCTGGCATTGCGCCAGGCCGTACTCGGGGCGCCTTAGAGGTCGTGGCCCCCGCCAGGGTCGTCGAGGCGGCTGCAGATATCTTCTGCGCCCGTGGTGCATCGAGCCGAGGTGCGGAGATCACCGTCGACGTCTTCGACACGTGAGGTTTCGGTGTCGTCGAGGGAGTGCTGCGAGGCGTAGCAGGCGGGACGGCCCTCGGTGTCGGTGGCGTCGACGCCGGTAACCGAGCAGGTTTGTCGGCGCCGATGGCCTTCTTCCGTTTGTCGACTCCCATGTCGCCCGTCTCGAGTTCGGCACCGAAGTCCCCCTTGGTGCGGTCGGTGCCGACACGGTGCGCCGGCGTCGAAGGTGTTGAAGGCCTCGATCCGACTAGCGCCACTTTCAGTTTCGGTTTCGTAGGAACCTGAGCAGCTTTCGGTTTCGGTTTCGTGGAAGGGAAACCAGCTGGCTTAAGCGGTAATGGCTGCCGCTGAACGTCCGAGGCCGGGCCCGAGGGCGGGGCCGAAGGACTGCGTGATAGGTCTCGGGTAAGGCCCGAAGGCGATCCCTCGACCGGAGCCATAGTCTGTGGCACTGGTGAATTCTCGGTTTGAACAGGTAGGCCTTGTTCATCATCGGAGCTACTCTCTTCGGCCCCTAAGGCCTCCTCGTCGTCTCCTACCTCGGTGTCGTCTTCACCTCTGTGGAAGAGTGACTCGTCGGCCTCGTCCGATCCGGGTTCTTGGTCGGAAACGGGACTGGAGGGTAAGACTTCTACTTCTTCGACGTCGTCCGCGTCGTCGAAGATGTCAGCTGGGGCCGGTGCCGCGTGCTGCGCTTCGAGCCTCGCCGCTCGACGATTCCGCAGAGTCTTCTTTGAACGGAACCGGGCACAGGCCATACATGTCGACTCGTCGTGGTCCGGCGAAAGGCATTTGTTGCACACCGGATGGACGTCGATGTGTGGGTACTTCGCATTACATACCGGACACCTTTTGAATGGCGTCCTCGATTCCATCGTCGAAGTAGTTGATGGACAGGTAAATGCGAACAAAGTCGGTGCTGAAAATTAGTAAACTAACAGAGAGTATCGAAAACCGATCGATAAACAGTACCGACGCGAACTAAAGGCCTTGTGGCCTCGACAAAATTTTTTCCTAACTTGAGCTAAGATAGCACATCCGAACCCAATGGCGGAAAAAAACAATCTGAGGATGGAGAGGATGCCCATGCGCACTGTAGTCCAGGGGAGGAGTCACCTATCCAAGGATACTTCGAAGACTCTTCCAGGACAACAACGTGCAAACATCCGGACCCAACACTAGGCGGCGATCTATGCACAGATATGAATTCAGCAGCCCACATGCCTCGAACTTGTTGTTATTACATATTCCTAATTAGATCTCACCATTAGCTGTTTGTTGTCAAAGACATATGGTGTAATATACTGTTGGGAGTGGCCCTTTGTGCAGGGCCACCCCCAAACCTTTTGCCTTCCTCTTCCACTTTTTGCAAATTCGTTTTTTTGGGCTTTAGGACTCTGTCCACTTTACCACTGCTAACCAGTGCTAGAGTGCTTGTGCTCTCTCCTTAAAACATGGTGAAATCGGTGTATACCCAACTGGCATATTCAATTTACCTATAAGTGCCTAGTAGAGTGCGCTACATGTGCTCAGGGCCTGTAAATTAAATGCTGCTAGTGGGTCTGCAGAACGGATTGCGCCACCCACTTAAGTAGCCCTTTAAACATGTCTCAGGCCTGCCATTGCAGAGCCTGTGTGGGCAGTTTTAAACTGCTATGTCGACCTGGAAAGATAAACTTCTTGTCAGGTCCAAACCTTCTTTTCTAATACATACAAGTCACCCCTAGGGTAGGCCCTGGACAGCCCAGATTGAAGGGAGCTATCATTTAAAAAGTAGGACATGTCCTTTTAAGCTCCATATGTCCTGGTAGTGAAAAATTCTTACATTTGTTTTTCACTACTGCAAGGTCCCACTCTCCCATAGGATAACATTGGGGATACCTTTTTTTTTAGGGTTATTTCGAAATGGTAAGATTTGGCTTTTTAATCTTACAACGTGTATCATGGTTTTATGAGAACCCTTGCCATTATGTCCACTGCCCTTGCAGCAACATGGCCATCTTGTAGAATCGGCTTAGAAAACTCTCTTTATCATGGTTAGCCACAAAAGACACATTTTCTACTATAGTGGTTTCAAAAGGTTGCTAAGGTTAAGCAACCATCCTAAGTAAGGTTCAAATATTATTCAATCTGCACCCCGTTGTCTGTCTATGCACTGGATATCGTACAATGGTTCTTTTCCCATGTTCTAAAAATGTATTTGCACTGTTACTGGCACATGGTTATTATGGTGATAGATCTCATGTTTATCATTCAAAACTTTTTGAATCAGAGAGTTACTAATCTACACGTCATCTACTTGGGTAACTTTGATGGAAGTGGCAAAAGGAGTTGGCCTAACATGTCGACCTCAAATCTGGGGAACTGGGTTCCAGTCTCGGCAATGACGCTGAACATTCTGTGATTCTGGGCAAATCACTTAATCTCCCCGTGCCTAACAAAAGTGAATGTGTCCCCTCATGTAACGAAACTGGTGCTATGTAAAGCGCTCTGATACCCGATTCGGGTCAAGTTCGCGCTATATAAAACTCTGTTAAAAAAAAAAAAAGATGTATAGTCTTAGCCATGCTGGTCCTTCATTCACTGATGTTTGCTACAGAAGCATGTAGAAAACATGAAGGTAGGGGCACCGTTCTGACTTCGCTTGATCTAGAAAAAGCTTCTGACACCGTTGGTTAGGGATACCGAAGTAATGATCTTTGTACTGCAGATCTTAAAATGGGTGAGATTACTATATCACGCTCCCACGGCAAGCGTCAAGACTAACTCATTCTAAATAAGTGTAAGCAGGTGCTTGAAAGGGGTGCGAGAGAGGCGTGCCCACTGCCCCAGTTACTACTTGTTTTAGCCATAGGGAAGCTTGCTGCAAGCTACCTATACAGCTACATGATTAAGGTCTACTCACAATAAGTAAAGAGAAAAGAGGAGAGTGTTACTAACCCAAGTATGCTTACTAAAAGCCCAATCATTATTTTTAGTAATCTGTGGTGTAATGTTGCATCAACAAGCGCCTGGGATATGCCCTCAAACTCAGAAATTGCTAAATCAAAGGAATGCTTGCAGTGCTGACACAGTAAAAATTAGCACAATGCCTTCTTTATATTTGTACTCTCCTTGGTGCCTAGCAACTCACAAAGAAAACATTTATATTTTGTGTTTTGTAAGTAATACACCTTAAGCAATCAGAAATGTATACGCTGTCCGTGCTCAATAACAAAGGCTCATGGACAGTAGATAAGAACGTTACAACAACCGTGTTATATTTCAAATGCGGTAATGTTATGTGTTCTATGTCGCAATGAATGTTCATCAAGGATGCTTTTCACAGCCAATGCGTGTTTTGCCCCCTTAATGCGCACAGACCTGGGGCTTTCTCAAGGACATGGACGATAATTCGAATGTTATTTAATTGATAAGAATAAGTAGGATGCTGAAAATTCTGTATCGATTCGGATAAGATTCATGAATGGAGATATAGGTTTTAAAACAGTTTGTAGGCCCTAATGTTATCAAAAAGAGAAGCTGGAATAATTTGAGGAAGCTGTAATTAAAAAAAACTGGGTGGGATTCCTGGATGAATTGTAATCTCAAAGACAATGAGGGCAATTACTGAAGTGACTGCCTGGAAAGTGGATTATACGATTGTACGCAGCCATGGCAGAAAACGCACCCACAATAGAATTTAAAGTTAAACAGTTACAGTTAAACATCTATCTGACAGGGAATGGTTAAGAGCTCGCAGATTGACAGCACGCACAGCCAGTAAGGCTACATTCAAGATGACACACTTCCTATGTAGAACATACATATCGGTGATGCTAAGAAAAACTGACAGCACAAGAGGAAACAAATGCCCCAAGTGCCACAAGAATTCTAAGGATTTCCTTCACATGGTGTGGATATGTCCAATTATAGCAGAAAACTGGAAGGGTGTATGTTGTGGTAGCGCGCATCTTCCCTCCTTCCATAAAGGTTTTATCTAAGAATTGGAAGTTAGAATGATGTGCTGATTCTATTAGAGAATCAGAAGGGTGCAGAGTAGATTCTAAAGAAGGGAGTTGGGAGACGACTGTTGGTGGATGAGGTGTAAATAAACTTACCTTCTCAATGTACGTGGTTGTTCCTGCTTCTCCGCCTCCTGGAGAACACTACATATGTGAACAGTTTGCATCCACTATTAAGAGTCCTGGACTTGTCTACTATTGCCATTTAAAAAGAAGCCTCCAACATTTAAAAGTAGATGGAGGATTTTCTTGAGTGGTCCACAGCTGAGGAAATGTGTATTACTTGTGTCAGGAAAGACTACAAAGTGTCTAAGGACCTAGAGGTGTGGAACTCTTTCTTCAAGAGATTATCTTCCCGAACAACAGACCTCGCTAAAAAAACTCACTGATGCAGGTATTAGATGAACAGCACAATTGAAAGGACACTGAAATGGGAAGAAAACACTCTGGGTAATGACCTCCCCCCCCCCCCAAACTAACAGCTCAATGTGTAGAATAAACATGTGTAGTTAGGGTTTGTAAAAATAGAAAAGTGCCACTAACTCAAACTCAATCGTCAACTGAGATAGTGAGTGTACGTTTTGGTTGAAGCTGCACTTTGTTCACAGTAAACCAACAAAAAACAATAAAATATGATTGAATTAAAAAATATAGACTTGCTAGTGATAATAACTTTTCCAAGTTCCAGAAGTCAAAGATGCTGCATTTAGTGCAGAATGGGGGTGGCCCAGATACAATTTCAATGAGTCAACCATGATTTCAAAAGCTTTTACAACCCAAAATCCTTCCATCTGGTGTGCCCCGATTTTTATTTTCCACTCTTTTATAATGTCTGCTAAAATGTAACATTTCAAATAGGACACAGGCCCTTGAACATCAAAGGATATTTCTCTGCAAAAATAGAATACTGAAACTGCTGGTAATGCACGACAAAAAGCATTTTATTGATAATTAACTGGAAAAAATAAAGTATTTTGAGAAATACACTTTTTTTTAACAGATTAGATGGCAAAGAAAATGGAAATATCTGAATAAGTTAGAAGACAAAATAAAGCCACTGTGGAAATTTTCAGTGATTTGCAAACATCTTGTTGCCGAAATTTGAAGAATCAAAAATATGATTTAGGAGCAGGCTCTTCTCCAGCAGTGTGAAGAACTCTTTCAATGTGCATCTTGTAAAGGCTATTGACAACAAGCCAGTGGACAGTAAAGAAACTTTCTCTGATTATCTGCTTTACAAAAATATCTTTCCATTCAGTGACACAACGTTGGACTTCTGCCAAGTAACACAATAATACCCTGCCAATGGAAAATTCCACTAAATATGGATTAAACATACTCAAAGACAAATAATTGTGCTTTCCAAGCTGTGAAAGTTCTCAAGAAAACAGAGCATCTTGGTAAGTATTTGAAAATACACTTGATGTGAATAATCAGTCATTGCAAAAATGATAGTGCACATAATTAGTCTTAAATTTCTCATAGTCCGATGTCAGAAAACGTTTTTCAAGTCACTGAGTACAAAAAACAACAGCTAAATCTATACATAACAGCAACAACATTAAACAGTAACACACCCAAAGAGTGACTTCTACACAGGATGGCTTACTAATGTGCAAAGCACGCAATATTTTTTTTTACCTTTTCTTATAGAAAATATAATTCCCTAGTAAACAGCATCGTAGACATGGTTCGGTTTTGATTTGAATAGGTCCATTAGAGTTTAATGCAAACCATCTTAAAATCGCCAACGTAGGCTGGCAAGGGTTCTGTAGCATCCAATGAGATTGCTTTAACCAACCTTTCAATTGGCATAAAAAATAAATATCATTAGAGCATACTTTCAGTTTTACTTTAAAGAACACTCCAGAAGTCAGGAGCCATGGCATCACTCCTAGATCTGTAATAGTTACTGCTTTACAAAACCACTGTGGTAATGTGTATGCATGTCGGTGGCTTGGAAATGTGAGGTGGGAATGTAAGGAAAATAAAAAACAGAATCACAGATATAATTTCAGTTAAACATTGCAGTGCTTTAGGGCGTTAAGAAAGGTGCCTTTACCACTGTGAATAGTTACTCTTAAAAGGGCATCCTACTTTGCTGCTACTCTTGTAATACTTCAGCAAAAATGCTGTTTGTTTGGTGTCGGCTCTACATAGTTCACAATGGATAAAGTGTTTAAACAGATACATTCACCATAAAATCTCCAGGAGTCTTTTCAGGTGTTTGCACATATAGTGACTGTTTGCACACAAGAGGAGTAAGCTTATTGCTAAAGATAGGAAAACAATAGCGCTGAGAAAGCATTAATAAATGCATTCACTAAAATCGAATAATTGAAGCAAAATTCCTCTGTCCGATTGTGCAAAGGAACATAGCTCCACCTCACAAACGTGTAAAACCTTCACCTCATTGAAAAGAAAAATAAAGAAGCTATTTTTTTTTTATATCCCTACAAAATCCTTCTGCTTGCAATAAAAAGTTTCAGACACATCTTACACTCTTCCCTTCAAATATCGGTAAAGCAAACTAATGGAAGACAGTTTGCCTCCAGCGTTTATCAAGTAAGAAAGGCCACAGCGACTCCTTGATCCCGATCTGGAATGGTGTGCGTTGTCCAATGCCAAGGTTTTCTAGCTTTGAACAGTCGAGTCTGGCGTTCAATGGACGGGGTATAGTGGCTGCAGGTGCATCTGTGATCTAAGGGAAGACACAAGAGCAGCAAGAACATTACATAGTGACTTGCTTGTAGTAGTTTAAAGGTCAAACACACATCCAGTGGAAAAGATCAAAGGAAACACTCTTAAAAGTCAGAAAATGCAAAGCCCCGTGTGTAATTCTGTGACAAACTAGTGTGTGTTTACTTGGCTAGTTCTGAAGTTTATCAAACTTGGGAAACTAGTGAAAGGAATCATAACCCTAATTTAGCTTTAGGCCCTAATCATTCTGTTCATTATTCAGTTTTAGCTGTCTCTCACCCAGACACTGTGAAGCATTATTATCGTGTAAAGAAGGACATTTTGTATGAGGCCGTTTAAATGTGTGGTTAAAGTGCATGTATAAGTTGCGCATTCATCTGGTAATAATCTACAGCCTGCTTTGTAAAAAAAAAAGGGTTAGATTCGGTCTGACTTTTAAGTGTTTTTTTCCTCCTATTGTTTCTTTCTTGGAACGTTCGTGATTTGAATATTTTGCAGGAAATTCAGAGCAGCAGAGGATGTTCCAAACATAGATCTGTATAGGTAGCGTGACTGCTAGAGTCACAAAAACAGGAAAGCTGCACTTTGCGGAAATGTGAGCAGACTGGGTGGGACAGAACAGAAAAGCAGGAAGCTTTTTTCTATTGTTATTACTGTATTGAAGTTATGGCTGTTGGCAAACATATCGTTGCCCGTTGAGACGAAAGATCTGTTTTTAGGACGACAGAGGTTCTGGGGGATGTCTGCAGCGGCTAGACAAGGTAGGAAAAAAGGGCGATCGTTGATTCCTTGTGTATTGATCTACAACTGTTACAAACAGAGACGTGTATTTCGTTAATCCTGGCAGACCTTTGGGGTTGGGTGGGAGAGAGAGACAGAGGAGAGAGAGAGAGAGAGAGAGAGAGAGGCAGGAGAGAGAGAGGAGAGAAAGAGAAAGAGAAAGAGAAAGAGAGAAAGAGAGAGAAAGAGAGAGAAAGAGAGAGAAAGAGAGAGAAAGAGAGAGAAAGAGAGAGAGAGAGAGAGAGAGAGAGAGAAAGAGAGAGAAAGAGAGAGAAAGAGAGAGAGAGAGAGAGAGAGAGAAAGAGAAAGAGAGAAAGAGACAGAGAGAGAAAGAGAGAAAGAGAGAAAGAGAGAAAGAGAGAAAGAGAGAAAGAGAGAAAGAGAGAAAGAGAGAAAGAGAGAAAGAGAGAAAGAGAAAGAGAAAGAGAAAGAGAAAGAGAAAGAGAAAGAGACAGAGAGAGAGAGAGAGAGAGAGAGAGAGAGAGAGAGAGAGAGAGAGAGAGAGAGAGAGAGAGAGAGAGAGAAAGAGAGAGAGAGAGAGAGAGATAAGTGTGCTTTATTGATCCAGACAGACCCTTTATTAGGAATCATCAGAGAAATAGATGTGTATTTAGTTAAACTTGGCTGACTGTTTTTTCCTTTTGGAATTATTAGAGAAATAGGAATTCTATAAGAGGTCCCAACTGTTTTTTTTAGTGTTAACTCCATTAGGACAGGAGCCTTTAAGAATAGTAAGAGGTGGGTCTACCAGGATACCAGGTAGATGTATCCCGTGTAATTTAGTTCTATCTGATTTGAGTGTAGGTGTGTTGTGTGAAACTCTTGTAAGTCTCCCACAACTTGCTTATTTTGGGATAACTGAAGACGAGGCTAAACAAAAGAGAGCAGTCTGTCTTATAGTCCACAAGTATTTTCCCCACGAACAGGAATAGTACGATATTCCGGTAGAGTAAAGGAAAAAATTGTGAGGTCATGCCTTTCTTTAAGAAATCTTCCTTTGGGGAGGCAGGGAGAGAATGGGACTCCTTTAGGCCACATTATTTCCACATTTCTAACAGCATCTGATATTATAAAAATACATTGTTGAGAAAGGCCAGAAGGTACAAAGACTTCCCTGGTTCCATGGCCCCATATGGCTCTTTTGATAATACAGTGATTGCCCATGTAATATCGTATATCTTAGGGGCATATAAAGGTGATAAAAGAACAAAAAGATTAGCATCATTAGACACGTGGAAGATATTCAGTCAGGATTCCCATGTGGAATCCACAGCACCACTCCGACATATTCTGAGATAATTAACCTCTTCTGTGCCCATGACGAGATAGTCTCGTCATGGAGCACGGTCGCGCTGTGCCCATGACGAGACTATGTCGTCATGAACCCCACCCACTAATGCAACGCCCGGCACAGGAGGGGGAAAGGGCGTGGCACTGAAGGGGTTAAAGGGCCCTTATGTCGAAAGGGTATGTATCCATCATTGTTAGTGGAAGATAAGGAATCCACTACCCCAGTAGACTCCATGGACGCTGATGTTCCAGCTGTAGGTTACAAAGACCCAGCTTTAATAGCCCTGACTGACATAGACAAAATTACACCAAAGGTTGCTGACTTGTTAAACATGAGGGAGGTTGATCTTGCTCAAACAATTAATAAAGATTCTCTTAAACCTGAAAAGGTATATGAGGGAACAGTGTCCCTAACAGGAGACATTTCAGTAAAATTAAAACAAGACAATAATAATCCACCTTGGATACGAGGGGCTTCTCTGGTGAAGTACAGTGCATTCCGTACACAACATATGTGCCCATAGAGGTGGCAGGAGTGCAAACCCAGGAGTGTCTCCTTTACTCCCAAACTCACCAGCAAATTTATTAGGAAGGGATATTATGTCTAAATTAAACATGACAATAAGGTTTTCTTCCTGCTAAGAATACCAGAGAAAAATGTGGTTGGATGGGCTGAGCCAATGCATTATAAATTGCTAGCAGATTCAGTACTTAAGGTTCTGAAGACTGAGGAAATACATTTAGGGAGATGGATGGAATTGCCACCTAGACTAATTTTCTGGATGCAAGTTAGTGGTGACGAACTGGGACAGGTGAATACCCTTTACCTTGAGTGCATGGAAATAACAAGTAGGTGGTGCGCCTTGGTGGCATCAGATGATGATAGAGGAATTGGAAGGTCTTGATTTTTCTTATGCCTGGTCTGAGACCACGAGACATTTCTGAGTCAGAATTATTTTCAGACGATCCCACCAAGACTGAGATAGTTTACACACACCGCACTCTTGTTAGTGCATGTTTACCGAGCACAGACCATGTTACCTGATGTGCCATCCCCCTCCCATGATATTGAAGTGCTTGAAGCTGTCCCGCCTTGACTCTGGACATCAGCTCTAGATAAGGTAGGACTGATACTATCTGTTGAACCATTCAAGATAAAGTTGAAGCCAGGTGCACAATTGCCCCGTGTAAAATAGTATCCGCTGTGCAAAGAAGCAATAGAAGGAGTTAGAGGTACAATATAAAGACTGAAGGATCAGGGAGTCCTGTATTCCTGTTCATCACCATGTAATGTCACAATTTATCCTGTAAAAAAAGCTACAGATAATACTTGGGAGGATGGTACAGGATTTCGCCCCCTTAATGCCATAGTATTAGCAGAGCACCCCATAGTGCCAGACCCATCTGTGATATTGACTAATATACCAAGTGACAGCAAATGGTTTTCTGTGGTGGATCTACAGAATGGTTTTTTTTAGCATACCTTTACATCCGGACAGTCACTATTTGACAGCCTTCAATTTTGATGAGGAACATCTGGTATACTCTAGACTCCAACAAGGCTATTGTGAGTCTCCATCTGTGTTCAATAGTGTTGAGACGAATTGTTAAATTTCCGGTCAGACAGTACAGTCTTGCAATATGTAGATGCTCTACTAATATGTAGTAAGAGAGAATATGAATGTGATTTGAACATTGTCAATCTCTTAACGCTACTTGCTACTAAGGGATACAAAGTGGACAGGAAAAAATTACAGTTTGTACACAGGAAGTGCTATATTTGGGCCAAGTAGGATTTGCAGAAGGCAAAAAGATAGCAGGTTCTAGAACACAAATTATAAGTGATCAACTTCAGCCCAAGACAGTAAGAGAAATGCAAAAACGTTTACGTCTTTGTAATTTTATTAGTCAGAGGGTATTTGATTATGCTACCATCATACGGCCACTGTTATATGTAATGAAGCAAACTAAAGCTAACAACACAGACATACAGTGGACGGATGACAGTGTAAGTGCATTTCAGGCACTGAAAGAAGCAATTGCTTCAGCCCTAGTGCTAAAAAATCCAGACTACACAAAGATTTTTACTGTTGCCACAGAGGATTCCATAATATCAGTCCTTACTCAAAAATACCCGGTAGTTCACAAACCTGTCGCCTATTTTAGTGGGCTATTAGATCCAGTAATGAAAGGTCACTTTCTTTGTGAGCGAGCGCTTGCAGCAACTTTTGTTGTAGAAAAGAGAAGAGTAGTAATATTACGGCAGGATACCCATAAAGCTGTATGTTGAGCACTCTCCATTTGCTGGGCTGCAGAAAAGTAAAAGTACACTGACCACTCAAAGAGCGACACGTTATGAAGTAATACTGGCAAACCCTTCGATCTGCATTGAGCGAGTACACACAGTCAATGTCCTGCAACTTTTTTAATGCACCCACTAGAGCCCACTGATCATGACTGTAGTGTAACACTGGAGAAAGATGATCAAGAGGCACATAAGGACCCCTTGTCTGTTTGCCGACAATTGTTTATTGATGGTTCCTGATAGATAGACAAGGGGGCAGGCAAAAGGCAGACAGGTGCAGCGGTTGTTGAGGCTATTGGTACATCTACAGATTATACCTTATACACATTGCACCTCTTACCCATGCCATCCCAAGACTCAGCCCAAGTGGCGGAGTTAAAAGCATTGATAAAGGCACTACAGGCTTGTTAGGGTCAGCCAGTAACGATATACACTGATTCAGTATATGTAGCTTCCACAGTTCACTCAGGACTGAAGAGATGGTAATGACAAGGATTTCTCAAATCTGATGCGACACCAGTAGCACACGAACATCTCTTAGCTGACCTTATTGCTGCATTACAAATTCCATGTCACGTAGCAGTGGTCAAGTGCCAGGTACATACAAAAGGAATAGATTTGGTGTCTAAGGGAAATGAAGTTGCTGATACAGCGGCAAAGGAAGATTCTTTATATGCAATGAAAACATGCAGTGTGCACACTTTAAATGCAGGTGATGAAGTTATGATAAAACACTATGAGAATATTTCTACAGAGGCTTTATTAGACATTCAAGATGCAGCACAACAACATGAGAAAGGTCTCTGGATATCAAGGTGGGGGAGTGACTGGATTTCCAGATCTCCTTTATAGATCAGCAACTTCAGGTTAAGTTATAATGCCCCAGTCTCTACTTGTAACAGCCCTTCGACAACTTCATTCACCAACACACAATTCTAAAAGAGTAATGATGGATGACTGAAACAAAAACTGGTTTATCCCTAATCTAGGATCATTAGTTGACATATTCCTAGCTTCGTGTGTGTTATCATTACTCTAATAAGAGATCACCAAAAATGCCTTCATCCTCTATTCCAAGACCAATAGGTCAGTTGATAGAGTTACACACAGACTTTGTAGATAAGATACAAAAATGTAACAGATATAGGTGCTTGTTAGTAGTGGTGTGTCCATTTTCACGATAGATTGAAGTAGGACACTGCTCCAGGTGTGATGCTGCCCAGTCAGCCAAATACCTGGTGAGAGAGGTCATACCGAGGTGGGGGGTTCCAGCGGCATTACTCAGCGATAATGGCAAACACTTTGCTAACACACTAATTCAGCAACTTACTAAACTACTAGGAGTGGAACACCAGTGTACCTCAGTTTAACACCCAGAGAGTTAAAGAATAGTGAAGATGATGAATGGCTTATTAAAAAGTAAAGTGTCAAAAATTTGTGACACATTGAAAAAGAATTGGCTTTATTGCCTTCCCCTTGCTCTGTATGCGTTAAGAAATGCCCCTTCAAAGGATAATCATTTAACCCCTCACCAAGTCGTAACAGGGAGGCATTCAAATTTTTCTTTTAAACAAAACCAAATGATTCATTCTAATACCAAGTCTGCATCAGAAAGTGTTTGTCAAGAAATGAATGCACACGGGAGCGCGCGGCGAAGCAAGATGGTCGACACGTGAAGAGCTCCGCTAGGTCGAGCCGGCTCGCAGACGAAGGGATCCTGTTCCAGCAGCGCTACTCCGCAAAAACGACCTATTTAGTCGGCGGAAGTAGCAAGGCTCACTATGGCAAGTTTTCAGACCGAAACGCGGTCTTTTTGTCATTTTATCAGCTGATCTTGTTTCTCTTCAGTTAGCGGCCGCCATTTTGATTCATTCCTACGCAGCGTTTCTCTTTCCTCATGCTGCAACGTTGTTTTCTGGTCACTTCTAGCTGCAATTTACTTCCAATATAGAGGAGGCTTTTTTCTTCAACCCACGCTATTTTCTATTGTGGTTTTTGCCTCACTCTCCTGCATGTTTTTTGCTCCTTGGTTCTCCTCAGTGCCTCCCATGTATTTTCTGGCTTCAGATACTCAAATAAATATGGAGAGGAGAGTTTTGCGAGCACTCGTCACATAATGTCCCCAGCTTGCACAGATTGTACAATCTAATTTTCTATTATTTGGTCGCTCTAATGCTGCTGGTTTTTTTTTTCGGTTTTTTTCCAATGATATCTCCCTATTCCTCTGGTGCGTGCTTCCAACACCTCACCTTTCAACACCTTTCATCGCCGCACCGTGTTGTGGAATTGACATTTCTTTATCTCACGGAGTGCTGGTGCTGCGTTACTCCTTTTTTCAGCACTTCTTCATTAATATTACTACTGTTCCTCCTGTTGTCTTCAATTTGCCTTCTCTTGCAATTTTTTTTGCTGTGTTATTTTCAACATGGACTCCACACATTCAAATAAACCTCATGGGACCTCTTCAGGAAGTCGAAAGGATCCTAATGCTTCGTCTGGTAAACGTACCAAAAAAGATCCACCTTCCCCATCTAAATCACCGCTGCCTCTTACTCTGGAGGACATCATGGAGGAACTTCGTCTCATTCGTCCCTTCATGACAGACACCGTCGCCACACTTTAGAGGCTGGATGACAAATGGTCTAGCCTTGATACGAGGCTCTCTGATGTAGAACAAAAGATCAGTGACACTCAAGATGTTGTTGCCAGAGTTAACACACTCACCAAGGAAGTCAGCAAGTTTAAAAGGGTCACGGAGGATTTGTAAAATTGTAATAGGCGCAACAACCTTCGCATATATGGTATTCCGGAAGGTTCTGAAGGGTCTGACATGATCCAATTTTTGAAAACTCAAGTTCTCCAAATTGTTGGCCTCCCAAAATCTTCGGACTTCAACATACAACGAGCTCATCGTCTAGGGCCAAAGATTACATCTCCTACATCTAAACCTAGAGGTATAATTGCCTACTTCCTCTTGTACTCCGACCGTATGACGATTCTCCAAGCTGCTAAGCAACATAAGCAGATGATTTGGTCGGGGCATAATGTTTTTTTCACTCAAGATGTTTCTAAACCTACTGCTTCCCGTCGAAAGGAATTTCTAGACCTCAGACCGGCGTGGAGATCCATGAATGCACGTTATGGTTTAATCCATCCTTGTTTTTTCAAAGTGACCTATAAAGACAGAACTTTTAGTTTTGAAGATCCTGCAGACCTTCGGAAGTTCCTTCATGTTCTGTTAATGTCTTATTGTCGCGTCTTGTTTTAATTTAAATCCCATATGCAGAATGTAGCTTTCATGTTTCCTTTGGTCACCCTTTCTTATGTTTTGCAGGTTTTCCCCTATGCGGTCTTGTTGTTGAAGGTCTCCTTCCGTGTTGTCCTGGTGTTTGTATTGTGCATTCCATCCCGCTGCTGTTCTTCCCTAGGTGTTTGGTAAGTTCCCTTCACTTGTTCCATTTGGTTGCCTTTAGTCTTGGATTCTCCTTTCAATAGTTTTTTCATGTTATATGGTGACCTATCCTCTTCGGTATCTCTTCTTCGTGCGGTTGTCTTGCTCTTCGTTGCCCCCCTCCCACATTAATGTTTTTTGTTCAATTGTCCTTTGTGGCTAAAGCCCCTTGGCGTTTTGCCATCCTCCTTTTGATGTTTTCTTCTGGGGGATTTTGCCCCCCCTTTTCCTCTTCTATATCCTATTCTCTTTCCTCTCCCTTTTCTCCCTCTTTCCTTCCCTTCTGTTTCTTGATCCCTTCTTCCTTATCCCTCTCATCTCTATTTTTTGGCAACATCTAGATTATCTACTTCACTCTACATTTTCCTTTTTCTTATTTCAGCCTATGGTACTCTAATGTTCTCCTAATCTATTCCCGTCTCCACTGCTGTGGTGGTCACATGCTTTAGCTTCTTCTCTTCACGCTCTTCCTTGTTATCAATATTTATCCAATCTCTCTCTTCTTTTTTTCTCTCTTTTTCTACTCTGCTTTGAATTCTCTACCTCCATTTGCTTACTCCTATTTTACTTCCAGAGATGAATGGTCTTCGAGTCATTTCTTGGAATGTTAAAGGTATTCGAAATCCTGTTAAAAAGCAACGTGTTTTATCTCATTTAGTGAGACTAAAATGTCATGTTGCATTGTTACAAGAAACTCACCTCAATTCACAAGATTTGTCTTCCTTACGTAAACAATGGGTTGGGGAAGCCTTTTGCTCCCCGGCAGTGACCAACAAAAATGGTGTTATTATTCTGTTTCATAAATCGTTGACTGTTCAGTTACATAATGAGCTTCATGATAACTGTGGTAGATGGTTGTTTTTAGATATCACAGTTAATACAACATTTTCCTTTTGCAATGTTTATGGCCCTAATGGTGTAGATTTAACTTTTTGAAATGACTTCTCCAAGCTTCTTTCTTCACTGCGACTGATGATTTAATTGTAGATGGTGACTGTAACCAACTCATGGATCCCTTTCTAGACCAGAAATCACACACCAGATATGTTCCTAATAAGATGCAAAAGTATTTTTTTAAAGCCATCTCTTCTAGAGGTCTCATAGATTCATGAAGACTATCTCACCCTGACACTCTAGAATTTTCCTTTTTTCTCCAGTACACGCATCACATTCCCGTATTGACTATATTTTTCTCACTCAAAATGCCCTCCAATTTATGACTAACTCAGAAATAGGTTCCATTCTTATCTCTGATCACACCCCTGTTATAATAGACATGGATTATCCCTCACCTACTCCCACCTCTCGGTGCTGGCGCTTTAATAATACTCTCCTCCTAGATTCACAGTTTACTGAACAATTCACGCCTTTTATGGGGGAATTCTTCAAAACTAATATTCACTCTACTTCTCAATTTCATTTTATTTGGGATGCGTTCAAGGCTGCTGCCAGAGGATTTATTATTGATTTTGTATCCCGAAAGAGGAAAAAAGCCCTATCACAGTCATCTCAACTTGTTAAACAAATTAAAGACCTAGAACATCTTTACTTCACCACGAACTCCTCAGACACACTCTCTTCTCTCATTAAGGTGAAAATGCAATATAACAAACACTCTTGGGACTATGCATGTAATAATCTTCTCAAATTTCATGCCAAACTGTATGGGGGACGCAACAAGGCGGGCAAATCCCTAGCTAATTATCTCAAAATCAAAAAACTAAAATAATAACCATTATTGATTCACATGGAAATCGTCAGCATACTGATGATAAAATCCTTGACTGTTTTGTCCAATATGATTCTTCCCTCTATACTCCTGAGTCAGATCCCTCTCCTGCACAAATTGACTCTTTCTTTCAGTCTATTCCTAGATCCTCTGATAATTTTACAGATCTTTCTTCCCTAGATGCTCCCATCTCAGAAAAGGAATTACTCAATGCCATCACTCTTCTACCCAAAGACAAAACACCAGGCCCGGATGGCTTTACAGTTAATTTCTATCTTCACTTTAAGGACATCCTATTACCGCATTTACTGTCATTGATTAACCATTTTCTCGCCCAGTGAGAATCCAAAGGTTCCTTTGCGCAGGCAATGTTATGTTTAATTCCTAAAAAAGATAAAGATCCCTCCCTATGTAAAAATTACCGACCTATTTCCTTAATTAACACTGATTGTAAAATGTATGCTACAGTTTTGGCCTCTCGCATTAATAAAGTCATTCCTAACCTTACTAACATCTACCAATCTGGGTTTGTTAAAGGTAGGTCCATTACTGACAATTCCAGAACCCTTCTCAACATCATTCACCTTGCCTCAAAGATGGATTCCCCAATCGCCGCGATTACACTGGATGCTGATAAACCGTTTAACAGAGTTAGCTGGGATTTCAAGTTTGGTTCTTTGAGGTGGCATGGCTTTAGCCCTTCCATTATTCAATATATTCAACTGTTATACTCTGCCCCCTCTACCTTTATCTGGGTTAATGTCTCTCAGTCTCACTATTTCTCTTTGCATAGAGGTACCAGACAAGGTTGTCCTCTCTCCCCTCTTTTCATTCTTGCATTAGAACCCCTTCTTAGAAAAAATTCGACGTTCCCATATTATACCGGCTTCACATTTCAGAACATTGATATTAAGTTAACTGCTTATGCA
The DNA here is from genome assembly GCF_964204655.1 of Triturus cristatus. NCBI lineage: Eukaryota > Metazoa > Chordata > Amphibia > Caudata > Salamandridae > Triturus > Triturus cristatus. The sequence continues at coordinate 887,087,891 of NC_140590.1, read as the reverse complement.
GATGATATTTTACTTTATATCTCTAATCCAACCACTTCTTTACCTTCACTCTTCTCTTTATTACAAGAATACTCCCTGGTCTCTGGTCACAAACTTAATATAGACAAATCTGAGGTTTTACCGCTTAACAAATTTTGCCTTCCTCACATGTTTCATGGTTCTGGATTCAAATGGAATTCTGGAAATATTAAATGGTTAGGTATTCTTTATGCTAACACCATTAGAGAAACCATTATTCTTAATCATAAAGATATACTTAAAAAGCTCTCTTCACTTATAGATAGTTGGTCTCCCCTTTTTTTATCTTTGTGGGGAGGCTGGCAACTATTAAAATGATGCTTCTTCCTATTGTTAACTTTTATCTCTCAATGCTTCCAATTTCCCTACCACTATACTTTTTTAAAACGATAAATCGCATTTTAAAAACATCCCTATGGAATAATCGCAAAGCTAGGATTTCTCTCTCTCGTCTCCAACAACCCAAAGATTTAGGTGGAGTCAATTTTCCCAACCTCACTCGGTTCCACTCTGCTTTTACTTTAAAGCAAATTTGGCCTTTTTGATCTGATTCGTCTGATCCTCCCCTAACAGCCTGGAGCTCAATAGAACTTGCGCAACTTTCGCCTTTCTCATTTCTTACGGCTGCTCGCTTATCTCAACCTCCGCAGCGTTTTCTCACTCCCCTATTTAAACACTCCAAAGCACTTGCTCTCTCACTGTTTCCTCCCTTTCACAATCAGTTTTTCATTCCTTAACTCCAATTTGGTATAACAAATCCTTAAAGATAAATAATAGAGCACTTTTTGGGAAAGAATGGATTGACAAAGTCATCATTACTTACGATCACTTATTTAAAGACAATTCCTTGAGAGATTTTTCCGACATTTGTGCTTCTTTTCACCTCTCTTCCCAGTATCCCTTGCTTATAAATTCCCTAGCCTTTATTATCTCCCAAACTACTTCCCTTACCACTACTGACACAATTCTTCCCCCTCTACCAGACTTTTCTACTCCTCTCAAAGCTGCTGCCATCTACAAATTACTTTCCCGTCCCCTTGCTGAGAGACTCAAATCTAAACTTGAACTCTCATGGGAAAAGGATTTAGCTCAATAATTTCCCCTTCAGGTTTGGGACTCCTTATGGTCTAAGCTACACACTATCTCCCGCTCTGCCAGTACCACACAGACTTTATACTTTTTTTACAACAGACTTTTTTTTACTCCTTCTGATCTACATCATTTTAAATTAATCATCTCAAAAAAATGCTGGTCTTGCTCTTATGCGGATATGGATTTTTTTCATGTTTTTTCACTGCCCGTTGGTTTAATCCCTTTGCTCTCGTATTTGGTTAAAATTAAACGATATATTAGCTACTGACCGTCCCTTTGAGATTGTCCATATCTTTTTGGGTGGTGCCTCACCTATATGGAATGTTCAATGTAATGTACGTAAATTTATAGATTTGTATATAGCCATTTCCTTACAGATAATCACAACCAATTGGAAAGATACTTCAAAGATTTCCTACAATGCCTGGTGGAATTTATTATGCCATCACCATAGGCTTGATCGTGCCTTTGCTACCACTGTACCCCTTTTGATCAAAAAAGACTTGTTATGGTTGCCTTTAACTAATTTTCTCTCTAGAAATGTTCCTTAAATTTTTCTTGTTACCTGTATTCTTTTTCAATTATGCCCATTACTTAGTTTTTTGTACTTATATTAGTTTATGTTAACTCTATGATACTCACTTTGTATATTAGATTGCCTATTACCCTCCTTCCCTTCCTCTCTTTCCTTCTCTTCTTCTTGCTCTTCCCTGCCCACAAAACAAAATACCTTTAAAAGCTTTTTTCCCTAAGTACATTTCCTACTTCCTTTATGGCATTCTGTATATATTGTGAGAATTCAATTATCTTGCTTTATCTCACTGCCTGATGATTTTCTTTTTGTACTGATGTTTTACTTGGATTATCATTTTCAATAAAGCTTTCTAAACTAAAAAAAAAAAAAGACAAAAAAGAAATGAATGCATACATGCCTGCCTTAACAAAAGCTGTGCAAGTTTATTCTAAACAGGTTCAGCTGCAACAGGCCGACAGTACTGCTCCACCCCGGCCTTTGTCTTCAACAATAAGCATAGGTTCCTGAGTCTTCGTGCAAAATTTTGTGAGGACATGGATAGACCCCAAATTTCTAGGCCTCTGCCAAGAAACACAGCACGCCAATAATATCCACATTTGTAAAGCGCAAACAATCACCCGTAAGGGTCTCTAGGCGCTGGGGGCCGTCGGGAAGATTAAGCAATCTATTGCCCAGAGTCACATGGTGCTGGGCTAATCTGCCGCCGGCGCCAGGGATCGAACCGTGATCCCAGATTCCGGAGTCAGTCGCCCTGGGCGTGGCGCCATACCTCTTCCCTGCAGCAGCAAAACTGGAGGGGATGTGGAACTGGGTGCACGTAACAGACCTCATTCCATTTTCAGCCTCACTCCAGCAGAGAGGGGAGGAGGCAATGGTCCAAGAGTAAATGAGACAATGAAGAGACAGTTAAATCCTATTTCTCATATTATAATAATGAGCTCAGTGATTATGATAATTACTCTGATAATGTGCTATTGTATTATGTGCAGAAGACCCCACCCATAGGGAAGAAATATTATGCTTTCGCAGAACTGTTTTTGGTTAAATAGATATACATCATTTGCATGATTCTTCACTTGATAATTTGTGGTATAAAAAATGCATAATATAGAAACCAATAGACAAAATGATAGTAGTTATATACGTTCTCTTATTCCCCATGCCATAGAACCGCCATCTTTAGTGTATCCTAAAGAAGTGCCTGTTAATATAACAAACTGTTTATTGCATCTTTTCTTGAGTAGGATCAAAGCACAGGTACAGCCAACTCATGTTAGTAATGTGACTGCCCGAGTTAATACAACTAGATTTGATACAACCCCTGAATTTTTACAAATTCTGACAGAGATAATGAAAGAGAAATCCAGAATGAAGGGTGCAGGGCAGAAATATAGTTGTGTAAATTGGGAGGAAGTGGTATTGGAATTAGGTATTCTAGGAAGATCTAATCCATCATCCGCCTGTAGTAATTATTTTACCAAACCACTGCCCCCAGATTGTGCATCCAGGCCAGTATTAAGTATTGAAGCATCAGTATTTGGCAATAATAAATGGTTTACTGGAGCTAGGTCGACATGTAGAGCCGTATCTTTATTGAGTGGCACGGAAACAATTAGTACTTTGAGATTTGAAGATGTAAAAGCAAGTATGGGATGAAAACATACAGAGATATTTGATGGACTGGAACTAAACGTCATCCTATGCTAGCTGTGAAATTAATGAGATTCTCTCTTTGCTTTCAGGGAAATGGGATTGTTAAAGTGGGACGTAATCTCAACTGTGGCTCAACTATATACAATGCCGATATGCAGGGTGATACCTCCAGCCATATGGACTTTTTGCTGGCAGTGTGGCGCTCGAATATACACTGAACTACCCCCCCCCCCCCCCCCCCCACTGGAGTAGATTCTGCTCTCTGGTGACTCTGCACACCCAGTCTATGGTAATACCAGCAAAAGGAATACAAGATTTTCATTTGCATTCTATGAGTAACGCATCAACTTTGCCACATTATCAGAAAAGAAAAAGAATGGCTGAGCACCTCGGAACTTCAGTGTGGCAGGATGTGCCCGAAGAGTATAGGCTGTTTAATGACGCCACAAAATTTTTGGGGAGTCTGTTACCCATGTTTCAAGCAAAAGCAACTGCTCACTGGGTGCAAATTACCTGGTGGAAATTAATGAAGACCATTAATGCGATTGAAGATGGCTTTAATGCTATTAAAGAGGAACTGCTTTCAATCAGACTTACGGTAATGGAGCATAGTTATATATTGGACTTGATGACAGATCGGAAGGGGGGTGTGCAAGAAGATTGGTTCCGTATGCTGCACTTTCATACCAGCAAATTATGACGATAAAGGAAACCTGACTCAGGCCATATCGACTTTGCATAATTTGCATACACAATTAAAGAAAGAGGGGGTGCTCCAGATGAGTGATTCACTGGCTGGTTCGACTGGGTCCGTCCTGGATGTCAGGGGTTGTCTAAGGCATTGTTGCCTATAATAGTTCTGCTGCTATTGATGTCGCTAGAATTTCAAATTATCTTAGCATGTTGAAAGAGGGTTAGAGCTAAGGTGGGAGGTATGTTTCCTATAATAAAAAAATAAAGAGATGCAAAATATAAAAGTGGGAGAAATGTACAGGGCCAGTGAAGAAGTAGTTGAAGAATCGACTTGAGAGGGGAATGAAAGGACTGAAAACCCTAATTCAGCTTTAGGCCCTTATCATGCTGTTCATTATTCTGTTTTACCTGTATTTCACTCAGAAACTGCAAAGCATTATTATCATGTAAAGAAGCAAATTTTGGATGAGGCTGTTTAAACATGTGGTTAAAGTACAAGTTGCACATTTATCTGGTAATAATTAACAGCCTGCTTTGAAGAAAAGTCTAAATGCTGTCTGACTTTAAGTGTTTTCTCCTCCTATTGTGTGTGTCTGGGAACTTTCGTCACTTGAATATTTTGCAGGAAATTCAGAGCAGCAGAGGATGTTCCAAACTTAGATTTGTATAAGTAGCAGGACTGCTAAAGTCATGAAAACAGGAAAGCTGCACTTTGAGGAAATGTGTGCAGACTGGGTGGGACAGAACGGAAAAGTAGGAATCTTTTTCTATTGTTAATATTGTATTGAAGTTATGGTTGTTTGCCAAAAATAGTATTACAAGAATGGAGTCACAGCGTATGTTATTTGAGACTGACTTGTGCTTCTCTGTTGGTGCGGTCACTCTCCCAGCTGTTTCATTTTGTGAATAGAATAAACATGCTTGTCCTCCCTTTGTTGCAGAAGTGGTGATTAATGATTTTAGCTACATAAAGGACTTTTTCCCCAGACACTAGCGTACTAAGGAACACGATGTTAAGGAATACTTGATGTTAAGAAGCTGACTACCATCCTCTAAAATTAACATATCAGACTAACTAGAATCCCTAATCACAGGCATATATTTTGTTTTTAGTATACATGGGAAAACACACTGCCACCTTTGTAAGGGAGAGGAAGTGAGGGTCAATAGAATATTTAAAAGAGGGTAGCTACAAAGCAGAATTGTTTAGAGGCAAGTAACTTACACCGCGATCATGCACTGGACCTTCAAAAAAAAAATCTGCAAAGTAACTACCAGACAACATCTAACTCAAATCAAGTACGATTCAGACATATAAGCTAACTGAGCACATCTTTGCGACTGAATGGCTATTTCTGGAATCCACGCTGCCAATCACCCTTGGAAGTAAGCACATTGGTAGACTTAACCAAGTATATGATACAAAAGTTATGATGTTGTCTTATACTGAGTGTGAAAGGAGAACTCCAAGGAAAGCACCTTTTATTTTTGCATCTTTTTGGCGACTGTGCACTTTGTGCTTTGCATCATGCAAGACTGCTTTGAATGTAACACTAGATTCAAAAGCAACATGCTTGTTCCATCAATATATAAACTGTGGCCAGTCTTAAATAGAATAGAACAGTGAACCGCATCACGCATCAAATTAAATTTTCACCAACCACTTTTAAAACAAGGGGAAAAAAAGGAATAGTTCCTTACCTGTCGGTGTAGTTTTGCAGCTTGAAGAATTTTCTGGATTCACATGCTGTGCATTATTCCACCATCTAGTGGTTGGGTCTTTTTTAAATTTTTTGTGGTTGGTGGGTGTCGACATACCACCATTTTGTGTCCTTCCGTGACGTCGACGGGCTTCCTCAGGAATCTCCCACCTTTGGTCATCATCTTCTGATTTTTTTTTTTTTTTTGTCATCTCATCCTTCCTGGCGGAGGAGGATGGGTTTGCTAGTGAATCTAGAAAATTCTTCAAGCTGCAAAACTACACCGACAGGTAAGAAACTATTAGTTTTGCAGCGTGAATCTTTTCTGGATTCACATTACTTTGTAGCGGTTTGCTAGTCTTGTGGTGGCTGGGTGGAAGAAGAGAGTTGGTGTGTGAATAGATGATGTAAGATCTTTTGTCCCACTTGTGCTTCCTTACTCATTTGGATGTCCACACAGTAATGCTTTTTAAATGTGTGTATGGAAGACCAAGTTGCTGCGATGCAAATGTCCTGAATTGGAGTAACTGTAGCTGGCGTCTTTCTTGTTGAGTGAGCCCGTGGTGCTCCGTGTAATGTTTGACCTGCTTGTTTGTGACATAGCTGAATGGCTTGTGCAATCCATCTTGCGATGGTATTCTTGGTTACTGGTCTTCCCAAAAAGCTATTAGCAAAAGAGACAGAGAATTGTTTTGTCTTCCTGTATTCTTTGGTTCTTTCAATATAGTACATGACTTCTCTCCTAGCGTCAAGTGTATGCAGAGTTTTTTCTGCCTTTGTCTTTGGCTTTTGAAAGAAACTTGGAATTTATATTGTTTGATTTATGTGGAATTGTGATACCACCTTTAGGATAAAATGTGGATCTGTCCTCATGACCACTCTATCACTATGTATTTGGAAGTAGGGTTCCTGTAGTGTTAGAGCCTGTAGTTCACTAACTCAGCGTAGAGATGTGATTGCTACTAAGAAAGCTGTTTTTAGAGTGAGCATTTGTGGTGTTGCTTTATGTAGCAGTTCAGATGGTGCTTTCATCAATTGTGTCAGAACTATGTTCAGATTCCATGTGGGCGCTGGAACCATCTTTGGTGGTGCTATTCTTTTTGCTCCTTCTAGGAACCTTCTGACCACATGAGAAGTGAAGAAACTCTTCCCTGTTTCTCCTCTTGTGTATGCTACAATTGCTTTTAAGTGCACCCTTAGTGAAGTGTAGCTTAGGTTAGTCTGAAGCAAATAAGTCAAGTACTTTAGAACTGTTCTTTCCTTTGTAATTTTCTTAGTTAGATGTTTTTTAAGGCACCATTGTGTGCATCTTTTCCATTTTGCTTTATAACATTTTCTTGTCGTTGGTTTTCTTGCTTCTCTGAGAACAGCCATTGTACTTTCTGGCAGTTTGAGGTGTGCAAATTCTAAGTCCTCAGGAGCCATGCTGCTAAGCTTAAGCTCTCTTTTTCTGGGTGTAGCACCTTTTCGCTTTGCATTGTTAGTAGGTCTTGCCTCTTTGGTAATTTGTGCATTGTTCCTTGAGATATTTCCATTATCTTCGAAAACCAAGTTTGCCTGGCCCACAGTGGTGCAATGAGCATCATTGTCATGTGGCTGATTTTGCATTTTAGGATCACTTTGTGGAGTTGTGGGATCGGGGGAAAAGCGTAAGCAAATATCCCTGACCAGTCCTTCCATACGGCATTCCCTAGGGACTGATTGCACAGTTGCCTGGATGCAAAGCTTTCACATTTTGCATTGTGGGGTGTTGCAAATAAGTCTATTTGTGGAGTCCCCCATTTCCTGAAAATCTTAAGGAGTTCAGATTGATTCATTTCCCACTCTTGGGATGATGACGTCTGTCTGCTCAGTCTGTCCGCTTTGATATTGTCCTTCCCTGGTAAATGTATTGCTACTATGTCTATGTTCTTTGGATTGCCCATTCCCAAATTTCTTGGGTTGGAGTAGAGAGAGCTACGGACTGAGTTCCCCCTTGTTTGTTTATATAAAACATGGTTGTTGTGTTGTCTGTTTGAATCAACACCTTCTTGCTGTAGATTTTTTTCTGAAACGCTTTCAAAGCTAAGAACACTGTTTTCAACTCCAAAGAGTTTATGTGTTTCACTGCATCTTGGCATGTCCACAAACCTCGTACCTTGAGATTGTTCATATGCGCTTCCCACCCTTTTTGGGAAGCATCTGTTGTTATGGTTACTGTTGGGGTTGGTTGTGTGAAAGGTCTGCCCCGTAATATGTTTGTTTTGTTCCACCATGCCATCTCCTGATGAACTCTGTGCGTGACAACCACTAGATCCTCCCAATTCCCCATTGACTGTGACCACTGTTGTTGGAGCCATTCTTGAAATGGTCTCATGTGTAGACGGATGTTGGGAATTAAATAAATGCATGATGCCATCATTCCTAGTATTTTCCCCACTGTCCTCACTGTCAGATGTTGCCTCTTCTGGTAAAGAGGAGTCTACTTCAGTAAAGCTAATGTCCTCTTGTTGCTTGGGAACGCCTTCCCTAATACTGTGTTTAATTCTGCGCCTAGGAACACCCTTACTTGTTCTGGCGACAATTTTTTCCAATGAATTGAAAAACCCAGCCGAACTAGTGTCTGTATCACCTGTTGTATATGCTGATTGCAAAGATTGTATGAGCTTGCTCTTACCAACCAGTCATCCAGATACGGGTAGACATGAATTCCCTGTCTTCTTAGGAGTGCAGCTACTGTTGCTAGGCACTTTGTGAACACTCTTGGTGCTGATTTGAGTCCGAATGCTAGCACCTTGACAAGAGAGTGTGTCTTCTGGACCACAAACCTTAATAGGTTCTAGGGGGGGCGTGGCTTGCCGCAAGGCAAGATGGCCACAGCCTGAAACCACTCCGGGACCCGCCAATAAAATACTGCAGGAATACGCGTTAATCCACAAAAGCATACACCTGAGTTTGTGCGGGGGAATCCCTACCAGCCCAGGCGCTCGATAAAGGAACTTCTGGGGCATGGCCAAGATGGCGGCGAGGTAGGACACAGGATCGTGTCCCTCCGGCACCGCCAAGCTAAAGCATTATTATATCGCCTTTCTCCGGTGCCTTCTGACAACATACCGGGACCGGACGACCGAGCGGCACCAGTGGGTCGAATTTCCCCGCCAGAAACTCTGAGTTAACGGCCTCCCCGCTGCCGTGGGGTAGCGGCCTAGCGGAGCCGCAAGCGAGGGAAGCGGCGATCAGGTGCCAATTGGGAGCGGTGTGGCCTGGTTACGGCGCCCTGTGGCTCGGAGGCTGGCGGACGAACGGTGTGGACGGAGTGGTGGTTACCGGCTAGCGGATGAGTGGTGGCGGAGAAGAGCGGTACTGCTGCTGGCGCAGATTTTGTGCTCCTTCCCACCGCGGACCTCCGACAGGGCGCACAGGCCCGGCTGACAAACTGGCCTGCCTGCTGTGGTGGGAGGATTAGCAGACAAGCAGCGCGGAGAGGTCAGAGGTCCCCGATGAGCTGACCAGCATGGAGCGGCGGACTGACAATCCCTGAGGGCCGAGTCTCACGGCCGGGGGCGAGGGAGGTGCCGGACTCCACTTCGGTGTGGAAAAGAGGCCTACCTGACGAACTAGAGGAACGAGCAGGCACCAGGCGCTGTGCGGCGTGACCTGACGGGACTCTGCAGTCTGTGGGTCGGCGGATGGAGAGTGCTGTGGGAGCGGTGGGCTCGGCTGACCTGAACGGTTACCCGGCTGGAACAGCAGAGAGGCCGGAGCTACGGCCGCTGCTGGGGTGTCAACCAGGGGAGCAGAGCCGGCAGATCCGCTGTTGTGTGTGCCCGCCGACGCGGTGCCCCTGCGAGCCGCACGGGCCTGGCTGTGCTACTCGCCCGCCTAATGGTGAGCCCAGACTGCGGTGTGTGTGGATGAGACTCCTCTTGGGGCTGAGATCTGGGGAGGTCCATGGCGCTTGCTTGCCCTGAAGCCCTGGGCAGCTCCATCGGCGCATTAAACGAAAGGCGAACACACTGATCCACTGGGAAAAGAGAGAGGCTACGGGTCCCACAGACTCAGAACCCCATCTAGCACATACAGAACACTTGGAGCTGCCACTGCAGATCGTGATTACGGTGCGCACGGGCTGCTGGGCTACTGTGACATGGCGGCAGCGCGCAACAAGAGGGAGAAGACTTTGAAGGAGCTGCTCATGAAGCAGCAGGGGTCGGCCAGCATGGTTGGCGAGAAAAACCCAGATACGGCAGATAGCGACGACTCCCCTGCCACCAAGGCTTTCATGTTGAATCTCTTTGCTGCAATAAAAGCGGATATTCAGGAGCTTAGGGGCCAGCTCACAGTGGACCTCAGGTAGGTGGGGAGGGACGTGGAAGAAATCGGACAGCGTGTGGCCACGCTTGAGGAGCATGATGTCAACCTGGAAGAGGACCTCCCCAACTGCAGCAAGATATGCTGCGCCTCCAGGAGCAACACTGATCTTCAGGCACATGCTCGCCGCACAGCACGATGGCAACATCCATCCTAAAGCCTGATCAGGCCACAAGAGAAAAAGAAAGAGAGGCCGTGATCTCCTCACTGTCGCAACCGCCGGACCGTCCGGACACCCTGTGAGGTATACAACTGACTACTCGGTGATGGGTGCCTAGATGGGTGTGGGAGGGACAGGGACGATTGCCCTAGGAAGATTGTTGACAGCATCTCCGCGAGCGGGTGGGTACAAATCGAGCCCGCTATGGGCTGGGCGGCTGCTCGAGCCATGACCCCCTGAATTGTTTCTACCCTGACGGACTTTGGTCATGTTTTCCCTTTGGTATTTGTTTTGACAACGAGTTTCGCTTTTGGAGTTGGGCTTGTTGGGGTTTTTCGTTGGGGATCTCCGCACCAGTTAGCACGTAAGACTTGCCTCTGTAGGATAGCAAGAGAGCGCTAAATTCAAATTGAGCCTGGTAGATGAAATGCACCGGGTAGATATTTCACCACACTCTGCAGATGGGGAAAGACCTTAAGATAGTCAGCCTCAACGTTCGAGGCCTAAACAATCCAGTGAAGAGGGCAGCAGTACTATCCCTACTTGAAAACGCCGGGGGAAGACATATGTCTCCTTCAAGAGATGCATCTCCTCTCCAAAGACACCATACGTATGCGTGCTAGGCGCTTCCCACAACAGTTCTGGTCATTAGGCCAGTTCAAAAAGAATGGCGTGGCAATCCTGCTAGGGGCCCATTTCCCGGGTAAAGTCATAGCGAATGTCGCAGAAACAAAGGGGCGCTTATTAGCGATTTGAGTGCAATGGGGCGGGCTCCACCTCACCATAGCGTCCCTTTACGCTCCAAATACACACCAGGAACCCTTCATCCTCTCAGCCCTCACAGAAGTTCTCACATCTCCGGATGCCACAATCTTGGTGGGAGGGGACCTTAATCTTGTAATGGACACAGAGTTTGACAGGTCTGGATAGCGAACACATCAAACAGGGGCACTCTCTCAAAAGGCACAGGAGTGGTTGAGGGACATTGGGCTACACGATGTCTGGTGCATGCAGCACCCCGCGGAGCGGGATTACACATACTACTCCGCGTCCCACAAAACGTATGCGCGGCTAGATCACTTTCTGGCCTCTACATCCCTACTGCATTGCCTACACGCGGCCACGATAGAGCCCCGCTCTCTCTCGGATCACGCCCTTATCACTGTTCACGTCCCTGCACATCGATCGCAGGCGTTTCCCCCCGGATGGCGCCTGGGAGAGAATCTTTTACACTCTGAGGATACGGTACATCGAATCAAACAGACGATAGAAGACTACTTACTGTTCAACGATGTGGGTTCTACGACCTTATCGGCCGTATGGGAGGCTCTGAAACTAGCAACAAGGGGGGAATTCATTGCCATATCCGAGACAAATAACAAACTTCAGAAAGAGATGCACAGCGAACTTGAAAAAGAGGTAGGGCAACTCAAATCGATCCACAAACACACTGGGGCCCCAAGGGTGTGGAGGGAATTGGAGAACCGCAGATGCCTATTGAAACACCTAGACCTTGACAGGGCAGAACATGCAGTGCTGCGCCTCTGTCACAAATTCTACCTTAGCAGCGATAAATGTGGTAAGATGCTGACCCATAGACTACGAGCCAGAACGCACGCTACTCAGATCTAGTCGATAAAGGACCACACAGGGGAAGAGAGGAGTGCAGATGAACAGATAGTGGATGCCTTTCGCATGTTCTATACCACTCTATACACTGGGTAGGGCCCGCCGGCGCAGGATCCATGTGCTTACCTGAACAATTGTGAGATCTCACCTCTCCCCAAGACCTCTGGTTCAAATAGAGGAGGTGATCTCGGCTATCTCCAAATTGAAATTGGCAAATCACCTGGTCCCGACGGGTTCTCGGCCTTATTCTATAAGACCTTTTGCCGGGAGCTGGCTCCCTTTTTAACCAAACTGTTTAACTCTTTTTTAGAGACGGGGGAGGTAACACCCTCCATGTCGGAGGCGGCGATCTCCGTCATCCTTAAACCTGGGAAGGATTCACGGGAATGTGGATCCTACAGACCTATCTCCCTCCTTAATATAGACGTGAAAATGTTTGCGGGTATTTTAGCGTCAAGACTAAATCCACTCATGGCAGACTTAATAGACCCAGACCAATCCAGTTTTATTCCTACGCGACAAGCAGGGGACAACATCACGAAGCGGCTTTTCCACCTTATTGATAGCATACAGCGGTCCAGCAGGCAGGCATTTTTATTGTCTATAGACTCCAAGAAGGCATTCGACAGGGTGGAGTGGACTTATCTATTCGAGGCCCTGCGCTGCTACAGGTTTAGAGAGAATTTCATCAAATGGATTTGTGCATCTACTCTGCTCCCATGACATTCGTGAGGGTCAACGGTATCTTTTCCAATCTCTCGAGAGACCCAACTAGGGTGACCCCTATCTACGCTTTTATTCGCGCTCTATATGGAGCCTTTGGCTTAGTGTATAAGAGCGGACGAACGCATAGTGGGCTTGAAATTTGGGGCAGACGTCCATAAAATAAGTCTCTACGCTGACCATGTATTCCTCTCCCATACGCAGCTGCAGACAACACTACCCACCCTGCGTGCTGAACTCTCCACTTTCGGAAACGTGTCAGGGATTAAGATCAACCTTGGCAAATCCAATGTTCTGAAACTGGCGCTCCCCTCGGAACTGTTGGATCTCTTACAGTGGCAATTCCCGTTCCAATGGGCACAAAGTGACAGCCCCGACCATTGCCCGGACAGTTACGCTCAATTATATGACTTTACTGTACCAGACAAGCAAGGCACTGGACGCCTGGTCATGGTTGCGCCTAGCATGGTTCGGGAGGATTGCAGCTGTTAAAATGACAATCCTTCCACGCATTCTTTATATTTTTCAAATGTTCCCTATGTCTCCTCCACCTCTGGCGATAAAGCAATTGCAGACTCTCATTAATAAGTTTGTATGGGAGGGGAAAAAAACGCTTCTCTCACTCAATCAGATGGCATGCCCGGAGGCTCAGGGCGGAGTGGGTCTGCCCTCAATCGGAGGCTATTACCAGGCAGCTTGCCTCCGCTACCTGGTAGAATAGAAAAGGCCGTTGTCTAGCAAACACTGGAACTTCATGGACCAGTCCGTCGCTGGCGTGAAAATTTGGAGGAAATTGTGGTTACCTCGTAAACACAGGGCCTGGGTGTGAGAAAGTGGCTCTGTATATACTGTTCCCTAATAGGTACAGGGTGTACAGAGTCCACAGTCCCCCAGGGTTTGACAGAGGTTAAAGTTAGATATAACCTTACTCTCTAAAGTGGTAGCTTGGTCGAGCAGTAAGGCAGTATCAGAAGACAGTGTAAAGCATTTGTTGTACACACTCAGTCAGCAAATGGTCTTACGCACTCAAGAACTGAACTCTAGGCCAATGGTTTATATATAAAAAATATATGCTTGTTTTATTTTAGAACCAACACTTGGATTTAAAATATACTTTCTCAGAATGAGATGTTTCATATAAATACTTTTGCAATATGCAATTGACTTTTGTAAACAGTTACAAGTGGTTGCAATAGGCAACTCTATTTTAAACACAACAATGCATTGAGCTCAATGGTAAATTCAAGTTATTTGCAACAGATTACTTTTTATATAACTTTTGGAATTCCAGAACTGGATCCTAGATTCAGTCCTGGGTCAGTACTCAGAATCAAGTGATGAAAGTCGACTTAATTACTGTAATGATTTTTAAACAATATTTAGCTATTTTAAAAGTTGACACTTAGAAAATATTTCAATTCAAAGGATATTGACACTCCTGAGGCGGAAGCCGGGAGAGACGCTGTGTTTTAACAGAATTATATGTTGTGTATTTTATTGACCCTACCTGACTGTTCTCTCTGCTGGGCATTTTCCTCGGGAAACAGCACATTGAAGATTCCCACGCAGCGGATGTAAGCGCTGCTGCGGGTTGGCAAATTAGTCGCCGCCATCACCCCCAAGCCCACAGGCCACGCCCCTCCTCTCACCCTATAATGTGCACCTCTCGGACGCGCAGCGGACGAGCGCAGCGAGCGCGCCGTCAGCGCGCCTAAGGCAAGCCCGTCTGCGCCCGTCCGTGACCGGCCGGGGCCAGGGGCTCAACACCATGCCCATTTTGTTTCCTACCCCCCTAAAACATTATGTGCCCATCAAGGCCCTTGGGACTTGAATCAAGTTGCGCTGGACCACATCATAGAGGCCTCTCTACCACCCAACTTGCCCTCATCAACACGACCTTCCACTTGCACTAGTTCTTCCACTCTTCAAGTAAGTGACAGACCGACAATCTCTGCTTCCCTACTAAACACTCGGTCGGCAGTAAAACATCATCTCGACCTGTTCACTCTCCTGGACACTCAGAAACCTAACCTACTGTTCCTCACGGAAACCTGGTTTTGCCAGGACTCCCTGCCTAATCTGCTCGCTGCTCTGCCCTCTCTCACTATGCCCTTCGGGCCGACAGACCCCCCGGCAAAGCAGGAGGGGGAGTTACTTTGATCATCCGCTCAGATCTACATTTTCAACTACTACCCCACCCCCCAATCCCAGAAGTAGACTACTTAGTTGCACGCTCTAACTCCTTCCAGACACCTATCACATGTGACCTGATGTATCGACCTCCCAAAAATATGCCGCACTTTCTTCCAGGACTTGCTAGCTACATTAGCCGTCAACAACTCGGCAGTCCTGGTACTTGGTGACTTTAATTTCTGGCCATTCGACCCGGCAGAAGATGCCCCCTCCAAAGATTTCACGGAATCACTTCAAAGCTTGAATTTTATATCCCACATCCACACCCCCACCCATGTCCAGGGCCATTGGACCAAGTCTGGTCCCTCAACATCCCTATTCATGCTCCTACTGTTACCCCTTGTTTGTGGTCTGACTACCACTTAATCACCTTCTTCTAGGACTCTAGTCTGACCCCTAAACCCCCCCTGCCCAAGAACACCTGGGCTCGCAACTGGGGCAAAGTCGACATTCAACTGCTCTGTTCTTCTCTATTAGCCTCTAGCCCAGATATAGAGGACCAGGCCACACCGCTTCAGGCGGAAACCCTCAATAAATGGCTGTCTAATGCCTGCGACCAGGTGGCACCCCTAAGACGCATCAGAGTAAGACGTGCTCACGACGTCAACAAATGGTTCACCCCGGAACTTAAGGAGAAAAAATTGGCTACTCGCCGTGCAGAGCGTGCGTGGAGACGCACGTACTGCACTGCTACCAAATTATTGTACTCTTCCACCCAGGTTGAGTACAAGAAAGCCATCCTTGATGCCAAAATCTGTTATTTCTCGAATAAAATCCTCCGGGCAGAGAATCAACCCAGAGAAATTTTTGCCACAGTTTTCGAATTAGCCTCTTCAGACAGGACCACACCCAAGCCAGTACCTTCCCAGTCCCTGTGTGACTCTCTGAATAACTTTTTTATTACCAAAATTGCAGATATCAAGGCCAACATTTCTCCTCCCTCCCCAGCCTTCATCAACCCTGATGCCCCTCCGAACACCTCTCACCTTGACCTTATAGCCCCGCTGTCTAAAGATATCTTCCTTTCTTTACTCCCGTGCGTCAAATCTGGATCTCCTTCCGACATCTGCCCGGCTCACATCTTGCGAGACATCTTCCTTATTTGCCCTTCCCCCCCCCCTCACCTTTCTCAACGAAACCCTTAAGTCAGGCACTGTTCCTTCAAGCCACAAATCAGCCACCATCATTCCAATTTTGAAAAAACCAGGCGCAGTTCCAACAGCGCTAGTAAATTATCGGCCCATTTCTCTTCTCCCCTACCTGGCCAAAGTTCTCGAACGCTACATCACTAAAATCTTTAGCTCTTTCATCGAGGACATCGGCTACCTTTCACCATGCCAAGCAGGGTTCCGCCCCCTCCACTCCACCGAAAAAAGTAGTGGTCTCTGTTTTAGACACACTCAGAGACAAGATGCTAATCTTCCACAGGTACTGGTTCTTCTCGACTTATCAGCCGCCCTCGACACAGTGGACCACACCATCCTTCTTTCCCGTGTCGAGGCGGCTGATATTGGAGGATCTGCCCTTACTTGGCTCAGCTCATTCTTGAGCGACCGGTCACAGGCAGTCCATCTGGCGAATTTTTCCTCCGTGGCCCACAAAGTGCGATGCGGCGTCCCTCAGGGCTCTTTTCTTTCCCCCCTTCTTTTTAATTTGTACATTTTTCCGCTTATCTCTGCTTTACAGAGGATGGAGGTCACAGTTTTTAACTACGCCGATGACCTCCAGCTCATTTTTAACCTCTCTGATTCCCCTGATTCTATCCACAACTTCCAGTCGGTGATGGTCTTTATCAGGGATTGGATGAGCTTCAACCATCTTAAGCTCAACCCTGACAAGACTGAGCTTCTACTCACTGGCGGTAAACTCAACCCTTGGTCTCCCATTTTTTGGCCCCCCTCTTTCGGTCCCCCCCCCCTTCTCCCTCTCCCAAGACACTGGGGATCACCCTCAATCAACAACTCATCCTACACGCTCAGATCAGCACGGTGGTTTCTTGTTTCTTTATTTTGCGCACTATTCGAAAAATTTCACGATTTTTTTCTTTCTCAGCCCTTAAACTGATCTTGATGGCCATGGTTCTCTCCCGCCTAGATTATGGGAATGTCCTATACAACGGTGTCCCCGCGTACGCCATCCGGCGGCTCCAACTGGTGCAGAACAAAGCTGCCCGCCTAGTCTACGGCTTGCCCAAATCTCACCACACCTCTCCCCTTCTAAGATCCCTCCACTGGCTCCCCATTAGAGAAAGGGCCCTCTTTAAGATGGGATGCATTACGTTCCATGCCCTCGCGGGAACAGCCCCATCTTTCATCATATCTAAAATTGTACCCTATATCCCCAGCAGACAACTGCGATCTTCCTCTCAGTCCCTCCTGATGGTGCCCAGGTTCAAGAAGAGCAGAACGGGAGGCTCGAAGTTCTCCGTCCTTGCTCCGTATTTTTGGAATTCTCTACCTTTCCAAACGAGATCAACATCATCCTACCTGGAGTTCCGTAGCACCCTGAAAACCTATTTGTTTGCACAAGTTTTTAAAATCTAAACTGCTCCCCCCCCCCTCACTCAGGAACCACTCTCCTCAAAAGCGCCATGAAACCGCCTGGTGTACGAGCGCTCAACAAATACTTTTAAATTCAAATTCAAAGAAAACAGTCAATGATTCCCTATGGAAGAAAATTCAAGTTGCAGGTACAGTATGTTCTTGATACTTTTGTAATCCAGTACTGGGTGCCTAGACTCAGTACTGGGACCTTTATCCAAAACAGGTAAGTAATTACGTTTTCAGGTATTATACGGTTTTTGAAGAATATTTAAAGATTGCAGAAATCGACACTTAGAAGAAATTTCACAGAAAAACAGTCAATCACTTCCTATGGAAGAAAATTGGGTTACGGGTAAGTACAGTTTTAAGTATTTTTCAGAGTCAGTGCTGGGCACCAAGATCCAGCACTGGGAGCTCACCTAAGAGCAGGTAAGTCATTTCGTTTTCGTTACTCGGCTGATTTTTGGTGAATATTTTAAGATTTCAAAAGTCCACACAGAAGAAATTTCAGGAAAAAGCCAGTCAATGTTACCCTATGAGGAAAATAGAGTTATCGGTTTAAGGGTAAGTACTCGACTGGCAGAGTTGAGGTTCTGGGCATAGACTCAGGGATCCCCCAGGGTCAGGTAGGTACAGTTGGTTCACCCTCAGCGACTCTAGGGTGGCCGGGTGCAGAGTGAGTTAGGCCCAATGTTATCCTATGAGGGATAGGGGGGCCTTGGTTGGTGGCTGCTGACTGGCAAGCCACGCGGCTGTGGGAGCTGGGCTCCTGGTCACTTACTCAGGGCAAGTGGGGAAGTAGGTAGGTGTAGAGGTTTCACTGCCAGGGCCACTCGGGCAGCTGGGTGCAGGGTGCTTTTGAGCCTTCGGGCGCTCAATTGATTTCAACGGGAAATCTCCGGTTTGGAAAAAGATTGCAAGCTCGGGGACGAGGATTCTTCAGGTGCCACCATCACTTTGAGAGGTAAGTTGGGTAGATGGAGGATAGGTAGGTACCCCGGGATTGGGCACAGGGGGCCGTGGGGCGCCGCATGCAGGGGTGCCTTTTGGTGTCGGGAAATCTTACCCTCTGTTGATCGCGGTTGGGGGGCACCTTGTTCTGAGGCTGCAGGCTCCTTCAGGAGTGTCGATGGAGGTCCTTGGGTGCCGGAATCGGGGTCACAGTAGCCGTGGGGTCGTCCTCATGGTCTTTGTCCACTCCGGCACTGGCCAGGCTTGGCTGGTGCAGAGTGTGCTGGGTTCGCGGTTCCAGGCTGCTGCCAGGGATTAGAGGTAGGTTTTGAGTAGAGCCTCTACTCATGGGAGTCCCAGGGGCTTATAGCCAAAAGGTAGCCAGGTCCTCCGGGGTTTGTGAGGTTGCTGGCCACAAGAGATGCCGGGTTGGAGCAGGAGAAGGTTCGAGGGTCGACAGGCCGGGAGGGCTGGGGCCAAAGCAGTTGGTGTCTTCCTCTTTTTAGCAGCTGCAGGGCAGGTCTTCTTTCTTCTTGCTCTTCTTTGTAGTTTTGAATCTGGAATCTGGGGAAGGAAGGTTCAGGGTGCCCCTAAATACTAGATTTAGGGGTGTTACAGGTAGGTGAAGGGCAGGGGGCAATGGGCCCCTATCCTGCCTCTCTCCTGTGGGAGGGGGGCAGGAGCCTAGTCCTGATTGGGCAGGCCTTCCCATCTTCAAGATGGCGAGAGCCCGGAGATGTGCTTCACCTCGCCTCCCCCACCTGGGTGGGGTTGGCAGGCTGGCACATCTCCTGTCCTTATTTGGGGTTTCCGGCCAAGTTTCCCGCCAGAGTGGGGGGTTGCAGTGGCCTGGGGAAGCTCACAGAGGCGGCATGCCTTTGAAGCTTCCCCCTGCCCATCCTGGGGGAGGAGATTTAGCACCTCGCCCAGGATGTGCATTGTTGCAGACCCAGGAGAGCAGGGGGTCCAGCAACATGTCTGCTGTGTGGCAGCCTAGGCAGCCTCAGAACAGATGTGGATTGTAGGTTTAGGTTTCAGGGGGCCTCTCTAAGATGCCCTCTGTGGTGCTTGGTACATTAAATCACACACTGGCATCAGTGTGGATTTAATGTGCTGAGGAGTTTGATACCAAACTTCTCAGTCTTCAGTGCTGCCATTATGGTGCTGTGGAGTTCGTGTTTGACAAGCTCCCAGCACCATATACTCTTAGATGGCAGCACTGCACTTACAGGACCCAGGCATGGACCTGGGTACTGTAGGGGCACAGGGCTCCTGCCTCTGTGCCCACACCACTGGCATAGGGCACCCAGCTAGAGGGGTGGCTGATGTATGCCAGGGCAGTGTAGGTTGTGGGCATGGCACACAGGGATGTGTGCCATGTCGACTCTCTGTTTTGTCTTGTATCCAGACACTCAGCCTGCAAGAGCAGTGTGTGTGTGTTAGGGTACAGGGCCTCTAAGCGTGGCACAATGAGTGCTGCAGCCCTTAGAGGCCTTCCCTGGTCACAAGGCCCTGGGTACCTAGGGTACCATTTACCAGGGGCTGACATGTGGCCAGGGTTTGCCAATTTGGGTTTTGGCTGTTAGGCAGTTTTTAGGGAAGGAACACAGGCCCTGGGCACCTGATTGGCAGGAGCCCAGGGCACAACAAGGAAAAGTGCATCAGCTATTAGGCAAAAAAGGGGGGGGGTTACTGCAACAGAAACCGACTTTCTTATACTGGGGTCTCTACTCCTTCCCTGTTATCTCCTCGACGCTCAGGGATCGGGACAGGGTGGCTGTTAAGACGGGCTGGACCTCTTTTCCCTCGCCGATGACCCCCATTGTAGATAACCCTGATTTTCCTCCAGGACAGGCGTCTGCGGTGTTTCAGCGGTGGCGGTAGGAAGGTTGTAAAAGAGTAGGATCCCTCTTTGACACAGAAGGGCTGGCTCAGTTTCAACAGTTCAAGCGAGATTATAGCCTCCTGGTGACTGACTAGCACCCCTATCGTTTAATATATGAGTGGATCACAGCGCCTTCCAATTACACCCATATGTCCAGACCCCTTACCACGTTCGAAAAATGACTACTTCACAAACACGACGATCTCATATCTGAATTATATGCCATGCTTACAACGGGTCCCACTGTGCAGCGCACAAGGGCACAGGTCCGCTGGGAAACGGAACTAGGCAGGCCACTATCCTCGAAGGAAAGGGAACACATCCTCTACAGAACACACAACACTGCGCACAACACAGCTGGGGCAGAGTCCGCTTTTCAAGTCTTTTTATATTGGTACTACACCCCTGTTCCAATCCACAATTGGGACAAAAGCAAAACGGACCTTTTGTTGGAGAGGCTGCTGGATGTCAGGCACATTGGCTCATTTTCTGTGGCACTGCCCAAAGCTGCAATGTTACTGGACGGAGGTCCTAGATAACATAGATAAGGCGTTTGGTATCTCCCTGCCTCGCTCCCCGGAGTACACCCTTCTTGGCCTCTCTCACCCCAAGGTCTTTCCATTGAAATCCATACGTGGTAGGCAAATAGCATAAGCGCTGCTGGCAGCTAGACAGGTCATTCTAGCGCAATGGGGCACAACAACTACACCTAACATGTTGTCTTGGATTCATTGCCTGTGGTATCTCTTAGCTATGGAACGTATGTCCTTTGGCGTGGAGAGCAAAGGGAGAGAGTATGCCAAATTATGGGCACCCTTCTTACAATTGTTGACAAAAGATATGAGAGAAGTTACTTGTCCTAAATATCTGCAGATCCTCAAACTGCTACCACTTGAGAGGCTAGCTAAAGATCAGACACTGGCAACAGGAGTGTGATGCTTTCTCTAACCTATGACTAATAGGCTTAGATTCACATAGTGAGGCAATAACTGGTGCGGAGGGTGTGGGGGTGGGACGTAAGGGTAGGGGTGGGATTTTGTTTTGATACGGTTTCCATTTTGTTCTCTCTCTCTCTGTGTTAATATCTCATCTCCTCTAACTTAGAAGATGCCATTTAACATATAGCAAGCTTGCTCATCACGCGGCCGGCATCCGGGTTGTTGGCTTCAACGCTGTGTACTGCTACCTTTGACTCGCTCTGCCGGCCAATGGAAGCTGTGTTCATTTGCTCTGACTTCCATATAATAAAAACGATAGATTCCTAAAGGAACTTCAGGTGCGGCCAAAAGTCAGCAAACTGCATTCCAGCACCTGCCGAGCGGTGCTGCCTAAAGTGACGTGCTTAGCGGCAGCATATTGCGTGAACCCGGGCTGGCTTGCTGTAGCCCCAAACCCAGAGCGGTGTCGGTCGCTGGCCCCCAGACCTCCCCCGGGCGCACCTCCAAGGCCCATAGTTGCAAGATTACTAAACTATAGGGACAGAGATGCGGCGCTTCATCGTGCCCATGAATTGCGTGTATTGCCATACGAAGGCTCTGAGGTAGCCCTTTACCTAGATTTCACACCTCGGGTGCAAGAGGCGCGCAGACAGTTCGCACCTGTGAAGAGGAAACTCAAGAGAACTGCAGATTGACTATGCAATGCTGTACCCGGCCAGATTAAGAGTGACAATTAACGGGGGGGCGCTAGAGGGCGCACAGCGGAATGGCTGCCTCTTGAGACAGCTCCGCCGGACGGGGGAAATAAATGGCGCAACAGGCATGATCGGAGAGGCGCTGCTGCCTGAAAACGGCACCGCGGTGGTCGGATATCGGCCTCCACCCGTGGTGAGTGCGAGGACCGTTTGAGCGGACCGGTAGCCCAAGAAATGCGAGCTTAAGCACTCTGCTGTGGGCGCACCCAACGGCTGGCAAGATGGCGGCACCCAGGAAGACGGAGGCGCGATGATGTCGGAAGCCGTTGTAATTTCAAAAGCAGGCTGCCTCCGGGGATTGTGATCACAGCGCTGACTGCGGACTCCACGGGATAGATTGGCGACCTGGAGACTCCGGCAGGGACTGTGACGCGAGGTGGCAGATACGGCCGGGAGTGAAAGCCCCGCGCTGGGGACGATGTTGGCGCCTGAGGACGGTGCGAGGTCGGCTCGGAAGGCCGCTACATGCTGCCCGCCCGCCTGCGACAGGTGTGAGTGCCAACCCTATGACTGCGGCGTAGCTGATTAACTAGAGGCTACAGGCTCCGCGCTGAGCTTGCTGACGAGGGACCTGCGGAATAGCGCGACTGCTGGGGGTGCTGTCCTGCGACTGGCCGGCGCTGCACAGAGATGCCTGGGGAGTGCCGCGCTGGCCTGGCGCGAGTGTGGTGACGGCCGCCCCTGTCTGCACGTGGCGACCTGCTTCTGGCCATCTCCCTGGACTGCGAGTGAGGCCCGATGATCAGCAGCGCTCACGGGCTGTACACATCGCGCTGCACACACGCGGCCGGCCCACTTTGCTCGCCGACCGGGTGAGGAGGGCTGAGCGTGCCCTGGCTACCATCGAGACTGGGTGACATCGGAGGACTGCGCGGCGTGAAAGTGGAGACGTGACCGCCCGAGGAGATAGGGGGAGCTCTGAGCCTGGTGTCCTGCTGAGCTGGAACCCATCACATCTGCGTAAGGGCCGCTGCTGCCTGGTGAATCTGCGAGCTGGGTCCCCGTGTGACCGACGGAGGAAGCCGGCGAGATGGGGAAACCGGAAAAGACACAAGCCAAACTCTCATTCGAAACCAAGCGACAGACCAAGGGCGCCACGGCGATGTCGGACGCAGCCATGGATGCTGGAGAGACGACACCCCAAGGCATGGAAGGAGCTCTGAGGGCCATCCAGCAAAGCCTGCAAGACATCCATGGCAAACTGGACACCATCACGCTGCGTGTTGACAACATGGTGGCAAAGTTGGATGGGCACGGTGAGCGACTGGCGGAGGCGGAGACCCGCATTGGGGCGGTGGAGGATGTATCGCAAACCACGGCCCAAAAGTGTGCAGAGACCGAGAGACTGCTGGAGGCGCTAAAAAGCAAGAAGGAGGATTTGGAAGCACGATCGCGACGCAATAACGTGAGAATCACGGGGGTTCCGGAGTCCACCAACACTGGCCGGATGGAAACCTATGTCGAGGAGTTGGTTCGCAGCGTTGTTGGCGCGGAGCACCTCTCCCCGATGTTCCTGGTTGAACGAGCGCATCGGTCACTGGCCCAGAGGCCGAAACCTGGGGCGCCCCCGCGTCCTATAGTCGCCAGGGTCCTAAACTATAGGGACCGCGATGCCATCCTCAGAATTGCGCGGGAAAAAAAGCAGATCACGCACCAGGGCAATACTCTGGAATTCTATCCGGACTTCACAGTTGCAGTCCAGCAGGCACGGAAGGAGTTCAATCCGGTCAAAAAGAAACTGCGCGACCTCGGTGTTGACTACGCCATGCTCTATCCAGCTAGGCTTCATATAACGCATGGGGGCCGTGCGACGCTGTGTCATACACCTCGGGAGGCACACAAACTCGTCAAAAAAATCGGAGCCAAGCGCAAAGAGAAGCAGAGGATTGATCAGACTGCGGACACTGACTAATGGATTGCAAAAGAGAACTGCACGGAGGTCGGCGGCGGCGCCGCCCATCATGAGATGCTTCTGCGGCCCTGGCGGGGAGGCCTGTGTGGGTCGGCATAGACGGTGGTGACACCTCTTGCCTGTCGGAGGCCGCACGTGCGACTGCCACGAACAGGACTGCCCAAGCCCACGCCCTGCTGCTGACTGGTAACTCTAATGATAATCCAGCCCTGGTAGGAATAAGGTGGCTTTTGACTATGGGCTTTTGAGGAGGTAATGCCACAACAAGCTGGGGCCCACCTAGTGGTGGGCATGGACGCTCTGTAATGCGGTAGCGTGTAGTCCATGGGACTGGGAGAGAATTAACTAGATGGGCAGCTGGAAAAATGGGCTCTGATGGCTGGGGCTGGGGCTCGGGCACAAATGATAGGCCTGGGAGGGGCGGATAATGGTAAGCTGGGGACTGGTTAATGTCCATTGAACAGCGGGAAAGTGATGCTGCGGGATGGTTGGAGTGGATAGATAATGTGGTCGATGTGGGCCCTGGGGTGGGACATGAGGATACCTGCACAGATATGGGGCCTTACGGGCTCCACATTATAATCTGTCCCTGTCCACATCCATTGAGTTGGATGGAGAGGTGTGCTCTAGGCGGTCCCCCGAAACGGGTGATCCCCGAACTCAGTTCATTTAATGTTTGTTCTGATTGGGGTGCTGAAGTGGGTGGGGGGCGGTGGGATGAGGTTGGGAAGTTGATATGTTGGTCACTGTGCATGAGACGCATCGCTGAAATCCAAGTGCCATTGAGGAGGAATACTGAGGCCCTTACGCGCTTAGATAACCACTTGGGCGCGCTCACTAATTGCGGGGGCGAATGGTGCACTAATATTGGTACTGGAACATGGCTGAGAACTGGTTAAGAGCTGGGTGTCTCCGACTGCTCACATGGAATGTGCGGGGGCTCGGCAACCCCAAGAAAATTAGGCAAACATTGGCATACAGGCTGCGCATAGACATTGCACTCATACAGGAGACTCATTGTGCACCGACACGCCAAGTAAGTGTAGGACGGAGATGGGCTGAATCGGTGCATCACTCTTCGTAATCATCATATGCACGGGGGTACTGGTACTGGTTAGAAAGGGGCTAAAATATGCGATAGACACGGTTGAGGCGGATGACATGGGGCGGTTTGTCATTCTCACAGGTCTCCTGCGGGGACAGAGACTGGCTGTGGTGAATGTATATGGGCCTAATGTGGATGACCCGCAGTTTTACCACTCACTGTGGGGTAAATTGCGTGATCTGCAAACCCCTCACATGATCTGGGGAGGAGACTTTAATCTAGCGCTCTGTGATGACGTAGATTGGTCTGGAGCGACGACGGAACCTCACAGACGCGCACTGCGTGTCTTACAGGACATAATGGTAGACAGGGGGCTCACTGACATCTGGAGGAGTAGGTACCCGGAGGTAAGGGAGGCCACCCATATAGCTGCGGCACACGGCAGCTGGTCCCGCATAGATTACTGGCTGGTGACTGGGGATATTGCCTTATGGACACGTGAGGTTAGACACCTACCTAGAACACTATCGGACCACAGCCCGGTACTCCTTTCCCTGGAACTCCCGAACTATACGCCACCTCCTTTCAGTTGGAGATTTAATGCTAAAGCGCTACTAGACCCCATATATGCCGATACCATCGGGCAGGCGGTGCAGGAGTATTTTGCTCACAATGCGCCTACTACGGCCGACCCGGGCGAGCTATGGGAGGCGTTCAAGGCCACCATACGCGGCGTCTGTAAAAGCACTAACGCGGGTATCCTTAAAGACATACGACAACAGCTTCAGGCAAGGGAGGACAAGCTACGGACCTTAGAATGAGATTATGAGAACACACAAAATGTTCAGATATTAGGGGAAATTAGAAAATCGCTGTCCCAGTTTCAGGGCTTCGCGGAAGACGAACTTAAGTATACAGCGAAAAGAAAGGTGGCGAGGGCCTATGGGGAGGGCGGCAGACGGGCAGGCTCTTGGCGGCTAACATATGTGAGGGACGTGCCCCGCAGAATATACAGGTGATTCGAGGGCAACAGGGGGAGAGGAAGTATGGTGAACAAGCAATACTGGGTGAGTTTGTGGCCGCGTATGGAGCGTTGTATGCCTCCAGGCCAACGGCCAATACGGCGGAAATCGTAGAATATCTCAAGGATGTGGCGATAGCGTGGCTGTCGGACACACACCGGGAATACCTATCTCTGCCTATCACGGTCGAAGAGGTCACGGAGGTGATTAAGTCACTGCCGAACGGTAGGGCTCCGGGCCCAGATGGGTTCACATGTGAATTCTATAAGGCCTTTGTGGACCAGCTGGCCCCCTATCTGGTGGAGATGTATGGTAATGCTCATGAGCAGCAGCACCTGCCGCCAACCCTACGGGAAGCATTACTACTAGCGCTGCCCAAACCGCAAAAGGATCCGGAGCTCTGTGACTCGTACAGACCCCTGTCCCTTATAAATGTGGACAATAAGATCTTGGCCAAACTGCTTGCTGCCCGACTTAACCCTTTAATGCCTAACCTGATCCTGCCCGATCAATCTGGGTTCATACCGTCGCCCTCAACTGCGCACAATACTCGGACACTATTCGCGCTCTCGCACTATTTAACACCTGAGACAAAGGCGGCGGCGGTCTTCTTGGACGCGGCCAAAGCTTTTGATTCATTGGAGTGGACCTATATGAATGCGGTGCTGCGACGGATGGGCTTTCCGCCCATGTTCCTCCAATGGATACAATTATTATATGACGCACCAGTGGCACGGGTTCGGGTGAATAACTACATTTCAGACTCCATCGACATTCGGAGGGGGACGAGGCAGGGATGCCCCCTGTCCCCTCTCCTGTTTGCGCTGGCGTTGGAGCCCCTTGCGTGCAAAATCAGGCAGGGGCATCATTACTCGGCTCTGCAGTTTCCGCAACGGCCGCTGCACAATCGTTGTATGCCGACGATATGCTGCTATATGCGAGGGACCCAAGGGACAACCTGAATCAGCTATTGAGGGAATATATCAAATTTGCGCGCCAATCCGGTGTCACTATAAATTAGACCAAGTCCACGATTATTCCCTTGACGAACAGCACGCAGCCGCACCCCATGGACTACCCTCTGGAGTGGAAGATGGACCCGATAAAATACTTGGGTGTGTGGTATCACAGAGACCCGGAAATTGTGATGCGGACTAATTATGGGAGGGCAAT
This sequence comes from Triturus cristatus, assembly GCF_964204655.1. Lineage (NCBI taxonomy): Eukaryota > Metazoa > Chordata > Amphibia > Caudata > Salamandridae > Triturus > Triturus cristatus. The sequence goes on along the minus strand of NC_140590.1, from coordinate 887,060,921 downwards.
CGATGCACTGGAGGAGAAAGTGGGAAGATGGATCCAATTGCCGCTATCGCTGGCAGATCGCATTGCCATCGTCAAAATGGTGGTGCTGCCGAAGCTACTCTACCTGTTCAATAACATCCCCATCCACCCTCCAGCAGAGGTATTTCGACGTATTACTTCGATGGTCCTCCGGCTTATCTGGGCGGGAAAGACGGCTAGGGTTGAGCTGTGGACACTTACATTGCCGTACAGTCGGGGGGGGGGGGGGGGGGGGGGGGGAGGGGGGGTTCGGATTTCCCGATTTCTTCCTTTATTACCTCTGTGCGCAAGCGCAATATGCGCAGTTTTGGTACCACGAAGTCCTGTTTCTCACTCACACTGCGATCGAAGAGGGGGACGCTCTGCCAATCCCACTCGACGCGATTCTCACCCCCCATCGCATCGTAGGCCTCCCTTGCACAAGAAAGACATTAATACAATGGATACCACGAACAAAGCATGGCATACCATGGGCAGAAAAGCTAATAAATTGCCGCTGTATGCCCCGGCGCTCCGGCTCCAATGGCATCCGGAAATTTCGGTCACGCAAGAAGACGTGGGGTTGGAGTTGCTGCGTCAGGTGGGCATCGACACCCTGGGGGATTTGTACGAAGATGGGACTTTTAAAACACTAGATCACTGGACATTCATTAGTAACATGACTGCGTTGTTCCGATTTAATTATCACAGACTGCAAAAAGCTGTGAAGCAGCTGTACCCAACATACCCGGCGGAACCTCCGGAATGGACCGCGTTGCAGTGGCTGATCACTACACCCGCATCCAAGCACCTGGTATCTACACTGTATACGAAACTCCAAGTAGACATAGCGGCAACTACGAATGCCTCCACGGAGAAGTGGAATAGCTGCTTTGACACTCCGCTAACTGAGGACGAATGGGCTACTGCCTGCACATTGACTGGCATGCTGACACCTAATGGCAATCTCCGCATCCTACATTTCAAATACCTACATCAGACGTACTATACGCCTGCCAGGCTACACCGATATGGACTGCGGGAGGATTCCAGATGTGGGCGCTGTGGGGCTGAGGGGGCGGATTTCATTCATCTGGCGTGGTCATGCGGGGCAATTGGGGAGTACTGGGTGCAGGTGACGCAGCTGCTAGGGGCTATGGTGGGCGGTGTGGTGCGATGTGAGGCCAGAACCTGTTTGCTGGGACTGCTGCCCGAGTTTAGGGCCCTAAAACGCAGATTCTGTGTGATAGCTCTGCTAATGGCCAAAAGGAGGGTCTTGCTCTGCTGGAATGGCAGGCAGACCCCGAAACCTAAAGAATGGCTTGCGGACTCAACGTACTGTAGAGATACCCTGAGAACCTATGAAGAAGAACTTCCTATCGGGTTGAAGCCAAGAGGCTACTGGGCGTACCTAACCCAATATTTGCAATTGCATCAAGAGAACTAATCGCGGTTATTATATGTGAAGAGGGGCGGTGGGCGTGGGGGGCCTCTGATTAGGAAGAGAACAGCAAAAATTGGATGAAGGATGCTGTTGTACTGTGACCGAAATGTTATGGTTATATTTGATTGTACACAATTACAACTGCTAATAAAAAAAATAAAAAATAAAAAAAGAGTGACAATTAACGGGAAAAATAAACTTTAATCAGATCCTCAAGCGCTACAACAAGACTTAAAGAAGTTGGATAAGGAGTGCAGAGGAAACCAGCCGCAGAAATCTGTCGAAATAGGAGAAGCCGTGCAAGAATCCACGGAATAACCAGCAGTTGATGGCAGTAATTTTTGGGATGTTTTCTGTGCTGCAGCTACTTACCGGGTGATGTAATCAAAATGCATAAATGTCTTTATTTGAGCTAGACTGATTAATAGGTCAGTTAAGTAAACTGCAGCGGTACAATCAGAATGTACAGTTATATAGTTCTAATTATTAGCGTACTGCAGCTTATGACAGAAGTTGAGGTAGTAGCAGGAATTCTCTATTGGACTGTATAGCAAAATTTAGGCGGACCGAGGCCATCTTTGGGTATAGTTAGTTGGGTAGCCGCCGCCCCTAAGGTGCAAGACACATTGGGAAGCTGTAGGAGAGTAGGATCTGCACTTATGTTGTCCCCACTTTTTTTCCTGATGTTAACACTGGTTTCTGGCTATAGTTTGTCTGGGACCCTGCTAATCAAGGCCCCAGCCTCTCTGTTCTCTCTAAACAACTTGGAGTGCTTATTAGATGCACTAGTGATTGGATACTGTGGTACCTTATGAGCCCCTAGTATATGGTACCTTAGGTACCAAGGGCATAGGTACTTCACAGGCCTACCAGGGGCTGAAGCATGTATTATGCCACCCCTAGGAAGCAGACTAAATCTGACACCACAGGCCTGCTACTGCAGCCTGGGTGAGGTAGTGTTAGCACTCCTCACAGAGATATAGGTTCCCTATATCTCACCTTACACACACATATAAACCTATCAGTCACCCCTAAGGCAGGCCCTAACAGGGAGGGTGCTTGGTTTCCATGTGAGGGGGTGCCTCTGCCTGAGCAGGGCCCCTCTGCAGCTCTCAGAGTCCATTCTCTGTGGCTGTTTGTGGATGCGGTTAAACCATATACTCTTAAGTGCATTATAACCTTGCGGTAAATGCTAACTCTGGGATGGCTGCATCAAAACATGTTGTGGTTGGTGTCAAATGCTTTGGAATCATACCCCCACACCAGGGAATATGATCCCACCCTTCTAGAGGGATAGACATGTACCCATCTGTGGAAACACAGTAGAATCCTGACGAGCCCTGGCATCACAAAATGGATGCCACCAGTCACAGACACTGGGCTGTCCTCTTGCTGCTGACCAAAACTCGCAGTGGAGGAGGCCCAACAATAGGCATCCTGTCACAGGGAGGTGTAACCACCTCCCAGACAGGATTTAGTGTATTGGGGCTGGGTGGGTGCACTCCTAGAGTGATTTGAAGTCCTGCACTGGGGGAGCAGTAGGCTTCTCTGTGCATATGCCAGCTCAAACCAGTTCAGGGGCTACCTGCCCCTGCTCTGGCGCAAAACTGGACAAAGGGAAGTGGGTGTAGCCACCCACTCCCCTGACCCTCCCATAGGTGGGGTCATAGAGCTAGTCCCTCCCTTCCTTCTAGTATAAGTTAGGGAACCCTTGCCATTGCAAACTTGCTATCCCTGGTCGACGCTCTGAAGAAGAATCCTGGACCTTCGACGTTCCACTACCTCTGGAAGACTGAAGAATCTCCCTTGGAGTCAAGGAGTGACTCCACTGCTTGGCAGGCACCAAAACTTTGAATCAACGGTCGCAAACTTTCCCACTCCCGCCGGAGTCCGAAGTCCCTGCAGCCCCGGAAGTGGATTTCCTGACTTCTCCAAGGCCACCATGAGTCCTCAGAGATGCTGAGGCAAGTGGACCCCACGAGTGACGAGGAACCGCAATACCTGGATACCGGGCACTATTTTCGAGTGCAGCCCCTTCACAACTGTGAGAAACTATCGTCATCTGCAGACGGAGACTCTACCACCTTCTGTCCTCCCCGTAAACAGGGACGCGAAGAGTTAATGAAAACCCCTCCCTCCCTTCCGCAGGAACCCGAAGAACAGCCCAATGAGAGGAGGAACCACCTGGAAGGGGCAGGACAACCGGCCTTAAGGGGATGGATGCCGGAAGAGAGGAGGGGCTGGAGAAGGAACCCGGAAGACGCCGAGGGTGCCGCGAAGACGCAGCGGAGGGAAGCAGAGTCGCGGGAGGAACAGCCGGAGACGGAGTCGCTGGAGACACCAAAGGACGACGAAGACGCAAGGAGAATCGAGGACCTCGAGGAAGAAGCGGAGCGGTGGTCCGAAGACTGGTGGACGCCTCCGGAGGACGCTGAGAGGCCGCCGCAAATCCGGAGAGTTGCGGCAGACGCGGTGAGTGGTCAGACAGGGGCTGGAGGCAGAGACGGGTGTCACTGTATTGGGCCACGAACCTAAACCCCACTCCTGCATGCTCCCTCCCTAAGACGCCCCTACCCTCAGACTTCCTAAAAGAAGGGGACGAAGTGGAGGTGTCCCCCACAAAAGTACAGTCCTACCATTATTTCTTTTTGTTGTTGTTTCCCTTATGCACTTTACTCCCTAATCTATGGTGGAGTCCTCTTGGTTTAGGGCCTGCACATAACTCCCTCAACAAGGAAAGGGACCCCTACGGTAGCACTATAAAAACAGGAGAGAATATCCTATGACTCCACCCAACCGTCCGATCTTGAGCCTTACAGGGGACTCTCAATAGTTTCCCTTGATGTAGGTTTGACCCTATGGAAGGTTCACCTATCCTTACTTGTTTTCTGTTCACCGCTCTTAACACCCCGGGTGAGGTGATGGTAATAACTCGTATCCTAAACAGGATAGTCCACTGACCGCTCTTTTTCCTTCTTTCGAGACCCTCCGGGACGGCTGTCCTCATCTCACAATCTGGAAGAGACCAGGGGAGAAAAGAGAAGCGAGACCCAACCACACCACTTGACCCACTCTGACGCTGGAAAACCACCAATCCTTGTATCATTTTTGTATATAACCAATAAACCCTCAACATTCAACCACCACTACGGCCTCCTAGTTCCCATTTCCGCCCATCCCTCCGACAAGTGGTGTCAGAAGTGGGATCCGCGGGAATGGAGGCCACACTCCAGAAAATGGCAGATAACCAAGAGAAGTTAGGCCGTATTATGGAAAGATTCCTGACTGTGGCTGAGGAGGACCGGGAGAAACTCCATCATACGTTAACCAGTCAAAGTCAAAGCCAAGAACAGGTGATAGGGAAACTTGCTGACACCCTTGGCCAACAACGGGGACATTCCACCCTTCCATCAGTGGTGCTACAAAAATATGTACACGGAGAAGACCCGGACTTCTTCCTCTCCAATTTTGAACGTATGGCTAGGGCAGCAGGGTGGCCCGTGGAAAAATGGGGGCATTACCTGGGACCTCTCCTCTCAGGGGAGATGCAAGCCGCTTATCAATTGGCTAATCCCCTCGGTGTCACCCCCTATGAGGAGATAAAGAAGAATATCTTAGAGAGATTAGGGATTGATGAAGAGACATACCGGATGCGGTTACGACAAATTAAGGAGGGGCCCCAAGAAACCCCCAGAGCATTGTCCTTTAGAGTAAGAGATATGGCGGACAGATGGCTTAAACCACTGGGTTCCACCAAAGAGGAAATCATGGAAAGAATATATTTGGAACAATACTTAACTTCCTTGCATCCACCGATACAGAAATGGGTGCGGCAACATATCCAGCTCAACTTCGAGAGAGCTGTGGAAATAGCAAGTGCCTTTAGCAGGGCCTTAGATTTACAAAAAGGGAGAGAAGAAACACCAGGCAAGCCCTCAGGAAGCTCCACCGCCATCAGAGGGAGTCGACCCCCTGCACAGAGAAAGCCCGAGATGCTCACTCTATTGCCAGGCGCCTCACCGACCCCTTTACGTCCCATCGTCCCAGCCGGACTCCAATGTTTCAACTGCGGAGGGTTTGGACATATTGCCAGAGTTTGCCCACACAAGGAGGAGCCTATGGAGGTTGGAGTGGCTCGGTCCTTTTATTGTACAAACGAGGGGCAGGTCTTACCCTTTCATACAGTAGTGAGGGTAAATGGGGAGGAAAGGTCGGCCCTGATTGATACCGGATGCTTGCATAGTGTTATGAGACCCCAAAACATACCCGGGGGACGCTCTCAGCCCAGGGGTGTGGTAAACATACAGTGTGTTCACGGTAACAGCAGGCAGTACCCCACAACAGAAGTACAAGTGCAACATGAACCCACAACCGCCCCCATTCCTTTGCGGGTAGGACTCATCCCTAAATTGCCAGAACCATTTATATTAGGGAGAGACTATCCGCTTATAGAACAGCTGCTACATAACGAAATAGAGGAGTGGAGGAGAACCGCTCCATATGCAACAGAGCAAAACCTTGAGTCATCCCCAGGAAAGACGAGGAAAAGTAGCAACCAAAAGAGGAGAGAGAAGAAGTTATGGACACAAGTAGCATTGACCCGCCCAAAAGAAGACAATATGTGGCAGTATGATCCAGGGTTCCACGCGGCACAAAGGGAAGATCCCACCCTTAGGGAGGCTTGGAAGCAGGCTAAGGAAGAGGAAGATCCCGATCATGTAGGTCCTCAATTCTTTCTAAAGAAGGGGTTGCTATATAGAAGGGGAGCGAGGGCCCACCAGCCCCAACTGCTAGTTCCTCAAAAGTACAGAGAAAAAGTACTATTCTTGGCCCACAGTCACCTGTTAGGGGGACATTTTGGCAGCGAAAAAAACGAAAAAGAGATTACTGAAAAGTTTTATTGGCCTGGAATCTATCAACAGATCCGCAGATATTGTAAGGAATGTCCCCTCTGCCAAAGGAATAGCCGAAGTCTTCCCCCAAAAGCTCCCCTTCAACCAATGCCCATAATTGAGGAACCTTTTTCCCGGGTAGGAATGGACCTAATTGGTCCCCTTCTTCCCTCCAGAAGTGGCTGTAGGTACGTATTAGTCTTGGTGGACTATGCCACACGCTTTCCCGAAGCGGTGGCTTTAAGACATCCTAACACAACCCAGATAGCAAAGGCCATGATCTCCATTTTCACTAGGGTAGGGTTTCCCTGAGAGATTATAACCGATCAGGGTACTCCGTTCGTTTCTAACCTCATGAAGCAGGTTTGTCAGCAATTAAACATCAAACAGATAAGAACATCAGCCTACCATCCTCAGACGGATGGATTAGTTGAGAGATATAACGCCACACTCAAAACCACCCTAAAAAAGCATCTGGAGTTAGAAACCAGAAAATGGGAAGACATGTTACCATTGGCTCTCTTTGCCATCCGCTGTAAACAACAAAGGAGCACGGGGTTCTCCCCCTTCGAATTGTTATATGGGAGTCCCCCACGAACCCTATTAGAGATAGCAAGAGAGGAATGGGAAAAAGAACCAGAAGGGAAACCCCTACCCGAATATGTACTGAACTTAAAGACGCATCTACAAGAATTGCGTAGCATAGTTCGATCCCATGTAGAACATGCTCAAACCTCCCAAAAGGCTCACTATGATAAGGGCACCAAGATGCGTACCTTTGAGGTAGGTGATTATGTCCTATTGATGTTGGCCAACTCAGACCACAAAATGTTGGGCCAGTGGCAGGGGCCTTTCAGGGTAATAGGGAAGGTAACCCCGGTAATGTACCGTCTAGAACTAGATCCAAAAAAACCTACCCGTACACAGATATATCATGTTAATTTGTTAAAAAAATGGGAAGGCCCTATTCCTACTTTAGTGGGACTAACAGAACAGACCGAGCCCTTATATTCCCAAAGTATCGATCCCGAACTTCCCGCCCGTCAGAGAGACGAGTTGTATACACGCTTACGGCCATTGCAGGTGTTTTCCCTTATGCCCGGAAGGACAAATGTAAAGGAACATGAGATTCATACCATCCCAGGGAAAAAGGTAAAGTTAAGACCATATCGTATCCCAGAGGCTAGGAGAGAAGCAGTGAAATGTGAAATTGAACAAATGCTCCAAATGGGAATCATAGAACCGTCCTCTAGTGAGTGGAACTCCCCAATTGTCCTCGTTCCAAAACCTGATGGGTCCATCAGGTTTTGTATAGACTTCAGGGAAGTGAATAAAATATCCCAGTTTGACTCATACCCCTTACCGAGGGTCGATGAAATGATCGAGAGAATTGGAAAGGCACGATACATCAGCACTCACGACCTCTGTAAGGGGTATTGGCAAGTACCATTGCGTAAGCAAGATAGAGAGGAAACAGCCTTTTCTACCCCTGAAGGATTGTTTCACTTTACTGTCCTACCCTTCGGTTTACATGGGGCACCTGCCACTTTTCAGCGGGTAATGAATACGGTCCTGAAACCCTGTGCTGCCTTCGCAGCAGCTTATATTGATGACGTTGTCATACACAGCGAAACCTGGGAACAACACCTCAAGCATATAGAAGCGGTAGTCCAAACCTTAGGGAATAGAGGGTTTACTATTAATCCCTCTAAAACTAAATTAGCAGCCAAATCCGTCAGATATCTAGGGTATCTGTTGGGGGAAGGCCTAATAAAGCCCCAAGAAGAAAAGGTAAAAGCTATCACTACCATTCCCTTCCCACACACTAAGAGAGACCTCAGAGCATTCCTAGGTATCCTAGGGTATTACCAACGGTTTATTCCTAACTTTCACAGACAGCCCACCCTCGAACGAACCTCTTAAAGAAGAACATTCAGGTAGAGAAAGAACTAAGCCATCCCTCCCCTGATGCACTACGAGCTTTCGAACAGCTTAAACAGGCCATAACTACTAATCCTGTTCTTCTTAGTCCGGATTATCATAAGCCCTTCATATTACAAACTGATGCATCCGAACAAGGCGTGGGGGCCGTGTTGTCACAGATTGATTCCCAAGGGCAGGAAAGACCAGTCCTTTATATCAGTCGGAAATTGTTCCCACGTGAACAAAAATATGCCGTCGTGGAAAAAGAGGCATTAGCCATTAAATGGGCGATAGAATCACTCCGCTACTATCTGGAGGGACGAGAATTCGTTCTCTTCACTGATCACGCTCCTTTGGAATGGATGGCCAAGAATAAGGGGCAGAATGATAGGGTCTTGAGATGGTTTCTATCCCTACAACCCTATCGCTTTCTCACATTACATCGGAAAGGAAAGGATCATGCCAACGCAGACTTTCTCTCAAGATATCCCCTCGATCCATTTCTTGCAGGCAAGAAAGTTAGGGTAGGGGGATGTGAGAAACTATCGTCATCTGCAGACGGAGACTCTACCACCTTCTGTCCTCCCCGTAAACAGGGACGCGAAGAGTTAATGAAAAGCCCTCCCTCCCTTCCGCAGGAACCCGAAGAACAGCCCAATGAGAGGAGGAACCACCTGGAAGGGGCGGGACAACCGGCCTTAAGGGGATGGATGCCGGAAGAGAGGAGGGGCTGGAGAAGGAACCCGGAAGACGCCGAGGGTGCCGCGAAGACGCAGCGGAGGGAAGCAGAGTCGCGGGAGGAACAGCCGGAGACGGAGTCGCGGGAGACACCAAAGGACGACCAAGACGCGAGGAGAATCGAGGACCTCGAGGAAGAAGCGGAGCGGTGGTCCGAAGACTGGTGGACGCCTCCGGAGGACGCTGAGAGGCCGCCGCAACTCCGGAGAGTTGCGGCAGACGCGGTGAGTGGTCAGACAGGGGCTGGAGGGAGAGACGGGTGTCACTGTATTGGGCCACGAACCTAAACCCCACTCCTGCATGCTCCCTCCCTAAGAAGCCCCTACCCTCAGACTTCCTAAAAGAAGGGGACAAAGTGGAGGTGTCCCCCACAAAAGTACAGTCCTACCATTATTTCTTTTTGTTGTTGTTTCCCTTATGCACTTTACTCCCTAATCTATGGTGGAGTCCTCTTGGTTTAGGGCCTGCACATAACTCCCTCAACAAGGAAAGGGACCCCTACGGTAGCACTATAAAAACAGGAGAGAATATCCTATGACTCCACCCAACCGTCCGATCTTAGGCCTTACAGGGGACTCTCAATAGTTTCCCTTGATGTATGTTTGACCCTCTGGAAGGTTCACCTATCCTTACTTGTTTTCTGTTCACCGCTCTTAACACCCCGGGTGAGGTGATGGTAATAACTCGTATCCTAAACAGGATAGTCCACTGACCGCTCTTTTTCCTTCTTTCGAGACCCTCCGGGACGGCTGTCCTCATCTCACAATCTGGAAGAGACCAGGGAGAAAAGAGAAGCGAGACCCGACCACACCACTTGACCCACTGACGCTGGAAAACCACCAATCCTTGTATCATTTTTGTATATAACCAATAAACCCTCAACATTCAACCACCACTGCGGCCTCCTAGTTTCCATTTCCGCCCATCCCTCCGACAACGACGTTCTAGGAACTTGTGCACTGGACCACGTGTGGTCCAAGCCTTCAGCAGGATTTCCTCCGAAGATCAGAGGCCTACCTCGTCCCGAGTGACAGTGGGCTCCTGGTGAGTGAATCCTCCCGAGGCGTCTTCGCGATCCCTTGCCGGCTGGTTTGTGGGTCCCCAGAAGACTTTTCTACAGAACCATAGGGCTCCCCTGGTTGCTCCAGGTCTGCCCTGACTTACCCTCGCTGGGTGAGTCCCTCAGACCTTGCTGGTCTGCACCGCTGACTTTTTACACTTTCCACGAGAGTTGCTGTTGCCAAGGCTTGTTGGCTCCAATCTGGTCGCCGACACCGCAGTAAGCTGCAGACTTTGTGGGACACGCCGAATCCAGCTCCTGGTCGTTGACGACGCCTCCTGGACCTCGTGGCTGAAGAGTCAAGACACCCGTGATCACCTGAAATCACCCGACGACTGTGGGCATCCATCTTCCTTGCCCCAAGTCCTTTGAACACTGTCCCCTCTGCTTTCAGGTCTTCCTTCTTCTGAATCCAGCCTTGGATTCCACCGGACACTTCTTCTGTCTTCACAAGCAGCAAGTCTTCTTTGGCTCCCATTAAAAACGACGCCGCGACCCGACACCAAAAGACACCTATGCACCCGGCTTCCCTCCCGAAGTATCCTAAAACTTTAAAATTCCAACCGCGACTTGCTCCATTGAAATCAATTGGGATCCGCGGCTGGGTTCTCACACTGCATGCGTCTCCCGTGGGTCCTTTACTTACCTGCCTTGGGTCGATTAGTGAGGTCTCAGCGCTTCTGAAGGCCCTAGGCCTTGTCCCCTCGCAAGTCGATATTCCTAAGTCACTTTTTTAGGATATGGCCTAGTACGCCCCTACGGCCCCAGCCATATTTGTGCTTAACTTGTTGTGAAATGTTGATTTGTGCGTATGTCCTTGACTTCTAATCTCATAAAGAGATTAGTAGAGTGTGTCTAGTAATAAATACATTCATATTTTATATATATACCTGTGTGGTGTCCTTTCATTTAGTGATTCAAGAGATTATAAGGTAAAACAAGCTGCTTTCCATTCCTCTAAAGACTTAGCCTGAAGGCTTCTCTCAACAGCTACCACTAGGATAGCTTTCTTTAAAAGGTTGTCTTAAACCTACTACCATAAGAGTCGAATTGTACTGGTGCAAGGTGTCCACTTTAACTAGTGAACAGCATATACCAGGCCAACTTCTCACAGAAGCAATGTTTGTTATTGTTGGAAAGGGTGGGATGCTACTAGTTAAGCCTAGCCTGGCGTTACAAACCAGACTGTGGCGTGGGTGGGGATGGGGGATAATCACAGTTTACATGTCAGCAAGCAACACAGGTTTATATGTGCGTGTGATGTATAGTTCTAACGCTATGTATTGTAGAAGACGTGATTTATTAATGTTTAAAAAGAAACACAATGCAAGCAGAACGCAGCAACAGAGAACCTCATATTAAAATTCATGTTTCGAATGTAAGGGGCTTAAACGATCAAAGGAAAGTGAGAAAGTGGTAACTTACTTGCAAAGACATCATGTAGACGTAGCAATCTTGCTGGAAACTCATCTCCCCCGCAGGGTCAAAGGTATTGTCAGCGAACAGATGGAAGGGCACCTGTATAGCAGTGGAGGAGTACTGATCTGGACGCGTAGGAATGCAGGATTGCATGTGCACGAAATTGTAGACCCACAGGGCAGATTTGTAATTGCAAAATGCAGGAAAGACAATCTACATATCCTATTAGTAGGTATTTTTGGGCCAAATAATGACGACCCCAATTCTACTATACTTTACATAGGAAAATTGCACAACATTCACACATGCTGCAATTTTTTTGGGGGGGGAATTAAACTGCATACAGGACCCAGATCTTGACAGGTCATAGGGACCGTCGAGGCGTCCATGTAGAGCAGCCAGGGTAATCAAGGACATCGCAACAGCAGAGGGACTAGTAGACGTCTGGGGCAGCCGCTTGCCGTTAGGCAGAGAATACACACATTACTCTTCACAGTATGATACACATACCAGGATAGATTACTGGTATGCCACAAAGGAGTTGTTAACACTAATAGAGGAATGTACACATTTGGCGCACACCCTATCTGACCATTCACCAGTGGTTCCGACCTTGGCTTTCGGGGGAGCCCAGCTCAGTGTTAGCTAAATTAGCACGCCCTTCTATAGATGCGAATGACATAGACCAAATCTATGACGATGAGTGCAACATAGACAGCAGTACACCCGAAATAGTCGAGACGTCCAAAGCATTCCATTTTCCCCAGACCTGCGTCCACTTTTTGGGGCAGCCCCTGTGTATATATACCATTTTCTCCGCTATCATTGCGCCATCCATGTCACAGCACCACTGAAGGTAGGAGAGAAGAAGTCTCGCTCTCCAGTATTGAGCTATGTTTCGCTTCGCTATCATTATACCCAATGTCTCCCAGCCCTGGGCCATTTGGTTTAGGTCTGTCGGTTCCCAGATATTTAAAAGACACCTCTTAGGCTCCAGTTCAACAGTCGCTCCGGCTACCCTCGAGATGGTATGCATGATAGCCTCCCAGTACCGTTTATATCTGGGTAGTCCCAGAGTATATGATAGAAGCTCCCCGCACTGCCTCAGACAGAGTGGTGTGTCAGTGCGACCTATCCGGTGCAGAGTTGTGCGTGTATAGTAGATTTGGTGGAGGATTTTTAGTTGCACTAACTTTAGTTTAGAGAGTATTGCCACTTCTCTCGGGGAGACGAGTGCTTCTTGTCAATCTGTCTCGTCCAACTGCCTAACATCGGTCTGCCACCTGTACCTAACGGTTGTTGTGGGGTCCGGATGGTTATTTATAATCTTGCGGTAGGTTTGGGAGAACGTGTTTTTAACCATATGGTCTTTTAATAGTCTGTCCTCTAATGGTGATGCCTCTGAGAGCTCATTACCCGGAGGAATAGTTTTCAGGAGTGCATGTCTAATCTGCACGTAGCAAAAGGTTTCCGTCTATGCCATCCCATATGTTTCTTGGAGCGGATCGAATGTAATGATTTTGCCCTTTTTCCACAAATCCCCCACCTGGGAAATGCCTATGAGGTCCCACTGTTTGAAGCCTTTGCTATTCAGTAGTTTACCTAAGCGGTTTCCCAGAGCGGTGTGGCCTGCGTTAAAACCCCTTCCCAGTCAAGGGCGCGAAGTGAACCATATACAGACTGTGTGGGCTGTTGGTCCTATAAAGTTATTCCCCCAATGCTTATTATAGAGTGCTCCCATATCTGTCCATACATAATGTCGGCTCCACCTGCGGAGCGTGGATCCATTGGCTTATTACGGTGAGCTGCAATGCCCAATAGTATACCTCTATATTTGGAAGGGCAATTCCACCATCGTACCAGCTTTTTACCAATTTATGCATGGCTATGCGGGCGGGTTTTCCATCCTAAAGTAGATTGCTTACCTCATTTTCAATTGCTTTAAAATAGGTGGGGGGAACCGGAAACGGGGTATTTTGTAGGGCGTAAAAAAATCTAGGGAGTGCCATCATTTTGAAAAGGGCAGCTCTTCCCAACAGTGTCAGCGGGAGGGAGCGCCAGTGTTTCATATCACGGCGGAACCGTCCGAGCGGTTCGATGAGGTTTTTTTCCATGTATAAATATGAAGTCCCAGATACCTAACCCCCCATCCGCGATCTGCATCTCACAATTCTTTGGTAGTCTCGGTGGAGGGCCCTTGAGCACATAAAGAAGTGACTTCGCCCAATTAATGGTGTACCCTGAGACCTTGCCACAAGCAGCGCAAATATCCAGGAGGCAATTAATGGAACGTGCGGGAGATGCCATGTATAGCAGCACATCATTGTCATATAAGGAGATTCGGTCTTCCCAGCCCTCCGTCCACTTTAGCCCCCGAATGACCGGATCCCGTCTTATCAAAGTCTCCGGAACATTGTTCTTCTTACAGGCCCCTTTCATTACTCAATACAGATGCAGAACTTTATGCAAAATGTTTATATAACAGACTGGCCTCACTGCTGCCAAAGCTGATAGGACAAGAGCAAACTGGATTTGTGCCTGGCCGCTCGCTTGCCTGTAACCTAAGAGCCCTCTTTGGAACAATCGCGCGCAATGATCCACAGATCAAAGGGGCGGCCCTTTACATTGATATAGAAAAAGCCTTTGACTTCGTGGAGTGGCGGTTTCTGTATGCTGTTCTCCAAAATGTTAGGGGTGGAGATATCTTTTTATAACTAATCCAAGTGTTATATAAGGACACTACTGTGTGCATTAGAATAAACTGGCAACTTTCAACGCCTATAACAATAGCACGCGGTACCAGGCAGGGGTGCCCACTGTTTCCACTGTTGTATGCCCTGGTTGCAGAACAATTAGCCTGCGCCATGCGTGAGTATCACGCGCACAGGGTCCACACAGCATAACTTGGTTATAGCGGCGTATGCAGACAACACCTTGCTTTACATCTGCAACCCAGAGCACAATCTAAACCCAATGCTACAAGAAGTCAAGCTGTTTGGACAGCACTCTGGATGGAACATTAATTGGCATAAGTCCCTTCTGTTCCCTTTAACTAGCATCACCCTCCCCACACAGATAGACTATCAAATAGAGTGGACCACAGAACCAGTGCGTTATCTGTGGCTCCAAGTTCAAACAGACCCTGAAATCATAATACGCGACAACTACGGACGTGCAATACAAAAACTGAAAGAACACATAGAAAAATGGATCAAACTCCCATTATCGCTAACTGGCTGCATAGCCTTAATGAAAATGACAGTGCTTCCCCGTTTTTTATATTTGTTCAACAACATCCCAATCACACTACCCAGAACACTCTTTCAGACCCTCCGTTCATTAAGGATACTCCTCACATGGGCTGGCAAACAGTCCTGGATCAAATGGGAGAGATTAACAAAACCCTATTCAGAGGGAGGCCTCAATGCCCCTAATCTAGAAGGGTGCTATATAGGGCAGAGCAGATATTACATTCCTACTACTGGATTCACGGTCCCAAAGACCTCCCGCAGCTGTATATGGAAAGAAACTCAGTCAATCCTTATCCATTACCGTACGCATTGACGTAGGGTGCTTGCGGGTCCACAGGGACCATAGATCTGACAGGCTGTACGAGCACCCAAATGAAAAACATGGCACGATCCCAGCGCCTCACACTAATATACTCACCTGCATGGCCCATGTAATGGTGGGACTGGTTCCCTCTGTGCAAAGACAAAGCAGGGCTAAAATCCCTTCACAAGTTACAACTTGACCGTATGGGTGATCTATTTCATGACTGGGTGGGAAAGGCGAGATGAAGCACATCCCCAGGCTCTCGCCATCTTGAAGATGGGGAGCCCTGCCCAATCCGGATTAGGCTACTACCCCCCTCCCACAGGAGAGTGGCAGGATGGGGGGTGTACCCACCCCAGGGAAGGGACCCATTGGTTCTGCCCTTTACCTACCTGTAACGCCCCTAAATTTAAGTATTTAGGGGCACCCAGAACCTTCCTTCCTCAGATCCAGATTCCAAAACAGCAAAGAAAATCAAGAAACGAGAAGACCTGCCTTGCAGCTGCTAACAAGAGGAAGACACCAACTGCTTTGGCCCAGCCCTACCGGCCTGTCGACCCTCGAACCTGCTCCTCCTAATCCCCAGCATCTCCAGTGGCCAGCAACCTCACCGACCCTAGAGGACCTGGCTACCTTGTGACTCTAAGCAACTGGGACTCCTATGATCAGTGGTACTGCTCAAAGCAAGTAACTGACCCCTGTCATCAGCTAGGAACCGTGACCCCTGCATACTCTGCACCCGCCAAGCCTGGCCTGTGCTGGAGTGGGCAAAGACCACGAGGACGTCCCCCCGGCGACTGTGACCCCGAATCCAGCACCCAAGGACCCACCTTGATGCTCCTGACGATGCCTGCAGCCTCAGCACCAGGGACCCCTCCAACCGCGACCAGCAGAGGGTAAGATTTCCCGACACCAAAAGGCACCCCTGCACCCGGCGCCCTGCGGCCGCCTGTGCCCAACTCCTGGGTGCCTACCTATCCTCTAACTACCCATCTTACCTCTCGAAGTGGTGGTCGCACCTGAAGAATCTTCGTCCCCGAGATTGCAGCCTTTGTTCGTTCTCGAGCTTCTCCATTGCAATCCATTGAGCGCCCGACGGCTCAAAAGCACCCTGCACTCAGCCGCCCGAGTCCCCCTGGCAGTGCAATCTCTACTCTAATCTAATCTACTTCCCCATTTGCCCTGAGCAAGTGGCCTGCTAGCCAGCAGCCACCAACCAAGGGCCCCCTGCCTCCCATAGGATAACATTGGGCCTAACTCACTCTGCACCCAGCTGCCCCTGTGCCGCTGAGGGTGTAACAACTGTACTTACCTGACCCTGGGAGACCCCGGAGTCTATGCCTAGAACCTTAACTCTGCCAGTCGAGTACTTACCCAAAAGCAGATAACTCACTTTTCTTCCATAGGGTAACATTGACTGGTTTTACTTGGAAATTCTTTTAACCCCTTCAGCGCGGCGGGAATTCCCCCGCGGTGCTGAAGGGTTCGAGCGCGGGCGGGGCCATGACGGAACGGTTCCGTCATGAGCACAGCGCAACCGATGCTCATGACGGAACCGTTCCGTCATGGGCATGGAAGGGGTTAAGTATCGAGGTTTGAAACTTTAAAATATTCATCTAAAATCAGCCGAATTACGAAAACGAATTTACTCACCTGTTATCAGGAGACATCCCAGTGCTGGATCTTGGTGCCCAGCACTGACCCTGAAAAGTAATTACAACCGTACTTACCTATAACTTGATTTTCCTTCCATAGGATAACATTGCCTGGTTTTTCACCAGAAATTCTTCTAAAAGTGTCGATTTTGCAAACTTACAAATATTCGTTAAAAATCGCCTGTATAACAAAAACTCATTCTTTCAACTGTTTACAGGAGATGCCCCAGTGCTGGATCCAGGATCCAACACGGAGTTAGAAAAAGTAACAATAACCCCACTTACCTGCTAAGTGAATTTCCTCCCATAGGATAACATTGGTGATTCTATGTGAAAAAGTTTCGAAGTGTCAACTTTTAAAATACACTAATAATATTCCTTAAAAATCACTACTGTAATCAAAAAGTTTTTACTCAACTGTTTACAGGAGATGTCCCAGGAATTAATCTAGGATCCAGTCCTGTGGTAAGAAAAGTAATCCAAAAAGTAATCAATTGCATTTAACTAGAAATTCCCATTGAGCTCAATGTTATATTGTGTTTGAAATTGTGTTGCCTATTGCAACAACTGTAACTATTGCATTCAAAAGTCTATTGCCTATTGAAAAGTATTTATCTAAAGCATCTCATTCTGAGAAAGTATATTTTGATACCTATTATTGGTTCTAAAATAAAACAACCATATATTTTTATACAAAACCATTGGCCTAGAGTTCAGTTCTTGAGTGTGTGAGACCATTTGCTGACTGAGTGTGTACAACAAGTGCTTTACACTGTCCTCTGAAACTGCCTTACTGCTCGACCAAGTTACCACTTTAGAGAGTAAGGTTATATCTAACGTTAGCCTCTGCCAAACCTCTGGGGACTGTGGACTCGGTGCACACTGTACCTATTTGGGAACAGTATATACAGAGTCACTTCCTTACACTCTGTGGTTGTATTACAGAAATAATCAGCAAAACTGTACATGCACTGGCAATGTTGATGTTCTATATTTGAACTGTGATGTTTGTCTGACAGTATAAAAGAAAAAACTAAAACTAAAGTAAAAAAAAAAAAAACCTTAATAGGTTCTTGTATCTTTCATTCATAGGGATGTGCAAGTAAGCGTCTTTTAAGTCTATGGTTGCCAAGTAATCACCTTGTTGCAATTGTGTTATCACCTCCTGCAAAGATGTCATTTTGAACCTTTGTGTTTTTATGTACTTGTGTAGGAACCTTAAAGTCTAATATAGGGTGTAGTGTTCCATCTACCTTTGGAATTAGGAAGGACGTCGAGTACATGCCTTTGTTCCTTGCCTTGTGAGGTACATGTTCTATTGCATGTTTTGTTTGAAGTTCCTGCAATTCTTCCAGCAATTGAGATAATTCCCTTTGTAAATGCATCTTTAGCTTTGGTCTTTTGTTGGGAGGTTGCTTGTTTAGCTCTATGCAGTAACCGTATTGAATTATGTTCAATACCCACTTGACAAAAGTTATTTTCTTCCATTCTTGGAGGAAATATTTTAATCTGCCTCCCACTGGCGTTGTATGATGAATGATCTGTTCGCTTACAGGATGTTGAGTTTCTGTAGGTTGTAATGCTGTGGGTACACCCCTGATGTTTTCGCCAAGTGTGCCCCTTTTGGAATGCAGTCACTTGGTGGTGGTCTGTGGACCACCTCTTTGTTGTTGGCCCCTTCCCCATGGGCGCCCACGAAAGGACTGTCTTACTTGCTGGTACTGCAAGTTCTGTTGTTGGCCCTACTGTTGACCTTGGTTTGATCCTTGGTATGTTTGCTGGTATTATTATGTCACTATAAGTACTCCCGTGGTTGACCAGTCAGCAAACAATATGTGTAGCTGACTAAAACAAAATAGAACGATGGTATACCCTGTCTGAAGTGTGTAACACCACATACGTGTGGGAAAGGAAGCAAGTCCTTTTGTTATTATATTCCCCCTAGTGGTGTCATGCTTCATCATCGGGACACCCCGACGCCTAAAAGTCAGGGTGGGCTCAACCATCATTTCAGGGAGCACTTATTGATATGATATTTGGCCAGGGGGTTAAAGATTAAGAATCGGTGTCAGACCCCAGTTTCCCTTTATTCTTGGGTCTGACACTGATAGTAAAAACAAAAATAGAGGGTTTCCAGGGATATTATGGTCCTAGGACCCTATTGCCAACATGTTTCTGTCCTTGTTGCCGCATAAAGGGTGCACAGACTTTCTTCAGGGCGTGCGCCCCCTGGAAGATTAAGAAAGTACAAGGGATATTCCCTACACTACTATGCAGTAAGGGCAGATAGCTGCAACTTATAATAAATCTAACGTTTGTTGATGTAATCACTCCATCTGTGAAAAGCAGGAGAAAAAAACAACATATATAGAGCGTTATATCCTGCTTAGCAATGAAACACAACAAACATATGTGTATACCTTTGTTTTTTCACATCATCATACGTGAAACACAAATAGAAAGTGCGCGTGATTAGAGCGTAACCTATCGTATATGTGACACACATTATCGTAGCGTGTGAATACATGGCTGGCGGTAAATAGTCAGCTACACATATTGTTTGCTGACTGGTCAACCACGGGAGTACTTATAGTGGCATAGTGTTAACTCGTGGGAGGGTGTACTCCCTCATAGAGTTCCTCTCGGCCCCTCGCCTAGCTAGGAGTCCTTCCTTGCAAGGTATGTTAATCATGTTTGCTGGTATGCCAGGTGTGAGGTAGTAGGTTGGTGACCACCTCTACCCGTTGGTCTTCTTGACAGAGTGTCCCTACGCTTGCCTCTGAATTGTAGAGCGCACATAGACCTTGCTGTGTCGTTGTCTTTCTTCAACTGATTTAGTTTATCATCAACAACACTCCCAAACAGTTGTTCTCCATTGAAGGGTGAATTAATAATGTTGTTTTGGACTTCTGGTTTGAAACCTGAGATTCTCAGCCAAGCATGCCTTCTTTCTGTGATACCAATCATCATTTGTCTGCTGGATGTTTCTGCTGCATCCAGAGCGGATTTCAAGCATGTATTTGCAATATTTTTCCCCCTTTCACTAAGTGGGTAGCTCTCTTTTGGAACTGTTCCGGTAGCCGTTTCAGTAGATCCCCTACCTCTTCCCAATGCTGATATGCATGGTGGTTCAGCAATGAATTAGAGTTAAGTATGCGCCACTGGTTTGCCGCACTTCTCTCGACCTTTCTTGCCGCCAGGTCTATCCTCTTACTTTCTTTGTCCGGTGGTGGGCCAGCAGTGGTTGCCACATTTGCTCTTTTCCTAGCTGTGGAAGTGATAGAGACAGCTGCTACTGACCCCTTGATGTAGATTGGATCTTTTGAAGATGGTTTGTATTTCTTCTCCCCTCTTGGTGTGACTGCCTTGCATGTTGCAGGCTCCTTAAATGCCTCCTTTCCTTGATCTTGTCCACTTGGTAGCATTGGAAGGAATTGGTTTCTTGACTGTATTGGCATTGTTTCCAACAGAAAACATGATTGTGGTTTTTCCTCTTCCAAATACACTCCATAAGTTTCAGCTGCATTTTTAATCACCTGATTGTACATCCCAATGTCATCTGGCGGGGAGGGCCTCGATGGATATTTATCAATTGCCTCTTCTGGTGATTCGGCATCAAGATATTGCAATTGGAGGTCTTGAGTCTCTGAGGTCGCAGACTCCACATACGTGTGTTCATCTACGTCCCTCTCTTCTTCGAAGAAGTAATCTTCCTCCTCTTCTTCGTTGAGTGGTTCGGGTGTCGTTGGAGGCTGCAACTCCTCAACGACTTTCTATTTCTGTAGAAGTTTTCGGCGGTATCTTGAATTGCTTCAAGCTTTTGTCAAACTCTTTTTTGCGCTGTAGTATGCTCGCCATTTTGGCTTCGAGGCGCTTCCTCCTCTTCTCAACCTCGGCTGCGTGCGCTTCGACGCCGAGAGTTTCGGCCTTTCTTTTTGTGCTTGCCGACGCGGTCGTTGAAGCCTGTTTCGACCTCTTCTTTGTTGACGTCGAAGTGTCTTTATCGTGTCTGTCTTTCGACGTCTTCGATTTTTTGAGGGTCTTTGCCGGTCTGGAGTCCTTGTCCAAGGATCCGACGGAGTGCCTATCTTTGGATGCTTCTGCGGTCGTCGAGTGCTTCGACGCCTAGGCTCCTTTCGAGGCTTTAGAGTCCGTTTTTCGTGACTCGTTTACTTTTTTCGGGGCAGACGCATCTCTTACCTCCTTAAAAGTCTTCTTCTCGACCACTACGACCTGGACATCTGTTTCCGAGTCGACTTCAGGCCCTTCGGCAACGTTGTCCTCTTCTTCGCTATAGAGAGGCACAGGTCTCAAAGCGATGGTGGAGGCCCTGTCCCTGCATGTTGTAGTTGGCCCTTCTCTGCCTTTTTCTCACCCTCAACGTCTTTGGGGTGAAGCCCGAGCATGCGTTGACTTTGATGATCCAGTGGGAGGCAAAGGTTGCAAACTGGATGCTGATCTTTCTGAGAGTACTTGTGGTGGTAATTCTTGCAGAACTTGAATGGTGTCTTGTCCATTACTTTGCACAGAGAGCCCCCTGCATGCGCATTCTCCGGGTTGTTCGTTTAAGTTTTTTTGTTTTCACCTTTCGACGCACTCCGACTGTTGGAACTGACGACCGGAAACGTCGAATGTAGGTATAGCTGACCTGTGGAATTCATTTCTTCAATTTTCCTGGATTCTTCTTTCCAAATTCTTGGAGCTCCTTCCGTAACGATCCAGACCCAACGGCGGAAAAAAAAGAATCTGAAGATGGCGACCAAAGGTGGGAAGCCCGTCGACGTCACGGAAGGACACCAAATTGAAGTATGTCGAGGCCCACCAACCACAAAAAAAAGACTAATTCAGTTATTCCGAACCCAACCCCTAGATGGTGGAATAATGCACAGCATGTGAATCCAGAAAGATTCACGCTGCAAAACAGTAGTCTTCAGGCCTCTTAAAACAACTTACCTTGAAAATCATGCCTACATTTATAAAAATGGAAATACCTTCATGGTGATTCCTAGTCCAAGGCTCTACTAGTTGTAATTAAAGTACCACCATGTGGGGAGCCCAGAATATGCTGCATAATCAAGTTTCGCCTGTCTGGATCGAAGTACAGAACCGCACAGTCAAGGCAGCATATCCCTTTCCCAAGAGGGTAGCAACTTTTCCAGTGGACTGTTATACTTTTTTCAAAGCCTGAGTGGCAGAAAGAAAGGGAGCAGGTAATGGGAGCGAGTCTAGGAGTAACAGTGACCACAAAGGTCACCTTACCAGTACTGAACTCAATTTTCAAGCTGTGGATTACACAGAACAGAGAACTGAAGGCAAACCGACATTTCTGATAAAACTGTGCTCTGGTCAGTACTTACTGTCAAGCATCTAAAGACCACAGAATGTGTAAAGCAGCATACACAGCTGCACTACCCATTTCACTGAGGCTTGTGGTTGGATAAGGGCACTGAAACCACCCTAACCTTGGAGGAGTGTGTATGTACACCAGACGGGGTTCGACAGTTGGAGAAGCAGAATTCACTCTGTCTAGTAATAATGACCTTCTCCAAAGCAAATAATGTATCTTTACCTCCAAAAGTGATAAAAGGTATTCAGCATACCTCTTGGTACTGTTATGGGGAAAATGTGAAGTGTGATGGGCATGCAGCATTTCCTCAGCCAAGGAAGCAAGGCAAGCCAAGAAAGCAAGGCAAGCCAAGGCACAGCAAAAAGGTGGGGAAGAAAGCATCAGCAAATTAGAATTCCTGGTCAAAGACTTGGGAAGATTTGTGAGGATGAGGCTTCAACAGTCCCTGCTTTGCCCAAATGTTACATGGCACATGTTTCCAAAGCACATGTGGCTTGAAGCTTTTAGCATGCCTTGAATAACTTACAGAGAACAGAAAAGACGACTTCTATTAGAGGAGCTTCAGGTTGCAGAACACGCAATTTAAGGGTTTGTGCACTCGTTTTTAAAGCCTCAGATTCAAAGACCTGTACGATGGCTAAAAGGAGGAAACCGGTTATTCCCATGAAATGATGCCTGCTGAACTTTACTGATTGTGAAGGATTGCACAGGCCTTCCAAACATTGCAGGTGTCCATATGAATGCATCATTCAGCAAGATCTCAATAGAAGTACATGACATCAAGATGATTATTTTTTCACAAGGCCTAACAGAAGTTTAGCCTCTTCTAACATTGCTTAAATGTGGAAAAAGACTTCTCGGCAGCCGCCAAGATCTCCAAATTTTCCATGAGAGGCCAGTCATCAAAGGTTACCTCTTTAGGAGCCAGATGCTCAAGCAGAACTATGGTAAGCAAGGACTGACCCTAAAAACATGTAAAACATCTAAACAACAGTCCTGACACAGATCAGCCATGCGCCACTAGAATTAAAGACCAACCATGGTTGCTCTTAATTTTTTGGAAAGAATTGAAGGGGTTGGCAGAAAGGCACACACTAGCATTGCTCTCATTGCACTGCAGTCAAGGGACTGAAGAAAAACCCAGACCCCCAGCTCATTCAGGAGGTAAGTTGCTCAAACCTGAAATTCTTCCAGGGTGCAGTGGTGTTCCTGACTGGGCAATCCAGTTTTCAAAGATGAAGTCATCTGCACAAACTGTCTGATAGCTGGTTATTGACACCTTGCAATAAAGCAAAGCAACAGAAACGTGCTCTACGTAATGGCTGAGTTACTCAACAACCATTTTGGCATAGATGTAGAGTATTACTGCTTTCCCTGTTTTGCCATATATAAGCAAACTGCTGTGTTGTTAATGTGGACAATCGTCACTCTAGATCTTAATGCACAGATTTAGATAACCGTCAAAATGACCACCTTAATGTAATGGCAAAACCGGAGGCTTTCGTTATGCATTATTCTCTTTTAAAGCTGGCTGGACTATAAGGGAGAGTGCAAAAATCAGTGTGAAGTATTCAAAGCTTGGTCAGTGAGGAACCAGGGGGCCACGAAGAGCACAAGCTGTGAGTAAAGTACTCTTCCGAACAAATCGAAAGCTGTCGGGGCACGAAGCTGTGTGTGACATCTATGTGGTGTGTGATGACTAAGTTACTTATCTTCCGTAACACCTTATCTAGTAGAGACGCGATCTAGCCGCAGATTCCTTACCTCAGAATTATCCCCAGGCGTCAAGACTGCATCCAGAAACTTTTTCGTGAGCAGTACCCCTGTGTATCGGTAGGTGGAGTCAATCAGCTCTGCGTTGCATCTTCAGCATATTCCGAGTGGGATGTGACGTATGCGGTGCCTATATAGGCGCCACCCCATCGTGCTGACATCAGTTTCTTTTTGCGATTTTCCGCGCTAGGTGCACAGAACCACGAAGAACACAGGCCAATGATGTGGAAAACTAGGGCTCAGAAAGAGGAAAGCCCTGTCCCTAGGAATCTGTTCACGAGGTGGAGAATGGGTGGGTAGGTAAGGAATCTGCGGCTACTGAGAGTCTCTACCAGATAAGGCGTTACTGAAGGAAATTAACTTGTCCATCTGCTAGAGACTTCAAGCCGCAGATTCCTTACCTTAGAATAGATATCCAAGCAATACCTCCCCAGAGGTGGGTCTGCAAAGCAATTTCATAACGAAAAGTACTGCAGAACTGAAAGAGCAAAGTGCCCATCTCGACAGACTGGACTGTCCATGTATTTCAGTTTTGTAAAAATGTGTAATAAAGCCCATGTTGCTGCCAGACCCGGGGCTCCGCGTGATAACGCAGTGGTCGCAGCCTTGGCTTTGGTGGATTGTGCCTGCAAACCCTCAGGGGGTTGTTCCTTGGCCAATGCGTAGCAGATTATAATGCAGATCACGATTAATCAGGATATGGTCAGTTTCTTCACAGCCTTTCCATTCTTCGCTCCGACATACCCCACGAGGAGTTGGTCGTCCACCCAGAACACTTTTGCGCAGACAAGGTAGAACGACACCGCTCTTTTTGGGTCAAGCCAGTGAAGTTGTTACTCTTCTTTTAGAGGGTTGTGGCGGAGCTTAAAAAGTAGGCAGAGTGATGGGCTAGCCTACATGAAAAAGAGTGACACCTTTTGGTAGAAAGGAAGCTCTAGTTCACAGAACTAGCTTATCTGGATAGATGTCCAGGTATGGAGGCTTGAATGACCCTCCGGGCAGATGTTATTGCTACCAGGAAGGCTGTCTTGATGGTGAGGTGCCTTTAAAGACAGTTGCGCAATGGCTCAAAGGAAGCACACATCAGGAACATCAGGACGAGACGAAAGTCCTACTAAGACATGATAAAAGGAGGAGAAGATAGGTTGTTAACCTTTCAAGAACCTATGTACAATAGAGGATTTGAAGCAGGATGGCTGGTCAGGCAATGTACAACACGGGATTTGAAGTGGGATGGCTGGTCAGGCAACCGGAGAAAGGGTGAGATAGTAGAATAATAACCCTTCAAGGTACCAGAGCAGAGCTGTGATGGGCAAGGGAAAGCATAAAGAGAAGAACCAGAGGAAGGGGAGCAGAAAAGGGGTAACCTGCTTTTCAGCACACCATGCCACAAACTTGCCTCAATGGCAGCCGTATACCGTTTTGGTGAAGGGACACCTGGCTGCCAGAATAACATTTCAGACTTCAGGCGGAATGTTGAAAGCCGGTCACCTGTTGGAGCTCAATCTCCAATCAAGAAGGCGGAGTGTTGACGGGTTCGGGTGGAGAACCCATCCCTGCTGCTGTGACAGAAAACCCATCCGAAGGGGCAGTCTGATTGGAGGACCGATGGCCACGCTCAACAGATTGGGATACCAAACTCTCTGAGCTAAGTCTGGAGCCACAAGAATGACCGGGGCCCCATTATTCCTGATCTTCTTGAGAACTCTGGGCAGGAGTGGTATGAGCGGAAAGACATACAGGAGGCCTGAGCTCCACTCGAGAGGAAAAGCGTTTGAGTGAGAGCGCCTTGGAAACTATTGCGCACAGAACTGCTGACATTGCTCGTTTTAAGCGGTGGCGAACAGATCTAACCAGGCTCTCCCCACTGCTGAAAGAGACCTTTCACCACCTCTGGATGGAGACACCATTTGTGATCTGCTAGGCATCTTTGGCTGAGTTGGTGCACCCTGGCATTCATATAGCCCGCCAGGTGTTGAACCACCTGGGAAATGCTCTGACTTTCCAGCCCTGTCCAGAGATGCAAGGACTCTTGAAAAAGGGGTCTACAACCCCACCTCACCCTGTTTCTTGCAGTACCACATGGAGGTGGGGTTGTACGTGAACACCTGCACTAGCTTTCTCTTGATGCAGGGTAAAAAGGCTTTTAATGCCAGCCGGATTGCCCAAAGCTCCAGCAGGTTGAAGTGGAGTTCGGATTCCGCTGGAGACCATAAGTCTCTGATCTCCACTTCTCACAGATGGATGCCTCATCCCAGGAGGGACACATCGGTCACCAATGTCAGATCTGGTTGGGGAAGGAAGAGGGGTCTGACGCTGATCCAATCGCAGATCATTAGCCACCACTGTAGATCTTTTGCAGTTCCCTCTTAGATCTGGGACATGCCGGAGAGAGTTCCCTGATGCTGCGCCCACTGGATCTTCAGGTCCAACTGCAGAGCCGACATTTGCCAGCAGGCATGTGTCACCAACAGGATGCAGCAGGCCATTAGGTCTAGCAGCCTCAGAGGCAGTCTCACCAAAATCCAGGCTAGAGGCTGAAACATCGGCATCAGCCGGATTATCAAGAACTCGCCGTTTGGGAGGATAGGCCCGAAACTGCACCGTGTCCAGAACAGCTCAGATGAAAGGGAACATCTGAGAAGGAGTCAGGAGTGACTTTGACTTGTTGATAGTAAACCTCAGCAAATGCAGGAGGTCCGTCGCAGTCTGCAGTTGGGAGACAACAGCCTCGGGCACACCCGCCTTCAAGAGTCAGTCGTCGAGATAGGGGAAGACTGGCAGCCCTGGCCTCCGCATATGAGCTGCAATCACCACCATCACCTTGGTGAACACCTGATGGGTGCTGGTAAGCCCAAAAGGGAGCACAGCGGACTGAAAGTGCTGGTGGCTCACTGTGAATTGCAGGCAACGCCTGTGCGTAGGCAGGACAGGAATGTGGAAGTATGTGTCCTGCAGGTCCAACGCTACCATCAGGTCTCCCAGGTCCAGGACAGACAAGACTTGAGCGAGTGTGAGCATTTTGAACTTTTGCTTCTTGAGGAAGAAACTGAGAGGGGACAGGTCTAGGATTGGACGAAGGCTAGCATCCTTCTTGGGCACCAGAAAGTAGTGGGAATAGCAACCACGACCAACTTCTGCTGTCGGCACCCTCTCTATAGCTCACTTTCCAGTGATGCAAAAACAGATGGTCCTTCGTCAGCCTGTCGCAAGCAGGTGGTATGGGTGGAGGGGTAGTCTCGTAATGGAAATAGAAGCCCCTCCGGGCAATCTGGAGAACTAATTGGTCTCATATTATAGACCGCAAGAGGTGCTGATGGTGGCAGATCCTGCCACCCACTGGGTTCCCGTGATGGGAAGGAGGCAGACTATAAGGGTTTGCAGGCTGCGGCTGCTGAGTGTGGGGCGTTGACTGGCCCGACCTCTGGCTGCCTGACCCACTAGGTCTATGGGCACGGCATCCTTGGCCACGCAAATGCTGGGAAGCTTGCACGCCATATTGGCAGGGTGGGTATAAATGCAGGTGGAAACCCCCTCCGTGGCCACAAAAGGAGAACTGGGGGTGGCGAGGGGCCATGGAAAGGCCCAAGGATCTGTCCACAGCCCTAATTTCCTGAAAGTGTTCCAGCGCTGAATCCGTCTGGTCACTGAAGAGGGCGAAGCCATCACAGGGCATGCCCATAAGCAATGCTTAGTCATCCCCAGAAAAGGCAGTTGTCCTCAGCGAGGCATGGCGCCATAAGACCACTGTTGATGAAACCGCTCTACCCAGTGAGACGGTGGTATCCAGTCTACATCGGATGGTGTACTTGGCTGCATCTCTACCATCAACAACAGCCTGGGAGAAGGCGGCCCGGGCCACATCTGAGACAGTCGGCAACACCTGCGCAACTGTTTCCCATAGAGTGTGGAAGTAGCTGCCCAAAAGGCATGCAGTGTTCACAGACTGTAGTGCAGGCTGGAGAAAAAAAAATCTTCTTTCATAAGTTGTCCAGCCTCTTGAATTCCCTATCCAGTGCTACGATAGGGAATGTGCCATTGGAGGTGGAGGCTTGGACCACCAACCTCTCTGGGGTAGGGTGTTGTGTGAACAAGTGGGGATCCCCTGGAGCAGGGCCGTGGCTGTGGGCAATCGTCCTGTTCACAGGAGCCCCTCTGCTGGGCTTGGACCAGGGCGCAAGCAGGATGTCTGTAAGAGCTTCATTAAATGGGAGAGGAGGATTCTCCTGGCTGTGGCACTTTGTGGCAGTCAAGACTAATGTCTTAGCAAGAGGGCAGGCTAAGGTCCAGTATCAAATAACGCTCCCTCCTCCGTAGCCACAGTAGGGGGAGAAAGCATGCCAGTATCTGGAGAGGTGTCCAGTCCATTGGCTTCAGCTAAAACCTCACTACAGTTCACGTCTGGGTCAAAGGGATGGTTTTTTCAGGGTCCGATGACCCCCTCCAATTCCACCCCAAGTCCTAGCCCATAAGAACAGGTCTCAGGCTCCAGCCTGGAAGGCGCGGCTCCAGTCTGCGCTGAAGCTGGCATCGAACGATGCTCCTCTGGCTCTGTGTTGGAGTATGGATAGGAATGGCGGCGCTGGCTGCGTCAGCCTCGGGATCGGCATCGGTGAAAATGGCACGACCGGCGTCGATCCGTATCTATCTGTGGATCTCTGAGGCCTGACTGGCACTGGAGCCAGAGCTGCTGGTGTGGATGCAGTAGGGGCCCCTCCTAATACTGCGGGGCAGGAAAGCACACTGGAGGGAATGGGGCAACCAAATTTAAAGGTGCATAGCCTCATAAAATTCTTTCAACTGGGCGGAGTAGCTCCAGCTCCCGGAAAGTCGGGAAGGTGCAGAGCTGACCCAGGAGCTTGCTCAACTGCAGAGTCAGGCCTCGAGTGGTGACAATCCCTCGTCCCGCCGACCAATGGACGAGGTGAAGTTGAAGCACGCTTCAACTACTTTTTCTTCTCGTGGGACTTTGACTTACACAAATGGCTCATCGACTTGGAGTGCGACGACGACCTTGGGCTCCATGATCGCTCTCGGGACCTTCCTTCCGACCGGGACCTCGATCGTCATTGTGTCGCATATCGGGTCGCTATAAGCTTGATGGATTGCTCCCTCAAGGCCTTCGGATGCATGGCACGGCCGTTAGGGCAGGCCTTCGGGTTGTGGTCCTGCTCGAGGCACCATAGGTATACAAGGAGTAGATCGGTGACCAACATCTGTCAATGACAGGCGCCGCAGGGCTTGAAGCCCGCCTCCTTTGATGACATTTGTGGTACACCTCAAAAAAGATTTGACAAAACATCGGGAAAAACCTAGTCAAAAAGTGGCTAAGGGGATCTGCCTGGCTGGCATGGATAGAAAATAACTGACGTCAGCGTGCCTGGGTGGCACCAATATAGGCACCACAAATGTCACTTCTGACACCAACTATGCCACACGGAGCCAAACGTCTACAACTGGCGTGCAGGTTTACTGCTCCCAAAAAAGTTCCGGATCCAGTTTAATGCCTGGGGATAATTTTCAGGTAAGGAATCTGTGGCTAGAAGTCTCTATCAGGTGGTGAAAAACGGTTATTGCAGCCCCTGGAATTTTGCCAAATACATTGTTGAAGTTCAATCATTGCTTTTGGGTTACTAACAATCTCTAAACTGGGATCTGGGACACCGTGGTACTGGAAACAATTTTGTTTCACTCTTTACAATATCACACATACAACAAGCATTTACAATGCAATGGTCTCGGCATTGTTAAAGATAGAGCTATTGGCATTGCTCATGACATTATTTTGTTTACCATCCACAAGACGAGAAAGACATCTGGAACATGTCAGACACTCCCCTTAGATTTCAGACAGATCAAAGAGCATCTGGAAGCTGGAACACATCCCCCCCTTAGTACCCCGGCTGATCTGAAAGCACCTAGAAACTGGAAGACCTGCACTTCAAACTTTACTATAGAGCTGAAATAAATGTTAGCTCTCTTGTGCAGTTGTTATAAGTTATACTTATGATTCCAACTTCTAACCTCAAACCCGGATTTATCAGCAGTCCAGATGTGATTGTTTATTCAGATTCGGGAAACTGTAATCATGTGAATAAGGCATCTGAAGTTCAGCTGATGAAAGGTTGGAAGTATTGATCCCACTTTAAAAAGTAACGTATTCAAAGATTAGAACAATATTGTTTTTGAAACAATATGCTGCACAAAAAGCCCTCAGTCAATAAAAGGGCTTAAGATAGCGCTGTGTGTCCATCGGCGGCCCTCGGCCATGGTACATCAATCACACGACATACATTATGATGCACAGGCTACAGAGCAGGAAATGTGTTTCAAGGTCTAGAGCATAACTTCAGGCTTACCACAAAGGTCAAAGAATTGCAGTACCTGAACTGCACTTCCTAGAGGTAAAAGTCAAGTACTCACAACACACCACGTAGAAGAACAATTAGAGACAATGAAACCTTCCTAGCACAACAACAACTAGAGATCAGAAATTACCACAATCAGATGGCCACAGTACTGAAACTGACAATCATAGGGGCTTCAACTATGTCAACAAGATTACCCACAGAGCCCCAGAGTTACCAGGTATGAGCCATGAAGACTGTGGATGTAAGAACACCTTAAAAAAAAAAAATTGTAAATAAATGGACAAGCCATGTTTTTTTTGCGCTTTAGACATCTGTGTGCGTGCCCATGCTCTAAATCATGACTCATGCACAAAAGCATCAGCAACTGCACAGGATTAAAGCCTTAAGATGCCAAAACTCAGAAGTCGCCATGATCTGGTAATAGAACCTCAGGTACTGCTGGCACATCTCAACACTAAACATAGACACATACGCATACCACAAAACACACACAAAATCACCCAAAACCAGCATCACACTGTACTTACTACATAAATCTCAGACTATTCACTTCATAAGTAACTCAATCACAAGGCTGGTCGTGTAACTGTGAATAGTTTGGGGTCCGGTGCGTGGATCTCCGGAGGGGGGCTAAAGGAGTACAGCGCTTGGAATTTAGAGGGGGCCAAGAGCCCTAAAATACCCTCGTTCCACCAGAGATTAGAAGTGAGGGCACGAAATGTATGTCTCCATCGGCTGCCAGTCACCAGTCTTGAGGGGCGCCGAAGGATATCATTTCAAGGGGACGAGAAAGGTAAAAAATTATGATGCGCTCTCTGGGCGTGATACATCACATGAGAATAGCAGAGGCTGGCCGTCTGGAGCTGGCTTTATTCCAATACAAAAACCTATTCGGAATGTCGGCGTGGAGATGAGAAGCAGTGAGCGTCGCGTGCACGCGCCATTTTGTGGTAAAGAAATGTCTCGAGTGCCCAGCGCGAGCTTACTTACATATTGGAAAAGTGCACTTAAATGCTTAATGATATATAACAATCTCCATAGTATGATAGTTTTTGCGTAGTGTGTTTTTTGCATTGCTGTGTAATAGATAATTGATTTTCAGTTTTGTATTAATCGAATAATGGCACGAAATGAGTAGAACACCCAGAAGAACGTTCTGTACTGCGCTCCGTTCCTGCCTAGACGACAGCCTCGTCAAGGGTACTGCCCATGCCCTCAGCCCTCAGCCCTCACCGGACTCCCCCAAGCCCCTCAGAGACGCCGCCCACCCCGAGGCTCACCTGCAGCCGCTGCCTCCCGCGCCGCCAACCTGGTAACTCCGGGAGACGAGGACACTGGAGACTGCAGGAGTCCGCCACGGAACACAGGTGTCGCTGTGCGAGGAGCCTCTCCCGGAATCCCTTCCTGGAGCAGCTGGGCAGCGGTAACGATACCATCGCAGCAGCGCTCTCAGCCGAGGGGCCATAAAGCGGCGCTGCCTGCCCCTACTGCGACTATTTTAAGATGTCTTCCGTTATGGTCGACTGGCGCTTACCTCACTGGAAAGTTGATGGAAGTGAAGGTCGTCAAGTTGGTGCTGCCGCGGCGAGCGAGCCCAGCTGCCAGTCATTGAGGGAATCGCCATGAACACCACCATGTTTCTCCGAGGTCAAGCAGAAATGCCTCGGAGAAACGCTGCGTCAGGTTCGGATTCGTGGGCGTGTTTTTCTTTCTCTCCTCTTGCCATTGGCTGGAATGTTTACATTCCAGAGGAGAGAAAGAATCGAAAAAACACGCCCACGAATCCGAAAAAGACGGGGCTTAAACGGACAGACGCCCCTCTCCTCCAATGGCTGGCCTCCGTTTAGGAAGCCAGCCAATGGAGAAGAGGGGCGGGTTCAAGCCCCGTACTGAACTCTACTGAACTCATTAAATCTCGTGAGTGAGACTGCGCAAGCGCAGCCTTCGCTAGCCGAGACCTAAAAAAGAATGGACGCTTTACTAAAGACATTTATTACAACAGGGTAAAACTGTTTCTCAGCATATCTAAAATAACCACACAGGATATTATAAAAACAACATTAATGCATGTTACAAACAACAAGAATAAAATGAACATTTCTAACATAGTTAAAATGTAATCTAAAAGTCCAACATCCTAAGACCTGCTTCTATGCGCTTCACTAGGAGAGCATGGAAAGTTGCAACGTGGACTTTCCTAGAGAGCAGCAACGCACTTCTTTCTGCAGACAGTCAGTTATGGTGTGATTATCAAAGCGTGAAGGCACATGCAGCAGCTGTGTCCTTTCTTTTGAACTTAGCTCATTATTTGCATCAAAGGCATTGTAGCATCTTCTTGGTGAACTGGCAGCAGTCAAGACCATCTCCGGCAGTACCTTATGAGATAATCTGGGTGAAGGACCTCTCTTGACAAATGGTCAAGGGCTGGTCTTTATATATTAAATCTTATCAAGATTGGAATTTCTGGCATAAGTTTAGGCATGTCTAACATAGATTATGTGCATCAAGGTGTCAGTCACTGACGTATCCTTAAGAACATATAAGGTAAATGGATCTCAATTCAGACTACACTATTTGGGCTATATGTCTGTGTTTTATTTGACCTTTATACTATTATAACTAGATACTTGTCCCTGAATTGATGTTGCATCAGGTGTGTTACTTATGTCACTGTCTGAATCACTGGACACTTTCACAGTTCTTGGATACTGTCAGATGACATCTGTACCAATAGCAGACATGACAATGGATTCTGAATGAATTGAGGGACATGTCCATTGTCCAAAATTTCGAAAATGGTGACTCCCATTAACTGAGATGGAGTCAGGGCCTACTTATAATGGAGTCTGGCCTTAGGGGCTTTATGTCACGACTTGACTATGAATCTATGATTGTTTACTGGGACAGAATAGGGATAACATACCTGGGGGCATCTATAGAAAAATTGTTTGCTCAAACGCCATCTAACTTCAACTTATCTTAGAGCAAACACTTTCAATACTTGCATTCTAGACATGCTCTGCAAGGACACACCAATATCACTAATGGTATGCAAGAAAAACTGCAGCTCGAATATAGGAAATGTGAACACTAAGTGAGTACTGTAGAATCACAGATCTATAGCTTCCCTGTCTGTATAGCACCAATGGGCCTTGAGCTGTTGCCAGAACAATTGGTAAAGGACCTAGGTCCCATAGAATCTCCTGACTGAGAGGAGGACCAGAGTTACCCCAGGGAGATTGTCATACATTCAGAGTTTGACTAACAGTATCAAATCATAAATACACATGTGCACATGAGGTGGGTTGGGAAGACAGATGCCTGATCTATTCCTTAGGAGATGTGGAAAGGCAGCCATATAGTACAACAAGCACTTCGGCATTGGCCAAAATCACTTGTTTTGGAAAGCAGTAAGCAGTGATCTAGCAGAGGTTAGAGTCTTCCAGATTCCATGAGAGGTAAAACCTATGCTACTAGGTATGTGAGGGGTACTCCTGCCCCTCATATGCGTCATCATGTAACCTGTGACTGGTGGATTCTGTAGGGACACAGACAGGCTTTTGGGAAGTCAAGAGGTACTGAAGGTAGGCAACTGGCAGGCCAACATGTTTAACCTTTAAAAGAATGGTCTACTTCTTCAGGGGTTGTACAAGGGTCAATGGATCTCTCACTATGGACAGGATACCTGAGGAAACCACATGGGGCAGGAATGTTACATCGTAATAATGAAAGTCTTAATGGTGTTAAAATAAACTAAGACATGGACACCAGGCCGAAACATTCAAATTTATTTATTTAGCTCTAAGATAGTCTCCTTATCACTGAAATCATATACCTTACAAAGCATGTGCATTTCAACTCATTTGCAAATGGCTTGGTTTACGGGTGCACACTCACATTTGTATTCAAATTACTCACATGTAAAATTACATAATAAGGAGTCATTTTATGTGGAAGTAATTCTGATCCCATGGGTGGGGAGTGGGCATTCCTGCACTCATAAAAGGCTGAGATTTGCTTCTGCCAAGCGCAGATACATCGGTTTTCAGGGTTGGTATGTGTGAGAAATTGGGTTGCTGGTTGAGAGAGATTTGAGCTCTTCTCAAGCAGCAGCATTCATTCTTGTAGGAGTGTACCACAAAAGTAACTAAATTACCCTGCGCTTAACACTCTGGTAGCTTGGCACAAAAGCAGTCTGGCCTACCTTAGAGACATTGTGTGAAGCATTTATGCGGCACTTAAACAGTAATAAAGTTAAAACACAAGAAAAATCCCACACCAGTTTAGAAAAAGAGAGTACATTTTAATACATTATTTGACACCAAAGCTACAAAACTCCAGTCAGCAGAAGGAAAATGCTACTTACCAGTATGCATCAGTTCTTGGCATGTAGGGCTGCAGATTCACAGACTGTGCATAGATCGCCATCTGGTGTTGGGCTCGGATGTTTGCACTTTGTTGTTGTCTTGGAAGAAGTCTTTGGAAGTCATGAGATAGGTGAATCCTCCTTTGGACAATAGTGCGCATGAGCATCAACTCCATCGTCAGATTGTTTTTTCGCCAAGAAGAAAAATTATGGAGTTTTGTGAGAAACAGAAATAGATGTCCATGTATGTTGTATCTTATTAATATAATACAGGAACAGATAAAGGCAGCCGGGGAGGTGGGTGGGCGTGTGTGAATCTGCAGCTCTACATGCCAAGAACAGATGCATACTGGTAAGTAGCATTTTCCGTTCGAGGCATATGAGCTGCAGATCACACACTGTGGATAGATTGCATAGCAGTACTCCTCCTTAGTGGTGACTACCCGTATCTGTTGCAGTAGTTTGAAATAGCGTTTTGAGTACAGCTTGGCCCACACTAGCTTGTTGTTTTGCCTGCACATCTACAGAATAGTGTTTTGTGAATGTGTGCAGTGTAGACCATGTAGCTGCTTTGTAGATGTCATCTAAGGGAATGTTCCCTAAAAATGCAATTGAAGCCCCTACTTTGCGGGTAGAGTGGGCTTTAGGGGGAATAGACAGTATACGTTTTGCTTTGTGATAGTAAATTTGTATACATTTGACAATCCACCTTGCAATCCCAGACTTTGATATCGGATTATTTATTTATTTATTTATTTATTGGGTTTATTAAGCGCGACAGATGCCCAAAAAGGGCTTCCCGGCGCTAGAGCAGAATACTGAATCCAAGAGGCAGGAAAAGGCAGATCACTGATTAAAAAGCCAGGTCTTGATGGCTTTACGGAAGTGAGTGTACCTTGTTTCTAGGCGGAGAGGTAACGGAAGGGAGTTCCAAAGCTTCGGGCCTAGGAGGGAGAAAGATCTACCTCCCATCCTTGCACGGAAGGTTTTGGGGACACAGAACAGACCTTGTGTAGTAGATCTCAGGCATCGGGCAGGAGTGTAGGTGTATACAAGGGTTTGGAGATATCTGGGAGCATTGCCCCATTTTATCCTGTGCATGAGGCTCAGAGTTTTGAATTTGACCCTGTTGTCAATGTTTAGCCAGTGGAGTGCCTTTAAGTGACTGGACATACGCTCTCTCCTGTTGCACTTGCAAAGCAATCTAGCTGCTGCATTCTGTACCAGTTGAAGGCGCCTTATGATTGCCTGAGATGCCCCTAAATAAAGGACATTCCCGTAGTCCAAACGGGAGGTGATTAATGCATTAATCACTGTCTTTTGAGTGTCTGCAGGGAGCATCCATATGATTTTCCTGAGCCATCTCAGGATAATGAAGCAGGTGGCTGTGAGATTGTTCACCTGGGGCTCCATGGTAAGGCCACTATCAATGATAAAGCCCAGATTGCGTACTTGGTGCAATGGAGTAGGCAGGGTGCCCATTTCGGATGGCCAATGTCTGGAATTCCAGAGATTATGATTGGGACCTACTATCAGAGCTTCGGTTTAACTTCCATTGAGTTTAAGCATGTTTTCATTCATCCAGAAGAAAATATTCCTAAGGCCAGTCTGAAGGCGTGAAGGAAAATCTTGGTTTTCGTTTGATAGTGAGAAAACGATTTGGGAATCGTCCGCGTATGTGAACATGTTGAGACCAGCTGATTCAGCAATCTGGGCCAGCGGGGCTGCATAAAGGTTAAATAGCAGGGGGCTTAATACTGATCCCTGTGGAACTCCATATGGAGAAAAGTGGACCTTAGATGCCGCATTACTGGAAGAGATTTGGAATGTCCTACGAGTCAGAAAAGATGCAATCTAGTGCAATTCCTCTTATGCCTATGTTGAAAAGGGAAGCGAGCAGTGTGTCATGGGAGATGGTGTCAAACGCCGCGCTGAGATCCAGTAGAATCAGCGCGGCAGAATTACCCTTATCGACCATTTGTCGGAGGTTTTCCACGACTCCAAGTAATGTGGTCTCCGTCGAGAATCCGGTGCGGAAAGCCGATTGGGAGGGGTGAAGAATACTGTTTGCCTCCGTGAAGTTGGTGAGATGTTTATGGACATGCTTCTCCAGGATTTTGGAGAAAGCAGGCAGAAGAGATATTGGTCGAAAATTTGCCAAATTTTTAGGGTCAGCCGATGGTTTCTTAAGAAGGGGTGAAATCAAGGCATGTTTCCAAGATGGCGGGACCGTGGCGGAGGAAAGAGATAAATTTAAGAATTGATATAACACGGCAAGAAGAGGGGTGTCCAGGAGTCTAAGGAGTTGCCTTTATGTGGTGGTGAGAAGGATACAAAAAGTTGTTTTGTTTTACGAAACGGTTTTGTTCTGTCAATATAGTAAAGGAGTGCTCTTTTTACGTCTAGAGTATGAAGAGCTCTTTCTGCTACTGTTTGTGGTTGCGAGAAGAACACTGGCAACTCAACAGATTGGTTAAGATTGAAGGGAGAGATAACTTTAGGAAGGAATTTGGGATTTGTCCTGAGAACCACTTTGTTAAGATGGAGTTGTAAAAATGGTTCTTGAATAATTAGTACCTGTAGCTGACTGACTCTTCTAAGAGATGTAATGGCCACAAGGAAAGCGACTTTTCATGTAAGAAATTGTAGCTCGCATTTATGCAGAGGTTTGAATGGAGGACCCATTAATCTTGTAAGGACGATGTTTAGATTCCACACTGGAGAGGGTGGTACCCTGGGAGGAATTATTCTTTTGAGGCCTTCCATAAATGCTTTAATAGCAGGGACCTTAAACAATGACGGATGTCTATTCTGTAGGCAAGCTGCTATGGCAGCGAGATGTAATCTAATTGATGTGTATGCTAGATTACATCTTTGAAGATGCAACAGGCAACATATGGTGTGTTGGGTGGAGGCATCTAGAGGATTGATGCTGCTGTTGTTAAGTATATAACAAATCTTTTCCACTTAGATGCATAGCAGGCTCTAGTGGTGGGGCGCCTAGCTTCTTTGATAACGTTCATACAATCAGGTGGAAGATTGAGATAACCAAATTCTAGGATTTCAGGAGCCAGATCGCCAGGTTGAGCTGTGCTGGATCTGAGTGTCTCATCTCTCCATGGTTCCGGGTTAAAAGCTGTGGGGAGAGGTGTAGTTTTTGGTGCGGGACTACTGATAGTTCCAGCAATGTCGTGAACCATGGTTGTCTGGCCCATGTTGGAGCAACTAGGATCAGTGTTAGTACCTGTTGTTGCAGCTTGCGCACTACTAATGGAATGAGTGGGAGAGGTGGAAAAGCGTACGCAAATCTGCCTGACCAAATCATCCATATCGCCATGCCTTTGGACAATGGGTGTGGATATCTGGCGGCGAAGCTTGGGCATTTTGTGTTGCAATGTGTGGCGAAGAGATCTATCTCTGGCTGCCCCCACATTTGGAAAAACAGTTGAAGAACCTGTGGATGAAGTTCCCACTCGTGAATCTGTTGTGTCTGACGACTTAACAGATCTGCCATGTGATTTTGAATTCCTGGGAGGTGTTGGGCTAAAAGGAATATATTTTGAGGAATATCCCACCTCCATATGCTCTGTGCTAGTTGAGAGAGCTGCACAGAGTGCGTTCCCCCCTGTTTTTGTAAATAGTACATTGCTGCCATATTGTCCGTGTGGACTAAGACAGTTTTGCCTGATATCTTTTTCTGGAATGATTTTAATGCCAGAAATAGTGCTAGTAACTCCAAATGGATGATGTGGAGTAGCCTTTGCTTAGGTATCCATGTGCCCTGTATGGTGTGATGTAGAAGATGAGCTCCCCAGCTGGTGAGCGATGCGTCTGCTGTTAGCACAATCTGTGGAACCGGCTCTAGGAACGGTCGCCCTTTGGAAAGGTTTTGGGTGTTCCACCACTGCAGAGAGCGATGTGTGCGGCTGTCTACCAACACCAGATCTGTTAGCGGACCTTGAGCTTGGTTCCACTGACGTGCTAAGCATTCTTGTAAGGGGCGCGTCAGGAGTCTTGCATGAGGCACTATGAATACGCAAGAGGCCATCATCCCTATGAGTTGCATGAACACTCGAGCTGGAAGTGAGTGTTGTGACTGGAATCTTGTTATAAGGGCTTGCATGCTTGCTATCCTGGCTGGACTGGGGTATGCAAGGCTTTTTGAGGTGTTTATTGTGGCACCTACATATTGTTGGATGTGGGACGGTTGGAGGTGAGACTTTGTAAAGTTTATGGTAAACCCCAAGTTGTGAAGTCGTTGGATTGTGCCGTGCGTGTGATTTACACACTGGGTATACCACTTGGCTTTTATGAGCCAGTCATCCAAATATGGGAAGACGTGAATTTGTTATCATAAGTGGGCTGCTACCACTGCCAGACATTTTGTGAAGACTCTGGGTGCTGTGGTGATTCCGAATGGGAGAACCTTGAACTGGTAATGCTGAGCGTCCACTACAAACCAAAGATATTTCCGGTGAGCAGGGTGAATGGGAATGTAGAAGTAGGCGTCCTTGAGATCTAAGGTGGCAAGGAAGTCGCCCTGTTTGAGTAGAGGGAGGACCTGTTGAAGAGTGATCATATGAAAATGGTCTGATTGTATGTAGAGGTTTAATGGTCTGAGGTCCAAGATGGGTCTCAGGGTTCCGTCATTCTTTGGAATGAGAAAGTACAGGGAGTAAATCCCTATGTTTTGGTGATGAAGGGAAACCGGTTCTATTGCATGTTTTCCTAGGAGGGAAAGCACCTCTTGTTTTAGAAGCGTTAAGTGCTCTGTTGACATTGGACGCTGTTTGGGTGGTATGTTTGGGGGAGTTGAAGTGAGCTCTAGGCAATAACATGATTGGATGATTTGTCTCACCCACCTGTCCGTGGTAATGTTGTTCCAGACAGGTAGGAACTGTAGCAAATTTTCTCCCGGGCGGAGTAGAGTGGTCCGGGGGGAGTGGAGGGAAGTCATTGTTTCGGGGTGGAGGTGTTGCGAGTATTGGTAGTTTTGCCTCCACCCTTGTTGTTATTGCCCCTGTAGCCTTCTCTGTAATAGCCTATGGTAGATGAGGTCTGGGTGGGACTCTTGTAGGAAGTGGAGGGGTTATCAGTGGCAAAACCTCTAGAGGCGCCCCTATTAGAGGAGCGACGAAAGGAACTTCTGGGATCTTGCGATTGCAAAGCTCCCATTGACTTGGCAGTGTCAGTATCCTTTTTCATCCTCTCCAAAGATGAATCTACAGAGGTCCCAAATAAGTGTGCCTGGTCAAACGGTTGGTTTAATATGGCAGTTTGAACCTCGGGTTTGAAGCCCGAAATGCGTAGCCACGCATGTCTGCGTAAAAGGACACTGGTATTAATAGCTCGGGATGCTGTGTCTGCAGCATCCAGAGCACAACAAATATAGGTTATGAGTTTGCCTTCCTGGATAAGATCCTTAGCTCGTGTTTTATATTGATCTGGAAGGTGTTGTAGTAGGGTCTCTAGCTCGTTGTAATGTGCGCTATCATATCTAGCCAGCAAAGCATGTGTGTTGGCAATTCTCCATATTTCGGCTGCTTGGGACACTGTTCTTTTACCAGATGCATCCAACAGTTTTGACTCCTTATCAGGAGGTGGAGCATCGCCTATGGTTTGGGAGTTAACCCTTTTCCTGGAGTTGGAGACCAGTAAGGAATCCAAGGGTACCTGCCCTTTAATATACACAGGGTCAGCTAGGGCAGACTTGTACTTCTTTTCTACCCTGGGGTTAATGACTCTGGCCGTTACAGGATCCTTAAACACTTCAGGAGCGTGTTTGATTACCGCTTTTAACATTGGGAGAATGGAAGTGGACATTTGAGATGGTGCAAAAGTGTCCATAAGGAAATCTTCCTCTACAGGGTCTGTGGGCAAGTTCACACCGTGGTATTCTGCTGCTCTGTGAATGAGCTGAGTGAATCCTATAGTAGCCTCTGGAGGGGATGGTCTAGATGGGTAGACGTCATCCTGTGGTGTGTCAGGAACATCTGGTGTGCCATAATCGTCCCATGGGTCCTTTGGGGTACTAGGAGGACTAGGTTCCCCTAAAGTTTAATCATCCCCTTCTTCTTCAGAGGTGTTGCGATTATCCTGAGGTGGAGGAGATGGTGAGGGCAGTGGAGATGGGATAGGAGAGTCGTGTGGAGGAGGAGGTGGAGAAGGAATCCTTAAAGGAGAAGTTGCAATGTCTCTCTTCTTTAAAGGACGTGGAGCTGGTATAAGTTTGTCCATTTTCCTTTTCCTGGAAGGACTAAGTATAAGTTGACCTGTCTTGGGGTCTTTTTGAAGAGTTTTTGGTGCTGGATCAGGTCGAAAGAGCTACTCCTCTGGAGTGTGTTGTTTCGGTGCCGATTTTTTGGGTCCGATTGTTTGTGTGGCACAAGTTTTGGAGTGGTTTTGTGCTCATTAGGTCTGGAATCGGAAGTTTTCCTGGGTTCCTGCGGGGTCTTCAGAACCAATTGCTTCTTCGGTTCCGAAGGTTTTTTTGGATCCGAAAGTTGAGCGCCCGTGGTCTTTGGAAGTGGTTGTTTACTTGGTTCCGACGATTTTTTCGGAGCGTGGTCGTCCGTACCAGTGGATTTCGGTGCCGAAAGCGCCGATGTGGAACCAGGCGTCGGTGCGGAGTAAGGCAGTGGTTTCTTCTTTGGTGTCGGGGATGGAGTTTCGGCACCGACGGTAGGCTGGCTCGATACAGAGTGGCCTGAAGGCTTATGTATCGACTTCTTTGCCGAGCCCGAAGGCGGGGCATGGGGAGTTTTGTCAAGGTGTGCACCTAGGCCCGAAGGTGAAGGTGTGACAGAAGCCTTTTTGGGAATGGGTGGGGAGGGGGGGGGGGGGGGGGAGGGGGGAGGCATCGACGTCAGTTCTTACGTCACGCTGCCCTGGAGTGATGTCTTCGACGCCGGAGTCGTTGGCTTCGGAGGTGCTAATGTTGCCCTCTTGCATCTGCTCCTGCTCCAGTACGTTTATGCCTTCCTGAAAGATATCGTCCGGTATCGATGTCGATGATCGAGCCATTGTTCTTCGAGCTCGATAATCCCAAATTGTTTTCTTGGAGCGGAAAGAGGCACCAGCTGGACAGTCTTTGGCCTTGTGCTCAGGTGAAAGGCAGAGGTTACACACCTCGTGAAGATCAGCGTGTGGAAACTTGGATCCACATTTAGGACACTTTTTGAAAGGAGTCCTTTTCATGAGCCAAAGGCCTAATGGCGCAGGTAGGCCCGAAGGCCTGCGTCGACTACCGGAATCGAAGAATTGAAGTTTGAAGAGATGCACGTCGAATGGGAACGCGATCGAAACAATACCGAAGAATGGGTAAAGGATTGCGCGACGAAAAGTAGAACGGTAACGACACACATCCGAGCCCGATAGCGGTAAAAATGAATCAGACGATGGAGTCGATGCCCATGCGCACTATTGTCCAAAAGGAGGAGTCACCTATCTCACGACTTCCAAAGACTTCTTCCAAGACAACAACAAAGTGCAAACATCCGGGCCCAACACCAGATGGCGATCTATGCACAGTGTGTGATCGGCAGCTCATATGCCTCGAACCTGGAGATATGAATTTTTTAAGTTTTAAGTTAAAAATAGCACCTAAAAGATCAAATCGCCAACCATGGACACCCAGTCGGGAGTGACGGGAGAACAGTTGAAAGGTATGGCCGACCGTGATAGAGCGCGGTTAGGATACACAAAGTGTATCCCCTTACCTTCAGACTTATAAGAGATATTTTAAAGAAAAATATCTGAGAAGGTAAAGTTTAACGGGGAAAGGCAGCCAACTGTGTCTGAGGAGGGGGCGTTGTCGTCGGGGAGTTGCTGAACGAAGTTGAAGTGAAGATTTCTATATCTGGACTTAGTCTCTTTTATGGAAGTTGAAAATTTCCAGCGCAACGAAGCTGTAGACTGTAACCGATGAGTGCTCCATGAGTTTGGATACCCCTTTTCAAATGAGCCGCTGAACAGAATTTGCTGCTGCCGAGTAGAATGTAGCTGGTGCTGCTGCGAAGTCAGGCCAACTGTCGGTGCACCTTTGGCGGATCGGCAAGCAGGTAGGTCCCGGTCTCCTCTCAGTTCTTAGAGCACGTTTTAGCCAAAATATTTTGGATATGGGCTATCTGGGCACCTTTAGCACCACTTCCAAGGGTCCAGGAGTGGAGGGGTACCACTTGGAGTGGCAGGACTTATTCAGGCTGGATCCAGGTGCAGGCTCGATGTGACTGGAGCAATTTCTGTCCCTGAGGCTCTGTTAAGGAGGTCAGGCAACCAGCCCTTGGAGTCACTCTGGAAGTCCTGGGTTCAAGCAGAGAAGCAGGTCTCAAGCAGCAGATCAGGCCTATGAGGGGACGCAGCAGGGAAGCCCTCTTGGTGCAGTAGGGTAGTACTCTGAAATACACAGCAGGCCTCAGGCAGCAGTGTAG
Organism: Triturus cristatus; assembly: GCF_964204655.1. Taxonomy (NCBI): domain Eukaryota; kingdom Metazoa; phylum Chordata; class Amphibia; order Caudata; family Salamandridae; genus Triturus; species Triturus cristatus. The sequence continues at coordinate 887,017,952 of NC_140590.1, read as the reverse complement.
TCCTCTGGGAGTCCTTTCACAGGTCCGAAATTAAACCAAAGAGTGGGTCTGGTGGTCCTAATTTTATACCTGGTGCCAGGTTTGAAGTGGAAGAAACTTCTGGAGGTGCCCCCTCCCACAGAAGTGTCTGGAATTTCTTGCCTCTTTGCCCCGGTGCCAAGATGTCTGAATGCACAATAGCCTAGCATGAAGTTCTTTGTGCATGCACTGAGAAAGTGATTTGAAGTGAAAGCGGTGTTGCACACAGCTCCGCCCCATCCTGCCAATACCCAGTCTCTCCTTTGTGTGGCCATCTGGGAGGAATACACAAAGGCCAACTGTCAACTATGACTAGTCATATGACTCAGGAAACCGGCTGAAGGCACCAAATGGTTAGGACAGGAAAATGCCAACTTTCAAAGAGTAGCATGTTCATAATTGTGACTTAAAATCTGACTTTACCTTTAAAGAGTATTTTAAATTACAATTCCCTAGATACCAAAAATGACATTTCTACCTGCTCAAAAGTTATCACTTATTAAATGTTACAGGGAAACCCAATGCAATGTTATCCTATGGAAGAGGTTTGCCACACAGTACTGAAAAACAAATTTAGGAGTTTTTCCCTATCAGGACATGTAAAACTTAAAAGTACATGGCCAACGTTTTAACTACATTGCACCCCGACCTGTAGGCTGTTAGGAGCCTATCATAGGGATTACTTCAGTGCAATGAAAATTGAGTTTTAAGGCTAGCAAGGGGTTTATATTGCCAAGTCAAATTGGAAGTTTAAAACTACACATAGGAGGGAGGAGCCTAGCGCGCAACCAAGATGGCCGCGTAGGTGCGAGGCTCCCGAGGACCTCTGCAACCTCCTACGTTTATCCTGTCTTCATCCTGCATCGGTTGAGGGGACTGTGTCGGTGAGCCTGAGCCGAGGTGGTACCCGTTTCCCGTTTTCGAATCGGACCTCGGGTGTCATGATCCTCGCGAGCCATGTGGCTTCCAGACAGCAGATCGGCGCCACCCGGGGGTATCTAACCGCGCGGCAAAGGAGCGCACTCCTAAGGCCGACTATAAGTCCCAGAAGACCTCGGGACATCCAACGGCGGAGCACCGGAAGCGGGGTCGGTCACATGACCGCAGCTATAAGACCATCCCCCTCTGGAGAAATGGCGCTTGACAATCCGAGGAGGTTCCCTGAAGACAGCGCTTAGCGGATGGTATTCCCCGCTGGAGGACGAGCGCTCGCTTACCATTGCAGCATCGTGACTTCCCTGTCCAGTACCCGTTGTTACGCCGCTCCTGAAGTCTCCCTGGTTCCCGTTCTTGCCTGAGGTACCTAAAACCGGTATCAGGTAGGACACTCCGTTGGGAGGAGCAGGAGCACCCGTTTGCATAATCATCTGCTAGGCAGTGACGTAACTGCCGTAGCCCAGAGTCTTTCCCGAGGAATTCCCGATTTCCGTCTCCTTCGTCTGCGTCCTGCGCGAACAGCGCGAGGAGGCGTGGAAGCTCTGCCGCTTACTTCGACAATTGTTGACAGAGAGAGAACACCATATTGTTTAGATAGGCATTGCTGGATACTGCCACGGTAGTGAGGTTAACTACCGCGTGGGCATCAACAGAACAAACTGGTTCTGCACAAGCCATACCCTATCTACCGTTTCCAAGACCGTGATGCCAACGGTCTCCCTGACTGGGGAATCGAAGTTAGCGCCCACAGTAGGTGAGTGGTGGCCCTTGAGAGGGGAGCAGGGAGGTAGGAGGTAAGTGGTACTTCCGTCCCTAATGCTGTGCCTTGTCTGTCTCCCCCTTCCTGCAGCTTACTAGAGCACTACCCGTCAGACCATCCGGTTCCGAGACAAGCGGACCCGATCCTTCCCTTCATTCGTTCCTCTCTTCTTCCCCCTAAGTGCCTCTACCACGCGTTGGTTGTTTTGGTTCGCCAGCGTGGGGTTGCACCAGTGGGAAGGGAGAACTATTCTACACGCCATCGTTCCTGCCGATCGATCCGCAGGTTAGTAGGAGCCTAGAGTATACGGCTACTGCCGGCCTGACATCGGGTGCCGGAGTGAGCACCGATTGAAGTTTGCGGCCTACTTCTCTCCTGACCCCGGATTCGCGTTTGGGGGCGACCCAGTGGCAAAGTGAACAACAACGGCGGGCTGGGCCTGGCGAGTCGCGTACCCCACACTTTCACTTTCGCGCCCCCTTGCCGTTTTCGCAAGTGGGATCACGGCGCCCTTTGTGTTGGGGTGGCCTCGCTGGGAGACCCTGCCTGCTGTGGCCCGCTCTGCCGTCCTGGGGTGGCCCCCCGGAGCTCGTGGCCTTGATTGCTTGCTCTTGACTGCGTGACTGGTGCGGGTGTGAGACCCGCGACGATGGCCACGAAGCAGGATGGGGATCGGTTGAAGGCCAAGTCAACCCGGCGTGGCGCCGCACATCAGGCCAACATCATGGACCGCTACACCCTCCCGAAGGGGTCTCCCGGCGGATCGCACAAGTCCTCTGAGTGCCCCCCGGATGCCCCGGACTTGCCCACGGATCTGTCTTTGCAAGACGTCATGAGCGCCATTGCTGAGATGAAGGCCTCGGTGGGCCAGCAGTTCGACACTTTAGCGCACAAAATCGACGCGGTCCTCATTGATGTCAACCTTGTGAGAGCTGATCTCTCTAAGACTAACGACCGGGTCGACTCTTTGGCCCACACCGCGTCGGGCCTCACGACTGAGGTGGCGGCCCTTCAAACGGAGGTGCACCGGCTCCGTCAGGCGAGTGCGCTCATGGATCGGCGCCTGGAGGACTCCGAGAGCCGGGCCCGGAGGAATAATATCCGCATCATCGGAGTGCCCGAGGGACGGGAGGAGTCGGCGGCGGATCTCTTCGTGGAGGACCTGATCACTACCCATCTCCAGCCTCGAGGGCTGAGTAAATTCTTTGCCGTGGAGAGGGCCCATAGAGTTCCCGGGGGCAGACCGAAGGTTGGAGCCCCTCCGCGGCCTCTTATTGCCCGTATCTTTAACTTTCGGGACAGGGATGCGATTTTGCAAGCTTCCAGACTGCAAGGGCCGATTAAGCTGGAGAACATGGAGGTGAACTTTTATCCTGACTTCACCCAAGCGGTCCAGAAGCAGAGACTGAGTTTCCTGGGCGTCAAGCGGCGGCTTCGAGGCATGAACTTAAAATACGCCATGCTCTTCCCAGCCAGGCTGCGGGTGGAGGTGGATGGTCGCACTTACTTTTTTGACCGTCCTGAAATGGCCGGGGACTGGCTGGACACTTTGTCTGGGGGTCATGATCGGGATGGCGGGGGGGGGGGGCTGCGGGAGGAGATTGCCCACTGGACCGGGTCTGAGGTACTGATGCCGGGGCTCACTCCGGATGACGCGGCCACTTTCGGCCAAGCTTAGGGTCTCGTTTGTTGTACTCGTCTCCCCTCACTTGGAGGCTGTGCGGGGTCTCGAGGGGGTACTCTTTCCTCCTCTAGGGGGTCTAGCTAGTTCCACTTATATAGGGGCGACAGGCACACTGCAAGTTGGGGGGGCTGTCTGGGCTCATGCAGGGGTGCAGGGAGGGGGGAGTTTTGTTGGGGCGGTTGGGTTGGGGTGGGGTATTGTTCATTTGTACCACAAGGCAAAAGTATTGTTGTGCTATTCCTACAGTGCTCTCGGGGGGACGATTGATCGCTTTCGGCTATGATGGGGGGTAGGGGACTGAGTCTTTTGTCCTGGAATGTTAATGGACTGGGGGACAGGATAAAACGGGGTGTGGTCCTGCAGTTTCTGAAACGAATTTCACCTGATATAGTTTTTCTGCAGGAGACGCACCTCATTGGCAACTCCTTTCGTGCTATGAATCGACGGGGCTACCGCCTTCTGGCCCATTCGGGCTTCACGTCTGGTTCCAGGGGTGTGGGCATCATGGCTAAAACCTCGCTCCCATTGGAAGTTGATGAGGTGCTCCATGATGACAGGGGACGTTATACGGTTCTGGTGGGTAGAATGGAGGGCAGAGTGATTGTTTTTGTTTCTGCCTATGTCCCGCCAGGGTTGCAAACGACTACTTTTGCGGATCTGGGGCGCCTCCTCCTTGGCCTTCCGGAGGGGATTCTAGTGGTTGGGGGGGATTTCAACGCGGTGGTTTCCGGAACTGAGGACCGTCACCCCCCTAGGGATCTCCCCCGTGCCCAAGCGTGGTTATCTGGCCTCTTGGATACTTTGGGGTTGGTGGATTGTTGGCGTTTGAAACACCCTACGCAGAAACAGTATTCCTTTCATTCCGGGGCCCATGGCAGTCTCTCAAGGCTAGATTATGTCCTGGTGCCGGCGGCGCATGCGGGGAGGATCGGGGAGGTGCGCCATTTGGCGCGGGGTATTTCAGACCACTCCCCGCTCCTGTTGCACTTCGACATTCTCCCGAGGGGGGAGGGTAGGGTGGTCCCGATTAATCCCTGGTACCTGCGTGACCCCACCATTCGCGCAGAGTTGGTTAAATCCCTTAAGCGATATTTTGAAGATAATGTGGGGTCAGTATCATCAGCGGTCTCCCTGTGGGAGGCTTTCAAGACGGTACTCCGGGGGGAGGCCCTGTCCCTTATTTCCCATTCCCGGAAGCGCGAGCGGGAGGAGGTGACCCGTGTTGAAACTGAGATACCCGAGTTGGAGGGTGACCTAGAATGTGGGGTGACGGATGACAAACTACATGTTCTCCGACTCAAGCAGGCGGCCTATAAGGCCCTCGTCACGGAGGCGGCCAGGGGCCTCAGTAGAGAGCAACAGGGGAGACTGTATGATGTGGGTGATAAGGCTGGGAAACTGATTGCGTGGCTGGATAAAAAGGAGAGAGCGAGTCGAGTTGTCCCGTCGATTGAGAAACTGGATGGTGTGTGTGTCACTGAACCGGAAGAAATTGTCGATTGCTTTGCAGAATATTTCCGTGGGGTGTATTCCCCGGTGTCCTCCCGCTCGGAAGATGATTCCCATGCCCTGCTCAGGGATATCGCGCTGCCTTCCCTTTCGGAGGAGGACAGGGTGTCGTTGGACGACGCCCCAACATCTGAGGAAATTGCCCTCGCCATACGTTCGGTCGCTTCCGGCAAGGCCATGGGTCCTAATGGTCTTCCTATCGAATTGTACAAGCTGCGACCGGATACGCTGGCGCCGCATCTCCGTGCTATGTTCCTCGCGGCCCGTTCGGCGGGTTCCCTCCCGCTAGACCAGCGTCTGGCTACTATCGTGGTTATTCACAAGGAGGGGAGGCCGCGGGACCGGGTCACGTCCTACAGGCCCATTTCGCTGCTGAATGCGGAACCCAAAATTCTCGCCAAGGTGTTGGCCAATCGGCTGGTTGGCGTGGTGTGCGATCTGATTCACCAGGATCAGTCCGGTTTTATCCCTCATCGCAACACTGCGCTCAACCTACGGCGCTTGCATGGGGTGCTCGCGCGTGTCCCGTTCATACGGGAGCCGGCCATTTTGGCGTCCCTGGACGCCACTATGGCGTTTGACACACTTGAGTGGCCATATATTTGGGCGACGCTGGCGAAGTTTGGGTTTGGCCCGGGATTCATCGGTTGGGTGAAATTGTTGTATTCTGGACCGCTGGCGCAGGTGGTTGTAAACGGTAGAGTGTCGGCTCCGTTTGAGCTGGGCAGGGGCACGTGGCAGGGCTGCCCGTTATCGCCGCTCCTCTTCGCGCTTGCCTTGGAGCCCCTGGCGGAGTGGCTGCGGTGGCATCCTTCTATCCGTGGTCTCCGATAGACCCCCGAGTATGAGGACCGCGTATCTCTTTACGCTGATGATATTCTTTTGTACCTGGCTTCCCCGCGTAAATCGCTGATAGTGCTGGTTGATGTATTGCACTCATTTGGCCTCAACTCCGGCCTAGTCATCAATTGGGCTAAATCTTGTGTGTATGTCCTCGCTGGGGAGGCTCCTATCCTTCCGCGGGGTTGTCCTATCCAGATTGCCCCGCGGGGATTTAGGTACCTGGGTATCTTCATTACCCTGGACGCGGAGGCCCGGTATAAACAGAACTTGCTTCCCCCCCTCCAGCGCCTGAAGGATGATGTCGCGCGTTGGAGGCGCTTGCCGCTCTCGCCGCTCGGCCGGGCGGCATTGTTTAAGATGATGTCGCTGCCACGGTTCCTGTACGCCTTACAGAACACAATGGACGTTGTCCCGGCGCGCTACTTTCGCGAGGTGGAGAGTTTGCAGCGCCGCCTGTTCTGGGAGGGTAGACCGCGTATCGCCCTGGCGAAGCTGACGCTCCCGTGGTACGACGGGGGGGTTGCCCTCCCAGACATCAAGCGATATTACTGGGCCTCCCAGCTGGCTGCGATAAATCACGGCCTTTACGGGCCCGCTCTAAACCCGGCCTTTGAGATGGATAAAATGTTACTGCCGGGCGGCGACTACAATCGGGCGCTTTATTCTAGCTCGCTCGACGCACGTCTGACGGGCCCCACGCGGGTCATGGTGCGAGTGTGGCACGCGGCTAACTTGGCGATGGGGTGGAAGGATCGTTTGACCCGGGCGACGCCACTATACGCATCTGAGCGGCTGGGCTCCCTGTGGACCTCGAAGGGCTTTGAGAAGTGGGACATGATAGGCATCAGCAGGGTGGGCGATCTCTGGACGAGGGGGGGGATTCAAAACGTTCGATGTGCTGCAGACGGAATTCCAGTTGCAGGACAGGGAGTACTTTCGATATATGCAGATCCGTCATGCGTTGTGCTCCGTATTCCCGGACGTTGCCTCCATCCCGGAGTACTCCCCTCTGGAGGATAGAGTGCTAGATGGGCATGTACCGGACGCCACGATTTCATTAATTTACAAAAAACTCATCAATGATCGCTCGGGACTGCTGACTGGCCTTCGTGAGGCGTGGGGGGCTGATGGATTGGAGCTGGATGACGAGGACTGGGTGTCTGCGGTGGCCTCCCCGAAAGAGGTGGCCATACCGGCTCGCCTTCGCTTCGTCCAGCTCAAGATACTCCATAGGGTCTATGTTACGGGGCCGAGTCTGATGCGTATGGGCTATGCTGTGGACGGGTTGTGTAAGCGTGGGTGTGGTTCTTTGGGGACCTTTCTCCATATATTGTGGGAATGCCCGGAGGTGGCGCGATTCTGGCGTGGTGTGCACGAGGTCTTGCAGGCAGTTACGCATGTGCCGCTGCTGCCCGAGGCGAGGAGATGTCTCCTGAATGTGTGGGAGCCAACCGACTACTCAGTGCCGCAGACGTGGTGGGTGACTCTGGGATATATGGTGGCCAAGCGTGATATTGCGCAATTGTGGGGTTCCCAGAGGTCACCGACTGTCTCGGCGTGGAAGGACAACATGGATTGGTGTATGTTTCGGGAAAAGGTGGTGTATGTTGCGAGAGGTAAGCCTGGGAAATGGGTGAAAGTGTGGGGCCCCTGGAACGCCTACCGTGGGGGAATCTGTACCCCGCCGCTGACGCCTGATCCGTCACCGGCCCCGTCTCCTTAGCCTGCTTGTCTTCCTGGTTCTGGGCTTGAGTTCACTTTGTCTCCGTCCCGACCTATCCCCCCCCTTGATATTCCTGTGGACCGGTAGGGTCCCCCCCAGGGGAGCACATGCTATTGTTTCCGATTGTGGGTTGCCTTGTGGACTTGTTTTCTTCGTTATTTATATAAAAATGAAACCGTTGTGTGGGGTCCGGATGGTGTGGCTGCCAACGCTTCTTTCACCTCCTGTGATCTCTCTTCTGCCGCAGCGTGTGTTCTACTGTTTGTATTATATGCTCTTTCTGTCTGCTAGCGGCCGGCCTGAAGGTTGTAGGCCCATCTTTGTATATCTTTTGGATTCTGTAATAAACGGTTTCAAAAACAAAAAACAAAAAAAAAACTACACATAGGCTGCAATGACAGGCCTGAGAGATGGTTTAAAGGGCTACTTAAGTGGGTGGCACAATATGAGCTGCAGGCGCCCTAGTAGCACGTAATTTACCAGCCCTGGGTAGTTGGTATACCAATTTACTAGGGACCTGTAAGTAAATCAAATATGCCAATCAGGTCTAAGACAGTTTTACTATGTTTTAGGGAGTGAGCACAAGCACTTTTGCGCTGGTTAGCAGTGGTAAAGTGAACAGAGTCTAAGACCAAGAAAGATGTAATCAGCAAAACAGGAGGGGAGAAGACAAAACGTTTGGGATAATGACCACCCTAAGGCTGAGAGGTCTAATAGAATGGGAAGACAACACCCTTAAAATTGGTGGGGGCCTATGAGACCTCGGAACTAATCCAATCTGCACAGAACTCACCAGTATCCTCAACACCTTCATCAACACAGCTACCTTCCCGGACAGATGGAAACATGCATAAGTAAGAACCTTCCTAAAGAAACCCTCCGCCGACCCCAGCAATCTCAAAAACTATCGACTGGTCTTCCTGCTCCCCTACCCAGCCTAATTACTTAAGAAAGCCAGCAACCAACAACTAATCGGATTCCTGGACCGAAAACACCTTCTGGACGCCTCACAATCACGGTTCTGTGTCAACCACAGCACTGAGATCACACGGATTGCTGCCACAGATGACATCAGAACTCTCCTCGACTGTGGATAAACTGTAGCACTGATTTTCTCCCACAACACCCTCATCAACAGGTTCTACAACATTGGAAGACACTGTTAAATGGAACGCCTCCTTCCTTACAGGATGCACAGTGTCCGGCTACCTCCTTTCACCTCCGCACCCAAGGACATCATATGCGATCATCACTAAGCCCCACCTTATTCAACACCTACATGACCCCCCCCCCCTCGCAGAAATCGTCAGTTCCCACTGCCTCAACAGAATCTCCTACACAGACGGCATAACCTTTCCTCTCGCTCACGGAGGACCCCACCAACTTCTCCAACGCCATGACCAACATAGCCAATTGGATGAGAGATTACTGCCGCAGACTGAACTTCAACAAGACAGAAGTACTGATCTGGGACCACAGTTGGTGGCCAGCTAAAATCGGACTTACACCAACACCAACAAACCATGCATGCAACCTAGGGATCCTTCTCGACAGCCAACTGACCATGAGCTGACAAGTCAATGCAGTTGCCTCCTCCTGCTTCCACACCCTTCACATACTTCGCAGAATGTTCAGATGGATCCCCATCAACACCCGAAAGACCGTCACTCAGGCAATCGTGCCCAGCTGCCTCGACTACAGCAATTATCTCTACGCTAGCATCTCCACTCAGCTCCTCAGAAGACTCAGACCATACAGAATGCGGAAGCCAGACTCATCCTGAATCTTCCCAAACTGTCAGACATCACAGCCCACCTCAGAAACCTCCACTGGCTCCCCATCCAGAAGAAATGCCAGTTCAAGATACTCATGCATGCCTACAAAGCCCTCCACGATCAAGGACCATTACCAATACCGAATGATTGAGACAGAAAGATATGCTCCACTGTGAATAAAGAGCAGGTGCAGTTCATATTCCTAAGTGTCCACTATCTAAAAAGTTAGCATGTGTAGCTTCTTATAATTAGGAGTACTCGTTTTGCAACTTTTATAAAGTACTGGAATTCTTGGGGAATTCCCAATATTTGAAAAAATACAACCGGATGTATAAATCGAGGAGCAGATGTTCACATTTCTTTGTGTAGCGGGCTCCATAGGTTATGTGTCACATATGCTGTGTTATTACATTTCAGTAGACAGTCAGCTGAGGTACTGGCACTGCCCTATATTTGAGGAGTCAATGCCTCAGGTGCATAATCCCAGTGAACAAATATACAATATAAATTATTAATTGGTGCTCAATTGGTGGTTAGAAGAAACCTTCCACTCCTTCTATTCTACATATGGATAATCTTGGTTCTCTGCTATGCATAGAGTGGTAGGAATGAGGATGGAATGCTTGAATTAATCCCAGCCACTGGTACAATACTCATAGTCGCGTCCAGTCCATTGTTTTTTTTTGCCCACAATGCCACCTCCGATTAGACTGAGCCATATGCACATCAGCCCTGATCCTGGTCCAGAAGGAATAGTCCATGTCGAACTACCATGCCAGGTTGTAGGAACACAAGCAACCCAAGACTGGTTTGGCCCTAGTTGGAGCTCTTCAGTCTGGTGCTGCTTGGTTCCAGTGGCAAACTGAGCAGAGGATCCACGTCTGGGTATACCCACTGCACTTAGGGTGTTGCACTGAAGTAATCAAAAAAGCGATGAATGGGATGCTTGAATTAATCTCAGCCACTGGCAATTACTCATGCTGGGAACAGTGTCAAGGCCGATTTGCATAGGGCTGGATCCAAATTGAGGTGGCATGGTGGGCAAAAGAACGATTTTAATGAATAATGAATAATGCAATAACACTTAACACACTTTTTTTTTTATCGGGAACAAAAAAAACAATTTTCGCGAGTCAGATATTTATTTGGGGCAAATATTTGTAAAACTGCTTTAGAAAGAAAAATCAAGAAATACAAGTTGCCAATTCTATTCTAAATAAATAACTGATCACATGAGCAGATTATCATACATTTCATTATATTTATAGGGCAGCTATGGGCAATAGGAGAGTTCCCCTTCCACGCTTTACTCCCAGGGTACAGGGCCTGCCACGAACCTATACTTTCTGCCTGGCATAAGCAGGACCGAACTTTTTTTAATGTTCAATGGCACTGGCACAAGCGCGTAGAAGGCTCTCCGTGGTGAAATGTTAACAGTCAACCATGCCAACATCAACTTTGAAGTAGGAGGGGGCGGAGGAAGAGTTAAGGAACGGGAGACCACTAAATACTCTTCCATCTATAATCTTGTTACCATCTACCCATAACAATATTTTTTAAATTGTAGTATATCTAGTGCCTAATATACCCCAAACTATAAAAAAAAAAAAAGTACTTTTCAAAAGGTTTGTACTTGGGTCCCATGACCAAGTGAGCAGAAAAATAAACCCCTAATATGCATAGTAACAATTCATGAAAGATGTATCGGATAGGGGGGGCACTAGAGCGCCCACGGCAAAATGGCCGCATTTTAGTGCAGCTCGGCCGGCCATGAGCCACAAACGTACCAAAATCCTGTAGTTGCACCAGACTACGAGTGGCAACCTGTGGAGGACGCCTTCCAGAACTTGGAGGGTGCTGGCGGACCCCAGAAAAACGACGGATTGGGCCAAGTGCGATTGGATGCTGTTGCGGGCCGGCTCGGAGGCAGCAGGCAACATGGCGGCCCTCTGGTAGTGTATGTCTCCGCGGCGACTGGTGTGGACAGACGCGGCCGCTGGCGCCTGGTGCGACCCACTGATTCCTGCCCAGCGACACCCACAGGATTGACTCTGACGCCGAGCTGAGGCGGGAGTAGCGGCTGCCGCGATCGCAGCCCTGCCGGCTGGCGAGAGGGAGTGCCGGAGGACCCGAGGTTTCAACGCTCGGCCCCAGAGGTACGGAGCAGTGGCGGCGGGAGGTACCTCGCAGACGCTGGTGATGATGGCCTTGCCGCGGGAGGTGCGCGGCGGCCGCTGGGGGTGAAGTGCCTGCGAACCCACTGTCAGAGAGCGGCGGCTTTAATGTGTAGCGGCGGAGGCCGATAACCACTGTGTGAGCTCAGAGCAGGGAGCGAGTGAGCGCCTATTCAAACGTGCGGTTCAGCGGGAATGACAGCGCTGCAGCCTCAGAGAGGCAGGAGAAAGAAGCAGTGAGTGACAACCGGAGTGGGGGAGGCACACAGGAGGCTCTTGCCCGGACTGTGTGCACACCCAGGCCACTCGTGCCTGCTGGCGTGGCCCCTGTTACTTTACATGGGAACTTCGGTGGCCCTGCCTGATTCCCGTGTGTGGGCGAGCCGCAGTTCCCCGTTTGTTGAAGACAGCTGTTCGCGTTCCTGGGGGCCGCTGGGTGGACGGAGTGGGCTACGCCGAGGCATGAAAGACCCTCCGTTGGAGCCGTGCAGCCGGAGTGGACAGATCTGCGGCCAGAGGCGGTGGGGGTTTCCTGATCGGGCCTCTGCTTTACCCACTGCAGTCCCACTCTTGCCTATCTACAGGTGTCCGCTGATGGGGAAGCCGGACAAGGCGCAGCCGAAGCTGTCCTTTGAAGCGCGAAAGGTCACCCGCACCACCAGCGAAGCGGCGTTCAATATGGGGAAGCAGGGCGCGAGTCTGGAGACGATCACGGCCTCCCTGGCGGCAGTGCAGCAGAGTTTGACCACCATTGATGAGAAGATTGACCATATGAATCTTCGTATAAATGACATCTCCGCCAAACTGGACCAACAGGCGACCCGGATCACTGAAGTGGAGGCCCGCGTCTCAACGACCGAAGACACAGTGCACGAGCTTCAGAACAAATGCCTCAACATGGAGAAAGTCATTGCTGTTATTCAAGCTCAGAACGAACAGTTGGAGGCGCGCTCCTGGCGCAACAACGTCTGCATCACGGGAGTGCCAGACTCAACGAATACGGGGTGCATGGAGCAGTATGTGAAAAGCCTCCTTAAGGACGTTTTTGGTGAGTCGGAACTATCCAGCATGCTGATAGTTGAGAGAGCACATCGATCGCTGGCGCCACGGCCTCAGCCGGGGGCATCACCAAGGCCGATCGTGGCCCGCCTGCTCAATTACAGAGATCGTGACACGATCCTCCGGCTGGCGCGAGAGAAAGGAGCCATCAATCATCAGGGAAATAACTTGCAATTCTTTCCGAACTTCACAGTGGCGGTGCAAACCGCGAGGCGAGAGTATCAACAAGTGAAATCCTGCCTGCAAAAAGCCAACATAAAATATGCTTTGTTTTACCCGGCTCGCCTCAAAATAATGCACAAAGGCGGCGACAAAATCTTCACTACTCCGAAGTCACGTACGCCAAGTCCTTGCTGAAAAGTGATCGTCAAAACCCGCATTCGGATACCGGTGATTAATGATGGCCGACACCCAGAAAGCAGCCTGGAGAGGCACGGTGTCACCCGTTTATGATGCCATGGACCCAGCAATACTGCCTCTCATCAATCAGGTAGGATCCTGCATGAAACAGAACAGAACAGAACTGGCAGAACTCACTGCGGCCCTCACGGCCCTCCTCGGTACTACCAGGGGAGCTAGTTGGGACTCAGGCACACCCCTCCGATGGGTAAGCCCCGAACTGTAGTAACCACTGTTATAAAATGTTTTGTTTGTGCGGTTGACACTACTTGGGAGGTTCACTTTATCAAAGTTATGGGGATGTTCTCCAGCATAGTTGGGATGCGGGAGTGGGCGGGGGGAGGAAATGGAAGGTATACAAGTTCCTGTAGGTTCGCTTATGCAACCATGTTATGTCAGTCCAGCATTGCGCAAGCGGCCTTTTCCACATGCCTATCATATATAAAGTAGCACATCAAGATGCAAGACCCCATGGGTAGTCGGTCACACCGATGTCTAACTTGGAATATCCAGGGACTGAACAATCCCAGGAAGGTGCGTCAGGTGTTAGCTTATCTCAATAGACACCACATAGAGATAGAGATGTTACAGGAGACACACCTCATCGCACACAATCACAAAGCGCTGGGTAGAGGCTGGGCGGAGTTGGCTGCTGCTTCCTCATATTCTTCCTACTCACGGGGAGTCATCACCTTCATCAAAAAGGGCACGCAATTCCACCTGGAACAAATTTTCAGAGATGATCAGGGCTGCTGGGTGATACTAATGGGTATACTTCGAGGCACGCGGGTAGGGCTGGTTAACTCATACAGACCAAACACAGACGACCCCGCTTTCTACACAGGCATATGAAACCAACTCAGAGAGATGCATTGCACTGATATTGTCGGGGGGGGGGGGGGGGACTTTAACCTCACGCTTGACGCAGAACAGGATAGGTCGGGGAGGATGCAACTGAACATCACAGACAGGCTGCGGCAGAAATGCGGGCCTGTATGGACGAGCTTGATTTATTGGACGTGTGGATGTTCAGACACCCGGTCACCAGGGAGGGCACACATACATCCACGGTCCATGCCAGCTGGTCTCGGTTGGACTACTAGCTGACCACCACGCGTGTTCAGGGGTGGGTAGAGGACATACAACACTTTCCTAGGACGCTCTCCGACCACAAGCCGGTGCTACTAGCGATGAACATACCCACATTTGCGTCGCCACAGTTCAGTTGGAGGTTTAATGCTACAGGGACTACCTGATGCAACCCATTACGGTCGCAGAACGTCTGGAAGTGATCAGCTCCTTGCCCAACGGCAAAGTGCCGGGCCCTGACGGGCTTACAAACTAATTTTATAAGGCATACGCTGATTTGCTCTGCCCCACCTCCTGGAGATATACGCGGATGCGCATGAGAAGCAGATCCTCCCCCCCACTCAGAGAGGCGCTCATAGTCACGCTACTTAAGCCAGATAAGCCCCCAGATAGATGGGACTCCTACCACCCGCTGTCACTGATAAATACTGACGCAAAAATCCTGGCCAAGGTGATTGCCACTAGGCTGACACCTTTGATGCCCACCATTGTGCTCCCAGATCAATCGGGCTTCATACCGAACCGATCGACCTCACACAACATCCGCACTGTTTTTGCGCTTCTGCACGTTTTAAATCCAGAGCTGGATGCGGCCGCCGTTCTCCTAGACACGGCTAAAGCCTTCGACACAGTGGAATGGGACTATTTATTTCTCATTCTGCGTCGGATAGGTTTGCCTGCTATGTTCCTCCAATGGATATAGCTGTTATATATGGATCCATTGGCCAGAATTAGGGTGAATGGACAGGTGTCTGGACCGATCCCAATACGACGCGGCACGCACCAAGGCTGCCCGTTATCCCCACTACTTTTTACTATCGTCCTAGAACCGCTCGCCTGCAAAGTCCGTCAACAATATGCCGATATGGCGCTTCGGTTCCATCAATGTCAGATAGGCATTTCTTTATATGCTGATGACATGGTCCTCTATGTGCGAGACCCTCAGCATAACCTCTCGAGACTCCTGAGAGAATATGTCAGGTTCGGGGGATTTTCCGGCCTCCAGATAAACTGAACTAAGTCCACCATAGTGCCCCTTACAGAGGGTACGCACGCCTGTGCGCTGGACTATCCTCTGGAATGGCAATCCGACCCAATTAAATATCTGGGCATCTGGATTCACAGGGACCCTGAGGAGGTACTCAGGCAGAACTATGGGAGGGCGATCGACAGGCTCAAGGAGCAAGTGAACAGGTGGGTTCAGCTCACATTATCACTAGCAGATAGGATAGCCCTCATCAAAATGATAGTGCTGCTCAAATTCCTCCATCTATTTACCAATATCCCTATCATACTGCCCAACTATTTTTTTAAGACCCTCCAAACACATGTTACCAGACTGGCCTGGGCGGGAAAGCAAGCAAGAATTAGTTGGGACACTGTCGCTTCCCTACAACCAAGGTGGGTTTGTGGCCCAAAATTTTAAGCTACATTACCTCTGCACACAGGCACACTATGCCAGCTATTTGTATCACCCAATACCATATCTGCCTCACTTAGCGGTTGAGGAGGGGGACACACACCCTATTCCACTGCACCACATCTAGCCACACGATCGGAAGGAGATCCCACGCACGGAAATCAACCCTGTGCAAGCGACCATTGAAGCTTGGTGGTGACTAGGAGACAGGGCATGTAAACTGCCTCTTTACGCCCCTGCAATGCCACTGGCGAATCATCCACAGCTTTCAGCGACGCAGGACGCGGGCAAAATTGCCACACTGCGCGATATGGGTATCAGTACACTGGGTGACCTCTAGCCTGCAGGGCAATTTGTGGAGGAGTCAGAACTGCACTATGTAACCAATCAAACACTACTGTTCCGATTCAACTATCACAGATTGAAGGCGGCACTGCGTGTGCTGTTCCCTAGCTTCCCTGTGGAGCCCCCGGTCCTCACCCCACTGCAAATGATAACGGAGCCCTCCCGACGACACCTCGTGGCCCGGCTATGCAGGTGGAATGTGTGCGCAACGGCACAAGGGCCCTAGAGAGATGGAATCAGTCCCTCGATGAGCCTCTATCAGAGGAGGACTGGACGACCTGCTGCAGTCTAACGGACATGTTAACACCAAACAGGAACCTCCGCATAATACACCTCAAATACCTACATTAGGCTTACCATACACCACTGAAGCTCCAGCGTCAGGGTCTGAGGGAGGACGCCACATGTCGTAGGTGCGGGCGCAGAATGCAGACTTTGTCCACTTGGCCTGGAATTACGGGAGGGTACAGGCCTATTGGGTACAGGTGGTGACGGTGATGAGAAAGGTTGCGCAGTGCGATTTAGAGGGTGCTCTGCAGGAATGTCTCCTGGGCCTTCTCCGAGGGGGTCTCCACAGCGAAGAGAAAGTTGCTGGCAATAGCGCTGCTCGTAGCAAAATGTAGGGTATCAATACACTGGGACAGTAAGAGCAGTCCAGCGCTCAAGCAATGGACGTCAGATCTGATATATTGCAATGACACCTTAAAGACCTACGAAGAAGAATTGCCAGCCAGGTCCCGGCCAAAAGACTTCTGGGCACCTTTAATGGCCTACCTGCAGGATCAGCCGGCTGCACTGCTCCCGGGTTGTGTTCGGACTGACACTGATGCTGAACAATCTGTGCACTGACTGTTAAATTGATATGCTTAGTCAGATGGTTGATATCAGCATGGTCAGAGACCCGCTTCTTGCGTTATTAGGATATACAAAACAGTTGCCTACCAAATGTAGGAAATTCATAGCGTTATCCTTTTTGTTGGCAAAGCGAAGGGTGGCATGTAGATGGGGAAGGGGTCGTGCACCGAAGTTTAAGGAATGGCTTGCAGATTTGGTGCATTGTCAAGAGCAAACTACCACGTACGCTGAACTATTGCCTCCCGTCTCGAAGCCCAAAGACATTTGGTGACCATTGCAAGGCTATCTCCTAGCCCAGGATTCCATGAACACATCTACCCCATAAGTGGCACTGTATTCGAGAGTGATAAGTAGCTCTTACTGGTATGTGATATTATGGAGTGCTGTACATACAAGATCCGGATATTAATGGCGCTACTAGTGCGTCACCGCCACCTGTGAATTTTTGTTTGTCTGGATATGAAGCTAGACACTGTATGTAGAAATGGAGGTTGATTACACATGTATGGTATTGCTTGCACTGCCTAATATAATTCTGCCTTGTTATATCTTGTTCAAAAATCATAAATAAAGTAAAAAAAAAAAAAAATGGATATGCTTAGTCCTGTATAGCCTGACTACTTATGTCTGGAAGAGAGCCGAAACTTACAGTACAATGTATACTGACATGCTTCAGTTTGTTTGACATGGTATGTTGAAAACTCAATAAAAAGAGCTTAAAAAAAAAGATGTATCGGATAGTAAAGTAGTGCAACACGCCTAGGAGAGAAATATGTTCATGTACCAAGTCAGTAAATTAGTGACAGTCCGCAGACAGTCGCATAAAAACTTTACGACACGCAGCAGATAAACAAGATTTGTCTAATATTTACCTACTTGGAATACCTTCCATGTACATCGAAGGCTTAGAGGAGACTTCAACTTCCAAAAAAAAAAAAAACCAGAAGATTGTCTCACATAGAAATTGAATCTTGCATATCATCCTACTGGGTATTGATTTCATACATTAACTTTAGTGGAACAATATTTTTATAGAAGATATTTATGGCACAACATTTATGACAGACGATATTCTGGTACCACACACTCTCAACTATCAGGGCTGCACTATTAGTACTCGTAAGCAGTCCAACAGAAGAGTCCAACAGAAGCGTTGACAGGCTGATGTGTGTTACCAGATAGGGACCAATCTGCTGTTCTATTTCATTTGCTTGCATATTTGTTGTCTTCGACCAAGAGCTTTGAAGCTCTTGCCAACTGCATGTATAGTCTAAAGCAAACCCAGAATAAACATGCTGCTAGGTAAACATGTGACCATTGAGCCAAACCAATTATATTCTAAATTAGGCCATGGACTAAAAGATCCTTCCAGATAAACTCAGAAACGTAATTTCCCTTCATTCATGTTCTATGGTTCTGTGAATCAGGCCATGCTAGTAAGTTAAGCTATTGTTTAAAACCGTGCTGGTGTATTATCAATATAAGATACATGCAAAGTAAGAGCAACACTTTAAAGTCAAAGGGCATGGAATTCTTATCTCTCCACACCCAAGACATATTGTTTGGGTCAAGGACAACAAGTTTTCATGTCCACCTGGCAAGTAGACCCAAAGTCTTGAAACACCCGCCGTCCTTTAGGTGTCAATTTACAGCTAGCAATAGGGTCATGGGACAAAAGTATTGTCTGTTGCTAAAAGCGAGATAAGCATCTACCTATATGATCAGCAATGGCCAAGCAGGACAGGTCGATGTTGCCACCCGAAAAGGGAACAGCTGGGGAAAGCTACACAGGTAAGGCTACAGGGCAGGCAAACAAAAGTGAAGCATAAAATAACTTTAAAAGCTGTTGATGTAGCTGAGGCACACTACATAGAAAACCTATTCCTGTAATGAAGAATGAAATAACTTTTTTTTTCTCACTCCACTATGCTTCTGCCTAAAAGCTAATCTCCCAAAATCTTCCAGGAATATAATTTTATAGATCCAGGAAGTGTCAAAGTGTGCACTAACTCCATGTTCTTTCTGCAGTATTAAGTAACATTTGTGTTCATTTAATTTGCTGCACTTAATTACTCTCCTAAGTGTGCAGCTGTGTGTGAGCTCTGTATCCTCAAAATGTCTTCAGCCAAAAGGCACAATGCAGGTTATATACGGCTACTTTTTCCTGATTCCCCTGACTCCCCTGCCTTGATTGTCAGATGAAGTCTGCATTACAAACACTGACACTTACCCTCAGGAGCAAATGACTCAGAGTTATATCATCATCTGACTTCCTTTTCAGTTCACTTACCGGTCTCAAGTGGTTGTGGGGCAAGTTGAAAGCATCAGCCATGGCACAGGCAATTTCATACTTGGTCATCTGCTCGTTGTTGGACCAGTGAAATATTCCCTTCACTGAAGGATCCTGGGGAAATGAGCAAGCAGACATTAGATACAGACAGGATTTGTTATAGTCAATGTAACAATCTTTGCTTCTTTTCACGTTCTAAATATCACTAAATGACAAAAATGTCTCATGAAGCTATCTGCGCAACCTTGCATATGAAAGTACAAATACTGAATGTCTTGCTCAATGCCAACCACAAATGTTAAGCATGTACAGGAAAATACGATATATGCATATAACAAAAAACACAGAGACCAAGCCATGGATAAAGGCCCTAACGAACAGCAACAACTTAACTGTGAAAGGACAGGTAGCATCAGTTAACAGCCCAATCAGAATTATGGGATGTTTATATTCATACTGATTTTGGATTCTGAAAACTTCCTAAAACTCCAGGTGAAAGTCTAGGCCAAAGTGAGCAATTATTGTGGTGCTGGTGGTTGTATTGGGGGATGTGGGTTGGCAAGTAATTCCCTTGTTATTCATCTTCGTGGTCCCTGCTGATACAATTTTTAATAGGCCTGAATTCACCCCCCCCCCCCCCCCGCCCCCCCAAGAGTCATCAATAGGTAACTCAGGGTCGTGGGATATAACAGTTAATTTCCCGGCTGAATGGTTTTAAGGGACCTAGCTCTGTTGAATGAATGATAACAGCAGATAAATGCAAATATCATTCTTCTCATCCCCTGTATGCCCGCAGCACAAGTTACTTACCTTTGATAACGATATATATTGGATCTGGAAAGTTTTCGTCAGAGCAGTACCCCTGCGTGTCAGTAGGTGGCGTCGTGCGGCTCCGCGTCCGTTGTTTGCGTAGTGGTCGCCGGGATAATGTCGCGGCAGCTACTTAGACACCGCCCACGCATGCCGACGTCAGTTCTGTACACGACTTTCCACGCCAGGAATGCACAGCCATGCAAGATACTGACCACTGGTGCCTTGAAACTAGGGCCCTGAAAGGGATGACCTTAACCCTAGAAATCAGTTCGCAGAACGGGGAGGATGGGTGGGGCAGTAAGGAATCTATCACTACTAATGTTTCTCACAGATATATTGTTACCGAAGGTAAGTAACTTGTGCATCTGAAAGAAACACGTAGTGATGGATTTCTTACCTCAGAATAGATACCCCAGCAATACCAACCCTAGAGGTGGGTCTGCAAACCAAAATCACACCAAAAAGTTCTGGAGAAAAGAACGGCCAAAGAAGCCGTCTCTCCGGACTTGGCTGTCCATGCAGTAATGTTTGGTAAACGTGTGCAGCGAGGCCCACGTAGCTGCCGGACAGATGTCCTACAAGGGAACTCCCCGTCCCAAAGCAGTAGTGGCTGCAGGTGCCCCGGTAGAATGGGCGCGTAGCCTCACCGAAGGCTCCTTTTTAACCAAAGAATAACAAGCATTTATGCACAGAACGACCCACCGAGATATGGTCTGCTTGTGCAAGGCCCGACCTTTCTTGGCGTCCATGTAGCCAACAAAGAGCTGGTCATCCACGCGGAACTGTTGAGTGCGGTTCAGGTAGAAGGAGAGCGCACATTTTGGGTGGAGCCTCTCTTCCTCTTTCGAGGGATGCGGAGGAGGAAAGAAAGTGGGCAAAGTGATGGTCTGCCCGATGTGAAAGGCAGTGACAACCTTTGGCAGAAAAGATGGACGAGTCCTTAGAACAACTTTGCTCCGATGGACAGAGAGAAAAGCAGGTTTAGAAGAAAGAGCCTGGAGCTCACTCACTCTTCTGGCAGAGGTGATGGCAACCAGGAAAGCAGTCTTTAAAGTGAGAAGACGAAGAGGACAGTTGTGAAGTGGCTCAAAGGGACCACACATCAGATATGTCAGAACCAGGTTCAAGTCCCACTGAGGCATTATGGAAGGAACAGGAGGGAAAAGATGAGTGATGTATTTTAAGAATCTACCCACAACCGGGGACTTGAAAAGAGAAGGCTGATCTGGAAGCCGTAAAAAGGCTGAAATGGCCGAAAGATAACTCTTGATAGTGCCCAGAGCAGAGCCCTGCTAGGCCAAAGAAAGTAGGAAAAGAAGGACCTCTGAAGGAGGGGCAGAAAGGGGATCCACAGCCTTTGCTGTGCACCATGCCACAAACTTATTCCACCTGCAGGCGTATACCGTCTTAGTGGACGGTCGCCTGGCTGCCAAGATTACATTACAAACTTAGGGAGACAGGTCAAAAGATGTCAACTGCCGCCGCTCAGTCTCCACGCAAGGAGGTGAAGGCTGGACAGGTTCGGGTGGAGCACAGTCCCCTGCTGCTGCGACAGAAGATCCTCCCGAAGAGGCAGTCGGATCAGGGGATCAATGGCCATGCTGAGTAGCTCGGATACCATACTCTTCGAGCCCAGTCCGGAGCCACAAGAATGAATTGGGCCCGGTCACGCTTGATCTTCTTCAGCACTCGGGGCAGAAGTGATATAGGCGGAAAGGCATACAACAGATCGCAACTCCACTCGAAACAAGCGTCGCCAAGTGAGTACCGCCTTGGAAATTCCAATGCGCAGAACTGATGACATTGGGCATTCTCTTCAGTGGCAAATAGATCTAAATAAGGCTCTCCCTACTGCTGAAAGAGACCTTGTGCCACGTCCGAGTTCAGACGCCATTCGTGATGCACCTGCGGCTGAATTCGTCCGCCCTGGCGTTCAGAGAACCTGCCAGGTGTTGAACCACCAGGGAAACGCCCTGGTGTTCCAGCCAAGTCCAGAGGCGCAGAGCCTCCTGACATAGGGTCCACGACCCCACCCCGCCCTGTTTGTTGCAGTACCACATGGCGGTGGTGTTGTCCGTGAACACCTGCACCACTCTTCCCCGGACAGAGGGAAGGAATGCCTTCAGTGCAAGCCGGATTGCCCGAAGCTCCAGAAGGTTGATGTGGAGCCCAGACTCCGCCAGAGACCAGAGGCCTCCGATCTCCGCCTCCCCCACGTGGCCGCCCCATCCCAGCAGGGGCGCGTCCGTCACAACTGTGTGCTCCGGACGGGGAAGGGAGAGGGATCTACCATTGACCCAATCGCGATTCGTGAGCCACCACTGCATTTGACGTGCAATGCCCTCGGAGATCTGGACGTGATCCGACAGGTTGCCCTGATGCTGTGCCCACTGGAACTTCAGGTCCCACTGTATAGCCTGCATATGCCATCTGGCATGATCCACTAACAGGATGCAGGTGGCCATCAGGCCCAGGAGCCGGAGGGTCATCCTGACCGAAACCCGGGATAGAGGCTGAAAGATCGGAATCATAGCCTGAATATCCCGGACTCGCTGCTCGGGAGGATAAACCCAAAACTGTGCCGAGTCCAGAACCGCTCCGATGAAGAGGAGCTTCTGAGAGGGAATCAGGTGCGACTTCGGCACACTGATAGAGAACCCCAGCAAATGGAGGAGGTCGGCCGTAGTCTGGAGGTGGGAGACGACTGCCTGGGGAGAGCCCGCCTTCAACAACTAGTCATCGAAATAGGGGAAGACTGGAACCCCTGATCTGCGCAGATGAACTGCGACCAATGCCATCACCTTCGTGAACACACTAGGGGCGCTGGTATGGCCGAAGAGGAGAACAGTAAATTGAAAGTGCTCGTGGCCCACCGTAAACAGCAGGTAACGCCGGTGGGCCGGCAGGACGGGGATGTGGAAATATGCATCCTGCAAGTCCCAACGCTACCATCCAGTCCCCAGGGTCGAGGGCAGACCAGACCTGAGGTAGTGTCAACATCTTGAACTTCGCCTTCCGGGGAAGCGGTTGATGTTCCAGAGGTCCAAGATAGGACGCAGGCCCTTGTCCTACTTGGGGACCAGAAAGTAGTGGGAATAACAACCACAACCTACTTCTGGCCCAGGAACGTGCTCGATGGCCCCCTTGGCCAAGAGGGCCATGACTTCCTGCTGAAGAAGCGCACCATGGTCCCCCGACATGCGGTGGTATTGAGGTGGCATAGCTGGAGGGGTAGTTTTGAAGGGGAGGGAGTAGTCCCTTCGGACTATTTGCAGCACCCACTTGTCCGAGGTGATGTTGTGCCAGTGGGGGAGATGATGGTCAATCCTGCCACCCACTGGCGTCTGATGGGCCTGAAAGGACAGACTAGGAAGGCTTGGAAGTGGATGCTGCGGGGGTTGAGGTGGACTGACCCGCCCGCTGGCCCCCAAAACCGCCTTGGCGGTTTCCACGTCCGTGCTGAGGTTGTTGTTGCGCAGGCCTTTGGCTTTGAAATGAACGTGTTGAGACACCCCTTCTGTGGCCACGAAAGGAGCAAAAAGCCGAAGGCGGAGGAGGGCGAGTGGCCGTAGTCTGTGAGTCCTTAAAGCGCTCCAACGCAGTATCTGCCTTATTGCTGAAAAGGCGAATGCCATCAAATGGCATGTCCATTAGAGTGTTCTGGACATCCCCTGAGAAGCCAGTTGTCCTCAGCCAGGCGTGGCGCCGAAACGCCACAGTCGTGGAAATAGCCCTGCTCAGGGAGTCGGCGGTATCAAGTCCACAACGAAGGGTGAACTTAGCTGCGTCTCTCCCAGCTGCAATAGCTTGGGAGAGTACTCTCCGGGCCTCCACCGGACAGTGGGGCACCTCAGTTTCTTGGCTCAGGGAGCATATTTTCCCTTGGGCCAATTTGCTCCCTCCCATGGGAGCCACATTTCAGAGAGAGCTCTGACTGGCTGGAAGCAACATGAGAAAAAGTTTGCTGGCAGCCATTACAGGACTCTGAGATTTAGTCGCCTGATGAAGATGAAGATGAAGATGAATATATATATATATATATATATATATATATATATATATATATATATATATATATATACACATATATATATATATATATATATACATATACATATACATATATACATACACACACACATACTGGGTAGGGATACCCTGCCTCCATAGGCCCTGTGAGGGAGGACCCAGAGGGACCCCGCACCCGGGGCCAAAATAAAATTGGCTATTTTTGCCCCCATCATGCAACTAAAGCAAAAAAATTAAATGGCTGTGTCATTTTAAAAAATATATATGGGATGGGGGCGTGAGTATAGCCCCCCCTTCCCGTCCCATTTGGTGCCCTTGAGACTTCATCCCATAGGGCTGCGTATATTAATGAAGAAGAGGGGGGCGCAAGGCTCTCCTCCCCAAGGCAATGGTGGACCAGGGGACCCCCATCCCCAGGGCCGAATTCATAAACAGAGGAGGGGGGTCACACCGCCCACATCCTCAAGCCTCTAAAGGCACCTGGGATCCCATTCCCCAGGCAATAAAATAAAGGGAGTAATAAAATGAAGGGAGCGGGCGTGCTGCCCGCCCACCCACCCAGAGCCTAGGGGCAAAAATGTGGGAGCAACGTGGCCCCCCTGCCCACGCCTTAAAAATGGCCCTGGGGATCCCATCCCCCAGGTCCGTTACTTTAATTGAAAGGAAGGGGTGCCTGCGTGCCACCCCCTTTTTAATTAAAGTAAAGGACCAGGGTGAGCTTTTTAAAGCATGTACTAGCCCGGGCAGGGAAATGTGTCTGCTCCTATCTGGCGGTAGCATTTTTAAATCGCCCACCAAACTGAGGCAAACCCTAAGTGGACTCCTAGCTTAGGTGAGATTTAACAAGCATTGGCATAGCCAATAGGTCTCACCTTTGGGACCTTATAATTGTTTAGCAAGAACCATCGGCTTTTTCAATGTCTTTAAGCTATGTTGTAGAGCAGATTGGCTGCTGTGCAGCATCTTGAAAAGTTATTAAAAGAGGGTTATATGCATTTTTGTTATGCTGGACGTCTAATATACTACCTTCCACAGTGAAGGTTTGCGGGGCCTTTTGACATTCATGTGCGCAGGGTGATGTCTCAAGAGGGGGCGTGCCATAATTAGGTGGGCGATCGCAGCATGCTCTGGGGTCACATGTATACCACTCTTGTCCCAGCCTGTGGCGTGCAGAAGGACCTTCCCTAACTGTGCCAAAAAGTGTCTTGAGTACACCCTTTAACTAGAGGGTTCTTTTTGGGCTTCTTTTTGCAGGCGTCTTGGACGTTTCCTTAGGTTCTTATGTGATATAGTTATTCCCACTGTTTACCAGAGGAGGTCAGAGAACTGTCCCGTGGCACCCATGTGTCTCTGATGTGGAGGTTTCCGAGATTGGGCTCATTTGCTCCCGTAGACTGCATGTATAAGGCCTTGTGTGTTGCCAGCTGGATCGCTAGGTCGGATACGGCGGTGAGCCTGTTTCTAAGTACTTCACATACAGCTGTGATGGATTTTTGCAGACTCTCCTCTTCCAGGCATCTCCTTTCCCTTTGACTACGTCCTACCCAAGAATTTTTTGCCTGCTGTCTAAGGCCGTGGACAGACTTCCGACCGGTGACATGCTACCTTTGATGTTTTGGAGGGTCATGACTCATGACACGACGAGCAGGCCTTGGGTGTTTGGAGAACCTTAAGGGAAAGGAGGAGAAAGAATGTTGCTCAATGGAGAGTCCAGTGCGAGGCCAAAACTTGTCGAATTTTGCCTGATGCTGGTAATAGACTGGAATGATCAATTGTTCCGATGAACTCCCTACTGAGTCTGGGCCATGTGGTGGTTTGTAAATTGTCTGAGTTTTATGCGTGCTATGGATGCTATGGGGTCTTCATCGTCCAAAGTGTGCGGGAAACCTGGCTCCCGACACTGGAACATTGCCTCGTTTTGGAACTGAAAGGCCTGGAGGCTGTTGGGACCAAAATGCATGAAGGAATTTTGGTCCCTGGCTGGATGCCCGAGAATGGGATCCTATTGACCTAGTCATAGGATCCCCGTCCCAACTGGACTTGGGTAAGGGGACTGGAGTGCTTGCTTTTATGCACTGGATGGGGAACCGGCCTGTCCCCACGGACTGCTTTCCCCCCAGGGTGTGTTCGGCCAACCCCGCACTGGGGATCAAAAGCAGAGTGTGGCCTAGGCTTCTGCTTCACCCGAATCGCGGACTCTAGTGCAGATTCCCGATCGACACAATGTACAGCAGCCTCGAGTTTCCAGAACGCCAGTAAAGATTTGGAATTCCTCATGTTGTCTACTAGTCATTATTTTTAGGTCTCGCCTGACCCAGCGCATGCGCTGGTCTGGCGAGACTTTTTGTGAGGGCTCAAAAAAGTGCTACCACTGTAGCCTAGAGCTACAGTGCATGTGCGCGGGCGCCTCACTTTCACGGCCGCACGGCCGCTTTGATGTTTGATCGCGATCTCGATAACTTTCGGCCCGCACGGCCGCTTTGATGTTCTCCGTGAGCCATTTTTTTTTTACAGTTCATTACTTCTATGTAGTAATGGTGGCACCCGTGCACCGCCATTACTACAGAGCAGTAATAAGCAGAAACAAGCATTGGCATAGCCAATAGGTCTCGCTTTTGGGACCTTATAAGTATTTAGTTATGCAGCTGTTGCATGGCTAAACACTTATAAGGTCCCAAAAGCGAGACCTATTGGCTATGCCAATGCTTGTTTAAACATGTGTTAAGGTGTGCATGAAGTGTATGTTTTGCATTTGGGGTTTGAATCTACTGCGTAGGTGGGTTTTGCGATTGTGTGAAGGCTTTCCCTCTCCAGACAGTTACCCCTCCCAGCTCAGCCCCTTGTTGGGCTGGGGTAGCTATTTGCTGCAGCTGTTGCCATGTATTTGACCAACCACATGTTCCCTGCTGCAGTGATGCATTCGCCTTCTGACCTCTCTGCGGCTGAATGTACGGTGCATTCGGGTTACCTTGGGCTTGGTTTTGAGGATGGGGATTCTGCGGAGAGTGACCCAGATTTATCGATCTCTGCTTGTGATAAGCTTTTAAGTGGCATTGGTCGGCCATGAGACCCATTTGGTGGCAAAAATAACATTCTCTGACGTCTGGATGCTACCAAACTCCCTGACTTCTGCCATTATAACCGGGTTGAAATCCTCTGGGGTTTTGCGGTGGAGCCTCATTCAGGACTGGTGCCAAATGTATGCTAGCAGCCAATGTAGACCCCTCAAAGGCTATTGTGTGTGGGGTCCTTGTGGCTGCATACACTTACCAGGCTCCGAGTCCCTTCCCAGGTGGTTGCCCGTGGAACTTCCTTGGGAAGACTCTTTAATTCCTAGGGACGTTATGCGCCTGGGTACATCATTCGGCAGCAGGAAGGGGGCTTAAGGTGTGGTGAATGCATCACACATTGACAGGCAACGGTCTAAGTTAAGTGACTGGCAAAAGGTGTTAAGTTAAGTGATCTTGGGGGGCGCTTTGGCTGTTGCCAACATTGACCCAATGCACCTTGGCCCTGCTTCCCACCCAGGCTAGGGGGGCCCAGCAGGCATGCACTGTCTCAACTCCCTTTCTCCCTGCATGCCCTGTTGGTTATCAGGGTTTTCGTTTGTTTGGTTGCTTCAACTAGGAGGTGGTGTGTGCGACATGCCCATTGCCGGGCTAACCCGCATAATTCGAAGAAACTCCCTTTACATTCTATGACTGCCTCAGTGAAGGGGGTCTGGTTGGCTGGGACTATCCTTGCCTGTATACATGCAGTGCAGGAATGCTTTGTAGGTCTGGGTTCTATGGGAAGGAGCAGGTTATGGATCCATTGCCGGCAAACTGAATGGACATTTCAGAGTGAACTAGAAAGGAGAACCATATGTCTTACAAAAGTACATGACTGTGTTGAAGCTGCATATATAGAGAGGAAAACTTAAGGGTCACTTGTTAAAACCCTTGTAAAGTGGATGTCTTTCGAATCTTTTAACATCATTTTATCTTTTACATAAGGCTGCTATATCAAAAGGTTAGTGCCCTGAAGCTACTCGCAATAGGCCTCCCTGAAAGTTTCATCAATAACCTCTGATCCATAGGGAGGAAATAGATAGCAGGGAAAACTTGTATAATACTAATAATTTAACTACCTTTATGCCACATTCAAATGCTGTTCTCAAATCAAAATCACATAACCATCTTTGTCCATCGTTTTAACAATAATGGAGTAGCCTTAACTAATTTAAAGCAAGGCTTTTTCCTCCAAGGACTCTTGGTGAAAAAAGGTAAATCCATGTATCTGTAAACTCATCTCATAACAATTGTTCAAAATTTGACATAAGCAAGGCTTCCAGTTGGGTGTAGAAAATAGATCTGGGTTTAAGGCCACTACAGAAATACCCCATTCATTAAGATCAAAGTCATAATGAAATGCAGATTCCATTGCCTCAGTTGCTTTATCCATGTACACAAAACACACTGTTTCTAGATGTGTAGTATCAATGTTCGAAGCAATAGCATTGTTACTTGGTCAGCCAACCTATGGCTTCAAAGAAAAATATTTACGCAGTAGTAATTTGCGTGTGAAATGTCATGAATCAATTCTCAGAGCATTTGTCCTTATTTTGAGTCCAGTTTGGAGACGTTGGAGAAGTATAGCATTACTGGTCACTTTATTTTAACAAGAAAAGTCAAAGCAAAGAGTATCTTTAACAAACTTTTTGTTTTTCTAGATGGCCATAATAGATGCAAACACGGAGGCCAGGTGAAGGGGGAGGGGGAGGGGGGGACTCTGAAAATGCCAACAGGATGCACAGGCAAGACTTACTGATTTTGTCAGTGTTTGAGTTAAACTTTGAAACACATCCTTGTCCAATGGGGTGCAATGTAGTTTTGTTGACCTGCCCAATTAAAACTTCTGAGATGACTGCTCTCTTCATAGAGTAGGGAACAGTAGGGTGTTCAAAAAGATAACACATTCTGTTAAATCTTTTTCATGTATGTATAACTACAGATTAACACCTCTGTCAGTAGGAAACCGCATGAAAATTCAGACCTTGGTGAATGACATGGAAATATCAGAAACCAGAGACTGTCCCACTGAGAAATGAACAAGTTCCTTACCTTCTGTAACACTCTTTCTGTTAGAGACTCAATCCAGCCACAGATTCCTCAAATCCTGAATATTCCCCAGGCATCAGACTGGATTCGGAAACTTTTCAGCAATATGTCTAGATGCTGGAGCCTTGAAGCTCTGCACTGATGCCATTCCCCTTCGGAAATGACGTGAGAAGCCAATATAGGCACCAATCCAGCGTACTGATGTCAGTTGAGTTTCAAGACTGTCCACTCCCACAGAAGCAGAGCACAAAAGCAAATTGGTGTGACCCAGTGTGCAGATTCCTACATATGGGATATTATTAAAGGACAGAGTCCACTTACAGAATGGGGAGGATATAGGGTCGGTGAGGAATCTGCAGCTAGATAGAGTATCTACCAGAAAGAGCTTTACTGAAGGTAATTAATTTGCTCTTCTGATGGAGACTTCAAGCCGCAGACTCCTCACTTTTTGAGCAGGTACCAAAGCAGTATTAATTTGACGGAGGATCTGTGAATGGACTCAAATCAAAATGTCCTGCAGGACCAAGTGGGCAGGGTGCCCCTCTCGGCGGAAGTGACGGTCCAGACAATAGTGCTTTGTGAACGTATGGAGAAACACCCACGTAGCCACCTGGCAAATGTCTATGACAGGGGCTATGCATGCTAATGCAGTGGTAGCAGCTTTGAATCTGGTAAAATGAACATGTAGACTTTCCGGAGGCTGCTGTTTAGCCAATGCATAACAGATCTTAATGCAGATGATGATCTAGCTCGAGACTGGTTATCTTCTGCACCACCTTGCCTTTTCTCGCTCCAGAGAACCCACAAAGAGCTAATCATCTATCCTGTGTTCTTTGCTATGATCAATGTACAAGCTCATTTGGGGTCCAAACGATGGAGTCTCTCCTCCTCCTTAAATGGGTGAGGCAGAGCATAGAATGCAAACAGGGTGATGGTTTGAGCGACGTGGAACAGCATCACTACTTTTGATAAGACAGATGCTTACTTCTTCAAAACCAAATTGTGTGGGAAGAAGATGGCGTATGACGGGTTGACAACGAGCTTGAATCTCACTCACCAGCTGTGCCGATGTAATGACGATGAAGAACACGGTTGTGAGACCAATAAGCTATAAAGGGCAGCTTTGAAGCGGCTCGAACAGAGTGCACATCAGAAACATTTCAGGTTCCACTATGGCATGACAATGGGAGAGGGAAGGAAACAAATGTTGTGCCCCTTTTAAAACTTATAACAACTTAAGACTTAAACAATGAAGGCTGATCCGGCAACGACTAAAAAAGCAGAAAGGTACCCATTAACTGTGCCCAGGGCAAAGGCTTGCTGTGATAGGTCTAAAACAAATAACACGTCAAGTAGCATCGCCCGGAAGGGTGGGGGGTGGGGGGGGGGAGAGGGGTTATCTGGCAAGTGCCACACCGAGCCATAAATGGATCCCAATGTCACAAGTATACAGTTTTAGTCGAGGGACACCTAGCTGGCAAAATTACATCAACTACCTCCGAAGGAAATGTACATTTTTAGGTCTCGCGACCTGCGTTGCACTGCGCAGCAGTGCTCGCGCAGGCGAGAGTCCTTTTGTCCGGGGTTCAGAAATGGACCCTGGAATCGCACAAGCTCGTGCGTGTGCGATTCCTTTTGTGCTACCCCGTTGGCCTTTGCATGCGTCTTTTTATAAAAGACTGCACGCAATTGGCCAAAGGCCGGCGCGTTGCTCCGCCCATGGCCTATTGGTGTCTATTACGCGCTTGGTGCGCGTAATAGACACCAATAGGCCATGTGGTTTCAATTATCGTGCCCAGACACAGGCGCGATGATTGAAAGCACGTCTCGCTGTGGCGCGCGCACACCACTAGGTCAGTGTATTATCATGTTTGAGTTCTCCCGGTTTTGGCAGGTCCGTAAGAGACCGTCTCCACTAACCCGTTGCTTTTGTAGTGGAAAAATCAGATTTCCCCTAGTGCATCGATCTCTTACCAGCTCGTAGCCCTGACCCCTGCGCACGGCTCAAGGTAACTTCCAAACAGGAAGTGTTTGGAAGGGAAGGGCTGCAGTTGATAGCGGCCAATGGCGCCATGGGTCGGTTTGCATGCACCAATGAGTGGGACACCGGGAGTGGGGGGGGATGCCGTGCGGCAGGGTAGGTTGCTGGCCTTGGGCTGTTAAAGTGGAAACAGGCTGCAGGGCTCCTCTCCTTGCACATACTGAGTTCTGCGTGCTTGGCTTCCTCCACGGCACTGAACAGGGGTCAACTGAAAGAAAGGAAGCTGGCGAAGAGTTGGCGGAAAACCGTCTGCAGGGGACTCTTCCTGTCCCCGCCTTCACCTCCTTTTCTCTATTGCCTGTGCCTCTTCGGGAGACGGGGGAAGAGAATCAGTTGTGGACAGGTTGGGGGCGTGTGCATGGACCCCTCGCCCCCAGTAGCTCGAATGCCTGCAATCGATTCTAAGGAGAAATGGTAAGCTATTGCGGTCGTCCGGTTTCTTCGAAAATTCGATTCTCCCTGAGCGGCCTCTGACTGAGATAAGCGAAGTTTAGAGTCCCTCTGGAAAGAAAATGGCCCCTGAATTCCGCGCATTCCTCGACGCTTTACCTCCTGGGTTTAAGGTGTTGTGTGCGCATCCTTCAGTTACGGCCCGGGATTATTTCTCTTTAATCCCAGCGCAGTGATACATCTGAAAGGTTGTTGCTAAGCGAGTAAAATTAAAGACGTCCTGGTTCCGTCAGTCCTTGCACAATGCAAGCTCAGTTTTTTTTTGGTGACTTAATAAAATACTGCCTCTCAATTAATAGCTAAACGATGAGTGTTAGTGATATAGCTGCTTAACTGTTTTGCACTTTGAAAAAACATAATTACCCTACTTAATACATTGGATGTTATTAGTTTGAAGAGTAAATGTCTAAGTTGGCCCCGCCAGCGTTCGACTATGGAACCTGGCCGCCTGAAAACGTGCTATTCGGCAGGTGTGGTACTCTTAGCTGTCTTGATGGCTAGAATCCCCGAACCCGCTTACAGCTGGAATGTTTGGACATATTGTGGGAGGTTTGGGGGTTAACCAAAGGAGGGAAGCAATCCTCACTTGCCTGTTCTACTCCATGTACTACAGTAGAAAAGGGTTTGGTGTGACATGGCAGGGTCCTGATTCTTCTGCTGTATTGTTAATCCTCCCAAAAGGAATGCAGAACTGTCACGTCCTTAGGATTTGAACTCTTTGTTCCCTGTGCTTGCCCATTAAGGTTTTCCTGTCAAATTCAGTGAGATTGGAGGCCTATCAATAAGGAGTGTAAGGTCTAAGACACGGTACATGAAGTACCTGACAATGCTTTATTAAATTCAGAAAGCCTGTGTCTGCAGCTTGACACCAGTTTCTAACCCAGGAGGGGGAAGCGCAGCTTAACATGCTTGGGGATGTTGGACTCTGAATGTTTCACGTCTTGACCCATTGTAGAACCAGAGTGCTGCATAGATCACCTGCAGCCGACAGGTTTCTGCTTGGTATCTGATTATGAACTGCCGCCACAGACCAGGTGAGCTCCTGGATTATCGGAGTTTACTGCATGCTTCCATTGCAGGCCTCATTGGCACATACTTTTCCCCCCAGTGGTCTGGATAGACGTCTGGTTGTGAAGTTTAAGGGTCAGTTTTCAACCCAGTATGTACCTGCCCACAGGAGTCTAGACCAGTATTAGCAATGCTTGTTTTTCCAGTTTTGTTTTGCAAGCAAGGATTTTGAAGGTCATTTGGATGTGAATTCATGCAACCAACCTGTAGTGTACATCCTGGGCCTTTAAGAGCAGGACCTAATGTGGGGCTTCACCAAAGCTTTGAATACTTGTGCTCCAGTTGAGTCGGTAGAAATATGGCGTTTTCAGTGAAGTGGATGACCTTCAAGCGCTCCTAGGAGTTAATTGACGTTGGTTCTGTGGCCGAGAGTGAATGAGGGCATTTTAGGGATTTGCGACCTAGGATAAATGTATTATAGGTAAATTAGTTTGTTTTTATGTACCGTCCAGAATCCAAACTAAAGCAATGTATCCACTGATCTTACTGCTTAGGTCTCGCATTTACGCAAGTTTAAGCTATTGGCATTGTAAATGAAAATGCCTTTTTATAACATAAATAAAAGGCATTGTCATTTACAATGCCAATAGCTTAAACTCGCGTAAATGTGAGACCTATTGCATTTCAAATGCTTGTTTCAGTTGTCGCTGCTCAATCTCCAAGCATGAATGTGGAGATTGCGAAGGTCTGGCGGCAGAACCAGATCCTGCAGCTGTGACAGTAGATTCTCTCGGAGGGGCAGCCTGATCGGACGACAGATGCTCAACCCCAGGAGTTCTAGAAGCCATGGTCTCTGTGCGCAATCCAGAGCCACAAGGATGACTTGTCCTGATCTACTTGAGAACTGAGTGCAGGAGTGTTATTGCCGGAAAAAGCAAACAGGAGTCCTGGGTTTCATTCTGGGCGGAACTCATCTCTGAGCGAGAGATGCCTTGGAATCTCATACGCGCAGAAGTGCTGGCACTGAATGTTCTCAGCGGTGGTGAACAGATATAACCAAGATTCTCTCCATTCGCGGAAGAGACCTAGCGCCACCTCCAGATGTAATTGTAACTCATGATTTGCTAGGCATCGACATCCGAGTTAGTCTGCCCGGGCAATTCAAAGAGCCTGGCAGGTGGTTTACCACCAGGAAAATCTCTTGGTGGCTGTGAGAAAGAGGGAGGACGGGTCGGACTCTTACCTCGGAATCCGGAATCCCGATACAAACGATCCCGTTTACGAGTCCCCTGACCTCAAGGCAACGCTACAAGGGCGGGGACCGGACAGCCAGACACACCCACCTCTTCTGTGTCCTTACAGAGGGAGGTACCCGCGAGACCAGAAACAGGAAGAGATGACCCCGGAAGTGATCCTGGCCAGCCAATGAAAGGAGAGTGGACCGACGGAGGCTGAACTTTTCCTGATATCGGAACGGTGAGAGGAAGAGCCCGAGACGAGGAGCAGCGAAGGAGCGAGGAAGGCGATCCGGAGGAGGAAGTGCAGCGGGACGTGGATCCTGATAAAGAAGGAGAAGCAGAGGAGCAGTGGAGCGAGGAGTGGTGGCATCCGCCGGAGGACGCTGGAGAGCGGCCGTAACTCTGGAGAGTTACGGCGGAGCCGGTGAGTGACGATAGTACCAGAGATCGTGGGGAGGGGTACGAGGGAGGCGGATGAGGGAGAACCAGGGGGAGAGGGAGGGGCACAAGGCACTTTTGAACCACTGAAAGCACATCCCCGATACCTCTCCTAGGGCACGTTGAACACGTACGGCATCCCACCAAGACCCTGTTTTCGTTGTGTAAATATTCGTAGGGAACCCCTCCCTTCACAAACCACGTCCATAAGTCATGGCCATCGTAAAACCCCTGGTGTGGTGACGGGTATACAAACGTATTTCACTCTGCATAGCAGCGACTGACGGCTGTCTTCTCTCCCCTCTTATGAGCCTCCGGGGTGGCCCCAACGAGGCTGACGAGGAGCCGGACTAGACGGAACCAACCAACAGCGACATCCAGTCCATTGACCGTCCTGAAGAAGCAGAATCGCCCACTGTCACTTACCCTGTTGTGGTGGACAATAAAACAAAACACTTCTTTGGAAAATACATCCAGCCTCCGCGTCTGTTTATCCGACCTGCCCTCCCACAAGTGGTATCAGAAGTGGGATCGTCCGGAGACATGGAGGCGGCACTCACAAAGATGGCCGAGAACCATGAACATCTGGGCAAGGTGATGGAACGCTTCTTGACAGTAGTGGAAGAGGACTGAGGCAAAATGCAACAAACGCACGGCGCAGCCATGGACAAAATTTCCGAGGTTTTGGGACACCAGAGAGGGCCTACGACTCTTCCCTCTGTGGTCCTACAAAAATACGTGAGTGGGGAAAACCCTGATTATTTCTCCAACAACTTTGAGCGAATGGCTGCTGCGGCGTCCTGGCCTACTGAGAAGTGGGGCCAGTATTTGGGGCCTCTTCTGTCTAGAGACCTACAAGCCGCATATCAGGACGCAACAGCCCAAGGCGTAGTACCATATGCGGAGATAAAACGCTGTATAATGGAGCGGTTGGGAGTAGATGATGAATCATATCGGATGAAGTTGCGACAGCTGAAAGAGGGGCCACAAGAGACGCCGAGGGCCGTGTACTTCTGGGTGAGAGACATGGCCGACCGTTGGCTAAGACCAGCCACTACAGATAAGGATGGAATCATGGCCAAAATCTATTTAGAACAATATCTCACATCCCTTCATCCACCCATCCAAAGATGGGTACGACAACAAGCTCATCTTACCTTAGAAACGGCAGTCGAGATAGCGAGTGCTTACAGTCGGGCCCAAGAGATCCAAAAGGGCCGAGAAGAGACAGCCGGGAGATCCAGGGGACCTGGACTACAAAGGACACCTCGTCCACCTACCGTAAAGAAATCAGAAAACGTCACGATCATACCTGGGCCGACGATGTTCCGGCCCCCTCCTGCGGGTCCTTAATGTTTCCACTGCGGGGGAATGGGCCATATTGCTCGATTTTGTCCTCAAAGGGAAGAGCCAATGGAAATCGGAGTAGCCCGTAATTACTATTGTTTACCCTCGGGGGAGAGACCACCCCCTTACCGCTGTCAAGTGACCGTGAATGGCCAACCAGTCACTGCACTAGCCGATACCGGTTGTCTACAAAGCGTAGTGCGTCCACAAGATATAGGACCTGGAGTGGAGCCGGTTGAGGGGACCGTGTCCATACGTTGTGTCCATGGTGATACAAAACCGTACCCTCTGGCTCGGGTACGGATACAACATCCAAGTGACACCGGTACTACTCTACAGGTTGGGCTAATACCCAGTCTGCCCGAACAGGTAATCCTAGGAAATGATTACCCAAAACTGACACGCATGATCCAAGAAACAAGCCTGGAAGAAGAGAAATGGTGGGCTACGGCACCCTTCTCTCAAGAGGGAGATCAGAACTGGCCCCCAGCGAAGAATCGGAAAAGCAAACGTCAAAAGAGGATAGAAAAAAAGAAGAACATAACGGGTCTACCTGTTTTTCGGGACGAAAATCCCTGGGATACCGACCGTAACTTTCATGCGGCCCAAAGAGAAGACTCTACCCTACAAGAAGCCTGGGACAAAGCACTACCGGGTGAAGATCCCCTCCATGTAGGTCCCTATTTCTTTACTCAGAAAGGATTACTGTATAGGAAGGGAAGTCCAGTACAAAAGGCCCAATTGTTAATTCCGGGACCCTTCCGAGAAAAGGTGTTATATTTAGCCCACAGTCACCTCCTAGGGGGACACTTTAGTACAGAAAAAAACGAAAAACAAATCACAGAGCGCTTTTACTGGCCAGGGATATACCACCAGGTAAAGAAATACTGCAGGGAATGTCCCATATGCCAGAAAACAGCAAGGTATCGCCCTCCCCGAGTACCCCTTCGGCCCCTCCCAATCATAAGCGAGCCCTTTAGCCGGATAGGAATGGACATTATTGGTCCTTAACTACCTTCCAGAAGCGGGTTCCGTTATGTTCTAGTTATGGTGGACTACGCCACTCGTTTTCCGGAAGCCCTACCCCTACGACGTCCAGATGCTGCTAACATTGCAAAGGCCATGATCACTGTTTTTGCTAGGGTGGGGTTCCCAAAGGAAATCCTGACAGACCAGTGGACCCCGTTCGTATCCCGGCTAATGAAGCAGGTATGTGCCCAACTAGGAGTCAAGCAAATACGGACGGCAGCATACCATCCTCAGACGGATGGCCTAGTAGAACGTTATAATGCCACCATAAAAGCCACTCTAAAGAAACTACTAGCCCTTGAAATGAGGAAATGGGAAGATATGTTGCCCCTAGCGCTATTTGCCATCAGGTGCAAGGAACAGAAAAGTACGGGATATTCGCCCTTTGAATTGTTATACGGGCATAAACCCCGTACCTTTCTGGAGATGGCTCAGGAATCCTGGGAAGCTGAGCCCGATGAGGCCAAGCCCTTGGTTGAATATGTAACCCATTTACGAACCCATCTCGGGCAAATCAGAGCGATAGTGAGGAACAACTTAGAGGAAGCCCAAATATCCCAGAAAGGCCAATATGATAAAACTGCAAAGGATAGATCCTTTGAAGTGGGGGACGCTGTGTTGTTAATGATGGCTACATAAGACCACAAACTGTTGGGCCAGTGGCAGGGTCCCTATACGATAATCGAGAAAGTTACCCCTGTGACCTACCGCGTCGAAATAGACCCGGGTAGACACACCTCCCAGGTGTATCACATCAATCTGTTAAAACGATGGGAGGGACCCCTACCGGTACTGATGGGTGGACAAGACACAACGAGCCCCTTATTCAGTTCATGCATAGACAAGGACCTCCCTCCTACCTTAAGACAAGGCCTTGTTGAGACTCTAAAGCCTCTTCAGGAATACTTTTCCACCACCCCAGGAAGAACCACTTTACTCGAGCACGCCATAAAAACCCCCCCGGGAAAATGGGTACGTCTTCGGCCGTACCGGATCCCAGAGGCCAGATGACGGATAATAGCAGAAGAGATACAACAAATGTTACATCATATAACATCATAGAACCATCCATAAGCGAATGGAATTCGCCCATTGTCCTGGTACCGAAACCGGATGGTTCAGTCCGGTTTTGCATAGATTTTCGGGAGGTCAACAAAATTTCGGAGTTCGACACATATCCCCTTCCTAGGGTGGACGAAATGGTCGAAAGAATAGGGAGGGCCAAGTATATCAGCACCCTAGACTTGTGTAAGGGGTATTGGCAGATCCCCTTACGACAACAAGATCGGGAGAAAACCGCATTTTCTACACCAGGGGGCCTATACCAGTTTAAAGTGTTACCTTTTGGGTTACATGGAGCCCCAGCAACGTTCCAGAGAGCCATGAATAGTATACTACGGCCCCATGAGAAATATGCGGGGGCGTATATAGACAATATCATCATCTATAGTGACTCATGGGAACAACACCTACAACACCTGTCCCACGTTGTTCAGACCTTAGGACAATATGGTCTGAGAATCAATCCATCTAAAAGCCATTTGGCCGCACAGACAGTCCGCTACCTCGGATACCTATTAGGCGAAGGAGTCATAAGACCTCAAGATTCTAAATTGCTGGCGATTTCCCAAATTCCCTTGCCCCAGACGAAGAAACACCTACGTGCTTTTCTGGGCCTCCTGGGGTATTATCGCCGATTTATTCCCGGGTTCTCACAAATAGCAGCCCCCCTTACTAATCTCCTTCAGAAGAATGTAAAAACCGAGGAGATATTACGACGTCCTTCCACCGCTATTGTAGAAGCCTTTGAGGCCCTGAAAACTTCCCTCACCTCGGATACAGTACTAGCCAGTCCGGACTATTCCCTCCCCTTCATTCTCCAAACAGACGCCTCGGATCAGGGGTTAGGGGCAGTATTATCCCAGGAAACAACCCAGGGGGAGAAACCCCTCCTGTACATCAGCCGGAAGTTGTTTCCTAGAGAGAGGAATTATGCCACCATAGAAAAAGAGGCACTGGCAATCAAGTGGGCCATAGATACCTTGAGGTACTATCTTGAGGGGCGGGAATTCACTTTGTATACCGATCACGCCCCCCTTGAATGGTTAGCCCGGAACAAAGGGAACAACGAAAGAGTTCTTTGATGGTTCCTATCATTACAACCCTATCGGTTTCAAACGAAACATAGAAAAGGTACCGAGCAAGGGAATGTAGATTACCTGTCCAGATTTCCTCAGAATCATTACTCTAGTAGTAAGACAGCAAGGGAAAGGGGATGTGAGAGAGAGGGAGGACGGGCCGGACTCTTACCTCGGAATCCGGAATCCCGATACAAACAAGCCCGTTTACGAGTCCCCTGTCCTCAAGGCAACGCTACAAGGGCGGGGACCGGACAGCCAGACACACCCACCTCTTCTGTGTCCTTACAGAGGGAGGTACCCACGAGACCGGAAACAGGAAGAGATGACCCCGGAAGTGATCCTGGCCAGCCAATGAAAGGAGAGCGGACCGACGGAGGCTGGACTTTTCCTGATATCGGAACGGCGAGAGTAAGAGCCCGAGACGAGGAGCAGCGAAGGAGCGAGGAAGGCGATCCGGAGGAGGAAGTGCGGCGGGACGTGGATCCTGATAAAGAAGGGGAAGCGGAGGAGCAGTGGAGCGAGGAGTGGTGGCATCCGCCGGAGGACGCTGGAGAGCGGCCGTAACTCTGGAGAGTTACGGCGGAGCCGGTGAGTGACGATAGTACCAGAGATCGTGGGGAGGGGTACGAGAGAGGCGGATGAGGGAGAACCAGGGGGAGAGGGAGGGGCACAAGGCACTTTTGAACCACTGAGAGCACATCCCCGATAGCTCTCCTAGGACACGTTGAACACGTACAGCATCCCACCAAGACCCTGTTTTCGTTGTGTAAATATTCGTAGGGAACCCCTCCCTTCACAAACCACATCCTTAAGTCATGTTGGAGTAGCACAACCCTGGCCATCGTAAAACCCCTGGTGTGGTGACGGGTATACAAACGTATTTCACTCTGCATAGCAGCGACTGATGGCTGTCTTCTCTCCCCTCTTATGAGCCTCCGGGGTGGCCCCGACGAGCCTGATGAGGAGCCGGACGAGACGGAACCAACCAACAGCGACATCCAGTCCATTGACCGTCCTGAAGAAGCAGAATCGCCCACTGTCACTTACCCTGTTGTGGTGGACAATAAAACAAAACACATCTTTGGAAAATACATCCAGCCTCCGCGTCTGTTTATCCGACCTGCCCTCCCACAGTGGCCCTGCCATTTCCAGGTGGGCAAGGCCTCTTGTCACAGGGTCCATTACCCCACCCCGTACTGTCTGTTGCAGTACCACAAGGCAGTGGTGATGTTCGGGAGCACCTGAACCTGCCTCCCCTTGATGAATGGAAGGAAGGCATTTAATGCCAAGAGGATGGCCCTCAGCTTCAGAAGGTTGATATTGAGTCCTGGCTCTGCCAGAGACCAGATACATCTGATCTCCACCCTCTCAAATGGCCAACCCAACCCAGAAGAAATGTATTGGTCACCACTACCACTGTCAACTCTGGGTGGGGAACAGAGAGGGGTCTGCCACCGACCCAATCGCAGTCCAGTGACCACCACTGCTGATCTTGTGCAGTCTCCGCTGAAATCTGAAAGTGGTTGGAGAGGTCCCATTGATGTTGAGCCCACTGAGACTTGAGATCAAACTGGTGAGCCTGAATATGCCACCTGTTGTGTTTAACTAGAAGGATGCAGAAGCCCTGCCGCCTCAGAGTCGACCTCACTGAAATACAGGACAGAGACTGAAAGAATGGGCTCATAGCCTGAATGTCCTGGACTCTTTCCAGGGGGAAGGCACGAAACACCTAATCGTGTCCAGAATGGTTCCAGTAAAGAGAAACATCTGAGAAGACGTCAGGTGTGGCCACGGCACATCGATGGTGAACCCCAAAGATGACAGGAGATTTGCTATAGTTGGGTGATGACTGTCTCGGCAGAGCTAACTTCAATAGCTAGTTATCAAGGTAGGGAAAGAGTGACACCCCTGACCTCAGAAGGTGTGCTGTCACCAGTGCCATCACTTTTGTGAACACCCGAGGGGTGCTGGCGAAAGCACAGTGAACTGAAAATGCTGAGTCCCACCATGAATAGCAGGTAACACTGATGGATTGGTAGGACGGGTATTTGGAAATCGACATCCTGCAGGTCCAAATTCACCATCCAGTCTCCAGGGTTGAGGGCAGCTAAGACCTGCGCCACGGTGAGCATTCTGAATTTCTCTTTCTGCAGGAAGTCTAAAATATGATGAAGGCCTTCTTCCTTCCTGGGCCCCAGAAAGTATATCCCCATACTAGAGACACGTTACACATTGTCTTAATCACCGGGTATTTGAGACAGCCACAATATACTGTCATTTGTTTTCTCTCTTTTTTTTAAAATGGGCTACACTAACAGGAGGCCCATATGAGACGTTTTACACAGGCATATGGGAAGCTCGACATTACATGCAGCATATCCCCCATCCAGTCTCCTAAAGGTACAATTAGGGAAGGCAATATAAGTAAGTGAGACTGACTACACTCTTTACTACGGCTTTTAATACAGGTTCAATTCTTTGGAGGGACATCCCCCTGCTTCCCAAAAAGTGGTTGTGAACATGCCGTGGAACCACTGATCTATACAGATGGCAGATACTATAAATTCATTTATATTGCAAGTGATTAAAATTAAGTTAGCATTATATTCCTTAAAGATGTAATGTTTCTACACACAAACAATAAATTTAGGTATTGCATCTTAGTCCTTTGTACTGGTGGGGGAGACAAAGATATTTGCCACGAAAAAAAACTTCTTGAATATAAGGAGGAGATATGAATAGGATAGAAACCCTGGTATGTCAAATCGCAAATAGATGGTGGCACTATGCTGGACTCCTGCATGTAATAGGGTTATGGCTTTAACCTCCACTATCTTCTTATATATTAATCTTTACAATATCTGTCACAATATTGCATGTCGCACTGAGGTGTTGTGGATGCACTGGTAGGCCGTGGAATAGGAACAAGGGACACAGGGTATTCACCCATATAAGAGTCCACTTTGCACAGAATTTCAAGCATTAGAGAAAAAAACCAAAGTTGGGAGTGAGCATGAAGTAAGCTCAGGCAATGGCGAACCAGTAAAGCTATGATTCTCTATTGATTAGAATACATGATTTTTGCAATGTCTTGGCCACACTAGTTACTGTTTTTATGTGCTACTTTGCAGATTTCCCCATATGGTTTTCACCATAGGATATGGTGTTAATTGTGTAGTCCTGATGAAGGTGGTTTAATGAGATCTATTTCTACAAAAACGTGCGTTGACTGCATGTCTGGGAAACCCCAGTCTACAACATAATGATAAGAAATTGGAGATCTTTCACAAATGTAATTTATTGTGTATACGATTGATGTGATTGTTAGACGATTGAAAAGATGAGTGAATTGAGATATGGGGGAGTATACAAAAGAAATCAATTGATATAGATCAAAAATTAGACCTAAAATGTAAAACATATGTATATTTATGTATGATATTGTATGTCTTGGTTTTTGTATATATGTAACTTTAAGAAACATATTAAGAAAACTTTGTTTTAGACATGTGGTAGGTACACCGTCAAGATAAAAATGATCAAAGAATGAAATAAAATACATATGCATTAAATCACATGTCGTTGTCTCTGTAGTAGTTGGTGGTCGAGACGTTGGGTATGTAGGGCCAATATTGAAGCGATATAGGTCAAGTAGGAATTTCTGGTGTTTTGATAGTTTGACTCCCCTTTTGCTGGACTTTAAATAATTACTAGGGGGGGTACCTTTTCTCTTCATTGCTAAACCATATCCTATTTCACCTATGCTACTGGCTATTTTGCATCTTTATTTGCCACAATGGCAATGACTGGAAAGAACAAAGCGTAAAGAAAAGGCTTCTGCAGGAACATGAGGGGAGAAGAGATTAAAACTGAAGATTACCTGAAGCAATACAAGAGAAAAGTGCATCCTGAAGGAATTAAAACACTCTAAAGGCCCCACCAGTGTCTCTTACAGCGGACAGTCTGCATTTTGGGGCCTGTAACCTTATTTTCATCTTTTTATCAACAAGCAAATCAGACTCTTTCTGTGGACTTTTGTACCAACAACAGTGAAGTTGGCCTGTGCAGCACCTCATCGTTTACCAATATATGAGGAATGTAACTGACAGCACTGCTGGTTAAAGGAATGCAGGGAAGTGTCAGGCGATTGAGGAGAACAGGCGGTGAGCAATTGGCAGCACTTTATTGCTCTGACATATTGGTGATGTCACCAGTGATGACTTGCTTCATTTGCCAAGTGGATGTTTTATCCTGACTCAGATGGCAAGAAATCACAGGCGACGAGTGAATTTTGGACCTTACCCCTAAATTGGATACCGTTGGTAGTGCAATGGTTGTAGCAGATTTTTAAAAAGGCTGCATGGGCTGCCGTGCGCTTCTCCTTAGGCGCAGAAGAAGTCAAACGAGAAGCGTGGTGCTGTGAAATCACAACTGTGGCAGTCACGGACCGGTGTATTTGGCATTTTGCTGAAGATGCACGTGATGGAGCATGCACAGCTTAACGTGACTTTGCAATGCTGCTGGAAAGGGGAAAAAAAGGACTAGAACGTGAACGACATCAGGAGATTGCCACGTAAAGCTCACGCAGTATGGAGGCAGCGTGGTATAACGTTGGTGTTGGGCAGCAGCATGTAACATGCCCCTGCTGTGCTGTATTCCTGGCCTGCAACCTTATCTTCAGCTCTTTCTACTGACCCGACACTAGATGAAGAATACATACGGGAAAGAATCAATCTGGCATGTAGCCCATTCCTTGTACTAAGTACTTTCTGCAAGCTTTCCTGACTGAACCGTTTGGGTAAGGGGTTTGGAACTGCGCTGAGGGACACATAGCAAAGTCCAGGAGTGTAACATCACTTTTCTGCATTTTCCATTTGATCAGAAATGTATACAAAGGAGGGTTTAGTCACCTCAGTGGTTTCTGTTGAAGAATTATTTTTATTTGCATATTTACAAATGTAGTTTTATGAACATCTTCAGGTGAGGAGTCATGGACTTTATGTATGCTATGCTGAATTTGTGCTTGCATTTATTTGTATACCATTCTTAATTTTGAATGTTTAATTTCTGCAATGATTATTTTGCCATTGACTATATTCTATTATGGTTGGCATTTACTGCACGCGTACATTTTTTGAAACAGTATCTGTTCATTTGATTAATGAATGTTATCCTTAAATTCCTAAGTAGTAAACCCCTGAGTGCTGTTTGTGTGTTAGGCAGTATACAGTGAGAGTGTTGCACCTTGTGCAAATGTTACTTTTGTTGCTTGTTGTGGAGGTTATGTTTTTCACCCAAATGTTGCTTACTATTACTTGTGTTGGGGCAGGTTTATTGCATCCCGAACAATTCTTTGAGTTACTTGTGATGGGGCAGGGAAGCTGCAACCCAAACTGATCTTACATTTATTGGTGCTAAGGCATGTTGATTGCTCTCAAACCCTTCTTAATGTTGCTGGCAATTGGCAAGTCTTTTGCCCTCGAACCGTACGTGCTTTTACTTGTACACAGGCATGAGTGTTCATACCCAGACATTACTTATTGTTGCTGGTGATGGGGCACGCCGTTGTACCCAAACCATATTTGCTTTTAATTGTACTGGGGGATGTTTATTTACACCCGGACATTTCTTACAGTTGCTGGTGATAGGGCACCTGTTTTGTGCCCAAACTGTACTTACATTTATGTTGCTGGTGATAGGCATTTAAGTTGTGTCTAAACCATACTTACGTTTACATGTATTGGGGAATTTTTACCTGCACCCTAAAGTTACATTGCGATGGGCTGGTGAGCTGCTACCCAAACAATATTACATTACAACT
Organism: Triturus cristatus; assembly: GCF_964204655.1. Lineage (NCBI taxonomy): Eukaryota > Metazoa > Chordata > Amphibia > Caudata > Salamandridae > Triturus > Triturus cristatus. Next base: position 886,973,619 of record NC_140590.1, on the reverse strand, counting down.
TCTACCTAGTACTGGTGATGGGGCATTTTTCTTTGCGCCCAAACCTTTTGCTTTGGGCATATGTTTTGCACTTTCTTAGATCTAGTGTGTGGTTGGTTGATTGGGCAGATGTATGGCACCCTGTGGGGCACGCTTATTGCACCTTTGTGCTAATCTGTAGAGGTGGTGACTTTAGTGTGATGTATGTATGTGTCATTCTTGACCTTGTATCATCATTTCTTTTCCTGGTCCATTTATTTTATGGATTGTAGGACTGAATTTTTACTTACACCATATGTCTTCTTTTTATGATTTTGAGTATTTCCATGTTCTGTATTAAAAGAAAATGTATTCCCATGTTTTGTGCTCATCCCATTGGTGTTATGTATTACTTTCTTACCTGGATTTGCATTTTTTTTTTCCCATTAAGAAGGGAGGTGTGTGGTATCTTCATGTCTTGGCCAGGTTTCTCTCCTTAGCTATATGTCCCCTGCTGCTCAGCCAGAGTGACTGTTGATTTGAGTGGGTGTTATTTGGAATGCATGGGCTGAGCAGCAAGAATGCTGCTTCGGGTGGGGCCTTCCAGCTTCTCCACTACCACCTTCGACTTGTAACCTGAGACTACTAATTTGAGAGTAAACCTTATCCTGTTTCACCTATATAACTGGCTACCTTGCATCTTCACTTCCCACAGTTGTGTCCAAGCCACAATGAACTGTGGACTTGACTGCATCACAATCGTCTGGACAAGGAGAGAACAGTGATCTTCTGAGACACCAGGGAGAACTTGAGTCACAGAGTCACAAAGGGCATGGGAATACCTATCAGGAGGTAGTTGGCATTTACAGAACAGAGAGCTAGGCTGAAGGAAGAAAAATGTGCTTCCCAAATGTATCCACCCGTCTGGACTCCCTATCGGGGGGGTAATCAGAAATGTGTTGGGGTTAGAGCTGCATGTGGATGCCTGCACCACTAAATGTTTGGAGGGTGCTGAGAGAGGAAAGCGGGGTCTCTCAAGGCAGGGTGATGGCATCTGTCAGTTGACTGTGGGGCCAGATCAAGGTTTGGCCCAAACCCTCAACAAGGTCTCGGTCAATGCCTCATTAAATGGTAAAAGGGGCTCATGGGATTTTTGCCTCTGCTGGAGGACTTCCGTGAACACATTACCCCTGACCTCCAAGGTTAAGAGCGAGAGGACTCAAGGACTTCGGCCGTCCTAGAATTTACCATGGCGTAGGAAGCGGATTCCTCGGTGGCTGGACCAGGGGGTGAGAGAAGAACAGTTTTAGTGTAGGTATCGAGACCCCTAGCCTCCTACAAGTCATCATAACGGTTGTCATCTTGATAAGGTTGAGCGAACTTATCACCTGTGTTATAATCATAGTCTGAATCTGTGCCGAAATGGGAGAATAGGGTGTGCATATTTTGCGTGTGAAGGTGATCGATCTAGTGGGGGAAGCGGTGCCTTAACTGTTGTTGGGTACAGTTACGGTTCAGGTCAGACTGGTGTCGACTCACAGGTGCAGAGTACTATCGATATCTTCGCGTTCAGCGTCAATGGATTTGGCACCAGAGTCAAAGTTCCAGGGATCGGCATGGACTGTGGCACCAGAGATTTATTTTTCCACTAAATACTCTACAACCTGAGTATTAGACATACATGCCTTTCAACAGGTATCTGGAAGATTATTCCGGTAGGAGTCCCGGTGATGATATCGCCGGGTTCAGGAAACCGGAATAACAAGATAGAGAAGGTGTGATCACTCAAAACGATAGTGGGTGGCTATAGAGTAGGAAACATGAACCAGGTCTGTTACTAAGGGTGGCTTTTTTTGTGCATTTAGTGTTCCCAAGCACACTTGTTTTTAACTCTGGTCCAACAGAAATATAATAGGCTATCAACTAGATATTCACAAGGTGAAAAACATACAGATACAACTAAAAGAATGATTATTGGGTAATAGATGTGACTTTACATCAAATGTTAGAGATATTGGGATATGATATGAGAATGTTGGGCAACAAATAGACACTGAAGTTGAGGTGTAGAGTCGGTGTAAATGACAATTGAATATTTAAATTTTGGACTTGGATTGTGTTTACCCTCCTAATTGCAGAGACCTGGTGTCATAAGACCTCGTGAAGGAGGAGGTACACATTAGGTACCTATTTGGGGAGAAACTTAAGATTGAACTTTGATATTCAATGTAGTTCAAGCATGTGTGTGGTGATATGATACCTACACTAGTGGTTTTTATGTGTGATACACATTTGTGGGAGATGGACACATAGAGCGAGGTCTAAGAATATATATTGAGCATCTATATGATTGTGTTTTTTCTTAAACAGATGGTGGACCAGACTATGGTTGGTACCACCGTTGGATGCTATTTACTGAAGTATGGCCTTTTTTTGTTATTTATAATGTTCACATTTTGGCAGAGTGACATATGAGTAGGTCCTGAAGAATGCTACGAACCTAATGGTCACCAAGCAGAAACATGTTGACCAAAACAAAAAACAGGAATATCTATACCCCCTTTTCAGTTTGCCATTTTAATCCGAAGCACTGGGGACCTTATTAAAATTGTATTTTGCCCACCAGGAGTTGGTTTTAATTCACATACTAGTTGTTTTGCACTCTGCCCCTCACTCCCTACAACATTGGATGATTAAAACTCCTCACGCTCCTCTCCTGTGGGAGAGTTGTAGCCCCCACTTTACACCTTGTGGGCACAGTGTGCAAGAGGGAACCCAGTGATGAAGCATGTCACCCCCTTGGGTGACTAAGGGTTCTCGTCTTTACAATATAATCTGTCTGTTTCCCTAATCCCACACATAGTTTATAGAATAGTGATTTAGACCATTCCGTTTCTTTATTGTGAGTTTAGCACCAGAGACAGGGTCAGAATTGGAGCTGAGGAGTCGTAACAGGCTTGAAGAGTCCAAGTAGTGCCAAGGACAAACCTGTCAGTAGTATTCCAGAAGGAAGGCTTCTTGGGGCCAGAAGGTGCAACCAAGTGGGTCAACAAGGCTTCAAAGAGTCGGAGCATGGCCCCGTGGACCTCTTCGATCTATTTTGGAGTGTTAAATGGCCCTGGAAACTCAGATTGTGCCGGAACCCATTGCGGAATCTGCTTCAATGTGTAGCGAATCCAGGAGCAAGATCGAGAACCATGGGGCCACCCACGCTCAGGTGAATGCGAGAGGGACCAGAGTCTCGCTAGATTTTTTAATGCATCTTCTCTGACTTACTGGAAGATTTAGACCTCAACGAAGACCATTATCTGGAGCGGCTTCAGCGACTCCTGGAACAGGAACGAACCTTGTACTTGGATCGTGACTTAGACCGGTTATGTTGGTGTCTTCCTGTGCTTTGTGATGTAAAGCTTTGCCACGTGGTCCCAGATAGCCTTCGGCTTCATCGATGCACAGTCATTGCAGGCCTTAGAATCGGAGCACGATCACAGGCACACCTGATGGGGATCTATCGTAGACATTTGTTTGTGACAGTCGCTACAGGGCTTAAAGCTTGTTTTTGGGGGTGACACCCCTTGCACACTGGGAAAGTCGGACAAAAAATATTGATCTATGTGTTTCTGAGAGATGAGAGAGTTCCGGATTTGTGTCTGGTGGCACGGAAAGAAAGGAACGGACGTCAGCATGCAAGACCACTTATCTAGCTGTTCATTGAGCTATGATTCAAGTAATATTCTGTGATGCAATTAGGGAACAGAGTAATAACTATAACATATATAATTAAGAAAAGAACAGAACTATAGCCAGTGAGTGTGTGATACTATTTAAAGTGATCACATCCACATATTTCTGTGGGATGATGTTGATGGGCAGTCCAATGAGAAAATGGCTAAATCCAGCTGAACTACGGTGACCACTGGCATAAACAGGATGTCCAAAAGGCCATTTTTGTGTATGTATGTATGTGTATATTGTGGGGTACGTGTTGTTAGGGTGTATGAAGACATGCGCTCTCGCTATACAGCTAAAGCTCAATGTAAGGAAAAAGTAAAACGGCTGACAACTCTGCTCTAAACATGAATAAGAAGTAATGTTCAACTCCTTTCATAAAGGAGGCTGGCAAAGGCTGAATTTAGTTTTCAATGATCTTTTAATGAATCACTGATCTTTCACTAGATAATTACACAAATGCTTGTGGCAGAAAGAAATATTATCTTAATGGGCCTTTTGTCCAACTGAGTTTCTAAGTTCATTTTATTCTGTTGAGCAGGTTCTATCCCAACTCTTGATAGAATCTGCCAGTGGTGGCCGCCATAAAAACTCCAGTGAGAGGGTGAAGGGAGGGGGTAAGGGAGATATAATTTTTTTTTTTAACTTGCCTATCCTGTCACCGGCGCATCGGTGCTCCTCCTCACTCCCGATGCTGTCCCAGAAGTCTCCCCAAAAGGCTCCCCACCCAATCCAGATGCTACTCTCATAGCATGATAGCAGCACCAGGATTGGTCTGAGCAGCCAGGTTTGCCGCTCAGACAGTGCCTTAGTGCCCGTTGTGTTTCTCCAACCTGGCTGTGCAACTCGGGCTGGAGAAACTTAAGTGCGCATTTCTGTTTGGCTGGCATAAGACGGAAGCCAAACAGACATGCAAACTTTACAGTGCACACTCCCCCCTCCTCCCTGCCAACCCACCCAAGACTCTGTGACCCAGTCAGTGATTGCAAAAATAAATGATAATATTGTTATATCATCATTCTATTTTCCGCCGAGTGATTCAGTGAGGCGACGCTCCTTAGCCATTACGGAGGAGCCGCCCGTTTAAAATCTGCTATTGGTAAATTCATCCTTTTTCGCTGCTTGAGATTTCCAGTTGCAACATTGAAATTCATATCCAAGTGGAAGAAATATACCAAGTACATAGCAACCATCAAAATGTTTTCCTCGCAAGGAGGAAATGTTTTTATAGAATCGGCAATAAACACTTGATGGTTAATATATAGCGGAATCTGCATGAATGCCAAAAAGATTACCTTACATACTATTTTCAGAAGAAAAAAAAACACTGAATTCTCAGTTGTAGAAGGCAACAGCTTCGCACTGTTCCTCTTAGTCATCTTTACCCATATCAGCCAAATTAGACAATCTTTAACACTGACTATCAATCTATCTGCCCTTAAGCTTTCAACCCGTAAATATGACGTCAATTAGCATGAAGGTTGTATTAGGTTTAGTGCTACCTAAAAATATATAGGTCGGTAAAATGCTACGTTCTACTCTCACTAACCCTCTCCAAAAACTGCTGAAGCTCACAGTTCCTTACACTCACCCTGGTGCCTCCTTGGTACTTTACAAATATATTCTAAGATAAAACACATTGTAAAACAAAGAAAAAAAGTTCAAATAAAGAGCATTATAAAATACAATATATAACAACATTCCTACTATTGACATCATTACCTCCAGTTTCCTTTGAGAAAGCTGCAGGCAAACAGTGGCCACATCCTTGGCGTGGGTAGGGAATCTCTGTTGCACGTGATCCAGACCAGCATACTTGTGGCTGTGTTGCACACTGTCAAACAGCACAGTCACTGGATTTTCACTCAGTCTCTCCACTTCTCCATAAAGTGCAGGAACCCTCAGCACAGCAGCTCCTGTTAAACAGAAATACATCTTGAGTTAATCTGGAAGTTTCAGAACCCCTTTTGAATAAATAACACAGTAATTCTTTTTCAGGACTATCAGTGAATATTATGCTTCTCTTTTTTGTAATACTGACTACATATGCCATGCAAACAGACAATGTAAAACCAATTAATTTCCCAAACCCTCAGATACAAATCAGAAGAACCGTAAGGCACTCATAAGACCTAGGAATCAATCCCACAACACTACAGCATATTATTCTATCCATCTACCTCACTCTGTCAGCTTCGTTACCTGTTGAGCCTTCTGTCAAATTTGTCTGTCTCAAAAGTGTTTACCAGGTGGTGCATTTTATGATGTGCTGATATTATTTCTGTACACAAAGTGTGTTGGAGTATCACAGTACCCCTTTGGGCACACTGTTTAAGGCCAGTGGCGGTGCGTCGATTGTGGGCGCTGGGACGTTGCCCCACTAATGCTGCCGCCCACCGCCATCACATAAATAATAACTCGTGTTGCGCTGACTGCGCACGCACAGTGACACAGCTAATTTTAATTCATTTTCCACTGGGCCAAGGCACGCCCGAGGGCAGCGGCAATCCCACACTGAAGGGGGTGGGGCTAGTGATGGGCCCTGCCGGCAGCATGCAGCAAGTTACTCTGACAGTGACAGACAGATGAGGTTACTGTTACAGCGCACTATAAGCGCAGCAGGGAAGCAGCAGTGCGCATGTTCGGCTTTGGGCATGTCATATTTACGATCAGCCCGAACATGCGCACTACCTTCCCCTTAGGAGAGCGAGGGTTGCTTCATGCCGCAGCCCCCGGTCTCCTAATGGGCAGGGAGCATCCCTGCTCGAGCCAATCCTGGCGCTGCTAATGCAGCGTTTGGATTGGCTGAGACACTGTGGGCACGCAGTGCATAAGTAGCCAGCATTACAATTGGGTGCCGCGCGTGGGTGGCACTGGTGGCGCACTTGCAAAAAACGATTGGCCAATCACTGTGGCTTATGTGTAGCCATGCAGCAGTGATTGACCATTTCGTTCATGACGCTCACGCAGACACGCACCTCGTCGCAGACCGTCACCGCGCCACCACACCTTGTGCATCCATCCATCAATAAAACAGAGATCATTATCATCCGCATCGTTAGAGGTCAGAATCTACTTCATCGTAAGCGTTTACCGTGAATTTTTAAAATAACTTTATTAAGCTGAGCTAGTGAGCTCTATATCATGGGCCATGGCGCTGGCGCTTTTCCCACACCCGCCGTTGTCAGCAGTTGTTTCCCCCAAACTCCGTCTCTCCCTTGATGTTGGCTTCAATAAAAGGCGCTAACACATACTTTGTACAGAGTTAATCAAAGTTTCGATTAACTCTGTGCATAAAAGTAATAAAGCACAATGAGGAGACCACGAATTACTGCTATAGTTAATATGCCTGTTAGCAGACCACGTGTTAGCGCTTTTGCAGCCCGAGTCTACAGGCGAGCCGCGACTGTTGTAATTCAGTAATGCAGTAATAAGCCTCATGAAAGTATTTGTAATGCAGTAATAAGTGCAATTAGACTATTTGTAATGCAGTAATACGCGGCGCAAGAGAATTTATAATGCAGTTATACAACACCACTCAAAAAAATAAATAATGTTAAACGCGTTTTTAAATTTATAGCACACAGGTAAATTAGTTTTGAAGCCGACCGACTCGAAATGTAAATGAGGGACAGTGAGAAGCAATGCCTGCTAGTCACAGGTGACAGGAGTTTATGCACGGTGTGCTCTTGGGCAGTTACAGTAATCGTTCCGATATGGTTTACTTGTTTACCAGGATTGGCAAATTAATATGAGTGTTTGAGTTTCTGGCAGTTAAAATCTAACCAACTCGCATTGCATTGCTTTTCCCGTGCGCGCTGTGTCGCCAGCAGGATTTAGGACTTGTGATCATTTTCCAGCTGCAAGAAACCAGGGATCTTGTTAATGAGTTGCCCACAGTAGTCACAGTTGCCATCTCATATTTTGGCTTGCTTCCGATGATGCAGGTTTTGTATCGCACGAAGCGCGGGTCCAGAATCAGCAGGCCGGGTCTGCTATGCTTTCCTGGTCGTTAAGGGCCAGACTCCATGGCAAGGCCCCAGACAATGTCGTTTGTCTTTATATGCCTTCGTGTGGGGCCCACCAGCTCTCTGGGCATGTTTAAGTCACCGGTCTATGGGAACTGCCCTGTATTCGGTCTTTGTTTGTCTATAGTTGAGGGTTCTCAATCAAACTGTGGCTCGGTCATTCACCAGTCTGTAGCCACCTAGTTTGTGTGTGGTAATTGCAGGTCTTTGTTTGGAATCCTCAGGTCGGATTACATTTTTAATCTTTAGACTGTGATCGTTGATGATGGTCATCATGAGCTGTATGCCCTCATGAGTGAGGGTTGAGTTGAGTGGTGTGGATACACTGGATGTGTGGTGTGCCCTTCTGAGTGCAGGGTGAGCAGTCTACTTTTGTGAGTGTAGGGAGAGCGAAACAGTGTGCATCTTTGAGTGCAGTGCAGCGACGGGTGAGTGATGTCTGTGTGAGTGCAGATTGAGCAGTGTGCCTTTGTGAGTCCAGGGTGAGTCATGTGGATGGGTGAATGCAGGCTTAGTGATGTGTCAGGGAAGGGTGAGTAATGGGTTTATGAGTGCAGGGTGAGTAGTGTGCCTATGTGAATGCAGGGAGAGTGATGTATCTGTGCAAGTGCAAAGAGACTTGTCTGGCTACTCCCAGAGATGTGTTCGCCAAGCTACCTCTTTCTCAAATTTGCTTGAAAAGGCACTATTTGCCCACTCTTTTTTCAAAATTTTCTCGGGTGAGAACCCCCCTATAGGTGGTTCGGGCACACTCGCTACGCTCGCTCACCAAAGTGCAGTATTTACGCGCCACCACTTTCAAATGTCACCAGCCGCCACTGTTTAGGGCACTCATTCTACCCCTGCATAAAGCACTGTTTTCTGCGGAAGTGCTATGCTCTTCTTCCCTGTGTCTGGGCCCTGCTTCCGCAGTGCAGATGCACCCACAATCCTTTCAATCAGCACCACTTTTCAGTGCCAGACATAAGTCACACTTCCTAGAAGTCCCTAGTGTAGGGAGCTAGATCTCTATATAGTGCATCAAAATGAGTTACAATGTGCAAAGTCTAGGCAACCCTTACTGGCTTACAGGGGTTATGATAACAATCCCAAATGATCTCTTTTGTGGTAGTGTGGGCAAGCAGTTTAGGCTTATCAGAGGATAGTGTTAAGCAGTTATTGCACATACAGAGTCAGTAAGTGGGGGACACACTCAAAGAAATCTGATACCAATTTATAAAAATAACACAGATTTGTACATGAATTTGGACACCAATTTCATCGTAATCAAGCAAGTACTCTGTGAGATAATGATTTTTTCAAGACTTAGAAAATGCACTGTATTGTATCCTTAAAGCGGTAATGTTATCCTATGGAGTAAAACATATACTGCATTTGGTAACTTGGCAACGACTTACAGGACATTTCTTCTGGACTTACGGTAAGTATGGGGCAAGGTCCAAGGCTGCACCAACAGCTCGGCTGTGGGACGTCCAGGTGCAGAGGTGGTTTTTGGCAACGGGTGCCCTGTTTAAGCCAAAGGGGAATGGTACCTGTCAAAAGAGGTTGTAAGCGGGGACTGGGGGGGCCTATCTGGCAGAACCCACAGGGGGAGTCAAGTCTTGAGGGTCTTGGGCACAGAGGAACACCATTGGTCCACTTGAACTTGAGCTGGGGGGCTCATGTGCAGTGGTGCTGTGCCTGGCGGTGTTGCTTTGCTGAAGACTCTTGCTGTTCTCATTTCCTGTAGAAACAGGATGCAGGCGGCGACTGGGGAACAGTCTGGCCAAATACAACGGTGGGTTCAGCTCTTCAGGACCCCATTCGCACCATTGCCTCCCTCAAACTTGGGCACTGGAGTGCAGGTGCAGGGGTGCTTTGTAGCGTAGGGTTGCAGTGGTTAAAAGCTCACTCTAGGTCTTGGCGATCTGGTGAAGAGGGGACACAAGACCGCAGGGCCACTGTCGGTGCTGGCCTGGTAGATCCCGAAGTCTCACGGCGGTGGTCTTGCTTTGTGCTATCAGAGGCAGGACTGGACCATCAACAAGCCTTAGTTGCTGCAACTCTTCGGGTTCCCAGGCTATTGGTGCTAGGCAGCTCCTGGGGGTCCTGGCATCTTCAAACTTGGCAGGGAGATTAATCTGACCTCCTGGAGCACTTGGACCTTTCTCCTGTCGAGCTGCTCCTTTGGTGAAGCCGATGGGTAGAAACACGGTGGACCAGCAGATGCTTTGAGGTGCCTGCCGATGCAGGGGAGCAGTTCCTCTACTCCAAGGGAGATCTTTCTCTGTGCTGGGCATTCCCCTAAGTGTTTTGGGGAGGGTGTCCAGCTCTTGGCAAAGTCGGTCCCAGCGATAGAGGAAGTGCAAGCAGCATGGCAGGGTTTTGCACCAATCTATGGTGCAGGTCTTCAGTTCTCGCTCTCTTCGGTCCTCCTCCTTTCTTCCTCATTTCCAAGTAGTAAAATCGGACTTCCTGGTGTCAGGGGGCCACCTAAATACTCATTTAGGGGAGTGATGGGTAGTAGCCAATGGGTTACTTACCCTTGGGGTCACTATACCCCCTAGATGACCACTTCCTGTGGGGAGTGAGCCTCACGCTGTCCCAGAGTTCCTAATTCCATCACACACAAGATGGTGGAATATTAATTTTCGTGTTCACTTCAGGCTGCTCACCCTAGAGGTGTGTCCAGCCTGCCAGTGCAACACTCCTCCTGCTTAGCTAATTCCCTGCCTCTCCTGTTGCAAAATGAGCCTCAGGGCATGGGGTGGCATCCTCCAGGTCTGGGGGGTCAGAAACTCGTCTGTAGTGGCAGGCTGGACCAGAGTAGTCAGCCAGCACACTAGAGGACTAGTAGGGTTCAGGGGTACCTCTAACGTACCCTCTGGGTGCATGTATTCATAAATCCATCACTGGGATCAGTGTAGGTTTATTAATACAAGGTATTTGATACCAAACACCATAGGTTTCAGTGAAGCCATTATGTAATTGGGAAACTCGTTTTGACCAGTGCCCAGTACATACCTTAAGATGGCTTCCCTGTTCACTTGCAATATCTAGTAATTAAACTAGACATTAAAGGGGCATGTCTGCTCATGAAGATAGGTCTTCACATATGCTATAATGCACCCTGCTCAACAGCTCCAAGGCCTGCTGTAGGGTGACTTACATATAGCCCATGCAGTGTCTTTGGCATGGCACACAGGAGTGTGCCATGTCATGTTTTCAAACATGGTTTTCAAACATGGTTTGCTCCATGTCACACAGCCTGCAATGGCGGTCAGTGTAGAATTTGTGTGTGGGTCCCTTACAGTGGCAAAAGATATGCTGCAGACCTTAGGGACCATCTTTAGTACCCATGCCCTAGGTACTTGTAGTATCATTTTCTAGGGACTAGCAGGGGTGCTAAAGTTCTAAGCCAACTGTGAAAGAATCAGACATCACTTGGTTTTAAGGAAGGAGCACTGGTACCGAGGTCTGCTTAGAAGGCCTCAGCGCACTGTCAGAGTTGAAAAACAGCATCCAGTAGCTAAAAAGGGGGCAAAAAGTGGGGGGACAACTGCAACAAAAACCCAGTTTCCTGCAACTAGCACTAATCATAGGCAATAACTACCCTGTCCCCACCCCTCAACACCAGACACTACCTTGATCAACAGGCAGGTGTGCATCTCAGGCACTTGGACTACGTTCAACCTTGGAGCAGGGTATCAGAGTGATTACGTGTGGTAATGCCTTATCTTGTAGAGACTCTGTATAAACACAAAAACTCACCTTGTGAATTTCCCCCAGGCACCCACTGGATACAGAAACATTTATACAGCAATTCAGCCATGTTTTGGTAGATGGCGTTGTGCGGCTCTGTGTCAGATCCATCCCGCCTCGGATGTGACGTTGTGACTCACTATATCTGCTCCACCTCTGCAAGATGATATCAGGTTCTTTCTGATCTCCGTTTGTGCTGTCAGATGCGGAGCCCTAAGAAATCAATCTACCAGTGTGCAAATTCTAGGCTGGAATCTTAATAATGCACTATATGAGCTCATTCCACAAAATGGGGAGGGTGAGCGTCATGAGGAATCGGAAGTTAGAGTCTGTACCAGAAAAGGTATGTTTCTTGCTCCTCGGATAGAGATTCCTAAACGCAGATTTCTCACTTTGTGAATAGATACCAAAGCACTAATTCGCTAGGTGGTGGGGTCCATGGAATGACTCAGACCAGAAAATCCTGCAAGACAGGTTGGGCCACGTGTCCGACCCACCTGACCCGATTATCAAGGCAGTAGTGCATCATGAACGTGTGGAGGAAAGGACACCCATGTAGTCATCTAGCAGTGGTAGCAGCCTTTGCTCTGGTGGAATGGGCACACATGCCTTCAATGGGCTGCTTCTTGGCTAGTAGCCCATAGCCCATTTTGATGCACAAAACAATCCATCTGGATTTGGTCCTCTTTTGTACTGCTTTCACCTTTTTTTGCTCCAGAGAAACCCACAAAAGTCAATGGTCCAAGCAACGGGACCTGATCGATGTAAAAACTGAGGGCACTCCTAGGGTCAAGACAGTGGAGAAGCTGCTGCTCCCTAGAATGTGGGGTGGAGCACAGAAAGACAGCAAGGTAATGGATTGCCTTACGTGAACTTTCATCAGGAATGCCCCTTTTCTCTTGAGAACCAACTTGTCTGGGAAGAAAGATGTGTATGGCTGCTGCACGGACAAAGTGTGAAGTTTGCTCACACACAAGTCAGATTGATAGACATCAACTGTTCAATCTCCACACATGGAGGTGTACATTGTGCAGGCTCTGATGCAGGACCCAGCCCTGCTGACGTGACAGGAGATTCTCCGAAAGGGACAGCAGGATCAGTGGACATCTGCTCATGGCCAGAAGTTTAAGGGTACCACATTCTTCTCACACATTTCAATACCACTAGGATGACTTGGACCTGGTCTCTCCTGATCTTTTTCAGTACTATGGGCAGCAGAGACCGGGGCAGAAAACTGTACAGGAGTCCCGACCACTAGTTCAGGGGAAAGGAGTCTCCCAGGGAAAACTGCCTTGGGAACTCCAATGCACAAAAGCTTCGACAATGCGTGCGCTCTGTGGTGGTAAAAAGATCAAAACAGGAAAATCTTAACCAGCAACGTTTTTGTCAGGCCAGGCATAAAGTGAGCACATGCTCAGACAATAACATGGTCAAGGTTCCCAGTGTTCTGGTGTATCACGTAAAGACAGTGCCTCTTCAACACCTTATTTGCCACATAAATAAAAGTTAGAAGAGAAAGATATTACAGAGGCATTTTCAGGGGTGGAAGATCACTAAAGGCGAGCCTTACTATTTACAATTTCTATAGTGCAGAAAGTCACTTCCTCCCCTTTAACGGCTAAGGGGGAAATAATTAATACAGGACTGAAAAGCTTTGATCATGGACACAGGTACCAAAGACAGTACAAGGATTCTACGTGAAGCTGCTGGAGCCCCAGGAAAAGTCTGTTCCTTCCAGACACATTCACTTTTCGCAAGAGGAACAGTTTCTTGTTTCATAAGAAGTAAGTGGATTCAAGCAGTAGGGGCAATAACACCAATTTGTTCATTCAAGTGGCTTCCTAAGCAAACTTTTCCTAGTCAAAATAAAGAAAAAGTGTCAGGCACGATATATACCTCAAGAAATTTAATACATGTGTGCTATTCTGGCATTTCAAGATGGAGGGGAAGGATTTAATCTCCTAAGGGAACTCTCTCAGACTGACCATCTAGTGGTTGTGGTCACCAACCCCCACAGCAAGTTCCATCAGTTTATCTGGGAGGGGAAGATTAGAAAGTTCACTGCCCAACCATTCGCCCTGTCATGCATTCTAAGATGCTTCATAAACCTATTGAATGTCAACAGAGAGGGTAAACATTAAAGCCCAGGGATAGAACTTAAACTGCCCTGTTGAACATGTACTTGTATGTATATTGAGGACATACGTAACGCAGATTCTGCCTTTGCCTTCTCTTAACAGGTCAGCAGTGCAAAGTCTACTTCACAGCTTTACAGGACTCTCAACATTTATATATTGTCTAAATGTGGAAAAAGAGTTGGGGCTCAATCACAAACCTAAGAAAAAAAACTTCACCCAGATAGTCACAAAACATTATAAAAGATTTGGTTGCCTCCTTCACTTCAGTCCTAAGACTCCCTGATAAAACTGCAAACTACACAAAGTTTTGCGTAAGCCATGAATGCACTTTTTAAATCATGTTTGCTTGTACCTTCACTGTTCTGCAGGACTGCCTTTTCTCCCTCCAGTTTCGTCCGGCCATACATATTTAAAGGGTTGGGCATATCCTCCTCGACGTAAGGGGGACTTGTGCCATCAAAGACATAGTCTGAGCTAATATAAATCAAAAATGCACCAACTTGATCTACAAAAGAAAGGAAAATAAATATGAAAAACAAAAGAGAAAGCAACAAAGTAGAGTGAACTCTGCATTCTGATTGTAAGGAAGGAAAACAACACAGATTCCTTAAAAATAAAAAAACTGTGATATTCATCCTGGACATTTAAACTTCAATGAATCAACAGTTCAAAAAAGGACCAGGCTTCAGATGTATTGAGTTACAGAACCACCACACTACCAGTTGCATTACCTGCTTCCTTGGCCAAGTTCCCTGAAGCAGCCACATTGAGCTCAGAAGCAGCATCAGCTTGGTTTTCTGCAACATCTATCCTCCTTTCTGCTGCACAATGGACTATAACGTGGGGCTGCAAATCAAAAACTCATTTATGAGCCATAAAGAAGAGGCAGTGACAGAAAAAGAATGCAGAGCTCATAACATATATCCACTTCTGTTGAAACTGGTGGCCTGATAGATTGCGCCCTCCACCCAGCACATAACTAAGAGTAAAAACTATGATACAAAGGTGCTTGCTTGAATTTTAGAGATCATGTGATAGAAAGGAAAGCATCCACTCCCTTTGCTATCTGTTCGGCAATTGAATAGGTGCAATATGGGTAGAAGCGGTGAAGGGTTCGATCACACACAAGGAGGCAGAGTAATTCAGTCTTCATGGCTATCCTGGCACCGAAATGCATACGAATGCTTTAAAAAATAGCATCAATGAAAATAGTGATATTTACAGAAACAGAGTCTTTGGTCATCGGAAGATGGAATAAGGATCTGTCTTGCTTTGGCATTTGCCAGCTCATTTGGCCACAAAATGGTTTTGACTTAGCCCATGCCTCCAGAAAAAGAAAAATTCAATTTAAACCACTGCGCCTCCCAGATCCTGTGCAATACAAGTTGTGCTAAGAGATTGTGGTTCGCTAAACAAGCTGTAAGAATATTTGCCTGAGTGCACCTCCATTGAGGAATGAAGCCTGTACCTTCGCTCACATGAGATTCTGTGCTACAATCAAACTAGTAACATGAATATGGCCATGCACAAACTGCCAATATCTCCATAGATTAAAACAACACTTTATTGAAATGAACCCTATGAATGTGGTGTGAAATTTCTCCCATGTCCACATTTTAGACTAGAGTAAGAAAAACATGGTAACTTCTCTCCCTGTGCCTTTGGTCATCCATTGTGCTGTACCAGTCAGTACAAAGGACTATCATTACCTACAAGTTAGCATAGCTAATTGATCTAAAAAACTTAAAGGTGGCAGAAACAATATGAGTATTTTACAAGGTCCATCTATTTTAATCTAAAACATGCAAGCCTAAATCCCTATTTATAAGATCATTTTTCCAAACTACCCATTTATGAAAGATCTTTATTTTTATTTTATTTGCTAACTCCCATAGCATCATCATTGCTCTCTAAAATAACAACTCAAAACTCTAATTGAAAAACCAGTGCACTGTCTTTTACTGATAGGTGGCATCACCGTTTATTTAGAAGACCTGAGCCATATTGAAAAGTAAAGAAGTGTAGTTTGTGAGTTTGAGATCATAATCTAATCCCTCAACGTTTATTTTGCAGGTCATGCTGCTGAAAAGTGAAACTGGGAAATTATGGGCCTGATGCACCAAAAGGATTAGGCTTTCACAAAAAAATGCCAATCTGTGTCCAGAAACCCAGTGGTAGCTTTGAAGCAGGGGAAGATAGCTTTGCAAGTTACTACAAGGCCAGCCGGGGGTACTCTGCAAGTCAATGGAATCCCAAACACCTAAGAGCCTGAAATGCAGTCAGCCATGAAGCCCAGGAAAGCGGAAGAAATGACAAGTACTGCAGCGGCCATAGTCAAATCTGTGCATAGCATGGTACAGAAAGGGCGAAACACTGGACACATGTAGTACTGGGGACTCATAATAAGGTAATTAGCCAAAATGGAAATCAAAGTGTAGAAGCAACTATACCTAGGCGCTGATCTTCATGACAAACTCTACAACGCTGAATTTGACACTAATACCAAGTAAGAGATTCCAGCTCTGCAAAATCTAGTTTGAACAAAGTACTGACTAACTCAACAAACAATGCAACTCTGCCAGCTACTGGGGGTATCTTGCCCAATCGGAACATTTAGAACCGCAAAACCTTTCATCATAAGTTCCAACAAGCGCCATTTTAGGCCAAAAAGCCATGCCTGGCCTCAGGCAAACACCACTGTCTGCTCTCCAGATTTGGTCTCAGCGATTTCAGAGAGAAAGAACTAGCTCGGGCAAACCATACAATGCAGCAGACAATTTGTCCCTATGTGAAACTTAACATGCACACTTCCACGCTAAGAGCAGCATGTAACTATGAATGACTTTCCTTTATTTGCCACAGAACAGTGGTTCGCACAGAACTCTTTAGCAATGTTCAACCCCTTTGACTTAAATCAAAAATGGTTAAAGTTATTTTGCCTGGTTTTCTTTACAGATTTTCATCACTTTTTATGGTACATTACAAATAAATTTAAGATTTTATGAATTTAGTTTTGACATTACATTATTTTAACAGTGCTAGTTTTTGAAATTATGATCTGGACCTCACCACATCCAACTGGCTAAGGCTAGGTTCCATGTGAAGTGATAACAGCAAGTCAGCCGATTTAGACGACTTGTGGAGGAAGTGATGAAACTTCTTCGGGGATAATGTGGGAAATGGGTGATGTCGAAGAGGTGTCCATGCAAAATGCTGTGTACTAAATTTAAGGCGTATGTTTTAGGGCAGTGTTTCCCAACAGTAGGCCGCAAGCCGATATTTGTTAAGTAGTCAAAGTCAAGACAATAAATAATGAGGTCTTTAAATTCTGTATGTATAGGTACCATTTGCTGAGCTTCTAAGAAAGAGGTCAAATGTCAGGCTATGTCTCCTGCTGTTTATTTTTAGGTCGAGCCTGGGCAGATCATGTGCTGCTCTGCGAAGCATGCTGTATTGAGTTAGGGATTTGAAGCTCCGTCCAATCTCCGCCTATATTTTTCATTAGCTTGTGTTGTTGTCCTTTGTAAATGCTGGCTTCTGATTCCTTAATCGCCTTGTTAGTTCCTCCTTAGTACCACCTTGTCTTCACTGGAAACCTCCCATGTGGACTGGCCCATTTACTTGTGTTGCGGCACAGTAAGTTTTATTTCGTGTGAAGGCAATATTTTCTTTAATGGGTTTTGACCTATTGAGGCATGACGTGCTTTCCTTACATTCAGCGCACCATGCGCGCTTCCACTTTCCAAGCAGCTGGGACAATGGTGGGAGCTTCTTTTCAATGCCATAGGTCTTGCATTAAGGAGAGTTTGCGCTATTGGCATTATAAATGCCAATAGCTTAAAATCTCGCAAATGCGTGACCTATTGCATTGCAAATATTTTTTTTGTTGTCAAAGCCACCATGCCGCACTTTCACGCGCATGAAGGCTGCGTCCCTTTCTTTAGAAGAGCCATGTCTAAGGAAAGGTGCGTGGCCGCTAATAAAGTGAAACGGTGGCATGGGGGCTATTACAACAACAAAAAAACATTTGTTTGACAAACAGATGCTTTTTTTTTTTCTTCAAACAACAGAAAGTGAAACTAAAGGCTGCAGGAGGTCACTTTTTCGAACACACAACACAATTTAAACACCTGTAAATTAATTGTACAAATTCAGCAGTAAGGAACGCCAAAATAAAGCACATTTTTAGTCATTTTAAAGTATGATGGAAACAAAGATTTTAATAGAATCAAAACAAATCAAGACATTTTAATTGGTGAAGTACAAATGATAAATATTCACTGAAACCATATTTCTACACATAATCATTTGTGTGCAATACAGTTTTATCAATTAAGCAGAACGTCTGTGCAAATTTAGTGGCCATTTCAATGGAAAACGTGCTGTATATAAATGACAGGACCCTACCACACAATGCTTTCAATATATTGAAATATTGTCAATCTCATGTCCATTAAAGCTAGGTGGGTTGCAAAAGTTTGTCATTCTTAATATTCGGTCATGGTTCTAAAAAGCCTGGGAATCACTGCTCTATATCAACCCCTCATAACTCCCCAAAACGTTACGTCATTGTACCACCTATAGGTAATGATCTTATTTTTTTGCTCTAGCTCTAAAGTTACAAACCTTTCAATAGATATAACACTGTGTATTGATGTATTTAGTATGTACAAAGATACAAAAAAAGTGATTAGTAAAGGGGGGAACATATTAGTTGGCAAAAGTTCGATCATACTCTATTATCTACACAGTGCACTTATTGTAACTTATGTATTTCCTGTTTTAACAATGCCAATCTTTTCATAACAATTTCTAAAAATGCACCCAGCCTATTACATAATCCTGGGCTTTCACATTTCTTTGCAAATTTCATTCATTCATAATCCAGACTATATGTAATTCTCTAGAAAAAGGAAATAAGTTTCCTTCTTTAAGGGCCGAAACATGTGCATAATATTATCAGATGAGAAAGTGTCAACGTACCAGATTTGAAAAAGGTTTAGATAGCGGTCTCCATACTCTCCTCTCCTATGTGATTGTTGTTCATCCTCCAGGTTATAAATACAGGAACTTGGCCAAGTCTTAACTTCAATGTACACCTCCTGATACTACTGTATTTAGTATCAATCAAATACAGTTGTTGGTCGCCTCTAACATCAGTAAGCATCATCTGAGCAAGCTGACTTCTTTTTCTCAATCCTCTAGGTTGCCATTAGAAGTTGCATCCTTGACCAAGCGTTTCATCATTTTTTTTTCTATGGAGTACAAGTCTTTCGCCAACTTTAAATAAGATCGCTGTATCCCGGCCCTCCTTCATTTCTCACACAAGATCTCACACCCATAGAGCAGCAAGTTTGTTATTTTCAGATTATAGGTCTCCTTTAAATCTTTCACAGACTTGTGCCCTAATGCCACGTCCATAATTTTTAAGGGCCCTGCCACTTATTTTGATCTCTGTTCCCGATGTTCAGTATGGGGATTAAAATAAAGGTTGTTTTTAAAGAGGATACTCAACTACATATTCTCTTTGACAGTGTAAAGCTGTACTGCTTTCAGCCACCATTCTTGGTTTATTTTCCGATTGTTTTTATTTGAAAATATTATTACTTTTGTACATGATTGATAGCATTGAACGCTGTAGGACACATACAGGGGATGGCTTCTCTTACGAGTATATTCCATGGCCAGCAACTTCAATGTGGAACACTCATCTAATGTTGAATAACCCTTTCTGATCACCAGTTGCATTTTCGGTAGAATCTCCTCCCTTTCGACCTATTCTACCAGGGCTTGATGCAAGTGTTTTGCATATATTTTACTCAGAATATCCAACAAAGTAATAATTTGATCATTGTTTGGGAGTTTATTTAGGCCTGTTTACAAACTGGCATCCTTATACTATCTTTCCAAGACTTTGGGATTTCGTTTCCTTTGAGTACTGCCGTGAAAACTGGGGTATGGTCTCATGTCCACAGATTAGGGTTTGATTTAAGTGTGTTAGCTGATAAATCAGGTGCCTGAGCCCACAATGTTGTTAGGTTCTTGATTATTGCTTCAGTCTTCTTTGGAATTAGAGCATCCAGGATAACTTTGGTTGTATCAGACTTTTGCCCATTGGCGACCCCAGTGGGACCCTTTTAAATGCAGTTATGCTTCCCACTGTAAAGCTCTGATATCTATCCATTCCTCCTCATCTACTGGCGCCGATTACATTTTCTTGAACCCCCTCCCTTGAGGGTTTTTCCTACAAGGACCCAAAAAGACTTATCTCCCTTCTTGCAGAGGCATTATCCTCTCAGTCCATTTTGTTTCTTGCTCATTTCAAGTCAGCCTTCCAAGCTCCTTTCTAAAATCCTTTCTGTATTGTTTTATTGAGGACTGTCTGGTAGAATGGTCTTGTTTGAAGGATTCCCTTATATTCTTGTTCAATCTAGTTTTTCCTTTCTGGGACCGTGTTGTTCTCACCGATCTATTTCCTTTGTTTGCTGAACTAGATGAAAGGCATCTCACAGTGCACATTAGTTTTCTGTTTTCCTCAATAATACCTTGAGAGTACGATAACAATAAATAATTTCTACTTTTTTACTTTTTGGTAGTATCGACCAAATGATGCTTTGTGTGCTCTTGCATCTAATTTGATGATTGCTCTGCCAAATGAGTGCAGAAGTGGGTTAGTACCGCTCCCAGTCAAATCTGGACTGCAAAATTCCTTATCAAGTAGAAAACATCAGATGAAATTGCAACATAATTGTTCAAGGAAGATGTCCTTCTATTATTGTATGTTTGTCTCGTTGGCTGGTCCCCTTTAGTTCTACCACTAATTATCAACATATTAAGGCTTTCAAAAATTGTTGCCAATGTTTTCCCTTTAAGGTCTCCTTGGGTGCAATCCAGTATATGATCGGGAATACCCAAGCCTTTTTCCTTCTCTTGTTGGTACTCATCCCGATGCAAGGAGCTTGGGAGTTTAGCATTAAAATCCCTAAACAGAAGAACGGAAATGGTTTGGATACTTGGAGCCAATATTTTCAATTACATGAAGCAGATTTTTAGGTTGTTTCTCCGGGGGCTCATTGGGGGAAAATAAGTATTCACTATTATTAGCTCACCCGTTGGTTACCAATTTTCCCCTCCACTGCATTCAGATTATAGGCCAGATAATCCCTAATCACTACATCATGAGTTTCCCAAGTTTTCTTCATTCGCTCCAGTCTCTGAATAGAAGTGTTTTAGAGTCTATGGTCAGTTTGATGTCAGTTCTTTGTACCATGGAAGGGAAACCAGGGCTATAACCTTTAAAAATATTTTTGATAGGATTTGCCTTGGTAAGGAACTAAAATGAGAAAAATCTTTGAACTTTTAAAGTATATGCTTGAAGCTCAATCTGCAAACAGATTTACGAGTTGTAATACCCACATGTTTGCCTGATAAGGATCAGTCAGGTTTCTTCTTCCAGATATTGACAGATATTCCCGATAGCAGGGCCTGGTTTACAATAGTTCAAAAGACTTATGCTGAATTTGTTCACTTGTGGGCACTCTGGTCACTGGTTCAGATCTCAAAGTGGTGTGCGACAACTCTTTTTTGCCCTTTGTCTCGACGATAGAACTCAAAGTCGTCCATTTTCTCCTTTTCCTCTGATAGCACTTCGACAGGTGTGATATCTGGAAGCTTCTTTAACTCCTTGGGACTTTTATCCCCACTAGCTGGTAAAATCTGCATGTTGGGAATCACTTGCTAGGCTTGTACCTCAAAGTTATTACTCAAAGATATATTAGGCCATGATACTAGCAGATGTCGTTTTACACCCTTCCTGTTGATTTAATTCTGTTAGATATTGCAGCATTAAGAGATTAATATCCACATTATGTTCCGGAGTCATTAACTAACTTAGTTAACTGTTGCACAATAGATTCTGAGATTTCACTGATTGATGGTATCACACTTAGGTTTCTTGTTATTTCTTCCCAAGGGACTGAGCCTTATTGATCTGAGGGCCCCTCCGAGGCCTATGTCCTTGTTTTCTGACAGTCTACTCCTGCCTGAGAGGCATTTATCATTTTCCATTGAGGATAAATCAATCATATATGGCACAGAGAATCTTCTTATTATAGAGCGTATATCTACTGCCTCATTTATCTTTTGAATTTTTGACTCCAATATGGTGGTGGAGATCCCATTAGCCTGCTATTGTACAAAATGCCCAGATAACATTGAGCACAGCAGCATATCATGTTGATCTTTTAAATCCATTGCGCCTGCTACATTTTCAAGGAGAGATTTATTGCTCAATATATTAAAATCAATTCGCTGTTTCTCTTGGCTTTTGTTTTCTAGGTCCCCTCCATGGAGATTATCCAGGTAACCAATTTTTTTTTTTTATTAATTATTTGTTCAGACATTTTTCCTATTTTGTTCTCATTTGTACCTTGTTGGTCACTTTTCTCCTGGATGCCACTAACACCGGCCTGTATTTTTGGGTAGGACAGATAGCTTTCACAAACAGCCTATGGTTATTAGTATAGGCGTGTACATACACAGGGACATCAAATTAATGTTTCTTTTTCTCCCTAAACGGGACAGAAGCTATATTCTTCTGTATCCCTTTAGTATTGCTACTATTAATTAGTGAGCCACGGGTTTGTTTTGAGAGTTTTGTTTTGTCAAGATCCCCTAACCATGATATTAAAGTACTGGATTCCCTTGATAAAAGATTTTTATCCGAAGAGAAGAACTATTTCTGCTTTAGCTCTGGGCTTTATTTGATTCTTAGTTTTGTTAGATTTGGCCCTTCTTTCGGATCTGCCCCAGATTTTATTATATTTACATAATCCCTAATGGAGCCCTTGTAGTTTCTTGGAATAGTTAGTTTAATGGGGGAATTTACTAGTACGTTCATAGTTGCATTTGCTGTTTTTAATTGATCTTGGCGTGCATAGGAGTCTCATGTTATTACCAGTTCGAGATTGCTTTTTTTGCAGATGTCATCTGAAGTGCCTTTACTGCTGCTAAGCGGAGCACTATATGCTGAATCAATTATAACCCGACTGCTCACATGACACTTCTCTTCAAGTGGTTTGTCAGTTTTGATTAATCCTGTGCATGCGCTCAACCCATATTGGCATTGACTGTTTTTAATGTTTGCCGTATTCCCCCTCACTACAAGTCTTTCTTTTATTGACTTCTTTCTTTTCATGATCCTGGATCTTAGGGTCTGTAATGGGCTTGCACTTGTTAGAACAAAGGCGCATGGACCAGATAGACTAAAGAGCCCTCGCTGAATATTATATAAATGCTGGGGTTTCCTGTCCTCACCCACTGCCGGATGAGTCTAAATTTTACCCTTGCTTCACCCTGAACCTTTTTACTTTGTGAGCTTCTCTACTGATTATGGGACAGCTGATAGCACTCGGAGCAGCCCTAAGCGCTAACTCCGAGTATCCCTGGAGATTGACTGGGAATCCAAATATACAAATACTGCACGTTATTACAGTGCTGTTTACCAGTGATTATTGGGTTATGCTATCGGTTTTTCTGCTAGGGCTTCCAACAGCAAGCCGCACTGCGGCCGACAGCTATCTGTGGACCGCCTTGGCAACCACGTGCACACCCTGCACCTCCCAACCCTAACACCCTGCTGCACTATCCTCCCCCACAAAAACTCCTCCACAGACTCACTGCTGGTCTTCACTGCTGGCTGCGTCCTACAGTGCGGCAGCAGGGCCACTGAGAAAGAGCACTGCATGTGCCCGGGGCTGCATGAGACCCCAACCCAGGCTGGAGTCCAGCAGCTGCAGCACAGGCATCTGGACGCTTTAATGGTGCTCTTATCGGAAAAACCAAAAATCCCCAGGATTTACCACCACTGCTTCCAGAGCCGCAGAATGACTCCAGGGCTTACAGGCTTCAGCCGTGGCTCTTTGTGGCCCACAGCTATCCGGTCGCCCTATGAGTCAAAGAACTAGTAGAGAAGGCTGGGCCAAAAACACTGTAGTTGCAACTAAAGCTCGGAGCTAGAAGCCAGCAGCCTGGCAAGTCCTGGGAGCTGAGGGAACAGGGAACTATCCCGTGTTTGCATCTGAGAACATGAAACACAAAGATACAGGAAAAAAATATGTTACATCCATTTTCTCAAAACCTGATCTACACACTAATTAATCATTGAAACTTTCCCATAACTCTAATTCTTTTAATGTGATCACCAATGACTCTTTAGCTACATGTTCTGTACCTTTGGATTCTAATCCTTTACTAATTACCCCATGTTTTAAATAGTCAAAATTAGATCCTTGACCAGGAAGACATACAGAACCACCTTGGGCCTTCCCATTGATCCCATGGAATCAGTCTCCTCCAGGGAGGTTCTGTGGGAGGCCTTTAAGATGCTAGTCAGTAACAGGGACATATTATACTGCATAGGCAAAGAAGGCTGGAGTTTGCAGCCTTGGACAAGCGGGTCAAGGTCCTAGAGGCATTGTAAGCTGGAAATCTGAATGTACACACTGTTCACCCATACTGACCACACCAGGGATGCCATCAGGATCAATCTTTTAAGTTCTACCAAATATTCTTGGCTCATGTAACAACATAAGCTATAATAAGAATGGGGGAAAAGGGTGGGGAAACTCCTTGTATGGCTGGCAAAGTAGGATACTGAAGCCAGAATCATACCAATGGTCATGTATGCTCAGGTGCATGAGGTACACATATACATTTGTGAAACACTATGCAGACCTTTATGCTATCCAAACGCCTCCTTGGATAGAAGTGGAAAGTCCAATCATACCAGATCTCCCTTTACCCATGCACTAGGCATCTGATGCCGAATAGCTGGACCTCTCTCTCCACTGTAGAAATACAGCAGGCAATCAAGGAGATGCTTTCAGACAAGACACCTGGCTCAAATGGAATTACTCTAGAATTTTCCAAAAAGTATTCCTCACTTTCATTACCGCATCTCCTAGAAACATACCAAGGGGCATAGAAGAAAGGTGTGCCCTCTCCTGACTTAAGTGAGGCTTTCATCACAATCATTAATAAACCTGGGGTGCTTTCCCATCTATTGGAATCATATAGACCAAACTCCCTCATGAATACAAAAAACAAAATTCTTGCAAAAGTCCTACAAAACAGACTAATAGAGAAAATCTGCACTTTAATCAGCACTGTTCAAAACAATTTCATGCCAGGTAGAAGCACCAGGCTCAGTCATCGCAGGCTCCAGGCTGCCTTAACAGAGGTACACAGACTGAAGGAAGAAGCCACCCTGCTCTGTTGACTTTCGGGAAAGCGTTCAACATGGTGCACTAGCTCTTCATGCTTGCAGTTCTAAAAAGAATGCGATTGAGACAATGCTTTCTTGGTTATGTGAGCGTCATGTACTCTTTCCAGTGGGCACAGGTCTGAATGAACGGTGCCCTCTCTGCTCCATTTCAGATACGTCAAGGCACAAGACAGGGTGCCCACTCTTCTCACTCTTGTTCACGCTAGTTACCGAGCCACTCGTGGAGTGGATCAGACAAGATCGATGCCGTGGTTTGGGGGGTCTCGATGGCCAGGGGTCTTGAAGCCAGGGTCAGTCTGTATGTGGACGATCTACTCTGTACGATGACCTGAGATTTTCATCCCGAGTATCTTTCACATACTTCAGGTTTCTAAAGAAGCTTTGGGTCTCGGGTCAACTGAGGCAAATCAAAATACATGCCTCTAGTGGGAGTTCTTCCGCAAAATACTCACATTTTCAAATGAAAATTAGCCTCCAATCGCCTCAAATAACGGGACACCTCACCAGACCCGGCTTTTAGTCGGAACATTCACATTGCCTAGCTACAGAGTGCCATCCAGCATAATCTTGAGAACTGGGTCAAACTCTTCTTCAAATAATTATCCTAACATCCATCTTTTATGTTACTCAAAACTATCCTTACCCACTTCATAAATCATTACTCTCATCATTACAGCATGCACTAACAGGGGAGGCCCCCCATGAGCATCACTGGTTAAATACGCTCAGGATATGGTCAATGTTGGATTGGAGATCTCCAGCCTCCAACTGTACTACTGGGCATTGAACATTTGGCTATTTAGCAACATAAATGGTGTATCTAGAGCTCCGAATACTGAAACTGTATGACCTTATCCACAGTACACAGATAACACACGCACTACCCAAGATTACACTAATTCCATTAAACACATTGGTTGGCCAGGCACACTTCTTAAACAGGTTACTAGCTTAGCTAGATTCCTGGCCTGGGACCTCATCATTGCATTTCTAAACTCTGTGATGTCTTGACAACTGACCACATGAAATCCTTTGAACAATGGTTAGCTGATTTCAAACTCCACAAATGTTTGTTCTTCTGTGGTTTTCTCCTACTTAAAGGTCTCTGATCATCAACTCCCCCAATCCTTTTATGCGTCTCAGGGAAAAGTGGGTTGAAGAACTGGGAGCCTTAGATGACGGTAAATGGATTGATGCCAGAATGTAGAAAACTATTCAATCACTTACACTGTGTTTACGTCCATTACCCCAGGCTGTGGCGGAATGGTGGGGGCCCTGGACCACTGGTCGTTGCAAACATCCCAAGGGGACGTTGATACACACCACATGGATCTGCCTCACCACTGTCATATACTGATTACAATATACTCACAGCTAGAGAGCTTACTAAGCTACAGATGCCCATTAGAACCCAAAGGTGTTGGGGATTATGGATGAATGGGGGTGGTGGTTGTGGCACTCTACTATTTGCTGGTCTAGACTATTCGATCGCAAAGTGCGATACTGCAGGACACTGGTGCAGCGTTGCTCCCCATACCGTGAGCGGAGAAAAAAATGTGCCATTGCGGAGGAAACAGTTTACAAAGCTAGAGGCTGCCCTGTTAAATACCAGCAGATTTGGTCTAAATGGCCACAGCATAAAGTTGAATAGTAACCTTGGCATTGCCACCCCACACGCAGCACCAACCACTGCTAAATGGGGAGGAATAGTTGGAAGTATTTTTCACTTCATCATTATAATGGGGCTTTACATGTGATTTATTTCTAAAATGTTATGTATAAATATAAATACATGTGATTTATTTCTAAAATGTTATGTATAAATATAACATCTGTTTCATAATGCTTATTATATATATAATTGCTTCTAGTCGACATGCAAATAAAATGTTCCATCTTTTGCATCTGTCTTTTTTCCAGGTATTTGCAGCAGGTAGGTACTTTGGTATAACAAGGACTGCCAAAAACAATAGGTCTGACCTATGGGACCTAATGGTTTTGCTAATACCTTTTAACAATTGCAACATATTGTAGGTGGACTTGCGGGCTTACAAAATGATGCTGATGTTTTTATGCTATTTTTTGATCCAACTTAAATCTGTAAAGAAAAAGAAAAAAGGCACACTAAAGCGTTTTTTTTGTGGGGGGGTCTTGAAGAAACACAGAGGGTGCAAAAGTGGTGGGGGGGTAACACGGTGGGCGCAGGTGTGGGAGCAAACGGATGAGCGGGAGAGCAACATGAAGCTGAGAGGGGGAAGGAAACAGGTTAGAAAGCAACGAATGTGGGGGAACAAACGAAGGAGAAAGCATCACAGAGGGCAATGTAGGGTGAGAACCACAGTGCAGACATGGGAAGAGATGCACACTATGGAGACAGCTGGAATACACATGTAGTCTTGCAGATTGCTTAAACAAACAAAAAAAGAGTACCACCTGAAAAAGCGAGCAGTGTAAGGACACAGTAATGTGTACATGCTCTGGGGGAAGGAAACACAAAAGAAGAGGAAGATAAGCCAGACGGAAGCAATTAAAGCCAGGAGCTAGGAGACATAACGTCAGTATCAGTTCAGTATATCATTAATGTTAGGAGCAGAAAACGCAATACTTGATATTCAGGAGCTCAAGTTTGGATCCCAGGACAGAGGTTGTAGGAAAGTGCCTCTTGTGACATGGTTACCCCCACATTTTTCATGGCATTTGATGCAACATTTGATTGAAAGTGTACTGGGTTTCTGCTAACCAGGTCCCTAGTACCAATTTTATTTATTTATAGGGTTTATATAGCGCTAGCTAGACCCGGAGGTATCAGAGCGGTTTACATGAGGAAGAAACATTGTTTCAGAACATGGTTACAAAGTTACATCAGTTATTGGAGCGTAGTTACAGGAATTACATGGGTACAAAAGCATAGCAAAACATGAGGTAAAAAATAGGCAAGGGGAGAGAAGGTTAGGGGAGAGAGGGAAGGAATAGGGGAGGTAGACGGAGAATAATGGAGGGAAGAGGAGGGGGAGGGTGTAGGAGGCACAACAGGGAGACGAGGAAAAACACTGTCCGACTTGGTAGGTGACGGCAGAGGGGTGAACCATAGCCAAACTCCTGTATAGCTGCGTGGGACAGCTCCACCGGTCATCGGCCAAATGTTGCTCGGCACCGCAGTACATACAGAAAGTTTATATTTTCTGTCTAAGGGGGGCATAGTCCAAAAGTTCCATTGAACGCGCCAGTCACAGTGTACGGTGCTGTGCTCTCGGCAGTAATGGGATAAAAACACAGGCCTCCGCTGTGTGAGACTCCCTTGTCGCTGTGGACTCTCTCAGAGGGGTCTCTGAGACTCCAGGGTATAAATGCTGGAACCCTTCCCAACAAGGGGAGAAGGAGTGCTTTGGAAAGGGGCCCACTCATGGTGGCCATTATTAGAAAATTGGTGTGTCAGATGTCCCTGGTGGCGGCCATCTTAGATGCCTCATTGTCTATGCCTCACTGGCCTTGGGGAGAGCAGGTAGGCGCACTCAAGTCCAGGGAAGAGCCACCCCGGATACAGGCCCCGTCCGTCTGGCAGTGGGGGGGAAGCAGCTCGCTCGTCTTGGCGTGTGTGATCCCGGCAGCAGAGCAATCTGCACAAGATGGCGGACCAGGGCACCACCGCCCAGGCCACCGATGTGTCGCAGCCGGCTTCTACATATCAGCAGCGGCCGGAGAATAATAGGAAGAGCACGCTCAACCCAGGGAAGAGCCGTCAAACGCATAGCTCCTGTCAGTCTGGCGGTGGGGGAAGCAGCTCGCTCATTTCGGCGGGTGCAAACCTGTCAGGGGGCGGAACAGCAGACGTGCAAACGGAAAACACGCTCACCCCAGAAATAAGTACAGTCCGGCAGTGGAGCAGCGAGTCCGATGGTGAACCACCGATTGAGTAGTGACACAGCTTCGGTGTGTTTGGAGGTGGAGGAGTTGCCACTCCTGCCCTTAGGCAGGCTCGGTCCTGGTGATGAGCGGAGAAGCAGACGACGAGTTCCTGAAGATCGTCCCCGCAGGTAAGTGGGAGATCCAGTGGAACATGTAGGTTAGGTGGTTACAATCCGGGTGGAGGGTGAAAGGCTGGGCAAATAGGGGGATATCTACCGGTTTGGTAACCAATGTTCTTTCCCTAAACTGCACGATTGTTCCACAATTGGAACCCCTTTAGGATCCCTTTAAGTCTCTAGTAATTGTTACCCCCTGGTACCTAGGGCCTTGAAACAAGGAGGGTCCCTAACAGCTACAGCACGAATTGTGCCACCCTAAGGGAACCTTCCCCAAGCTCATGCAAACTGTCATTGCAGCCTGTGTGTCTTGGTGCAGAGAAAACCGAAGAGTCGACATGGCACACATATCACTGTGCCCTTCCCTAACAGCACTACATGTGGTATTGGCAGCAGAAGGTGTTTTGGCTATTGTAAATGGGAGCTGTTCTAACTTCTCTAGATACAACAGTCTGTATGTGGCATCCTTTTTTGCCATCAGTTGTTGTTTGCGTGTCAAATTAAAAGACAAAAAAAGGTGACTGGAATTTAGATCATGGACGTCATTTGGGGGTTGCAGTTGCAACTATATCCATGTGTGGGCATATCTGCGGGAGTGGATATGACCCGGTGATATCCAAGTTCACCCTTAGATATTACGAGTGAACAGGGAAGCCATGACGAGTACATGGGTTGGACATTCATGAAAAACAAGTGCCCTAGCTACATGATGGCTTCACTGTACCCCAATGTGTTTGATACCAAACACCTCGTCTTAAAAAACCCACTGATGCCAGTGGTGGATTTAATAATAAATGCACTCAGAGCACCTCAGAGGTGCCCCTTGAAAACCTACTGACTCCTAGTGTATTAACTAGCCGGTCTCGACCAGCCAGCCACCATTGACAGATTTCTGACCTCCTGAGATGACAGCTTTCACTCTGAGACAGGAACAAAGCCTGCTCTGGGCAGAGGTATTCACACCTCCTCCACGCAGGATGTGCATTCCAGGGCAGGAAGCTTCAAAGGCCCTGCTGCCTTTGTTATACGACACAGGCCTCTCCAGAAAGTGAAGATTCCTACCCCCCATCCTGACCCCACTTTTTGGCAGCAAGCCAGCCGGGAAAATTAGTAAGATTAGGAGGTGTGCCCACATTCAGCCAGCACCTCCCTTAGGACGGGCCAGCTGATGTGGACCCCATTTTTCAAATTCCTACATCTTGTTTCGAACACCATTAGCATTCTAGGGCCTTAATGACCACTTCCTACAGGAAGTGATCATATAGAGGGTGTAGACACCTTAAACGTAAGTAACCTATTGCCACTACCTGTCACTTCCTGTAAACGCCCCTAAACTGAGTATTTAGGTGGCACCCAAGAATTCAGATTTGATGGCTCAAGAGAAGGAGGGCGAAGAAGAGTCGGTACCTGGTGAGAACTGCAGCAGAACTGAGGATGTTTCGCACGAAACCTTGCCTGTCCTCAGCCTTCTCTCGACAATCGTGACAGAGTGACTCGCCCTGCAAGCTGGAGAGCTACCAAAGCCTTGACCAGCCTGCCAGCATTGCGAAAATTGCCTACCGTCTCCCTTGGAGTAGAGGAGCTACTCCCCTGTAGTCCACAGATCCCAGCAAGCAGAGTCTGGTCCACCACCTTGCAGCTCCACGGCCCGACCGACGGCACAGATCTGTCTCCCCACTGAGTGTGAAGACACCAGAACCAACCAGAGCCGTGCAGCACAAACCCCCGGGGTACCGGACACCTTGCACCAAACAACTACGAACCCTGAAGGTAAACCCCCTGAAACGGACTACCTTTATGCATCTTTGCCTTTTTCTCCCATTGGATTACATTGAGCATAAAAGCGCACAGCTTTGAACGTTTTACTTACCTGTGAAGATTGCTATCGCAAACAGTACTTACCTTCAAACGAAGTTCTTGGTTTTAAAACATATATAAAAAGTGTAATTTTTCTAATTTGGTCTCGGATTTATTCTTTGAGTGGGTGTCTCAATCATTTCCTAATGAGTACAACGTATGCTTAACACTACTCTCTGATCAGCCTAACTGCATGCCCACTTTACCACAAAAGAGAGCATTAGAATTTTCTACTTTAGCGTCTGTAAACCAATTGGAGACCCACTGGACTATCTGCACAGTGTACTTTGTTTTAGTACACTATATAGAAAGTCAGCCATGTGGTCTAGCATGGTTATTTGGGGCAAGACTAGGTTGGATTGATCAGTTGGGTTGTTCTTGGTTACTTTCAGTCTTTCTTTCTTTCTTGACCAACAGTCAGCAAGAGGAAAAAAATGCCAATTTTGGGTAATCTGTGGGAAAACTGTTCTACATAGTTCAGCATTCAAATACAACCTCCGTCTGAGGTCATTTGTATGACTAGCGCTTTCTTTTAAATAGATTAGGATGACACAAGTGCAAGAGTAATCTGTATGTTGATTCTATGAATGATGCAAATAAACGTTTGGCTACTCCCCAGAGTTTTTTTGTCACTTTGCGGAGTTCCGCATAGCAAAACTTTGCGAACTACGCCCAGGCCTGGATTTGATCGCATCAGTTCATTAAACATTTTGGAGAGATGCCTAGTCTAGATTGACCAGTCTGGATTGACCACACATCTATTGTGAAACTGCCTAAGATTTCTAACAGTATTCTGATCATTTTGTTGTAAATAATTAAAACAGAACCATTGTGTTTCTCCGTGAATATCTGCATACTATCCAAACCTCTATTTGTTTGGGTTGAAAACTATTCATAAAAGTCTAGAAGACACTATGTGTTGTGCAGATGATCAGGAAGGAATACACCTTTCCTCATGCGTATTACAAAAGAAAGGTTATTTCTGATTATTTTACTTCATTTTTATTTATTTTTAAATATTTCTTTATTGCCATTTACAGGTGTGTATCACCACGATCACAGAAATGATGCATAATAAGCACAGCTGTTAAACTGTAAAACAACCGTCAATCCCAATGACATAGTATTTGTGTATGGTCAAGCCATGGCCTAGTCTACCAACCAAAAGCACTCTCAAATGCTGGGGTGACCAGCAGACCAAGACAGCCCTGACCTTGAGTAAACTACAAGTGGGAAGCCTCAAGCACCCAAGGCTCAAGCTATGTTTCGATCAGGTGCCTCAAGAAACCAAACTAAACAGGTACTAAACTGCCCGGGACACTGGGGAGAGTCAAATAGAGGTACAATAATAAAATCTTGCAGTCTGTATTTATGTGTATTCGGTGGAGAGCGGGGGTGGGGGGATATATGGGGGATTCCAGACAGTTTGGCAGCAGTGCAGCACCAACCACATCCCAGATCCATAACCGGTCACCCTCGGTGCCTCTGGGAGGAATAGCATCTAGGGATGGGCCTCACATTTGTACCGTAGTCTGAGCACATACAAGTCCCACAGCGTGGCAGTGTTGCTGCCCCTTCTTAGTCTACAGTCTTGCATCATGGCGTCAGCCTCAGCAGTCGCCCAACACAGCACAACCCTGAGCCAACAATTGATCAGCGGCGGCTGCCCCGCCCTTCAGGACATGGCTATTAGGTGCTTGACAAGAACCATTGCCAGATCAGCAAATTTGAGAGGAGCTTTAGTGTGTTTCAAGAGCTTTGTGATCACGAGCAAACAAAACATGGGATCTGGCAGATCAGGCATCTCCAGTATCTCAATTATGTGTTCCATGATCTGCTCTTTCTTCTGATTTCTTAAGTATCCTCTTTCCTTTGTTTTACTTTTTTTCCTCTGAAAGTGCTTACATGATATTCATTTTTTTTTTTACCCCTGCTCTCATCCTGTGTTTGATTTCACAAATGTTCTGTGTCCTTTCCCTTTTTTTGCAGCATGTTACCCAAATTCCTGTTTTGTAACCTTCATGTATCCAGTATGTTTAACATTGTCTCGTGGAATTCTAGAAGACTTAGTCATCCGGTCAATCGACAAAATGGTACTTTTTCGCTCATCTAAGCATGATTCTCATTTTTGCCTTTTTACAAGAAACTCACTGTAATGCTGTTGAATCTGCTAAACTGAAAAGACAATGGGTTGACCAGATTTTTTTATTTCCTGACATTAATCGTACGAGTGGTGTTGATAGTCTATGTCATAAAGCTCTGGGACTACAGGTTACCTCCACTGAATGTGATACTGATGGACGATGGGTGCTGGTCAATGCTATTATCCATAACAAGCATTTTACTGTGTTTAATGCTTATAGCACACTTAAACTTGACTCCAATTTTGGCATTCTATTAAGGTAAAACTTTCCAATATTTATAATTTCAATTTAACTATGGCAGGTGACTCTAAACAATTGTTGGATCCATTTCCAAGTCCAAATATAAAATGGAACCAGACAAATCACATAAAGCATTCCAATCGCCCATCTCATTTTGACCACTATTTGATGTTTGGAAAACTTGTAACCAGGATAAATGTTAATTTTTCTTTTCTCTAATGTTCATCATACAATGTCCAGAAATGATGACATTTTAGTCACTAAATCATTGCTCCCAAATCTACAACCCTCTGAAATTGGCTTCATTTTTTAATCGGATCATGCCCCAGTACTGTCCTCTTTTGACTTTTCTACTATTGATTCCAAAACTGGCAGAAGGAGATTTAATAACTTATTGCTGAAGCGAATGCTTTTATACAAGAATGTTTCCACTTCAACAATTCTAAGGATACATCTAATGTTAATAATTGGGATGCTTTTAAAGCCTCCTTTATTTAACTTTCACCATAGCTTACTCAGCCAGAATAAAGAAGAGTTTAAATGCTCAATATCTCCTCCTATTCACACATATTAAGACACTTGAACGTGCCTACTTTACCTGTAAATAGTATTCTATAGTACGTGATTTGGTCAAACCTAAATCTGACCTTAAACTTGCTACAGTTGACGCCAAAAATATTTTACTTAAAGTCAAATCCAAGTTTCATGGGGGTCAGAACACGGTGGTAAAATGCTTGCTAACTACTTCAAAATAAAAGCAGATTGCAAAACTGTTGGTTCTATTATCAATGAACTTGATAATTTCACATCGATCAAGAATACAGATACATCCACCGCTTTTCAATCCTTCTATAACACACTATATACAGAGGATACTACCCCTTCTGCACTTAACATACAGAATTTCTTTGATGGCCTCCCTAGTCCACCATCCCTTACAGACCCATTTGCTGAGTTGGAAGTGGATATTACAATTCAGGAGGTTTTGTAAGCAATTACAGTTTTGAAAAGAGCAAAAGCTCCTGGCCCAGATGGTTTTTCTATTGAACTTATTTCATTCCTATCTTCATTTTTTACTCCCAAATTATTAGAACTTTTAAACCCT
Source organism: Triturus cristatus (assembly GCF_964204655.1). NCBI lineage: Eukaryota > Metazoa > Chordata > Amphibia > Caudata > Salamandridae > Triturus > Triturus cristatus. Next base: position 886,939,373 of record NC_140590.1, on the reverse strand, counting down.
TTTCTTTCCGATTCCAAAGCTAGTGGCTCCTTTTGGAAGCCCTGATAATCATAATTCCCAAATAAGACAAAGGCCCCAAACTCTGTAAAAGGTTTAGGCCCATTTTTACAAATCAACTATGATTGCAAGATCTTTGGAAAGATGTTATCCTCCTGTCTTCAACCCTTGGTACCCCTTCTTGTTAAACCTGAACAATCTGGCTTCATTAAGGGTAGACTTTGCCGCGGACAATGCCAGAATGTTCTCCAACACTGTTAGTCTGGCCTGAAAAATGTATCTCCCTCTTGCGGCCATCTCTCTGTTTGCTGGAAAAACTTTTAATTGGCAATTTTTTTACTATCCTTCACTGGTTTGTTTTGGCCCAAGGTTTATTTCTTTTATACATTTATTGTATTACAACCCCTAAGTCAGTGTTGTTGTCAGCTGCTGTGTTTCTCTTTACTTTGATTTTATCAGAGGTACCAGATTAAGGTTGTCCCCTTTCCCCTTTGTTATTTGTTCTCTGCTTAGAACCATTCCCGGAATGCATACGATGCAATACACTTATATCTGGCTTCAGATATGGTTCTCTGAGAGGCTAAATTATCTGCCTATAGGGATGACATTCTCATTTATGTGTACAATCCTTTGACTTTCCTGGTTCCTTTTTTTTCTCTCAAGAGATCATTATATTCTTAAATCTCAGGTTATAAATTTAATTTTACTAAAACTGAGATTTTACCATTGAATTCTCTCTGCTATCAATACATATTTGCCAAAACCAGCTTTACTTTGTGTCCCGTACAAATTAAATACCTTGGCATTCTCCCACCATACCGGACACACACACTGATTATTTCAAAGTGTTGAAATCCAGGTTACAAGCATCTTGGTCTCCGCTGCACAAAATGCAAAAATGATGATTGTAATGCACGTTCTTTATACCATCTCTAAGATTCCCTTTTAAATCCCTAATTATTATTTTAAACAACTTGACTCCAGTTGTATGAAACTTCTATGTAACCATAAGCATCCGCGTATTGCCCTCTCTATGCTTTAATGGCCAATGTGAAGAGGATGTTGGATTTTAACTTTACCACCGCTTTTTTTTAATCCGACAATTTTATGCTATGATTAACAATTTTCAAGATCAACCTGTACCAATGTGGATTGATTTTGAACGCTCTTTACCGAATGACTATTCTATTAAAGATGTCATTCATATGTCAAACTGTCCCTTTTATATCTAAAAACCCCATGTTAAGATATTCACACTATTAACGTCACAAACAATCCAACAGTGAATTTTGTACTCCTCTATTTGGTTTAATAAATTTCTTAAAATGCGCAATAGATCATTTTACTTTAAACATTAAAAGGAGCAGGGTATTATATTTGTCCATCAATTTGTGAAAAATAATTCTTTAGTATCTTTTGAATACTTACAACAAGTATATATATGAGATTCCTTTTCTCTCCAATGTTTCTGTTCTAAATACTAGATGAATCCCGATTCGGCAAAACCTTTACCTGTTACACCTTTTGATCCAGTTTTTCATGACACTATTTCCAACCCTGCCTTTATATACAAGACATTAATATTGTCTAATTCCAATAGAACTAAAAGTTCTCTGGAACAGGTATGGAAAAACAATTTAGTTCTCTCGTTTTCTCCCCAAATCTGGGATAAAATTTAGCTTTAACTATCCACTACCTCTAAAGCTGCTCACATTATGCAGCTACTCTTTTTATTCAGAATAAAGCTGGTATCACTCCAGAATCTGTTGCTAAATTGGATTAATCTGCTTCTCCTTTATGCTGGTCAGATTTTAAATATACTGGCTCTTTACTTCATATGTTATACAAGTGTGCTCACGTTACACTTTTTTGGTCTTCAGGCTGGTCTACATATTTAATTTTATTTTTAAATGTAATGTACCGCGTGTACTGCAGAATGCATTTGTAGTCTCTCTATCACCTAGTTTTGAGTATTTATCTCCTAAACCTCTATTGTTTGATCTTTTCATTACACTTGCTCTTAAAAATTATACTTTCCTTTCGGAAAAACTTTTCTAAACTATCTGTATTCACATGGTAGAATTTTATGTGTGATGAACATTAAATTCATTCAGTATCTTCTTTAACTTTACATGAAAAGATCAAATCTGATCTATATTGGTTACGCTTTACTACTTTTCTCTCCTTGCACTAACTTCTTCATCGATCTTAATTTCTCTCTCCCCAACGCTTCTATTCATTCTCTTTCTTGTTCCTACATACCATTTTTTCATTGTATATAAAATGCAAAAAATATTTCATTACATGTTTCTCTCATGTTTGCAATTTTTTTAATGTATAGCCATTTATATAAATGTTATTTGAATTATAGCTGTCTGAATTCACAATAAAAAATATTTAACAAAAAAAGTCTTTAGCACTCACAGAGACGTTAATTGGTTTCGCATCCATCCAGCTCACAAAAGTAGATAACATGTCAAATCATCTGAAACACTTTAATGTAACAATTTGTTATTTAAAGAAAACAAAAATTATTTTATAAATATTTAACTAAACTGGAGTTCACTTAAGAGGAAAACCGTGCAGAGTGGGCACAGCAACAGATTACAACTGGACCAAATATGAAAGGGTCATATCAAAAGTAAGAGAAATCTTGCTAAACAGCAATACCTGAAAATTCTGCACTGTCTCACATATGGCCTCTGCATCCAGGAGATTAAGTTTTTCAAACCTGGGCCGGGCTCGACTATAGCCACAGCCGAGAACATGCCAGTTGTGGTCCTTGAATTCTTTGTACACAGCTCGACCAAGAAGTCCAGTTGCACCAGTGATCAAAGCACGCCGAGCGGGGATGTTAACATCCTCCTAAAAAGAAATTGAAAGAACAAGGACACTTGAGTTTTTGAGTTAACTACATTTAGGCAAGTACTTTCCCGTTAAACCATCTATAAAGACTCTTGATTGATTTTTTAGGTGAAAGGTTTGAAACAAAGCAACAGTGTAAAACAAAATTGCCTTTAGTTAAGCTACATCTGAAATCTGTGCTTGTCCTGAAAGCAGACATTTTTACTGACATCATAGATTATAAATAGATAGATTCTATTTTTTTTTTTTTTACATGTTTTTATTAGGGTTTTGCATATATTACATCATAAGAAACATTCACAGTTATGAACCTGAATCGCTGTACTGTAACATTCTGGGCCATTGAGAAAGACATAGTGTGTGGAAGCTGTAGTCCATTAGCCATAGGGCCTTCCTTGCTGGTCCGAGAGACCTGTCTTCCCCTGTGCCGGTTCCATCTGGCCCCCCTGTCTAACGCCCTGGTCGTGTCTATATCTTCCGTCTCGATCGGGGGTAACTTTATCTTCCCATCTCGGTCTATGTAACGTCCCCTCTTGTCTCAAATTCCCTATCATGTCGTGTAACTAGAACAGCAGTATGTAAACCGCCAACTGGGACTATCTACGCCTGTGAGGCGGTTTGGAAAGGGCCCTGGGGTAGGGGGGGGGCCCCGAAACTGGGTATGTTATGGGAGGAAGGGAGGAAGTGAGTCAAGTATGGAAGGGGGGAGGGGGACGTGAGGCCGGCGGACGAGGTGCTCCTATGACACAGTATGCACGGGTTCGTGGTAGGTGTATGTGGTGTGCTTTAAGGCTCCCCAAGGGGGAGGGAGGGGGGAGGGGGTGGGTGGTCGGGTTGCCATTTAACGCCCAGCCGGGGGACCGGGCCCGCACACGCCTTCGCCGCTGGGTATGTTGTCTTTCCTATGGGTTGTTTGTGTCCTCCGCCGATCCGGGGTGGGTCGCCGGGGCGGGCTGTGTCGTGTCTGGGGTGTCCCCCGTTATGTCTGCTTGCTTAAACAGGATGAGGAGTTGTGCCCACTCCATGGATATCGGGTGTTTGCGGGCACCCTTCGCCTCCTCTTCTCGTAGCAGTTCCTCCTCCGCTGCTCCCCACTTGAGTACCGAATAGATAGATTCTATTTAAGTCTACAATACTGTCTCACACTCCCCTTGACTGTACCTAAGTCTTAGAAATTCTGTTATGGGTTTGTAGGAAGCTGGCTCTGTATATACTATACCAAAGTGAGGTATAGTGTGCACAGAGTCCAGTGGAACCCAAAAGGTAGGCAGGGGTAAAGTAGATAGCACCTCACTCTCCCTTTGTGGTAGTGTGGTGGAGCAGGAAGGCTTTATCAGAGGACAGTGTTAAGCATTTGTTGTACACACTCAGTCACCAAATGAATTCACACACTCAATGACTTAACTTCAGACCAATTGTTTTTGTATTAAAATTTTCTTTTAGTTATTTTATTATTCAAGAACCAAGCAAGCCTGGCACAGGTAAGTGATAAATACTTTGCAGTAAATATACAGTTTGTAAATAGTTTGAATTGCAAATGTACCTTGATTTGATTACAGTAGTGTTACTGATAATGCAATGCTTTTCAGAATACAGTACATATACTTTGTATGGGGTTTTTAGCAGAATATCAGGTAAGTTCTCTTTTCTTACACAGTGTAGTATACCTGGATAAACAGGTAAGTAAAGGCGTTTTGGTTATTTAGTTAAAGTTTTAAAGGATTTCTTAGGTTTTCCAACTCCACACTTGGAAACTTTTCATAGAAAAATAGTCAATGTTTTCCTATGGTGGAAAATAGTGTTATTGGTTCAAAGGTAAGTACTTTGTTGTGGGAGTTGGTATTCTGGGGTTAGACTCAGGGGTCCCCCAGGATCAAGGATGCACTCTTGTTACACCCTCAGCGGCACCAGGGCGGCCGGGTGCAGAGTGCTGAGGCCCAATGTTATCCAATGGGGGATCGGGAGCCTCCGGTTGGTGGCGGCTGACGAGCAGGCCACTGGCTTGTGGGAGCAAAGCTCCTGGACTTAAGTTCAGGGCAAATGGGGGTTTAGGCCAGCACAAAAGATGCACCCTCAGCGGCACTGGGGCAGCTGGGTGCAGAGTGCTGTTTTGGCATCAGAAACCCTGGAGCTTTCAATGGAGAGTCTCCGGTTTGCAAAAGCACTGCAGGCTCGGGGGCGACAGTCTTCTGGGTGCGACCACCACTTGGAAAGGTAAGTTGGGATTTTGGTGATGGTTAGGCCGTGGGGCATTGGGCATGGGGCGTCGGGTGCAGGGATGCCTTTTAGGATCGAATCTTCTTACCAGCTCCTGTTCGCGGTTGAGGGGACCTTCCGGTTTAAGGCTGGAGGCGTCAGCTAGAGGCTTGAGGCAGGTCAGGGGTTGCTGGATCTCGGGTCAGGATCGCCAGGGAGCCCTCCTCTTGGTGTTGGGCCACTCCAACTCGGGCCGTGGGCATCTAGTGCAGAGTGGTGCAAACTCGCGGATCCTTGCGGAGCTGGAGTCAGTTGTTTGAACAAATTTGGTGTTCACGGGGGACAGAGTCTTTGGCATTGAAGGCAGGAAGGTCCTCCGGGTTCCTCAAGGTTGCTGGCAGCAGGACACACCGGGATTTCGCTGGAGCAGGTTCGAGGTGGGGACAGGCCCGGTAAAGCTGGGGCCAAGTGAGTGGTTGTCCTCCTCTTGTTAGCTTCGGCACAGCTGTTCGGTTCTTGTCTGAGGACGCAAGGTTCAGGGGTGCCCTTAAATACTAGATTTAGTGGCGTTACAGGTAGGTAAAGGATTGGGACCAATGGGTCCCTTCCCTGGGGTGGGTACACCTCCTATTATGCTACCCTACAGTGGGAGGGGGCATAAGCCTTTCCCTGGTTGGCTGGGCCCCTCATCTGCAAGATGGCAGGGACAGAGTTGTGCTTCACCTCGCCTCCCCCACCTGAGGGACGGAGTGGGCAGAGGTGGGCACACCTCTCTTCCTCACTTGTTTTTCCTGCCAGATCTCTCGCCCAAAGTGGGGGTCAGAACCAGTGGGGACCAGTTGCTGAAAGCAGCAAGTGTCATGGGGAAGCTCACAAAGGCGTCAAGCCTTTGAAGCTTTCCCTTCGTGGACCCTGCCCATCCAGGGGGAGGAGGCTTGGCACCTCGTCCCAGGATGTGCATTGTTTCAGGCCCCCGACAGCAGCAGGCTCTCGACCCAGGGGTCCAGAAACAGGTCTGGTGGTGGCAGCTGAAAGCAGCCACTCAGCCCGGACACTAGTGGTAGGTCGTTTTTCAGGGGGCATCTTTAAGATGCCCTCTGGGTGCATTTTCCAGAGGTCTTCCCTGGTCACACTACCCTGGGTACCTGTGGTACCATTTACCAGGGGCCAACCTGTGGCCAGATATGCAAATTGGGTTTTGTTTTAAATGCAGGTTTAGGGAAAGAATATAGGCCCTGGGCACCTGATTGGCAGGAGCCCAGGACACACTCAGTCAAAGCACATCAGCAGCTCATCAAAAAGTGGGGGCTACCATGCAGAAAGAGGGCACTTTCTCACAGGGTTGTTCTCCGACAAAGTCTACTGGCAGACAGCTCTGTGACATTGCCATTTCTTGATCAAACCCACACCTGCCCTGAAACATGCACCTCTGCAAAAATACTTATACCAACTGAGATTCCATGCATATATCACATGTTTTTGATCCTTTCAGCAGTCTACGAGTCTGCTGAAAGGATCAAAAACGAGAGAGAGAGAGAGAGAGAGAGAGAGAGAGAGAGAGAGAGAGAGAGAGAGAGAGAGAGAGAGAGAGAGAGAGAGAGAGAGAGAGAGAGAGAGAGAGAGAGAGAGAGAGAGAGAGAGAGAGAGAGAGAGAGAGAGAGAGAGAGAGAGAGAGAGAGAGAGAGAGAGAGAGAGAGAGAGAGAGAGAGAGAGAGAGAGAGAGAGAGAGAGAGAGAGAGAGAGAGAGAGAGAGAGAGAGAGAGAGAGAGAGAGAGAGAGAGAGAGAGAGATATATATATATATATATATATATATATATATATATAGATGCAGAGAGCGAAAGGTAAGATTCCAAACTCTTCAGCCTCAATATCCCGCAAACGTCCCTGTCCTACACAACTAAAAGCACAGAGTACCCCTCACCTTCACCCCATCACCAACAAGCCACACAGATTCTTTGGTTTCTCATCACAGAGCAACAAATCCTCCCATTTGCTCCCAAAATGCATCCCAAGTACCCCCATTTAAGCTAGATCACCTACTAAAATTGCACCAAACATCCACAACCTAGCTGCAGAACACTACTCAAAATGCAGTGGCCATACTAAAAACTATGCCAAAAATGCAGCTCAAGTAGACATGGCAGACCGCTTACCACCAAATTTCCTCCCCAGACTCAAAGGAGAAGAGAGAAAAATTAATTAATACGAGAGCAAAACAGACAACCAAACATAGAACCATGTTGAATGCTTGCAAAATATGGACATATACCTTGTATTTATATAAACCCTAATGTAAAATATGTTGAACTTCTTCGGGTGGTTGTCTCCTTAACCTGGCACAATAAAATATAAAAATTACAGAAAGGGGTTTCATCCAAAGAGAACTGACCAAGATTAAAGTTTTATCAAGGTTACTCTGGGATTCACCAAACGAAATGCATGATGGAGATGGCGTGAACCTGCTGTTTGATGTCACTGTGTAAAATATTACAGATCCATCTCAGCGAACAGGGCATGATCGTGCGCACCCAGAGCATCACATTTTAAAAGCATTAATGACTTAACTAGTCTGCCATTCTCCATTCTTCCTCCTAAAACCTACGGTCCCTGGAGAGGACTTCCTGAGTAGAAAACATTCTGCACATACCCAGGCGCATGCATGTAGTGGAAGTTGGGTCAAAGAGGATTCCCTCATTTGCATTAGGACACAAAACCATGGAAATGAGGCAAAGCCCTAATTTTACAGGGAGACCACTACAACAGTGCACAAGCATTTGTTAGGGCTCTTGTGGGCCTTTTTTTCAGCAGAAAGGTCACAGGGTGCCTTTTGTGCAAACACTACACCTTTGAAAATCTGACCACAGTCAAAATATCATTGACGCAAATATGGAAATCTCTAATGCCATATTATACCCCTACCAAAAGGTCATATCGCATATTCACCAAATACCATGCACAGTTCTTTATAATATATTGGTTATTTTTCTTAATAAAACTTGTTCCACGTTTCTATCCAATCCCCAAATCATGAATGTCAATTCTAATTAACATAAAACCAAGGAATATACTTGACATAAAGATATTATTTAGAACCTTTGGGCAAGGATATCAACAATCTGGTTGAAGGTGGGCAAACCATGTTTGAGGGTTAACAGTAATGTTGCGAGCGTAAAGAAGATAACTAAGTGCTTACAAAACCTGCCTGAGAGTATCCAGTGAGACCAAAATTAGATGTTCCTCAAGAACCATTTTCCATAGCATTCCAAACTCCTTCATATACTTTAAGAAAGACAATCTTTGGAGCTTGGTAATATATATCAGCAAAATATATTTTTATTAACATAGCATACACCATGTCATGTGTCAGATCCTGTTCTGGGGACCTCAGGCCAGACTGGGGCTAGTGGTTGTCAACTGAGGAATAGGAGAGTACTTGTCACTGGCGTCCTGGGGCCCATTGCAGTATGGCTCTGCAAACTGGGGAAAGCATACCCTTACTGCACTTGTCTCGCAGGGCAATGAGGGCAAGCATTCAATGGCTTCTTATGGAGGTTGTGTGAGTATGTTGTGGGGGGGATGGTAGAGGGTGGTCAGAACTTACCCGTCAAACAAGAGATGCAATAAATGAGTTGTGCAACCCACTGGTCATCGCATTACAAATAAAGTACTTTATCACAGCAAAGAGTAATACAACACAAATAAATGAGACAAAGATGCAAGGTCACAAACCCAACTACGATGACTCGTTTACCGTCCCCCCTGCTATTATGCCCTTTCCCCTTTGAGAGTGTCCATCTATTTAAATTCTCCTTTACTGTAGTCATAGGCACATATTAGGAACCTAGTGACCTGCACCGGAGCCTAATGTCCCCCGTCACACAGCAGCTCTTTGAATACTTTACAGAGCACTGCATCCCTTGGTTGAAGAACACATGTTTTAGACAGTAGATGTGGATCAACTACTTAAGGATTCAGAACCTGTTTGGATTGATTAACTTTTCTGGCTGTTCCTCAGATACAGTCTTCGTGCAAAGTGATGGCCCTCAGAACAGGAACCAAAGCTGTGGGCTCCAAGCAGTGGTACACAAAAAACAATGGCACAATGTAGTGTGAGATTCCTGCACCGGGTTGTCATCATTCTTCCTTAAGCAGTAAGCGGGGACCAACAGAAGGACAGACCCAGTCTCGAAAAGTCCTCACTTTGAACAACAAACTGTAGTCTAATCCCTCATCCCTAAAATTAACCATGTGGTAGTGCTCAGAAAGAACTAATCAGCACCCTTTGCTAACAAGGCATTTTTAGGAAATCCTCCTCCTCTGCGTGTCTCCCTCGTATTTTTCACCTTTTGCTAGACCCCATATTTTTGCTGGTGTTACAATTCTGTGCACTTTTACCCAGCTACCCAGTGATAAAGTCCTGTACTTCCCCTATAAACATGGCTCAATTGGCATATACTTAATTGCAATATTTAACTTACCTATAAGTCACTACTATCTGGTACATGATGCACCCAGGGCCTGGAATTTAAAAGCCACGGGTGAACTGCAGGACCTTTTGTGTCATCCATTACATTGGCAGTGCAAACAAAGTTTTAGGCCTACCAGTGAAGCCTGACTGTAATAGTGTAAAAATACTTGATAGACCAGAACCACCTTCTTAAATATTATTAAGTCACCCCAATGTAGGCCTTGCTGCCCACAAGGCAGGGTGCATGGCATCTAAATGTAGGACATGTAGAAATGTAATGTCAACATCCTTACATGGACTAGCAACCACAAGCTTTTATTCACTGTGGCAGGTCTCACTGTCCTATATCCCCATTAAAAATACTAATACTGTAGCTCAGGAACTGGACCAGATAGAAAAGTTATTCAACAACCATTTTAGCAGTTATTAAAAACCTAATTCAATGGTGAAGTAGACATTTTCTTAACAATATTTTTTATTTTCCAAATCAGAAAAATAAAGAAAAGCATAGAGTGATACGCAACATGCGGCATCGTTTCGGGTACATATTAAAGGTACATATGGTCATGGTAAATAATGTGAAGTAGATCTTGGCGCAACCAAACACATAGTCTATGTGGAAGAGTACAATTATGGCTTTTGCATACATTCCTGAGACGATTCAAGACTAGTTAGCAGTCGAGCCAGGAGACGGACTGGGACTACCCTCTGCCGCGACCAACTCATAAGTTCTCCATTATAACCCCATTTCTTGTAGAACTTACAGGAACATCCCCTGTTATGATAAGGAATATGCTACTTAACAGTATGCATCTGTTCTTGGCATGTAGAGCTGCAGAGCCACACACTTAGGATAAGATCGCCATCTAGTGTTGGGCTCGGATGATTACAGGTTGTTGTGGTCTTCGGAAGAAGCCTTTTGGTCACGAGATAGGTGACTCCTCCTCTGGACAACAGTGCGCATGGGCATCCACTCCATCCTCAGATTGTTTTTCGCCATGATGGGAAATGATGGTGTGTAGGAATAAAGAAAAGGATGTCCATGTGTAATGTCTAAGTAAGACAATGCTGGAACGGATAAAGGTCCCAGGGAGGCGGGTGGGCGTGTGTGGCTCTCCAGCTCTACATGCCAAGAACAGATGCATACTGGTAAGTAGCATATTCCGTTCGAGGCATATGAGCTGCAGATCACACACTTAGGATAGATTATACAGCAGTATCTCCCTTAGCGGTGGTCGCCTGTATCCTTTGTAACAGTTTGGAATAAGGTTTTAAGGACAGCCTTACCTACAGAAGCTTGTTGCTTTGCTTGCACGTCAACACAGTAGTGTTTAGAGAAGGTGTGTGGTGTAGACCATGTGGCTGCCTTACAAATATCTTCTAAGGGAATGTTTCCTAAGAATGCCATGGAAGCCCCTATTTTGCGTGTGGAGTGCGCTCTAGGGGGCACTGTAAGAGTGCGTTTAGCCTTTTGGTAACAAATTTGGATACATTTAACTATCCACCTGGCTATCCCCGATTTGGAAATGGGGTTGCCTTTATGTGGTGGGGAAAAGGCCACAAACAATTGTTTGGTTGTGCGGAAGGATTTGGTTCTGTCAATGTAATAAAGAAGGGTTCTTTTAGCGTCCAAGGTATGAAGAGCCCGTTCAGCTACAGAGTCTGGATTTGGGAAGAACACTGGTAGCTCAACTGATTGGTTAAGATGGAATGGAGAAATGACTTTTGGCAGGAACTTTGGATTTGTTCTAAGAACCACTTTGTTACGATGTAACTGTAGGAATGGTTCTTGTATGGTTAATGCTTGTAATTTACTTACCCGTCTAAGGGATGTGATAGCAATAAGGAAAGCCACTTTCCATGTAAGAAATTGTAGCTCGCATTTATGTAGAGGCTCAAATGGAGGACCCATTAGCCTAGTGAGCACAATATTTAGATTCCACACTGGAGAGGGTGGTAGTCTTGGAGGAATGATTCTTTTAAGACCTTCCATGAAGGCTTTGATCGCGGGCACTTTAAATAGTGACAAATGTTGGCGATTTTGCAAATAGGCTGCTAATGCTGCTAGGTGGAGGCGTATGGAAGAATACGCTAGATTACATCTTTGCAAGTGTAGTAGGTAGCAAATGATGTTTTGGATGGATGCGTCTAGTGGGCATATATCATTGTTAGTGCAGTAAATGGCAAATCTTTTCCATTTAGCTGCATAGCACGCTCTGGTGGTAGGCCTTCTGGCCTCTTTAATAATATTCATGCAGTCCGGTGGGAGGTTGAGGTGACCGAACTCTAGGACTTCAGGAGCCAGATCGCTAGGTTGAGTTGTTGTGGATCTGGGTGTCTGATTTTTCCATGGTTCTGGGTTAGCAAGGACGGGGAGAGGTTCAACTTTTGATGGGGAACTAAGGAGAGTTCCAGTAGTGTTGTGAACCAGGGTTGACGTGCCCAAGTAGGAGCCACTAGTATCAGCTTGAGGGACTGTTGCCTGAGCTTGCGTACTACGAATGGAATGAGTGGGAGAGGCGGAAAAGCGTACGCAAATCTGCCTGACCAGTTCATCCATATCGCATTGCCCTTTGACTGTGGATGGGGATACCTGGCGGCGAAGGTTGGGCATTTTGCGTTTTTGTGTGTGTGGCGAAAAGGTCTATGTCTGGTTGACCCCATTTGTGGAAGAATGGGAGTAGGACTTGTGGGTGTAATTCCCATTCGTGGATTTGCTGTGTCTGTCGACTCAACAAATCGGCAATTTGGTTGTGAACCCCTGGAAGGTGTTCTGCAAGTAGGTAGATGTTTTGGGGAATTGCCCATCTCCAAATGCTCTGTGCTAGGCGTGAGAGCTGGAGAGAGAGTGTCTCCCCCTGTTTTTGTATGTAATACATGGCTGTCATGTTGTCCGTCCGGATTAGGACAGCCTTGTTCTTTAGATGGGGTTGGAATGACTTCAACGCCAGGAACACCGCTAGAAGTTCTAGGTAGTTGATATGGAGCAGTTTTTGTTCCATTTGCCCTGAGTGGTGTGTCCTAGGAGATGGGCTCCCCACCCTGTAAGAAATGGGTCGGTTGTCAGCACTATCTGTGGAAGAGGATCTAGGAACGTTCTCCCTTTGGACAGGTTTATGGTGTTCCACCAGGTTAGTGAGCGATGGGAGCGGCTATCCACCAACACCAGATCGGAGAGTTGTCCGTGAGCCTGATTCCACTGACGTGCGAGACACTCTTGTAAGGGACGCATTTGAAGTGGTGCGTAAGGAACAATGAAGACGCATGAGGCCATCATGCCTAATAGTTGCATGAACACTCTGGCTGGAAGAGAGTGTTGGGGTTTGAATTTTAAGATGAGAGCTTGTATGTTGGCTATCCTGGTTGGGCTGGGGTAAGCTATGGCTTTGGAGGTATTTATGGTAGCTCCCAGATATTGATGTATGTGGGAGGGATGTAGTTGAGATTTGGGATAATTGATGGTAAATCCCAGGTTGTGTAAGATTTGGATAGTTTGGTGAGTATCTAGAACGCATTTGCTGAATGAATTGGCTTTTATGAGCCAATCGTCGAGATAAGGGAAGTGTGGTAAATAATTTAATTACCGGAACTTAATTTGATGCGGAAAATCTATAATAATAGCTCAGTAAAATAAGAGGCAGAATCCGTGGTATTAGAGGTTCGGAACGGGCTTTATTCCAAAATCAATTCGAATTGATGGACTCCATATTCCATCACCACGAAGGTTCAGGAAGTGAAGGAACAACTTTATTGACAAGTAATCATTTTTATACAGAGGCATTATAGTGAAAACAGATGCAGGAGGCGTAACAGTTGATACCAAAGATAAAACATACATGCGTAACTAAAAATGGGTGTAACTAGGCGTAACTAAAGAACGTCATTAGGTATGATGTCATGAATGGGTGGTTTCATGAAAGAATTTCGCAATGTCAGCAGAAATACTTGGCAGAGATGCGCGCGCAGCAGCATGACGTGTGATTGACGTGCAACTAGGGGGTGAAGGGGACTTGACATTTAGCTCTACATGTGGAGACAGAAGTCTAGGGTTATGTCAACCTAATCCCAAATCATATCTAACATCCTATGTTTAAAGGACTGTGTTATCCAAAAAGAGAGGTCTCTTAGGATAGAATCTTATTCTATACTGACTATACTGACTGTTAGTGCGTGTACAAGCGTCTAAGTGTCTACACTAGATGCGAGGGGGTAGGAATATTCCATGGTAACAGGGCTATGAATTACTTGCATAAAGACAGAGAAGCCGGGCCTTTTGCTCGGTAGCTGAAAGAATGTTTACTTAGACTACTAGACAGGAATGCATTGGATGAGGAGCGGAGCAGAGCAGATAATCTTGAAGGTGAAATACAGTTTTTGGCAGGCAGATAGGTCGAGTCAGGCACCGTTAGCCGCGCAGGGAGTAGGACAAAGTTCATGGATACAGATGCGAGCTCAGACTGGAGCTTTCAGAGGCAGAAGGCAGGAAAAGGCTTAATGGCAGAATCAGGGCCTACTCGCCTGGATTGTAAAATGGGATCAATGAACCATATAAAGCCGGTGGCCTTTCATACTTAGGAATAGAATATCCGGCCCATTCATGGCGGATCTGAAAGAGGACATGTTGACGGTGGACGCACATGTGTTTGCGTCTTCATAACTGGAACTGGAGGAAACATACATGTACTTGTGATTTATACATGAAACCGTTGGGGTCCAAGATAGGGGACGTAACTGATCATAAAAATCCATATTTCCACATTCCCTCCTTGTCCCCTACTTGCCCTTAAGAGATATCAATCTTCATCAATCCGTTAATCTGTTCATATAACATCATTTGTTCTTCTTTCTTTTTCCGGGATTTTAAACGAAAACTTGGATGTGGGATACACGAGGTGGCACACAGACCACAAATCGCTGGCCCACATTGTAGACATAAGCAGCAACTGAATAGTATGAGAAAGCCAATACCTAGGAAGGAGAGCATTCTCCATCCCCAGGCTGACAACACGCCCCAGAACCAACCGGACCAAGTCCAGGTGCCTGGATTCTGGTGTATCTGGCTTACAATCTTATGAAGGCGGGTTATGGCTTTATATACAGACGGCGAATTTTCTGGTATGAAAATGCAACAACTTGATCCGATGACCCTACAAGCTCCGCCCCTATCGGCCAGAATGACGTCAAGGACAAGACGATTTTGAAGCACATCAATCCGCATAGCAGACTGCTCTTCTGTTAAATTGCTTAAGGCGGAAATAGTTTCGTTCACTACTGCTTCAAGGGTTCTGGTTAATCTACGTATCAGCTTACTATTAGTGACTGTACCTATATAGGGAAAGAGACTTTATTGAAATCTGTGTATTTTTCCCATGCTGTTTCAGTGTAGTCGACTATTGGGAGATCTCTCCGTTCTCTATTGTGTACTAAGTGAGTATTTCTATGATAATCAGGAGGAGCTAGGAAAACAGGTGGCAAAAGGAATCCGATGTAACAGGTACCATCCCAATCTAGAGGCAGACGTATATATGCAGTCTGACCACATACGAAGTAGGAATGGCGAGAAGCTCTAAATGTAGACTTGCCTTGATCACTGAATTCTATTACAGTGGTGCATTTACTATGGCCCATGTGTATGGAGCCATTCTTTCTTATACACAATTCACCTTTAACTGGAAATACTGACATAGTGGGCAAAATTGATGCAGCTTCGGATTCAATATTCAGGATCATGAGATTAAGCGTGAAATTACCTAATCCATATACTTCATTTTCTAGATCAGTTCCTGTTCTTTTGGGAAGTCCCTCCTTGTTAGGGTAACAGACTTTAAGCAAAACTAAGTTCAGGTTTCCCCATACCCAGTTGTCTTGATAAACTGCGGAATTCGAATCTAGGGAATTAATTAAACTAAACCATGCTCCACAGGAGCCATTGTGTGTGAACGGATATGGAAAGAGAGGCAGAATTCCCTTATAGTTCTGATAGGGAGGGAGTCGGCCACATATCCAACAATTTGTAGCATTGCTAGCCTGATGGGAATGATGTAACATACTAATAAAAGTGTTATTGCGCAGCGCAAATCTATAGGACAACTCATGCGGGGGTAATTCACTAAAAGAATGTTCAGCAGTAACATTGTAAACATGTTTAGAAATAGGATAATATATGTGCAATAATATACTTGCAGCGATTATTAAAAGACATAAGAAAAACAGAATTAATAACGTCACTGTGCAATGACTACGCAGTGATTTACAGTACGCATGTTTTTTCAACTGTATTTGATTATTTCTTTCGCTATTCCGGTCCAGAGGATACATGTCAGAGACAAATTCAACCGATTCACCTTGGAGAGGACTTAAACAATCAAATTGTCTGACTTATTGGACCTCAATTTTAGTCTATATAGTTCTGAGTTCGTTTGCTCAACCAAGGGGAGCTTTGAGTCGGTCTTTGAGGAAATACAGGGTTTAGTCTCTATATCGGATGGTAGTCCATGACATTTCTTGATATGACTTGAATGTATCCAGCCTTTGCGACCTTCGATCTTCACGGCTGTCCTCGTGGTGAGCAGTACGAGTTGAGGCGATTTCCACCTAGGATCCAGCTGAGACTTCCGGTCAAAATTCCTCACTAACACCAGGTCCCCGGGAACTACGTCATGGGGTTTCACCTCGGTGTTGTCGGGAAAGGCTGCAGCTACCTGTGAACGACAAGATTGTAGTGCAGACATCAAGGAAGCCAGGTAATCTGTCAGCATATTACAGTCTACATCAGTTATTTTGCGTGGTATAGGCGTCCCCCACATATTTGGTGGTCTACCGAAGATCACCTCATAAGGGGATAGCCCTGTTCGAGAATGTGCTACCATTCTCATGTAAAAGAGTGCAACTGGTAAGGCTACTACCCAATCTACACCTTTCTCCCTACATATTTTGGACAATCTAATTTTCAGAGTTTGATTATGTCGTTCCACGAGACCTGCTGCCTGGTGTCGGACACAGTGAAATCTCCATTGATAGCCTAACAAAAGTGAAACGTGTTTCATTAGTTCGGATGAGAACGGCTGGCCGTTATCTGAGTAGACAACACGTGGTAAACCGTACCGTGGGAAGAATTCTCGAACTAACTGTTTGGCAGTAGTCGGGGCAGTGTAATCTGAAACCGGGTATGCTTCTGTCCAACGGGACAGAGCACAGACAACTACGAGAACATATTTGAATCCTCGACATCGTTCCATCTGGATATAATCCATCTGGAGGACTTCAAAAGGGTGCTCAGGAGGCTGAAATCCACCCTGTTCTACGGGAATGCTTTTACCTGGGTTAAACTGACAGCAGATCATACAGGTACGGACTTTTTGTTTAGCTGCTGCTCGTAAATGTTTGTTGAACCAAATGTGTTGAATGCTGTCTAGCATAGCTTTTTCTCCTAGGTGCGCTGGACTATGTATTGTATTAATGATAACTTGGACCATTGAATCAGGAAGGAACCATACAGATTTTTCCTTCGACATCCATCCTTGATCCGTTTGGATCCCTCCTAATTCAGTCCATTTCTTTATTTCGTCTGGTGTAGCATGTGTCTGTATGTCAATTACGTCAAGAGCGGGATCCTTAACCATCATGCACTGTGTTGGTGTCGGAACTATTGTCTTTGTCATGTCAGATGTGTGAGTTTGAGCAGTCTGTTTAGCTGTTCTGTCAGCTAGATCATTGCCTTGGGAAATGATATCAGTAACTTTCGTATGAGCTTTACATTTCATAATAGATATTGCAGCGGGTAGATGTATTGCATCTAATAAGGCATGAATGAGGGGTCCGTGCTGAATGTGGGCACCGTGAGAAGTTAAATAACCTCTCTCTCGCCACAGCACGCCGAAGTCATGTACAACTCCGAATGCATAACGTGAATCAGTGTATATGTTGACTTTTTTATTTGTGGCTTGAATACAGGCTTGTGTCAGAGCGATGAGCTCTGCTGCTTGAGCTGACAAGGTATTAATACGATTTGTTTCAATGACTTCAGTGTCTGTTGTGACTGCATACGCGGCCACTAGCTCTCCTGTACTTGTTCTCATACATGAACCATCTACATACAACGTCAGGTCTGGGTCTGACAATGGGACGTCTGTCAAGTCTTGTCTAGGTTTCGTCGTGATAGTAATAACTTCAATACAATCATGTGCTAATGGGTCTGTTCCGTTTACTGGTAACAGTGTGGCAGGATTCAATGTACTACAACGTCTGATTTCTATGTGTGGCTGAAACAATGTCAATTCGTAACCAGTGAGTCTTGCTATAGTCAAGTGTTGTGTTTGCGTTCGGTTCAAGAGAACCTCTACTGCGTGTGGTACTTGTACTGTCAATGGATGTCCTAACACTATGGCATCGCTTTGTCTGATTGCTAAAGCTGTCGCTGCCACTGATTTCAGGCACGCAGGCAGAGCCTGAGCTACGGGGTCTAATGTACTGGAAAAATAAGCACATGGTTTGTGTGATCCTGCTTGTTCCTGAGTGAGTACTGACAAGGCAGTACCTTCGCGTTCTGTAACGAAGAGTGTAAACTGTTTATTGTAACATGGTGTTGCTAAAACGGGTGCTTGACATAAAGCTTTCTTTAGGCTTTCAAAAGCTTGTGTATGTTCCTGAGTCCAAGGGAGGACAGTCGATGTGGCTGCCTCCTGTGTTGTCAACTGAATGAGTGGTTTTGCTAGAAATGCATACTGAGGGATCCACTGCCTACAATATGAAGTGAGGCCTATAAAAGCCCGCACCTCCTTTTGTGTCTTGGGTATTGGCATGTTAGCAATTAACTGGATGCGATCGGGTGTAAGCTGCCTTCCCTCCTTGGACAGCGAGTGACCAAGGTAAACAACTCGCTGGACACAGAATTGCAGCTTAGAAGGGGACACCTTGTGCCCCTTTTCGGCCAAGAATTGTAAAACCGTCAGTGAGGCTTTTTCACATTCAGGTTCGCTTCTAGCGGTGATCAGCAGATCGTCGACATATTGAAGCAGGGCAGTGTTGACTGGCATGTATATACTGTCAAGTTCTCTTTTCAGTGCTTGGCTATAGATGCTGGGGCTTTCTGTGAATCCTTGAGGTGCGCGTGTGAATTTAAAGCTTCGTCCATTTAAACTAAATCCGAACAAGTATTGGCTTTCCGGATCTATTGGGACGCTGAAAAAGGCATTCTTGAGATCAATTACAGTAAAGAATGTTGCTTCGGAATCAATGGCTGTCAGTAATGAAGAAATATCTGGGACTACGGGGTATTGTGGTACAATACATTTATTTAATTCGCGCAGATCAATAACCAATCGATATACTGGCGGGGCTTTTGGATCAGTTCGTTTAAGAATCGGAATTATCGGTGAATTACATACATTGGAGTCGGTTTCCACAACCACTCCTTGGGTAATAAGCTCGTCAATGATTTGCAGTAAAGCCACTACAGCATCTGGAGGTAATTTGTATTGTCGCATTCGTGGTAGTACCACTCCTGTCTTTAGTGTGACTCGATATGGTGTAATGTTCATGCAACCAACATCTGTAGGGCCTTGCGCCCATAAATGTGCGGGTAAAGTCTGCAGTCGGTGATCCATGTCTCGGGACACATAGTGCCCTTTGAAATCACGTAAAAACAATCTTACTCCTTCCGGAGAACAACATATTATAGCTCCTAGAGCTTTCAAAGTTTTTATACCCAACAGGTTTTCTGGACATGATTTAGTAAGCAATAAATCTGTAGTTCGTGTCAAGGGACCAATCGTAAGGGGAAGAGGCTGTGATACTTCGTTAATGATAGGTTTTCCTGAAAAGCCAAGGGAAATATTCTGTGAGCCTGAGAGGGGTGCCCCTGGAACTTCACTACGTTTTATAGTTGTTCGGCTTGCCCCTGTATCAAGTAAAAATTTTCTATCTTGGCCTAATAGTTCACTGTGTACATAAGGTCCTTCTTGATCTACAGGGACCTCGATAAGGGGTAAGCCAACTTCCCTCTCTAGGCTGTTTCATGAGTATCGTTGATAATCAGGATAGTCATACTGTGCGGTCTGGTACATCTGTTGTGTCGTTGTCTGTGTGGCAGCAATAGGCTGCGGTGGTGGAGCTGGCAGAGACTGTTGCGGAGCTGGCATGGACTGTGCATGCTGCGGGGCTCCTTGTTGTTTCTGATCCTGTCTAGGTGGCCGTGGTCTTTCTTTTGTATTACCTATGGCGATATTATGTTTTAAAACTGAACAATCGTGTACATAATGACCTGGCTGTTTACAATAGTTGCATGTCCCTTTTACAGGACCTGCTGAAACACTGGACTGTGTCATACCCTTTTTATGACCGTCAGCTGGAACTGTCTGAGAAACTAGCATTTTCATTTTCGTGTCTTTCATGCGTCTTTGTTCATGTTCTTGTTCCTCTCTAATTCTATTGTGATGGTACTGTAGCATTTGTAACATTTGTGACGGAGTGTTACCTTGCCAGGTACTCTCGAATTTCAATACTCTATTCTTAACTTGGGGCAAGGAATTTTCAACTAATTTTGTCACAAACAGATGTGGATACGATTCGCTACTTGCTTTTATTCCACTATTTATACCAAAACATTTTTCGAATCGGGCATAGAAATCGCTAGTGTCTTCATCTTGCTTTTGTTTACAGGCTGAGATTGCGCCCCAGTCTTCCTTTTTCGTAGTTAATAAACGTGGCAGTACCTGTACTAGTAAACCTGGTAGTGTTTTGGTCTTGTCCCCAAGCCCTGAACCTGGACCTCGAGCTTTTTCTTCGTTTTCTAATGCTGTCCAATCTATCTTTTGGTCTCCCACCTCCCAATCCTTTTCCTTGAGTTTTTCGTAAATGCCCGCAGGCATTAATACCTTCAATATTTTCATAATGTCGGGATAGGTATACTCTCCCATGAGCAACAGGTCTTTAATTTCACGGTGGAAACCCGCTGGGTCTTTGTCATGACTGGGTACCACTTTCTTCATTTCTAATAGTTCTATTTTAGATATGGGTGTGTATACAAACACACGTTTAAACTGATTGTCATCACCTTTTATCGGGTGTACTTCGCGTAAGGGATTCTGTCTATCCATATAATACGTCGTTCTTTCTTTTATGGGCAGTGAGGCATGTTCGGGACATACAAAAAGAATGTACTGCTTTCTGGATTCTAGTATTTCTCTAATTAGCTCAGTACCTGAACCTCTCCATTTATTTGTGAGTAATTCAGTCAAGATATTAGGTAAGGGGCCTGGATCGGAGTGTTGGCTTTTATATAATATAAGGAGTTGTTGAATCATATAGATACCAGCTAAACGCTGTTCATCTGGGGTGAGGTTCAAAAACGTGTGCGCTAATGTATCATCACTATATTTTCCGGGACTGTCAACCCAGTGAACGGCTGACCTGGCTAATTCTTGTTCGTCCATAGAATCGAGTATATGATAACCCCTTCGTTCTCGGAGTAATTTGTCAGCGGCTTGGAACGAATGTTCGGGGGACCTTATATTTATTATAGGTGTTTGGAAATTTCGGTTATTATCTGGACGTATCGGGCATATCGGATCAGTAAAGCATCTAGTATTATTACAAGATCTCCCTCTACCTACATAGGCCATGGTTTCTAACTGTCCTGTGGGTAGTTCTAATTCTTCCTCCTCTTCGGTTTGTTCAGGCTGGTCTACTGCTAATCTTTCTTCGTGTATTCGTTCTACTTCTTTGCGGATTTTTCGGCACATAGCTATTATACTTAATCGTTTATCATGTCTCCCTTCTGATATATTCCGACTCCATGTGGTAAGAATTTGCATTTCTTCCGGATTTACTCCTGGTCGATCTTGATTTCTGACCACACAATTTATGAGGAAACGTAACAGTTCCCCCTGTATTTCCACTTTCTGGTACTCCATGGCTCTATTAATACTCTCAGAATCTCGTCCTGACTGGACAAAGTGATATATATTTTCTAAATGTGTGGTCATTCCTGGTAGCCTCCCTAAATATATTGCAGCTCGTCGGATACGTAATGATGCCAGCAGCATTTCGTCCTCTTTGCCGGGCACAGGATCATATCTACAATCTATTAGAAGTTCCTTAAGCGTGTCGGGAGTTACTAGTTTGGGCGTACGTTGGTGGGCTAATTCTTGAAAGGAAAGTTTATTTACTCTGGGTGGCGTGGAAAAAATGTTTGATGCACCTCCTGTAGCACCACCTGGGGTGCTGGATGTGAAAGGATTAGTTGAACGTGATATAGCAACCATAGGTGTGGGTACAGCTGTAGAAACAGATGTGCTTGCCGGAACTTGTATCGGAGCTTGTTGTTGCGGAGGTACAGACGGAGGAGGGTCTTGGCGTTGAACCCCCTCGGCAGGCGGTCTATGTGGCGCAGCATTAGCATACTCGGGAGCTGCGTCGTCTAAATAAGAGGAAAGAAAAACATCTTCTGCGGTTCTGGGATGCCCTTTGGGATGTGCTTTTATCGGAAACAACGGGGGTGGCAAGTCTTTTGGTATGTCCGGAGTAGCCTTAGGTAACCCTTCGGCCAGAAGAGGATACATACCATTCATAAGGGCATTTCTTTGTCTGTCTGTTTGTTCTGATTTTACTCGAGTACCTTCTTCAATTAATAGATTTTCTCGGGTTTTATTTGAATTCTCCTTACTTTTCTCTTCCTGTCTGAGTGCTTTTTCTGTACGTCTATATGATTCTTTACGCCATAATTCAATGGCATCTTTCTGTGACTGTCTAGCTTTCTTTTTCCATAATTCTTCCTCTACTTTCATGATGCAATCTGCATCCCAGGTCCCAGCTGCGGGCCACCTCTGACTTTCTGGTAATTCCTTGGTGTAGTCTACCCATAAATCAAGAAATAATATGGCGTCTAGGCCATGTTTATGATACATGAAGTACCCTGGAGTGTCCCTAGGAGGAATGGGAACAGCTTCTTCGAGTACCCCTTTTCTAGTTTTGATCTGTCTTAATTTCGAAAAGAGCGGCATATTGAGAACTGATCTGATACCTAATTTTGAACACGTTTAATACAACAAAACACAATAATGAACAGTCATTCACACCACAATATGCAGAACGTATTTAAAACATTTTAACATTTAACATTTAATGAACAACAATGATGGCCATTTAGGGAACTAGTCACTAAGCATAATACTCGGCACTAACTAGGTAATTCTGAATTATATACTAGACATACTTGATATACTGCTAAACAGTACAGATACACTGCTGAAACAGTGCAGACCGGATTTGTGCACCCAAACCAGTCTTGACCGGCACAACCTATGTGCACGTCAGAACGCCTCCCCGGCAATGGTACTCACCGGGTAGCTCGGAACGGAAGGCCTCGGAACTGAACTGAACTGGACTCGGACCAGACTGGACTCGACTCGAAACTTCGGAACTTCGGAACTGGTGGGCCTCTGTATACCTCGGATCTTGCTCTCTCAGCTAGGCTCTGGTCGGGATACTTCGCACTTCTCACCGCCTCGTCTGGGTGTTGATCGCAGCCTCAGTTACCCCCGCTCGGCAGGAGGGAGATACAGGAAATCCTGTGGGTACGCGTTGTTGTCCGTCCAGCTGTGGCAGGAGACCGGGCCTGCAACGCACCTCCGGCGCGTGAGATGAGAAAGTGTCCCTGTTCGGGCGCCATATATGTGGTAAATAATTTAATTACCGGAACTTAATTTGATGCGGAAAATCTATAATAATAGCTCAGTAAAATAAGAGGCAGAATCCGTGGTATTAGAGGCTCGGAACGGGCTTTATTCCAAAATCAATTCGAATTGATGGACTCCATATTCCATCACCACGAAGGTTCAGGAAGTGAAGGAACAACTTTATTGACAAGTAATCATTTTTATACAGAGGCATTATAGTGAAAACAGATGCAGGAGGCGTAACAGTTGATACCAAAGATAAAACATACATGCG
The DNA here is from genome assembly GCF_964204655.1 of Triturus cristatus. NCBI lineage: Eukaryota > Metazoa > Chordata > Amphibia > Caudata > Salamandridae > Triturus > Triturus cristatus. The sequence goes on along the minus strand of NC_140590.1, from coordinate 886,915,895 downwards.
TAACTAAAAATGGGTGTAACTAGGCGTAACTAAAGAACGTCATTAGGTATGATGTCATGAATGGGTGGTTTCATGAAAGAATTTCACAATGTCAGCAGAAATACTTGGCAGAGATGCGCGCGCAGCAGCATGACGTGTGATTGACGTGCAACTAGGGGGTGAAGGGGACTTGACATTTAGCTCTACATGTGGAGACAGAAGTCTGGGGTTATGTCAACCTAATCCCAAATCATATCTAACATCCTATGTTTAAAGGACTGTGTTATCCAAAAAGAGAGGTCTCTTAGGATAGAATCTTATTCTATACTGACTATACTGACTGTTAGTGCGTGTACAAGCGTCTAAGTGTCTACACTAGATGCGAGGGGGTAGGAATATTCCATGGTAACAGGGCTATGAATTACTTGCATAAAGACAGAGAAGCCGGGCCTTTTGCTCGGTAGCTGAAAGAATGTTTACTTAGACTACTAGACAGGAATGCATTGGATGAGGAGCGGAGCAGAGCAGATAATCTTGAAGGTGAAATACAGTTTTTGGCAGGCAGATAGGTCGAGTCAGGCACCGTTAGCCGCGCAGGGAGTAGGACAAAGTTCATGGATACAGATGCGAGCTCAGACTGGAGCTTTCAGAGGCAGAAGGCAGGAAAAGGCTTAATGGCAGAATCAGGGCCTACTCGCCTGGATTGTAAAATGGGATAAATGAACCATATAAAGCCGGTGGCCTTTCATACTTAGGAATAGAATATCCGGCCCATTCATGGCGGATCTGAAAGAGGACATGTTGACGGTGGACGCACATGTGTTTGCGTCTTCATAACTGGAACTGGAGGAAACATACATGTACTTGTGATTTATACATGAAACCGTTGGGGTCCAAGATAGGGGACATAACTGATCATAAAAATCCATATTTCCACAGAAGACATGAATTTGTTGTCTCCTGAGATGTGCTGCTACTACTGCTAGGCATTTTGTAAAGACTCTGGGCGCAGTAGTCACTCCGAATGGGAGGACAGTAAACTGATAGTGCTGTCCGTCCACCACAAATCTTAGGTACTTCCTGTGAGCAGGGTGCATGGGAATGTGAAAATAGGCATCCTTGAGGTCTAGTGTGGCAAGGAAATCGCCTTGTTGTAGTAGTGGGAGCACTTGCTGAAGAGTGATCATATGGAAATGATCCGAGTGAATATACTGATTGAGTAGTCGGAGGTCGAGTATGGGTCTGAACGTCTCGTCCTTTTTGGGGATTAGGAAGTATAGAGAGTATACTCCTGTGCCCTGATGTTGGAGTGGAACTGGCTCTATTGCATGTTTTTGAAGTAAGGAAAGAACTTCTTGCTTGAGGAGTGTAAGATGTTCTTGTGACATTGGACGATGTCTGGGGGGTATGTTGGGTGGGGTATTTGTGAGTGGTAGGCAGTAACCAGATTGGATAATTTGTCTTACCCACTTGTCTGTAGTAATGGAGTTCCAGACATGTAGGAATTGTGTGAGTCTTCCCCCGACTGGAGTGGAATGGTCTGGGGGGAGTGGAGGAAAGTCATTGTTTAGTGGTGGGGGAGGTACGAGTGTTGGCATTACCTCGACCTCTCCCTTTAGTATTGTTTCCCCTATATCGTCCTCGAAAATATCCTCTATTGGGGGATGTTTGCGTAGAGGTTTTGAAATTGGAGGAGGTGTCTGTTCCAGTATTTTTGGAGGCTCCTCTATAGAAGGAGCGTCGAAAGGAGCCACGTGTTTGTGGAGACTGTAATGCTCCCATTGACTTAGCAGTCTCGGTATCCTTCTTCATTTTTTCTAATGCAGTATCTACTGCTGGCCCAAATAACTGTTCTTGGTTGAATGGGTGATTTAATATTGTAGTTTGTACTTCTAGCTTAAAGCCTGAAATACGTAGCCATGCATGGCGTCTAAGGACACTGGTGGCAGTGTCCGCAGCGTCTAGTGCACATTTAATTGATGCATTGGATATGAGCTTTCCTTCTTGGATGAGTTCATTGGCCTGGGACTTATACTGATCTGGTAAGTGTTGTAAAAGGCCTTCCAATTGATCATAATGAGCCCTGTCATAGCGTGCCAGCAGGGCTTGTGTGTTGGCAATACACCAATGGTTAGCTGCTTGTGTTGCAACCCTTTTACCTGAGGCCTCTAGTAACTTAGACTCTTTGTCTGTGGGCGGTGTGTCTCCGGTTGTTTGGGAGTTAGCCCGCTTCCTGGCATTGGAAACCACTAAAGAGTCTAGAGGGAGCTGTCCTTTAATGTAAGCAGGGTCTTCTGGGGCAGGTCTATATTTCTTTTCAATTCTGGGGTTAAGTACCCTGGTGCGTACGGGGTCTTTAAAGACCTCTGGTGCGTGCTTTATGACCCCTTTGATCATAGGTAAGATTTGAACTGTTTTTTGAGACTGTTCAAACGTGTCAAGCAAGAAATCTTCTTCAGGCGCATCTGAATGTAAGGTGACGCCATGATAAAGTGCTACCCTGTGGATAAGTTGCCCAAACCCTAGGTGGTCATCGGGGGGTGAGGGCTTTGAAGGGTATGGAGTATTATCAGGAACATCAAGTGGTGTGTATGCCCAGTCGTCTAAAGGTACTGTGTCCAGATTTGTGAAAGGATCATTAGGATGATAAAGATCATCCAGATTACCCCCTCCCCCTAAGATATCATCATCATCCTATGGAGGTGGTGTATGTGCAGGAGATGGTAGAGGTAAAGGAGGTGGAGAGAGGGGGTGTGGGGTAGGAGGTGGTACAGGAGAAGAACGACAAATGGGTGAAGTGGCTGAGTCCTTTGTGTTTTTTTGTAGCTGGAGAAGGTGTTGAGTCCAGCTTTCTCTTTTTAAATGTCACAGCCGTGACATGTCCAGTTTTAGGATTTATATAAATTTTCCTTTGTGTGGGATCAGGGTGGAAAAGTTCATGATCCTCAGTAGTTGGCTTTGGTGTCGATTTTTTGGGTTCCGATCTATGTTTTGGATGATCGGCAGTCTCTTTTCCAGCATGGCCCTTAGCTGGTTGTGCCAGTACCGATGAAGTTTTCGGTGCTGGTAAAGTTTTCGGTGCCGGTAAAGTTTTCGGTGCCGATGGTGTTTTCGGTGCCGATGGTGTTTTCGATGCCGAAGATGGTTTCGGAGCCGAAGATGGCTTCGGTGCCGAAACGGGATCTTTAAGCTTGGGAGCTTTCGATGCCGGTTTGACAATGGGCCTTGGTGTCTGCTTCGGTGCCGAGAGGTCTTGCGTCTTCGGTGCCGAAGGTGGTGGGGGTATAGCAATATGTTGTTTACTCGGGCCCGAACCACTGGAAGGCTTGTATTTCTTCGGAGCCGGGCTGGAAGGCGGGGCTTCTGAAGATTGTTTTCGGTCTCGACTGGGGCCAGCTGGCGAAGTCTTGACCAGTGCCTTTTTTGGAGGGGTGAGGGTAGGGGTCAAGGTACTCACGCGCTGCCCAGGAGTAATGGGGTTGTCTGAGTCCTCTGCTTCAGATATAATCTGGAGTTCCTCGGAATCTTCCTCCGGGATATCGGGGCCCTCGTCAAAGATGTCCTCTGGTTCCGGAGCTGGTCTGGCCATGATATGGCGTTGCGCTCTTCGATCCCGGATAGTTTTCTTGGATCTGAATGCGGCGCAGGCAGGACAGCTGGACTCGTCGTGTTCCGGCGAGAGGCACAGGTTGCAAACCTGGTGGTGGTCACTGTGCGGGAACTTTGACCACATTGGGGGCATTTTTTAAAAGGCGTCCTTTCCATGAGCCGTATCCGGAACCGGTCCGATGAGTGGTCGATGTCGAGTGAAGTGTAAATTTCGCTTCGAGAAGCTTGTTTTTAAAGTTTTCAGCCGGAGTGGAAAAGTTCATCCGAACCCATTGGCGGAAAAAAACAATCTGAGGATGGAGTGGATGCCCATGCGCACTGTTGTCCAGAGGAGGAGTCGCCTATCTCGTGACCAAAAGGCTTCTTCCGAAGACAACAACAACCTGCAATCATCCAAGCCCAACACCAGATGGCGATCTTATCCTAAGTGTGTGATCTGCAGCTCATATGCCTCGAACATCACCTTTTCTGCTGAATGTAAAGGCCCATTCCTTTCCGTCACTTGTGCACAGTACGCACATCAGTATTTACTCAAATCCTTTAATGTCACCGCTAGGCCAAGTGAACTAAAAAGAAGCTTGAAGCGTGGGGCATCTACATCGTTTGTGATTCCAAGCAACAAAAACCTTGGGTCCAGTAGGAGCGACACCTCCATTATACCTGAAAGTTCCTGAATAATTGTCTTCCAGGTAGCTTGTATAAGGGGGCATTCCCAAAGAGTGTGTAGAGACGATCCCACTGCCTCAGCACATTGCAAACACAAAGGTGTGGAGGCTCTCCCCATGGTATATAGCCTCTAGTGATCATAATATGCATGGTGCAGTATCTTAAATTGAATCTGGCGTGATTTAATTGCCACTTCGTAAGGGCCCATTTGTGCTGCCTTCCATTCTATGTCTGCAAGGTCACCCATGTCAGGCCCCATCTGTCTAGTAGCTTGCATAGCATGTCTGGCATGTTGTTAGTGATTGTCTTATATGTGGAGGAGACTGCATCTTTATCTAACTCCTCCATCAGTATCCATCATTCTAATAGGGTATATTCTGGGATCTCAGCCCCTTCCAACCCCACTGCCCACCACGCGTGGCGTAGTTGTGCATAATTCAAAAACTGGGATGGGTGTAAATTATATTTCCGTTGCACTGAAGAAAAGGGTATATCACATCACTGTTCTTGGGGATGTCCCTCCACTATTGCAATGCCTACAATATCACAGGCCCCAAAGCCCGCAACTTTGCCACCTCTTTCAGGCACGTCCCTTTCTAGAGAGGTGTTTCTCTGGTAATCTTGTGTACCCACCCAAAGGTGTCTGCTGGCCCTATTCCAGGCTGTCAAAGCCACCTACATAGCAGGCGGTAGTCTTCAGGAACCCTTCTTGCCATACAGATATTGTAAGAGGTATCTCTGCCCTAGCATCATGCACTCAAGATGAAACATCAGCTTATCTTGTGGGCGAAACTACATTCTTGTATTTATATACTTTACTTCGTCTGCAGGCCATAAAAGCTTGACACAAACAAGGCACAAAAAGTACAAAACAACAGTCTCATCATGGGATCGCAGCATATTGCACTTAGTTACTCTACCTTAACAAGCATTGGCATAGCCAATAGGTCTCGCCTTTGGGACCTTATAAGTGTTTAGCCATGCAACAGTTGCATAACTAAATACTTATAAGGTCCCAAAAGCAAGACCTATTGGCTATATCAAGCGGCCGTTGGGCCGCGAAAGTGAAAGTAATCGCGATGCGCGCGCCCACGCACATGTACTGTAGGTCTAGGCTGGCCTGGTAGCACTTTTTGGAGCCCTCTCAAAAAGTCTCGCCAGACCAGCGCATGCGCTGGGTCAGGCGAGACCTAAAAATGGCATAAAATAGAATAAATCAGAAAGCGGTTCACGCAAGCATGGACAACGAGTAACCGCTAAATCTTTCAGTAAAAGCAACCCATTAGTATGGCTAAAACTAACATAATAAATACAAGTTTGTGGTTAAAATACAAGTGCAAGTGGAACTAACATTATGAACAATAAAGAAAATGAAAACTAAAACCATAAACAGTAAAACAAAAATAATTAACAGATCCAATACTTTGGCAGCATAAGAATGAGGCGCCAAATAACATGGAGCGTTAACCCAAACAGAAACGACCAAGAGCAATGAAACATTGTGCCATGTAATAGTTATCCAAAAGAAACAATTGATGGACGGAATGCTGGACAATGCAAACATACACCCCCAGTCACAAGGATCTGGGTTAAATCCATCATTCTTTTGCTCAGCAGTTTGGACCCAGCCATATGCAAATCAGTCTTGACCCTGTTCCTTGTGGGAACAGTCCAGTCCGAACTGCCAAGCCAGGACACCTCCCTAGATCAGAAACAAGCATCCTGGGACCGATTTCAGGGCATCACCCTTCTTCAGCCAGGCTAGCTTGAATCCAGTGGTGTAGTGAGCACAGGACCCATGTCTGGGCATACCCTTCACACTGTAATAGTTATCCGGCAACTTTGCCTAGTCTCGCTGACCTTATCTTCCAAGCCCAAAGGAGGTATCTTGATGTGGCAAAGGCAAGGTGCTCTGAAGTGTCACATGTCACATCTCAAGACCCTTCCAGCCTCCTAATGCAGTATGCCCAACAATCTACACACCCAAACTATCCAGTGCTTCCTTGGGGTAACATAACATGGACAGAAAAATAAAAATGTATCCTGTCTCTCAAAAGTTAGAGGCCAAAAGGGGCAATCATGTTCAAAGATTCTTCCCATTTTGCCGTGAAGGATTTAAATGGAAGGTTACTAACGCTGAACTTCATGTATAAGGATCTAGCAAGACTGGGCCTAATGCTTTCTACATAAAGTTTAAAGCTTGGTAAACACTTGCGCTGTAGGAACTTGTCAACCACACCCTCGTGCCATTGTTCATTCCACAGTTTATATAATATGCACTAACACTACCAAAAAGCTCTTTTTTTTTACCCTGGTCGCTGTTTCCTTATTTAGTGCCATTGGAGTATGCCAAACTTCTTCCATTTTAATAAGACTGCAAAGGGGCTTAATCTTGCTGAGCCGTAGCGTCTGTGCCTTTCCTTCAAGCTTTAAGAGCTCTGCTAAGGTGTCCTAAATAATAAATAGCTCAGCTATGGTCCAAATACTTGGCCAGAACTTCAGCATCTTAAGAAGGGCAACGGACGGCATTGATCTTCAGCAGTGATGTGTCAAAATGAATGGGGAGCAGTTGAGTAGCACTCGTATTATATTCAGTGTGGCAAATTTCCTGGTGGCTGCTATGCGCTGTAAGGCGAAAACTTTTCCCAACCTATGTAACCAGTGAGCAACTTTTTTAAATATTTGCCCTTTATGTATGGCATTTTTAACTGTGCGGATTTACTGCAATTATATTGGTTTATTTTATGTTCTGGATCGTTTGTTTGATTTTTGTATGAAATCTGTACTTTTATGATTTTAATTAATCGAATAAAGTGTTTTGACTGACTGACTGAATGGGGACCATGGGAGAACTTGGCAGCAAATTAAAAAATTATCTGATGAGAAAGGTCAGCACTTCCCCAGAGCTCTACTCCATGGATAGCCCCATTTAAGGCTGTAGCCCTATATACTTCGAGCACTGGAGAGATCGTGCTGCATGAGATAGCTTTAAATTTCCTCAGTATAGCAGAGCCATTCTCAGTCAATCAGACACCTAAGTAGTCAAAACGTGTGCCCTGCTCTAGGATTGTTCCCTCAATATACATCTTCCCCCTGAAGGGGCAATAGGGGTCTAATTTCCATGAATTGTGTTTCGACAGTACTTATCTTAAACCCTCTGGCCACACAGAAAGAGGAGAATTTGTCCAAGAGGGCCTGCAAGCCCATGGTAGTTCTGGACAACAAATGCGTATCATCTGCGAACATGGGTACCAAAGTGCTTAAGCTCACCAATTTATGGGCATCATGGCCTGTCTTACACCTCGTTTAATGGGAATCTTAAATGTAAGATCTTCATCATTAGGCCATCTCATCTGGCATAGGTGTAGGAATGGAGTCTATTCAAAGTTCCTAAAAGGTCACCAGGGATCCCATAATCCCTTAGGACCCTACATAGACTTTCACTACGGACGAAGGCAAAGGCGGCCCTCAGGATGATAAATGCCACGCATAGTTGTTCCCATCTTAAATCAATATATTTCCAGCTTATTATCTTAAATAGCAGCACCTGTCCAAGGTGCTAACCTTATTTTTGAACCCTGCCTGGGAGTTAGAAAAAATATGATGTTCAGACATCCATTCCAACAATCTCGCTAATACCTGCCTGCAAAAGATCTTTTGACTTGCATCAATCAACCTGATAGGGCGATAACTTGAAAGGAGATCCCGGCTACCCTTTTTAGGTCTCGCTGAGGCCAGTGCATGCGCTGGCTCGGAGAGACATTTTGTAGTTGGGATTTTTAAAGTGCTGCCTGTGGCCTAAAGCTTGAGTGCACGTGAGCGTGCACGCGCGCAGCCGGCAATCACTGCTGCGCGCGCACCACTCGCGTGCTTGCCACACAGCGCTCCCGTCCAAGCGATCGCTATTACTTTCGTTTTCACGCCCGCGCGTCCGTAACAGTAACGGCCGCGCGGCCGAATGCTTGTTTTAAAATTGTTGCCGTACTCTTTCCTTCCACCTCTTTGTTAGGCTCACTCCTCCAATACCGCCACAAGTTGCAGTGGTTTGGCCTTTTACGGAGTGCTCTTTCCCATCCTGGGCCCTGTAGCTTCAGCTCAGGTAAGCATGGCGCACAAGGAGCCAGAGACCACATGGCTCCTCCAGCGTGGCTGGAGGAGCCATGTGCTGCATGCAAACTCTGTTGGCCACTTAATATTCATTGTCAGCAGGAGTGCAGTGCGTGATCAGGAGCCGAGGGGTCGGCACGATACCAAAACTCGATCATAGTTGTATTTTATTGTTAGCCTAGAGCTGGAGTGAATTGTTGCGCACGCTTTCGGAGGCAACTGCTAAGTCACATACAGGTATGAGTGCCTAATTAGAGAGCAGAAGTTTCAAGGCAAGTGCCATCTGAATGTCAAACTATTGTGTGTTTTTAGTCTGTTTTCTGGTGATGTTTACTACTTTCTCACAGTTTTTATATAGCCTGAACTCAGCCGGAAAGATTTGGAGCGTTTTATAAGATCAACACTTACATTACACAAGGGCATGTTAACTTTGCTTTAGGCGCGGAGAGATTAAGTGAATTGCCCAGGATCACAGTGTTTTAAACCAACATCGGGACACCAATCCGGTTCCAGAAGCGGCAGCTGTAGCCCTAAGCCAGATATCATCCCCACCCTTTTCCTGTTAAGCTCTCAATGTGCACACGATTCTCCTCCTTTCACCTGCACGCTTCACCCATCCCAAGGCACTTAATCGCCATCAGTCTTGCACAATAAGGCCAGTGCAGCATCTCTCCCTATAACTTTCTCCCTTTTCACCCCATGTTCCTTCTCCCACCCGTGCCCTCACATTGATTCACCCACCTGCTCTCTGTGATCCCTCACAACCCCCACTTCCTGTTGCTCTCCCCTCCAGTGTTACTGTTTTCTTTAATTTTTCTTCAACTGGGACCGGCAAACAAAATCTATTTTGAAAAAAGTGCTTCTCATTCCGTTGGTGCATGCATGCTTGGGGCTTGCTCCTGTAAAATACACAGCCGACAGTGTATGCCTCTTCGTCCTCCTTTTTTTTTTTTTTTTTTTTTTAAAGCAGTGCTGCACAGCATCTGGGATGCTTTTCCGCAGATCTCAAAACGTTAGCAAAGCTGATAGGGTCCAGGGGCAAGATATATTGGCTTTGCCAAGAGTTGTTTTTGTAGCGATGATGATAAACTCACCTTTTCTGGCATCTGCGACAGGCCCATTCACCTCGATGAAATCTCGCACTCATCAGCAAATTTCACATTGAGGCGTAAACTGAAGTTCTTTGGTGTGGCGATCACTTTTAGGTCTTCTCTGTGGAAATTTGTTTATCACACATGTTGGTGATATGAGAGAGCCTTCAGTTTCTAGGTATCACGTTACAGTTGTTTTTACTACACCCTGTGATTTGTTTGACATGTTTGTATTGGTGATAACTTGAACAGATAGCAGCAGAATGTGCAAATAGGTCGTTAAAAGCATATAATAGTTAATAAGAGGACACTAGAATTTGATGGACAACAGATAGTCAAAACCACATAATTATACCAAAATCAATGCCACATAAATATACCCCTCATAAAACCACTCTATACCACATAGCAACATTCAATATAAATACACTCCACGCCACATAATTCCCATCAGCATAATTGCACTCAATATCACAGTTCCACACTACATAATTCAGCTCCACACCACATAATTCAACTCAATTCACTTACACAACACACCGCCTGCATCCATTCCACAAAATTCCACATCATGCCACAAAATTCAACAGCACATAATTAAACTCCAGTACATATGCCAACACAAACGACATAATTACATTCCGTAACAATCCCACTATACATAATTTCAGTACACTCAATACCATATAAATACTATCCACATAATTTCACTGCACACCATGCCACATCATTCCACTACTCAAATCCACTACACACCACACTATTCCACGCCACACAATTCCACAACTAAAAATTTCAATCCAACCCACATAATTCCATTCCACTCCACACCACAATGTGGCTGGCGTCCCGTGTGCGTCCGTTCTGGCTGGCTACATGATAACCTGCGTCAGTTTCAAAGATATGTCCGTCAATTACTTAAGCTGCACTTGCCGCAGAAGACGATGTGGTTTCCAGACCAGTTGCAGTTGAGGTCCGCAGTCACTGGGATTAAACGTGTCAAGCCAAAAAATGTACCTTTTTTCCAGTATACATACAGGTCTGCGTCGTTCTAAAGGGATGCTATGCAAAACCACACAGAGGCTTTACATTTATATTACAGTCCACCTTCCCCGCATCCACTTTGTAATGAATTCTTCAAATGCAAGTGTGCTTTGCAGTCTAGTACCAGAAACTTCTCTTTGCTTTCACCACTGCTTAATTTGCCCCGGTGTCCGTTGCTGGTAGTCGGTGTTTCTTTTAGTGAGATCACAGCTTCTCCCCTGCCCCCACTACCCAAGTCTACAAAACTCCCAACCACGTAACACACTAGAGTGACACCAAATTCTCCCACGAGTTCACTACGGTTCTACCAACTGATGTTTTTCTTCCAGCTAATGAAACCAGAGAGGCAGTTACGTCACTGCCTTAGGTTTCATCAGCAGAAGGCTTTCCTTTTATTATTTTTGAAAGTGTACCAGTTACCTAGACACGGCATTGTTTTGTGTTTTTTTCCAACATATCGGTGTATAGATCTGTGCCAACGCGCAGTTTCCTCTAACAGTATAAGTTGTTACATAGATTGCATAATGCTGTATTGCCATTGGTATGGCCTCGCAGCAATCCCATAGTTCTAGACTAACAACTGCTTGATAAAATGCACGTTAGGTCTGGATTGTGCTGACTAAAACATAATTCTGCAATACTCCACGTCTCTGCCAATATCCACTACATGGTGAGTGAATCGTTCATGTCCGTTGAGTGTCTCATCCCTTCGCCAAATGCAGGCCCGATTTCTTTGCCCCTCCCACCCCCCCCTGCACGCCCGATTTACAAACACACATCTAAAAAGTAGGAAGTGTACACATGTGGGTTTAATTTTAAGTAGGTAGTACATTTGTCAGTTTTGATGGATTCACAACAATCGCAGTGGGTACTCCTTGGAGTGCAGGGCTACTCTAGATTTCTAGTAGTGGTCTTCCTTGTCCGCACTCAGGTATATCTTTTTTTCATTAGGTGGACAGTTTGCCTATGTATAGCAAAAGTACATTTGCACATTGACTTTTTTCTTCTGTTTTTCTTCAAAGAGTAAGTAGTTCTAACTCTCTCTCTCTCTCATAGACTCTCTCTCTCACTAACTAACTCTCTAACTCCTTACTAACTCTCTCATTAACTAACTGACTAACTATCTCACTAACGGTTACACAAATACTATTTCCCAAGATTCAGCCTTTTGTTATTTATACCCCCCATAACAAAAACAAAAAACAACAAGCAAGCATTAGCACATGCAGAAACAAGTTGCCAGCATTCAAAGGACAAAATTAAATCAAGACATTATTTATGGGTAATACTTTTTTAATATGGTCTTTTACTTGTACGTCATGCTTTCTTGGTCATATATAAGGTAACAAAAATGCTTTGAACACTTATTTATTGTAACTTTTAAGCATCCTGCAAACTGATGTACAGCACAGCTTAAAAACATAGGCAAAGTCAATTTCTCTAGCTAAACACTTATAAGGTCCCTAAGGCGAGACCTATTGGCTATGCCAATGCTTGTTAAATATTATTATTATTATTATTATTTAGAGTTTGTAGAGCGCGTAGTCACCACGAGGGTATCCCAGCGCTAGAACCTTGTTGCTCAGGAGGGGGAGCGGCTAGGTAAGAGACCGGATTAGGGGAAGAGGAGAGTTTTGAGGGTTTTTCTGAACCGAAGTAAATCGGGCTCTGTTCTGACGTTCAGAGGGAGTGCGTTCCACTTGAGTCCGGTGTTTACCGAGAAGCGGCGGCCCCCTATCCGGGCCTTTTTCACCATGGGGATCGTGATAAGGTTTCCGTGCTCTGAGCGAAGCGCTCTCGTGGGTCTGTAGGGGGTGATCCAGTTGTTTAGTATGGGGGGGCCGGTGTTATGGAGAGCCTTATGGGCCAGGCAGAGGGCCTTGAAAGTGACCCTTTCTTTGATCGGGAGCCAGTGTAGCTTCCTAAGAGCGGGTTTGGCCGATGATCTGGCCGGGGTGCTAGTTAGGAGTCTGGCGGCGGCGTTCTGAGCCTTTTGCAGAGTTTGGAAAGTGGATTCCGGGGCGCCCAGGTAGATGGCGTTGCTATAATCCAACCTGGATAGGATTAAGCCCTGGATCAGCATAAGGCGCGACTGGAAGGGTAGGAGAGGGATTACTTTCCTGCAGGATTTAAGTAACCCGTAGCAGGTTCCGGCCGTCTTTCTGGCCTGGGTCCGGAAGGTAAGGTCGGTCTCCAGCCACACGCCAAGGCTCTTGACCTCTTTTTTGGGAGTGGGAGGATCGCCCATGCAGGCGGGCCAGAAGTTGGAAGGGATGTTAGTGGTTTTTTGTCCGAGGACCAGGATCTCTGTCTTGGAGCCATTAAGCTTCAAGGCGGAGTCGCTCATCCACTGGTATACGCTGGTAAGGCAGTCGTGGAGGTTGGAGGGCTCGAGTTTGGGGTGGGAAAGAGTGACCACCAGTTGCGTGTCGTCGGCGTAACTGACGATGGTGACTCCGAAGGGTGAGACAAGTTCCTCCAGTGGGGCCATATAAACGTTGAATAATGTAGGGCTCAGGGAAGAGCCCTGTGGCACACCGCACTGGAGGGGGATGGAAGAGGAGCGGCTTTCGCCTTCCCATACTTGATAGGAGCGTCGGGAGAGAAAGGACGAGAGCCACTTCAGGGCTTTGCCCTTAACTCCAACAGTCCCGAGGCGGTGGATTAGAACCTGGTGGCTGACCGTATCAAAGGCCGCACTTAGGTCTAGGAGGACCACTGCCACTGATCCTCCTGAGTCGATGATTTCCCTGGTTCTTTCCACTGCCACAAGGAGTGCAGTGTCTGTGCCTTGGCCAGGTCTGAAGCCAGTCTGCGAGTTGTTGAGAAGATGGTTTGACTCGAGATATTGCGACAACTTTTTGTTAACTAATTTTTCAGCGACTTTGCCTATCCAGGGGAGAAGTGAAATGGGTCTGTAGTTGGAGAGGTTAGTGGGGTCAAGCGACGGTTTCTTGAGAAGCGCTTTGACTACGGCTTCCTTCCAGGTGGAAGGGACCACTCCGTGTTCCAGTGAGATATTGATCAGGGCAGTCAGTTGAGGGACTATGGTCTGCATGATAATTTTTGCGAAACGTATGGGGACCGGGTCGCTAGGGGCTCCGCTCTTGGTTGAGGCCAATGTGGTTCTTACTTCTTCTTCCGAGACCGGGCCGAGCGACTCTAGAAGGGGTTTGTCTACGGGAGGCGTCTGCTCCTTGGCTCTTTCTGAGATGTTGGAGTTGGCAGGTGGGAGGGAAGAGAGTATTTTTTTTATTTTTTCATCAAAGAAGGAGGCCAACATGGCACATTTTTCCTCGGCTTCTTTGGGGTCCAGGGGTTTCTGGGGGGGGGGCAGGGACACGGAGGAGTTCTTTAAAAATGGAGAAGGTCCAGAAATATGGAGACAACTTTTGCTCACCGCCTGGGGGGGGGGGGGGGGGGGTGTCATTGCCTCTCAAGATTTCATTACTCAGTATATTTATGTACACCACTCAGACAGTTGGTTCAGACAATTACAAGTTCCTGGGAATGATGTCCGGGCCAGGGGCTTTCCGCCTTTTCAGCTGGCACAACACCCGCTCAGTTTCTTCCAGGCAAAACTCTACAAGAGTGATGGATCTAGCAATATCGAGGCAAGTTGAGAAATATTTTGGCCACTAATGGACAACAAGGAGTTTGGTGCTTGCTCCATGTATAACTCGGTGAAGTGTGTCACCCATAGGTCAGGCTGATCAACAGCATCAGGCACAGCATCCAGGACACAACTATCATTGGCCAGAATCTTCCAAAAGGCCCTGGTATTATTACCTTAGAGTCAGTTAGACCCTCCCATTGCACATCCTTCCCTGATTTCTTACTGGTTTGGAGAATCACTTTATAGGCTTTTCTCACTGCCCCAGTCTCTCTCGTGTCCTTTGCCCATATGGCTTTAAGAAGCTCCTCCTTGGCCTTTCTGAGCTTTGAGGAAAACCATCTAGGTTGAGAATGGAACCACTGGCCTCTGTGTCCATCTTCGGTGAGCTGCATTTTTAGTTGATTCACCAGCTCACAGTGGAGGCTATGAAACCCAGGGAAATTATTTGCTCTTAGATCAAGGGAAGTAAATATTAGTAGAAAGGTTGAGTATAGGGAGCCTAAGGCTCGGTCATCGTGGCATATCCTTTACCATTTTACATTTCGACGGTTGTTGGTCACAACAATGGAACTTGCGGCCATGCCTTATTCGGTTGGAGTATTTGAGACCGGTATTTCCCAACTGAAGTTGTGCACAAAGAGCGCCATGATCGATAGCCGCTCTTGGTGTGACTACCATGTCAAACACTAGGGACCATTGTCTAATATCAAAGAGTATATGGTCGATGTTACTAGTGTACAAACATCGTTTAAAAGTTGGTTTACTTGAGATATCAGAGGGTGTACCACCACTCAAAGCTCTAAGGCCATATAATATCAAGATGTTGAGGTTTGGCTCTGCCTCCCAAGAGTGCTTAGGATTAGGGGCCACTGTTAAGAAGGGTACCCCATTAGTCTCACCTTCTCCCTTAGTTAAATTCAAAGGCAGTAACTTCAACAGAATAGTTGTGTTACAGTCCCCAGCAACTATTTTAAGGCAGGGCGGGGTGTATTTGCTCAAGCAATGTGGACAAATAATTTAGGGGAACTGGATTTAGAAGTATCTAGGCTAAAGCGGATATACACATTAATAATCGCAATCCGCTTGATCTTAATGGGGCGACCATATGTGATAAGAATACCCAAGATGTCTTTGCTTATGGACTGGATCACTTTTGAGCTATTAAAGCTGTTAATTTTTGACTAAATTACAGTACTACAGAGGTTCTACCTGCCCCAGAAATTGTAGCACTCACTTGGAAAGATAAGTTGCCTGGTCGAAATATCGGTTCCATCGCCCAGGTTTCCTGGAGAAGGATAATCTCATGCTGCTCTATAAGCTTGTCCCATTCAAGGCCACTTTGCTTAGTTTGTAACCCAGCAACATTCCACACCAGTAACTTAACAGTCGTGTCCGGCTGGGAAGTTGCTGGGTTAAGGTTATTAACATTGTCGTAAAATTAATATCAAGTCTTTCTCTAACAACCGGATAAGGCTGAGGAGGCAATTCCGTGTTCCCCAGGCCTGAATTCATGCTTCTCATAGCTGCGGTAGCAGAATTAGTAGAGCCACTACTAGGGCCTTTCTGACAGTTTATTACTGAGTATGTGGGAACCCAAAATAGTCAGTCTACAGCTGATAGGTCACCAAAGGGAGGTGGGGCAGAAGACGTTGTAGCCTGTTGAAGGTGAGTGAGAGGCTGCTGACATGAATTAATTGCATGGGTGCTCAGAGGGAGGTTCAACTTCAATCTGATATTCGAGTTTATAGATGATCTGAACCTGTGTTCCAGAGGGCAGATCGCCATATGTTTAGGCTGATCTGCCTCCAAAGGGGAAAGAAACCCAATAGGCACCAGGAATAATTCTTTGCGCAATTCGGGGAGCAGCCCCTTTGGCAAGGGTCGCTCGCCTTTTATTTGGACACATATTTTGGCAGTTTCTGCCCCCCTTGGGGGCAATTCGGCTATATGTTTAGGTGGCAGAAAACCGCTAGACACCAGGGAAAGTTGTGTATGTGTGTGAGACCTGGAGTTCAACTTACAGTCTGTGTGTACTGACGTATGGCTGGCTGTGTGCGTAGACTAGTGCTGGCCTGGCGGTGTGTGGACTGGTGCTTGCCTAGCAATGTGCGTGGACTGGTGCTTGCCTAGCAATGTGCGTGGACTGGTGCCTGGCTGGCGGTGTACATCGACTGGCATTTGGCTGGTGGTGGGTGTGGCTGTTGTTGAGTGTAGACTAGCACTTGGCTGGTGGCGTGTGCAGACTGGCGCTTGGTTGGCAGTGAACATGGACTGGTGCTTGGCTGGCGGTGTGCCTTGGACTGGGGTTGCGTTAGTGGGTGGTAGCCAGTAAGTGTACTGACTTGCTTGAGGTGCGTTTAGCAGTTGCCTGATGTTTAGGTACTTGGTGGTGTGTTAGTCCTGTTGGCGTATGCGAGTGATGGGCCCTTGAATGCAGCTGTTTGTAAAAGTAAGTGTGGTATTCTATTGGGCCAATGGCTGGCAGTGTGAAAGGTTTTCTGTGAGTAGAGCATGAAAGGTGTGTGAATGGACTGTAAAGCGGTTGGTGCCTTTGTGTGGCTTTACAGCTGACAAGCTATAATTCAGTGGTTCTCTAATCTGATTAGATTATTAACAATGACTTTTGCAGATTTTATTTTGTAAAGTCATTGGTGAATAAAACAGTTTTTTAAAACCATTTACTTACCCTCGTGCCAACTCCTACCAGTATGCCTGTAAGTGACTAGATGATGGGTGTACAATAATGTTTTGGTGTGTTTTTGCTTTTTATCCGAAGTGCATACTCTCTCTGTTTACACCTTCTGCCCTCGCATCTTTTTGGAAACTGGTCAAAAAGGGAATAATATGTGCTATGTTTTGTCTGGATCCCACAAGGTTTACTTACCCAAAGCCCTTGTAAATTTCATTCATTGACAAAAACATATATTTTTTCCTCACATTTCTGTGAGGGACCGCTGTGGAATGACCGGACTAGTACAAATATCTACCACTCAATGTTCCACCAGGTCTGCCGATAAAAATACTATCTCACTTGTGTGGGTGGGCAAAGTGCCCGCGGTAGGGGAGGGCCCAAAACATATTGTGGAGATATCAAAATGATCTATCACCAAACGACCTGTTTTGCAAGGGGGCACCTGCGTTTTTGGCCCCAGGCTCAGCTACCATCTAGGGAAACCTACCAAACCCAGACATTTCGGAAAACTAAAACACCCAGAGGTGTCAAGGGAGGTACGCCTTGCGTGGATCCCCAACATTTTCTTATCCAGAATCCATTGCAAACCTCAAATTTAGCTACAAATTCACATTTTGCTCACATTTGTGTGTGACAAAGCTGTGAGAACACCAGGCCTGCACAAATGTCCTACCACCCAGCATTCCCCCAGGTCTCCTGATAAAAATGCTACCTCACTTGTCAGAGTGGGCCAAGTGCCTGCCACAGGGTACGGCCCGGCCCAAAATGTATTGTGGCGATAATGATAACTATGGTAGCTGTACTAATTAGTCCTGGGGTCGACAACCATGTAGGGAAACCTATCAAACCCAGACATTTCTGAAAGGTAGACATCAAGCGGAGTCCACGGAGGTGTCGCTTGTAAGGATCCCCCAATGTTTTTTTGTTACCCAGAATACCCTGTGAAAGTGAAAATTTTAATAAAAACAGTAATGTCCCTTGCATTTCTGTGAACTAAACTACAAGAATGTGCAGGGATCCACAAACTTCCTACCACCCAGCTTTCCCACACTTGTTTCGAAAAAAACCTTACCCCACTTGTGTACTTGGGCCTGTTTGCTGCGGGAAGCCACAGGTTTCCGACCACCCCGAGTTCCCACACATATCCTGATAAGAACGGTACCGCACTTGAGTGGGTGTACCATGAGAAAATGACACAAAAGGCCCTAAAACGCTATGTTGAAAGATAAGCAATAGGTGCTGCATTTAGGATGCTGTGGCGTCACCCATGCATCACAAAGAACCACAGACATTTTTTTAAACAAGTCAAGGGTGGTGCGTCTTGAGGTGATCTGATGAGGTAATGTTACCAACACTGCTCTGCAACCCTTAAACTCATCCTGAAACCATGCATTTTCCTTCCATTTCTGTGATGGAAACTTTCGGAATCTACAAAATTCCTACAATTCTACATTACCCCACATGTGCCAATAAAAACAGTCCCTCTTGTGTGGCTGGCCCTAGTGTTCACTACAGGAACGGCTCAAACCAAGGTCAATGGGAGTCCTCGCCAGGCGACTCCCATTGACCTTGGTTTGATCCGTTTCCGTCACATGCATTAGGTCTAGCCACACAAGCGAGTTACCATTGTTATCGGGAGACTTGGGGGAATTCTGAGTGGGAAGAACTCTGTGGCTCCCTGCAGATTCCAGAGCTTTCCATCACAGAAATATCACAGAAATTTGTTTTTTTAGTCAACATTTGAGGTTTGCAAGGAATTCTGGGTAAAAAAAAACCTGGTGAGAGCCACACAAGTCACGCCACCCTGGATACCCAGAGGTGTCTAGTTTTAAAAAATGTACTGGCATGCTAAGTTTCCCTAGGTACTGGCTGAGCTAGGGTCCAAAATCTGCAGCTACTACACATACTGCAAGAAACGGGTGTCAGGTTTGAGTGGAAAAATGTGATGAGTCCAAGATGTGTTTTGGTCCTTTTCCTGTCGCAGGCACCAAGCCTACCCACACAAGTGAGGTACCATTTTTATCTGAATACTTGTGGGAGCATAGAATAGTACAACATTTGTTATTACCAATTAGATTTTGCAGCATATGTGCCTTTCAAATGTAAGCCATTGTATAAGACAGAAGATATTTTGAAAAATACTTTCTGAATCATACCCTAGTATGGGTACCCACAAATTCAGAGATTGTACAAATACCCACTGCTTCTTAACTGCATCTCTTGTGGCCATTTCAGGAATGCATAGGTTTCCTTGATACCCATCTACATATTTCACTACATGAATTGGTCTATACTCGGTACTCAATGAAAAACCATTATACGGTACAGCTCAAGTTTTGGCTCGGGGAATCTTGGGGCCTTGGAGAACCTACAAACCCTATATGTCCCCGCAACCAGAAAGGTCTTGCGGACAAAATGGTATATTGCGTTTGTAAATCGGTCATCATGACAAAAAGTTGCAGATAAAAATGCTGTCACAAATGGTTGTTTTTTCCTACTCATTTCATTATTCCAACAGTTACTTTTCTTTGGAAAGCCTTGAGGGATTTACACACATGACCGCTTACTGAATTCAGAATTTTGTCTACTTTTCAGAAAGCTATGCTTTTCTGGATCACTAATTGGTTTCAAACTGGTTTCCACAACAAACTGGAAGTAGGCTGAGAGCACAAAAAAATAGAAAAAATGGACTACCTCTTTGAACAAGCATTGAAAATGCAATAGATCTCGCATTTGGTTGAGTTAGAGCTATTGGCGTTGTAAATGACAATGTCTTTTATCCATGTCTTATTGGGGTGTAAGTATGTGGCGTGTAGTGGAATTATGTGGGTTGGATTGTGTTATGGAGTGTAATACTGTGGAATGTTTTGTGTGTTGTGGAGTTTAATTATGTGGTGTGCTGTTGAATTGTGTGATGTGGAACTGTGTGGATGCAGCAAACATTTAACTCTTTTCTCCACCAATGACATAATCGGGTTGCCCCTGTATAGTAGTTATATTAGTACTTCTCGCTCTACCTAACTCCTACATTTTCCAAGTGTCCACTGTCCCCTAATGAAAACAGCAAAGTTGCTTTTAATAAAAATTGTGTTATTTTTATTTCTGCATAGCCGCGTGAAAGGGTGGGAAGTGAGTGAAAGGATGGCTGGATGGATGAGGGAAATGGTGGATGGGTGGGTGAGTGAAGGGGTGGATGGATATATGCATGGATGAATAAGTGAAACGATGAATGAATGGATGGCTGAATGATGTGTGAAAGGGTGGATGACTGATGAGTGAAAAATGGATTGATTAATGAGTGAAGTTATGGCTGATGTGTGAAAGAGTAACTCGAAGGATGGGTGAAGAGCTGGAGCGATGGACGGGTTGAATGAGTGGATGAATGGATGATGGATGATGGATGGATGGGTGAGTGAATGAAAAGATGATGTAAGGGCATATAAGTGAAAAAATAAATGAATAAGTGAAAGGAAGGACAGATGGATGGCTGGATGAAAGTGAGGACGGATGAGTGAAAGTGTGAATGAATTGAAGGATGAGTGAGTGAAAGGGTGGACAGATGACTGAAATGAAAAATGGATGGATAGATGTGTGAGTGAAAAAGTGAATTGCAGGTGAGTGAAAAGATGGATGGATACATGCATGGATGAATGAGCAAAATGATTAATGCAAGGTTGTCTGAATAAAAAAGAGGAAGGATGGGTGGATGAGTGAAAGAATATATGGATGAATGGGTGGATGGATGGATGAGAGAAAGTATGGCTGAGTATGTGAAAGGATGGATCGATGAGTGAAAGGGTAAACAGATGAATCAATGAGCGAATGGATCAATGACGGAGTGGAATTGTGGATTGAGAAGTGAATGGATGGATGAGTGAAGGAATGGCTGTAAGGATGGATGAGTGAAGGAATGGATGGATGAGTGAAAGGGAGAGTAGATGGATGGCTGAGTGGAAGTGTGGATGGAGGAGTGGAAGGGTGACTCGATGGACGAATAAGTGAAAGGGTGGATGGATGAGTTAGTGAAAAGATGTGTGAGCAAAAAGGTGAATGGATAGATGGGTCGAAGGGTGATGGCTGAGTGAAAGAATTGTTGGCGGAGTGAAAGGATGGATGACTGAGTGAAAGGAAGGGTTTGTGTTATGGATAGGTTTAAAGATACAGGTTTGAATATGGATGGGTGGAAGGTGACAGACTGAATGTTGGATGAAAGACTGAATGGACAAAAGAATATATGGATGAAATGGAGGATATCAACAGGTGGATGAATGATGAAAAGATGAATGGGTATATGTTTGGGTGGAGTAGACAAGCAAGCTTTTCTGGGGAGGGACACAAATGACTTGCTTTGCCTGCTTAGTGCCATAACACCTTTGGTTGAAAGTGGGGTGTATTTTAATTTTCTGGCTACTCACTTGATCTGAGGAACACAGGCTCACCTTGACTTAAATGTATACAAGACTGAATAGCAGTCTTCAGAGTCTGAACAATTCAAGTACTTCAATGAAATTGGGTCTTTGGTTTTGATACTGCCATAGGTTGGAAACATGTGACTGCATAAACTATAGTAATTGTATCTTCTCTTATAGTTTTCTGATCTCAATTGAATGTTTTGGGAATTTTTACAGCTTCCTTTGAAAAGTCAGGTCAGTCAGAGTCAACTGTAAATTTATTTATATACCACTTACAACTGACATGGCTGACTGGCTTGCTCTTTCTGCCCTCAGTCATTTAAACAAGAAATGACCTTCATTGAAACTTGACAATATTGGGAAGTGAGAAGCAATGTGATCTGTCATTGGTCTGTAAGAAATACAATTACAATTTACGTTTTTTTGGGCATTACTAGCACAACAATATACAAATATAGCAAACAGTGCATTGTAAAGGTCAATGCGTTGCAATGTCCACGGTAAAGGGTGCAGGATAAAGCCCTGCATTGTAATGTGTGATATTCGATAGAGAATACTCCTTTGGGGCACACGACAAGGTACATCACCGTTTCAACACAAGGTTTAAAACTATTCTAAATAAGTTAAAATGTAGGTTGTGCAGTACAGGAATCACGACCCTTTGTGTGCACATGTCTTTCCACCTGTATGGTCGATGCATTCCCATTTAGTTTTCTACTTTGATTTAGTCCCTGTGAGTTGTAGTGATTCCTGGGTTAGCAATCCATCTCCTTGAACTGCTAACACTGCTGCCTCTCGCCAGGGCGCTGAGTGAGCCAGAAAGAATCAGCCACACACTGGCGCATCTCTACAGGGTTAAAGTCCAGGCCCGTTTCACAAGTAACAGGTCACACAAACCTTTTTTTCCCATTTCAAGCACTCTTTTAAGGACTACTGACACAAAAGCAGATTCAGCGATTCTTAGCTCACTAGCACACTAGCTTTAAAACGGTGTCTAGTGTAAATATTCAGTGGCTCAACTCCCACTGACACAGAACTAAAAGCTGTTCACTCGATAACTCACTCACATACAACACTCACAGACACAAACACTGAGAAAACTGTTACAGGGACAACCCATCAATGTGAGCTACTGATACATCCACTGACACATGAACACACACCCACATTAGTATTACTTCCAGTGACAAAAGCACACACATACATAAATGAACCTAGCCAATAACGTACTGTCAAACACACAAACTAAGTAACAAAAAACACTGAACGACGTTCGCACAAGGTGGCGCTATATAAAACTTTATAAATAAACACGACTGACACATGCAATATCTGGTGCATATAAGAACATACACATTAACTGACGTAGCAATACAAACACTGTCTGAAACACATGCACTTGAAAAACACTGTCTGACACTCACTTTCTCGTTCAAAAACACTTCTTGGCACGCACTTCTTACACATTCTCAAGGACACAAACACTTGCCCACAAAAACTGACTGACACAAACAACAGCACTAGAATTGACAAATGCGCTTAATTACACACAAACAAATGTGAAACCCTTAAAGAAACACTGTTGCAGACGGACACAAAATAAAACAAACCCTCACTGATGCCCTCTCTCACTGGCCGCCATGATTAGCTGGAGTACCAGAGTGTCGGCAATGTGAGTGAGAAGCATCCCCTCGCTATGAAAAGCACACAAACCTTCACTGGGTGCGACACAGAGATTCCGTACTAAGGCGCACAAGTTTCAATTTAAACATAAATAAACAGTAAGCATACCTATTTTAAAAGCATAAGCACAATGAAAATAAAAAGAACCTATTACAATCTAACAGACAGAAAAGTAATTCGTTCGTAAATCAGTTTCAAAGTGAAAACAAATGCATCAATTACAAAAGCACGCTATGAAGGTGGGCTTTCATTGCATACAAATTCACAAATTGAAACACGCTGCTTTAGGAAACTGCCTGCAAACGAACTCCCATCGTGTGAATGAGTAGGGCAAAAACACGTACATCAGAACAAATGCAGAGGCAGGAAACAATAACAAGAGCGATCCCGAAAGCGAAAGAGGATCGCGCTGGAGCATGGGGATCTCTTGTTTTTATGGGGCCATGTGTTTAAACACATGGCCCCATAAAGATAAGAAAGTGCTTCACGTCAGCCGTGAAGCAGGCGAGCCAGTCCGGCTCGGAGACAAAGGGTGTGAACAGAAAACCCTCATTTCCAATGGCAGGCCACCATTTAGCATAAACGGTGACGCCGGCCAATGTAAATGAGGGGCGTGGCTTAAAGCCCTCTTCTCAAAGTCCTCTCTTACAAAATCTCTCGTGGAGGCGGAGCAGGGATATGACCTGCAACGCACGCAAGACCTAAAAATTCCAAAACTATTGTACAAAATTAGGTTTTTTGATTCAGCTCTGCATGTTCCTGAAAGCTGGGAAGATGGTGGCTTTAGTACAGCAACCGTTCATTGATGACATTTTTAGGGGGAAAAAACAAACCCTGGGTGCTTATGGGGGGGCGGGGGGGGTGGTAGGTCTAGCAGCTAAGAGGTAAAGCTACTTGGTTATTTAAGGAGTGTGGCTTGGTGAGTATTAATTGGTTTTGCGCTATGCTAAGTTCTGTGCTGCAAAGTGTTGTGTGTTTGGGTGAATGTATTTATGTTATATTATGGTTTTGTGTCGTGCGTGTTATGGTATGGTCTATTGATGGTGCATTATTAAGAGTGCATTATTGAAATGTTGAGGTTTTATTGGTCTTAACATTGTGTATTCTATGTGAAGACGTTTGGAAAACTCGACTTACATAAAAGATTTAAAGGTAGCGGCTAGGTTTAAAACTAAGTTAAAGTTTATGATCCTTAATAGTCTAGTTGTGAAGGAATACTGTTTAGGAATAGTGGCGTTTATTCAATTCAGAAGGGTAAACTACACTTAATCCAGGTTAGATTGTTGCTAAAAGTGGTTGATGATTTAGTGCCTTGAAACACTACTTCACACAAGTGAGTTTGATTTCAGTCTCATTTCCCAGTATAAAGACACAGATATATTGTTCATTATTTTTGGTTTTATTGAATTACTGTGAATGAGTCGATGTTTGAAATTGTATTGTATTGCTCCTAAATCAAGGTTTACATACTTGTTTTTGGGTCAGAATATGGCACAAAACTACTTCAAATGATAAAAATTTGCAACTTCCGGAAAATTGTACTATTGAAGTGAAGAAACTTGAATATTTGAGGCAAGTGTTGTTTGAAATTAAACCACAACGGATACCTGAACAGTATGAAACACTGAATAAATATGATTATGTAGCTAAGGAGAAAGAGCAGAGGAAAATGTTGAAAGGTCAGACAGAAAAGCTTGTTAATTGTATGGATGCAACATTGCATCTGCGCAAAAAGGTGTGGTGTGATGAATTGTTAGAAACTCTGGGTGAATTTTCAGTAATTGCTCATTAAAACAAATCTAAATTGAATACAAATAAAGATGTGAGAAAGGGTGATTCTGAGGAAGATGATGTATTTATGGATGAATTCCTGAGTCTGACATGATCACCTCCTTATAATGAGGTGCACGGTCAAACGCACAAGCATAAGTTGAGTGAATGAAGAGAAAGGAAACATTATTCAGAGGCTGGTGAGGCGTCAAAATGCGAGACAAGAGTTGAGTAACAATGCTACAAAACAAACTACATTTAGGATAGTTAGCAGATTACGGTATTTACTACTATATAATTAAACAAGCATTGGCATAGCCAATAGGTCTCGCCTTTGGGGCCTTATAAGTGTTTAACCATGCAACAGTTAATGTTGTTGCACCAAGGATATTGTGCTGCATAACTAAATACTTATAAGGTCCCAAAAGCGAGACCTATTGGCTATGCCAATGCTTGTTTGGTATTACCGACGAGCCTAACTACCACCACCATCGGTCTCAGAGTACCTGCTGACCTGAGTGCAGAATCCCTTAGAAGGAGATTCTCGATGGGCCCAGGCTGCCTTTCAGTTCAAACAGGACAGCACGCAGGGGAAAACAACGTATGTTAAACACGCATGTCACCAAACACCGCCCACTGACGGGAGACGTAGTGCACTGAACAACATTTCAATGAGTCTGGTTAATGGGCCTCACAACCAATAGACAACTGACAAGAGCTCTCTTAGCCAATCAAATGTGAGGACGTATTTTTTGCCGTTTCACCGTCAATTAACATCTGAGAGGATATTCCCAACAACCAATCCTATGATAAGAGTTGCATCAATTAATTACGCGACATCAGACTTCCCTTCCAGTGATCATTACGGGACAAAACGACATGCGTAAACAGTAACAACGGACAACTAGTCTCAGGCTCCACAATGAAGTACACAGTAGACCCTTACCGTAACCTGGAATGGAAGCAGGTCGGTGTGTGACAGCTTATCACTCTTGTTCTGGATAGCCACCGAGCCAGTGCGGAGTTCAGGAAGGGGCAGAGAAGAGCAAAGTTTCTGAGCCCAGTGTCATTAATGCTCTGGACCTTCTACGGTTGGAGACTGCTCACTAGTACACACACCAATACGCTGTCATCACTGCTTCATACCATAACACGATACCCCCCATATCGGTGCTCAATACGCAGAATAAGACACAACAAGATAAGCCCGCCCTGGTTTAAAGCTCGCCGCTTGCAGTAAAATGGGATTTTCCCCATGTTGTTTACGTCTTCGGCTCTGTGCTATCGCCAGAGAGCATCTCTAACTTCCTGTTCGTTCTTAACTAGTTTGGTTTCAAAGCTGAAACCGCCATAGGGGACACGTGCCGCAGACGTCGATGACACATTTACGCCAACCTACGTTTCAAGGTGGAAAAGGCCGAGCTGATAACATCGAGAACAAGCACGAAAGTGAAAGCTCATTGAGGCACCCAACGCTTAATGAGCCTTGACAGAAACCCACATGGCGGCTGCGCGCATATACGCTTGCGTGAACGCAAGCTCTAGGCCACCAAAAGCCTGTGGCAGCACTTAGAAAACGCACACACTAAATTTCTCGCAGAGCAGCGCATGCGCTGGCTCAGCGAGACCTAAAAATGGCTTTTGATGAATTAGTGTTTTTAAATCTAGAAGCAAAAAGGGGTGCTTGTCACGCACATGAAAGCTTGAGAGAATGGCTGAAGAAATGAGTCTCTCATGAAAGTCGCAGGGCGTATTATTTTAAATCGGATGCATGACTGGTTGGGTGAACAAGACATTATTTCTAATTTACAATATGGTTTTAGACAGGGCAGAGGTACTATTGAGCAAGGTCTGAATTTGACCCTTATTATTGCAAAATATACTCAGGCAAGAAAGGGGAACCTTTTCGTGACCTTTGTGGACCTCAGTTCTGCATTTGACTGCGTCAACCATGAGCTGCTTTGGGAATCCCTGGCCGAGATTGGTCTTGAGCTCCCCATTCTCGCCTTTATTAAAGAGCTGTATAGGGGTGCATCAGCTCGTGTCAGATATGGCAGACAAGGAGAGTGCTCGGACAGGTTTTACATCAAAAGAGGCGTAAGGCAGGGCTGTATTTTAGCTCCCTTACTGTTCACTCTCTATATAAATCCAGTAGACCAGTATCTTAATAGAAATTATCACGATTACCCCACTATAAATGGGAAACCCATACCCATATTACTTTACGCGGACGACGCCGCAATTATGTCACAGACCCGCATGGGCCTCCAAAGTGCAGTAAATGACTTTACAGAATTCATGTCACACCGAGGTTTAAAAATTAATGCATCAAAGACTTTTACCATGTCTTGTGGCCTGGGAATAGGGAAAAGAAAATGCTCCATTTTTATTAATGGAAGCAAGCTTGAAAGTGTCGATAGGTTTCCCTATTTGGGCATCACCTTCGAGAAGAAGGGCTACTGGCGGGCTGCCGCCCAAGCTAGAGGAGTTGCCTTTTCTAAAGCTATAGGGGCACTTATTAATTTCTCGAAAAAAGTAGGGGGACGGCCGATCATCCCCTTATCACAGATCTACCGTGCCAAGTGCGTTTCTACATGCATATATGGATCTGGGATTTGGGGCATTGACCAGGCAGACCCAATACAACGCTCTGAGAACCGTTTTCTACGATACCTTTTGGCAACACCACCCGGCACTTCTGTTTTTGTTATGCATAAAGAACTTGGCTTTACATATATTATGGACAAGATAAAATCTGCACCCGTTATATTATGGCACAAAGTGTGGACTACCCCTGAAACACACTTCAACAGGGAAATCATTATGGACTGTCTCAGCCTGAGCAATGCGGATCGATTCAAATGGCTGAACTATGTCAGAAATATGCTACACGACATGGGACATCCAGAATTTTTCACTGATCCAGCCACCCTAAATAACATCCCTAGAGTGACTCTAAAACGCTTGGCCATTAGCCACCTGGCAAACCGACGCCGGATCACTGAAAATTCCAAGTATACTGTACAGGAACATCAACTCTGCACTACTGTGGAAGGGATGCAACATTATCTTTCTGTAATTCCTTCTCCTTTTTCCCGCATGCTCGTGACCCGGTTCCGCACTGACACTTTTTTCAGACTGTTGACATTCCCTAATCAGAACTGTTGGTCGAGAAACTTGGAGAAATGCCCATGTGATGGCCTGTCATCTCAGTCCAACATCCACTGCATCCTTTTTTGTAAATTTTACCAACTGTCAAGGGTTGCTTATCTGAAACCGCTGCTCAAATCCTGGGGACTTCGTTCCTGCAGGGCAGCCTATCTTAAAATGAAAGCTTTAGACAGCCCTCTAGCTATCGCAGTGGTTTCTTTTTACTTAAAAAAGATTTTAATGCCCAGGGCTTCTATGCACCCATAAAAGAACATATTGCTTTTATGCTCATTTACTGAATTTGATATGTCTACTATCACTCTTTTAAACTTTTATTTCATTTTATGATGTGATAATGTATTTTTACTGTACTTTTATGATAATGCTTTTGCATGTCGAATAAAGAATTTTGACTTGACTTGACCAGAGTCTGAGTCTAGCTAAAAAGAGAATTTATGAATATTATATAAAATGTAAAAATGACACAATTGCAAAAAGAAAACATTGTAGAATTAATAGCAAATTTAAGGCACAATTATAGATTTAATCAAGAGACTGGGAGAATGTGAAAAGCCCATGGATAACTGGACTGGAAAGTCACAGAAATAAACAATTAAAATAGTTATGACTAATTCTGAATGTGAAGATGGTCAAAGAGAATTCCCACTGAGGGAAGTGCTTGGAGGGGCTCATGTATACATTACTTGGAGCAGACAGAGCTTGTGGGCTTTTACCTAGGGTTTTCCAACCTTAGGGAGGAGTCAGAAAAGTGGTACACAGAAGTGTATAGGACTGTGACTATTTCAAAAGCTCTGTAAGAAGATTTTGATGCATTATTTTCAATTATTCTGCTTAAGGACTTATGGAATGACTCCAAGAATACTGTAAAGTGGCCAGACGAAGAACCACGTAAAGATGGTCCTAGTTACAAGCCCTCATCAACTGTCATGCAAAAATGTCAGACAACTGTCATGCAGAGTTTTTTTGCTATACAAGTACCATATTTTACAAACAGAGGGTTCAATAAATGACCACGATTAAAGTGCAAAGTAGGCCAGACTAATAACATATGATTAAGATCTTGTATCAAAGCCATAAAAAGATCACAATCTATCCTCGGGATTTAGTACTTTCAAGGCAGGCACCTGGAACCATATTTAACTGTAAAATGTTAATCCGAAGTAATACTATATATTAATGAACTCTGTATTCTAAACTTCCAGTAAAATAATGTTGGGGCTACGCTTCAATACATGAGGAGACTCTAACATCCATACACATCAACATGCCATAGTTCATCGAGCTACTCTTGATATTGTATTTGAAGGTATATTTAAGTTTGAAACAGGACATTTCCTTTAGGGTAGTCTTACTCAATTTACAGCTCAAAAGTGCTTGATTAACATTTTTTAAAAGAGTGAAAACCTTCATATTCTGTTTGAAAAGTTCTGCACATAAAAGACCTTTTAAAGTGTTCTCGGTGCTATATAGGAGCCCGTGTCGCCAACACAGGATTGCAGTTAACTCCATTATATAGCTACTCGATAGGCCAACTTCAAGACAAATTGCTTCAATCGGGCCAATTTATTTAAATTACACATATTATAAAACATTTTACCCACAATTTTGGTGCAAAAAGTTTCAATGCTTTATATTTATAACTTCAATGGCATATAGTAATGTAGGGGGTCTTTTACACAAATTATTGTAAAACTATTTGCAAATGAATCCCATCTAGCAAAGCATGATTCCCATGGCACAGAATGGGATGCCCCAATCAGTGGCCCCAGCCCTACCGGCATCTTTGCAGAACATGCAAAATATTAGGAAGTTCAATCGAATTATGCCTTCCACTCCAGTTTTACAACCTCAAATGCAGAATATTATAACTATTTCCACAGAAGTTTACATTTCTGCAAAATCCAGTCCAACCTCAAGTTAAAAAAAAAAAATCAGTAATGAATTACACTTTTCCACAATTTGCGGCTACACTTGGAGTTGCATGTGGACACAGTGAGGCACAATAACATGGCTGAGGGGGAGGTGTACTGCATGCTTGGTGCAGTGCTAGGAGGAGACCAGAATGGCCCATTTGTAGTAGGATGTTAATGACTATCATGCATCATTCTTAGTTGATACCCACTCCACAGTTAAACTAGTAGGTAGATGTTCCAAGCCTACATCTCTCTCGGGAAAAGTCGTCCACTCCAAGTAGTAAGTATTTCAAACAGCTGACTAGCAAATTATCAGCAAATGTGTTTGTAAAAATAGGCTCAGCTATAAAGAAGCATAAATTCATAATTAATGAAACAAGACCAGTAAAGCTGTTAGGTTATCTTTTATGCAAGTTAAATTGTGAAATTTATTGTGCGCCAGATGGGGTTTGCATTCAAGGAAAGGATGATAATGTTGATTTCAAAATGAAATCTCAAGAAACAACAAAATAGGTATGTTTCCAATTGTCACAGATGAAAGCGTACCACCAGAATTAAGATACGCAGTGAAAAGAGAAGTTTGGAATTTTACAGGAAAAGAAATTGGGCTGATTAAAAGAGAAACACCAGGGTAAATTAAAGTGAAAGCACATGCAGTCCATGCAGTCCCCAATATAAAACGTGCTTGCAAGGCTGAGGAGGGATTACACCTGTGATTGAAAAGATAGTGTAGCAAGGCATCTTAAAAACGTTTTTGCGGTGTCCATTTAACTCACCTCTTATAGGCTTGTGCAAACCGAATGGGAAATGGAGGTTAGCCACACATTTAAGAAAGATAAATGAGATAGTATGTTGTTTTACAGAACAGAATCCAGCTGTAATTTTGTTTCAAATTCCAGGAGATGCAGACTGATTCACCGTGAATGATTTGTGCTCATTTTTTTTTCTCCATTCCTCTTATACAGAGAATAAGGTTTAGCCAGTACCTTTTTTGCATTTAATTTCAAAATAGAATTCTGGTTTGGGCTACAATCCTTCAAGGGTAAACAGAAGGTCCCTCAATCTTTTGTCAATTAATGGGGAAAAAAAAGATTTAGAATATTTAAATTTGCCTTCTCAGTCTAAGAGCAACACATCGATGATTGCAGAAAAAAACAAAAGAGAACCGTAAATTGGACACTATTGCACTGAAGAATCATAAGCCTGAAAATGGGGAGAAAGTTTCCCCTAGAATGAGGCAAATTTGTTAGAAAGAATGTATTTTCTTGGGACGTCAAATTCAGAAAGGAATAGGGTGGTGTCAATAGAGTTCTTCAATGCAGTTCTCAGAACAAACTCACCAACAACACAGAGAAAAGTAAATACATTTCAGGGAATGGTTTGCTACTGTCGCCAGCAGATTCCAATCTTTCCCTTGATTGCAAAGGCTTTACAGAGACTGGTGCACAATAACTTTTCTGATCTGGTACCTTGGGATGAAGAACGTATGCAAGTCTTCGCAAAGCTGAGACTCGATTTGTGTATAGCACCTGCTTTAGGAATGCCTGACTACGATAAAGATTTTTACTTATTCTGCCATGAAAAAAAAGGAGGGCCCTCGCTTTTTGCTTTCCCTCAACACGGCAATGGAAAGAGACCAATTGCATATTTCTCTGTTACATTACACTTAGTTGCAGCAGCTTTGCCTGGATGCAAGAAAACAGTGGCTGCCATTGCTATATAGCAGAGTCAAACAATAGTCATGGCCTACACGCTTATCGTGTTAGTACCTCATTTTAAGTAGAAACACTGGTAACAAAACACAGCATTTAACCGTAGCCGTTTGAGTAATTATGAGCAAATTATCCTGCTGAAAATATTTCTAATCATAAGGTGTGGTGTCCTTAACCCTGCTACACTTTTACCATTAATTTGAGCATCAAGACTAGACATTCAAGATGAACCACTTGAGTTGGCTGACTTTATTTTATTTGTGGAAGGCCCGTATTTGAAGATGTCAATGAAAACATATGAGAGGCATATGCAGTTTGCACCTAAACACACATTATGGAGCCATCATACTTGTGTAATGTAACCTCAGGAAATAGCGGGCCCCATTGCCAGTGCTTTCTGCATAGTCAAATATTGAGATTTGGCAGTACTGTTTTAGTGCGGCGCATGATTTTGGCAATTTGTGTTCACAAAGGTTTCATGACCTCGGCTGGCACCCAATTCGACATGAGCTCAATTTGCTGCATGCACTTAAATTACCCAAGAATTGCACTGCACACAAAACGGTAGATTACATGACCACATAAGGAAACAGTTTTTCAGATCAGGTTGTCAAGTATTGTGCACACAATGGCAACAATGCTAGAACAAACAAATGAGAATTCAGAAAAAAAGTAGAAAATATAAATAGTTTTTTCTCAATGTCAATTCAAATAAATAAGCAGAGAGACATGCAGAATGAAAGGTCAAATGAGGAAAAACAAAAGTGGGATAATGCAGGATGCAATCAAGATGAAAATTAAATATTGAGATGTACTGAAGGAAGAATGGTCTTGTCAGATTCATTGCAACTGCAAATGGCAAGGATGATGCATGGACCTATGCATTTGGGAAATGTTGGGATGGTGGACATCTTTAAAAGGCATTGGTTCAATTCTCATTTTGAAATATTGCAGACAATCTGTATCGAAGACATATAGTGTTTCAACTGAATAATACAAGTAAATGGACTAGCGTAAAGGTGAGTCAAGTAGGAAAAACAGAAGGTCCTAGGAAAAACAGTAGGTCCTTTCACCAGACTACAGCTAGATTTTGTAAAGATACCATTGCAAAGCTGCTTAAAATAATCTACCAAACGTTTCACTGTGGCTATCATCCAGAATCTTCAGGAGTGGTTGAGCGCCTGAAAACTACACTAGCCGAGATTTGTCCCTCAACATCCTTGAAATGGCCAAATGCTCTTTGTTTGCTATTACTCAGCATTAGAAGCACTCCAAGTAGGAAAACTGGTTTAAGCTCATACAAATTAATCATGGGAAGAACCATGAGAATTCCTGGAATTCCATAAGCTGCTCTTGTAAATATTACTGATGAATTGGTCTTGGATTACAATACGTTCTCTCTCTCTCATCAGGTGAAACTTCCCATAACGTTTTTTAGAAATATGAGAGGCAACACAAGTAAAAAGCTGTATATAGGTAATACAACACAGGAACAAATTTCCAATTAACACGAAATATTCGCAGTGTTCAGATGTTCTTTATTCCATGACGCAGTGCAACAATGTTCACAGCCAACGCGTTTCGCCCAAGCATGGGCTTTTTCAAGGCTGTTTGGGAATCATACAAAAATATGGAATGTATCTTTACTCAGTACACATAGAGAATTCATGTACAAACCATAGTAAAATCAAAACGAAGGAAAAAAGACCTTAAAGAGAAGTGAAGATGAAAGGAAAAGAAAAGAGCATGCTGATGACGGATAGGGAGAAACGCCAAAAAGTTGATTCAAATATAAAAAAAAATATAACTAAAATAAAACAGTGCGTAATGAACCGAGTTGGTGAACTACCGTGAGTAGGCTAAAATCACCCATGTGCCCCATGTGAGGCGTGCAAGAAACTAAACCTGCATAGAAGTGGCAAAGCATTTGGGCTGACTCAAGTGACTGGACACGGTTGCCAGAAAAGAAATGCACGAGAGCACAAGGTCAAAAAGCCATGTAAGTAATACCTTAATACTTTCCCCAATTGGACGGGTGTCTAACATAAACACGGACCCAATAAGAAATATAACGAAAGAGGAAGCGAGATATAAAACGCTTACCACGCAATAATAACCGTAGATACACAGACTATGTTCCACAGGTGTCGTAGCAAAAGGTGTAGGTAGAATCTATCGATAATAAGGCCACATGTAAGTAAAATCGTAGGAAAAAAATTAATGAAATCAGTTGTCCATAGAACTCAAAAGGCATACAAAAACACTCACCAAAATGAAAAGTAGAGCGTAACTGCACAAAAGTCACAAAGTACATCCAGGATAAGATTTCGCAAGAAGTCCTAGTGGTATTAGGTCTAAGAAAAAACACATAAATATCAAATTTGTAAAAAGAACTCATTCCTAAGAAACTACACTGAGTAAGAGGGCTAGTATCTGCCCCATTGTAATACAAGTACGTCCTATCTGTAGGCGGGCCAATTATGATCACAAAGGAAGATGAGTAGCATCGCACACTCAAAATCAAACATGAAATATTTGATGCAAGATCAGAGTGTCACTGAAGTGAACCTAAGTAAAGCAAGGCTAGATTCTACCCATGACAAAACACGGGGAACAAAAGAAAATTCACTTTATAGGAAAATATTCATCCCAAAAACACTGTTGTTCCTGGAGCTTAGCTCCAACATTGTCAATCAATCTGTAGATCTGGACCACTACACGTAAATAAAGCCCCCATAGACAGAGCAGAGTCCCGTTTACCTGCGTTTGACCATAAGACAGACATTCTGAATTAACCGCTACCCTTCTCAACCACATTCTCAACAAGCGCATAGCTGCCCTACCCCAATTTGACAGTTAAAAGGTCATAATACGACTCAAGTGAAATATTCAACTGAAGTACATGTAATGTGATAACAAGTACATAATAGAATGCAAGGAAGACACGATAAAAACCCCCAAACCCATGCTTACTTCAATAGTAATTCCTTGGCGCCGGAATTTAAAGCTGACGTTGACACTCCCCTGGTAACCGTTCCGACACGACGGCAAACGCAGCGTTACTGACCCCCCGATGGCACACCTGTAAAATACTATTTGAAGTAAGCATGGGTTTGGGGGTTTTTATCGTGTCTTCCTTGCATTCTATTATGTACTTGTTATCACATTACATGTACTTCAGTTGAATATTTCACTTGAGTCGTATTATGACCTTTTAACTGTCAAATTGGGGTAGGGCAGCTATGCGCTTGTTGAGAATGTGGTTGAGAAGGGTAGCGGTTAATTCAGAATGTCTGTCTTATGGTCAAACGCAGGTAAACGGGACTCTGCTCTGTCTATGGGGGCTTTATTTACGTGTAGTGGTCCAGATCTACAGATTGATTGACAATGTTGGAGCTAAGCTCCAGGAACAACAGTGTTTTTGGGATGAATATTTTCCTATAAAGTGAATTTTCTTTTGTTCCCCGTGTTTTGTCATGGGTAGAATCTAGCCTTGCTTTACTTAGGTTCACTTCAGTGACACTCTGATCTTGCATCAAATATTTCATGTTTGATTTTGAGTGTGCGATGCTACTCATCTTCCTTTGTGATCATAATTGGCCCGCCTACAGATAGGACGTACTTGTATTACAATGGGGCAGATACTAGCCCTCTTACTCAGTGTAGTTTCTTAGGAATGAGTTCTTTTTACAAATTTGATATTTATGTGTTTTTTCTTAGACCTAATACCACTAGGACTTCTTGCGAAATCTTATCCTGGATGTACTTTGTGACTTTTGTGCAGTTACGCTCTACTTTTCATTTTGGTGAGTGTTTTTGTATGCCTTTTGAGTTCTATGGACAACTGATTTCATTAATTTTTTTCCTACGATTTTACTTACATGTGGCCTTATTATCGATAGATTCTACCTACACCTTTTGCTACGACACCTGTGGAACATAGTCTGTGTATCTACGGTTATTATTGCGTGGTAAGCGTTTTATATCTCGCTTCCTCTTTCGTTATATTTCTTATTGGGTCCGTGTTTATGTTAGACACCCGTCCAATTGGGGAAAGTATTAAGGTATTACTTACATGGCTTTTTGACCTTGTGCTCTCGTGCATTTCTTTTCTGGCAACCGTGTCCAGTCACTTGAGTTAGCCCAAATGCTTTGCCACTTCTATGCAGGTTTAGTTTCTTGCACGCCTCACATGGGGCACATGGGTGATTTTAGCCTACTCACGGTAGTTCACCAACTCGGTTCATTACGCACTGTTTTATTTTAGTTATATTTTTTTTTATATTTGAATCAACTTTTTGGCGTTTCTCCCTATCCGTCATCAGCATGCTCTTTTCTTTTCCTTTCATCTTCACTTCTCTTTAAGGTCTTTTTTCCTTCGTTTTGATTTTACTATGGTTTGTACATGAATTCTCTATGTGTACTGAGTAAAGATACATTCCATATTTTTGTATGATTCCCAAACAGCCTTGAAAAAGCCCATGCTTGGGCGAAACGCGTTGGCTGTGAACATTGTTGCACTGCGTCATGGAATAAAGAACATCTGAACACTGCGAATATTTCGTGTTAATTGGAAATTTGTTCCTGTGTTGTATTACCTATATACAGCTTTTTACTTGTGTTGCCTCTCATATTTCTAAAAAACGTGTTGTATTTGTGGTCTTACAAGCAGCAGGCCATTTGAGGTGGGCAATACTAGCACTACTGCAAGGTGACAGGTCTAGGCTGTGCATTCGTATATAACCTAGCTGCTTTTCTCTCTTAGCCAGAAACTTCCCATAACTTGGGTAAATCCTAAGACCTGCCATGAACTGAACCAAGTGACTGGGGTTTGGTGAAGAAGCATGTACAAAAGTGCTGCCTTGAGCCACACTGGAATGGACCACACCAAGTGATGCTGGTGATAAACACATCTGTGATGTGTTGAGGTTTGCCACATTGGATACACATGTCTCACCAGAAAAAAGTGTGTGCTGCAGATGAAGAAACGTTGGCTCACAAAGGCAAACTCAAGTTCACTGAATGGACCCAGAGAGGGGAGAACAAGGAGATGAAGGAGAAGAAAAAATCAATTAGAAAAATCAAAGAGTAAATCAAAGTGCATGACTTTAAGAAACAGATGAAACTCAAGCATATCAAGAAAATTAACTGGAGCATGAAAGCTTGATTCAAGCTGAATTACCTGCGAGATGGAAAAAAAAAAAACAGGAGTATTGCAAACAGGGATGAGGGATTCCTATAGCCCG
This sequence comes from Triturus cristatus, assembly GCF_964204655.1. Lineage (NCBI taxonomy): Eukaryota > Metazoa > Chordata > Amphibia > Caudata > Salamandridae > Triturus > Triturus cristatus. Next base: position 886,879,184 of record NC_140590.1, on the reverse strand, counting down.
ACGCCCAGGACATATTGTTTAGGGTCAAGGGCAACAAGTTTTAATGTGTATTTTGTCCTTGGGACAAGTAGGCCCAACCCCCTAAAGCACAAACCCTTTGCCTGCCAGTTTACAGTACCACATTATGGATCAGGGAAAGGCACTGCCGGCAGTTAAGGTAATATTTGTGTCTGTGTTAATGCTGTTCAAACTTGTATTTATGGTTCATTAATGCAAAACCTTTATTATTAGGGTGAGCGCGCCAAGTAAATGTTGTAAGCTCAGACAGCTCTACTGGTTACAGTATACAAATGTGTACACGTTTTCAGCGGTTAGCTATATGAGGCTATGTATAATGCTCCCAGAATGATCTCTGATTAGATGCAATTATTTGTAGAAGCTTGAAAGCAGAATTGAAGATTCTTTGCTTTCAAAATAAAATGTTCACAAAACAAAATGCAAAAACATTTCACTAAACTACTGTAAAATGTTAGGTACCATTTCTTTGCAGCAAATGGGTTGATGTATGCTAGTATTTCACATAAAATATTTAGACTAGAAAATTTGTGTAACCAGTTTTAATAAGATTATGGGAAACAAAAATAAACAAGCATTGGTAAAGCCAGTAGGTCTCTAATTGTTGGTCAGCCTTTTGGTTTTGTCAATGCGTGGCTTGTTTCAGCATGGTTTTTGTAAAATCTTATTTGTGTGGGAGCTGCCAGACCTTCACCATTATAACAAACATTGGCAAAAGCAAAAATAGTTTTTGTCTCAAAAAGCACACATTGCCACAGTAGTTCCTGGCACTGAACAAAACAACTGTGGCAATAAGCTCCTTGTAAAAGAACAGAATGCTGTCACTTACAGTGAAGCTAGCCAATAGACCGAGAGAGAGACAGAATTTTAATAATCACAAAAGGTAATGGTTGACACCAGACCTAATTAAGGGCCCAATTATTAAAGTCTCAAAAGTGCACCCATGTCCTTGCATTAAGTGCAGATATACAGCTTTCGTGAATTCATAAGACTTTACTGAAGTACGCCAAGAAATAGTACTCCTAGAAAATATTTGTCAACTGCATTTTAGCATTTGCAAATATGGAGGTGTAGATTGCCTCATGCAAAAAAATCTGAGAGTCTGCAAGTCCACTTTCCCTCAAACCACTTTTTTCACAACCCTGGAAGAAGTTTTATGTCTGCCACTGTCAGGAGTACATTTTCAACCTTTCTCAGTAGGGAAATAGATTAGAGAAGACTTGGTGAAAAAACCCTTAAAACACACTAATTAGTAGGTATGCATAGACTCAAAAGGGCATTCCAACCCTGGAACTTTTGCTTACCATTACCTTCAGCCCCAAAATGTAGGTCTGCGGAAACTTGTCAAGATAAGGGAATTGCTAGTATTCAATCCCTATTATGGAAGGAGTTCTTGCATAATCAGAGAGGCTATATCAGAGCTCTTATATAATGAGATTGCTGCCATAATTTGTCGCCGCATTACATGACACAAAAGGGACAAGTGGATTTTGTTACAGGACAAGTAGATTTATGAAGCACCCTGCCCCGTGGACAAGTAGATATTTTATTAAATTCCACACCCCTGTGCAAAGAAAAAGCAGATTGAAGAAAAGTGGTGAAAAATCAACTAAAGCAGTGAACAAAATGTTGAACAAATGGAGCAAAACCTTAGTGAATGATCATCTGAGATTTCAACTATATGTGGGGGATCAAGAAGAACAAGAATAAGCGTGCCAAACAAGAAAATACACAGGTCCTGAATGGGCATATCTGACAAACATTGTTTCAGAAGAGACATTGACTTGAAAGACTATCCAATTTTGCATGAAATGACAAACAAGCTATGAAATTATCAATGCCAAATAACTTTCCTGATGAAGAAGTGGACTGGTGCTCTTGAATTTTGAAAGACTGAGTTTTTCCTCTGAATTTTTGCTTTTAATGTGTTCAGATTACTTTAAAACCACGTTTGATTCCCCCCCCCCCACACTTCATGGGGGGGGGTTCTTGTTTATCCATTTAGTTCCCCCTCTCTTACTGCACTGATCGACCTCCTTCCTTCCCCTGCCGCACGCTTGGGGTGGGGTTGTCATCTCCTCCGGTCCCCCCCCCTTCGCTCCCCCCCCAGGAGTATGCTCTATGGCCCCCAGACTAAGAATTCTTTCTTTGTGGCATGGTTGGTTACGAAGGGTGGGTTCAGGGTGGGATTGGGAGTTGTGGGACAGTTGAGCGGACACCGCTCCCCTCGAATACAATAGCTTGAAGGCTGGGAATGTAGTACACAACAATGTGCTTGACTGGTGACCTTCCTAGCTGTCTTGGGACAATATCGGAATGTATCGTAGACAATACTACATTTTGCACAGATTGCGCACAATGCCTGAATTGTATCCTATGCCTTCTACATAATTAATGTGTTCACTGCTTTAAAATCAAAGTTATTTTGAAAAAACGTTTTAAATAACTGCAGAAGATGCTTTCAAGATAACAGGCTTTGTTATTTTTGGGCCACACTAATTGGTGTGGTTATGCAACTATATCTTTCTGCTGAGCATCTATTAATCCAAAGTAATAGCCTAATGCCCTACAGTGATATCAAATATCATAGGTTAGATCATAAAGATAGTTATAGTGAAGAGTTTGAGATATTTATATATAGATTTACTATAAGAGTATAGGGACATAACAAATTTGTCTACGAGTACTCATTTGCCTACATGTGTTTCTGAGGGTGTGGCTTTTGTTCAGTTGCACTTATCTTATGTGTTGATCTCTTCAGTATATTACTCTTTGGTGATGTACCAAGACTATTTAGAAGAGTGTAGTGTTGATTATAATCTGTCCCTTAATGATTTGCCAAATATAAGAGGTCTGAGAGAGCTGAACTCTTCTAAACGGTTTTAAAATTCAAAGCATTACAACTGGAAGCACTGGGATGCAGTGTGTACAGAGTAACTGAAGTTGAGCGTGTTTATTATAGATTACAACAAGAAGAGATTGAAGGAAAACTTACCAAAAGGTTCAGGGGAAATTAAGCTCGAGTCCAAAGAAGAGATCATGAATAAAAATCAATACACCCTAGTCTTAGAATTTGGAAAGTGCAAGAAAGAAGTGTGTGTATGATGCAAATGTCACTGGTCAGGTAAACAAAATGAAACAAGCATTTGCAATGCAATAGGTCTCGCATTTACGCGAGTTTGAGCTATTAACATTGCAAATAACAATGCCTTTTATTTTTGTTTTTAAAACATAAATAAAAGGCGGTGTCATTTGCAATGCCAATAGCTTAAACTTGTGTAATTGCGAGACCTATTGCATTGCAAATGCTTGTTCTCCCTTTGTCACTGTTTTTTTCCATCTTTCTCTTCCCTTTCCCATTGTTCCTAGTCGAAGTCTGTTGAAAAATAAATAAGTCCCACCACAGTGCTGGTGGGGCCCACCTGCAAACAGTGGCTCAATTTAAGCGTGGAGTACATCCTTGTGTCTCCTGGCACCGCCTGCTGCCCAAGGACTTAATGTTTTATTTTATAGCCTATGTAGTATGCCCTACCACCCAGACATGGAGCTGTCTGGGTGGTGAAGCATACTACATGGGTTCATTGTTCTTGATTCTGTTTATCAGTAGACTGTTCCCCTCTCTGCTCGTGCAAACCGGTTCTTACTTGGCCTCCGGGAGTTTAGGTCTTCTTTAATCACATGGCAGGAAGAATGGCCTCTCAAACTGCAGCCCTTTTGAGCGAGAAATCCTGTCTCTTACCTGAAAGCATTTTAACACTCTTGTGCAAACTAGCTGTGCACAATCTCCGTGAAAGGCTGCACTCCACTTCCCAAATCACACAGCATCCAGAACACATTCTTGGAATATCTGCCTCCTGATGCCAACCCTGGGGTTGGAACCCATAGTATGTGTTGCTTTCTAACCTCGATTCTAGGAGGGCCATGCCATCCAGAAATTGATCATGCCCGTAATTAATTGTTCTGTGCATGCCACTCCGTGCTCCAGATCCTCCTGACATAGGCTAGTGCACTCCTCCTGAAGAGTCTTCACTAGAGATCCCATTGCTCAAAAGCAGTGTCAGCAGGCCATCTTCCAGGCAGAAAACCTCATTCAGGTTTGTGAAGAGACAGGTGAATGATCGAATAGGTCAAATATATAACGAACAAGTCTCCTATCCAGTAATTTCAGTGGGTGTAGTGAATGACAATGCTGTGGAGGTGTTGGGAGGGCGGTATGAGCAGCAGACTTCAGGAGGGCGTGCTGTCCACTATGCATCCTTGGCGAGGCCTTCTCTAGTTCAGGGCCTGATCTGCAGTATTGAAGGTCTCATGCAGACTTTTCTGTGGTTCCTATAACCTCGTGTGATGTATTGTTTTCGATTCTTCATGTGAATTATATATATTAGGACCCATTCTATATGTCTGTTCTTGAGAATTACTCAGTTCCCGAGTGTGCATCTGGTCTATAATTTCCTGTGCTTGCTTTCAGTGCTCAAGGCCTTGTGACTACCTCATGAATCGCGTTTCCAATTCAGGAGGCCTTGTAAGGATACCTTAAGTTAGTTCACACGATAATGTCTGAAATTTTGTACCAGTTTCATGGTGACAAGTCTGGTGGAAGTGGGAAAAGAATAGCAAAGCTTGACGGTGATGGAAAGTGTCCCCAGCCCCTGGGCATGCTGGAGCCATTGAAGGCTTATTTCAGTGTGAACTACCAGGTTTTAATGTTTTATGGAAACACAATTGGCTGGGACTTTAAGAGAAGCGTACGTTTATTCCAGGCTATGGATGTTATGTAGTAGGTCACACATCTCCCAGCTCTTGTGTGCTTTATGGAAGGCACAGTGAGTATAGACCGAAGCTGGCCACAGCCAGCGACTAGGAATATACCATGCAGATCATGACTGGATGAAAGGACGGTGTGATGTAGGGTGTAGAGACTTCTGAAGATGTGCTTGAAGGCCAGAAGCTTATGAAGGACTTAAAATGCAGCAACAAGACGGACCTTCCGAGAATAATTCTTACTAGCAAACCTTTAGAATTCATTGGGGTTTGTAAATCCGATATTTGTGGTGTTGTGCGCATGGAGGTCACGCCTGTAATAGCAGAGTAATGCATAGTAGGGCACCTTTGCTCAGACTAGGGTACTGGAGGTCAGTGTGCTAGGAGCGAGAGTAGCCCTAAGTGCAAGGGCAGAAGGACTTTTAGTTTTGAATGAAAACCAGTGTGTTACAAAGGAGGATGCCGGTGCCCATACTCGGTCTATCCCCGACTCTGCTCTATGAACAGAGTAACCTTAAGTGGAACGGGCATGGACGAGAGCTCCATAGGTACCTGTGCCATAGGACTTAATCTGTACCGCACCTTCGCTTTTGCCCTTCTCGGTTTGAACTGTTGAAGGCTGCATTTCCAGAAGGGGAGAGAGGGGAACTGAATGACGATGGTATAGTTCAGGGGTGCGCGATTACCCACCCCCCGTTAGGGCAGTGATGGGAATGTAAATGGTGTCCAGAGTCCATGCCTGGCAGCAGGGTGCTCTGCTCTGAAGCGGTGGGACGGGGATATGCGCACAGAGCGGGGTGAACATCAGTCTGGAGCAGAGGCGCAACTAGAGCCAAATTTCGGGGGGGGGCTAACCAAAAATTTCGGGGGGGGGGGGCTGAATCTTTAAACACTAGGCAGAGTGGCGCTGATTTCGGGGGTGGGGGGGCTGAATCTAGGCAGAGTGGAGCTGCAGGGGCTCTTAGAAGGGGTGAAATAACAGCGAGGCCTCATTAACATGCAAATGGTCTTTTTAAAGACCTGTGAAGTGCTCGGGCGCGGCTTTGTGTCTGCCCGGGAAGCGGTCTCATCCCGGGCTGCCACACACGAAGGGGGGGTTGAAGCCCTTTGAGTTCAATGGGTGTTGCGCGCCTGGTCTGGAGTGAGATCATTGAAGTCTGAATAAAATTGCCTGTAAAAGGAGACACGGAGAGGGCAGATTTCACAGCTGAAAAAGCGGTTCGCGAAAGCTGTACTAGATGCGGCCTGTGTTGGCCGGGAGTGAGCAGCCAAAGAATGAAGAGACTGCATAAAGGAAATGTGTCGGCCAGGTGGCGGGAACAGCGGAGCGGTGCAGAAGAGATAGCAGTCTCCATGTGCAGTGGGGGTAATGTGAGGCGACTGAGCACTCTCTTAATGGCACAAGAGACGGCTGAGTCACTGATCCTGGATGTGCTGATGGAACACGAGATTTCATGTAAAACAAGACAAGCCCGGCGGAGCGTGGCGCGCGAGCGCTTGGGGGCGGGGGAGCGGACCCTTTGAAGTGCTCCCAAAAGGCGAAAAAACGAAGGAGCTAAAGCTATAGAGAAGGGAGGGGGGAGTGGGAGCAGCTGTGCACGTGCATGTGATCGTGCACTCAAGGTTTAGGCCAGCCAAAAGACTGGGTAGCACTTTGAAAATCCCACATATAAAATGACTCTTCGAGCCTTTGGCTCAGCGAGACCTAAAAAGATATAGTACGTTACTGCAACAGCCAGTAGATCCCATTCCTACAAATTCACCTCTGTCTACCGATAAGAAACTGAAGGTCGGTATGGTCAACATTATGGAACAGCGTACGATTAAGACTCAGGAGAGTCAATTGGTGAGGGCTGATAAATACTTGCTTCTTTCAGAGGCTTATTTAAGGGGTAAACCTGACTTGAAACGCCAGAATATAGCATTACTTTGGTATTCATGTATTAAGGTAGACATCTTTTGGCTTGTTCACAGATATGATGGTACTGGACTATTAAATAAGTCTGATTATAACCTTCTGCATAGGAAAATAGTGAGACAAGTAATTTTCACATCATTTACAATACGGACTGAATTGGTCACCTAGCAGTGCTGCTTTCCATGCACCTGATTTCTGCAAAATGATAGCAGTCATACCTAACCTACTTTTCCACAAGGATAGTTATAGTTTATATGAAGTGAGTAAATTAAGGCTGAAATGGAGCCAGGAATCGGATGTACCACTTCAGGATTCGCACAGAGAGAAACGGGTGGGCAGGTTGCATTGTAAAAATTAGACCTTGTGGTATGGATGGCGGAATGAAGAATTTTGCATAAATCCTACTGGAATTTTGTCCACAATGCCAAGCTATTACTACATAACACCAACCTAAGATGGGCATGCAGCATGAACTCATTAGGGCCTTGGTTGCAAGAGAGCTAGAACACAACTTATACTTCTTTGTGTATAGTTGTAGTGCTTTACTTACAGAGAGAACATGTCGTGTTTATGAAGCACAAAGATGGAGCTTTCACTAGCCCTGCTTATAGCAGCAAAATGGCAAATTCTGAAAGTGTAGAAATAGTTCATGCTAAATGAAGGACTGGATATTAGATGTAGCTTCCTTATCTAAATAAGTTTTATTATGTATGAAAAGGCCATATATCAAGTAATGTAGTGCCAGCACAAATATGAGGTTAGCACTTAGGGCCTCATTTGGGGTACCCAGATAATCAGGACACAGGTGAAAAGAGGATTTGTACCACAATAGGGATTTTAAACCAGGTCTTCATCACTCAAACTCCCCTAGAAAAATACGTGCAACAAAAAAAGCAATGTTTCGAGTTTTGCAGCTAAAAACTATTCTGACCAGCGATATTAAAAAAAATGCTTTAGTAACGCATTCAGGTATGATCGAACCCAGCAGTATCTGTCATTCCCAGTGTAGAATGTTTTAGCGAGGCACTCAGATCGAGGGCACTTAATCACTTTAATTTTCCTTTTTTTCGTTCTTCCTCTTACTGGTCTTTTCTTATAAGGAAAAAGCAAAAAATAAAAATAAATTTAGAACTAAGTCACACCATGATGCAACTAAAATCATGGTGGGTCTGCAGGTTGATCATAATGACACCAGAGAACTAGTTGACTCACGTAGCAGGATGTACAGACAATACCTTCCAGAACATGTCAATTTCTACGGTGTAATCCACAACCATTTGTGGTTGCGCTTCGCTTTGATACGCGAACAAAAGGAGGATTCACATTCCAGTGTGTGCGAAAAAAGCTGTTTTCATTAAACACTTTCTGTAGCAGGAATTCTCAAAGACAGGGAGCAGAACATGTCGGTAACAGTAGGGATGTGTTTTGCAGTAAACACACCTGCAGCTGCCAGCACCAAGACCGGTAAACAGGGCATCACAGACAACACACAAAACAAGTCAGCTAGGTAGGAGGTGCTGAGCAGGACACCAATCTTGTTCGTTCAAAGTGAAATCGTGGTATGTTTAGTGGTCGGTGCTCACATACACACAAAAATACAGATCTTACGTTATCTAGTTCTTCAGAGCCACAGCAAGACAAAACAAGCACTGGCACTGCCAATAGGTGTAACCTAGGCAAACCGGTGCAATAATTACCTTTTTGTGTTTTATTTCAGGCATATGCCACAAAAATAAAAAGGAAAAACAGAAAACATGCCATTGCTTAATACATAAACCTGGCCAGCTTACACTTGCAATACAAATCTTTTAAAATTTTAAAAACATACTCACTGATGCAACGCTTACCAGTGGTTTTTTTAAAAACGTTTTTAGTTGTGCCATGCATTTTATTTGAATTATTATTTATGAAGGAGACATGAAAAATCACCACCTGGCCAACTACTCAAATCATACTCGGCTTCAATGTTACAAATTGAGAGTGTAACAAACATAACAAAGGAGTGGATGCCACATGAAAAACTGGTATTTAAGATTATATAAAAAACAAAATAAAAAGCACACAACCGATTTAACACTGAAAAGAAAGGAGTTATTTTTAGGCAGATGTGAACAATATGCAAAGGCTTTGTGCAGTCAAAGTGAAGGGAGTCAGAGTAACAAGGAATGGTGTAGGTTGTAGTGCAAAAAAGTGGGGTAGATTGGGGTGGAGCCGGGTGGATTGAAATAGGACGGATTAGAGCGGGTTGAATTAGAAAGGGGCAGATTGGAGCGGGGTCAATTGGAGTGGGGTAGACTGGAGTGAGATAGATTGGGTAGGAGGAGTGGGTATATTGGAGTGGAATGTGGTAGATTGAATTGGGTAAATTGGGCAGAGTTTGGTAGATTGGGCAGAGTTGGATAGATTGGGCTGAGTGGGATAGATTGGAATGGAGTGGATTGGGGTTGAATGGAGTGGGGTAGACAGGGGTGGATTGGAGTGGAGTGGAGGGACATAGGGTGTTGTGGAGCAGAGGGGCGTGACGTGTCGTAGAGTGTCTTGTAATGGAGTGGAAGAGCGTAGAGTGTTGTAGAGTGGAGTGGTGTAAAGTAGAATGTTGTGGGGTGGCGTACAGTGGAGTGGCGTAGTGTGGAGTATGCATGGTGTGATTGTACAGTCAATCACAAAAAAGATTCCCCTGCCTATTGTACACAATCACTCTTCAAAAGAAGCCTCGCTAGTGAAAGAAAAAGGATAATTTCCTTATTTCTTTGGTAGATCCTCACCCACTCTAGTAGTGGCTTACTTCATCATCAGGTCTCATCCTGATCCCTAAAAACCAGGATGGGCGCAACCATATCTCAGGGAGCACTTTTAATATTTATCCTAGGCAGGGTATCTAAAAGATAAATATACCTCAAACCAACCTCGGTTTCCCTTTATTAACGGTTGTTTGGGTATGGTTAAAAGTTATTTACAAAAAAGGGGAATTAGGATATAATGGTCCTATAACCCCTATCTCTTAGTCGACATGTTTCAGCCCTTTAATTATGGCCACTCGGGTCCCAAGGTTTCAGCAAGACAAAACAAACAAACACTGCCCTGGTTCAGGCACTGTTTTTCTCATGCATGCAAGATGAGATGCTACTCGCCGCTTCAAAGGAAATCCACATTTAAAAAAAAAAGGAAAAATACACAAGATACTTTCTAGCTATAGTTGCATACTTTGAGAAGCACTCTTAGTTTTATAAACGCCCGTATATCCAAGGTGGGAGGCATTCCATAAACCCACTTTGTGTCGAACGATTGAGATTCTGATACATGCACGGTTCACAGATAACATCTTCAATTTTTTTGCCACACTTTTTATGTTGATTATATGTCTATCTAGGCAGCAAACCATGCTCAGTGCTGGATAGTGTTAATGTTACAGCATACGCACGCACCATACCATTCATTGGAGAGTTACCATGTTGGGAAATTACAACTGTCACATGGGAGAAGGGATCAGCATGCCCTGTAGTCACACACTGGAGGGATAGCACCATATTCCATGTAAGAATGACAAGTAAAGAGAAATCCAAATCATATTAATGAGAAATCAACCTACTGGTATAGTGCTGAACAGCCCCCAAAAGCATACGGGAAGGACTTACTTCATCAAGGGTAAACATGCTGCCTCTGAACCTTATTAGTCATCCTGCTTTGCTCAGAGCCACCATAACAGTGAAAGCGGGGCCAAGTATTTTAACATGCTCAAAGACTTCTGTGTGCACTCAGTTGGCAGGCACGATGAGGTGAGCATGAACCATCAATGCATGCTGACATCATAGTGTCCGGTGCAAAGGCAGCAGTCGCATCCCTAACCTGCAGGGAGTCATGAGAATTAGAGTCCCTTCTCCTACAAGTTGAATAATGATCCCAGACAATTACTATTGTGCTGTGTAGCCTCATGTACGATCAATTCCACAAGGTTGCCTCAAACGGAAACAACCTTCACGCCACAAGCATAATTAGATGAATATCATTATTCTATTGTCTATTACATATTGACAATACTCGTACAAACTAAAATTATAGTTTACTATGAATAAGTAAAGAATAGAAAGGAAACAGTCTCACAATGTAGATTTTCCAAAGCCTCGGTGGGCTGAAAATCTGGATTTTATTAAGGACATGGAGGCTAATATCATGCAATAAATCCTTTATTGCCACCACTTAGCAGCAAGAAAAAAAGGTTCTTAGAATAGAGAATACAGAACTTTCAATAACATTCCAATAACAACAAAACTCCTCCTCATCATCTCCTCTTCCTTCTTACATTGCCTGCTAAAAGAGAAAAACTTCAAACAAATTAACATTTCCAGTCTTCAGTCACTAAATACTCCAAACAAAAGAAATCTTCTTGTTCCAAGAAACGTAGAGATGAGATATGTTCGGATCCAACTACTCCCAATCTGCTAACTTTGACCTGCAAGCAAAAAAACAACTTCAGGGTTGGGAAAAACATGGGAGTGATAATATTATTCTGCATGTTCTCAATAAAATCCAGATTTTCAGGCCACCAAGGCTGTGGAATATCTACATTTTATGGCACAACACGGAGGCCAACATTATGCAAGTTCAAAGCATATTAACCAGACATTTAGCTGTACTGTCAATGGGTTTAAAATAAAATTGTCTAAAAACAGAATCTGTTGACCAATCAGCACATCTTAAAATTTCCTGTAGACTACCTCCCAAAAACATGCTTTTGATGCAGCTGCACCCCTCACTGAATGTGCACCAAACACACATATCTATTCCTGATTTACCCATTAAATTGTTCACCCATCTAGCCAGAGTGGTTGAAGAAACCGCTTTATATGGATACCTGAGAGAAATGAGTAATTGATTCACCTCAACAGGTCTTAAAGGCCTCGTTCTACATTCATATTCTATCACACAATGCACCACACACAGTTTTTCCTTTTGTAAGTTTACACGATAAAGCCTTTGGATCTAAATACATATTGTCATTCCATGACTCGAGAAAGCGTAAAACAAGAGACACATCCCAAAGAGAAGTATATCTGGGGCCAGGAGGTTTAGCCAACCTTATGCTTCTTAACAAACTTTTAACCATAATGTCTTGACCGACAGTAACACCATTCACCAAAACATGGCCCGCTGAAATAGCAGATCTATGTAAATTCACTGATCTATAAGCCAAACCCCTATTATACACATCAGTTAAGTAATTCAAAACATGAACTACATCTGCTGAAACAGGAACCATATTCCTTTCCACACACCAACCATTCCACTTATTCCAGGCTGATTTATATACTTTCCTAGTTCCATGTGCCCATGATTCTTCAATGAGTTTTGAAGTCTCAGATCAAAGTCCTGGCTTACTCCAAACTCTCCTGAAAGTTTCCAAGCCACAAGCTGAAGTTGGCCTGATTCTACCAGACTGTGTGCCTCCCCCAGAGGACCTTGCAAGATTCCTTTAAACATTGGCAGAAGTATTGGCAAATCCACACTCATTTCCAACAACACAGGGTATCAAGCTTGTGAACTCCAAAACGGTGTGATCACCACCACCGTTTCCTTCCATTTCCGAATCATCTCTGTAACTCTGCTGATCATTGAAAAAGGAGGGAAAGCATAAGGCCGAAGACCTCTCCAATCCTGCAGAAAAGCATCTATCCCCAGAGCCTCCGGATCCGGATGCCAACTGAAAAACCTCTCTAGTTGAGTGTTTGTTCTGTTCGCAAAAAGGTCTTTCTGAAAAGGACCCCAAAGAAGATTCAACTTCGCAAAAACCAATCTGTCTAAGGTCCAATCTCTGGAATCGTAAAAATTCCTCGAATACCAATTTGCTACTGAATTTGAATATCCTGGAATAAGTTCTGCTTGAACATAAATGTTTCTCTCCAAACAATACTCCCAAAAAATCCTCGCTAAATCTGCTAGACCTTTTGAACGTGGACCTCCCGTCCTGTTGACATACCTCACAGCAGAAACATTGTCCATCCTTAGTATAACCGAGCATCTTGCAGTCTGTTCCCCAAAACATTTTATTGCAAAAGAGCCAGCTAACAATTCTAAACAATTTATGTGCAGCTTCCTTTACTGACTTGTCCAACGACCGCCAGTACTTAGCAATCCGCAACTTGCACCCCAACCTTCCAAACTTGCATCGGACTCCGCAACCAGATCCGCATTCTCTAAAAAAAACGCTCGCCCATTCCATGCTTCCATATTCCTCAGCCACCAAATTAATTCCTGTCTTGCCTCCTGTGAAGGACAAACCAAACCATTCCTTAAATGCAAAGCCTTTAACCTCTGTAATGCCCTGTAATGTAAAGGACCTGGAAAAATAGCCTGAATTGTTGAAGATAAAAGTCCAATGATATGTGCTAACATTCTTAAAGAGATACAGTTTAGTTCCAGAATTTTTTTTAACTCCTTTCAAATTCTCTTTAAATTTCTCCTTTGGTAGTTTCAGAACCGCTTCCACCGTATCTACTACAAAACCCAAAAATTGTGTTTGTTGACTTGGTACACATTGAGATTTCTTTCTGTTCACCACAAAACCCAGTGACTCTAACAAATCTACTGCTAACTTTGAATGAGAAAGAAGAGTGTTCTTTTCCTGATCCATAATCAAGATGTCGTCCAGATAGATAATTAGACGAACACCGCGCTCCCTCAGAAAAGCCACCACCGGTCGGAACACCTTTGTGAAACAACACGGAGCTAACGACAGGCCGAATGGTAGACAAACAAACTTCCACATTTGGCCTTTCCACACAAACCTCAACAATCTCTGATGTTCTTTCCAGATTGGTATTGTAAGATAAGCATCCTTCAAAGCCAATCTGGTCATCCAATCTCCTTTCAACAGCACATCTTTCAACAGATGTATCCCCTCCATTTTGAAATGGTGATAAACCACCCAATCGTTCAACTGTCGCAAATTTATTACTGGACGCATACCCACTTTGTCCTTTTTCTCCACTAAAATATGTTGCTGATAAAACCTTCCACAAAATCTCTCTCTCTCTTTCTATTGCCCTCTTTTTTTTTTTTTTGTTAAATCAAATCTTGTACTTCTAAATCTATCATCTTTACCTGTTCCTTTTGAAAAAGTATCCTTTTTGGTACAACCCTTTGAACTGGGTTTGCGATAAACTCTATCTTGAAACCCTGAACAGTCTCCAAAACCCAAGGGTCCCAAGTTATCGACCACCAAACTTGAAAAAATTGGGCAAGTCTGCCGCCCAATTTTAAGTGGATAGCAGAAGGGTCTAGACTTACCAGTCGTGCCTCTGCCTCGTCTTTCACCTCTGTTGTATCTTCCTCTTGAACGTTGTCTTTGGGAGTAAAAACCTCCACAGCGGAAATACTGTTGACCTTGGTAGCCTCTATTTCCAAATCCACGCGAAAAGGAGCCTCTTGTGATGCCTCGGCCAGGGAACCGACTCCGCGTTCTCCCGGCCAACCCAAGAACACGATCACTGAATACTTTTTTAATCTCAGACTTTTGTAGGCTGCTGAAAGCTCCTACGTACCTTGATAAATCCTTAATAAATTTGTCACCAAAGAGAAGACCCTTAGCCGAAGTTCCTTCCTCTTTTGTAGCCAGGTCTACCAACTTTGGGTCTATTTTAAGTAATATACTCTTTCTCCGTTCAATGGAGAGAGCCGTATTTGCATTGCCTTATAAGCAGACCACCCTTTGAATCCACTCACGTAACTCCTCCACATCAACATTGTGCTTTCCGACATAAGCCTCCTCTGCCATGTCAAATATTTTTGAAATAGGCCCAACAACATCCAATAATCTGTCCTGGCATGATTTCAGCCGTCGATCAATTCCTTTCCTAGGGTCACGACCCCCTTTAGCAATAAATGCAACAATTTCAGAGTCATGTTCTGGTGTAATCAACACCTTATTATCAACAGTTGGTCGAGGGCACTCAGATCTGAGCCTTACACGTACCTCTTTAGGAATCTCCCTTCTGATCCAGTATTTTAAATACTCTGCCACATGATCAGATGGAGACCACTCCGGTGAAAATGGGTGTTTTATAAGTAAAGGATCAAACATATTGTCACCCAAAGGATCTTTAATATTCATAGTCTCTGACCCTGACGTCTCATCCTTTTTCGAACTCTTTTTCAATACTTCATCCTCAGTATCAAAATCTGAACTACAACTTAATTCAACCTCTGCACTTCCAGAGGAGTCCTCACATACCACATATTTATGTCTGCACATCTTTTTACTCGCATCATCACCCAGGCCTCTTACTAGCCCATCTTTAATGCCCGAGGCATCTTAAACTTGCCTGTCTGAACAGCACACATGTTCTACCATAGTAGATTTTTTCTTCTTCCCCATTTGAACACTGAAAGAAATAGGTTTTCTTTTGCGTGATGCCTTTTTATTACTACCATGCGCATTATCAGGAGCGGACCAAAACCTTTCCTCCTCTTGTCTACTAGCCTAAGAAACAGCCATAAGTTCTAATTTCCTTTCCATTCTCAAAGAAACATCTGAAGTAATCTTTTCAATTGCTTTATTTTATTTCTCCTCAAGAGAACCTCCTCCTTGCTCCATTCTAACCACTTACTTAATTTATTACCACACTTAAAATAACTTACTTAAAATATCTAGTTTTATTTAACAAATAAAGTAAATTTTCCTCACAAACCTAACTTCTTTATTTAAAAAACAAATTTCCTTTCTCCAAGCTTCAAAACACAAAAAAATACCTTTCACAAATCTTATTTATATATTAGTTTTACTCCGATCGCGCTAACACCACCTCATACGATCTTCTCGCCTCACGAAGCGGACTAAAATATCCGATTCAGTCAGCAATGCTCCGTTGCTAAGCAACCGAGCGAGTTCAGGCAACACCAATCTACCAAAACTCTTGAACTTTGCGTTTCCATACGTTTGCATACGTTCGTAACATAAACTAAGCTCGCGCCATCAGAGAAGGGCTCGAGACAATTACTAACATCGCGTCAGAAGAAAAAGCTCAAGACGACAAAGCTTGTGAGTACTTCACAATTTCAAATTGCTCGCGCAAGCATAGCACGCGTTAACGGTATTCCCCAAACTAAACTGTTCTTCTCCAAAAACCCAAATAAAAAAAACTCACGTTTATTCACCAAACAAAGTCGCGTTCAACAAAGTCAAGAAAACTACACAAAAAACGATGTGTATAGCATTTTGCACTCGATTCCCACAACATTCCTACGATTCAAAAACATTAACTGAGCTACAAAGACATTATTTAATTGAAATTTTCTTTTCCCAAAGACAATTATCAAGAGCAGATTCCTCAAAAATCATTGTTTCAAAATTTAAAATACACTTGAAAATGTAATTCTTATAACTAAACACCCAAACCTTACATGTCTATCATACTAAAATTATAATTTTAATTATACACTTTTCATACATTAAATTCTATATAATATCATATTTATAGAAAACAATTAGAAGTAGTAATACTTATCTCTTGAGCAGCAGCAATAAAAGGAGGAAGAGGAGTTGATGAGGAGGAGTTTTGTTGTTATTGGAATTTTTTTGAAGGTTCTGTATTCTCTATTCTAAGAATCCTTTTTTCTTGCTGCTGAGTGGTGGCAATAAAGGATTTATTGCATAATGTTGGCCTCCGTGTCGTGCCATAAAATTAGGTAATTATGGCTGTTATGACTTAAGGGGGAGACAAGCAATATGGAAAAATGGATGATGTGAATCAAGAGTATGAACCAAAGAACGTCCATTCCCAGAAAGGGAGAACAGCCGATTCCTCTTGCAAAACAGATACATTTTTGTCAATGTTCTATAGAGGTTATAAGAAGGTTAAATGGTTCCACTGGATCTCATGGTTAAGGCCCTTAACATGGGTTTTCAATCTATACACCCGCCGCTGTTCTTTCTTTAGGAGGGTTCTCACCATATAATCAATGTGTGATACTTTTTTTATGATGGTCTAGTACAGGTCACTGTCCTTGTGTTCCTTTTCTAAACAGTGTGCTGTTAGTCTGGTTGATGCCTTCTTATAGTAGTGCCATTACAGACAACACATTTCCAATTGAAATGACTATTACATTTGCGAAAACATACAGTTTACTGCACACAAACAATAATGTTTAGAAATGCCATCACCTAGTGCATTGATGTGCTTTGATCATATTAAAATATTTGTTTCCAAGATAGACTCCAGCAGTTAAGACCGATCACAAGAGAGGAGGAAATAAGATGGGGGTAGAAGGGGGGATGTACTTGCGCTGTAGTGAAATAATAATGCTCTGCTGATATAGGATCGTGGTGCATGCACACTACTGATTTATTATATATTAAAATACATATACATACACACACACATCACTCCCCACCCCACCCCCAAGGCACTAATGCCGAAACGCATTACAGCGGATTAATAAAGTGCAGAAAAATCCATACGAGCCATATCACAGTGTTGGCATTCGATCTCTATCTGGGAAATTGGAATAGATAGATAGACAGACATTTGTTTCCACCACACTTTACAAATTACAAAAAAAATGGCGTTTCATTTCTACTTTCCTAATTCTGATGTGTTCTAAAATATCAGTAGTTGATTTTTGTTGTATGCTAAAAAAAAAAACGTTCTACAGCCAGTCCTCTCACATGGTTAATCAGCAGGATGGACTAACACAAATTCTCTCACTATGAAGTCAGCGAGAGAAAAGTAAACACCAATCTCCCTTGGAATAAAGAGTCTGACATTTGACCTCTGTCTTTGAATGCACAAAAACTGCGACAAGAAAAGAACAAGTTTAAAGACCTGTTGACAGAAAATGAGTACTCCGAAGGATACAGTAAACACGGCTTTCTCACAGGAGGGCCGAACTCAAGCTGGATAGCCTAAAGCAAATAAAGCCAACAAACAGAAAGCAAGCAAATATGAGTTACAAACCACAAAGCCAATAGTAAGCAATGGGAGAAAAGAATTCCCAGGGAAGCTTTCAGAATCCCTACAAGAAGTCGGAAGCAAACCAGAAAACTGAGCTATCTGGTAGGTTTCGACCTAAAAAGGGCTTAGCCATTGCCCTGTTGTATGCTGAGCAGAAGCAAAGTGTGTGTGACAATTTCACAGATCAAAGATAAGGACTGCCATCAAAATGCGTCTCTTCGTTTGTATAATATGTATGCTATTTTGGCAACGGCAATAATGGAGTGCAGCTACTAAAGCTATCCCAAAGTCGAACATACAAAATATTACAACTTGCTGAGACACATTCCTTCGTAAGCAGGACTCACCTTATGGTATCTGTATTTTTATAGCACATTTCTGCCACATACGACCACATACCATTCTTAGCAGTACAGTGATACCTTTGTGCATGGTTCCAGGCTTTCCCGCTGAACAGAGGCACAGTAGTCTGACATATTTATACTACTTTACTTTTTTTTTACAACTAAGGGGCCTCAGTGTAATACTTGGGGATGGATCAAATGGTTTAATGGAGGACAATACTGTGGTTCTATTGGGTCTGTGTTTCCATGGAGTCAATGTGGTGTGTGTTTAGTGCCTGAATGGGTGTCCCACAAGCCTCAACACATTCAAAGAGGGCGATTGGTTGTTAATTGCAAGTAAGCCGTATTGGTTTGCAATATCATCAGACTCCCTAATGACAACATAACTCTGTGAGGAGTTGTGTGTGAGTGCAGGAGGACTATTTTCGGTTGTATCTGAGGTAGTATGATTGAGGTATATTATCCTGCTTGGGTGTAACAATTCATTAAATATATCAGTTAGTTATGTGTAGTGAGGGTGTAAGGTGTTCTGCCTAAAACAGCTCTGTAAATAATGACTGTGAGCAGTGGTTTGTTACTGTGAATTAGTGCATAATCTACCATTCATTCTTAAGGCACTGCAGTGTCTTTGATTAGTCCCACGGTATGACTTTACTACAATGAAAAAAATGCATCACCTCACCAGATGAAGTGAAAGTGCTACCCAGTCGGAGGTGTACAATCGCAAGAAAAGGGCGAGCGGAGAGATCAAGAAAGAGTAGGTAGAAGTTGAAAGCGAGTGGATAGGGTTGGGCGGTTTGATATCACAGTACTCTTTTCCATAATAAGGAAGGATCCCTGTGAGGAAGGAAGCCGCCTGCTCTGCCACTTACAGTCAGACCTCTAGTGAAAACTTCTCCCAAGTAGATATACTTGTAAGAGAGTCCACTACTCTACAGGGAGATATAGAGGGCAAATTCTTCTCTCAAGTGTATTTGGTCTTCTGTGCAGTATGGCATCCAAGTTCTGTACACCGTCTAGTCCACTGAAAACAATGATAAGTGCTTAGGGAGCAGGCAGCGCCCCTTGCTGGCTGGTTTCACTGTACAGTATACTGAAAAAAAGTCATGGGCCAGCTGCCAAACACATAGTCCCCTGCCTCAGTAATGTGTACAGCGAGTACAAAGTGGGCGAGACAACAAATTAACAGGTAGAGACAAAAGGTGTGTCTTGGCTCTAAGAGGCCACACACGAGCTGAGGCGGGAACATATTTGGCATAAAAAGCATGAAAAAAAAAAGTACAATTATGCTAGTCTACTCATACTTCAAGAGTGTATTTTGGTAACACACAGAAGCTTATCACCTCTGTACATCAGTTTACGCCAATGCACGGAGATGCTATTAACTCAAACACAAGACATGCGCACATCATGAACTCACGCACTTGAAGATGCTCTCAAATGTGATAATGAGGCTCAGTGAACTAAATTATTTGCCTAGGATCAAACAATTTGGTCACACTAGAAATGAAAAAAGGTTTTCTAGTTTCACGTTATGTAATTCAGTCTCTAGGTGGATCTCTCTTTAGCTCTTCCATTGGTTAATGCTATATCTTTAATTCTAGGTGCATGAAGGTAGAGTGTGGATGGCAGTCAGAACTCACCCGAGGTATCAGCTCCTATTGGGTTTGACGGTTCAAGAGGACTTTGAGCTGAACCAGAACCAGCGAGGGGTATGGCAGGGCTGTATTTTAGCTCCTTTTTTATTTATTTTTTCATATTAACAACATAGAGCAGGCCTTGACAATTGCGGTTGTTGACGCTCCCAGAGTAGGAGGACGTCCTATTCCTGCCTTGTTATATGCGGATGACACAGTTTTAATGGCTCGTACTGCTAAAAGTTTGAACAAGCTATTTACTCTCTATTTGTTTTATGAACACCCCTGACTTATCTACAATTTTTTTTAAATTAAAAAGTCATGAAGTTTGGTCCATTGAATATGAAAACCATGAAACATGAAATAGATGGCCAACATATTAGAATGGTGGATAAGTTCAAGTACCTGGGGATACAATTGGATTCTAAGTTTGACTGGCATTCGCTTATAAAACAGAATGTTTTCTCTTTTAGCAGGGCGATATTTAGCATTAGGGATTTTTCGCACAGATTGGGGCGCACTCGTATCCAATCGGTTCTGGAGATTTACAGGGCCAAATGTATCCCCCAAGTGTGCTATGGTAGTGGAATCTGGGAATTCGGCAAGGTTGCACCACTCCAGGTCGCTGAAAACAAGTATTTAAGGAGTCTCCTGGGAGTTTGCCAAAGCACACCTTATGAAATCGTCAATGAAGAAGTAGATATGGATTTTTTTAATTGACTGACTTCGCCTCAATCCAGTAATACTTTGGAACTCAATTTGGACAATGGAGGAACAGAGTTTCAGTAGATTGATTTTGCAAGCTTGTCTACAACTTGAAAAGTCCTTACAGATTGCTTGGTTGGAGTATGTGGTGCGTAGATTGCGTACCATAGGGCGGCCGGCTATGTTTGCTAACACCTCGAACATAACTCGTGCTGACGGAAAATGGGTTAAAACCGTTTATGGGACAAGATGACGTCAAAGCGCGAGGATGTTGCTTTAACAAAACACTGTATGCGACATGCAATATTGGTGAAAACAGTTAATAATATCGAGCCATATTTGACCTGGAATATGTCTCGCCACCAACGCCGACTGCTGACCTATTTTAGATTAAATTTATCTCCCCGAATGGTCCCTTTTAATCATGGCTGTTTTAAGTACTCAGATCTGCCTTTTGCAATTGTGATAACTCATCGATTAATGATACATTACATGTGGTTATGCTTTGTCCAAAATACAGTAACCTGCGACATAAGTTCATTTGCCCAATCTTTTTACCGCTGAATGTTAATCGTTAGACCAGCCTCACTTTTTTTACAGTTGTTGAACACCTCTTCTATCTGCTTCTTTCTTGTACGTTTTCTGATGGGAGTTCAAAAATATGAATGATTATGGCACTGAAAATTTTTATGTGTTTTTTAAATGACCTGTCTTTTATGATTTTAATTATAAAATCGAATAAAGATTATGAATTTGAATCCAGAACCAGGCATCTCACTTGTTTCACTCACTGTGCATACTTCTGGAGAACATCAACAACAACAAGAACTACACCCCAGCAGTTCTACTGTACACAGTGGCCAAATTGAAAAAACAGGTAAATACATTATGAACAGCGACGCTAGTACACACAAAGCAATATTGGTGTAGATACTTCTAGCTAGACAATAACAAACAGGACCACCAGTGTACCCCATGTACACGTTTGTGGAGGCACAGAAACAGACAGAAGTCTGTAGTAATACAGTTTTACAAAACAGACATCGCCTGTTTGTACTTTCTGTGCTGCACACCTGAGACTAGAACACAGACTTACGTAACAGACATATGTAAACTTACATGTTATCTACCCTCGCGCACTAGGAAGGACAAAATATTTTTGGTGGCAGAGATCAACAGACTGGAGTCTGTGGTGATACAAACATAGGCATAGCCTCGGTGAACTCAACATACCTCACACCAAACGCTAGGACACAGTTTCACTGACCGACCCACAGTAAACATCAGAGCCTTATCTACCCTGGCATGGCAGGGAGGAGATTTGATAAACCGAAGGCTCTCCACTCTCCCTGGTGCTGCTAGCACAACTTACCGTGCCATATGAGGACATAAGAAATACTAAACAAAAGCTGCACCATGGTGTGGGTCACTCACAAATCAGAATAAAACAATCTCCTCCTCACTTAAAAAACATTCATAACTACGGCATCCCGTGTTTTTCACCTTAACAAGATGTCATAACCGAAATGCTGAAAGGAAAAAGAATTTAGAAAGCCACAGTGATAGTCTGTCTTTAAGGGCCATACGATGCAAGAAAACTAACTGCAAGTAGATGAGGGGGGAAAGCAGTGTGGGGGGGGGGGGAGGTGGGGAGGGGACAGGTTGGGTTTGTAGAGCGAAGCAGCATATAAGAAAGAAAGCGACATGGAGCCCATTAGGAAGGTTTTCCAGGGTGGAGCAACACAAGGGAGTCCGGGTTTCGTGAGTGTGATTGGAGGGCTACAGCAACAATGTCACATTAAAGTAAAATACGGACATTTGCAAAGAAAGACATGGAGCATAGACAAGGAGGCGGACTGTGTTTTACATGTGCGAAAAGCATGAGAGGTGGAGAGCAAAACGGAGGAGGGCTTGAGAGATACAGTGTTTGCTTGATTGAGAATCAAACGAGAGAGAAAGAGAAAGAAAGATCAACATTAACCAAGGAGGTACGCGGGGTGCAAGCACATGAGGGAGAAAACAGAGAGAAGTGGGTGATGACACTTTGCAGTGGAAGAAAAGCGAATGAGAGCACTTAAAACACATGCACTCTTATGGAGTGCTTAAACAAAAACATAGTAGTTCCATAAAAGCGAGCAGTGGAGTGATTCAAGTCAGCCAATCAAAAAAATTGTTTAATAGGCTGTGCTCCAAGATGGAGATGAGGAGGGTGGGTAAGCAAACAGAAAACCAGAGGATGAAAAAGATGAGTCAGGGAAAGCCATCAAATAAGAAGTAAGCAAACAAGAGTGACAATTAAATCAACCAATAATAAGAAGCGGGCGGCCTCTAAGTCCATTGTATGTTTTTGAAGTCCACAATATGTCTTTCGCATCCAAACAGCTTGTGCGGTCTAGTAGGTTCGACCTAAAAACATCACTGCCCTCTTATCTGGATGTGTTGATTGCTTACTGTAAAATTGTAGGGCATGTGCCTAATTTGTTAAATAGTCCCAATCAGTCATGGCATTACTGCTGATCTATAAGTATAGTCAACACAAAAAAACATCAGTTTTGTTGATAGTGAAGCTTGAGTCTGTGCAGTGTCTTCCAAGTACCTCTGCCCCCCATCTCACCGTATTCGGGGTGTGCATACTGCTACTGAAAAATATTTTTTTAATCCACAGAAGGATAAACGTACTACAATACAATTAGAGAACAACATCGATCCAAAGATCATATCGTGCATCAATGTATAGTATAGTCATGCACAAGATATTGTCCATGCCAATGTAAATATGTAGGGATGACAACTCGCAAAGTCAGGACTCGCATGTTAGAACACAAGAGTTCATTCAGATGCAAGAAATCGATCACCAGATTAACCAGACATTTCATTGAAAACAATCACAAGGCAGATGATTTCACTTGGACAGTGCTTGAAAAGCCCATGATACCGTCCCATATCTGTGATATCACTAAATACCTATTTATTAAGGAACAGAAATGGGTGTTTAAATTACAAAGCGATGTTAGGGGTCTTAATGATGACATCCCGTGGACCGCCCTTTAAAATGTTTTCTGAAATACATGGTATCTATACCCATCTTCATGCTGTTATGGCATCTTGCATTTGGAACGTCCTGACACTATGGTACCCTCATGAGGTCTATGATGCTGCATTATAGCTACAGGTTACACGGCATTCAGATACCATACATGGGGCTAGGCAGAGCACCTACACATTTTATGAACTACAGACGCCATCTTTTTAACGTCATTTTGTAGTCCTCTGACGTTGTCACTACCCATTAGGGATCACGCACTTATGTTATGGCATCTTGCTTTTAGAATGTCCTGGCACTGTGGTATCCTTATTAGGTCTATTATTTTGCATTATAGTTACAGGCTACACTGCATTCAGATACATGTGGCTAGGCAGAGCACCTACACATTTTATGAACTACAGACGCCATCTTTTTGACGTCATTTTGTAGTCCTCTGAGGCGGTTATTACCTATCAGGGATCACGCGCTTATGTTTCCTCGTTCGTTTTCGTAATTGTTAACTCGGAGGTCTTCAGTGCCTTGACACGGCCTTTCAACATTGCAACGAGCGAGTTACATATAGCTACCTAAGAGATGGAACCAGCCAGCGTGCCAACATATTCTACGGACTACAGACGTCATCACATTGATGTCATGTTGTAGTCCTTGTCGTTTTTCCAGCATCTGCCTAGGGTCAGGTGATGACGCGCATTACACGCTCCCGCGTTTGTAATTGACGAGGTTTCCCGGCTTTATAACCATCCTTGGCAGAATGCTCCGGTTACCTCCTTTCTCCTGACTCTGCAACCACAACGGGGCAACGACGGATAGGTGAGCACTTTCTCCCTATCAAATACTAGTTTTCTACAAGGCAACTTATTTCGTAGTGCCCTTGAATGATACCTCCATGACAGGCTTTAACATTATCATTGCACTCCCTGGTTCATATGGAGTGTTTCATATTACGGTGATATTATTATCTTTTGTGGTTAAGGTCCTGTTGGTGTGTACTTCAAACTGGAGCTTATTTGAAACCATAGCGTGTTTGAATGATACAGATTGACATTTTTACTGCGCTTCTGATATTTCATAGAACCCCCTTCCGTCCGCAGTAATTTACAATATGCACAACTATTTGGCAACCTATATATTTTGTAGGAGCTTTCACAGCGCCTTTACAAACATGGCGTTTATCACCACGGTGAAGCAAAAAAACATGGCCTCTTTACACTGGCCATTCCCACGTTTTACGGTTAATTATCACAGTTAATGGACAAGGGATTCTTCTCTTAGGCTGACATACGTGTGAATTTTACATATATACACTTGGTATACAGTTGCTAGTAGTTATTTACACTAGCACCCCTCTGAAGATGCATTAAGCTTTTATGATTACTTTCTGGTTTTTGGCAGTTTAATTTTTCTTCCATACAGAGCGGGGCCTCCTAGTCCTGAGCCAGGATCCAGGCGAGGTGAGGTCCGTTCCTTGATCATTACGGGTAAGCACCCCCTAAAACGAGGTTTGGTACAAATACACATTTGGGAGTACTATTTTTAAGACTGAGACGCTCTCCATATGTTTTCTAGACAGATGCACGCCGCATCCTTTTGAAGCGGAGGATCAACTTAAGGTTGTACAAAGTGCCACCTTTAAATGATAGTGAGACAAACTTTCTCTTTTCCTTTTTTTCACTATACATTATGTTTTACACACCTTTGCAGAAGCGAAAATTTAACATCAAGGGTCCTGAAGAAAGCCGCAGGGACAAAATGGATCCCACTGGGCTGAAACATGTCGACCTCTCTATATAGCAGTTCTTTGTTTAACACTGCTTTTTGCACTGTTGTTTTATTTAGAGTGTGAGACACATATTAAATCAGTAGTGTTTTCTCACAATTCTATTTTAACACACCACTTTAGTTTTCTTTTGCTAGCACTGCATTCCTTTCAATTGTTCTATCATCTTACAACTGTTGGTCTCCTCGCTCCAATCCTTTGACGATCTTGGGCCACTCTTGGGTGAAATCACTCCAAATTAGATGCTCTCTATGATCAAGAGAAGCATCTTATCCTGGATTGGATGACCAGATGATAAGATTGATCACTCAGACAATTGATGGGTATCTAAACTTCGCTCTGAGGTCCTCATAGATTGCATTTGGATGTCTCTCTCTCTTCTCTTACTCCCTCCTCTGCCATGTGGGACTAATTAGCCCTCTATCTACACTTCTGCTCACTCTGCAGGATTTTGTTAGACCCCCAGTTCCTTTCATTTGTTTTGCAAGATAAAAAGAGTCCAACACCCTCACAAATGTATATGTTTACTTTAAAAACAAGCATTGGCATAGCCCATAGGGTCTCGCTTTTGGGACCTTATAAATATTTAGCCATTCAGAACATTTTCCTGGGTGATACCACATCTACTGTTACTCCATGTGGCACTGGTGAACGGCCACACACACCCACGGTTGGGCTTCAGTTTTTTTTAATGAACATTGGAAATGCAATTTATGCCCAGATAGGGAAAATGATGATTAAAAATAATGTTATTCAAATAATGTCTTCACTAACTGCACCAGTCGGTGATGCAATAAAAGCAAACCTAAATTGATTTATGGCAGGAGCGACTTGATGCATGGCACTTGATTATTTTAGCAGCTCGTTTCTGAAATGTGCAAGTAAATGCAGGATAAATGTGCCTTAATCTTTTGTAGTATCAACACACCAACAGAAATGTTGCATTGTGTTTAATAGTTGTTATGAACCAGGTTTTACCATGTGCAGTGCCTAGACGGAGACTAAAGGCGCTCTTTCCAATGTGTAGAGTGCCATGGAAGAGTACTTAATGAATTAATCAGACTACCTAATGCATCACAAAACCTAAAATAATTAAATAAAAGCAGTCTGATAATCATCAACTACGTTCCAGAGAAAGCCTGGAGCATGTAATGCGCTTGTGGCGCACTCGAAAGGGATAAGAACCATCATTGAAAACTGCAGACGAGAAAAATGCGCAAAGCCTGCCAGAAAATTCTTCCCAAACATGCCAAAGAGAAGCTCTGGGTCAGCAAGCAGAATTCTGGGTAATAAGTGAGTAAAAAATGCACTTATCTTCTTAAATACTTTGTCGGCAATTAGGGCTAATTAGAGCATCAGCAGGAGGCAGCCATCTTGATGCGTGGGCCCACACGCGGCTCCCTTTCTATGACACTTTAACAGTATTATAAAGTCATGGGTGCTCCTGAAAATTCAAACTCAGACAGCCATACTCCTGCTGGATAAATAAACAAAATAATCAAAGCTGTGTGGAAGCACATAACTTCCCTCTTGGCTACGGACACATGGGCGGAGCCAACCCCCTCTCTGTAGTACTCCTGAAATGTGGATCACATTATGTATGGTGACAGCAGTGCTTTCAAGCCAGAACTAAACAAGCACTGACAAAACCAATGGGTATCACCTTTCCAAGAGCTATTGACTTTGCCAATGTCTTTTAGTCATGTTGTAAACCAGCGCGGCTACTGGTCAGCATGGCTAAAAGATTAGTGGTGTAGAGTAGAGTGGCATGGAATGTCGTAGAGTGGAGTGGCGAAGACTGGTTTAGAGTGATGTGGCAGAGTGTCATGTATTGGTGGCATAGTGTGGTGTCGTGTAGAGTGGCATACACAAGACTGGCCTCATGTAGAGTGTATTGGTGTAGAGTGCAGCGGCGTAGATTGCATCGGCGTAGAGTGGTGCAGAGTGGAGTGGTGCAGAGTGGAGTGGTGCAGAGTGGAGTGGTGCAGAGTGGAGTGGTGCAGAGTGGAGTGGTGCAGAGTGGTGCGGTGCAGAGTGGTGCAGAGTGGTGCAGAGTGGTGCAGAGTGGTGCGGAGTGGTGCGGAGTGGTGCAGAGTGGTGCAGAGCGGTGCAGAGTGGTGCAGAGCGGTGCAGAGTGGTGCAGAGCGGTGCAGAGTGGTGCAGAGTGGTGCAGAGTGGTGCAGAGTGGTGCAGAGTGGAGTGGTGCAGAGTGGAGTGGTGCAGAGTGGAGTGGTGCAGAGTGGAGTGGTGCAGAGTGGAGTTGATTGGTTCAGTAACAAAGAGTAGAGTCGAGTGGCATAGAATCGAGTGGCATAGAGTGCTGTGGCATAGAGTGCAGAGTAAAGCTGAGTGGCATAGAGTACAGTGGCACAGCGTAGAGATGCATTGAGTGGTGCAGAGTAAAGTGCTGTTGAGTGGAGAAGCACAGAATGGTGTGGCAGAGAGTGCAGTATTGCACAGTAGAGTGTCAAAGTGCCATGGTGTAGAGTAGAGTAGCGAGAGAGGGTTGCACGACGGTACAACACTGGTAAATGCATCGCATGCCTTTGCCTCGAATTTTTTAGCATGCATGTTTTTACCGCTATTATGCATTTATATCGCATGCCTTTTTCACACATTGTTTTTATATTTGAAAACAATGTATTTGTGGAGGGAGACTCCCCCCCCCCGCCCCCCAACTTACCTTAACCCCTTCAGCGCTGCGCGGATTCCCCCGCGGTGCTGAAGGGTTCGAGCGCGGGCGGGGCCATGACGGAACGGTTCCGTCATGAGCACAGCTCAACCGATGCTCATGACGGAACCGTTCCGTCATGGGCATGGAAGGGGTTAAATGCGTGGTATTGGTATGCAATGTAAATGCATAGCCAGGTAAAAAAAATGTGTGCTAAAAAATGCGAAGCAAATGCATACGATGGGTTTACCTCATTGTAAGGCTGTTTCCCGTAGAGAGCAGTGGTATAGAGTACAGTAATGCAGAGTAGCGTGCAGTGGTTAAGAGTAGAGTGCAGTGGCATGGAGTGGCGTAGAGTGCAGTGGCATAGAGTAGAGGGTTTCAGAGTAGAGTGAAGTGGAGCAGGGTACAGTGCAGTTGCATAGAGTGGCATACAATGTAATGGCGTAGAGCAGTGGTCTTCAAACTTTTTAATGCCGCATCCCCCCATGCAAAATAAATCATCAGGTCCCTCATCAAAATGTTTGTCAATTATTCTATTAAACTGGCAATGTTTATATAGTTCTAGACTTATGTAAACATCACAGTTAATTTCTGTAACCGTTTCAAAAATGCAATCAAATACATGATTGCCAAACATACTGTTCTGGTCAGGCAGGCCTTACTAACATGTAAAAGTATCCACAGTGTGTTTATTGGAAAGGAGGTGGGGTTTTTGAAGAATATTTGGAGTCCCTTCCCTTTTGATACCTTCTCCCAGCCAGGATATAAATGACAAAAGATGTTAGTGATTGTCACATAAATCCTCTCACTTTGAAGTCAGAGATAGAAAAGTAAGGAAGTGCCCTCATTAGATAGCACTTGACATTTGACCTCAGTCTTTGAACGCACAGTAAATGTGACAAGATAAGAACAAGATTTACAGGCCTTTTTACAGAAAGGGATTACTCGAAGGATACTGTAAACAAGCATTTACAATGCAATGGTCTCGGCATTGGTAAAGTTAGAGCTATTGGCATTGCTCATGACATTATTTTTGTTTATGTTTTTAAACATTTAAAGAAACGGCATTGTCATGAGCAATGCCAATAGCTCTAACTTTAACAATGCCGAGACCGTTGCATTGTAAATGCTTGTTTGGTACTCTACGGCAGGAAGGCAAGATACCAGAGAAACCTGGATTTGTTATCTGCCATGGAAGATGGACAATCGACCCATTGCCACCTTGGCCAGAGTGGGAGAACAGAATCCAAGGTTCATTGCAGGGCACCTGGCTATTCGTTGTAGAGGGTTATGATGGCATTCAGAGCCATCGAGGAGAGTAGGCATCTTACATTTTCAGGTCATTTCATCCACTACAGCTCTAAGCCACCGTTTAAAGAGCGGCCCTTGCAGGGGCATCCGACATCTTGTCAGCAACAGTCGAAAGACGGGCAAGGCCCTGGCTGCAGAGGAGACTGTAAAGGGACCCAAGCTGCAGACCCCCCAGGATGCGCATCATCAAAAGGGAAGCTCACTTCCTGCACTGGTGAATCAAACACAGGAAGGACCCCGCCACCCAGGTTTAATCCCCCCAGCTTACAGCGCTTTATAAACTACAGTAAAACACAGAAAGAAAACAGGGGAGGTGATGTCCCAGCAGAGCGCCCTATAAAGCTTTCAGTTACACAGAGGAGGGGCGGGCTTCAGTACAAACGCCATTTACAGCCCTTTAAGTGGCTCTCTCTTTTACAGCCCTGTGCATTACAGGGAGGGGCTGGGGTCTGCCTCCTGTAACAACCTCATGACTTACATACAGGTTTCTGTTTTTACTCTGCACAGATAATGCAAAGCTTTGTTCAGTCAATCATCCTACAAAAACACACAAAATAAACACCATCACACAAATGCACTTTCAACCTTCGTAGAGAGTTAAAACATCTGCATACTTGACAAGATGTACAGCGCATCAGTCAAGGGAAAAGCAACTATCTACATTCATGATACATGACATCGGTCTTAAATCCAATACTGAACCTCGAATAAACTACAAACCACCACCTTAGACCGCACAAACGTTATTCATTTCTTGCGTGTATTCCGGCGGAGGGGGCCCCCATTCAGCCTGAGGCCTATGTATATCTGGTAGATATCTGGATTATGGTCATCCTGCAGGAGGTGTGGGGGACATCATTTACCGTTATGCCACTGGTTCTCATGACTGCATTGCTTCTTTTTAATATATTAAATAGGTCTATTTCACCACCTCCAAAGGCCAGTCATTACCGGGACAGTTTACTCTTGTGACTTACTTTTATTTCAGAAAGTCTTTATTAGGATTTTGTGCAAACAGTAAGATTCAGCCGAGAAAATACAAAGGTCTCACCCTAGTTGAGGACCTGGTGACATCTAATCAGAACAGCGCAAGTGAGGCTGATGGGAGAACACGTAACAGGAATCCATAATTATAACGCAGCAGCAAACAGTTCAGTCCAATCTATAAAGTTTTCAAAGCTCATTAAAGATCCATAAGCGTTCTTTAAATGCAGGAACAATGTACTTCGTTGCAATTCCAGGATAGCATTCAAGAGGCCATGGGGCGTTAAGGTTATTGTACGCAGATGCTTTATGATGCCACCATACATAGTCAAAGGAGCGCGCCAAATTACAACAAATGACCTTCAAATTGGCTTGTTCCCACTGGAAATACAAGAATGATAAAACCTATAGGTCTTGCCTTACAGACCTATTGGATTTGGCAATTATTTTTGACAGTGCTGTACAGCGTTGGCAGCTGACGCTATGCGGCATTTTTATTAATACATTAAAAAAATTGATGTGCTCGGCGAGGCAAGTTATAGCGACATGCATGATTACACATGTGCGTGCATTACAAAATAGCGTGTTTTTTTAGTGGACAGATCTGCGATGCACTGGTAAATGTAAAAAAAAGTTGCAATAGTAGGGCGAAAGTGCGTTGTGTTGTTTGGGGGGTGGGGAGTGAGCTGGCCAGGGTGGGAGCAACACAGAGCGGGATGGAGCAAAAAACGCACTCTGGGTAGAACAACGCAGGGGAGACGGATAAGACAATGAGCAAACACACGGGGGGAATAGATGGGACAGCAACATGGATCCGTTGAGGGTGAGTAAAACAGGTGATGCATACATGCCACTATACCAGATTCAGACGGGAGACTCCCGAATTTCGAAGCCAAACAATTACTTTTTTGGGCTGTCTTCCAAGTTCTGCCTGAAATTAACCTCTGCTTCAATAGAAGTCAATGAGGAAAATACACTCCCTGATATTCTTTTCCCCCATTTTCAATTTCTAAAATGTTGGCATGTATGGTAACGGGAGACCAACGCCCACGGATGGGGAGAAGCAGAGGGGGCACCAAAAAGACGTTGCGGTACGGGTTAGAGAGAAGCAGACAGTGGAGAGTAACACAGAGCTGGTGGGAGCGAAGCAATAGAGGGAGAGAGAGCTAGAAGTGGAGAGAGAGCTGAAAAAGACCGGGGCAGAACTCTAGCATCAGTGCTCCCCGCAGTGCTAAAAACGCTTAGAGTGGAGGGGCGGCTGGGTGATTGCTGGTTAAAGGGAACGGGGCGAACAATAAAACATCCTGTCGGTCAAGTACGTGCGCTTGACCACAGTGTACACTAATACATTTTTTTATTAAACGCATCTCGTGCCCCATGACCAATATTCGTTCACGGATACCATTGTCAGTAGTCTCTGCAGCGTGCGTAATTAGCCTAGAAGTACTTGGAAAACCGCCCCCAAACTACTCGAGCACAGGCTGTAGGCCTAGAGCGTCCTCCATTTTCCTGTGATACGCCGCTGCGCTTAAGTACCACCCCTCTACCAGGTGCGCCTCACCTTGTTTGTTTTCGTTCAGTTGCTGCTCATTATCTCCTGCAAAAGAAGAGGCGGTATGAGGGCGAGTCCGCCCGCCCCGCAAATCTTAACAGCCAATCATGTACCGCACTGAAGAAGGCAACCACTGAGGATAAGCTGTAAACGGAGCAGTCTTCGCTCCACGCCACTGACGATATGTCCTACGCGCTAGTTACGTAGAGGCAGTCGTGAGGCTATACATACGCACATATAAAAATGTTTAAAATATAAATAGACCTTAATGTCCAGCTTGACAAAATACAACAACAAGCACGCAAAAATTGCGAGCAAAATAAACCAATCAACGGAGCAGTCTTCGCTCCACGCCACTGACGATATGTCCTACGCGCTAGTTACGTAGAGGCAGTCGTGAGGCTATACATACGCACATATAAAAATGTTTAAAATATAAATAGACCTTAATGTCCAGCTTGACAAAATACAACAACAAGCACGCACCTAATGAGAAGATCGCGACCTGGCAATTAACAAATGCGTCCGGACGCCGGGACACCACCGCCTTTCTCCGAGGCACAGCAGAAAATGCCTCGGAGAAAGGGAGTGTCCTTTTCGGATTGGGGGGCGTGTTTTGCTGTTGTCTCCTCCCTGAGACTTCTCGCAAAAAACACGCCCCCCGATCCGAAAAGGACGGGGCTTCAACGGAGTGACTGGACCTCTTCTCCAGTGGCTGGCCAGCATTTAAGAGGCCAGCCAATGGAGAACAGGAGAGAAGAGGGGCGGGTGCAAGCCCCTCTTCTCAAAGTCACTCCAACTCATTAAATCTCGGAGCGAGACTGCGCAAGCGCAGCCTTTCGCAGCCGAGACCTAAAAAGGTTTGGGCAAGGGTAGGTACTACCTCTAGCTCGACAGTCTAAAACAAATAAAGCCAGCAAACAGGAAAACGTGAGTTACAAACCACAAAACCAATAGCAAGCAACAGGCAAAATGCACTCCTATGTCAACTTTCTGAATGTCCCCAAGATGTATTTAGCAAACCAGACAGCTGTGTTGTCTGGTAGGCTGCGACCTAAAAAACTTAATTTTCACATCCCAATACATTTAACAAACTGTTGCTAACAATAAACGTTCCTCCAAGAGCAATATAACTTTAAAGTGTCAGAAGGACTAGCAATTCTTGCAAAAGAATTCCAGAGCGCACATTCAAATGAGTGCCTAATGGTATTAAAAAAACTTACATAGTCAAATCCTACACACAAAATGAAAACATAAGCATCTGTCAGAAACAGTATAGATACCGCAAAATTCCCTCTGTACCTGTGCCCAAATGAAAAACTGTACATAAAACATAAACCTCAAGATAGCCAGGAAAGTGGAAAAAAACAGTCACCGGAGATAAATTAAATGTATTTCATGTGTTTAAATTGGCAACACTATTCTCTCATCATACCAACAGAATTCCTTGGACTATATTGCAAAGGACTATATTCTATAAACACATGGTTAAGGGCAGAAGGAAAAATTGCCAATACTGTCATAGACTCCCAGGAAATTCATTATTTCCTATGTGAGGTGCAACACTGGATGTAGATTAAAAGGTTGAGCTTTAACAAACACAAAGACAGTTGTTGATGGTCGCCCTCCCCAGCTCAGTTTCGTTCTGCCTAGTTAATGTTTTCCCCTGATCATCATCCATCAGAACACAACGTTTGCGGAAACATAAAAAAAAACTTGTAAAGCCACTGCGGACTACAGGCAAGAAAGGGAGCAAGCATGTAAAATATATAGTAAAATGATGTAATCATAGTTTTCTCCTCCTGGAAAATATGACATTGTACTTGAACGTAATTCTGTCACATATTCTTGATGTAAATGAGGCCATATTCAGCTTATCCAAAAAAATGCAGGTGATGTATTTAACTTAAAATTCTAGATCTCATTTCCTGTTACCAAGACACATGTTGCATTTGCACTTATATAGCACTTACTACCCCCGACTATAGCTCGCGGATCATATTTGATTAATTCTATACATGGTATGTAAATCAATATTCACTCTACTCTATCTTTGAGGGAAAGTATCTATACATTATCTAAGATGATCATCTATATGTATACTGGTACCAAGAAAAGTCATCCATTAGTACTAAAGGAAGACACTCTGGTAAGAGGCGCCATTCGCTGGAATACTCACTCACCATAACTGCTGCAAGAGCATACCAACTTGAGTTCTGATACTCGCATAACCATAGACACAAGTAATTCAACTAAATACGGTAACAAACAATGACAAGCTTGCTAGACAAGTTAAGTAGCAACAATCACTCTGCGATACCTAGAGCAAAGGAGGGAACTGGTTGACATAGATGTCAAATAACAGTGGGAGTGAATGTTATGGGCAGAATACATAATGATACATAGTAGGGCAAATGATCATACATTGGTAGCAAAGATAGATGTTGATGATCCATAGAATTGGCACAAGTGCATCCATAGATAATGCTGAATGCTGGTTAAGATAATAATCAATGTTGTAGAGGATGCTGAGCATTGTTGCAAGATGGCGCTCAAATAAGATGACAGATAAAGCTCAATCAATAGGGACAATGATCTACAACAATAAGAAAACATACTGCTCCCTGATGGTAGATGATGCTTATTGGGGAAGTAGATAATGACTCGAGATAAGTACAGTAGTGAGACTTAATGGGTGTAGTGGTCAAGAGGCTCAATTAGGAAGTCAAGTGATGCTAAGTTGAATGAACGTATAGAACACACTTGCGGTTCGATGAATCTCAAATGAGGCTGGCAAAGCTCCTTTGGGAGGGCATGCAATGCACAAGGGTGGTGACAGAGGACAGTCGTACAAAGGGCCGAAAATCAATCACAGCTTCATGTGGACAAGTGATGATTACTTCGAAGCTGAAATCAAAGTGTTAAACGATGGTTAATGTTAAATGGGGAGGGGCACTATGGCAAATAAGATGTTACAGTCAACAATGAGCATAGTTAGTCAGGTGGGCGTGAAAGCAGTCCACACCCTCTTTCAATGTATGTGCTGGCGACATTGGCAAAATGCCACTGTAATTTCTCCACCATCCTCTCACCTCTAACACCTGGACGTGCCCAGGCAGGAAGTGGATCTTCACCTCCTTGTGGCGGCCCACCATTCCTCCGCACCGCCGCTCAGCACAGTGTATACTGTGGTTCGTAATCCTCAACCTCTACAGCACTACGTTCCAAAGCACAAACAAACCAGTTCTGCAGCTCTTATTCTAACTCCGTTATAGCAGATCCAGGTACCAAAAACGCCAGCACAAGACGAATCCCACGCCCATTGGAGACGGGGGAGTAAACACTGAAGGAAGACTAATGCAAAACCGAGGAAACACAAGGACTGAACAGTGAATCCCCAACAGCGCGAACGCAACCAATTGATAAACAAGACGGACAACTTCGTAAGGGGCATTAAAATCAGGAGGAAATTAGGAGGAGCCGCCACTCAATAAAAAAGGATCTTGAATGAAAAAGTATTCATAGCAGAGTTAAATTCAATGTTTAATGGTTGATGCGATCTTTAAACTAAACCTAAACAGAATTCTGTTTAGGATGCAAGTTTTAACACCTTCAAACATGGCTCCTTGCTTGCTACATTCACGTTAGTGGGTTAGTTTTAGTCCTTCCTTTTTCCTTATTCATGTATTTGGCGGCCATATTAGAGTGGTTTTCTTCGATACACTGTCGAGCGTCACAGGAGTAGAACCCGCAATAGTGAAGTTATATTTTATCGTTTTTTAATAAAAAGACAAAGAGGTCCAAGAGCCCCCACAGCGTTTGCTGAGCAGTCTACAGCCCGTCAAGGAAACTTATACGATGTGCATCATGGTTTCCGAGAGACGATCTGCTGCTGTTAACAATCAGTTTCCACTATTTGGATAGCGATATTGTCTCCAGCGTCCCCCATACTGCAAAACCAAGAGTGATATAACTCCGAGTTTCCCCACAGCCCCTACTCCCACCGTGCTATTTGGTAGATGACGTTGATTAAATATAAAACAGTACTTTTCGTGTTTTTTCCCAAGTGATT
The DNA here is from genome assembly GCF_964204655.1 of Triturus cristatus. Lineage (NCBI taxonomy): Eukaryota > Metazoa > Chordata > Amphibia > Caudata > Salamandridae > Triturus > Triturus cristatus. Next base: position 886,843,442 of record NC_140590.1, on the reverse strand, counting down.
AGGGGGCATATCAACAACAACCGGCGATAATTATCGCTGAGCGCACTTAGCGACAGGATAATTATCGCCGGCTAGCGCCGATTTTTATCGCTGAGATAGCATGCTATTAACAACGCTTATCTCCTCAGCGCTAAAAATCCTGGCGCTAACTGGCTAACGTGAGATTATCGCTGGAAACCCAGCAATAATATCACGTTAGCTTGTTGATAGAGACTCACAAACTTAGCCATGATATCCTCCTTCCATAGGATATCATGGCTAAGTCAGTCCTGAAGCAGGTGTTAGGAAAGTAGCGATAACAGGTGTTATCGCTACTTTTCCTGACGCTATGCTTCATAGCGTTAGGCTTGCTGACAGGAGAAATGTCGCTTAGCGACATTTCTCCTGTCATGCCAGGTCAGGAACGCCCACTTTGCATCTCATTAGAGATGCAAAGCTGGGCGTTAGGAATCCTGACGCTAAAGCAAGGTTTCACGCGTTAGCGTGACCTTGCTGATTAGGCGATAAAATTATCGCCGCTTTTCGGCCGAAAATTATCGCCTGCTTGTTGATATGCCCCTTAGTTACACTGAAGAGGTTAGCCATTAGGATTAACGATGTCTCTGCTGTTACTGTGGCCGTTTTATATTAGAATGTACATGTATGCCTACCTTTTTGTTTGTTTATCATTCTTTTGTTGTTGTTTATAAAAGAAAACCATTAAATCCTAATTGAAAGATATCGTTCGGGTCAGGCAAAATACGCTTACAGCATTTTGAAACCTACATGGCCATGCACATCTTATGTCCAAAATAATGTAGAAGTGTTACATTTGTATTGAAATATTTCTCACTTTAAATGCATTTGGAGTCCATGCTTCGTTGCTTGCTGTTCTTCAAAATTTGTTCTTGGGAGAAAATCTATTTTTCCTTCCTGTGGAGTTCTGTTGTTGTATCATAACCATGACGAGGCACGTAAATGTCATAGCTGCCAAGTTTTCAGATAGCTTATGTTGACATTTTACGAGTAACCCTAAACCCACTCACTATTATTATTATTAATTATTATTATTATTATTAAATGAAATTTGTAGAGCGCACTGACACCATGGGTTTCCTGGCGCTATAGGACAAAGGTGATACACAATCTGGGGTTAATGCAGGGTTAGCAGGGTGGGGGAAAGAGAGAGGTTTTGAGCAGCTTCCTAAAATGAAGGAAGGAGCTGCTCGATTTGATGATCAGGGAAAGGGAGTTCCAGAACTTCGGTGCCAAAAGGGCGAACCTTCGTCCGCCAAATTTGTTGGTTCTGGTTTTGGGTATGACAAGTGATTTAAGATGAGCAGAGCGAAGATTGCGATTTGGACAGTAGGGAGTGATGAGGGAAGTCAGGAAAGCAGGGCTGGGGCAGTGGAGGGCTTTGAACGTGAGGCAGCCCAACTTGAAGGCCTCCCTCTGTTCTATGGGCAGCCAATGTAGTTTATGCATCAGAGGTTTGGCAGATTGCCATTTTGGAGATTTGAAGATGATACGAGCTGCCTGGTTTTGGACCACCTGAAGGCGGTGGAGAAGGGTTTTGGGAAGTCCGTGGTAGATGCAGTTGGAAAAGTCCAAGCGGGAGAGCACAAGAGATATGATTACTTGAATTAGAGCAAGTGGGGGGCGGAGGTGACTGACCTTCCGGATCTTTCTGAGTTGGAAGGAACAGGATGAAATCACGGAGCCGACATGAGGTCGGAGAGAGAGTTCGGCGTCGATAGTCACGCCGAGACTTTTTACAGAGATCGAAGGGGTCGGTGGGAAGCCCAGTTCAGTGGGCCAGAACTGGGTTCCCCAGAAAGATGGGCTGGAGCCCGGGAGAAGAAGCTCGGTTTTCCCGGGGTTCAGCTTCAATTGGTTAGAATCCATCCAATCTTGGATGTGGAGCATAACGGAGTGAAAGTTATCTATCACATTGGGGGAATTGAGTGGAAAGATGATCTGCAGATCGTCGGCATAGTTATAAACTGTGATGTCCCAGTTACGGAGTGAGTGGAGTAAGGGCCGAAGGTATAGATTGAACAGTAAAGGTGACAGGGAGGAGCCCTGGGGAACTCCGCAGGTTGTGGGGGTCTTGGGTGCTGTGTAGGGGCCCAGCCGGACGGCTTGGGTTCTACCAGACAAGAAAGACCGGATCCAGCTGAGGGCAGGGTCCTAGATGCCAGCCTGTTCGACACGGTTGAGCAAGATGTTATGGTCAACCGTGTCGAACGCGGCCGAAAGGTCCAGGAGAATGAGGGCCTGGGGGGTCCCTGAGTCGGCATTTCTCCTCAGCGTGTCGAGAACAGCTAAGATGATGGCTTCAGTAGAAAATGAAGGCCTGAAGCCGGCCTGATTAGGCTCCAGGTAGCAAGAGGTCTCAATAAAGTTAGAGAGGCATCTAGTGACATGTGCTTCGAGAAGTTTTAAGAAATAGGGCAGAAGCGATATGGGGCGATAGTTGGAGAGTTCCGCTGAGTCCGCGCAAGGTTTTTTAAGTAGCGGGACTAGGATGGCCTCTTTGAAGGAACAGTACCTGTGCTGAGCGAGCCATTCAAGAGAGGTCTGATGCATTCAGGTAAGGAATGACATACACTTCGTAGGACTGAGGGTGGGCAGTCATCGTTCGGGGAACCTGATTTTATCCGGGACGCAAGCTGTACTAGGGAAATAGGGTTGATGGGGGGGAATTCGGTGAAGGCGGAAGGGTTGTTAAGGGGAGTTTCCGGAGTGGTGATCTGAGGTACGGTGGAGATCGATGCCTTGATTTTATTAATTTTTTCGACAAAGAAGAGGTTGAGAGCGTCACAGGTTTCTTGGGTGGGGGTTTGGACTGGGAGGGTTCTGTCGTCAGATGTCATTTCGTTCATGATTTTAAAAATTTCTTTAGATTTGTTGTCCGAAGAAGAGATTCGGTCAGAAAAGTGGTTTGATTTGGCTGAAAGTATTGCGATTTTGTAGTCTCTGCGGGCTGAGGTGTATTGTGATCTGGCTGGTTCGGAGTAGTTGCGTCTCCATGCCCTTTTTAGCTGACGTACCTTCAGTTTAAGTTTTTTGAGGTTGTCCGAGAACCAACGGTGGGAGTTGTGGTGTCTGGTCGGGGGAAATTTGATTAAGGGGGCAAATTGGTCACTGGCTGACTGCAGCCAGAAGCATATGTCACTTTCTAATTTGTCAATGTTGGTTCGTGAAACGAGGGCAGGGCGGGTGTCTGAGAGAGTCGCAAGAAATCCTTCGGAGTCATAGGCGTTCCATTTGCGAGATAGACCACCGGCCATCAGTGGGGTGGGGGGATTGCCACTGATCGTAAGGGTGGTATCTATTAAGTGGTGGTCTGACCAAGTACAGGGTGAGACGGAGGGGGGAAAAAGAGTTAGGTTTTGGGTCCATATTTGGTCTAGAATGTGGCCCTTAATATGTGTAGGCGAGGTGATTTGTTGAGACAGGTTGAGGCTAGTGAGAGCCTCGAAGACCTCCAAGGCGTGGGGCCCAGCGTTGATGTCATTAAACCAATAATTAAGGTCGCCGAAAAGGGCGAATCTGGGGTGAGAAGTGAGAAGGTTGATCAACTGATCGGTCAGGGTGGCCGCGAAGGAAGGCATCGGTTGGGGGGGGGGCGATAAAGAAGAAGGAAAGTTAAGGCCCCGCTATCCGTTTTTAGGCTGAAGATAAGGTTATCTACTCCCAGGAGTGAGATGGATGGAGTAGAGATGAAATTAAGGCGTTTGGAGATTATGGCCGCTACCCCGCCCCCAGGGCGGTTTCCTGGCCGATCGGCGCGGAGGATGTAATAGTCTGGGGGGAGGGCCGCCAGAATGTCAGGAAGCGAGTCCGCAGTCAGCCAAGTTTCAGTGAGCAGGAGGACGTCCGGTTTCTCGTTGGATAGAAGGATGAAGATGTCGGCGTGATGTTTAACCAAGGAGCGGGTGTTTAGATAAAGAACTCTGATGGTGGTATTGCTCTTGGTAGGCTGGGTAGGGGGGGTGACCAGATTGGTGGGGCGCCGATCAGATGGGGAGATACCGGTCATGGAGATGCGTCTGATGGTAGAAGGGGAGGTAGTGAGGTTGGGGAGTTGTAGATCCCTCAGGGAGTCGGCCGAGTAAGTGATGGTATGGCCGGCCTGGCTGACCCCTGGGCCCGGTCTGGCGCAGACGGGCTTCCCTTTGGCGCACCTTCGGCGCGCTGACGGTGCGCCCGCTGCGCTCGCCCGCTGCACGTTCGGGGAGTGCACATTGATATAGTGTGTGATGGGCGTGGCCTCGTAAGAGTGGGCGTGGCCACGGTCTTGGCGCGAGGATGGCGTCAGTGTCGATCTCAACCCGCAGCAGCGCTAATATCCGCTGCGCGGGGGAATTTGGCAGAGTGCAGCTTAGAAAAGTGCCCAGAAGTAAGTGGATTACAAGTAAAATTACACAAAATACAGTGGTTTTAAAAGCAAATTTGCGAGTGTTCCCTCCCGGCTGTGCCTCAGGAGTGATCAATGTCCTATGGCGTGCTAGTTGTCAGCGTGGCTTATATAGGTGGGGCGGAGTGGGCGTGGCCTCGTAGGAGTGGGCGTGGCCAAGGTCTTGGCGCGAGGATGGCGTCAGTGTCGATCTCAACCCGCAGCAGCGCTAATATCCGCTGCGCGGGGGAATTTGGCAGAGTGCAGTTTCGAAAAGTGCCCAGAAGTAAGTGGATTACAAGTAAAATTATACAAAATACAGTGGTTTTAAAAGCAAATTAGCGAGCGTTTCCTCCCGGCTGTGCCTCAGGAGTGATCAATGTCCTATGGCGTGCTAGTTGTCAGCGCGGGTTATATAGGTGGGGCGGAGTGGGCGTGGCCTCATAAGAGTGGGCGTGGCCAAGGTCTTGGCGCGAGGATGGCGTCAGTGTCGATCTCAATCCCCAGCAGCGCTAATATCCGCTGCGCGGGGGAATTTGGCAGAGTGCAGCTTAGAAAGGTGCCCAGAAGTAAGTGGATTACAAGTAAAATGACACAAAATACAGTGGTTTTGAAAGCAAATTAGCGAGCGTTTCCTCCCGGCTGTGCCTCAGGAGTGATCAATGTCCTATGGCGTGCTAGTTGTTAGCGCGGCTTATATAGGTGGGGCGGAGTGGGCGTGGCCTCGTAAGAGTGGGCGTGGCCAAGGTCTTGGCGCGAGGATGGCGTCAGTGTCGATCTCAACCCGCAGCAGCGCTAATATCCGCTGCGCGGGGGAATTTGGCAGAGTGCAGCTTAGAAAAGTGCCCAGAAGTAAGTGGATTACAAGTAAAATTACACAAAATACAGTGGTTTTAAAAGCAAATTAGCGAGCGTTTCCTCCCGGCTGTGCCTCAGGAGTGATCAATGTCCTATGGCGTGCTAGTTGTCAGCGCGGCTTATATAGGTGGGGCGGAGTGGGTGTGGCCTCGTAAGAGTGGGCGTGGCCAAGGTCTTGGCGCGAGGATGGCGTCAGTGTCGATCTCAACCCGCAGCAGCGCTAATATCCGCTGCGCGGGGGAATTTGGCAGAGTGCAGCTTAGAAAAGTGCCCAGAAGTAAGTGGATTACAAGTAAAATTACACAAAATACAGTGGTTTTAAAAGCAAATTAGCGAGCGTTTCCTCCCGGCTGTGCCTCAGGAGTGATCAATGTCCTATGGCGTGCTAGTTGTCAGCGCGGCTTATATAGGTGGGGCGGAGTGGGCGTGGCCTCGTAAGAGTGGGCGTGGCCAAGGTCTTGGCGCGAGGATGGCGTCAGTGTCGATCTCAACCCGCAGCAGCGCTAATATCCGCTGCGCGGGGGAATTTGGCAGAGTGCAGTTTCGAAAAGTGCCCAGAAGTAAGTGGATTACAAGTAAAATTACACAAAATACAGTGGTTTTAAAAGCAAATTAGCGAGCGTTTCCTCCCGGCTGTGCCTCAGGAGTGATCAATGTCCTATGGCGTGCTAGTTGTCAGCGCGGCTTATATAGGTGGGGCGGAGTTGGCGTGGCCTCGTAAGAGTGGGCGTGGCCAAGGTCTTGGCGCGAGGATGGCGTCAGTGTCGATCTCAACCCGCAGTAGCGCTAATATCCGCTGCGCGGGGGAATTTGGCAGAGTGCAGTTTCGAAAAGTGCCCAGAAGTAAGTGGATTACAAGTAAAATTACACAAAATACAGTGGTTTTAAAAGCAAATTAGCGAGCGTTTCCTCCCGGCTGTGCCTCAGGAGTGATCAATGTCCTATGGCGTGCTAGTTGTCAGCGCGGCTTATATAGGTGGGGCGGAGTTGGCGTGGCCTCGTAAGAGTGGGCGTGGCCAAGGTCTTGGCGCGAGGATGGCGTCAGTGTCGATCTCAACCCGCAGCAGCGCTAATACCCGCAGCAGCGCTAATATCCGCTGCGCGGGGGAATTTGGCAGAGTGCAGCTTAGAAAAGTGCCCAGAAGTAAGTGGATTACAAGTAAAATTACATAAAATACAGTGATTTTAAAAGCAAATTAACGAGCGTTTCCTCCCGGCTGTGCCTCAGGAGTGATCAATGTCCTATGGCGTGCTAGTTGTCAGCGCGGCTTATATAGGTGGGGCGGAGTGGGCGTGGCCTCGTAAGAGTGGGCGTGGCCAAGGTCTTGGCGCGAGGATGGCGTCAGTGTCGATCTCAACCCGCAGCAGCGCTAATATCCGCTGCGCGGGGGAATTTGGCAGAGTGCAGCTTAGAAAAGTGCCCAGAAGTAAGTGGATTACAAGTAAAATTACACAAAATACAGTGGTTTTAAAAGCAAATTAGCGAGCGTTTCCTCCCGGCTGTGCCTCAGGAGTGATCAATGTCCTATCCTACCCTATTCCTTTTAAAATAAAGTCTTCTCTTGCATTTTATAGATTGTAGCACGCCCCGTTCCACAATGGAACATGATGAAGCATGCCACCAAGGGGTACCCATGGTAGGTAAGAATTTTTTAAGCAAAAGGATTCTTTTCTATTGTTCGACCGAAGGGTTCTTATATTAATCCAATCGAGTTGAGCTCTATAGTTTGTGTAAAGTTCTATCATTGAAGGGTTAGCCCATGCTCTACAGCACCTCTTCACTTTGTTTCCGAGTGACATTCTACTGACACAGGCATCATAAGGGCAAAGACCGGAGCCCTGACTTGGCTACGGTGACGTCCGTGCTGTGTGCTTGTTACTTTTTGAAAATACGAATTGCTAATGTACTGCTTTTAGACTTGTATTTTAAACTTTACTGCTCACCTGCATTGATTGTAGCCTCCCCGGTCCGCCGCGGCTGGTGCCGTTTGTGCGGAGAGGAGCGACTCCACCATTTTTCCCTTCCCTCACAGCCCCAAGGAAGGTTATCATTCTAGTCACTGCGGTAGTCCCGCCCACTTCCAGCAGACAAAAGGAAGTGCGCTGATCGGACGTGCGCAGCGGCGCGCCAAAAGCAAGCCCGTCTGCGCCTGACTGTCGTCAGACACCAGTCATTCTGCCCGTTTTTCTGTTTTTCTCTTTCCCCCATACATCACGGTCTTATTTTAGCCCTTATAAATTCCAGGGACGATGATGATCAAATATACCAGCCAGGAGTTACAGTCCTTAAATAAAACCAGTTCCCGAGGAACATACGCATTCCCTTCCTTTGCCGCCGATATTCCAGAGTACTTATACACCACTAAGGCAGCCGTACAAATAGTACACAACACCACTCTTCCTCTGCCCACCGGTCCAAAGTCAGACTTGAAGCAGTTAAAGGCATTATACTGTAATACACGCTCCCTTCCCAAACACTCACTTGAAGTCTGGTCTCTACTGGAGTCAGAGAAACCAGACCTCTGCTTTTTTACTGAAACTTGGCTAAATGAGTCCTCACAGCCTGACGTAGCAATAGCACTCCCCCCTCGACTACCGAATGATCAGGCATGATAGATTAGGGAAGAAAGGAGGAGATATAGCCATTGCTTTTAAAGCAAGCATCAAACTGCACACCATAGAGGCTGTTCAGGCTGACTGGGATGAAATCTGTGTGTTTGCAACTGAGGGCAAAAGAAGTGAAACATGGAAAGGCACGCTCTTGTACAGACCCCGGGGAAATAAAACTCATTTCTCAAATAACTTAATAGAAACTATTGCACCATATGTTCTCGCGGCAGACAAGTTTATACTTCTCGGAGATTTTAATTATCGTGCCGAGCTTGAAAATGACCCCTATACAGGAGACTTGATCACCAATCTGGCCTCACTGTACATAAAGCAATTGAAAACAGGCCCTACCCATATCGCTGGTCACACTCTAGATCTGTTATTTACCAATTCATCTCACATAAAGATCAATCAAACCCTTTCTATTCTATGGTCAGACCACTACCTCATAAGCTTACAACTGGGTCAAATGTGGTCTCAACCTGCCCCTATGAAAGAGCGGAAGCTTAGTCGACCATGGAATAAGATTAACTTAGAAACTTTTCTGACAACCTTTGTTTTCATCCCCCCCTTTGGAAATGACAAACGTAAATGAGGTTGCGATAAAATTTGACACGGCCATTGTTAGGTCCTTAGACCTTATTGCACCTAAGAAAGAAACTAACTGTCCAAAAAAGCTATCCCCTTGGTTCACACCTGACCTAAAAAGCATAAAAAGAACGTAAATGGAGACGCACTAAAAGTGTACCAGATAGGCACCAATACAAAACATTGCACCAAAAGTATATGGACAACATAGCCACTGCCAACATTTTTATCTTAGAGAACGTATCAATCAAGCCTCCAATTTCCACAAGGAACTTTATTAAATCGTGAAGGAATCCTCCCTCAGAAACATCCATACATACCATCTCTCAGGAGTGGGTGGACTCACTTTCAAACTTCTTCGTTAATAAAATAAACGATATCCACAAAGGCTGTCCTCAAAACACTAACACACTGTATAGTGAGAACAAAACCACATTTTGTAACGCTTACTCTCTTAAAGAATTTAAGGAACTTACAGAAGAGGACACCTCTGCTCTCCTCAGTAGGATGAAATCTGGTTCACCGACTGACTCTGCGTCCTCACAGATCATATTCGAAATTGGTCCAGCACTCATCCCCATCCTTACACATATCTTAAATCTTTTACTCTCAGAATCCATTATGCCTGCACATTGGAAGAAAGCTATTATCAGACATATCCTAAAAAAAACAACAGCTGACCCCAAACAACACGCCAACTATAGACCCATCTCTCTCCTACCTCTGTTTGGTAAGGTAATGGAAGCAGCAGTAAACCAGCAATTATCAACATATCTGGAAAAAAACAATTTATTGGATCCATCCCAATCAGGCTTCCGCTCCTATCATAGTACCGAGACAGCTTTGGTGGAGATCATTGATAACATCAGGCTCTCCCTGGATGCCAGACAGTCGGCTATTCTGATCTTGCTAGACTTGTCGGCGGCCTTCGACATCATTTCGCATGACATCCTTTTGGAACGTCTATGGGAACTTGGTGTCGAGGGCCCGGCCCTGAAATGGCTTGAGAGCTATTTGTCGGAACGATCCACAAAAGTACAAATAGGAGATTTCTGTTCCAAAAGTCAACCTATTGACAAGGGCGTCCCCCAGGGGTCGATTTTTATTCCCACACTCTTCAACCTTTACGTGTCGCCCCTGGCTAAAAATCATTAGAGACCATGGTTTTGATACAGTCTCCTACGCCGACGACACACAGTTGCTGATCACTCTCGACTCGGATCCTACCGACACACAATGCAGATTTAAACAGTGCATGTTATCAATAAATGAATGGATGTCAGCTAATCATCTGCTTCTAAACGCGAGCAAAACAGAAATCATGCTCTTTGGAGATGCGCAACATGCATGGACCACGGCCTGGTGGCCCCTCTCACTCGGACAATGCCCTCCGCCCAAAATAACAGTTCGTAGTCTGGGTGTTATCATGGATAACAAACTCTCCATGACAGAGCATGTTAATTCTTTGGTCCATACCAGTTATAGAATAATGCGCTCCTTAAAGAAAATCTTTAAATGGATTCCCCTCTGCTCCAGGTTGCCCCTTGTACAGGGCCTAATCATAAATCGACTAGATTATGGTAATGCGCTGTTTGCATCCATAAATGAAAGACTCCTGTCGAAGCTACAAGTGCTGCAGAACACGGCAGCTAGATTGGTCCTGAATGTGCCTTCCCAATCCCCATCTGCCCGAGCCTTAAAACCCTCCATTGGTTGCCAATAAGGAGTAGGGTCTCTTTTAAAATATGCTGCCCGACTCACAAAACCCTGAACATCCAGGGTCCGATCTATTTAGCCAAAAAATTAGTTAAATATCAGTCAGGGCGCTCATTCCGCTCATCAAACAAATACCTGTTGAGGATCCCCAAGGTCCGGACTGTAAAAAATGGGGTCAGGTCCTTCTCTAAAACTGCACCGGAACTATGGAAGCCACTGCCGCTACGACTTCGTCAGGAAACAAACCATAAAAAATTCCGGAAAGATCTTAAAACATGGTTACTTTAATCTCTGTTTTCTCCCTCTGTTTTCCTGTGTTGGCAAAGCGCTATGAGACCTAAGGGTGATATATGCGCTAAATAAAAATCTACTAGTACAACAAATGAGTAAAAATTGGAGTTACATTTTCTTGCAAGTAAATCAAAGCAGTAAGTAGTATTTGACTCATCTTAGTGAGTTTTCTATTATTATATCTAGACATATCACAAAAAATGAACAGGCTTAAAACAATCCAGATCTATTAGCATTGCCAATCCTTGTTAACAGTAGCAGCTAAATGAGTACTAATAATTGTGATGTGAATAATTACTTTTGAAAATGTTTCAAGTCTGAAAAGATGTGATTGTGAATTAAACATTACTAGGATGGATGAATGACTGAATGAAATAAGTTTATAGAGCGAGAACAGCTGCTCTAAAAGGAGCATCCTGGTGCTAGGTAATAGTATGGCGCAACAAGGAGACTCTAAAGGAATATAAGGGCAGGCCAGAGTTCGGTCTCTAAAGAGGTGGGTCTTCAGAAGGGTCTTGAAAGAATCCTCTGAAGTTGAGCTTCTAGTATGCTCAATGAGAAGGTTCCAGAGTTTCAGGCCCATTTAAGAAACGGAGTGACCACCTCCTCTAGCTTTGTTACTCTTAGGAATGTACAGCAAGTTGTGATTGACTGAGCGCAGTGCTCTGCGAGGATGGTATCTTTTAATTTTATCGCCGATATATGTCAGGCCTTTCTTTTGGGTAGCTCTTAACGTGTTTGTCAAAGATTTAAACGTAATTGTTTGGTTGATGGGAAGCCAATTGATTGCCGTTTGGGAATGTTCAGAACCAGTCTGGCTGCTGCGCACTGAACCTGCTGCAGTCTATCAATGCTTGGGGAGATTCTAAAAGCGGCACATTGGCATAATCAGGTCTTTATGTGATCAATGGGTGAATCATGACTTTTCTCACCGGAATTTGAGTGTCTTTCTTCTTTTAGGGTCTGTGAAGGGGATACTGGTCTTCATAGTTTCTCAATCTGATCATTCTAGTTCTCCCTTTACGCTGCTCTCATGTGCAGTCTTTCACTGTCAGCCACTTACATCCAGTTTTTCTCCGCATCTTAAATCCTTCAATCTGCATATCTTAGACATCATCTCTTCCCTCTTCATCACTGTTTTTTCACTGTGTCGTGCATGCGTTACTTGTATGGCCCCTGTCATCACACAACCACCCACCTGCTCTCTCTTCACCTGTAAACATACCATTTTCTTTTCATGCTATCAAAATCTTGACATCTGCGTATTACTCCTTCAGACACTTTAGCTCTGCAAAAAGACCGCAGGTTGAATAGTCTGAACACGTTTATTTGGCCCACCAACAGTCACTGTGAGAAGTTCTGACCCATAACATTTAACTCACATAGACACCTATAAATACTCACAAACAACATTGTCTGGAAAATTCAAATGCTTATAGAGAACGTAAGGTAAATGGAAATGTTATTATTAAGCTTTGCATTTCCTGATAATTCGTCACAATGGGGTACTGTACAGCCTGAAATCTAGGTTAGAAAAAGTTAGCAAGTGGGACGTATATTCACTCAAGTGCACTAACCCATGTGGAGAGTGGCTCCATTACCTCGAGTCAGCTCATGAGTCTTATCTTGACCCCTTGCCCACAATGAAACATGTTTCCACATCATCTTCAGCACAGGCTGGCAGAGGCGATCTGGCTAAGTTAGCGGAGCTACCTCCGTGCACCCTGCGACACATACACAAACAGCCTAAAAGATCATGCAGGTGATGTGAGCACCAGCAGCATGAAAAGAATTAAAGAAACAACATGATCTAAAACATGCACATTTGGAGTGCAAGATAAAATAAAACATGGCTGTATTTTGTTCAGGAGCCGGATGCAAATATATGATGGTAACGGTCTCTGACATTCCCCCTCATCCAAAATACAGTGTCCGCGGAGGGAGCACCCAACCCCACTCTCATGCCACTGACCAGGAACAGTTGAGTAAAATAACTGCAGTAGTGCTGTGCTGGATCCATCATGTGAAGCTGAGCTTGGCGCTTGATATTGTTAGGTTTTTTGGTATGAAAACTCCTCATGAACAATTTAGCATCTGCAGCTCGACCAGAGCTCCAGCGTCCCACATGTCTCTCTGGTGGGCAGGGTTGCCAGAGCACAAATTGTTTTTGCCGCGCAGCGCCGAAATAATGTTTCTGACTGAACTCTAAGACTAGTTTGGAGGAGTCTCCATAACAATGAGTGATTCCCTGCGGCAGCAGGATATTAAGCTGTAAAAAGCTCTTGCATTATTTTATTAATGATTAATTAATTGTATTTACACAACACACGTGTGACTGGATTTTGCGGGTATTAGATTGAATGTTGTATGAATTTATGATTTTTGTTCTTCCAAAGGGGAAATCTTATTCCTACTGTTTTGAACAGTGCCTTGTCCCCTTGTGTGGGACCTTCTCTTCAATGTTGTTGGCCTTAAAAACAAATTGGAACATTTGATTTGGGAATGTGCAAATGATAAAAATGTAAGCTGAAACCCAATTTCCACAGATTGTTTATACGCTATATAGTTTTATCAGTAAAGCGACAATGGGAGGGTTTGCAGTAATTTCAACCGTTTGTAAATGACAATGGACTGCCATATCATGCTTTAGTATATCACTAAAAGTCCGTTTTAAACATGAACTGAGAAATATTCTTACCCACCCCCACCCCCCTCTCGATGGCAATCCTATTAGTGAATTAAGAGACAAGTCAGGGGTCATGTGTACACTTCATGGGGGCTAGATTCTTATTATACATTGAGCAAATATTTAGTGTATTAAATCAAACAAAATAGTTTTTTGTTGTGCGCACAATTGCGATGATGAAGAAAAAGACGGTTCTGTAAAATAAAATATTTGCCTAGGATCACACAATTTGAGACCAGTTTAAGGGTCAAGCACATACAGTTAGGTTGAGTAGATTATTCAAGTTACTAGACCTGCAGGTTTAGTAACTTTTTAATGATTTTTCGAGTCCTGGGGATGTAAAAAGTTTGTAGGATTCAGAGTAGGGTAATGTTTAGGGATTTGTTGTGTTCAGGGAAAGGTATTGTTAAGGGTTAAGAACAGGTTTTTAGGGTTCATTGGAGAGTAGCATTAAAAGGTAGAAAGGAGTTTTCAGGGTTTAGGGAAGGTAGCGTTAAGGCACAGTAAGGGGTTTTAATGATGCAGGGAAAGGTAACATGAAGTGGTACAAAGGGAGTTTTAGGATTCAGAGAAGGGCGCATAAAGCAGTAGTAAGGCTTTTTAGAGTTTATGAAAGGGTAGTGTAATTGGATAGTAAGGAGCTTTTAGGGTTCAGGGAAAAGTAGTGTTAAGGAGTAGTAGGTTTTTAGGGTTTATGGATGGGTAGCATTAATAGGAAGTAAATGGTTTTTAATGTTCACGAAAGCAGTAAGGGGTAGTTAGGCTGATTGGGATGCGTAGCGTTAAGGGATAGTAAAGGGTTTGTGGGTTCCAAGGAATGGTAGGGTTTTGTAGGATTCTGGGATGGGTAATGTTAATAAGTAGTAAAGAGTTTTTAGGGTCCAGGAAAGGATAGTGTTAAAGAGTAGTAAAGATTATTTAGGGTTCTGAGATGGGTAGCGTTGAAGAGTAGTAGGTTACTGGTTCAGGGAAGGGTAGATTTAAGGTGTAGTATGGTTCAGGGAAGGGTAGCTGTAATGGGTAGCAATGATTTTTAGGGTTCAGGGATGGGTAGTATTAATGTGTGTTGAAACGTCTAGGGTTCAGAGAAGGGTAGTGTCAAGGATAGTACAGAGTTTTTCGGGTTCACAGAAGGGTAGCATTGGTGGATAGTAAGAAGCTTTTAGGGTAGGGTCCAATTAAGGGGATGTAAGGGGTTTTAGGCTTCAGGGATAGGTGTCAGGAAGGGCTAATAAGGGGTCTTTAGGGTTGGAAGAAGGATAACATTAATGGGTAGTAAGAGGTTTGTAGAGTTCAGGGGCTGGTAGCATTAAGGGGCAGTAAAGGGTTTCTAGGACTCTGGGGAGAGTAATTTATAATTACAGTATATTAAGTAAATTAATTTCCTATATAATTTCTAAAATATGAACTCTGAAGTAAATGAAATATATTAACAATGTAATTTTTTAAAATTAAATAATTACACTAATATTTGGAGCCAGGGAGCATAAAAAAGTCTCTCCAGCACATAAATCATAACACTAGGAATTAAAAATGATATACATTCGCTGAAAGAGTGTCATGTTAAGGCACCTCTCAAGTTGATGACAGGAAGGGGGAAGTGGCTGGCACTGCAATATAGCAACACATTCCTCCCGACTGCCTTCCTCCCATCTGCACTGATGCCAGAAAAGAACAAACACCATATTTATCAAGGAGACATACATCTTTCCAGTGGCACATCTATGACCTAGAGGCCAAGTTCTGTTCTTACAAAACTGGTAAACTTGATAAAGAGCCACGGCTCCCGCAACTTGATAAATAAATGATTACAGTTCGTAGAGGCTAAGCACTTTTTCTGTTGAAGCACACAGCTTTTGCCCAACCAAAACATGTGGGCAAAGCCAAAGCCCCTTTCTTTTGTACTCCTGAAAGATCTTTTTTAGGGACAATTGCACTGTCAAGCCAGACCTAAAAGTAAAGTTGATGGAGTGGGACAGGGAAAACAGCAAGGAATTCACTGTGCTGCCAAGAGCTGCTAAGGAGAAAGGAACATCATCACCAGCAGTGGAAGAATGAACATTAGTGAATCAAAATGCTGTTAGAGGGGAAAAAGGGGTGGGCCAAAACAAAGAATAGGGAGGAAAGCCATCCAGTAAGGCGCAAGGTACTGAGAAATACAAGAAAGCCACCATGTCTTGAGCAAGGGGGTGACCTAAAGCCCATTCTGTGTAAATTCTATTGTAGATAATAGTTCTTTGTCAACAGCCAGCTCAAAGCTGCCAATATACAAGACCTAGAAATCTCAAATAGTATGAAATAAAAAGAAGCTAGTATTTTAAGAAGAAATTGGTCTTAAAGTCAGTGAATTTCTATTCCATAGGTTATGTTATTTTCATTTATAGTGCACACGAATCGCCCTGGGGGGAGTATCCCAGCGCGATAACAGGACAGAGGTAAAAAGAGACAACAATATTAAAATAGAGCAGTCTTGATAAGTTTCCTAAATTGAAAGTGATCAGTACAAGATCGAATCTGGAGAGGCAACTTATTCTAGTAGAAAGGGGCTAGGTATGAAAATGACCTGCCCCCTGAACAAGACTTTTTGATACTTGGAACAGTGAGCAGAGCTTTGTCACTGAAGCTTAGGAGTCACAAAGGGTGATAATGAAAAAGTTTCAAAGGTACGTAGCTAGGACCTTCCCCTTGTGGGTTAGGCAGCCGAGCTTGAAAATGATTCTGTTTTGTACCAGTAACCAGTTTAATGCATGCAAAAGAGGGGAAGAAGGGGCACCAGAAAGAAGATTACAGATGAGACAAGCAGAGGTATTCTGAACCTCTTGTAATTTTGATAGCAGTGTCTCATTTGCTGAGTCCAAAAGGGCATTACCATAGTCCAATTGACTGATGAAAAGAGCCTGGACCTAACTTTTCCTCGCTGTAAGTGGTAGGTAAGGAAAGGCTCTTTTCAGCAAATGCATTATTTGAAAGCAAGATCCTATAATGGATGAAGCCTGCTCTTTCATGCTAAGGGATTGGTGTAGCTGGACTCCCAAGTCTTTAACTACCTGTTTTGGTATTGGAGCTATGCCAAGTTCTGAAGGTTGTCCATTCGCGGAGTTAGAACGAGCCGGTGTGAGGTTACGTACTTTTAAGACACTACAGAGCCATACATGTTTTAATGAACCATCACAATTTATAAAGATGATCTAAGGAAAACCGTTTCCCCTCGCGTTTTATATATAAATGGACTATTGATTATCCTGATGAAAGAATACCTAATATGAGAGGATAACGCTATGCAAGATATGCTGACAATTCAATTTTAAATTATCAACGTTTACTTCTTTTGACTTACTATTCATTGTCAAATTTTAGATTTGCTCGATTTACCTATGATAAATGGATTGAAAAACTTGCTCCTATTGAAGGTCTCATAAAAAGGCATATATGAAATTTGTACCATTTTTTTAGAAGAGACAATATAAATAAATGTCTTGAAGAAGGTGGTCTGGAATTAACAATAATCCACCGAAACGCGTCAACGCTCTTTATATTGTTAAATTCGAGGAACAATAGTTGTGATAGACTCCTTAATAATTGATTCAGTCAAATTAACTCAATTTTTGATGATTTTTAATATGTCACTTGTCTTTTGTCTCTTGCACACATCTATATAAGTTTCCATGTAGTTTTATACCTGTGTATCAATTTCTTTGTTATTTGTTTTGGTATTTGTTCTTATTTGTGGTTGTATTCATTGATTGTCATTTTATTAAATAAATTGTTATAATTTCCAAAAGGTGTTGTGTGTCTATGGTTTAGAATTGGTTTATGGGTCCTTAATTTACAATGGATTGGGCATACTAGAATGTTCGTGATTGTATGATTGGTATTCATTAGTGAGTATTGACTTCCCTGAGAGTCATCTCCCAAGAGAAACTTTTTATTTTACATTAAGTTCTGAAGGCCACCAATCAGGATTCCAACGCTATTTAGCCTCCGCAAACAACATTATCTCAGTTTTTCCTGCATTCAGCTGGAGATAGTTTTTTGTCATGTCATATGGGTAGCAATTGTTTTCATCCCAGCAGAAAAAGAGTCATTCAGTGAGTCCAGATTTTCGTCAAAGGAAATTAATAGCTGTGTATCGTCTGCATAGGATATTATTTCAAAGCCAAAAGCTCTGACAATTTGAGCTAGGGGGCAACATAGATGTTGGGTGAAGACATGTGCTAGATTCAAATGCAGCCTATTGTATGCCACCAGAAGACTATACATGGCTCTTGTTATAGAGCCTTGAGAGAACAGTAGCCTAATTTTCTGACCTCATAAGAATGTGCCACATGAACCCAAGAAGTCCAGCTTTAAAGTACTGGCCCTAAACACCTTTTACAATTATTTAATTTTAGCCTCCTATTTCAAGTCTGAACTCACAAGTTCTTAGCATGCAGTTATGCAATGCTGGTTTTGTGTTTTATTTTTAAGCTTTTGGCTATCTATTTGTATTCGATTTACATTTCTATTGAGGAATGTTTTTAAGACTTGTGAATGGTAAACCAGGTCTTGCTCATACGTTTTTGGCCCTGACTGCCACATTCAACTGATTGGATATGTGTAGCTCCACTGAAAAAGTGGGAAGCATTTTGTTATTATTATTAATAGAAATAATAATACGAACAACAACAACAATACCTATACTTGTGCTGCCCTAAAGATGTCAAAGAGAAGCAGATCCCCATCAGCACAGTTTGTTTAACTCCTTATAGAAACTTGCGAATGGAGCAAAATAGGTCTGTGATTGCTTAGCATCTTTGAAGGATGCTTGGTTTTACATAGTTGCAGTTAAAATAGAATTCATTATGCTATTATTCTGATATTGAGGTTAATAATTTGCATGTGTTCAACTTTTTATTGTGGATTTATTCTTGCTTAAATACAGTTAAAAAAATAAACGGTTTCCAGGGTAAATGTTTAGATTGTTTCCTTCCACATAGTGCAATGTAAAAATATGGGCTGAGACACGAATACAAATCAAGGCATCATTCACCATTAATACCTACATGCTGTCATCTCTGGGTAACTTCGTTAAGACAAATGAGTGCAGAAGCCATTTCCAGGATTTAGTGAGGTCTGAAGGGAAGTGTTTGTGGGATTGCTTTGGTGTGACCTCACTAGAGAGTATCGAGGGGTAAATTTCCAGGGAGGGTTTGTTTTGAACTCTCTAGTACGCAAAGACTGACCCAAACTCAACTTATTGTGAAAACAGTATCCTTTATCTGGTTGGGTGGTGCCATTTCACTTATTTCCAACACTTTAAAAGTTGTCAGAGATCTCTCAGTGTGAGAAGTTGGCCTGGTATATGATGCTCACTAGTTAAAGTGATCACCTTGTACCATGCCAAGCAACCCTTATGGTGTGGTTGTAAGTCAACCTTTTCGGACTAGCTGCCCTAGTGGTAGCGTAGGCTAAGCAGTCTTTGAGGCTAAACTCGTGAAGCGTGTTAAGCCAGCTGTTTTACCAAATGTAACCCCCTTTTATACCAATGAAAGGACACCAGACAGATATTTATTCAAAATATATATGTATTTATTTCTCAAAGTAACCCCTAGTCTCTTTATGAGCACAGGAGCACAAATCGTCAAACAAGATTACAGTAGAATACACAGAAGTTACACTTTATATGGATAGGCCCTGGTGGCCGCTCAAACCATATACTAAAATAGTGGTATAAGTACCACGAACAGAAAAGGGAAAAGGCCTAGGGCCTCTAGAATCGCTGGGCCTACAAGGAGCTAACTTCAGTTAGTGACCAGGAGGTCCACGGGTGGCGTGTGCAGAGCAAATAGTCACACGCGTGCTCCCATAGGTTTCAATGGGTGCGTAAAAAGTACAAAGTTACTGCAAAGAGGATCTTCCGGATGGACTAGGAACTCAAGATCTGGAACACAGGCACTAGAGATGTATTACTACACTTGGGCACAGGTGTGCCAGCTTTACCTCACCCACAGGAAGCGGGTGCATAGGCCTCGAAGTGCGTCGGGTTTCTTCTATCTGTTCCGTGGAGCCTGAAGACAAAGATGCTGCAGGCGGTCGGTCCGGGAGAGATGCAGTGGATCCAAGAGTGGATCGGAGATGTTGAAGACCTGTAAGCAGAGGGGACAGTGTTCACAGTCACTAGCCAGTGACCAGCGTGGCACCAGGTGGGTACCAGGCAATGTCGGGTGCAAACAGGAAGAAAGGGGTAGCTTGTCTCTGCAGCCACGTGGTCCCTGGAGGTCGACGACGTCCAGGAGTCGGTTCACGAGCTGTCCCACGCAGGCTCTCGCTGTCGGCGGTGTCGGCGACTTGATCGAAGCAAACAAGCCTTGGCAAAAGCAATTGTTGTAGGAGATGAAATAAGCTGATGGTTCTGACCAGCAAGGTCAGAGGGATTGCTCCTTTGGAGGGGAGCAAGGGCCAGTCTGGAGCAACCAGACCAGCGGTGTATTTCGTGAAGTTCGTCGCCAAGATGGCTACTAGCCAGCGGGCCAGCAACCGGTTAGGCGCATCGAGTGGCAAAATGCAGAAGGGCCCCACGCAGATCGTGGAGATGCTGGAGGGCTCACCTTTGGTGCAGATGCTGCTCGGGTGTTGGGCTTCTCAGATCCCAAAGCACAACTTGGAGGGAGCCTCGGTTGTTGCACTTGTCAGCTTGTCGTGGTCGTTTCAAGATGGCTGGCTCCACGTGTCTCGGTGCCTCCGCGGGTCTCCTCTTTTCAGGGACTGTGGATCGGGCGGTGAGAGGTCTGGAGGTCCAGGTCTTGTCAGTCTCTGGGCTCGGGCTCCGGCGGGAGGCGGCGGCAAAGCAGACGTTGATTCGCTGGATGGTGCTTGCGTTAGCAAGGTGGTCACTCCCTGACCATTGGGGAGATTGGCTTCAGTCCTCTGTGCAGCAGAGCGTCGAAGTTCCCGTCTTCTTCTTAGTGTTAAGTTGATTCCAGGATGTCTGAAGTCTTAGGACACAGCTCCTACCTTTAAGCGGATTCTAGGGGCCGGACTACCTGCTAGGTCCCTCCCTATGGGTGGGACCAGGAAGGGGGGTGGTTACACCCCCAATCCTTTCAGCTCGCCCCAGGCCCGGGACTGGTGTGCTCCAGGACCGGTTTGAACTGGCATATGCACCGAGGCTCCTTGTGAGCCACAGGCATGTCTGGTTTCTTTCAAGCCCTACCTGACCAATACACAAAATCCTGTCTGGGGTGGTGCACGCACCTCCCCTGGCAGGAAACCCTTTGTCCACACCTCCCAAGCTGGAAGGACTCCCAGCAGCAGGAGGGCAGACTTGTGTCTGTGGTGGCAGCATCCATTTTGTGGAGCTGAGGCTATGTCTGATTTTACCCGGGTTTCAGGTACTGTACATGTCGTGTCCCTCTAGAAGGGTGGAATTCTAACCCCGTCGCCAGAATTGGCGAGGGGTTAGTATTCCAATTCGTATGACACCTTACTCGACATGTTTTGATAAAGCCAAACCAAAGATAGCATTTAACTGCGAGGTTCATAATGCACATAAGAGTATATGGTATGACGATATCTGGAAACAGTAGAAGGAAGTTGTTCCGACCACTGCAGACAGGCTCAGCTCATGCCAGAGCACCATCTCACATGGAGCCAAGCACTCTGCCTTCAGGATTGTTAAGGCCTGCCATAGGAGTGACTTATAGGTTACCATGTGTCCCATTTAAGGTTAGGTATAGGTATACTACACCTAAGTAAGAGGTGGTTACACCAACTTACCCCAGCTGAGTGATCAGCCAGTTGTGTCAAATTGTTAGGCCAAGCCTGGGGTGGCATAATACATGCTTCAGCCCCTGGCAGGCCTTGGGTACACCAATGCCCTGGGTACCTAGTGTACACTGGTACAGGGGCTGACAGGGTGATCCACTTCCAATTGGTTATGCACCTAGGGTGCATAGTTTTAATTTAGTAGAGAGAACAGCAGGCTGGGGGTCTGATTGGCAGGCCCACAGCCTCAATATGTCAAAAACCAGTGAAGCAAAAAGCAAAAATTTGGGGTGACCATAGGATAGCAGACCCTACTCTCCTACACTCAGGTTTCCCAGTTGCATGTATGAGTAAGTCTCCAAGGCTAGCACTACAAATCCCAGTTATCAACAGAAAATTCCTGCACTTGATAAGCTACTCATGCTTGGACAAGCAACCCAATAGTGGTTTCGGCCTATTTGGTCTGGGTATACCTGTTGCACTTAGGACATCACACTGAGAACAATTGGTGGAATGCTTGAATTATTCTTATCTATTGGGAATTACGTGGGCCGCATCCCAATACATTCTTTTTTGTGTTCCTGTTTAGAGGGACTTGGCCTGGACGTTCGGGCTAAAATGTTCCAAATGGAGCAGGTTCAAGGCTGATGTGCATATTGCTGGTTCTTGTCAAAGGTGGCATAGTGGGCAAAAAACAATGGTTAGGATGGGGCCCAGAGTAATTAAAAGCGGATTAAAGTAAACATGCCACCCATCATTTTTTTGTTCTCCTCTACATTATGGAGCTGCCACATGCTGTCAGTCCCACCATAGTGTGGTCTGTAGAATATGCAGTCTCCATTTACGAAGGGTGTGGTTACACATTGGGGCACTCAGTGCCAAGCATAGCCTTGTGCTTACTAGTGGAATATTGAAATACATGGAGCTTCCTCAGCGGGCTTGCGCATTGTCAAGCAAACTAAGAGCCAAACAACATGGTAAATCTGGAAACGAAAAAAGCATAGAATGGTACCGTTTTACACACAGTGTCTGGACTTTAATTGATTACAGTAATTCACTGGATTAAACAACCCGTTGATAACTGTAGGAAATAATTACCATCTTTGGTATGATTTCCCACTAAGTTTCGTCCTATCACTTTTGCTTGACTTAGAATTCTATGCACTTTACCCTACTAAATAAACATAAGATTGCCTATGTTGGACATGGCACTTTTTGCAGGGTCATCCCTAAACTTTTTGCCTTTCTCCTAGCATTTTTTCTGACATGGTGTTGGTGGTTTTAGGACTCTGGGCACTTTAGCACTGCTGTCCAGTGTGAAATGTGTGTGCTCTCTGTGTTAAATATGGTAAGATTGCTCTACACCTATTTGGTATATTTAATTTACCTGTCAGTCCCTTGTAAAGTGGTATCTCATATACCCAGGGCTGGTGAATTAAATGCTACTGGTGGGCTTGCAGCGCTGATTGCGCCACCCACCAAAGTAGCCTTTCAAACCTATCCCAGGCCTCTGCCATTGCAGGGCCTGTGCGCGCAGTGTTACTGCTGCTGTGACGTGGCACCTAAAGGGTATGCCATGTATGTGACCCCTTTTACTGCATGTCAGTCACCCCTAAGGTAGGCCCTAGCTAGCCCTTTGGGCAGGGTGCATTGTAGGTAAAAGATAGGACATGTACGTGACAAACATCCATTTTGGTTTCTCACTACTCTGGGGCTGCCCTGCCATAGGAATGCATTGGGGATTCCCAGATAAGTGTTTCAGTGACAATTTCTGATATGAGCGGCGCAGCGTGGTCAAGTGTGGTATGTTTGGAATAGTGATAATAAATGCTGCGCAATGGTGTGCGCAGATTTATTTAAACTATTTTAGAAATGCCACTTTTAGAAGTTGTACAAACGGGGGTGGTGATGGACGGAGCATCAGAACCAATCAAACACTCACACCCAGTCAACAGATCTGTGTTTAATCCATCACCGTTCTTTAGCCCACTCTGCCACCCCAGTTCAGACATGGCCATATGCAAATCAGTCTGACCCTGTGCCTCATGGGAACAGTCCAGCCCGATCTGCCAAACCATGCCTTCCCTGGACTGGAAACAAGCTTCCTAGGACCGGTTTCTGGCATTTCAGCCGTCTTCAGCCAGGCTTGCTTGAATCCAGTGGCAAAGTGAGCAAGGGACTCAACGTCTGAGCATACCCTGCCAACTTATGGCGAACAAAGCGGTACAAAAGGGGGTGGTGATGGACGGAGCATCAGAACCAATCAAACACTCACACCCAGTCAACAGATCTGGGTTTAATCCTTTTAGAAGTTGGCATTTCTGTGTGCTATGTGTCTGCCTGCCTGATGTGAATTGCATGTCTGGCTTTTGAGTGACAGGGCTGGTGAGGTGTGTGTTTGGCTCCAGGATGGGCAGGGTGAGTCAGCACTAGGCTGAATGGGACATCTTCATTTGGAATAGTGGGAGGAGTAGTCTCTGGTCCCAGAATGGGCCTGTGCCTAGCCTGTACAATGCTGGCTCCACCCCCCTGTGGTGTGTCTGAACACGAGCCCCCACCTGACAAAAGGGGAAGAAGAGCCTTGTAAACAAAGTGCTCCAATTCCCTCCTGAACCAGTTGCATCTGGTTCCCCCAAAGCCCTGTACTGCAGACAAAGGAAATTGTGATATAAATATAGGGGCTGTGACCCCATGATTGTTGAGCTGGTCCTGTACTTGCTGGGGCTTTGCTGCTGCTGGGGGCCCAGGACGAACAGCCATGAGAGCTTGCCTCTCTGCTGGAGGGCCCTGTGTGCTGGCCTCCCTGGGCCCAGCTGTGTCCCTTGGACTATGAAGGACTCCTAGCGCCTCGTGAGCGCTATATTCAAATTACCAGGAGAGAGGCACTGGCGTTTGCAGCGCGCTGGGCCGCGTGAAGGATTTCAGAGGGAATCCCCGGTGTAGGGAGTCCCCCATGCTGGTTTGTGGAGCGGGAGCCCACTCCACAGTACCTTGGTCCCAAGGTACAGCGGGGACTTGCCCTGTGGGTATTTTTAGCGACAGAGCAGGAGCCCACCCGGCCCTGCCGGTGCCGTTGGTTTATGCCTCGTTGGCGGCGGGAGCCTACCCCGCATTCTGTGCTCTCCTAGCAGGTGCTCACCCCGCAATTGCCTTTATTTTTAAAAACGGGTGCCCACCCCGCAATTGCCTTTCTTTTGACGAAGCGGGTACCCACCCTCCATTGCACCGCCGTGAGAGGAGACGCCACGGTGGACGACTCGGCCCAACCCGGAAGCCAGGCAGTCGTGCCTGACTGTGGGCTGGGCCGAAGTCTGGAAATCGACCATACAGTATCAGATGCACAATGGTAATTCTCAATAAGTTGGTTTATTCGTACATCTAAATTTTTTATAATTGTTTCTATTAATGAGCCTTTACCTTAGATAATTGGGTGGCTTCTCTCTGAAGTATTATCTAGTTAAAGAGAAAGGAGTGCTGACAACCAACACTCATGGTAACAGTAAAGGAAACATTTTTAGTTCATTATGAACAGAAACCTGGGCCCTCTCACTAACCCTGTATCTCGGACTGCCAACTACTACTGTTGAAATTTCCCTTCATAATGAATTTTTGAGAACCATCATTCCAAGAAACAGGGACCAGAATATCCAATACAACATCCTCCCATGGTAAGTTAGGACAAGCAAGAGAACTTAAAGGAGGGTTTAAAGTTTTTTGTGATTTATCTGCTGTTTCACAATCAACACATGATCTGATAAATTGTTCCGTTTCGATGTCAATTTTGGGCCATCAATATAAAGATTTAATATTGTGTTTGGTTCGGGAAATACCTGGATGTCCTTCATGGCATAGAGTGATGATTTTATTCCTCAAATCAGTGGGTGGAATAATTTTTTCTCCTCTAGCTAAAAACATCCCTTCAATACCCAATTCATTTTATACTTCCCAAAACGCTTTCAGCTCACCTAGAAGTTCATTTTTTACACAATCCATCCAACCATTCTCAATCTTATATTTTACCATTTGTAAAATGTTGTCATTCGATTGTGCATCGGTCCATTCTTTTTCTTGCAACCCTTTACAGTTTTCACTGACAAAAATTCCAGCGACACATACATCATTCCAGGGATTTGTATCAATTTCGGTTAAAGGCAAAGACATTCTACTCAGAAAATCTGCAGTAGTGTTAATTTTCCCTGGTACATACTGCACTTTATATAAGAAATCTTGTAGCCTCATAGATAATCTGGTGATCCTAGCAGATGCCCTTGACAAACCTTCAGTGGTAAGTAACTACGTCAAAGGTTTGTGGTCTGTTCTTACCACAAACTCCCTTCCCCAAACAAACTTTCTAAAGTGCTCAAGAGCCCATACACACGCCAGTGTTTCCCTTTCTATAACTGAATATTTTTCTCCAGTGGGGGATAGCGATCTGGAGGCAAAAGCAATCACATTTTCACCACCATTAACATTAGCTTGAGTAAGGACCGCACCTAAACCTTTTCCACTTGCATCGGTGGTAATGAAAGTTTTGGCGGAAGGATCGAATCCCTTTAAGGTAGGTGATTTTGCAATGGCAGATTTGATTTCAAGAAAAGACATTTGACATAGGTTAGATCAAACAAACTTATTCTTGTTCTTAAGTAAAGAATGCATTTCATGTGTTTTTTCAGAAAACTTGTCTACAAATTTGGACTAATACTCCGCAAGGCCTAAAAAAGAACGAAGTTCATCTTTATTCTGAGGTGGTGGAGCTTTGAGAATAGCCTCAATCAATTTTTCTTTAGGTTTAATACCATCATGACCAATTTCATGACCTAAATAAGTAACTTTGGACTCAGAAAATTTACATTTGCTGATTTCACCAGCTAAACCCTTCTTATCAAGTACCTGCAGAACCATTCGTAAAGTGTCATTGTTATGTTTCTTTGTTTTTCCCATGATAAGGATATCATCTTGGAAAAATATAAATCACGGATATCTCCAAACAACTGTGTCATGAGTCTTTGAAAAACAGCAGCTGCCGATGCAATCCAAATGGCATAGGACAAATTGATAGCATCCGAATGGTGTACAGAAAGCAGTTAACTGTTTGCACTCAGGATCAAGCATTATTTGATGATATGCTGACGATAAAACAAGCGTGGAAAACCACTTAGCATCTCTTGTCAAAGACAGCATTTCATCAATGCGAAGCAACGGAAACTGATCCACTATAATGTTGTTATTCAATCCCCTTAAATCAACACATAAACCGACCTTGCCGTTGGAGCGTCTGGCAACAACCAACGGAGAGATCCATTCAGAGGATTCAACAGGTTCTATTATATGAGCTTTAATTAATTTGTGTAATTCGAGTTTTACTTCATCTCTGACAATGAGTGAAATATTCCGCACTTTATGAATTTTGGGAACTGCATTACTTTTCAACCTGATGGAATGCAAAAAACCTTTCAATTTACCAATTTTCCCACTAAAACGTTGGGAAATTCGTCTCATACCCATTTCTTGGTGTCTTCAGCGTCACAAGCTACTAAAACTTGTTCTGGACTATTAGGGTCCAATATTATATTTAATTTATGTTGGTCTTTCCACCCAAGTACGGGTGGTCCTTCCTTGGCAACATATAATTTACATAAGGCATGTCTACCTTTAAACCTGAAAACCAATTCTCTAAATCCAATGATGTCAATCTTTTCGCCAGTATAGCTCTCAGGATTGATGTCAGATTCTTCTAAGTGACATCCAATGATGGAATTGAAATGTTGCAACCAAACATTTTCTGCAACAATCGTGTAAGGCGAACCCGAGCCCGCAGCGACCTGTAATGTAACGCCACCAAAGGAAATCCAACATAAAGGTTTGTTATCTCCATCACCAGAAATTTTTAAAACAACCTTTTTTTTAGAATCATGCTTACTGTTATTCTCGTACTCACTATCATCAGATGAATACACATCAATATCACTTTCTTTTACGCAAGCTACATTACCCTTTCTTTTATAATTCTTGCGCCTACACGCTCGTGCAAAATGCCCAATTAGTCCGCATTGTAAACACTTTGCAGATCTAGCAGAACATTTATCATACCAGGCAGCATGAGAATTACTACGGCAACGATAGCAAATATACTTAGGTTGCTTGTTTTTTACAAAACGATCTCGTTTCTTTACATCTTTCTTTTCACACTTAGAATCAGTATTATGAGAAGTTTTGTTTTTAGTATCTGAAATCTTGTTGACTGACTCACTGCTATCTTTATTTTCTGTAGACAAAGTAGCTTTAGCACAGTGCTCTGACAACTCAGCTTTTTTTTACAATTGCAATAATGTCCTTTAGGCTTGACTCCCCTTCCACCCATAATCTATCCTGAATGGTTATGTTGTTAGCATACATAACTATTTGGTCTCGGATTAGCCCCTCATGTAAAGTACCAAACTTGCAAGTTATGGATAACTTCCTTAAAGCTGAAACGTAGTCTTCGATGGACTCATGTTTCTCTTGCTTTCTCTGAAAGAAAGCATGACGCATTACGCCAATGCAAACTGCAGGAGAGAAATGTTCATCTAAGTCTAATAATGCTGCTTTAAATACATCGATATCACCAGACCCGTCATGTTTTTGTAATTGACCATAAATGCAAAGTCCTTCAGGACCAGGACAGTACATTAAAATCCTCTTTTTCCTCTCAGGAGTATATGATCCACTGCAGTCCTCAAGATTAGCTATGTAATTTAAAAAATACTCTTTCCATTCATTCCATTGAATGATGGGCTCTCCAGGAGATGGCAAGAATTATTTTGGAGTGTTGAGGTGCAAAACAGAGTCACCACTTGGGGGTGCCTCGCTTCGAGTATTGGCTTCAGTAGACATCGTTGCAGTGAAAATGACAAAAAAAAAATCCAAAATTGTGGAAAAGTACTTTTTCTTTATTCTCTTGAAAAGAATGATCCGGTAAGTTAATTAAGTGAAGATCCGACCGGTGAGCTACGAGGACCCGAATTGCTGTGATACCTTGGTAACTGAAAATTCAAGATGGCGTTGCGTAAGGTTGCGACCTTCGTGATGACCGGTGCGCACACTTGTCTCAGCCTACGGAGAGAACGTCATCAGAAAGAGCTCACGGACAGTGCCGCTCGAGTCTCCAGAATGCTCGTCTTTAAATCAAAACAACTCCTGGCTAAGACGGTTAACCGTTGCAGCAACAGGCAATGAAATTCTTGAGAAATTTCTTTTTCTTTTGAAAAAATCTTCTTTTTGCTAACCGGACACGTAGTTCGTTGCTGTTTGAATGTTCTTGCTTTTTTCCAGACGCTGGATGTTTCGTAATATAACCTCCGATTTTCCAGGTTGTACAAATAAACGTGTATTCGTTCGAGGTTACCTCCCGCTCGTCACCATATTCTGTAGTAAACACTCTGTAGTACTCGAGGTGAAATAGTTGTTTATTGGTAAAGCTGTGAACACGTCCTCTGCTACACCTTATCTGATCTCTAACATTCTCTACCTCTAATAGAATACAGAATATAAGAACACTCTACGTTCTACAATTACATTCTATACAATGGTATGCACAATACTACATTACTACAGTCTCTCATTACTGAAAGTTTGACCTATTGGCTTTGCAAATAATAATGCAATGCCAATAGCTAAAACTTTCAGTAATGTGAGACCTATTGCATTTCAAATGCTTGTTTTTATACAGATGCCAATAATGGTGCTTTTCGGTTTTTTTCTACGATGCTGGTATGGAAGATATGGGCTAGAGAGATAAAGTGACTGGCTCAGGATCGCACAATTCAGCCACACAGGAAGGAGGTAGGAGGTGGGAGGGGGTGGTTCTGGCGGTTTCCATGTGGGGAGTCATGTGCAAATCGCACACATGTCCTATTCACGGTTAAACAATGTAGACATTAAAGCACGCTCTAAGCACCATGGTGATGGCATTTTAGTTGGTTGTACGTATCACACTTTATTTAAGCTCCGCTGTTTCAGAGGACTGTGTTTCATTTCTTCCTACTTGATTTTTTGGAATATATTTTGGTTTAACGGATTCAATTTCACCTTGCATGTACACTTGTAAACTGTGTTGTATGTCGTTCTGCTCAATGACAAAGTAAATATTCCAGGTTCATTTAATCAGGATTTATTTCAGCTTCCCAGAGCAACCATTAGTACGTCTTAATGCTATAAAAGCCATCCCTTTAACGACAGACCCTGCCCTTCTAACTCTCAGCAAGCATTTATAGAACCTTAAAAGCACGAGTGCATAGTACAAAATGGTGTGTTCCTTGTCATAAAGCAGAAGTTGATATCTAAAAGGAAGAGAAAAGTGTGCTATTTCTCCTGTGAGGTAGCTAATGCGTATATTGGGCCCTGAGGGAAAGAACTGACGGCTATTAGGGGTGACAGGTCTATTGTTTCCAGCAAATAAATTGTGTGATTTACGAATGAAATTGCCAATGGCCATTTTGAAGGTAATCGGTTTCTGTGGAAACATGCAGCTTGTTATTTCAAGACCAAGTCATTGAATACACAGAAAGATCCATGGTTACCATCGATGTTTCACGTCTTTTCCACCTACGTTTTCCCGACGCACTCACAATTCACACACTTTTTAAGGGCAATGTTGTTTTTCAGTTAATACAGTTCACAGCTATCAGTGAATCCACAAAATTGTGATTTCTGTGTTTAAAGGCCGAAAGAGTGCTATCGCTCAATGTATGGTCACAGGAAAGCTGAGAATTGCTCACACGCCTCTCAGCAAATTATACAGGGTCAGCACAAAGGCCACACGTGTAGAAAAGTATAAGTCGGCTGGACCAGAATAAATATTGTGATTTATTGTATACGCTTGAGCTGGGGTCGAGCTCGTGATTGTCGCGAGCTGCCTGTGAGCCACGAGCTGAAGGTTCCAGTGGAATGTTGAAAGGAGCTCGGTGAGAGTGACGGTGTGAGGGAAGCCGGGTGGGGTGTTTAATAAAGCACTCCCTTTCATTAAATTCAAGTGCCTTGTGTGGGGAATTCCATCTTCACAAATATCCCTTCACCCAACTCTTATTCCTATTCCTGAATCACTAAATTGGCTCACAAAAGAGTGACCATGAAGCAACTCGCAGGTGAGTAACTAGCTGCCACATTTCAGTAATGCGCTTTCATTAGGGCCCGCAGGCGCAATCCACTTAGTGTGGCTACTTCACCTGCTGCCATGGCGAGCATCCTGTGTCCTTCCCTTGGGATTTATCTTCAATTCACTGGAAACAGGTGTGTTCGTCTAATTAGTTCAGTTGGAGCAAGTCAAGACTGTATACACTCAGAATGAATCAGTGAAGCAATACCTCAGCTGACAGCAACGTGCACAAGATAGCATGAAGATTGCCACCCTTAACAGTGTCATCCAGCTATTCTCCATCCCTGAATGCAAAGTACAGACGCACGAGGTCCGGAGCAGTGGTTCGTAACCTTTTGACTTCTGTGGAGCCACATGTTAATCATTACTGAAATCCGAGAAACCCCACTGAATATTGCTATCCAGGGACTCCACAAAGTTATTACTGGAAGCCGGGGACCCCCAGCTTAACCCCTTCGCCGCGGCACGAATTCCGCCGCGGCGCTGGGGGGGTTCGGGGTCAGCGCGGCGCCGCCATGCTCGTGACGGAACCACTCCGTCATGAGCCACGGGCGTGCTGTGCTCATGACGGAGTGGTTCCGTCACGACTCCGCCCACTCGCATTATTCGCCCGCACAGGCGGGGAATCAGCGCCGCGTGGGCGGAGCGGCCGCAACAGCCGCAGCATGACGGAACCACTCCGTCATGAGCACACGGCGCCCGTGGCTCATGACGGAGTGGTTCCGTTATGAGCACGCAAGGGGTTAAGCAATTTCATTGACTTGAACCTCAAAAAATACACAATCATATACAAACAAGCATTCATCAAACAAATGCAAACATGAAATATTTTGTTCAATTTACAAACAAATATATATATTTTTTTTTAATTAACTGTTCCATTAATTAAAATCATTACAGTAAAAACAATCAGCGTGTAAAACTAGAACAGTAATACAAAAAGCTTCAGTTTATGTTAGGTTCAAATTTAGCACCCCACCCCAATGCCAACACAATCTGCCTTCCCCCGAGTTTGTGGTCTGTGCCGTGTGACCTTGAGCGCCATCGTGGGGCCCCCTTTAAGCCTGGGAGAATAAATTACGTTACAGGATGATGAATTTAGCACTCTAGCGTTCCGATTGACCCTCTCTGGAATTAGTGCTATATTAAAAGGGCGGGCTGGAGGTGTTTAAAGCAGCAGACTTATTTGGAGAGCCGATCAGCTTTCTTCCGCCAAATTTGCAGTACCCTTCACCAGAGTTTTATTGCTTTCATTGGCAACTTTTAGGGCAATCCTGATTTGATTGATGAATTATGCCAGTCTTGCCAGAGTCATCGTGTCGGTGGTAGATAGGCACAAGGCTGAAGCATCACTGCAGGATTTTATTCCATTGATGATACAGATCAGGCGCAGGAGACACCAGCGATTGTTGTTAATGTTGGAGCAACAGCATAGAAGATGCAACCAGCACTCCCTCGTGTAGGGGCACAGTCTGCAGTTCATAGATTCCCCCGTACAGGCCCATGCAGTGTTAAAATCAGCAATTCCTAATATGGTTTAGCTCATGTAGAGGATTTTGCTTCGGGCCGGTGTAGTGAGAGCCTCACTTAGGTAAGGTTGTGCTTTGCCTGCCTTGTAGGAATTATTCAAATTATATATATATATATATATATATATATATATATATATATATATATATAAATAAAAACATTTTAATGGGAAGGTTGAGGCTTTTCTATATTGAACTGTGGCCAGCCATCATTTATGCTGTATTCTGTTGCTCCCACAAATCATTCGGAGGATACCAACTTAATTTCAGTCTCCGATAGCAAATGCCTTCACATTTAATTAACATTTAAAACTTTACATTTTTGATTCTTTATTTACATACACTTTATTAATGTGTTAATATTACTTAATTTTCGCACCAGTCACAACCCCAAGGGTCCCCAGACAACAGGTTAATAACCACTCATCTGTAGGAACACCAAGTAGAATACAAGTTGCCAGCAGTTGAACGCTTTATCTCCATAAAGTGAGGTAAGGTACACCACCTTGTGGTGATACCAGACTACTGCAAAGGGACTTTTGCATGCATCAAGTGTAACACTTTGAGGGAGCACTTCTACACGTTACAATTGAAAAGCTGTGAAGCACACAAAGCATGCTATTGCTGTACCCTGCTGCCATATTCCCTAACGCAGATCGTAGTGGTGTATCTAAACAATAATGAAATGTTGGAATGCCCACAACCTCCGAACGGGCGGCGAAGAAGGAGAGACGGACCACAGGAGTCTTCAGGCAAGAATATTTATTCGACCATTACGACCATTTCTCAGCAAACCATGACGCGTTTCGGGCTCGAAAGCCCTTGTATCTAAACAATATGCAATCTTCAAACAGAGAATCCTGGCACCCAAAATGGTGCGTCCAAATTTGGTACTATGTTAGAAGCTCTAAATGTACCATCAGACAGCCCCCAACCTAGGAACTTCTACAATAGTAAAAATGAACAAGTTACTTACCTTTGGTAACGATATATCTGTAAGAGACAGATTAGTTATAGATTCCTTACCTGAAGAATTACCCCCAGTCGTCAGACTGGATCCGGAGAATTTTTTCATCAGCAGTACCCCTGCACATTGAAAAGTGGCTTCGGTCAACTCCGCGTTCTTCGTTGGCGTCGTGGTCTCCGGAATGACATCGCAATATCTACTTAGATGCCGCACTCGCGCGCTGTCAGTTCTCTTACACGACATTCCATGCCAGAAAGCGCAGAGCCATGTAAGACACTGACCACTGGTGCACAAAACTAGGGCCCAGAAAGGAAGTCCTTAACCCTAGAAGTCACTTTGTAGAACGTGGAGGATGGGTGGGGCGATAAAGAATCTATAACTAATCGATGTCTTTTACAGATATATCATTAACTTGTTCATCTGAAAAAAGACAATTAGTTATAGATTACTTACCTGTGGAATAGATACCCCAGCAATACCAACCCCGGAAGTGGGTCTGTATACTAAGTTCACACCAGACAGTCCTGAAGAACAGAACGGCCAAAGAAGCCGTCTCTACGGACTTGAGAGTCCAGGCAGTACTGTTTGGTGAACGTGTGCAGAGATGCCCATGTAGCTGCCTGACAGATGTCATTGAGGGGAACTCCACGTCCCAAAGCAGTGGTAGCTGCCATCGCCCTGGTGGAATAGGCGCGCTGTCCCACTGGTGGCTCCTTCTTTGCCAAAGAATAGCAAGCTTTTATGCACAAAACAACTCACTTAGATAGGGTTGGTTTGTGCACGGGCCAACTTTTCTTGGCGCCCACGTAGCCAACAAAGAGCTGGTCATCCACCCGGAATTGCTTTGTGCGATCCAAATAAAAGGAAAGCGCACGTTTTGGATCCAGACATGGGAGCCTCTCTTCCTCCTTAGAAGGATGCGGAGGCGTAAAGAAGGTGGGCAAAGTGATGGTTTGACCAATGTGGAAAGAATTAACCACTTTGGTAAGAAAAGAAGGTCGAGTTTGAAGAACAACCTCGTCCGGATGAACAGCCAGAAAAGAGGTTTTGAAGAAAGAGCTTGGAGCTCACTTACCCTTTGAGCAGAGGTGATGGCAACCAAAAAGGCAGTCTTTAACCATTTCGCCGTGGGGGCGCTGGGGGGCGGCGGCGCTGTGCTCGTGACGAGCCCAGCTTGTCATGAGGCACGGTGGAGCTGTGCTCATGACGAGCTGAGCTCGTCACGACTCCGCCCACTAATTGATTCTCCCGCACAGGCGGGGAATCAATTGCGCGTGGGCGGAGCGCAACCATTATGACGAGCCCAGCTCGTCATGAGCACAGCTCCACTGCACCTCATGACGAGCTGGGCTCGTCATAAGCACACAACGGGTTCAAGTCAAAAGTCTGAGAGGACAGTTATGTAGCGGCTCAAAGGGAGCACACATAAGATAAGTTAGAACTAAGTACAAGTCCCACTGGGGCATTACGTAGGGAACAGGAGGAAAAAGATGAGTGATGCCCTCAAGGAAGAGATTTACAACAGGGGACTTGAAAAGAGAATGCTGATCAGGAAGCCTAAGAAAGGCTGAAATGGCTGAGAGGTAGCCCTTTAGAGCACCCAGAGCAGAGCCCTGCTGGGCCAAAGAAAGGAGGAACAAGAGAACCGCAAGAAAGAGGGGCGGAATGGGGATCCACAGCCTTTGCTGTGTACCATGCCACAAATTTGTTCCATCTGCAGGCGTATACCGTCTTAGTGGAGGGACACCTGGCTGCCAAGATAATGTCACATACTTCGGGAGGAAGGTCAAAAGCTCCACTCTCGACAAAACGCGTCGCAGAGCGAGTGCCGCCTTGGAAATTCCGACACGCAGAATTGCTGACATTGCGTGTTCTCTTCGGTGGCAAATAGATCTAACCAAGGCTCTCCCCGCTGCTAAAAGAGACCTTGCACCACCTCCGAGTGAAGACGCCATTACTGATCCATCATGCACCTGCGGCTGAGGTCGTCCGCCCTGGTGTTCAGAAAACCTGCCAGGTGTTGAGCCACCAGGGATATGCCCTGATGTTCCAGCCATGTCCAGAGACAGAGAGCCTCTTGACATAGGGTCCTCAACCCCACCCCGCCCTGTTTGTTGCAGTACCACATGTCGGTGGTGTTGTCCGTGAACACCTGCACTACTCTTCCCCGGACAGAGGGAAGGAATGCTTTTAGTGCAAGACGGATCGCCCAAAGCTACAGAAGGTTGATGTGGAGCCCGGACTCCGCCGGAGACCAGAGGCCTCTGATCTACGCCTCTCCCATGTGGCCGCCCCACCCCAGAAGTGATGCATCCATCACAACTGTGAACTCTGGTTGGGGAAGGGAGAAGGATCTGCTGTTGACCCAATCCTGGTTCGTTAGCCACCACTGCAATTGACGTGCAGTGTCCTCCAAGATCTGAACGCAATTGGACAGATTCCCCTGATGCTGTGCCCAATGGAACTTCAGGTCCCACTGCAGAGCCCGCATATGCCAACTGGCATGATCTACTAGCAGGAGGCCATGAGGCCCAGCAGCCTCATGGTCATTCCGACTGAAACCCAGGATAGAGGCTAAAAAATCGGAATCCTTCATATCTGATTATCCCGAACTCGCTGCTCGGCAGGATAAGCCCAACACTGCGTTGTGTCCAGAACAGCTCCAATGAAAAGGAGCTTCTGAGAGGGAATCAGGTGTGACTTTGGCACGTTTATAGTGAATCCCAGCGAGTGCAGGAGGTCTGACGTAGTCTGGAAGTGCAAGACAACTCCCTGGGATGAACCCGCCTTCAACAGCCAGTCGTCGAGATAAGGGAACACTGGAACCCCTGATCTGCGCAGATAAGCTGCGACCACCGCCATCACTTTCGTGAACACCCGAGGGGCGCTGGTAAGGCCAAAGCGGAGCACAGTAAACTGAAGGTGCTCGTGGACTACCGTGAACCGCAGGTAACGCAGGTGGGCCTACAGAACGGGGATGTGAAAGTAAGCGTCCTGCAAGTCCAACGCTACCATCCAGTCTCCAGGGTCATGGGCAGGCAGGACCTGAGCTAGTGTCAATATTTTGAACTTCTCCTTCCGGAGGAAGTGGTTGACGTTCCTGAGATCCAAGATAGGACGCAGGCCTTTGTCCTTCTTGGGCACCAGAAAGTAGTGGGAATAGCAACCACGACATACTTCTGGGGCAGGAACTCACTTGATGGCTTCCTTGGCCTAGAGAGCCGTAACTTCCTGCTGGAGAAGGGCCAGATGATCCTCCAACATGTTATGGTACTGAGGTGGCATGGATGGAGGGGTAGTCTCGAAGGGGAGGGAGTAGCAAAACCCACCTGTCCGACTTGATGGTGCGCCAGTGGGGGGAGGTGATGGCGAATCCTGCCGCCCACTGGCGATTGGTGGCCCTGAAAGGTCGGACTAGGAGGGTTTGGAGGCTGCTGTAGAGGGGGCGCTGGTGGACTGGCCCGCTCGCTGGCCCCCAGACCCGCGACAGTGGGTCCCACGTTCTCGGCTGCGCTGGGGCTGGACAGCTTGTGTCGGCCTGTGGCTCTGGGTGGAACGTGGCGGGGCATCCCTTCCGTAGCCACGACAGCCACGAAAAGCAGACTGCACAGGGCGAGTGGTGGAGTGGCCCAAGGACCTGCCCATAGCCCAGTAGTCCTTGAAGCGCTCTAGCACATGGTCAGCTTTGTTGCTAAACAGGCGACGGCCATCAAAGGCATGTCCAGCAAGGTAGCCTGGATAGCCCCGTAAAAACCAGTCGACCTCAACCAGGTGTAGTGTCGAAGGGCTACCGACGTTGAAATCGTCCTGCCTAGCGAGTGAGCGGTGTCAAGTCCACATCTGATGGCAAACTTCGATGCGTCACTCACCTCGGTGACTGCACGGGAGAGCACGGCCCAGGCCTCCTCTGAACACTCTGGCAGCACCTGCGCTACCGTATCCCACACAGAGTGGGAGTAACGGCCCAACAGACATGCAGTGTTTACCGACCGCAGTCCCAAGCTGGAGGAAGAAAACATCTTGCCAAGATGGTCCAGCTTTTTG
Source organism: Triturus cristatus (assembly GCF_964204655.1). Classification (NCBI taxonomy): domain Eukaryota; kingdom Metazoa; phylum Chordata; class Amphibia; order Caudata; family Salamandridae; genus Triturus; species Triturus cristatus. The sequence continues at coordinate 886,806,896 of NC_140590.1, read as the reverse complement.
GATTCCCTAATAGGTGGTGCATTAGGGAATGTGCCTTAGGACGTAGAGGCTTGGACCACCAAGCTATTAGGGGTGGGGTGTTTGAAGAGAAAAGAGGAGCCACCCAGAGCCGGGCGGTGGCATTGGGCAATCATCTTATCCACAGGAGCCCCTGTGTTGGGCCTGGACCAAGTGCCCAAAAGGATGTCGGTAAGGGCTTCATTAAAAGGCAGTAGGGGCTCTGAAGAGGCCGCTGCCGGTTGAAGCACCTCCGTCAGGAGATTCGTCCTGACTGCCACCGTAGGTAGCTCAAGGTGGAGGACCTCGGCTGCCCTACGCAACACCACTGCATAAGAAGCACCCTCCTCCGTAGCCACAGTAGGAGGAGACAGCATGCCAAGGTCTGGCAAGGTATCCAGACCCCTGGCTTCCCTCAATTCCTCTCTCCAGTCCGGTTCATCCAACTGGTCAGCTCTTTAGACCCCTTTACCCCAGTCCTCCTCACCCTCCTCTGGCTGCCTATCCAGCCTATAGGGAATGCCAGGGTAGAACAGAGGTACAAAAGTACCGCTCGGCACTGGATCCATTGTCAGTTGACGTCGGTCCGGCTCCGTGTCCAAGTCACGGTGGAGGCCGGGGTCTGCCAGCTGGGGATACAATCGGCGTCGGGTGCGGACGTGGTGCCGGTGGAATCGGCGCCAAGGGAGGTGTTACAAGGTTGACTGGTGCCGATCCGGATCCAGGCCTGGATCCAAGGAGACCCTGCGGTGCTGGGGCCGGAGCCGCCAGGCTGCTCAAAGATGGCATGCATCACTTTGTAGAAACTCCGAAGCTGGGCAGGGGCCGCTCTGGGTACCAGAAAGGGAGGGAAACTCAGAGTCGACCCTTCAGGCTCCACATGCAGAGCCACGGGACGGGCACCGTCTGCATCCCTTGTCGCGTCGGCCGACAGACGGGGAGAAGTCGTAGGACAACAATGCTTCTTCGACTTCTTCTTGTGCTTCGACTTACCTGAGGAGTGCGAAGACATCGTTCATGAGTGGTGGTGACTCCACAACCGGTCCCTCGACCTCCAATGCGATCTGGACTTCGAACGGCGTGGCGCGGACTGCCGGGCCTCAAGAAGCTTTCGGGACTGCTCCTGCAAAGACTTCGGATTCATGGTCCGGCAGTCGGAGCACAACTTGGGATCATGGTCGCACTCCAGGCACCACAGGCACATGCGATGCGCGTCCATAACTGACATCAGCTTGCGACTGGACAGTTCTGCGTGCACCAGGTGTCGATAGACTCGAACACGGTGTCAAGTTGCAAAAACTCAGTCAAAAAGTGACTGGAGTACCACTCTTTCCAGATCTGCTCTGGCTGGTGTGGAAAAAGAAAGAACGAACGTCAGCGCGCGAGGGCGGTGTCTAAGGAGATACAGCGATATCATTCCGGTGACCACGACGCCATCGACAAACACAGAGTCGACCGACGCCACCTTTCGACGTGCAGGGGTACTGCTGACGAAAAAATTCTCCGGATCCAGTCTGACGCCTGGGGGTAATTCTACAGGTAAGGAATCTATAACTAATTGTCTCTTTCAGATTGGCAGTGCCAATAATTCTAGCTTACCAATGAAAGCGCCACTCGAGCCACCGATGAGTTAAGGCACTCATTATACAAGCAATCTTTCACTCATACATCTATTGTTGTAGTCACCATTAACATCTACAGGAAAACACACACAAAATCAATAAGCATTGGCAATGTAAATCCAACGAATAACAGTAGAACAATGAAAAATACTGCAGCCTATACATGGTGAGTGTATGCTGGCAAAAAGAAGTCTAAAATTAAACATTGGAGTGGCCGGCCATCTTGGAACTGAACTGTGCATAGTGTTTTCATTGTTTTAAAGCTCTAGTATGGCCACCACGTACTGAAGCAACGTGTAGGACATCTAGAAATGATAAAGCAATACTTTTTCTAAGATGGTCTCTCGGTAACCATCACACTGGACGACCACCTTCCAATGGCATTGTGCTTAATGTTTCACTGTAAGATGGTTGACATGTTTCTAAACATGGTGGCCATCTTTGAATGGTAAAACAATGATGCACTGAGGACAATTCCATTCCAAGATGCCCGCCTGGTTTAGAAGCATTGGCAAAGTAAGATGCACACCACTGTAGATGTAGAGACAAGCAAATAGCCCAATAGCACCGATAGAGAGCTGCTACAAGCTTTAATAATTAAACGGAAAGAAATGCGTGAATCTATAAAGGCAAAAATGCAAAACTAAAGTAATGGCCCAGTAGCCTGGCCTTGAAATGTATTCATTTTTAGGCTGATGTGCACATATGATCAGGTGAAATGCTATCACTCAACAGATGGGCGAATGGAACCAGTTTCTGTAATGGGCTGACCCAACACCCAATCTCTTACACCCAATGTTTTTAAGAGGTTGTAACCAACACCAAAGCCATAAAGTACTGGAGTGGTCTATGAGCATCCATGTAGATGTCAGTCCCACAGTATTTATCATAATATACAGAATAGATCTATTGAATTAGACAGACCTTTTCCCAATAAACGGACCACACCTATAGCTTTGATAATTGGCTTGTCACCATAACCAATTCAGGTCTATTACAATGGACAAAAGGTTCTTTAAAAAGCAAAACAGACACTTTCAGTGCAAGCAAGCACTTTGTGTCCCCTCAAAAAACACTAGTAGAGTGGAAGATCAACATGTCGATGGAGTCTAAGCCTCTCTTTCAGTACTGGTTCTTAAGGATCACATAAGGTCTAACCGCTGCTGTGCTGTTAAACCAGACTAAAAAGAAGTGGTATCATGGCTGACAGTGACAGATCAAACTAGGCTGCAATTCCAAATGATATGGGAGGAAGAGAACTAACACCTTATCTCCAATATACTTCTGACGACAGAAGCTACAAACCTTGTGCTCTCATCCTTGTTCAGCTTATATGAGACACAATGTAAAAACCAAAAAGACATACTTTAATCCTAGAAAGGCTGATGATCAAAACAGACCAAATATAATCAGGATTATCAATTGTGCAAAATCCGACTGCTGACACACAAGGGATGATTTCAGAATAAGGCCTGGACAAAACATCATTGATAGATTTAGAGAAGCTTTTATTAGAGCATGAAGGCTCCTGTTGAAGCCCAAAACGGAAGAGCCTAGGGAACCAATTGATAAATTAATTCAACCATCAGCACTGTTAAAGAGACTGAACACACAGGCAGCTAGTACACACTTTGCACATGGTGATGAACAAAACTCAAAGAGAAAGAAGTTTAAGAAAAGCCTAGGTTACAACCAACATTTAGGACACAAAATCAGAAATAAACGTAAAAGATTAAACATTTTTCTATTATTAAATCATGCTCAAACAAAGAATAAAATCAACCACCCTTAAATTCACCCCCAACAAATAGTCCAAGGGGCATCCAGACAGAGGAGGATGAGGGCGATGGCTGTGTGACAGAAAAGGTTACTGACCAATTCTTTCCGTCTGATGCAATAAATTATATTGGAGCTAAAGTGCACATAACGAGAGGTAAATGCTCTGGGAATACTGCATTTCAACATACACTTGTGCAGAAACCGAACTCTAAAACCAACCCCAATAAACTGCTGGTGCTGATTTTATTCCTGCCAAAAACGAATAATGCACATCGTACTCAGAGAAGCACCTTACACTCCTGCAGCTCACTGTTGTCAGCCAAATAACATTCAACTGGTGGCTTTTATAAATAATAGCTCAGCAAAAAAGTATGCTATCTAAGCTCACATTCAGTGCTGTTAATGTTGGTTAAATAATGTTTTATGCTCGTATCAATTTCACAACTCGGGCTTATTGTCTGTATCTGCTGAGGTGGTCAAAGTCAAATTCAGAATACACAACAGCAAAGTTGTAAAGTGCACTGTAAAGTACAGGAAGAATTTTACACAGGAAAAGACACGTAAACAGGCGCTTCGGGGCTGTTTTCAGCCAGCTTCAAAGCAATTTTCATGTTCGATTTTGTCAGCTAAAATGGTGGAAAATGTTAGAGTACTTGCAAATTATGGGGACGATGATGAAGTCGAGTTGAAGGTGCCCAAACCTACTATCAATCAGCCCAAGATGGAATCAATGATTGCTGGATCAAGAGCATAATAAAAACACTCTATATTGTTTGAGAGTTAGTCTCAAATTTATCCTGGAAAGTGTAGGAAAGTATCAATTTTTGACATGGTCACCCCCACTTTTTAACAGGTATCTGATGCAATTTTGACAATTGGATCCCTGCTATCTAGGTCCCCAGTGCCACATCTCATTCCCTAAAACTGTACAAACGCTCCCCCAATTGGCAATCCCTTAGCACCTCCTGTAAAACCCTGGTAAATGGTAGCCCCTGTACCTAGGTTAAAGAGGGTCCCTAAGGACTGCAGCATGTATTGTGTCACCCTAAATGACCCCTCAGCACCATCATGCAAACTGCCATTGCAGGCTGCATACCATGGTACAGAGAAAAGTGAAGACATGACATGGCACACCCCATATGTGCCATGCCAGCAGACACTACATCCATTATAGGTACGTCACCCCTACAGCAAGCCGGGGTACACTATACTACATGTGTGGACATGCCTGCATAAGCAGATATGCCCCTCCGATGTCTAAGTTGATTTCTTTTCAAGACCAGAGGCTACCATTATGCAAATAGTTTTATTTGCTGCCCATACATGCAGCCCTTTAAAGAATGTTAATACATCATAAAACAAAGAACGTTCATAGCATCATAAGAAGACCGTGCACGCTCCCATCTTCCTCTTTTGTTCGCTGCTCCTGACACAGCTAAGTATCTCTTTACATTCATGGCATGATCTCTAACTTACTGTAATATTGTTATAATAACATCTTTTTCCAGATATATCATTTTAGTAATATTGTTATAACATTGTTTTTCATCCAATATATTATGCCTTGCTATTAATATTTTAGTTGATACTTGTATTAACCTTTCTTTTCTAGTTACACTCTGTCCAATTTATGGTGGGGAATGGTAGGTATCTGTTTAAGTGATCGTCTTATTTTTTGTCATAAATGCCTTTTTTTTGTATTGCTACAGCATTTTGTCATATATATTTTTGTTTTATATGCTGCTTACCGGCACAGCTCCATGCCACGTACTTTCCGCTGGCAGGCTTGATTTGGTTAAGCCCGTTCCACGGCTTCATTTCATCTTGATTTATTTCCTAAAAAAACCGAAGGAATCACGTCTGTTTGATTTGTTTTTGCTCGCGTCTCCTAGCAACCTCCTAGGAGACGTGAGAGAGACACTCCTTCCTAATTACCACACGCGCCCTTGGTGACGCGAGGCCCGGAAGTTCTCCGTCTCGGTAGGCACGTTGCCATAACTACAGCTCCTCGCTCGAGCGCGTAATGGTACCTGCTGAGAGTCGGAGGCCTCCTGTGTTTGCTGTTTATTTTTTAACAACACTAATGCCACCCTGTGGGCTAATTTATTAGTCCTATCTATTCTAAAGATGATATATCTAAAGAGGAATCTAAAGTTAGATTTAAGGGAGAGACTATCCCTGTATTTTAATTATAAAGGGTGAGCAACCCCCCTTAAGTCCACCTTCAGCACTTTAACCGTGAGTAAGCTTTGAGGCATTTTTTTGATTTAATTATAACCGTTTTTTAGAACATTTAAATTAAAAAAAAGGACATTAATAATCAACAGCCCCCTAAGGAGGCGCTTATGGGAGAGAGCCTTAAGAGTTTCCTTGAGGAAGAGCTCAAATCTTCCGTTAAAGAAGCGGTGGACTCCACTTTAACTAAGAGGAAGAGGGTGTCTCCTGTTGAGGAGATTTACTTCTCTCTCTCTGACGGAGACTCCCCTTCTACCTCTGGACCCTTAAAAAGGGGGAAGGTTTCCCAGAAGAGGAAACACCTGAAGGAAGCATCCACCCATGCTAATGATTTTGGTAGCCCTCGCGCTACAATAGATAACGATGCTCATAGCAGCACAAAAGATAAAAACCCAACATCTTGGGACATTGAGGAAAGTTGCCCGTAGCGGCATGAGAGAAAGAAGTAACCTTCATGGTACAAATGACTTCGATGATTCATTTAATTCCCAATCTGAATCCTTAGATTATGAGGAGTTGGACATGGACGAATTTATTTTCGATCCTTAAGATACCTTTGATAATCTTGACAAAGATTTGGAACAACCTTCCACTTCTTCTTCCGTTAAGGACCCCCTCGGAGAGGAAATGTTTAACCCTACATCTATCAGACATCCTCGCAGCTCTGAATGGTGGCCAATGGACCACGTTAATAAATATTTATCTCAATGGTTGAGGAAATCTCTGCACAAAGAAACTCGCAACCTGTTGCGCAATGAGTGTCCTAGACCCTCCTTGGAGGACAAGTTGTGCAACACCTCCAACCTCGATCCAGAATGAATTTACATTTCTTTATAAATTCGGTAAGGACCCCAGGAAAGGGACAGAGAAAAGCTTGAAACAGTGTCAAGATAAACTCCTTGATGTCCTTGGACCGTTAACCAAGATTCTGGATATGACTGAAGAGGCAAGGGCCAATAAAATTCCAGTCAATATTGATCTTCTGAGGGGTTGGTCGCAACGAGCAGTATGTTTTCTAGGTAATGCCATCGCAAATCTAATTATGGAACGTCGTAAAGAGGTTCTCTTAAGGATGAACCCTAAACTTGCTGACCTGTCTTCAAAGGAGGGCATGAGCGATACCAAAGGACTCCTATTCGGAGATAACTTTGTGAAATCTTTATGCAAATTTGTTTTCACCTTTAATGCTTTTAGCAAGGCACAGTCTTGCATGCGGAGAGTTTTTGGGGGACGCCCACTTTTTTGAAGGGCTGACAGGTTGGGACTGGCTGTCAGGTGCAACACCTATAGGTCCCATTTCTACCCCAAGACCAGAGAGGTCCCTCTCACTTCAACAGAGGCTTTCGATCAAATTCAAATTTTTACCCCCAAAGAGGGACGAGCTCAAGATCCCGTGGCTGGAGACCCAGATCTTCAAATCAAAGTTACCGTAAGCCCGACTTCCTGTTTCTTTGCAAAAGTGGGAGGAAGATTGAAACACTTTGCACACAATTGGTTAAGGATTACACAAGATACTTGGGTTCTGGAAACTATAGTTGGCTTCAAAATAGAATTTTGGAAACATCCATTTCAAGTCAAGATCCCGAGAGAGATGACTCTAGACTCGGAGAATTCAAAACTAATAGATCTAGAGATTTCCCAGATGTTAGACAAGGGAGCTCTCATAAAGATATCTTTATCCGAGATTTCAAAGGGTTTTATAAGTAGAATTTCCCTAGTCAAAAAGAAGGACAAAGGTTGGCGTCCTGTCATAAACCTAAAGTATCTAAACAAGTTCTTAACTTACAGATATTTCAAGGTGGGGGGGGATCCATCTTTTGAAAGACATTTTACAAGCCAGGGACTGGCTGGTAAAATTAGACCTCAAAGATGCCTATTTTACAATACCCATGGACAAGGACATCCAAAAGTACCTTTGTTTTACTTGGAAAGAAACTCTTTATCAGTTCCTGTGTCTCCCCTTCGGCCTGTCCTCAGCCCCTTGGTGTTTTACCAAAGTCCTTCATCCAGTAGTGAGCTACCTCAAAGAGAGAGGTGCTTGTCTAATTATTTACCTAGACGATATTCTCATTATGTCTCAAGACAAAATAGAGATTCATAAGCACTTACAAATGGCTGTAGATCTGATTCAGAACCTAGGATTCATCATTAATATAGAGAAATCTATCATGGTTCCGACACAAAAGTTCGAATTCCTTGGATTCCAGGTAAATACTATACTTTCCACTCTGATTCTCCCTCACAAAAGTTACCAAGATAAAGAAACATGTTTCTTCTATCCTAACAAAAGAATCAATACATCTAAGATACCTAGCCAGGGATCTAGGTCTTCTGTCATCCTCTCTCCAAGCTATTTCTCCCAGTCCACTTCATTATAGGGGTCTTCAAAGACTAAAGGCTCTAAGTCTGAGAAAGGTTTATGGTACGAAGACTCAGTTCCCCTCTCAGAAGACGCACAAGAGGATGTACTCTGGTGGTTATAGAAAATCCAAGCATGGAATAGGAAGGCTATTTTCGGAAACATTCCAGACTTTACCCTACAGTCAGATGCAAGCAACCGGAGCTGGGGAGCCCGCCTAAACAATCTAGAAACCGGGGGGAGGATGTCCTTAGAGGACAATCCCTACACATAAACTGCCTAGAGATGTTAGCAGCTCTAAATGCTCTTATGAGTTTCAAAAAGTTTCTAAAGAACTCCAATACCTTGATCCGCTTGGACAACTTCTCTGCTGTCTCATATATAAACCGTCTGGGGGGTGCGATATCCAAGACTCTTTCAGATATTACAAAACAGATATGGTATTTTTGTTGGGATCAAAAGATTACGCTCCGAGCTGAATTTATTCCGGGAATTCAAAATTTAAGGGCAGACTGGAACTCTCGTTTCCTCCTCGATTCCAGCGATTGCAAATTGAATCCAGAGCCCTTTGCTCTAATCCAGAAGTTATGGGGTCCAATTCAGATAGACCTTTTTGCCAGCAGATTAACTTACCAAGTTCAGAAGTATTTCAGCTGGTGACCAGATCCCAATGCATCAGGGGTAGATGCCCTTCTCTAACCCTGGGAAAAGATCAAGGGTTACGCATTTCCACCCTTCTCAATGATTCAGAGACTCTTGTGGAAAGTGAGCCTGGGGTCATGCTCCATCATTCTAGTAACCCCCTTTTGGAAATCCCAAGTTTTGTTTCCCGGGGTAATGGAACTGTCGGTGGATTTTCCACACCTGATCCCTTCATCTTTAGGTCTACTTCAAGGTCCGGACGGAGAGGAATATCCTTTGGCCTTAGAAGGGAGGATGAACCTTCTTGTTTAGAAGATTTAAGGGGTTCTGGCAGATATTCTAATCTTCTGGGAAAGGCTAAAAACCTTCTGGAAGATTCATGGGCACCAGGAACTAGAAAAAGATGTAGAGGTGTTTGGAGAAAATGGAGTTGTTGGTGCATGGAAAGGGATCTGGATCCCGTACAAAGTTCTTTACAACACAAAGCCAAATATCTAGCTCATCTCTTTGAGTCATGTTTCTTTGATAGAACTGTCAATTGTTACAGATCAGCAATCTCTTCAGGTCATGCCTTGATTAATAATCTTGCAATTGGTAGCAATCCCTTAATCAAGAGTTATAAAAGGAGACTAAGAAGACCCCTTGGGATCCCGATAGGATGTTAACTTTTCAATCTCTTCCTGATCTGGCCTAATAACCATTTACTCTCCCTTAAACAAATCTCCATGAAACTAGCGACACTTTTGTGCCTAATCTCCTCTAGAAGGGTCTCGGACATGAAAGCCTTAGAACTTTCTAATAGATTCTATTCTAGGTGTCCATTTCGATATTTGGAAAAGAACAAAAACCATGTCAGAATCTATCTTCTAGCCCTTTTTTCATGAGTGCGAAACATTGTGCGTTGTTAATTGTATGAAGTGTTATGAGAATAAAATTTCAACATTCAGACCCGTCAACACTGACCAACTTCTCCTTTCATACGTTAGTCCTTTTAGGCCTGTTTTTTCAGCCACCTTAGCCAGATGGGTCCGTCTGATTATGCATGAAGCTGGTGTGGATCTCTCTAGATTTGGGGTTCATTCCTCTAGGGGCACAATGGCTAGTAAAGTATTTTGGGTAGGAGGCTCCTTACCCGAAATACTTAAAGCTGCTGATTGGTGAAATGTAAGTTCCATCGCAAAGTTTTATTTGAGACCAATAGAGCATGTTAGCAGTGTGGCCTTACATGGCTTTAAACATGCATAATGGTAGCCTCTGGTCTTATAATGAAATGGCGATTCTCCAATTAATATGCAGAGAGAATCTTGATTTCATTAAAGACAGATGGGTCGACTCACTGTGCTGGCCATACGCTTGACCTCCTTTTTACTAATGCATTGGAAGTGACCGTTGAAACTCCGGTACCGCTAATATGGACGGATCATCATCTATTGAAATTTACTATTCCTTCTACACTTAAAAATAAACCCCACTTGGGCAGTGAGTTTGTATCACGCAGACCTTGGCGTAAAGTAACTACACCGCTATTTAAAGATAACTTTTGTTTTAACTCCCTAAACTCTGCAACTAGTGTTGATCACGATGTTTTACAATTAAATAACGCTATTTTAACCACACTCGACCTAATTGCCCCGGTACAGAATATTAGGTCCAAGAACAGAACTTCTCCGTGGTTCACTGACAAACTCAAGGCCACTAAATGTTTATGCCGCACCGCAGAAAAACGGTGGAGAAAAACCAAAAATCACGTAGATCGCGACAACTACAAGAAGCAGCATAACGGTTATATGCTTGAAATTAAATTAGCCAAAAAATTGTATCTGGTAAACAGGATAAATAACTCCTCAAGGGAGCTATATCATATCCTTAAAGAGTTCACTACCTCTACTAACGAACCTACAGTAACCGTTTCTCAAAAGTGGACCGACTCCCTCTCAGAATTCTTCGAGGAAAAAATCATGAACATCCATCGTACCTTCCCCCCTATCCTTGCATTCACCGACTTGGAAGAACTCCCCTGCACCCCACTTAGCTCAGGTGAACTTCTACAGAATTTCAAGGAATGTGACCCCAAATCTGTCACCGAGGCCATGATAAAAATCGAATCCGGCTCCCCAGATGATCCTTTCCCTTCCAAAATTCTCTCTACTTTGGCCCCTACAGTATTAACTGGACTAGTCAAAATATTTAATAAATCCCTGGCAGAATCTGACTTTCCGTCATGCTGGAAGAAAGCCAGAATCAGGCCTATTCTAAAAAAACCTTCGGCGGATCCAGAGATATTTTTGAATTATCGGCCAATCTCTCTGCTACCTTACTCTGGGAAAATACTGGAGTCTCTGGTAAATAAGCAGCTTGTGAGCCACCTGGAGAGTCATGGACTTTTGGATCCCTCTCAATCCGGTTTCAGAGCCGCACATAGCATGGAGACTGCTCTGATCGAGGTTACTGACAACATCAGATTAGCATTAGATAAGCATGTCAGCCATCCTCATTTTGCTTGACTTGTCGGCGGCCTTCGACACCATCTCCCATCATATTCTTGAACGTCGACTTTGGGAGATGGGGGTCAGGGGGCCGGCCCTGAAATGGTTCAGCAGCTATTTGAGGGATCGCAAAACTATTGTCCAGATGGGTAGCATCACCTCCAGTGAACGACCAGTAAAGATGGGCGTTCCCCAGGGCTCCATATTAAGCCCCACCCTTTTTAATCTTTATATGACCCCTTTGGCTGCAGTGATTAGGCAATATGGCTTTGATGTCATATCTTACGCTGATGAAACTCAGATTCTAATCACTCTTGGTCCCGATCCCTGTGAAACCAAGCAACGCTTTAAAGACTGCCTGACTCATGTGGATGGATGGATGTCATCTAACCATCTCCAATTAAATGGGACCAAATCAGAGATTATGCTGTTTGGTAAAGCAACTGACCATTGGACGCAGGACTGGTGGCCGTCTAGGCTCGGCCCGTGTCCTCCACATAAGAACGTGGTCCGAAACCTTGCCTTCTACATCGACAATAATTTGTCTATGAAGGGGCATGTAAATCAGGTCATCGGTACGTGTTACGGTGTCATGCGGAGCCTTCGTAAAGTCTTTAAGTGGCTTCCCCTCGAGGCCCGCAGACCCCTAATACAAGGTCTAATTGTCAACAGAATGGACTATGGCAACGCTCTCTTGCACGCTATTAATTCTGATCTTTTGATCAAACTTCAAGTTCTCCAGAATACGGCTGCTAGGCTAGTCCTAGGCCGCCCATATAGAACCTCGGTGTCATCTTGCTTAAACACTCTCCACTGGCTCCCTATGAGAAAATGAATTCTCTTCAAAACTTTATGTTTAACTCACAAGCAAATGTATGGAAACTATCCAAAATATTGGTTGAGGAAACTCCGATGGTACCAACCCTCTAGGGCTCTGCGCTCTAGTGATGCTGCCCTGCCCACCCCCCTTAGAATTCACACTGCTAGGCAGGGAGGCCGTGCCTTTTCCTATCTGGCCCCAGCATCTTGGAACAAGATGCCTTACCATCTTCGCAACACGTCAGATCATGGTTGTTTCCGTAAGAAGCTAAAGACCTGGCTCTTTGGAAACTAGTCTTTGGTCCGTTCTTCTTTTTCAGAACCATCTGCAACCACCATGAGACTCGTAAAAGTGATATGTGCACGGTATAAGGAATTCTGACTTGACTTGAGGCTAACATTATCCCACCCTCCTCTCCCTGATGAGTGTGGGCTTGGTACTACTTTATTATCTTATGTTAATGTAATACTCACTGAAATTGTGTTTTTCTCTGATATGTTTATATATACATATTTTTGTACTTTTAATGCAATTGTGCTTATTACTTTTCTATTACTCTTTCAGTATAGCCTTTCTTTATACCTTTACTATACAGTGATTTTTCTTTGGTCCTCAGAAAACAATGCTTAGGAGCAATCGGAATGCCACGCTGTTTCCATTCTTTGGTGTCATCATAGCCTAAGAGGAAGATGGGAGTGTGCACTGTCTTCTAATGATGTTATGAACATTCTTTTTCATTATTATTTATTAACATTCTTTAAAGGGCTGCATGTTTGGGCAGCAAATTAAAGTATTTGCATAATGTTAGCCTCTGTTTGTCTTTAATGAAATCAAGATTCTCTCTGCATATTAATTGGAGAATCGTCATTCTCATATATTACAAGTGAACAGTGAAGCCATTATGAAAACACGTACTGGAAACTGGTATTTTACGAGTTCCCCAGTTACACGATGGCTCCACTGATATTTGGTATCAAACATCTCGCATTAAGTCCTGTGATGGATTTATTAATACATGCACCCAGAGGGCACCTTAAAGGTACCCCTGAAAACCTACCGACTACTAGTGTACTGACTAACTGGTGTAGAGTAGCCTGCCACTACCAGACAAGTTCCTGACCCTCTGCAGGTGAGAACCCGCGCTCTACAGGGGCTGAAACAATGCCTGCTACTGCCAGAGGTGTTGTCACCTCCTCCAAGCAGGACAGCTAAGTAATCAGCATATCAAGGCAAGATGCTTCAAAGGCCTCTGCAGCCTTAGATATGTGACCCAATGCTTCCCTAGACAGGGAAAATGCCACCCCCTGCCTGAGCCTATTTAGCACCAGGACAGGCAGGGAAATTTGCTACTCAAGAAGTGTGTTCCCCCATCAGGCTAGTTCCACCCCTAAGGTGAGCTACCTCATGTGAACACAAAACTTAGAATTCCACCATCTTAGTTTTGGCAGAAATAGGATCACTAGGGCAGGGTTATGCCTACTTTCCACAGTAAGTGGCAGTATAGAGAGCTTAGGCACCCTAAAGGTAAGTAGCGCATTGGCTACTACCCCCTCACAACCCTCAACGCCCCTAGATTAAGTAGTTAGAAGGCAACCCTGATGCCAGGAACTCAGATTCAATAGACCCAGAAGAAGAGGATGAAGATGAGCCGCGAGACAACAATTACAGAGGACTGCTGTGGAATTTTAGCGCAAAACCCTGCCTATCTGCACCAGTCTCATCAATGGTGACTGAGAGACCCGTCATGCAGCTGAGCAACTACCAAGAACCCCAGTAGACTGCCAGCCCTTCACAAATTGCCAGCAATCTCCCTTGCAGTAGAGGAACTACTCCTCTGTAGTCCGCTGGCACCGAAGAAGCAGAGTCCAGTTTACAGAGTTGCTGCTCCCCAGCCAGCCCGACGCAGCAGCCCTCCAGGAAGAGGTACCTGTGCTTCAGAGGGTCCGATCTATCCCCCCCACTGAGTGAGAGGACACCAGGACCAACCAGAGCCACACTGGACCAATACCCAGGGTATCGGACCCTACTGCAGCAGCCAAGGCCTGTTTAAGTCCAGTTGGGACTCTAACAGCACAGAGACTGAGCAGCCAATTGAGGGACATCAGCACTGCAGATATCCACTTCCAGAGTGACCCTGCAGTCCTTATTTTAGAACCCTCAACTAACGAGACTGACAACCACAAGTCCCTAGGAAGCACAGGGCCCAGCTGACCTTTCCAATCTGCATCCGATTGCCCCAGCCCGGGTATTGATGCCCCTGCTGTGTCCCCTTGTTCCCAGGACCCTTTTGACCCGAGCCCCCCCGTTAGGAGCTCCCAAACTTGTCCTCTAGTCCCCCTCTGCAGAGTGTTTCTAGGTGCCCCCCCACATCTTTGGACTGGCATAGCGCACAAAGCTACCAAACCGACCAGCACCTCTGCATTGAATGCCCCAGGGCAGGTAACAAGTAACTGCTGGTGGTACTTTGGACCTTGGCCCACTACAACCCCGAGCCCTGAAGAAGATCCCCATAAACCGACCGTAAATAAATGTATGCAACATATACCTTTTCTCCCATAGGGAAGCATTGCTGCGTAAAGACGCATAGAAGTGAACTGTTTAATTACCTGTGAAATTCAATATTTAAAAAGTACTTACTTGATAACGAAGTTCTTGGTATCAAAATGTATATAAAAAACACTACTTTTTTAGTTCAAGGGGAGGAGCCAAGATGGCGACCGGGACGGCAGCGTAGGCTCCCGGCTCCGTGAACCTCCGCATCCCGCACGGATATCCTGCATGAGATCCTTAGCCTGCGCTATATGCCCGTGTTGGTGAATGAGAGCGGCAACCGATCGTGTGACTCCGAAGTTTCTGGCGGCGGTATCGCCGGAGAAATGTCCATTTGAAGTTTGCGGCCTGGGCAACCCTGGAACCGGGACCTCGAGTGGATAACATGGCCGGGCGGCAGTTCAACAACAGCGGCCTTTGGTGACTGGGTGGAGTCGGACTAACAGGAGCGGTGCGAATATCGGCCTACATTTCGCCGTGGTCGTTCCTACCACTAAGCGTAGCGGAACGAGTGCCTGCCCGAGGTGGCCAATCCAAGATTCCCCGGTGATTGCCTCAGCCTTCGCCGGTGAGCTGCCCGGCCGCCGCCCGTAACTCGCCCTGATTCTTGCGGACTGCTCCCGGATTTTCGCGGGCGCAGGTCCGTGGTGGGGATGACTGTGGCCCGTGACCACACACCGGATATATCTTTTGCCTGCCCCCGAAACCCTGATTCCAGTGACATGGAACCTGAGGCGCTTGTCCCTGGGTCCTGGTCCCAATCTGGGTTGGACCTACCCGGCGGCCATCTTGACAGGACGAAGTCTACCATCCTGTACACTGGGTCGCAGCACGATTGGAAGTGTGCGACTATGAGGAGCGTAGCGAGCGCCGAGAGCTGTGCTGGGGTATGGTGATCTTCTCGAGGCTCTCGGTGCCCTTCATTCCACCTTGGTTCACGGCGCCTGGGTATTGGGGAGTAAGCTTGATGGGGTGGCATCAGCGTCGGAACAGTTGCTGCCTGCCTGTCCCCAGGTACACGGGGACTTCCTACACTGCACACGGGAGGACAGTGTCGTGGCCGCCCCTGTGGATAGTGACCAGCTGGAAACCCCGGACAGTATCTTAACGTGTGATCGGCTGGCTGTGGGTCTGGTCTGTTCCGGAGGTCTTGGACCTGAGTGGGGGGTGGTGGCCTTGTCCCGTGCGCGGCCTCCGGCAACCCAGGCAATATTCAAGCAACGGTCGCCTGCTCAGGCTGATTTCGCCTTCTTGGACCTTGTGTGCAGTGCAGATCCTGGGGCAGCACTGGGAAAGACGACCCTCCATACTGCTGACTGTGTTGGTGTTCAGAGACTTCCACCCTATCTGTGTGTGTCACTTCCTGTTCTTTTTTGGACGCTCCTCTTCTCTGTAGCATTGGACATGGCACTGGGTCGATTCGCAAAGAGTGGCCAAGGATAAGGCTGATCCTTCAGAGGTGGTCATCTAATAGGCGGGCGGGCTCAGGGGTTGCGTGCTCTCACGGCATAACTGTTAGTGTAATAGGCGCATAATGCTCCCCATTCTTCTTTGACTTGGTCGATTCTGTGTTGCTTATTGTTTGCTTTGGGGGAAAACATATCGTGCGGGAGGGAGAAGCCGGGGGCATGTTTTGAAGGCCCTCCTCCAGTTTATTAATATTCTCTCTACCCCCCCGTCTGGTGGGGTTTCTTTTCTTACTCCTCTTTCTCTGTTTCTTCTATATTTCGGGTCTGGTTCCGGGGCGACAGGCACGCTGCTGGGGGGGGGGGGGGGCCGTACTCATCTGCAGAGGTGCAGGGTGGGGGGTTGGGGGAGGGGATCCTTTAGTCTTTAACCCTTTTTTTTCCATGGCCTCCTTTTTCTTCTCTTATTCTTCTTTGTCTTTCTTTTCTGGGATCAGCATGGTAGAACTCCTTTGTCGTTAATCGTTGCGTTTTCATGTGTGCCACAATTTCCGTGGTGTTTTCTGGGTTTTAGGGCAGGGGACTGCAGGCGCAAATGGCCGTGATATTCCTCCACATCCTGAACTTCTTGTTTCAGCGCCATTGACTAGATAAATTGCTGTTTATTGTTGACGTTTATTA
Source organism: Triturus cristatus (assembly GCF_964204655.1). NCBI lineage: Eukaryota > Metazoa > Chordata > Amphibia > Caudata > Salamandridae > Triturus > Triturus cristatus. The sequence goes on along the minus strand of NC_140590.1, from coordinate 886,790,319 downwards.
CTCTGCCTGCCATCTCTTGCTGCCGGGAAACTGTTTGGCACCTGATCCTTCCATCCTCCCTTATTATAAAATGAAAACCTTTTGTATCCTGGTCTCCTACTTGGGCTGTTCAGTGGCCGAGAGTATACCAGCATGGAGATTCTGCTCCCCGAGGTGCTGCCTGTGATAAATATTGATTTCTGTTACTCTGACTGCTTAGCGGCCGGCCCCGGGGGTTGTAGGCCCATACTTGTTAATGGTTGAATTGTCAATAAAGGTTTTTAAAAAAAAAAAAAAAAAAAAAAAAAACACTACTTATTTTTCTAAATTGGTCTTGGAATTATTCTTCAGTGTGTGTTTCATTAATTGCCTCTGTGAGTACAACACATTTAAGTATTTTTATTATGATTAAAAACATAGGGCATCAACAATTCACATGATCTGTACATCTCGGTATCCTAGCCACACCAATACATTTTTATCTGTATGAAAGCATTACGTGGACACAACTCCAGCGAACTTCCGGCAACAGTCTCTCCCACCGCCCCCACCCCCTGTCCTCCAACATCTCTAATCTGACCTTTGTACATTATCTAATTCTGGTGGTTCACAAATATTCCCTCTGAATTTATTCCAATCTCCCCAGACTCTTGCCCATTTCTGGGGGCACCCTCGATGCACATACACCGCCCTTTCCGCTACCATGGCTTCATCCATGTCCTTACACCAGTCTCGCAGTGTAGGTACCTCGGCCGATCCCCACCTCCATGCAATATTCCTTTTAGCAACCACAGTGCCCATCGTGACCCAGTCCTGCGCTGGGTGGGTTAGATCAGTCGGCTCCCATATGTTTAACAAGCATTGTTTCGGTTCTGGAAGCACTGATTCCGCCACAGCTTGTGACATAGTCCTCATTATCTTGATCCAATATGCCCTGATTTTCGGACATTCCCATATCGTGTGATAGAAGGTACCCTCCTCCCCACAATCCCTCAGACAAAATTGGTGTGCTGCCATTCCTATTTTATAGAGGGTCACTCTAGTATAATATGTACGATTAAGTATTTTCAATTGTATCAGCCGCAGGCGTGCCGGTATGGCCACCTCCCGAGGGGATGAGAACGCCTCCTGCCACTCACCATCATCCAGCTCTCCCAGGTCTACGACCCATTTCCGTTTAAGTGCCACCATAGGGTCCGGCAAATTGTTTACAAGCTTACGATAGGTGAATGAGGTGGCCCTTTTATGCATATATTCAGTTAATAATCTATCCTCCAAGGGTGTGGCCTCAGCCAGGATGGTACCTGCGGGTATTGTTGCCTGCAGCGCGTGTCTCACCTGAATATATCTATATAATTCCGACACAGCAAGTTTGTACTTGGCCGGCAAGTGTTCAAACGGTATTACCGCGCCCTGTTTCCAGAGATCCCCCACCGTGGATATGCCTATCACATCCCATTTATCAAAGCCTTTACTATTCTTCAGCCGTCCAAGACGCCGAGACGTCCAGAGCGGTGTCATTTGCGTAATAACCCCTCTCCAACCTAACCTGGCATGTGCCTTGTACCATATACGAACCGTGTGCGCTGTTGGCCCAATCAGCTGTTTGGATTTTGCTCTATCATACAGCACGGCCATGACCCCCTCTTCTCCTAGGCCCTGCCTATCCGCCTGAAACGCTGGATCACTATGAGGAATGTGCAGCCAGCTATTAATAACTTTCAACTGGGCCACCCAGTAGTACAATTGTATATTAGGGAGGGCTATACCAGCCTCGGATCAACTTTTCCTGTCCAATGCGCGCCGGTTTATTCCCCCAGATCAGCCCAGAAACTTCAGACGCAATTGTTTTAAAATAGCTTAGCGGTACTGGAAACAGGGTGTTCTCCAAAGCATACAAGAACCGTGGGAGTGCCATCATTTTAAAAAGTGCCGCTCTCCCCAGCATTGATAACGGCAGACCGCGCCACACTAACGCGTCGCGCTAAAACCACTCCAAGGGAGGTCTAAGATTGCGCTGCACAAATTCTTCAGGTGTAGATGTAATATGAATGCCTAGATATTTGAAGGTCGTCTCTGCGACCTGCAGCCGGCAATTCCCCGGGAGCAGCGGCGTCGGGCCATGCAACACAAACAGGACCGATTTGGACCAATTAATTGAGTACCCCGACACTCTCCCGAATACATCGCAAATATTTAAGAGCGCCCGGATAGAGCGTTCGGGGGATGCCAGGTATAACAGGACATCATCCGCATAGAGGGATATGCGGTCCTCCCAGTGTGGCGCCCATCTAAGTCCATGGATCATCGGTTCCCATCTGATCCATGCCGCCAGCGGCTCCAACACTAATGCGAAGAGCAGCAGAGACAGCGGACATCCCTGGCACGTTCCCCTCGCCAGCGGGAAGTCTCCGGAGATGTGACCATTGACAGCCACATGTGCTATAGGTTTAGTATAGAGCATCTTTATCCACGCACAGAATTTGGGGCCAAAACCAAAGTGCCTGAGGACTGCAACTCTACCATATCAAATGCCATTCGGGCGTCAAGAGAGAGGATGGCTGCCGGTTCCTGAATGTGGGACACGCGCGCCATCACCCCCTGCAACCGTCGCAAGTTCAAAGCCGTGCTCCTATTTGGCATGAATCCAGACTGATCCGGATATATTAGGGTTGCCAGGTGAGGGGTCAACCGCCCTGCCAACAGCTTGGCCAATATTTTAGCTTCCGCGTTAATTAATGAAATCGGACGGTAAGAGGAGCACTCCTCAAGAGGTTTTCCCGGCTTTGGGATCGTCACAATGGTGGCTGTTCGTTGATCTCGGGGAAGCTCCTCCGCCGCCAGGCTTCCGAGATACATATTCAAAAGAAAAGGGGCCGTCACTGCGACTGTCTTCTTATATAGTTCGACGGGCAAACCATTAGGACACGCTGCCTTACCCGATTGTAGGGAACCTATGGCCAACTGCACTTCCTCGACTGTTAGGTCAGCTTCCAGGAGGAGGGCTTCTTCTGGGGATAATCTGGGCAACTTAATTTCCTTGATGTAGGCCTGCGCCTCTGTTGTGTCTATAGTCGTCTGCGATGCATAGACCTGCTTAAAATGCCCGGCTAACGTGGTCTCTATCTCCTCAGGTGCCTCCACTAATGAGCCATCTGGCGTCCGTAGCCGTGCTATCGTTTTCTGTGCACGTTCCTTTTTATCGAGCCAGGCTAGGAGTTTATTAGCCTTATCACCCAGTTCATATACTGTGTGGCGCGTGGCTTGGATTCGCGCCCTGGTCGTCTCCAACTGGTAGTCCCTAAATTCACATTGTTTAGCATGCAGTGCCTGTGACGTCTCTAAGGACGGATTCTGTGCGTGCTGTTCCGTAGGAGCTCGGAGGTCCGATTCGATGTTGTCTAATTCAGCTTGCGCCGCCCTCTTATGCCCCGCAACCGAGGAAATGATCTGACCACGAATCACCGTTTTATATGCTTCCCAAAGAATACCCGGGGACTTGACTGAGGAAGCATTCTCCTGGAAGTAATGCCGCGTTGTTGCTACTACATCGTCTAATATCTTGGGGATTTGTAAATATCCCGGATACACCGGGTAAACACGCCTCCGCGCTTTATGGTGACGCATATAGGTTAGTACAACACATTTTTAGCACTACCCTCTGATAAGCCTAAACTGCTCGCCCCCACTACAACAAAAGACAGAATTTAGTGTTATCATTTTTGCCTCTGTAAACTAGTAACGGTTGCTTGGACTCTTTGCATAGTGTACCTCATTTTGGTCCAATATATAAAGAGCCAGCTTCCTACAGAATGTAGTAGGACTAAATCATTGATTGGATAATACAGATTTATAAGGTGTATCGTCCAATAGATGTAATTGCTCTGTATGAAACTTGACTGTTTGCCCCAGAATTCATAACTGAATGAGTTACGTGTAGCTTTGATGGCATTTGAGATCATGGAAATCTCTAATATAAAGAGTTATGGGAACTCACAATTCTTTCTAAAAATACAGATATAGTAGCACTTGTTTGCAACAAAATATATTAATGACAAGTTGGTTTGAGTTTTGACTGAGTTAACGAACAAGTAACTTACCTTAAGTAACATCATTTCTTGTAGAGATCATCTAACCACAGACCCCCCACCAGGTATGCCTGTGGTGTCTGGATGTGAACCCACTATGGCAAGACCTGCAGTCACTGCACACCAATAAGCCCAAATGCCATCAGGGACCGTGAGGTGAAGCTCTACATCGGCAAACATAATAAGACTCCTGGCCAGGGCTGCTCCAAGACATGGCCTGCATCAAAAGTTCTATCCCAGTCCTAAAGTTGGCAAAGCCACTCCCGAGGCTGGTCTTTGTTGCAGTCCAAATCGTCAGGTAAGTATTAAAAGCTGAAAACCTAGTGGTGCAAGCCTCCATGAGCAGGTCTAACCCAAACACTTTCCCGATTAACTAAACAAGTTTTTTCCTCTACCAGTCTGGCACTTTGATCAGTTTACACTAACAACTTGTTTGGATGCTATTCACATGCCCTTTAGGACTCAGTGGCAGAATACTGCCTGGTGTGCTTGAAGATCTGACCTGTTCCTGCTCAGGCGATTCAAGACAGTTGTGATGTGGCTATGTTTACAATTTGTTGAGGCTTGGACTCAACCAATTCCATTAGGCAGGTCATCAGCACCAGTGTCGCCATTTGCCTCCATGCAAGGCTGCAATGAACTGGGTTCTTAGGTGATGTCTAATCCTCCCTGATGGATATGCCCTTCGATGGGACTCACCTGTTTTGAGACAAGGCTGATTACACTCTAGATCATTTTAAAGAAAGCAGAACTACCAAATGCTTTCTGGGCCAGTCACGCCCACCTCGCCAACTGAAGTTCCACCGCTCCTCTCAAGGATTTAATAGATTCTATGCTTTATTAAACATATTTTAGTTCTCTACATACATTCTGGATAATAAATCATCTAGAACCTGATCATAAATATCAGTGGGTGGTACTTATGCTATAAAGCAAACAGGTAACAAAAGAATTATGTAATTAAAAATAAAGTAAACCTAAATGACCTGAGGCTAATCTATGTTGTCTGGTGTACGTACCATTTTCCCATTAAATTATTTAAAATGGGTACACTGTTATTGATAATACAATAAGAGGCATTTTATATGATAATGGCTATTTGGCATTATTAAATAAGATAATGGAAGACATATCATACTAATGAGTGTAGAACACACAAAAAATAACCAGCAAAAAATGAAAATAGGATAATCGATGTTGGTTTGACTCAGATGCTGGAGTCAAGAACAAAAATGTTAAACGTATTTGTAGATTTGTAGCACTTAGCAGAAATGAAAAATACAAAGTAATTAAACAGGAAAACGTTGAAACTATATCCATAAATAATAGCAACATGAGAAATTCTGGGTAAAATGTGTACAGTCTTAAAAATTTAGGATGTAAAGGGATTTTGGAAAATAGTAAGCAATGGAATGATTGGATTAAAAGGATTAAAATCAAATAACCAATCAAGGAATATGTCTCTAGACAATGGGCAAGGATATTGTTAAGTTGTGCGGTAAAGACTCCGTGCCCACCACAAAGTGACTGCTTTAGCATGTAATACATAAGGAATAGTAATGACCAAGTACTAATTAGATCTTTAATACCGCCCATAGACAACAGAACTAAAAGACTTGCAATATTGCATGTATTATACATACACACATATCGCATCCACTACACTGACTACCATTTCATTGTCCTGGTAACAAGATGAGGAATAGTAAAGCTATGCTTACTTTGACAATTAAGTAGTAGGCAATATAATGGATGACGTATGTAATGATAACCAACCTACCTCTGTATCCTAAAAGGAAATATACTTATTAGCTCACTAATATATACCAAATAAAAAATAGCAAACGTTTGAGTTGCTTCAAAGTGTCAGCTATACTATTCAATCTCTTGTTACAGTGCATAGTGTGAAGCTAACCCCATGTTTGGGCTGTGGCGTTCCGTTAAGGTGGTCTGAAAATCAGGGTGCCCTGGTTGTAATTTAAGGGCAAAAATGTTACTCCACACCCATCCAGGCAAAAAAATAGATGTATCATTGTGGTCAGATAATGCGGTTGCCCTTCATGTATTTATCATATTAATCTATTATTTACCTAGATTTCCCCAAGACATGCTTCTGGGTCTTGGTCTAATGGATCAGCCCTTTGCTGAGCCAATCTCCAAATTAGCTAATACTGCTAGATCTGAAGTGTAGTTTATATGATCTTACTGATGATAAATAGTTTATACAGAAATCGTGGGAACTAATCCTTATCTTGATTGCATTGTGAATTATTTGGACTCAGAAAATTTTATTCAGGTTATCTGAGCATGTAAAACAACTGCATATCTCTTAACTAACTGAATGATAGGCCTCTGAAGATAAGAGAATACTTAAGCTATTTTGCATTGGTCTGTTCGCATTTTGTCGATGATTACAGTTGTATGGTACAGGTTGCCCTAAATACAGTAAATGTCTAATATGCAGAAATTAAGAAATTTCACGTCATCTGCTAATTGGTTACCTACGTTTGTGTAACATGAGAGATACAATGATAGCACAATATTTTTGCAAATGAAGCAATGTTTCCACACCAAACACACAGCAGATAATAGGGGTCTGGTAATATTTTCTTTTAAAGGCATTGTCTGTACGCTTTAATAAAATATAGGAGTGGAACTTCATCGCAGAGAGAAACATGGTGCTGTGCTGAGATGGCTTGTTCGAGTGTACTCGGCAGCAAACAAGTTACTTAACTTTGCTGTTTTTGGTAGATACTCCTTCCAACGCAAATTCCTCACCTTTAGAATATCCCCAGGCACTTGACTGGATCCGTAACATTTTTCAGAATAGCCCCCTGCGAGACAGTAGGTGACTTTGTGAGACTTGCGTCGGCTCCATTGTTCGACAAATGAATGAGCCGCATATAGGTGCCACCCCAGCATGCTGAGATCTATTTCTTTCTAGACATCATCTGTCCCCCTTAAACACAGAGCCAAAAAACTGATTATTCATGCCAGTATGCAGATCTCTAATTTGGGAGCTTCTTGGATGAAAAATAGTCCGTTTCACAGAACAGGGAGGCAGGAGGCTGGTGAGGAATCTGATGATTGATAAAGTATATACCAGAAAGATCCTTACTGAAGGTAATTAACTGGTTCTTCTGATGGATACTTCTAACAGCAGATTCCTCACATTTAGAATAGATACCAAAGCAGTATCTTACCGGTTGGCGAGTCTCAGACCAAAAAGTCCTTTAAGGCCAAATGTTCAAAATGCCCTTCACATAGGTTGTGGCTGTCAAGGCATTAGGGCTTTGTTAATGTCTGCAGTGATGCCCACACTGAAGCCTGACAGATATCCAGCACAGGCACTTCACATGCTAAGGCAATGGCAGCTACATTGGCTCTGGTGGAATGCATCCTAAACCCTCCTGGGGGCTGCTATTTGGCCATCGTGGAGCAGATCTTAAGGCAGAGACTATAATCTAAAAGAAGTCAGATTCTGCACACCTTCCCCTTTCCACAAAGGGCTGATCATCTACCAGTGGTCTTTGGTATGATAGATATAAAAGCTGAGCACTCTTTCAGGACCCAAGCTATGGAGTCTATTGCTCTTTCGAGGGGTGACGTGGGGCAAAAACATCAGAAGAATGATTGACTGTGTGATGTGAAAGGCAGTCAGACCTTTTGTTTGAAATACCACTCTAGTCCTTAGGGTGACTGTACTGACTGAGCTTGAAGCTGGGTCATGGGACAAACGAAAGTTTTAAAGTCCAGGGTCCAGAGATGTAGAGAACAGCTGTGAAGCGGCTCAAAAGGGTTATACACATAAGGAAGATAAGGACCAAATTAAGTTCTCATTGAGGCATCACCAAAGATTAAAATGAAACATATGAACCAAACGTTTGAGAAAATAAATGACAACAGGTGATTTGAACAAGGACGGTGGGTCCAGTAAAGACAAAAAGGCTGTAATGGGTGACAGATAACCTTTAATAGTTCCCACTTTAAGTCCTAGCTGGGCTTAAGACAGGACATACAATAACATATCCAATAGTTTAGACTAAAATGGGTCCGTGTTACGAGAGCCAGCGAAAGCCTCCAATTTGTCCCAGCATCCAGCGTGAATAGATTTTGTAGAGGACTGCTTTTTGAAGGCAGATCAAATGCAGTCAGCTGCCACCAGTCATTCTCCATACAGAGCTGTGTAGATTGTGCTGACTGGTGTGCAAAACCGTGCTCTGCGGCTGCGATAAAAGACTGCCCTGTGGTGACAATCTGATCAGAGGACAGTAGCTTACACAAGAAGTTCCGGGTACCACATTCTCCTGGCACTATCCCCAGCCACCAAGAGGACTTCGCCTTGGTCGTTCTTGATCTTCTGCAGAACTCAGGGCAGGAGAGGAAAAGGCGAGAAGGCATACAGGAGTTCCGTGCTCTATTGCAGGTGGAATGTCTCTCCAAGAAAGCCTTCTCTGGAACTTCAGCAAACTAAAGTGCTGACATTGCATGTTCTCAGTGGTGACAAACAAATTGAGACAAGCTTCTACTCATTGCTGGCAGACACCTTATGCCACCTTCGGTGCCACTGGCACTCGTGATCTGCCCCAGTTGGCGGAGTTTGGCTGCACTGGCATTTAAAGATCCCACCAGGTGATTCACAAGCAGGAAAATGTTCCGATGATGGAGCCAGTTACAGAGGTGAAGAGCCTCTTGGCACACGACCCGGGACCCCACACTGCCCTATTGTTTATGGCCAAATGGCAGTGGTGTTATCTGTGAGAACTTGACCCAGCCACACCTTGAGGCACTGTAGGAAGGCCTTGAACACCAAGCAAATGGTCTGTAACTCCAGTAGGTTGATATGGAGGTGGAGACCAGAGTCCTCTGATCACCACCTTGCCCAGATGACCTGTCCAACCCAGTAGTGTTGCACCAGTCACCACGGTCAGCTCTGAGTGGTGGAGGGAGAGGGACCCACTATTGGTCAAAGATCAATCGAGCAACCACCACTGCACCACTTTTGAAGTCTCCTCTGAAACCTGGATGGAGTCAGATAGGTTTCCTTGGTGCTAGACCCACTGAGACTTTAGATCTCACGGCAGAGCCTGCATGTGCCACCTGGCATGATCGACAAGCAGCATGCAGGAGGCTAATTGGCCAAGAAATGTCAGAGCCATCCTCACGGAGACTCCGGACTGAGGCTGAAAAATCAGGATCATAGCCCAAATGTCCTTCACAAGTTGATCCAAAGTGACGTCCTGAAAACGCATGGTATCCAGGATAGCCCAGATGAAAGGGTGTCTCTGTGAAACACTCAAGTGTCACTTTGGAACATTGGTCATGAACCCCAAAGATGTTAGGGGGTTTATCTTCATCTGGAGGTGGTCTATGACGTTCTGTGGCAAGCCTGCATTTAGCAGGCAGTCGTTCAAGTAGGGAAAGACAGGTATCCCTTACCACCATAGGGTTAGTGCAACCACCTCCTTCACCTTTGTAAACACCCTAGGGGCACGGATTAAGTTGAAAGGGAGCACCCCAAACGGAAAATACTCGTGGCCCACCTTCAACCACAGAACGTGCCTGTGGGCATGCAGGACAGGGAAATGGAAATAGGTGACAAGTCCAATGCTACCATTTAGTCTTCTGGAGCCAGGGCAGATAGAACCTGGGCTAGCATGAGCATCTTAAATTTGTCCTTCCACAGGAAGAAATTAAGATGTCAAAGATTTAGAATAGGATGGAGGTCTCCACCCTTTTTTGGCACAAGTAAATACCTGAAGTAACAACTAGTTCTGATTTCCAAGGCAGGGACTCTCTGTGGTTCCATTCTCCAAAACAGCCTGTACGTCCTGCAGTAAAATGGACAAATGGTCCTTTGAAAGCTGCTCTGATGTGGGTGGAAGAGGCAGCAGGACAGAAAAGAATGGCAGGGCGTAGCCCTGATGGACTAGATGCAAGACTCCTGTTAGATGTCATTGCAAGCCACCTCTCTGGAAAATGACTGATCCTGCCTACCACAAAGTGGTTATACACCACCAAGGACAAACTAAAGTAGCTTGGAGGCTGCAGATGAAGGAGTGGGGACTGGGAGGTCTTATGTCACTTTGGTCCAAGCTGTGTCTGCTGGATCCCCTACCCTGTAATGACTGATAGGTTGCTGTTGAAGTGATGTGCCTCAACACTGCCTGTAGGCTAAACAATCAGTGATGCTTCGAAAGTGGCAAAACTGCTGGGATACTGCCTCGCAAATGTGGAGAGAGGAGGAGTGGGCACTGGCTCTACTCTCTTTAAAACACTCCAGTAGTAGGTCTTCTCGCCCAAAAGGCAAGGACTGTCAAATGGCATTTCCATGAGAAATGCATGAATGTCGCCCAAAAAAGCCTGTGCATCTCATCCATGAGTGGCACCAGATCACTTCGCTGGTGTTAGAATAAAAAGATTCCTGTTTGCGCATTGCTCTATGTATGCTAACATTTGCGGTGCCATTTTCTATGTGGACGCCATTTTGAGACATAATCAGAACTAATTCATAATTTCTGAGAAAAGACCTCTGTCGAGTTTAAATGCCCGAGGTTGGGTTTTGCTTCAATAATGAATACACTGTCCTTGTTAATGCATACCTTTCCTACTAGATAGAGGCCTTCTCCCACTTGTCTAGTGGCGGGCACGGGCAGAGCGACCTTGAATATGAGATAATGTGTGCCCGACCTCAGAATCAAAACCTATCCTCTGTATTTCACGGTTTAGCTGCATCTGCTTGGAAACTTCCATTGTGGGCGTGCCTTCATTGATTCTGAAATGTATATAATGCATCTCTGTGCTAGCCGGTGTCAGTCCCTCTGAAGCACTCCTAAGCGACTGGGCAGACTGGGCTCCACTCTGAGTGTACCTGAAAAATTAGATATTGGTTTGTATTCTCTACTCTCTGACCGACTCTTCATTTGGTATGGGAGGCTGAGAGGTGGTTCGTAAGTGACCCGGGTGACCCTTAGCATGCCACTTCCTTCACTAGTTCTGACTGCTCTGCCAAAGCAATCATTTGTGTCCAGGCTTGACCGTATGACATATTTGGCCAAATATTGGCCATCCTGAGTGGTTTGCTTCAAATTATCACAGAGGTCCTCTGAGACTGCTGTCAAGATTTCTGAGACAATGTTCCCTAATGCATGAGAGTATCTACCCAGCAAGCAGCTGGTATTGACCATTTCGAGCAGGTCTAGGACGAAGAAAACACCCTCTTCCCAAAAATCTCCATTCTTTTCGACTGTCCAGGTGAGTAGTGAGAAAACAATGAGCATCACCCATGCTAGTGGAGGCTGGAGCAACCATGCTTAACAAGGGGCGATCCTGTATTAGAAGGTAGGGTCACCAGAAACTGGTTTGTGAAGGTCTGTTACCTATCTGTTTATGGATGGGCAAGAGCAGGGCTTCACCCAAGCGCCCATGAAGGTGTCCATCAGAGCCTCATTGACAGGCACTAATGGTTCAAAGGAAGATTGTCTGGGTTATAGTATCTCTGCAAGTAATGTTTTTCTTTTCCTCTGCAAAACCCAGCTGTAGATCTAAAACTTGAGCCGCCTGCCTAATTATCATGGCGAATGAGGTGGACTGTTTCATCGATGGACCTGTGGGAGAGACTAGCCCTGTGTCAGGGCAAGTGTCCAGTACACTGGCCTCTTGCTGGTCCATATTAAATTAGTCATCAAATTGTAGGGCAAACTCATCCCCACCATCATCTCCAAAATCCAGTTTGCTCTGGTGAGAGAAGTGGTCCAAGTAAATGTTGGAGCACTGGGTGGGGTGGTCGTGGGGGGTGGATTATCAGACTCATGAATAGGGTCCTGGCACAAAGGGACTGAGTTTGAGCTTAGCTTTAGCCATGGTCAAGACTGATTAGGCTTGAAGTCGTATAGAACAATGGGATTGACATCCTCCAGTATTGGCAGCAAAAACATGGTGGGGACCAGCGTGGAACTCGGCATCAGGTGAGAAGGTGGCTTTGATGTCAGAGCTGAACCCGAAGTGCATTCCAGAGGCACAGACAACGCCTACAGCAGACCCACCATGGTAACCTAACTGGGGGCCTCTCCAGATTCTTGGAACCCCGAAGATGCACCAGAGGGAACCAAGAGAATACCAAAAATGCAGAGCATGGTCTCCTTAAATGCCTCAACCGGTTGCAGAGTTGCCCACAGCCTGGAATGTTGGGGTGAATTGGGATCAACTGCGGTAGCGGTACATTTCTCAGGGACTGGAAGCAAAACCGTGTGCACCCAGACACGAGGCCGGCTTGGATTCCCTTTATTTTTTCTTTCAGTTTGACGCACCCAAAAACATTGACCTCCAAGGTAGCATGTCGTTCGACTGGTCCCAAGAATGGGACAGCCTCCAGGTCCTTGAATCAGAGTGGAAGCAGGCTTTATGAGACTTTGATGGTGTTTGATAAAGTAGAACGTGGGTTTGTGTTCCGAGCACACCCTGGGGTATATCAGGGTACACTTCTCGCACGACGTGGAGTTGTGGTTGAACCTAAACACCAGAGACAGACTTCCTGAGGATCTGTTGCAGACAATTGTTTGTGAACGTCGCTATAAGGATTGAACCCTGTTGTTTTATGATGTAATATGTTCCTTTGCACACTGGTATGAAATTGGGGGGGATAAAGAGGACGTCAAGGGACGACGACAAAAAAAAAAGCAGTTGCTAGCTCCAGATCTGTGTAAGAAGAGGTGGAAATAGATGAACAGACATCAGAATGCAGGGTGGCATGCCTATATGCGGTTCCAGTCGTCACTTATGGGACTGAGCATAGTCAACAAAAGCTAATTGACACCGCCAACTGGCGCGCAGGAGCCATGTTGAAAAATCTTCTGGGTCTAGTCTGGCATTTGGGGATATTCTAAAGGAGAGGAATCTGTGGTTAGAAGGATCAATCAGAAATGTAGCTTTGTTTTAATAATGAAAAACGGGCTTTATATCCTGGCAGTTACAGCTGCACTACAACCAACAAGTTCACCCCCTAAGAAGTAGCTTCCGATGCTTGTCGCTTTTTTTGTAGCAGTAGTTTTAGCATGCATAGTGTCCACCACTGCCAGTCAAGTAGCCCACAGAGTCTACTGGAAGGTCTAGATTAACCCCATCGGGCAATTCTTAGCAGCCTGTAACCACACTGCATGAAAGAGTGGCAAAGAGCAGGAATATGGTGAAAACCCAAATGGACAAAGACCTACTGAGGAGTAAATCCAACAAGAGCACCACCAAGAATATTTTCCATGAAAGTCAACTGCAGTAGATGTGGCTGAGAGAAATCAACCGATGTTATGATGATGGTCAGTGGGACAGAGATAGCAAAGCTTACAAAGAGAAAAATAATCGGGGCATGTTCTGGGCCAATTATTGGAAAAGTAAAACATGTGGCAATGTAAACTGGGTCAGGAGGTAGGATTTTAAAATAGGCAGTACTCCAAAGTATGCAAAATTGGACAAAATGGCAGAGTAAAGAGGAGGAAGTAATGAAAGGAAAATATATAGAGCAAGAAGAATCTGGTGGTGAATATGAGGAGTTTGGACTCAAAAAGAAAAGAAAAGGCAGCTCCAAGTCTCCAAAGAAAAGATCAAGTTCTTGTTCATCATAGTCTCCTATGGAGGAGCTGAAAACTGAGTTGATCTGGATTTGCTTCTTCTGGGGATCATTAAAAACTAAGATCAAATCACAGTCAACATAAAGGCACTGTGGATCATGTAGATGATCTTATTCGAGTTACAAAATGAAATGGTTCGTACTAAATACAATTTCATTACATTGTATGGCACATTCAAAGATGGTTTTATTTAGGTCAAATTTGGTAAATTTGCTATTTGAGGTGCACATTTGTTGCTTTCTTGGAAGTGTCATTTTCTGTTATTTAATTTAAAATTGCATTTTTAAGCCATGAGATACTCCAAAGAAATGCATTCTTATTTATTTTCAGTGATTGGTCAATAATTTTTGTCATCGGAGGATAGAATCCTTAGTTTCTTCTACTGCCATAAACGTTCTAATAGGTTCCTTCAATTAGTCCTGCCTAAACTATCCATCAAGTTGATGGTCACGTAAGGAAATATTTTGAAGAACAAATCAGCTTGAAGATTTCACTTGATACAGTCATTCAAAGCAAGTGCGTCCCGGAAAGGCCGACTTATTTTATGGCTTAACATGCTTAATGTGGCAAATTTTATGTGCAAGAGCAGAATAAGATCGGTTTTCGTTCACTTTTTTAAATCTCCATTTGGCTAAATTTTGATGGAGAAATAGCAAAGGCAATACATCTGTGGCATTATGCTAGGAAAGCTTACATACCGAGTCCAATTGTTTTCACCTAAATGTTTTACTTTTTTTTTCATCATTTGTTCACAATTGTTTTATTGCGGTCTTTGAAAAACAGATCATGCACTTTATAATTACTTGATCAGTTAGGAGGGCTTATAAACTATTTTACAGATTGGCTGTCGGTGTCATAAGGGATAAAGGAAATAGAAGTTAAAGGAAAATAAAGACCTTTCTCACTAATTTATGTACCGAGCAGTCCATGATAATGTGTCGCTTGCAAAATAAAAATAATTGTTGAAATGTTGCCACTAGTTTCTTGAAGGTCCTCCTTTGGATTGTAAAGATCTTCTTTTGAAGCCTACTTGTTTACTAATATCGAACACTGCCTGCTACAAATACTCCAATGCAAAAAAGTATTTAATTATAACAAATTAATTGCCGAGTTTAGATTACATTTGTTTTTGTTCTAATTTACACATCTTGCGTGGTAGTCAAATATAAATAAAGCCAGAGGCACGCAAAAAAATAAATACAGAAATCAAATATTGAAACATCAAAATCACAAGTACCCTAATGGAATGGAATAAGAAAGGAGTATATGAACAGCTTACAACTAACGAGGCACAACTGGACAAGTCATGTTGCTATAAATTAATTTGTCTCATGTCGGGTGCCAGCCTACTTTATTCTTTCTTCATTAGACACATTTTTGCAAAAACAAAACCTGAAATCTAAACAACATGTATGTATATATATATATAATTGGGGATCTCAACTTGCTCCATGTCAGAGTAAGTAGCCCGGTCTTATCCTTTCGTTCTATTGTTTGCTTGCTTTTCCAATTTGATATGCATAACTAGTAGTACCCAGTGTCGGCTACTCCGCTAAGGCAGAGGAGCCTCGCCCCACTGCTTTTCAGCAGGGTAAGGAAAAATAAAAATGATAACTTAAAAGTTATTTTATTTTTTCCTGTTGTGGTAGCTTTGCGGAGCGGGGCAGGGCTGCTCTGCTGACAGAGCAGGCGAGAAGTTGTTGTCCCTTTCTAAGTGCACATGAATGTTTGGCCAGCCAGCCATGCACACTTAGCATGTTCTCCACCCAGGCTGCATTACAGCCTGCTTGGAGTACAGGCCCAAGCCCCCAGTCCCCATCTGAGCGCCGAACCAGGGAGCCTGGGTGCTTCCTGTTCCAGCCGAAGGGAGGAGAGACGCGACAAGGAGGACGACGCGTCGGGGAAGTAAGTGAAATTTCATTTTTTATTTACCCCCTTTCACCCCTCCCTGCCCTACCACCCCCGATCTGTGCCAGCTGCTACTGGTAGCACCAGAATTAAAAGAAAAAAACAATACTTTATTGATTTTTGTTTGAGGTGATACTAATAGATATATTTATACCTATTTATTGAAGATAAACAATGATAGGATAGAACTTAGACATGTTAATATACGCAAGGATGAATCAATTGCATTACAAAAAAAATGATGAATTAATAATATTTTATGAATACTTAATCTGTCGTGTTGTTGTCAAGAAATTCCCAAATCTGTGGAAATGTTCCTAGTTATGCTCTGAGCTGGTGAAATCTCGCTCCTTTCCTCATCACATACTTCAGCTTGGTTTTACAAGTTACAGGCGATGGAACTAACGTGGAACACCAGTGCTGTGCCATCAGAGTGAGCAATCATGGAGTTGAAAAAAACAAACATTTACTGTGGTCTAGAAAATGCAATTGGATTGAAGGAGTGCAGAGTTCAAGTAGAATATTCCGGCTGCACATTTTGCTAGTTTCCGAAACAAGTAAATTACTAGTAGTATTCAAGCTCCTTGTAAGACCACGCACATACACTTAGTCACCTACCTCGGCGCGGCAACAACGACACCTGTCAGAATATCTACAGGAGAATTTATGCAGGTGCATAATGTAATTGATAATTGAGAAATCTCGAATCCTTTTTAGATTGGAGCATTCGGGTATGGCTTGTATTGCCCGATTGTTTTGTTTTAGGACCATTTATTATACGATATCTCGGTAGCAATGTATCCATCTGGTTTGAAACGTTCCGTGATCAACCTTACTGAATGTTGAGACACATAGCAAGCTGACCTTTACAAGGGGAGAGGCAAAACACATTCCCATAAATAGTGGATGACCTACCCCGGTCCAATTCGTACACAATTTTTCCATTAAAGGTGCTTATAAATATTCCCTATAAAGCTTAGCAGGTATTGGTCTCAATTTCTAATTGATAGTTGGAGTTCACTGAATAACTTATAAAAGACTGACAGCTTCTATAAACCTTCTAATCTTTTCTGTGTTAAAAGTATGTATTTCAGTATACAGCTGATGAAAGAAGTGATGGAATACCTTCTCATTCTCTGATGGTTCTTCCACCACCATTTCTTCATTTAGTATTCACCTAACTTATGAGTTTCTGCTCTTGATTTTATGGCAAGGCACAGAGGCCAATATTATGCATATATCTTTAATTGCAAACTCACAGCAGCAACATCAAACAATGTATCGCCAGCAGCCGACCTACTTTTCATCCTGCTCAAAGACCTGTAACTGTATTGTTCTGATTCAGTCCCTCTCTTTGCAACCGAAGTAATACAGATGCATCTCCTAATTTAACTCTTACGTTGTCATTAGATAGGTCCGTAGCTAGCACCCTTAACTCATACCCAAGTTTTTGTTACAGCATTTACAATTCTCCGATCTCTAGCTTTCTTTTGCTAATAGCATGCGCATTGATAGTCAAACTATCCTCATCTGTAACCCAAAAAAAAACACAGAACAGCAAATAGAATCAAGGTGAAACACGTATTTAAGTATAGATCTACTTTCCACAGCTGGATAATCTTGTTTTGTTGTGTACCATGGCTCTTTTTATGGTTTATATTTCTTTATTAGTTTGAAAAATAAAATGTTAGCGATTCAAGGCCTGAAAGCCATCAGGCCACATAGCATTAGGGTGAGTGACTTCCCCATAACTCCCTCCCCTCCTCCCAAACCCCAGGGAGCACATAAAAACGAAAACACTGTCTCATGCATAGCCAATCCAAAAATTGGACTCTCTTAAGTGGTGGTGGTGGGGAGGGCCTCAGACAGACGGTGAAGTCGTAAGTATAGGGGACTGGTAAGTTCATGGAACTCTGATGTAAATAATTTAAAAAATGGGCTCCACAGCTTGGGGAAAGTAGTAACCTGATTTGATAAAGCAAGGGTTATACGTCAAATGCCAGTCTGATCTGTTTGCCCCGGCGGCATTTAAGTGGATATGTAAGTGTGTTCAGGAACGGGAAGCCCAAGATAATGTAGGCAGAAAATTTGGAAAGTTGTGCGTCAAAGTGGGTGTCAACGTCATTAAAAATCTGCGACCAGTAAGATGCGTGTTTCGGTCAGTCCCAGAAGATGTGTATTAGGGTGCCCGAAGACCCACACTGGTGCAAGCACTCAGGCGTTCTAGATGGGTTACATTTGTGCAATCGGTGGGGTGTGAAATACCAACAGGTTACTATCTTTATCGTTGTTTCGATACTGGCCATGCTGTGGGCGGGATGCCTTGCACTGTAATGAATGTCTCCCCACTCTTTCAATGTTAGCTCTCATCCTATTTCTAACTCCCAGTGTTTCTGGCTAGTGGATTTGAAAAGCATAGCTGTGGAGCTCGTTAAGTGATGTAACTCTGAGATGATCGGGTTAGGTCTTCGAGAGCAATCAACACTCGAATTAGGGTGAGCTGACGCTGTGCTCCAGTGCGGACAGATCAATGAGTCACCCAGGGACGGATCTTGGTGTAATGTCAGCGCTCAGACTCCGGCAACGCATGTGCTGTGCAGAAGGACTCAAAGGTAGCAGGCCCTTCCAGGTCGAATAGGTGGCCAATAGATCTGCAACCCACTTGGTTCCAGAAGTGAAATGTAGGGTCATGTAAGCCTGGGGTGAAGTCTGGATTCCCAACTGTAGGTGTGAGTGGGAAAGGAAAGGATGCGAGACCCTCCCATATCACCAGTCTATCCCAGGCGACCATCGAAGACTTAGTAATGGGAGAAAGATAGAGGGTTTTGGGTCGGGCATGTTTGAAAATAAATTCTCTGCAGAGGCTGTCCTGCCAAGGCCTTGGCCATGAAAAGCCAGTGCCAATAACTCCTCGCAGGACCATTCCACAAAGATTCTAAGTTTGGTGGCCTGGTAATAGCGATAAAGGTTTGGGAGTCCTAGACCTCCTTCAATTGGAGGTCTGTAACAGATCTCTGTGTAGGCAAGGTTTTTTGTCAGACCACACAAATCAGTAAAGCTTCTGCTGAAAGGATCGTAGTGCCCCAGGGGGTGGCTCAGCAGTGAAAACCTGAAATAGAAACAAAACCCTGGGAAGGATTGCCATCTTAACAGCTGCGACGCGTCATTCAGGAGAGTGGATAAGGTCGCCATCGGCATAGGTCAGACTTGATGTGGCTGGTCAGGTTTTGAAAGCTACAGTTGCTGAGATCGTGGGCGTAATGTGGAGCTCAAGGTAGGAAATAGATGTCGGAGCCCATTGAAGGGGAAGGGTCCTTTGAAAGGCGTTTAGCGTATGTGGCCGGAGGGTCAGGTGGAGGGCCTGTGATTTGTGGATATTTGCTTTGAAGCCTGCTGCCTGGCCATATGCCTCTACTCTAGCTCATCAAGGAAGGAAGCTAGGGAGATGGAAGGCTCCTCCAAAGTTGCTAGGAACTTGTCTGCATATAGGCTGATAGTGTGTTGCTCTCCCCAAATAGAATCTCTAGTATCTTGGGGTTTGTCCAAACTCAATACAGCATAGGCTCCATATAGAGGGAAAAGAGCAGGGGCGACAAAGGGCACCCCTTCCTTGTACCTCTGTGTTGTACTCTGCTAATGGGAAATGGGGTGCTGGAGTGTCCATTGACTTGAACCAGTGCAGAGGTTGGGTATAGCTGCTGAGGATCCACCTACTGAATTGGTCTTCTAGACCAATATGTTCAAGGGTAGCTGCTAGATCTGGCCAATGGACCCTATCAAGCGCTTTCTCAGTGTCCAAGGTCAGTAGCCTCCGCTCTTGATCGTATCGTTGGGCTTTATCAATGAGGTGGAGAATCCGTCTTTTGTTATCGCTACATTGCCATTGTGGCACAAATCTGACTTGGTCCGAGTATATAAGGCCAGCAGTAAGTGATTGAGGCTGGCAGCTAAAATGCCCATGAACAGTTGAAGGTCAACATTCAAAAGGGTGATCGGCCTATACAAAGAGTAGTGGGTTTTGTCCTTCCCTGGTTTGGGGATCACTTCGATAGACACCATCAACATGGAGGAGGGGAGTGATGAAGAATCCCCTATCACATTGAACAAATCTAGTGAGAAGGGGTACCAAGATCTGGCAGACGATCTTATAAAAGGTGGCCAGTACGCAGTCGGAATGGGGATTTGGATGATTTTTGACAAGCTATCCTGTTGATTACCTCCTCAATCTGTATTGGACAGTCCAGTTCGGCCACCTGTTCCATTACCAGGATGGAGGTACGGGCCTCCTTGAGATATGCAGTAGCTGTGTCAAATGGCAGATCCTGTGCTGCATAGAGATTTCAATACAACTCTCGAAAGGTCTCTAGTATATGTGGGTCACCCCATCATTCCGGTCCATTAGAGTCTATCATAGCTTGGACCCCTGATGTTGGGATAGAAAGGTGATCCTCCAAAAGTTACTTTCATGTGGGAGGAAGTGGAGGTGGGTTGGAAAGCAATGGTAGAGCATAGCTCTGTTGGACAATATGGAGGGCATATCTGCTGTATGTGAAGTTCTGCCACCTTGGAAGAAAATGTCTGATTCTGTCCTCACCTCAAGGTCATTGTGTGTTGATGAGAGCAAGCTAAAGTGGCTTGGAGGGTGATACCACATGGATGGTGGGCCGAGTGGAGCATTGTCCATGGTGACCTGCACAATGTCTGCTAGATCACCTGCCATGGCCACGAAAGGGCTAGAGTGACTGCTGTCATTATGGTGGGGCATGGCAGTGCCTGTATGCCTGCCCACCCACTGGAGTAGAATCAAAAGGGTCGAAACAGCTGAGAAAATTGGCAGGCAGGAGTTGAGAGGCCCACGCATCATACTGTGGCTCTGCTTTCCTTAAAGTGTATGAGGGTAGGATCATCCTTTACTCCAAAAAGGAAGTCCCCATCAAAAGGCATCTCTATTAGAGAAGCTTGGTATTCCTCAAAAAAGCCTGTAAATCTCACCCACAGGGGGCGGCGCAGCACCACACTAGTACCCACAGCACACTCCAAGCAGTCACGAGTGTCCAGGCCAGTCCAGATGACATATTTGGCTTAGACGTGACTGGGAAGAATGGTTTGCGGCAACGACACCTAGAACTCCTCTCGGTTCGTCCATTGGGGCGTTGGGGCATTGCCCCCCCGCCCCCACGCACCCGCTCGCGCCCACAGGTCCCTCGGTGTCTCTGAACTTGGTTTACTTAAGTTCAGAGACGCCGAGGGTGGGGAGAACTGACAATGCATGTCAGTCAGCATGACGTCGGACCGTGGGCGGTCCAGCGTCATGTTGACTGACATGCATTGTCAGACAAGCAGGAAAGGCAGCACAAGTGCGCATGAGTGGGCATGGAGAGTAATTTTTAGCCCGTGCCCAGTCATGCGTACTTGTGTTTTTACTGCCTTGCGCATGCCCATTAGGAGCCCCTCGGTCTCCTAATGGGCAGGCGGCGGGTGAGGAGTAGGCTGTGCCCTCAGCCAATCCTGGCGCTGGAGCAGCGCCAGGATTGGCTGAGGGGTTGGCACGCAGTGCTGACGTGCTGTTGGCGGAGTGGAGGGAGGGAGGCTGCCTTTCCTTGACGACGAGGGCTGCAGGTCGGAATTGGAAAACTGTGGACGGCGAGAGACGGACTCAGGACCCATCCAGAAGCGGGACGGTGAGTTTTATTTTATATTTTTCTTTCATAATTTAAACCCCTCCCGCCTACCCCCGCGATGACCCCATTTCCACACCCCCCACCCGCCCGTCATGCGGGCTGCGACTGGTTGTGAGTAAAGTGGCATACCAGTAACTGCAAGAATGGCTTGAAATTGTAACACAAATCTAATTGATCATTAGGAAAATCTTTGCTATGACAGCTGCATCACCAAGTGTGGCAATGGGGTCCCTTACATAGTGCCTCATGCAAATAAAAATGTCTGCACCACAAGCGCCCTGATAAATGATTACTGTTTGTTTCCTCCACCATGTTGTCGAACACGATGGTGAACTCCCCAAGTAATCACATTGTGAATGAAATATATTGGAAGTTTGGCCAGCTACGGGCTCCCCAATATTTCTACAGCAGACACAAAGGTGCAATGGGATATTTTCTGACTGTGAACCCAAAGATCAGGATTTCCGGTGCGGACTTCCCCACAGTACAGCATTGGGGTCTCGAGCAGCAGTTGCTGCTTAATTTGGGCAGAAAATCAAAACCACAGTAAATATTTTACAGCACGCTTGCATTCCTGTCCTGCAGCAACACTCACTCGTTATAGATTCTGACTAAGTGTCCGAGGAGGACACCATAGGCCGGTGCATCATTCTGCCGCACGTGGAGGGAGCGCACCGAGCAAGACAGGCATGGCCTCCCTGAGCCAGAGAGTACTTGGTGATCTACAGGTAACCCTTTTTATGTACACCGGAGACTTGTAGGTTTTAAAACATCCGGGAGGGTTTGGAAGCGTTGTGCATGCCGAAAGGGAGCCTGCCTCAACAGCACCAGTCTGGGCGTTTCTGTACAGCTTGTTTGCTCGCCCTACCACTTTGAAATGTCACCAGCCGCCCCTGCCACTGGCAAGATTTCGCTGGCCATATCCTAAACGGTGTTCATATGACTGCCTAGTAGGCAAAGTGCACTGCCTACAGGCAACGTCAAGGTGAAAGAGGTTTTCCAAACGCCTCCACTGTTTTCGACTCCCTGTCGGGTGGGGCCTTAGGAAATTCATCAGGGGTAGCCTTACTGGTAGCTTGAACCAAACTCTCAGAAAATGGGTGCCCTGTGAAAAAGTCCAGATCGCCTGGTGCCAACCTGTGGCGTTTGGTCACCTGTCTGTTTACTGGTGGGTAAAAATAGGGCTTTGACCAAGTACCCACCATGGTGTCAGTCACAACTTAGTTAAATGGGAGCAACGACTCCAAAGGAGACAGCCCCAGGTACAAAACATCAGTCAGTGCATTAGATTTGACTTCCAATAAGAGGTCCAATGGGTATCTAGCCTACGTTCCACATAATTTTAGTGTGGGGGTAAATCATCCCCATCATCTTAATCATGGTCAGGTTAATCAGAATCGGACCCAAAATGGTGGTAAAGCCTCTGTGGAAAGAAGAGGAACAGGCCTGTAAGATTTGGAGTATACTGGGACCAGTTGTGCTGGAGTGGAGTCAAGGCGTGACCTCAGCCGAGGTCGAATCAGATTTAGCTCAAGACTGGACAACAGAGTAGGCAGGAGCACAATATCCGGTGCCAGTGACATCCGGACTGGCATAGAAAAAATTGGCACAGATCATGGCGTCAGAGTTGAAGTTGGCACAGGAGTAGGTGTGCTACCCAAGGTGGGCTGGAAAGGCTCAGAGGGAGCAGAGTGCGGACCGGCCAGCGATAATGCAACAGAAAAACCCTGTGGATTCTTGGGTCTGGGAGCTGGAAGAGTGCCAAAAATAGGCAGCATGGCCTCCTTTAAGACATTGACCTGCTGCGTTGTCACCCGTGGCCCTGGGAAATCAGGCCATAATGAGTCAGTTGAGGATTTGCTGGCACCGTGATTGCTTTCGAACTCCTTTGGACAGAGGTGGGTGGGGTGGAGTCCAGCTTTGTTATTTGACTCACTGGATGACCCCTAAGACGACATCATGCGGTAGCAGTCTAGAGAACAAGTTCATGTCTTGACTTGAAGCAGGATTAATGCGAGGTACAACACTTCTTTCGGTGTTCGGCGTCATATAGCTTGCAGTCCTGGATCACCATGTATACGAGGGCACATTCGACGCATGTTTTGGAGTCCGGCCTAAAGCCCAAACACCACAGGCAGGTCTTGTGTGTATCTGTTTCCAACAATTACAACACGGTTTGAACCCCTGAAGTCTTTGGTGGGGACATCACTCCTTTGCACGCTGGAACAATTTAAAGAAAGACTCAACAGACCAAAGGCAGTGGTGCTCCAGATCTGTGTACGAAGGCACAGAAAGAAAGGAACGGACGTCGCACCATAAAGGTCGCACTTATGTGGCTCCACCCCGTTACTTCTGGGGCAGAACAAAGTAAACACAGAGCTGCATAGTGCTATTGAGGGGCGCTAGGGACCATTGCTATGAAATTTCCGGATCCAGTTTGGCGCCTGGAGAATATTCTACAGGTGAGCCCTAGACAAACTAGTAATTCATGCACTCTAAGAGCCATTTGGAAACTGAGAAAGTAGTTGGCACAGTTTTAGAATAGGTATGACTAAGAATAAACAATGACTGAAGTGTAATTGAATACAAATAAAGTTGCACAAAGAGTCATAACGCTGGTGTATGCTTCCTTACAAAGTGTGGACAGCCTATGGGTCTTTTACAGCCAGAGGCAGACTTGGCGAACTATGTGGCAATTTGGTATTTCCATCGGCAGCTTACCTGCATGCCACCTGCCCGAGGTACAGGCAGTCTACCTTAAGGAAACCAGAGACTGATGAAGAGACAATAAGCAAGACTCAAAATCGAAGTACTACTGAGGGTGGAGGTAAGGACTTTATTGGTGATAGCAACGGTACACTTCGTGTCTTTGTGACATTAGTTTCAGGATTTAGGAGAGGTTTCCTTTGTCCTGATTGGTTCAGGCTGAATTAGGTCATTGCCTGGGTCTTTCCTAGATCTCGGAGGCCTTCCATCTTTGGTATGATGACCTATAGTTGTCACAGGAAAAGAGAGATGGGATGGTATCCAAAGCGGACGTCTCAAGGGCGCTCTTGGCTGAGGGCTGGCTGAACATGTGTCTTTATTTCTGAGCGGCTGTTGAAGGTCGCCCTGAGGCTCAAGAGAGAAAAGCAAACAATCAGCTGCTAGTCGTTTCTTACTCTGTCCCCAAACCCACGCAACTTATAACAACTCAAGTTCCCAATACCAGGCACATTACTTTCTAGAGTCTGAAGGACTTCAATAAGACACACATTCCAGTAGCAAGGAGACATGCTCATCATATATGTTGGGTATTAGAGGCAAACCTGTGGATAGTGCATTCAGAGTTCGGCGCAGCAGTCAACAGGTAATTATGTGGCACTGAAAGCAGAATTGGCCCTTAAAGGCCACCATAGCCACCTTGTACCTAACAGAATGTGTTAAACAATCAAAACTATCTAAAAACAAGACCGAGAAGAGAACAGTCGACACAAGAGAACAGGCAGTTTCTAGCACCAATCATTCATTCATTGTGAGGACCGAATATGATACAGAAAACTACTGGGTCGGACAACCTATCTAATAGATATTTTTAGCTTTCTACATGGACGGCAGATGCTGGACAAACATATCCTCAAACTCCTTACAGCAAAGGGGACACTTTAATAACCTAAAGTAAGGACCCTAATCTCGGTCAGACAGATATGCCCTCATTATGAGTGGCCCAGTATTAGATGCATTATTTATTGCATCTGATAAAAAATACTAAAGGGCATGTTGCTTATTGGGTGCCATGCATAGAAACTGTTACACGTTTTCCCCTAAAATGTGTCGAGTGTGCCGATGTTAGTACACTTACCAAACCAAAATCCTCATGTCCTGGTATTTTCTAGCCCTTTTGCCCCCTTTAATTCCAGCAGTTTTGGCCTTTTGAAATGTAACCCGGGGGGGGGGGGGGGGGGGGGGGGCTTGGAAGTCGTTTTTGACTGCACCCAGTATATGCCGGCTGCGAAATACATCATAAATGATCGAGTCACTGGTAGTGAGGGCCACAGACTAATGTCTGCTAAATACAGAGGTCAGCTCAGTTTCCAGAATTCTACACACTACTACTCGTAGTGTTACCTACACTTGTCTCACCAGGACATGGATTCATCATTAGGTGCAACACTACTCACCACACAGATTACATAAATACTAGTTTTCATTATGACCAAGCACAGGAAAACTCCCCTCCATAATCTTTTTAGATGCAGAGAACAGCTTAGAAAGGGTCAGATGGAAGATTTTCTGGTTGATTATGGGGAAATTCATCAATTTCACTCATATTACAATACTAATATCTTTCATCAAAAACTTCCATCTACTGTAACTCAAAGCTATCTAGCAGTTTTTAGATTGAGAGAGGCTGGAGTCATCTTTGTCTCTCGGTTTATTTGCTATGTATTGTGAGCTCTGAACCATACAAATGAATGGCTGTTTTGTGTATTCTTTCCATCAACAAGAACACTTTTCTTTAAGGTACCAGCATTTACCTACGATCCCGAACAGACGGTACAATAACCAACAACCACCACCAGATTAACCACTAACTTGGATTCCTGAGTAGCGTGCTACCCACGGTAAAGCACTCTAACGCCTCGGGGTAATTAGTGCTATATAAATGGAATTACAGTACAATACACTATCAAAGAATTTCCGATAGCCTTTCCCTCTTTTTAGGCTAAATGTGGACATGGCGGAGTTCGTGGTTACTGTGGTAAACCTTCAAGACAGCCTGGAGATTACAAGGGGTGACATATTTCCGAACAGAATTAGGCAACAACCCTTCTTTAGTGAATCAGTTACGGACCCATTCATGAATTAACTAATGTGGTTTTCAGACAAAACGTCATACTATCTTTTGAGGTAGGAGAAACAATCTAAATGAGCATTCGAACAAGTTACTTCCGTTCAGTAAGGCTATTTCTGGCGACTACACTATCCAACAACAGACTTATCACTTGTAGAATATCCCATGGTGGTAGACTTGTTCTAGAAGATGTTTCTGCATAGCCCCTGCATGCCATAGGCGGTGGTGAGTGACTCCCCATTGACCCTGCCCTGGAAGTGACTGCTGCAGGCGCATGTAAACCTCAGCTAAGCGCAGTAAGATCAGTTCCATTCTTGATACGGTCACTGTCCTCTGACACAAAGCCCAAACCAATTAACTGCGCCAATGCGCAGAGCTATAATATGGGACTTTAGATGGAAAACAGGCAATGCCAGAGAACGCAGAGGGAAGACGGTGAAGAATCTGTGGCTAGATAGAGCATCCGACAGAAAAGGGAGTTACCGAGGGTAAGTAACTTGTTTTTCTGATGGATACTTCTAACCGCAGGTCCCTCACCTTGTGAAGAGATACCAATGCAGCACATCCCACGGCAGTGGGGTTGTTGAATGGTTCAGATTAAAAAGCCCTGCAGGACCGAGAGGTCAAAATGCACTTCCCATTGATCTGGTCTGTCAAGGCTTTAGTGCTTTGTGAACGTGTGCACTGATGCCCATGTTGCACCCTGAGAGATGTCAAGCATAGCCACTCCTCACTCTAACGCAACAGTAGCAGCCTTTGTCCTGGTGGAATTGGCCCTCAGCCCTTCTGTAGGCTGATTCTGAGATACTGTATCAGATCTTACTACTGAGGACTATCCGTTTGATATATGGTCCGCTTCTGCACTGCCATGCCTTTCTTTGCTCCAGAGAACCCCACAGAGTTGATTATCCACTCAATGGTCCTTGACACAATCGATGTAAAAGCTCAGCCCTCATTAGGGGCACACGAGGTGGAGTCTCTTGCCCTCTTTTGAAGGATGAGGCAGAGCAAAGAAATGTCAGAAGATTGACAGTTTGTCTGACATGGAATGGAGTCACTACATTTGGCAGAAAAACAGCTTGAGGTCTTACCACCAGCCTGTCTGGAAAAAATGTGGTATAAAGTAAAGTGGCTGGACCGAGGGGGCCTGAAGTTTACTCACGCGACCCACTGATCTTCTTGAGACCAGAAAGGCTTGTTTCAAACACCATGAAGCATAATAGACAAAAAACAAGTTACTTAGCTGTACACTGTGGTTCTCCAGGATTGATATCTTTCATGGATTCACATGTTTGTATCTTCCCCATTGTCATGGTGGGAGCCTCACTGTATTTGAAACAAGCTGTACTATTTCAATACATTAAAAAAAAGAGAAAGCAAGTGACGTTAACCAATTAACATTGTTTTAATATATACTAATTTCAGCCAATCAAAGGCAAGACCTCGACCAATTATACTCCTGCAGAACCACCATTCCTCAGATTTCGAGAACAAGTGTGAATATATATACATTTCCATGAGATAGAAGAGTGGTGAGCCTAAACAGGGAGGTGGGTGGGTCGCATGTGAATTTATGAAAGATATAAATAATAGAGAACCACAATTTTGAGGTATGGTGGTTCTGCAGGGAAGAAGTGGTCAAGGATCTTACCTCTGATTGGCTAAAGTTTGGGTCTATCAAAACAATTTGAATTGGTTAACAGTGTCACTTCCTTTCTTTAGGACTTTTAATGTACTTTAATAGTACTGCTTTTTTAAGTATCGTGGATCTCCCACCATAACGTGGAAAATTCAAGCATGTGAATCTATGAAAAATTCAATACCGAAGAACTGTGGATTTGCTTGAAAGGGGTACACATTAGGAGAGTGAAAACTAAATTAAATCCCACTGTGGCATCACAAAGCAAGGTTTTGATAGAAACATTTGTGTTAAATTTGTAACAAATAGCATCACAGAAGGAGTGTTGAACAATGGCTGCTGGTATGGCAAATGTAAAAAGGTCTAAAGGGCCAACAGAATAGGTTACTTACCTTCGGCAATTTTCTTTCTGGTAGATACCCTAACTTTTGAATATTCCTCAGGCGTTAGACTTGACCCAGAAACTTGTGCTCCTGTGCGCCGCTAGTTGGCGTCGTGAAGCTAGGCACAGATGTCATTTCGCTCCCGAGCTGAGCAAGGGACAACACAAAAAGCCATACACTTGAAGTGGGTCAATCTGCCAAACCCCTCACCAAACCACAAACTTGTCCAAATGACAGGCATACACTGATGTTGTCGAGGGTCACCAGACTGCCAAGAAGACTTATTCAACTTCGGGAGGGAGATCAAGGGCAGTCAGTTGTTGCCACTCAATCTCCAAGCATGGAAGTGAAGATTTTGCAGGGCCGGGTGTATGACCCTGCCCTGCTGCTCTGACAGAAGATCCTCTAGAAGTAGCAAGCTGATTGGAGGCAGTGGCGTAACGACAATTGAGGGGTCTCTCCTGCAAGGTATGTGGAGGGGCCCCCTCCGGACTCTATCAGGAGCTCACCAGCCGAAGTGCTGTGTCGAGGGGGCCCCCTGGAGCTTGGGGGCCACCCACACTGCGGGGGCATATGTTACGCCCCCGATTGGATGACACATGATCATGCCCAGGAGTTCTGAATACCACACTCTCCATGACCAATCCAATGCAACAAGGATGACATGGCCCCGGTTCTTCCTTTTCTTCTTCAGAACTCTAGTCAGAAAAGATATTGGCAGAAAGGCGTACAGGAGTCTTGAGTTCAACTCTAGGCAGAACACATTACAGAATGACTTGGAAACCCCAATGCACAAAAGTTCTGACACTGCGTATTCTGGCGAAAAGATCGAGCCAAGGTTCTCCCATTGTTGCAGAAAAGACCTTGCACCACCTCCAGATGCAACTGCAATGTGTGACCCGCTAGGCATAGATAGTTTGTGAGCACAGTCGTTCAGAGATCTCACCAGGAGGTTCAAAAACACAAAAGGGGATGGGAGGAATGCTCGTAATTTATTTAATCACCGACAAGCGCTAGGGTGGTGTTTCACCAGCAAAATCCCATGGTCTGACAGCCAATTCCAGAGGCGCAGTGCTCCTGCCACAGGGTCCACGTCCCACCCTACCCAGACCTGTTTGTTGCAATACCACGTAGCGGTAGTGTTGTCTGTGAGCAACTGCACCAGTCTGGCTTTGAATGATGGTAGGAACGCCCGCAGAACTAGAAAGTTGATGTAGAGCCAGGCCTACACCAGAGACCTCTGATCTCTACCACTCCCCAGTGGTCAACGAACCCAGAAGCAACACATTGATCACCACTGTTCTCTGGAAGGGGTAGAGAGAGGGGTCTGCTGCTGACCCAGTTGCAGTTCAGAAACCACTACTGCATGTCTCTTGCAGTTGCCTCTGAAATCTGGGCATGATTAGAGAGGTCCCCCCGACTGTGTCCATTGGGACTTTATATCCCACCCAAGAACCTGCATATGCCACCTGTAGTGCTTGACCAACAGGATGCAGGAGGCCACCAGTCTCTCTTCCCACTGAGATTCGGGACAGAGGCTGAAACATGATCGTAGCCCATATGTCCTGGAATCTCTGTTTCAGGGGTAAAGGCACAAAACTGCACCATGTCCAGAATGGCTTCAATGAAGGGGAGCATCTGCTAAGGAGTCAGGTGTGACTTCAGCACATTTATGGCGAACCTCAATGAAGTGAGGTGGTTTGCTGTAGTCTGGAGGTAGAGGACTGCCTGGAGCAAACCCACCTTTAGCAGCCACTCATCAGCGTAGGAGTATACAGGATCCCTTACCCCATGAAGATGAGCTGCAATCACCACCATCATTTTTGTGAACACCTTAGGGGCACTAGTAGGAACGTGAACCGCAGATAGCACCTGTGAGCATGCAGGATGGGGAAGTGGAAGTGAGTAGCCTGTAGGTCCAAGGCTACCATCCTGTATCCAGGGCCAAGGGCAGACAAGACTTGGGCCAGGATGAGAGTCTTGAATTTGTACTTCCCTAGTAAGGCGTTGAGATAAAATAGGATGATGGCCTCTGTCCTTTTTACACACCAGAAAGTAGTAGCAGGAGTAACAACCAAATACTAAATCGGATGCCAGCACCCTCTCTATGGTCCTTTGGTAAAAATAGCTAACACTTTCTGCTGCAAGAGGAACATGCGGCTCTCCGTCAACTGTTCTGAGGCTGGAGAAAGGTGCAGCAGTGTGAAACGTAATGTGGAGGGTGTGACCCACACTGGACAGTCTCTAGGATACACTTGACTGAACTTATCTTCCGCCCAGCAGAAAATGTTAGATCTTGCCTCCGACAAGGTGGTTGTGGGCTTTGAAGGATGCACTAAAGAGATTCTGAGCCTGTGGCAGTGGGAGGGGCAGAACACTGTACTGAACGCTGCCCATGTTGTCCACGTGGTGTGTGGTAGCACAGCCTCAGTCATTACTTCTATCCCTCCACTATCCTTTTCAATCAAAACAACAAACTAACATATCCACTTATCAAATTTCATATTTCACTATACTAATTCACCTCTAATCCTTTATGGGTTCCGAGTAGCGTGCTACTCGCCGAAAAAGCGCTTCAGTACCTCATTAGGGGAGCAAGCACTATATAAATGCAACCCTTTTTCCCTCTTCTATCCCTACGCTATCATTCTCAATACAAATAACTAATATCCACCACTCAAATTACTTTCATATTTCACTATACTAATTCAACACTAATCCTTTAATGGGTTCCAGAGTAGCGTGCTACGCGCCAAAAAAGCACTTCAACACCCCAACAGGGGTAACAAGCGCTATATAAATGCAAACCTTTTTCCCTCCTCCATCCCTCCGCTATCCTTCTCAATCCAAATAACTGATTAACACATCATCCACCACTCAAATTACTTACATATTTCACTATATTAATTCACCACTAATCCTTATGGGTTCCGGAGTAGCGCGCTACTCACCAAGAAAGTGCTTCAACAACCCTTTAGGGGTAACAAGCTCCATATAAATGCAAACCTTTTCCCCCCTCTTCTATTCTTCTCAATCCAAATAACTGACTAATATCCACCAGTCAAATGACTTTCATATTTCATTATACTAATTCATCACTAATCCTTTATGAGTTCCGGAGTAGCGTGCTACTTGTCAAAAAGAAAAGCGCTTCAACACACCATCCTGGGCTATTTGGTGCAGAGGAGAGGCCCAAAAGTGCACCATATCCAGGATGTCTCGGATTAAAGGAAGCCTCTGCGAAGAAGTCTGGTTTGACTTTGGCAAGCTATCGAAAACCCCAGCAATGTCAGTAGGTCCGCCGTTATCTGGAGGTGGTCTGCGACTAACTTTAGCGAGCCTGCCTTTAACAGCTAGTCATCAAGGTATGTGAAGACTGGTACCCCCGACCTCCGAAGATGGACAGGGACCACCACCATCACTTTTGTGAACACCTGAAGGACAGTGGTGAGTCCTAAATGGGGGAACACTAAACCGAACATTCTCGTGGCCTACCTTGAATCGCAAATAGCGTCTGTAGGTCGGCAGGACGGGTATAGGAAAATAGACATCCTGTAGGTCCAATGCCACCGTAGTGTCTCCTGGATCCAAGACACAGAACTTGGACCTGTGTGAGTATCTTCAATTGGTCTTTTACCAGGAAGGCAATGAGGGCAAAGATCTAAAAGAGGACGATCACTCTGTCCTTCAGCATAAGGAAGTAGTAGTACTAAGATCTAGTCCACACATCCGAGGCCGGGACCATCTGTATGGCTCCTGTGGCCCAAAGAGCCTACACCCCGATTCAAAACAGACAAATGGTCCATTGAAAGATGTAGGTGACAGATGGAAAAGAAAAGGCAGGGCATAGATCCGTTGGATGATTTGAAAGACCCACCTCTCAGACACGATTCTCTACCAGCCCCTGAGTAAGTTGCAGACCATGTCTCCTGGCTGGTTGTTTGCCAACAAGGGCACTCTTGAAAATTATTGCCAGAGGGGCCTGGGACAGACATGCACCTGGTTCCTGATGGCCTGGTCATTGTCTGTTGGGGCCACGACAGATCAGGGAGGCCTGTTGAGCAGGCGACGTGGCCTGAAGCTGTTGATGAACAAGTTACTTACCTGTGGCAACAACTTGTCTGGTAAAGACTATCTAGCCGCAGATTCCTTACCTTATCCCCAGGTGTCAGACAGGAGCCAGTAAATTTTCGTGAGCACTACCGCTCCGTGCTGGTAGGTGGCGTCGATTAGCTCTGCGTGCCGTCGTCTGACCTGGAAGTGACATGCACGGTGCATATATAGGTGCCACCCCAGCGTGCTAACGTCAGTTACTTTTTGTGACTTTCCACGTCAGGAGCGTGGAGCCACGAAGAACACTGACCACTGGTGTGCAAAACTAGGGCCCTGAAAAGGGAAAGCACTATCCCTAAAAATCTGTTCACAGATCAGGGAAGAGGGGTGGGTCGGTAAGGAATCTGTGGTCTCTATCAGATAAGGCATTACCGAAGGTAAGTAACTTGCCCGTCTGATAGAGACTTCCAGCTGCAGACTCCTTACCTTAGAAGAGATACCCAAGCAATACCTCCCCGAGGAGGGTCTGCAAAACAATTTCATACCAAAAAGTCCTGCAGTATCGAACAGGCAAAGTGCCTGTTCCAATGAACCTGACTGTCCAGGCAGTAGTGTCAGAGAACGTGTGCAGAGGTGCCAACGTTGCTGCCTGGCAGATGTCCAGAACCAGGACTCCGCGTGCTAATAGTGGCCACAGCCTTGGCTCTCGTGGAATGAGCATGCAAGCCCTCAGGGGGTTGCTTCTTGGCCAATGCATAGTGGAGTTAATGCAGAACACGATCCATTGGGAGATAGTCCGCTTCTGCATTACCTTTCCCTTCTTCACTCCGACATATCCCACGAAGAGTTGGCTGTCCACCTGGAACTCTTTTGTGCAGTCAATGTAGATCGACAACGCTCTTTTTGGGTCCAGTCGGTGAAGTTGCTCCTCTTCCTTGGAGGGATGTGGCGGAGCACAAAAAGTAGGCAGGGTGATGGACTGGCCTACATGAAAGGTAGTGACATCTTCTGAAAGAAAAGAGGTTCTAGTTCGTAGAACAAGCTTGCCTGGGTGGGTGTTCAGGTATGAAGGCTTGGATGACAAAGCCTGAAAGTCGCTGACCCTCCGAGCAGATGTTATTGCCATTAGGAAGGACGTATTGATGGTGAGGTGTCTTTGAGGATAGTTGTGCAAGGGTTCAAAGGGAGCAAACATCAGGATGAGATTAAGGTACCACTGAGGCATGATAAAGAGAAGGAGGAAACCTGTTGCAAACTTTTCAAGAACCTATGTACAATAGGGGATTTGAAGAGGGATGGCTGGTCAAGCAACTGAAGAAAGAATGAATTAGCAGAAAAACAACCCTTATAGGTTCCCAGACCAGAGCCCTGCCGGGCAAGGGAAAGAAAGCGAAGACCTGAGAAAGGGGAGCAGAAAGGGAGTCAAACTGCTTTTCTGCATACCATGCCACAAACTTGCCCCAACAGCAGGTGTATACCGTATTGGTGGAGGGATGCCTGGCTACCTGAATAACATTGCAGACTTTGGGCGGAAGATCGAAGGCTGTCACTACTTAACCGCCACACAATAAGGCGGAGTGTTGACGGGTTCGGTGGAGTACCCGCCCCTGTGGCAGAAGATCCTCCCAATGAGACAGCCTGATCAGATGACCGATGGCCATGCTCCACAGCTCAGGATTCCAAATTCTCCAGGTCCAGTCCGAAACCACAAGGATGACTTGGGCCCGATCATTCCTAATCTTCTAGCGAACTCAGGGCAGTAGTTGTAAGGGTAGAAAGGGATACAGGAGGCCTGAGCTCCACTCGAGATAGAGTCTCCGAGCGAGAGCCACCTTGGAAACTCTGGCACACAGAACTGCTGACATTGCAAGTTCTCTGCGGTGGCCAACAGATCTAACCAAGAATCTCCCAACTGCTGAAAGATACCTTGCACCACCTCTGGATGGAGACGCCATTCGTGATCTGCTAGGCATCTTCAGCTGAGTTATTCTACTCTGGCATTCAGAGAGCCAGTCAGGTGTTAAACCACCAGGGAAATGATCTAATGTTACAGCCATGCCCAGAGACGCACGGCCTCTTGACAGAGTGTCCACGACCCGACCCCGCTGTTTATTTCAGTACCACATGGCAGTGGTGTTTTCTGTGAACACATGCATTAGCCTTCCCTTGATGGAGGGTAGAAAGGCTTTTAATGACAGCCTGAATGTCCGGAGCTCCAGAAGGTTGATGTGGAGTCTGGATTCCGCCGGAGAGCAGCGGCATCTGATCTCCATCTCTCCCAGATGGCTGCCCCATCCTAGCAGTGATGCATCTGTCACTACTGTCAGATCTTGTTGGGGAACGAAGAGGGGTCTGCTGCTGACCCAATTGCTGTTTATTGACCACAACTGCATATCTTGTGCAGTTCTGTCCAAGATCTGGACCATGTGAGAAATTTCCCCAATATTTTGCACACTGGAATATCAGGTCCCACTAAAGAGCCCACATGTGCCAGCAGGCATGCGTCACCAGCAGGATGCCATGAGTCCCAGCAGTCTCAGAGTCCGTCTCACTGAAATCCAAGATAGAGGCTGAAACATCAATATCATAGTCCGAATATCCTGGACTAGCCATTCGAGAGGATAGACCCAAAAGGGCACTGTGCCCAGAACAACTCCGATGAAGGGGAGCGTCCGAGAGGGAGTCAGGTGTGATTTCTGCACACTGATAGCGCACCCCAGTAAATGCAGGAAGTCAGCCGTAGTCTGGAGGTGGGAGAGGACAGCCTGGTACAAGGCTACCTTCAACAGCCAGTCGTCAAGATAGGTGAAGATCTCCGCAGATGAGCTGCAACCACCACCATCACCTTGGTGAACACCTGAGGGGCACTGGTGAAGCTAAATGGGAGCAGAGCGAACTAAAGGTGTTTGTGGCCCACCAGGAACCTCAGGAAAAGCCTGTGGGTAGTCAGGACGGGAATGTGGAAGTATGTGTTCTGCAAGTGTAACGCTACCATTCAGTCTCCCAGGTCCAGGGCAGACAAGACCTGAACGAGCGTGAGCATTTTGAACTTCTTGAGGAAGAAATTGAGACGACGCAGGACTAGGATAGGACGAAGGCTTCCATCCTTCTTGGGCACCAGACAGGAGCAGGAATAGCAACCATGACCTACTTCTGCCATCTGCACTCACTGTATGGCTCCCTGGGACTCGAGAGCCGCCACAACCTAGCAGAGCAAAGACAGATGGTCCTCCATCAGCCTGTTGCAAGCAGGTGACATGGGTGGAGGAGGAGTCCCCAAGGTGAGGGTATAGCGCCTCCGGACAATCTACAGAACCCATTGGTTCTTTGTTATAGACCCCCAGTAGCGCAAATAATGGCAGATCCTGCTGCCGACTGGGTACCTATGATAAGAGGGGTGACTAAGGCCTTGGAGACTGCGGTACCAGGGGGTGGTGGACTGGCTAAACCACCAACGGCCCGACCCACGAGATCTGTGGGTCTTGCGTCCTTCGCAACGCAGAGGCTGTGAAGCTTGCATGCCTCAGTTCCTGGATGGGTACAGACACAGCTGGAACTTCCATGGCCACGAAAGGAACAGAAAAGTGGATTGGGGTGAAAAGGGGCCATGGAAAGGGTGTAGAGACCGAATATAGAGTACAAAATGTCGAGGTGCACAAATATCAAGTTGGAAATATCGTGGGTCAGAAATCTCGACAGCAAGAATATTGAGGTCAAGAATATCGAATTCAGGTAAGTAATATTGATTTTAAAAATATCTAAGTGTTTAATATCGTTTGCAAAAATAGTTGTTAAAAATATCATTTTTATTATGTATTTTAGTGTATATTTTATATGCATGCGATGTGTGTTTTTGTGTATAAGAATTGTTTGTATTTTTAATATATGTTACATTGTTAGTAATTATAAAAAAAAAAAGCATTTTAATTTTGCGATTTTAGTTCTGTAGCGGGTTTAGAAGGGAATAGGGTGGGAAGTAATTTAATTATATTAAATGTATTAAATTTGTATTTTTTTTTAATATGAATTTTGCGCGTTTAGTTCCGTAGCGGGTTGTGGGTTTATAGGGGAATAGGGTGGGAAGTAATTTAATTATTTTAAATGTTGATTAATTCGTATTTAATAATATTTGTTTTATTGATATTTTATAGTGTTAAATGTGTAAATTAATTTATTCATGAATTAATAATTGGTAATTAATTTTAATTAATTGTTAATTATGCTCATTGTGAAATTAATTTTAGGTGGGTTGTGTTTGTAGGTGTAAATGGTTGGAAGTAATGTATTTTTAATTTATGAATTAATATTTGGTTAATGAATTTTAAATAATTAATTGTTAATTAATGATGGTAATTGAGTAATTAATTTTAGGTGTCTCTTCTGGAGTTTATAGGTGGGAAGTAATTTGTGCTTAATTAATATATAGTTAATGTTAATTTTTAGATAAAAATGTTGGGTAATTAAAAAAATAATTATATTAAATTTTAAAAGGGGTAAAGGGTGGGTATTAAATACATTTTAATAATATAATTATTAGCTAATAGTAATTGATTTTAATTTCAAGATAAGTTTTAAATTTGTTTTATTTCATAGATTAATTTAGTTTGTGTTGTGCAAATTATAGTGTTAATGTGTGTAGTAGATTAATATTTATAATTTGTTTATTAGTTAATTTTTTTTAATTGTTTATTAATTAAGTACAATATGTAAGGATATTTAATTAAGAAATGTGAAGTGTTTTTCGGGTGTGGAGTTCTAGGTTATGAAATTAAATACATTTATTTTGTCAATCATTTAAAAAAATGTATTAAAAAAATTGGTAAATTTAGTTATTTGATTATATATAGTATTTGTAAATTTGTTATATGTAATTATTGTTATATGTGCTTTTTTATGTTTTAAATGTTTATTTAAAATTTTTAAAATATTGATTTTTAATTATTCGTTTTAGTGTGAATAGTAATCTTGTTTTCTACGGTATCTAGCACTTTCCCTACTGTTGCACTCATTGAAGTGGGAATACTAATTTTTACCCCTCCGCTATCCAGCACTTTCCCTAATGTTGCATACACCGGAGTGGGAATAGTAATTGTTAACCATATTCATTTTTACTCCTCCGCTATCCAACACTTTCCCTACTGTTGCACCCTCTGGAGTGGGAATAGTAAATTTTACCCCTCCGCTATCCAACACTTACCCTACTGTTGCACGTACCGGAGTGGGAATAGTAATTTGTACCCCTCCGCTATCCAACACTATCTACTGTTGAATTCACTGGAGTTGAAAATTTAATTTTAAAGACTTTTAAATAGTTTAATGTTTTAATTTATAATTTTTTTATTAGATTTTATTACTGGTGTATTTATATATTTATTTATATTTTTTTATAAATAAAATTATGAAATAAATTAAAATAAATAGTTTAATTGTTTTAAAGTTAATAAATATATATATATTTTACATTTTATATACGTGTTTACATTTTTTAAATTAAATGTATTTGTTACATTTATTAAAATGTATATTAAATCGAATTGATTTTTTTAAGTTAATTTTATTTGTTATATATTATATATATATATATATATATATATATATATATATATATATATATATATTCACTGAAAAAAACATAGGTTTCAGGCACGTTATAGTTAGGAATTCGCATTTAAAAAACCTTAGAAATTCACTTTAGAAACCATAGGTTTCAGGGGCGTTCTAGTTAGCTGGATTTTTCACTCGTACAAAACCATTGAAATTCCCCCGTTATAGTTAGTTCAGCTAACTATAACTCGCGCGCCCGCAATGCACTGCTGATGACGTCACATATTACATCACTCATGACATGGTCAGTGACATCCCTCATGACATCACTCATGACATCTCAAATGAAATCACTGATGACATCACTGATGACATCCAGTGAATGTGTGTTTTTCTGAAAATTACATATGTTTTATATATGTATATCTCAAGGTCGATGGAAGAATAAATGGGTATATATATAAGTGTCTAAATGGATGATTTGTTTTTGAAAAATTGATTGTATAACTGACTGATTAAGTGTATCTTAGTGAATACATGGCTTAGTGAGTAATGTTTAAATATGTAAATATCTGTATCAGTCTCTCACATTGTGTACAAGTGGCTGCATGGGTTGGTGAGTAGCTACATGAGTGAATATATAGGTTATTAGTTGTTTTTTGAGTATCAGTTTGAGTGTCTGTATGGTTCGGTGGGGGTTATTACATGGTGCATGAATGAGTGACTCACTGTTTGTATGTGTTGAAGACAGCATGTGTGCAGGACTGTATGGGTGGATGAGTGTGTGCATGGGTGTGTTAGTGAGTGAATGACTGTCTCAATAGTGTCTTTATGAGTAACTACATTTGTTTTAAACTAGTATATATGACTATTAGTGTATATAAGTGAGTATATGTGAGAGATTGGAAGAGTTCCTGTATGAATAAGTATGTGTTTCTATAAGTGATTGTTTAAAAGACTAAGTATGTGTAAGTTTCTGTAGAAGTAAGTGTGGTGGTGTGTGTATAACTGTATATGCAAGTAAATGGATGTTTGATTCTTTATTAGCAT
Source organism: Triturus cristatus (assembly GCF_964204655.1). NCBI lineage: Eukaryota > Metazoa > Chordata > Amphibia > Caudata > Salamandridae > Triturus > Triturus cristatus. The sequence continues at coordinate 886,751,537 of NC_140590.1, read as the reverse complement.
GAGTGACTATGTGTGTGAGTAACTATGGATGAGTGGGGTTGTGTAACCGGATGTATAGGTGTATGAGTACATATGATGAATGAGTACATGTATGAGTGACTGTATAGGACTGTTGGTGAATGAGTGGATGTGTATGTGGATCTTAGAATTACTGAATAGGTTGTTGTAACTGGTATTGGTATGTCCATTGTTTTGAAAATGTTAGTTTCTATTTTTGAATGTGTGTATCAAAGGTTATATTAGGGGGAGAGGAGGTCTGCCACTATCACAAGGATGATGTCATCAGTGATGTCATTTGAGATGTCATGAGTGATGTCATGAGTGATGTAATATGTGACGTCATCAGCAGTGCATTGCGGGCGCGCGAGTTATAGTTAGCTGAACTAACTATAACGGGGGAATTTCAATGGTTTTGTACGAGTGAAAAGTCCAGCTAACTATAATGCCCCTGTAACCTATGGTTTCTTCTGTGAATTTCTAAGGTTTTTTAAATGCAAATTCCTAACTATAACGTGCCTGAAACCTATGGTTTTTTCAGTGAATTTCAAAGGTTTTTTAAATGCTAATTTCTAACTATGCCTACAGAGATAGGACATGTGAAGAAAAAAGAAAAAATGCACAGAAAGAAAAAAAAGAAATGCAGAAAGAAGCAACAGAAGTCCTCAAAGATGAAGAAAAGTGCAGGAAGCAGGATAACGTGCAGAAAGAACAAACAGAAGAGCAGAAAGAAGCCTTGTTGCAAAACCATCCTGTACCCTCAACTTTTTCAGACAGATACTGGTGGTAACGGAGTCTGACTAACCAGTCCTAGAGCCAGTGCTATGTTAAAAGACACTCAGAATACAGTGAAAACACCTACATACACTAGGGAACACTATGCGTTGGGGTCCCCCTGTGATTAGCATGACCTTCTCTGTTAGCCCCTAGTATATAATAGGACAGGGGATTAAAACTACCACTTAAAACGCGCCACAGGTGTAAAAAGGGGCGTGGCCTCAGAACACCTGTCTGCAACGCAGCTCCCTGGCGCATATTGGAGATACCTGTTGGGCTAGTTGGCCCTCAGGGACCCTCAGTATTGAAGGGGAATTAATTCCCCAACTTACAACTGGCCAGGGGGCGCGTTTGCAGAGTGCTGCAAGGAGGGGGCGTGGCCTCCGGCGCGATGCTGCTCTTTTATTTATTTTATTTAAGAAGGAGGGCTGTGTGGCCCCACTTCTTTTTCAAATTTTTTGGCCCCGGGGACCCCAACCCCCGGGTCATGGCCTTTTTAAAAAAAAATATTTAGGAGGGGGGCTGCGTTGCCCCCCTCCCCAGGCCACTTATGGCCTTTGTTTTTTATTATTTTTTAAAAAATATATATTTATAGAAACACCTAGGACATGCTGGAAAAACCATATGTACCTATCACCATGACGATTTGCGTGATATTCATTAAAAGGCGACTATGCATCCAATAAATCCACATGGAATGTATTTACACCGCTAGTGAAGCTCTGACGTGTCTGATGCCCTACCGTGCCTAATCCCGGCGCCCCCGCTGGTGGGTACTCTCCAAGTAGACACCCTTGTTATTCATTTATACAAACATGGGTAGCTATTGACGGGCACATTTAATACACACCCACACCAAGCCATTCAAAGGGGATTCGAAAAAATTCGACCAAACTATGCAAGAAACCCCCCTCACGGTTAATAAAACACACATCCACCGCCGGATGTGTAATACTTTTTATTTTACTCTCTGGAAAGGAGACAAACCTCACTTGAGAGTCATAGCGTGCTCCTGGCTGAGCCCAATGCTGTGTTACACCCACCAGTGCCCGCTGAGTGCCACACACCTCTGTGTTGTATTCCACCAGCTAGTGTGTATGCTATGACACTCTCTAGCCCATGTGCACTGTAACACCACCCCGTGAATATGTCATGCCACACTTGCCTTCGCACGGGTTATATTGCCCCATCTAACGTGCCTTCCTCGATGTCTGTTATAACACACAGCGCTATGCCATACATATTACAATCTGGGATCCATATCTTTGTCACAGTGCATATGCAACGTTACACTCCCCAGCACATATTTTATATTACAACTTTAGAGACTAGTTAGGTTTCACAACACTGCCCTGTGCAGATTACACTCCAAGGCGCATATCGCATAGCACGCGCTAGTGCCTGTACTATCTCGCGCTCTCCAATGAATCGGTCATTGCGCACAATGTATTGCATGTTAAATTTCATGCCCCGGTTGATCTAATATCACACTTTTTGGTGCATAGTTTATGCCATATACTATATCTAGTTTTCATTTTCAATCGTGCTCTCAGGACTATGTTCTATATAACACTGCGTCCACCTACCCTTTTCACGGGCATTACATTTTGCGATGGGGGGTGGAGGGTCACGGGGTGTTTCTGCCAAGTGAGCCCAGAGTCACAGTCACAAACGTCCTCTTCTTCCTTAATAAAAGTGAGATTATGCAGCATACTTGTTCATATTTTAAGTAGTTCGCACAGACACACATTTTAAAAACTAAGTTCCTAATACCCACCTTCTCTGAACAGTTAGCTTGCTGCCCCATCCACCTCCTCCCTATCCTCTGTTGTCTGAAACCATGGACTAGCCTCCTCCCTCCTGCCATGCATGGTCTGATGTGCTGCCACTGCCCTCCATTAAGCATGATGTACCAGTCCACTCCTCCTGGCCTCCATTGCCCAAATCTATGGCCCATCATTGACCTCCTGCTTAGCCTCTGTGCTTCGCTTGCTGCTCCTATTCTCCTTCCCCCTGCCCTCCAATGTCTTTGTGCATGCCCCTGCTGCATCCTTTTTGCCCACCATGTTCCATGGACCTGCCACTCCTATCTACTCTGAGTGTTCTGTTGAGCTGCCACTCCCCTCCCACCTGCCTAGCATTGTCAGATGACTGTAACCTGTCCCTGCCACCTCCACCCTGCCTGTCCACATGCCATGCCCCTATCCCCTTCCTCCTGTCCTCCATGGTCCATTTTACTGCCACACCCTTCTGCCCTCCCTGGTCTGTTGTGCTGCAACTGCTCCTCCTGCCTGCCCCGCGCGGTCTGTTGTGAGGTCCCTTCCCCTGAACTCTCTTGTCTGTGCCCAGATCCTGACCCTCCCTTCTATCCTCCATGGTCCTTTGTGCATGCCCCTGCACCCTCCTTCTTGCCCATCATAGCCATTGTGCTGCCACTAACCCTCCCGCTTGCCATTCATGGTCTTCTGTGCTGCCATGGCCCCTCCCACTTTCCCTGTGTGGTCAGCTAGCTGCCCTTGACCCCCTCCCACCTTCCCTCCATGGTCTGTGTGTATGCCATCATAGTCTCACTGTTGCTCTCCATGGTGTGTCTTGTTCCTAGTGCCCATTCTGCCTGACCTCCATGGTCATCTTGCTGCGCCTGCCAACCCCAGCCCTCTGTTTCCTTGTGCAGACCCCTATTCCCTCCCTCCTGGCTTGTCTGTTCCATTGTAATGCCCCTGAGCCATTCCTCCTGCCCTTTATGGTCTGTTATGCTGCAGCTTTCTCTCCTGTCTGTCCATTATGGTCAGCTAGCTACCATTGCCTCTTTCCCCTCTGTTGTCCATGTGCATGGTCCTGTCCCCTCCCTATTGCTTTCTATGGATTGTTGTGCTGCACTCCCATCCCGCATGCCCTGTGTGGTGTATTGTGCTGCTGCAATCCCTGATGCCTGCCCTGTAGGGTCAGTTTGGTGCACCTCTCCAAGTCCCTCCTGTCCTCTTTTATCCGAGTCCATGTCCCTACCCCAATTCCTCCTGCCTACCATGATCCAATGTACCATACTTGCAACATTTTGAACTTGGTAAGAGGGAGATTTTGAAAAAAACTGGGGTATTGATTTTCCCCTTTGAGTTACATTGAAAAAGAGGAGATTGTAGACAGGAGACAGATCAAATAAAGCCCATTTGAGCTTAAAAACATTGGACGTTTCCTGGCTGAAACGGGTCTGTTGGCATGTATGGTTGTACTACCACTGCCTCTTCCTTCTGCCCACAATGGTCTATTATATTGCCACAGCCTCTCTTGCCAGTCCTGTATTGTTGGTTTGTTGCCCCTGCCCTCCTTTCCACTGCCCTCCATAGTCTGTTGTGCTACCACTGCCCTTCCTGCCTGCCCAGTGTGGTCAAATTGTTGCCTCTGCAATCTCCTACCTGCCTTCCATTTTCAGAGTCCGTGCCCCTGGCCTCTGCCTCTCAACAGTATCCCAATGAACAACTAGATTGCTAACGTTCTATATTTATTACAAAAGTGTGGAACGCCCGACGTAATCTTGATGTAATCAAAACTGTAATACCTAGAGCATTTCCTTTAGAAATTACATATATGAAAGGGTCTTATTTGCATCAAAATTATGGTTAGTGCTCTAAAAAACTAAAATGAGGACATACTTTCTGAGTTTTCAAATAGCGACAAAGAACTTTTAAATTATTTGTAATCTTTATGTTTTTTTATCCAGTGGACCACTTGATTAAATGTTGCACTTAGGGGAGAGGATGTGGTGTTACTTCCAGAGCTGCAGACTTTGCAACTGGGGAACAAGGTTGGAGTTTCTGCTTCAGCTTAACATTCTGTGATTCTGGTCAAATCACTTAATCTCCCCATGTCTACAACCAAAATGAATTTGATCTTGTGTGATGTAACCAATGCTCATGTAAAGCACTCCAATACCTGACAAGTCTGCACTATATAAAACTGCAAATACACGAAAAATAAGTGTTTTGCACACTTCTGTCATTGGGCTACATGTGGGCTACATCTGGGTGATATTTGTGCTGCATTTGGGCTCTTTTGTCTCTGGTGGCCAGCTTGGGTGATTTATTTGTTATGAAGTTTCCTAATTTCCTCATTTACTGCAGTCTCCTCAGTAGGAAATACTTGGTTTTTTACTTTTGTTCCATCAAGAAGGTATTCAGATATGTCACACATTTGCCATAAATTCTGAATGTTAGCACTCTAGTTGCTCATTAGATCACTGTAGTAAAGCTACTGCTCACCAGGGAAGTCTGCTGCTGGTATTCAAAGTGCATGTTTGTCTGCATGTCAGAATTTTTTTATGAAATAGAAGAGGATTTGAGAAGTCAAAATGTGCCCTAATTTTTCGTTCTGCAGCACTAATAATAATTTCTATGGCAAAATGAACCCCCTCATTTTGTTCCTCTGTAAATGAAATGTTTTAAGTGTTACCACTTTATTCCAATCAAGATGGCTTCAGGTGTGCCATACTTTTGTCATAAGTAGGACTGTTAGCGCTCTAGTTGTTCTTTAGAACACTCTGGGAAGCTGCAGTAGAACACAAAGGAATCAACTGACAGTCTCTGCCCTTGTTGGATGTACATGTTTTACTGAGAATGTCAGACTTCATTCTCACATGACTGAGACAGATCATGTGAATTTACAGAAAATATGCTCTCAGTTTAGCTTATAGATCACCTCCCAAACCTCTGTGGGAAAAACATGAGAAAATAGTTTTCTCTCAAACATGATTCATGATATCACAGCAGAAGGCTGTTTCACATGGTAAAATCACCTTAGAACACACCACAATTCCTAAAATGAGTATGGCACCATCAACAAATGATTTATAATGTAACTAAAGTCTTAAAACCTTCTATTAACTGCAATGCTTTTTAATGAGGTGCTATCATGTATATTGGTCCCAAGATGGCTGCCAACACTTCTTGGATGAAGTACTGACAGCCAATCAGATCTCACGATGAGAAGTGTGGTTAGGCTCTGCCCAGATATATCTATCTTTTTAACTCTAATTTTCTCAGGAACTACTGAACGGATTTACACCATTTAAGCAAAAGGCACGAATCTGAACTGAGGACTACCTCTTTGCCAAATTTGGTGTAATTCCGTTTAGCAGTTCGGGCTGTAGCTGCGTCAACAGGTCCTATGGGAAAATGCATGGGGAAAACACGTTTTGGGACCCCCTTTTTTCACGGCTCCCGCTTGACGAATCACCGTGAAATTTTCAGGATAGGAGTGGACCGGAGCTGGCCAAAAGTTTGGAAAATTTCGCAAAGATTTGTCAATCGGCGCCAACGTTATTCTAAATAGAATGTTGTGGATTTCCGATGGAAAATAGGTCCTAACTATTACCTACTGGCGACTGCCAGTAGGTAATAAAAATAGATATTTTGTACAACTATATTTTTGCATCAATATTTTTTCCCCGATATATTTGTAATTACAATAATAAATATAGGATGTCGATATTTTTGACATTGATGTTAAAAACTCAATATTTGCAGTGGCGTAGCTAGAGCTTCTGGCGCCCGGGGCTATCCATCAGATTGGCGCCCATGGCAGGTGGGGTGGGTACATATTTGCTCTGGAATTTGTTTGCCAACCTACAGGATGTATACTTTACTCAATCAAACTTGACTCCCGTCCTTATCTGTGATGGTAATGGGCCAACCACATTTCTACCACAGAATCTTTGGTTTATTTCTATTACTTTCCTTTAATATATCACAAAATGGATTCAGATATCCTATGACCAATTATTTGCTTTTATTCTACATGTCCTCTTTCAGGGAATAGCCCACGCCCCTTTATACTCTCACTATGATGGTGTTACTCTATGGGTTTCCCAAAAAATGATTGCTTTATTCTTAAATCAGCTTTAATAATCTTCGACTTTTAGGTGTAAAGGATTTGTTCCCACGTTCAACCAATGAACGGGTGTAAGAAAGTGGCTCTGGATATACTGCACCAAGGTAAGGTACAGTGTGTACAGAGTCCAACAGTCCCCAGAGGTTTGGCAGAGGTTAAAGTTAGATATAACCTTACTCTAAAGTGGTAGCTTGGTCGCACAGTAAGGCTGTATCAGAGGACAGTGTAAAGCATTTGTTGTACACACTCAGTCAGTAAATGGTCTCACACTCAAGAACTGAACTCTAGGCCAATGGTTTTGTATATAAAAATATATATTAGTTTTATTTTAGAATCACAAGTAGGTATCAAAATACTTTCTCAGAATGAAATGCTCTAGTTGAATACTTTCAATAAGCAATAGACTTTTAAATGCAATAGTTACAGTTGTTGCACAATTATAACATTGAGCTCAATGGCAATCTTTAAGTAGATGCAATATAAGTTACTTTGCATAGGTTTTTCTTACTCAGGGCTGGATCCTGGATTCAGCCCTGGTGCATCTCCTGTAATCAGTTGAAAGAAATCGTTTTTGTTACACAGGCGATTTTTAAGGAATATTTGTATGTTTCAAAAATCGACACAGAAGAATTTCTGGCAAAAACCAGGCAATGTTATCCTAAGGAGGAAAGTTTGGTTATTGGAAAATCGCAGTTGTAATTACTTTTCAGGGTCAGTGCTGGGCACCAAGATCCAGCACTGGGATCTCTCCTGATAACAGGTGAGTAATTTCGTTTTCGTTGATCGGGTGATTTTTAGTGAATATTTTAAAGTTTCAAAACTCAACAATTTCCAAGTGAAAACCAGTCAATGTTATCCTATGGAGAAAATGTGAGTTATCGGCTTTCAGGTAAGCACTCGACTGGCAGAGTTAAGGTTCTGGGGTTAGACTCAGGGGTCTCCCAGGGTCAGGTAGGTACAGTTGTTACACCCTCAGCAGCACAGGGGCAGTCGGGTGCAGAGAGAGCAGGCCCAATGTTAGCCTATGGCGGGCAGGGGGAGCTTTGGTTGGTGGCTGCTAGCAGGCAGGCCATGCGGCTGTGGGAGCAAGCTCCGGGTCAATTACACAGGGCAAGTGAGGAAGTAGAATAGAACAGATGCTACACTTCCAGGGGCACTCAGGCGGCTGGGTGCAGGGTGCTTTTGGGCTGTCGGGCGCCCAATGTATTTCAATGGAAAAGCTGCAAGATGAACAAAGGCTGCAAGCTCGGGACGGAGATTTTTCAGGTGCCACCACCACTTCGAGAGGTAAGTTGGGAAGCTATAGGTTAGGTAGGCACCCAGGAGCTTGGCACAGGGGGCCGCCGGGTGCAGGGGGTGTCTTTTGGTTTCGGGAAATCTTACCCTCTGCTAGTCGCGGTTGGGGGGGTCCCTGGAGTTGAGGCTTCAGGCGTCATCAGGAGCATCGAGGAGGGTCCTTGAGTGCTGGATTCTTGGTCACAGTCGCCAGGGGGACGTCCTTGTGGTCTTTGTTCACTCAGGCACAAGCCGGGCTCGGCAGGTGCAGAGTGTGCTGGATTCGAGGTTCCTGGCTGGCACCAGGGGTTTTTACTTGTTTGAGCAGAACCACTACTCGTGGGAGTCCCAGTCTTTAGATGAGCAAGGCAGTCAGGTACTCCGGGGTTTTTTATGTTGCTGACCACTGGAGACGCCAGGGTTTAGCAGAAGCCGGGTCGAGAGTCGTCAGGCCGGTAGGGCTGGGGCCAAGTCAGTTGGTGTCGTCCTCTTGTTAGCAGCTGCACGGCAGGTCTTCTTTCTTCTTGTTTCAGAATCGGGATCTGAGGAAGGAAGGTTCAGGGTGCCCATATATACTAAATTTAGGGGCGTTACAGGTAGGGAAAGGTCAGGGACCAATGGGTCCCTTTCCTGGGTTAAGTACACCCCCTATCCTGCCACTCTCCAGTGGGAGGGGGTCAGGAGCCTAGTCCTGATTGGGTAGGGCTCCCCATCCTCAAGATGGCGAGAGCCCGGAGTCGTGCTTCACCTCGTCTCCCCCACCTGAGGGGTGGAGTTGGCAGAGGCTGGCACACCCCCTTTCCTCCCTTGGGTTTTCCCGCCAGAGTGGGGGTCAGAACCGGTGGGGGAACCAGTTGCTGAGTACAGCAAGTGGTCTGGGGAGGCTCACAAAGGCGGCATGCCTTTGAAGCTTCCCCTGCCCATCCTGGGAGAGGAGGCTTGGCACCTCGCCCCAGGATGTGCATTGTTGCAGGCCCACAAGAGCGGATGGCCTCTACCCAGGGGGCCAGCAACCTGTCTGCTGGGTGGCAGCCTCTCAGTCAGGACACGGGTTAGTTTCAGGGGGCAACTCTAAGTTGCCCTCTGTCATGCATTTTACATTAAATCTCACACTGGCATCAGTGTGGGTTTAATATGCTGAGAAGTTTGATACCAAACTTCTCAGTCTTCAGTGTAGCCATTATGGTGCTGTGGAGTTCGTAATGACAACCTCCCAGCACCATATACTCTTAATGGCAGCACTGCACTTACAGTGCCCAGGAATGGACCTGGATACTGTAGGGGTACAGGGCTCATGCACCTGTACCCACACCATTGGCATAGTGCACCCAGCTAGAGGGGTGACAGAGGTATGCCAGGGCAGTGTGTTTGTGGGCATAGCACACAGGTATGTGTGCCATGTCGACTCTCTGTTTTGTTCTGTACCAAGACACTCAGCCTGCAAAGGCAGTGTGTGTGTGTCAGGGTACAGGGCCTCCAAGGGTGGCACAATACGTGCTCCAGCCCTTAGTTGCATTCTCTGGTCACAGGGCCCTGGGCACCTAGGGTACCATTTACCAGGGGCTGACATGTGGCCAGAGATGCCAATTGGGTTTAGGCTTCAATACAGTTTTAGGGAAGGAACACAGGCCCTGGGGTCCTGATTGGCAGGGCCCCAGAGCACATCAAGTCAAAGAGAATCAGTAGTCTGGCAACAAAGTAAAAGGGGGGGGGGGTTTACTGCAACAGAAACCCACTTTCTCACAACGGGACCATCATCAGGACAGAAGAAGTGAATTAGGACTTGTGTATGAAGGAAGGTTTAATACTTTGTTATATGACTAAACGCCCATTAATATCTTGGGAATGGGGAAGCAGAACACTGTCCTCTTCAAACCATACAGAGTCAAGCAATGACAAGAGCAAACTGCTGCAACTAAAGATACCAACCAAACCTATTCTCGATTTCGCTGCTGCTGAAACTAGAGGCACTTGGTCTGAGGTAGTTGGGAATGGAGCCCTGTGAAAAGAACTCTTTTGGGGTAATGTTCAGGGGCAGTTCTAAACCCCAAAATGAGGAGGCTCACCAAAGATACTTTCCTCCCATTATGACAACCGTTTTTAGCTCTTACCTCAGGCTCTTTGTCAGTCGTGTGTACAGTCCACAGTGGTGGCAGGGCCCCTACCATAGGGGTTCTGCTGCAAATCGCCCAGCACTTCAATAGCTGCCAAGGTTTCAGATTGCTAAGTGTGCCATTGTCAGAATTTCAGTGTAATTATGAGTGACATTTCAACTATGAGCGACACTATCTCCGTCACCACTGACCAGAGTCACCCCACCGTCACCGGCGAGTTAAGTGCGACTTCAACTATGTTGCGCAGCTCAGGGCTCCTGAAACGTACGGTGCACTAGTAATGTACAAAAAAAAAAGTTCTAATAAAATGTGCATCTGTCTACTGATGTTAACTCATCAGCTGAGCTGAAGCCATTCTGCCAGTCTCTACGACTTGTATTTATAACCCTGCGCCCTTTAAAAGGGGCCTAACCCTATCAAAAGATTACTTGAATGCACTGACAGTGTGTGGGGTGTGATGTGATCTCTGATAACCAAAGTTTAGTAAAATGTGGAGCAGGGGTCTAGGCGATCAGGGTTTTTTTTAGCCAGTTCCAAACACTACAAAGGCTGTGATGTTGACTTTTGTTCAGTGCAGTTTTTACAGTTGTGCACTAGCGGTGTCATTCTTTTGAACCATAAACACACTATAGTACCACCAGAATTGCTCCCAACCTGTCAAAGTTGTGAGTCCTCTGACAATGAAATCGCAGGCCAACTCAAAATTAAGATTCAAATGTTTCTGCCAGGGCAATGAACTTTTAGGACCTTGAAATTGTTTTAGTGGGGCCAGCCAGGCCCTCAAATGAAGGTCATGTGATTGCAGACCCACACAGACAAACGAGCCCAGGTGCAGGGTATCGCGGTTCACTCAGTGCACAGAGACAGCTTTACTCCGTCCACAAAGGTACCTGCATTCCTCTTTGAAAGAAAGTGCACTGTGTAGTTGAATTGACTGCCAGCCCTCATCACCGTGGCTGCTAGAACTCCTAACGCTGCGGCTGCATGATTCTTTCTCGCTCAACCCAGAGCAAACAGTCTCAGGTTGGTCAGGTCCGGTTATGGATACCGTGTGCCAGCAGCTCTCGGCCATATTGCCGGGGCAGAAGTGTGTGCCACTGCAGGTAACCAAAAGGCCACGGGGGTCGGGTCTGTGACGTCGCAGGATACTGTGGCTTGGCGAGAGCTAGTTACCATTCCCCTTCAGCACTTACACCAGTGCAGACTAGAACAAGCACAATAGGTCTCGCCTTTGGGACCTTATAAGTGTTTAGCAATGCAACACTTGATGTTGTTGCACCGAGAATATTGTGCTGGATAACTAAACACTTATAAGGTCCCAAAGGCGAGACCTATTGGCTATGCCAATGCTTTTTATATAGTGCCTTTGGGATGTCAGTGCATGTTACAAAGAATGTTTACTAAGCATGACAGAATCTTTTTAAAATACATTAAATGAACCACAGCAACTGCAGAATGTTAAAATAAAAGTCAGAAAAAAAACAAGGGAGATAAAAGGTCTCGAAACACATTTAATCAAAGAGAGCAACTGTATTGGCAGAAGAATCAGATGAGAAGCAGTTTTGAGGATAGAAGATTGTGGAAAAGAACAGATTGAAGAAATACAAGTGCGCAGAGAATATATTTATGGCTGGGTCAAAACTGGGGCGGCGTAGTGGGCAAAAGAACAATGGATTTAACCCAGGTCTTTTGACTGAGGGAGAATGTTGTCAGCATTCTGTCCATCATTTGTTTGCTGTAACACTTTTCGCCTTAACCCCTTCAGTGCCCGCCCCTTTCCCCGCCCTGTGCCGGCCGTTTCATTAGCGGGCGGGGTTTATGACGAGCTGGTCTCGTCATGGGCACAGCGCAACCGCGGCCCATGACGAGACCAGCTCGTCATAGGCATTGAAGAGGTTAAGTGGGATGGGTATGCCCAGACGTGGGTCCCTTGCTCACTGTGCCACTGGATTCAAGCTACCCTGGCTGAAGGGTGACTTACCCTGAAACCGGTCCCAGGATGCTTGTTTCAGGTCCAGGGTGGACCTGGCCTGGCAGTTCGGTCTGGACTGTTCCCATGGGGCACAGAGTCAAGACTGATTTGCATATGGCTGGGCCCAAACTGTGGTGGCGTAGTGGGCAAAAGAACAATGGATTTAACCCAGATCTTTTGACTGGGGGAGAATGTTGCATTGTCAGCATTCCGTCCATCATTTGTTTGCTGTAACACAGATTATTTTAGGCATCTGTAGAGAAAAGAAGTTCTTAGTTTGGGAGATGGGGCTAAGGCCTTCCATCGGTTTTGGAGGGAGAAAAAGTAAACAATCCAAAGGAAAAACAGTTCACTATTTAGATGCAACCTTTTAAGTGCCTTCGAAAAGACGGTAAGGTTATTTTGTTATCTGATGTCTTCTGGGAGAGAGAGACATAAGGAAAGTCAGCGCCTGAGAAAGATTTAACTGCAGTAGCTTTGATTTGAAGTTCTTGATTTCAGGTTGAAAGGTTGCTGAGGCTCTTAGTTCCACTAGAAATGTGTATAAAAGGATACAAATAGCTTGTTGAAGTTTCAAAGCTGTGAAAGTCAAACAGGCAAGTTTTGGATTAGATCTTGCCTCCAAGATTACCAGTGGGTGGGCAGAGGTTCACAGAGTACTCGGGTGTCATATTATCAACGTCTTTGTTATCCTGTTAGCAGCTGAGCATCGGATTGAAGGAGGCTTTCATGAGCACCAATGATATTTTTTATGAGTTCCTAGGAGTAATGCGTTCCCATTGTCATGTTTGAAGATGACAATTGTTTCAATGACCGCATACAAATCAGATTGCTTTACACGTGGTTTTAGACATTTCATTGAGCATAACCCTGATCTAGCAGATTTTACTGTTTATATTCATATCGAGGTTGGCATCGATTCAGATGCATGTGCATTTGATTTCTTGGTTCAGCTTGAGTATTAAAGCATTGCTTTTAGTTCTTCAAACCACATTCTATTTATTTAAGTTGTTTTTTCTCCGTAGAAGTAAAAATTCGGCCTTCTTGTGGTTTAATTTTATGAAGTAAAGTGTCCAGAGAGCAAGACTGTTATTGAGTGTGTTAATTTTCATGTATAGCTAAATGCAGATTTCTAGATGCACACTGACTTCTTCCTCAGGACACATAGTGGCACGACATATAAATTAATCAGGGTAGGAGAGATATAGCACTTTAAGGAACTGAACTGTAAAGCATGCCAGGTTCAGGGAATACATCTCCTAGCCTCACTGCTTCACTTTTGAACAGGTTTCTAAAACCCTGATAATTACTTAATAAATTCAGTGTTTACGAGTTGACCATCATAAACAATATGTAGCATTTACACGTTCAAGCATCTGTTCCTGTGAAACGAAGGCACGTAACATCACATGACAGAAGGATGGTGCCGCCATGGAATCAACAGGATGTACTCCGCATGTACATTCCCGTTCTAGTGTTGAAATGTCGGGGGAAAAAAAAAGGAAAAATGCAATTACAAGCGTAATCAGCCCCAGCTGTCCTGAACCAGTGGTGACTAGCTTAACTTTCGGGCACAGCATTTGCGTTTTTGCTCCTCACAGCGGATGGCCAGTTTGAATAAAAGTTGCAAAATTCACATTTTCCAAACCACAACAAAGCCGTGTTTATCTGTGCAACATCCTGCCGTCCTCCAATCTCCATACATGCCAACATTTTAAGACAGGGACATGGAAGATTTAAAATAAACAAGCGTGCCCCTAAAGCATTGGCCGCGCGGGCGCCGAAAGTTAAAGTGATTGCGATGCACTTAATTACCCGTGACGGAGAAAAGACAGATGGCGGCTGCGCGCATTCACGCGCACATGCAAACAAACTTGAGGCCAGCAAAAGCCTCTGGTAGCACTTAAAAAAAACCCTTACTAAAAGTCGAGCAAGCAGCGCATGCGCTGCTCTAGGCTCGACCTAAAAACATTAGGAATGCTACCCCGACCCCCCTCGTATCTCAGGAGGCATTAGAACTAAATTAAAGAGTGCCTGGCTCGACTCACAATGTAGTCACTAGTGACGTTCTAGCCACGTGGTTTCGGGTGCCTAACGCACAGATCATACCACAGCAGGCCTGTCACAGACAGACACCCAATGCTGCTCTGCTGAGTGACGCTGCTGACCAGTGTGAACTTCTGTTACAGGGCACAGGCAGCATAGCTGGCAAGGTTCCAGATTGCTTGTGTGTGGCATTTTCATAATGTCAGTGTACTTATGAGTGACATTCAATAACTGTGAGTGACACTTTCTCGTGAACAAAACCAAGGGATTACTTACTGCAGAAGTTCAGTTTGCGTCCATTAGCTTTGCTAAAATGGAAACAAAGCAACACATCTCAGACACCTGTATGCATCTATCTGCTCCTTAAGGCTTCCCAGTCAACCCCACTATTCCTGCTTGATAACGCAAACCAGGGGGTATCATTCTTTAAACATTCATCCACTGTAAGACGGTAAAGTAAGCACTAGCGCGTTTATAGCGTAAGTGAAACAACTTCTATCATGTAGTGAAAGGGGTTTTACAAATAACCCACCAAAATTGTTGTAGTGAGTATTTCTCCATCTTTGGCCCAACCACTGCTAAGTGAAACGTCCTATTTTGACATCAAAACTATTACGAATTGTCTTTAAACTTATGAATAGTTTGATCCCTCTGCATTTTAGTAAGAGAACACCAAATCGTGTAGAATTGCTACTGGTTGTTTACTGCGGAGTTGCCATTTTGCACCATTAAGAAATTGGGGAACTATCAAAAGAAGGAGTTCGCGTCTCTCCGAGCACTCATTTTTGTACATAGATCTCCGAATGACAATCACCCCATTTTATTTACATATGGTGTTTAAATACAGAAAGCAGTCTATTCTATTGTGTCATAATGCGGCTACGTTGTAAAAAAACAAAAATAAAAGCCTAAGGGCAAACTAGGTAGGTTTACGTTTAAAGTCTTAAACGCCATTTTATTTCACATTTATACTTGCATGTGTATGTACAAGAACACTTCCGAGAGCGTGGTGTTACGGCAGTTTGAGCTGCAGTGTGCCTAACCTTGCAATCTCTCAAACCTGTGTACAGAAAATTTTTCGTGCCTCCCAGATAATTAACACTTTTTTGTTTCGAAAGCTCTGTTTGTGTTTTCCACGCAGCGTTTGTTTGCCGAATCCCTCTCCTTCCACTGAACAGTGTAAGGGCAGGCCGCAGAAAACCCTTCCCTCATTCAATCCACATAGAAACAGCTGCCTTTAGAATCTGGAAGTAAGGCCGCTAGCCTGCATTGCTCGTTATTTCTATTGTTTCTTTCCCAAAGCAGCACACATTTGAGTCAGTAAGTTAACATCACACTGCATGCACTTATTTCTTTGCTTCGGCAACACTGCACACTTGCTGGTACCTTCAGCCCGCAACTCGGACTCAGGGCAGCCCGGCATGATTGAATCTGAGGGCTGCTGGTGTGATCTGGGCTGGCTGTAGCTGAGGAAGCACTCCCAGCGACCAGGTTCACTCCGCTGCCGGTGTGGGGTTGTCGACTCTAATCATGTGGCGGACTTCATGATTACATTTCTTAACGAGCAGTGCCAGCCAAAACTTTCTCAGGACTGCGCCTCGGGCGGCAGGAGGATGCGCCCATAAAGACCTCACTAAATTGTAAGAGAAATGACGAGGTGCGCAGTGTACTGGGTGAGAGTTAGATTGTAGTAGCAGCAACTGAGACAGCTCCCAAACCTGCCCTTGTACTCAGCAACACGCACCAATACCACTTACCACAAGCCAACGAAATAGGCGAAAAATTATACACACTGCAGGGGGCACTGTCATGCACACTTACTTTGCGAGGCTCATTTGCAGCAATTCGGTTCCGGGCCGCCTCGTGGTCGCAACAACTCCTGCTGCAACTCAAGCGCGCCGCGGCCTGCTGTCCGGCGCTGGCCTACGCAGTCTTTTCAGTCTCCCCAGACTCGATTCCACTCCCAATGAGAGCGTGTAGCGGTGGCGCGCGTCCGTGCTGCATTTTCAGCGCGGTGTGGGGGCTGGCCAAAAACTATGCCCAGGGCTGTCATTGGTAGCGCTTACACGCGCGCTACAAGATTGACGGCCCTGGGACCCACTGGGACATTGACACTACTGTCCCCAAATAAATTATAAAGACCGCCACCACGGGTCACCAGTGCAGTGAGGCCGCCCCCCCCCCCAAAAAAATAGTGCCGCCTGGGGCAGACCGCCCCCCCTAGCTACGCCTGTGGATATTTTTGCATGGGGATATTTTGGGGGTCGATATTCTGCCAGGGAACCCATGGAGAGGCCCAGGGACTTGGCCATATCTCTGCTGTCCTTAAAGTGCTCCAGCACTAAATCTGCCTGGTCTCCAAAGAGACTGGAGCAATCAAAGTGCACATGCATGAGGAGAGGCTTAGACATCCTAAGAAAACCCAGTCACCCTCAACCAGGTGTGGCACCGTAAGGCCACTATTGACAAAACCACTCTGCCCAGTGAGTCGGTGGTGTCTAGTCCACATCAGATAGTGAACTTAGCTGCCTCTCTCCTGTGACACCGCCTGGGAGAGTACGGGCCAGACCTCCTCGTGGGCTGTTGGCAGCACCTGCACAACTATATCCCACAGAGTATTGGAATAGTGGCCCAAAAGGCACGCGGTGTTCACAGAACGCAGTGCCAGGCTAGTAGAAGAAAACATCTTGCTTAAGTTGTCCAGCCTCTTGGATTCCTGATCCAGTGGTGTGGTTGGGAATGTGCCAGGATTTACATAGGACGTGGAGGCTTGGGCCACCAAGCTCTCGGGGGTAGGGTGTTGCGTGAGAAAGTTGGGGTCCCCTGGGGCGGGGCGGTGGGCGAAAGAACTGGGAACACTTCCTGAACCAGCTGAGAAGGTGAAGTACCTGGAGGTGATTGTGGACAAAAAACTCACTTTTGGAGATCACATTAATGGGGTTGTCTCCTCATGTTTCTTTCTCCTCAGAACCCTGAGGAAAATAACATTTCTTCTTTCTGGTGACAGCTTGAGGTCTGTGGTTACAGCACTTATTTTGTGACACCTAGACTCTTGTAATAGTCTCTATCTGAATATCCCAAAGAGACTGATGAATAAACTCCAAGTAGTGCAGAATGCAGCTGCCAGGCTATTGATGGGCACACCTAGGTTTGTTTCAGTCGAGAGGAAACAAAGACAGCTTCACTGTCTCCCAGTGAAACACTGGGCTCAATTTAAAGCCCATTGTACAGTCTTCAAGGCATTATACGGAAATGGTCCGGACTACTTGAAACAACAATTTCAATGGATGTCCCCATTAGAACGTTACGCTCACTGGCAGCAAAACAATCGTTTGTTCCCTTAGTTAAAAAAGCTTCCTGGGGTGGCAGGAGCTTCACAACCTACGCCGCTAAGGCTCGGAACAGCCTACCATTTCACCTTAGAAATGGTTCTGAGCTCCTCTCCTTCAGACGAGAGCTGAAAACCTGGTTATTCACATTATAGCTGTCTCACTACACAGGAACCTATTAGGCAGTGCTCAGCGCAAGGACACCTTAGGATAACAGTCACGCTTTAGAAATTAATAACATAGTCCGGTTCACAGGAGCCCGTGTTGTGATCAGACAAAGTCCTTAGCAGGACGTCAGTAAGAGCTTCATTAAATGAAAGAAGAGATTCAGAAGGGGATGCTCCTGGTTGAAGCACTTCTGTCAAGACATTAGTCTCTACTGCCACTGACGGAAAGCTAAGGTCCAGGACCTCTGCTGTCCACCCTCACAACCATTGCAAATGATGCGCTCTCCTCCGTAGCCGCAGTAAGGGGAGAAAGCATGCCAGTATCTGGAGAGGTATCCTAAAATTCCTCACACCAGTACATGTTAGCTTCATAAGGCTGGGAGGTCTTCAGGGTTCAGTGACCCCTTCTAGGCCTCCCCAAGTCCTAGCCCCTAAGAATAGAGCTCAGGCTTCCGCCTGGAAGGCATGGCTCCAGCTGGTGCTGGTATCTGGCTATGCCCTTCTGGCTCCGTGTCGGGGATCAGAATGGGAATGGTGCTGCCGGGAGTGTCGAGAAAGGAGGAGGTGGCACTACTGGCGCTGGTCCAGATCCATCAGTGGATCCAAGGGGCCAACTGGCACCGGGACCTGAGCCGCCAGAGTGGATCCAATAGGGTCTCCCCCTGAACCTGTAGAGCACGAAGGAGCACCAGATGGAACGGCCCACCCAAGTATGAGGTGCATGGCCTCAAAATTCACTCGGTTAGGTGGGGTCATTCCAGTTCCCGGAAACTCACGGAGGCGTGGAGTCAACCTAAGCACTAGCTCAACCACAGAGCCGGGCGCTCCTTCATCGGTGAACAGACAAGGAGAAGTCGAAGACCTTCTTGCATGACTTACCCTAATAACACAATGACTTTGAGTGCGACAAGGATCTCGGACTCCGCAAGCGCTCCCGGGACCTTCCTCTCGTCCGGGATCTGGATCGTCATGGCGTCGCACCTCGAGCTGCCAGGAGCTTGAGGGATTGCTCCCTAAAGGTCTTTGGGTTAATGGTGCAGCAATCGGATTGTGGTCGCGCTCGAGACACCAAAGGCATATAAGATGCGGTTCATTCACCAACATTGAGCGGTGACCGGCACCGCAGGACTTGAAACCGGCCTTCTGAGAGAACATCCCTGCCACACCAGGAGGAAAACCTCAAAAAAGATTAGTCAATAAAAGTTAGTCAAAAATCGACTAAGGGGTAGTTCTTCTCCAGATCTGCGCTGAAAGAAAAGAACGGTCATTGCACTGGGGTAATACCTTTATAGGCACCGTACACATCACTTCCGGCACGGACAATGCCTCAGAGCCTATCTACGTCACCTACTGGCACACAGGGGTAATGCTCACAACATTTTCCCAACTCCAGCCTGATGCCTGGGGATAATTCTAAGATAAGGAATCTGCAGCTAGAAGTCCCTATCAGATACGCCAAGAACCTGGCACATGCCTGAAAAGGGAAACTGTTTGAAATGGCTGAACTGCTGCAGAATGAGCACTCTGTGGCTCGGTTCTCTTTAAAATGCTCCAGGGAGTTTGCTTTTTTGCATAACCGGCAGGATAGGTCGTAAGGCATGTCCATGCGTTGATGTCTTTGGAGAAGCCTGTGGACCTCTTCCATGCTTGACATGAAAGCACCACACTTGACTATGTACCCGTTGTAGACAATCAGTGGTGTCTAAGGATGATCATATGACAAATTTTGCAGTATCCCTGCCACCCTGAATAGTTTGAGCCAAGGAGGCTTGTACGTCCTCTGGGACTGCCAGTAGGATCTCATCAACCATGTCCCAGCGTGCATGGGCGTAGAACCCCAGCAAGCAGCTTGCACCGACTGACCTCTCGGCAAGGCTGGTGGATAAAAACATTCTCTTGCCAAAACTTTCCATGAGTGTTGACTCTGTCGAGAGTAGTGGAAAGATGAAATAGTTCACTGTGCTGGTGGACGCCTGCACCACTAATTCTCAGGAGATGGATGCTTGGTTACAAAATCATGGTTGCCTGGAGCTGGCCTATGGTGATGTGCAGCTTGACAATTGGCCCAAGGCAAGAACATAGTTTTATCCAAGTGCCCAAAAGTGAGTCAGTGAAAGGCTCATTGAAGGGCACAAGAGATTCAGTAAGTTCCTTGCCAGGCTGAAGGATTTCAGTGTGAACCCATGTTTTTGCCTGTAACTGTTCTGTGCTCCCTGCCCCCCGCTTTGCTCTGTGCCCCTTTTATTTTCTGTACCCCTCGCCGTCCTTCGTACCCTCGCGCTGCCTTTTGTGCCTCTGTGACCCTGATTTGTAGCCTTTTTTCCTCCTCTGTGCCCCGCGCCAGTCTCCGGTCCCCCGTCCCCGCCGCTGCCTCCCCTGCGGCCCCGCCCCCTCCGTGCCCATTCGTCACACCCGTCCCTCGCATCCCGCCTCCCAGCTGCTCCTCCCTCCCCACCTTCCCATATATGGCGGCCGCTGCCCGGTGAGGAGAGCGACCCTTGACCTTCTGGTAAATCGCTCCCCCCCTGCTGCACCTCCGCCTGCACCCCCGCTGTCGCTGCTGCCGGAGTGTTCGACACCCTCCATCACCCGCAGGCTTCCACCTGCGCCTCATCCCTGAAGGCCAGTGGTGGCCTTAGGTTTGTTCGTTCTCGCTTGCTGCCTGTTGCTTTGTGACTAACTGTTCTGTGCCCCCTGCCCCCCGCTCTGCTCTGTGCCCCTCTTATTTTCTGTACCCCTCGCCGTCCTCTTTACACTTGTGCTGACTTTACGCCTCTGTGACCCTTGATTTTTGTGACTAACTGTTCTGTGCCCCCTGCCCCCCGCTCGCCGCTTTGCTCTGTGCCTTTTATTTTCTGTACCCCTCACCGTCCTTCGTACCCTCGCACTGCCTTTTGTGCCTCTGTGACCCTGATTTGTAGCCTTTTTTCCTCCTCTGTGCCCCGCGCCGGTCTCCGGTACCCTGTCCCCACCGCTGCCTCCCCTGCGGCTCCGCCCCCTCTGTGCCCATTTTTCACACCCGTCCCTCGCCTCCCGCCTCCCAGCTGCTCCTCCCTCCCCACCTTCCCATATATGGCGGCCGCTGCGTGACTGCGCCGAAGGCGCGCCTAAAGCAAGCCCGTCTGCGCCCGTCCGCACCCAGCGCCAGAATCCCTGCCCCCCGCACCAGCCAGGAAGACCGCCTCCGCTACGACGCCAAGACCCTCATCGCTCTCAACCCAGGAAGAACGCACACCTGCTGCATGGCCGCCCCGAGGCGCACCCACGGTCCCTTCACCTGCCGGAACTGCAGCTTCTCCTTCCTCAAAAGCGCCAAGATGCCCACCACAACGGAAGCCAACCAGCTTAGATGCATCCTGATCAACACCCGCTCCACACACAAACATGCCGTCGAACTCTGGGACCTACTCGACACCACATCACCGGACGTCGCCTTCCTGACCGAGACCTGTATGAACAAAGCCTCCTCGCCAGACATCGCCATAGCCATCCCAGACGGGTACAAGATCACCCGCAGAGACCGCTCAAACAGGGCCGGAGGAGGAATCACAATCGTCCACAGAAACACCATCAGGGTCTCAACAAACACCAACGACACCCTCAGCACCGCCCAACACATGCACTTCCAGATCCACACGGACCCAAAGACCACCCTAAGAGGCACCCTCGTCTACAGACCGCCAGGACCCCGGCCTCAATTCTGCAACTCCATTGCCGACCTCATCAGCACTCACGTGCTGACCTCCACCGACTACATCCTCCTCTGAGACCTGAACTATCACCTGGAGAACAACGACAGCAACTCTTCCTCCCTTATCGACAATCTCGCCAACCTCGGACTGAAACAGCTCGTCACGACGCCTACCCACATCGCCGGCCACACGCTTGATGCCATCTTTTCCTCAAGCCCCCACGTCACCTTCAGCCACGCCTCCGAACTCACCTGGACAAACCACCACTGCATCCACTTCTCCTTCCGAAAACCACCCACACACCACCGCACCCTACAGACCCCCCCGCCGCCGCTGGGGCAAAATCACTGAAGAACAACTACAGACAAGCCTCGCACTCAACCATCTGACAAACCCCACCAACCCGGATGAAGGTGCACTCGCCCTAGAAAGCTGGATGAACGACTGCGCCAACACCGTCGCTCTGCTGAAAAACCCCACCAACAGAGACACCAGCAGAAGAGTCAGCTGGTTCACCCCGGAACTCCTCGACTCAAAACACACCTGCCGGAAACTGGAAAACATATGGCACAGCGACAAGACGCCAGACAGCCGCATTGCCCACAAAGACGCCATCCGCAACCACCACCACCACCACATCAGGACCGCCAAAAGAACCTCCTTCACAGACCGCCTTGACAACAACGCACACAACAGCAAGAATCTCTTCACCATCGTGAAGGAACTATCCAACCCCAGCTCCAACGCCAATGACATCCCACCATCGCAAGCCCTGTGCGACTCCCTCGCCACCTTCTTTCACCGGAAAATCACCGACATCCATGACAGCTTCGGACCCCGGAAAACCCCTGCCGACCACACCGCACCGAACCCACCGCCCACGACACCCTGACAACCTGGGCCGACGTAAGCATCGAGGACACAATCAAGACCATGGGAACAATCCACTCCGGTTCCCCATCCGACCCTCTCCCGCACCACATCTTCAACAAAGCCAGCAAGTCCATCGCACCCCACCTGCACAAAATCATCAACCTCTCCTTCGAAACCGCCACCTTCCCTGAGAACTGGAAGCACGCAGAGATTAACGCCCTACTGAAGAAACCCAAGGCGGACCCGAGCGAGCTCAAGAACTTCCGGCCCATCTCCTTGCTTCCGTTCCCAGCAAAGGTCATCGAGAAGATAGTAAACACCCAGCTCACCCGGCACCTCGAAGACAACAACATCCTAGACCCGTCCCAATCAGGATTCCGCAGCAACCACAGCACCGAGACTGCCCTCATCGCCACCACAGACGACATCAGGATCCTGCTAGACAATGGCGAGACGGCGGCCCTCATCCTCCTGGACCTCTCCGCCGCCTTCGACACCGTCTGCCACTGTACACTACGCACGCGCCTCCACGACGCAGGGATCCGAGACAAGGCCCTGGACTGGACCACCTCCTTCCTCTCCGGCACTACTCAGAGTCTGCCTCCCCCCGTTCCGTTCCGAGGCCTCCAAGATCATCTGCGGCGTCCGCCAAGGATCCTCCCTCAGCCCAACGCTGTTCAACGTCTACATGGCACCACTAGCACGCATCGCCCGACAGCGCGACCTCAACATAATCTCCTACGCCGATGACACCCAGCTGATCCTCTCCCTCACCAAGGACCCCCTCACCGCCAAATCCAACCTCCACCAGGGAATGAAGGCCGTCGCCGACTGGATGGAGGACAGCCGCCTCAAACTGAACACAGACAAGACGGAAATTCTCATCCTCGGGTCCAACCCCTCCGCATGGGATGACTCTTAGTGGCCCACATCTCTGGGGTCCCCCCGGGTCCCTCCCGACCACGCACGCAACCTGGGAGTCATCCTCAACTTGAAACTCTCCATGACCAAACAAGTTAACGCAGTCTCCTCCACCTGTCAACACAATCCGCAGGCTCAGAAAGATCTACAGATGGATCCCGAGGAACACAAGGAAAACAGTCACCCAGGCCCTAGTCAGCAGCATACTCGACTACGGAAACGCCCTCTACGCCGATGCCTCGTCCAAGCTCAGCAACAGACTACTGAGAATCCAGAATGCCTCTGCACGCCTGATCCTCGACGTCCCGCGCCGCGACCACATCACCCCCCACCTGAGGAACCTGCACTGGCTCCCCATCGACAAAAGAATCTCCTTCAAGCTCCTGATCCACGCACACAAGGCACTCCACAATACCGGCCCAGCCTATCTCAACAGTCGACTCTCCTGCGTACCCAACAGGAAACTCCGCTCCGCTGACCGCGCCCTGGCCACGGTCCCACGCATCCGGAGAACTACTTTCAGAAGCAGATCCTTCTCCCATTGCGCCGCCAAGACCTGGAACACCCTCCCCCTCTACCTGCGACAAACCGAAGACCTGCTGACCTTCAGGAGACAACTCAAGACCTGGCTCTTCGACCATTAACAGCTCCTCCCCCCCCCCCCCAGCACCTTGAAACCCTCCTGGGTATGTAGTGCGCTTTACAAACGATGTGATTGATTGCCTACATAGTGGGAAGGCAGAGGTACAGGACTACAGCAGCTCAACTGATAAGTGTCACAAATGATGCCCTAGCCCCAGTCACTGGTCTGGGAAGTGAAACCAACCCAGTATTGGGTGAGATATCCACTTCATTGACATGTTGCAGATCCACTTAAGTTATCCTCGTCATATGGGGAAGCAAACTGGTCCATATAACCCCCATTATCGTCTCCATGTGGAAGACTCTCGTTGGAGTCAGAGCAAAATATTTGGTGCAGTCTGTGCGAGACTGACCCAGACAACAGCATTACTGTGCAGAGGAACGGAGTAGTGGCCGCGCCATATCGGGATTGGGACGCAGCCTCACTCAATATAAATTTAGCTTATTCAGACACCACAATAGGTTTGTGGATCCTCCTCTGGTGCAATCAGTGCCGACATGAACATCCAATGGACCAGCACAGATACGAGCCAGAATCGGAAGCCAGAATAGTGCCAAAGGTGTGCAGCATTGCCTCTCTAAAGGATTTGATCTAATGCGACGGCCGCCAGACCCGAAAATTCAGAGTGCATTGGGATCAGGGTTTGAATAGGCTCCCCATGGAAAGGGAGCGAGACCCAGAGGCAGGGTGAAGCCATTTGTGCTTTCTTTGGAGATCGAAACTGGAGGGAAGGGCCAAGTCCAGTTTTGATTAGTTTCTTTTGACTTACTTTTGACTTATCAACGGCATATTAATCAATCAATGCCTATGAGCTTTATACAACACTGTTTATTTGCAGAAGAATGACAGGATACAAAAGTCTGAGGTAACGTTCTTGAAAATAATTAGTATAAGTAAAGCGCAGAATAAGAGAAAGGAGGCAGAGGAAAGGATCAGGAAAAGGCAAGGTATTTTCAAACAAAGACCGGGACTAGGTTCAGCTACAAATTAATTTGTGGATGAGGAAAAGTTATACAATTTTTGCAAAAAGACATGAGTGGCTTAATGCAAAGATGGGTAGAAATGTATTTCAATTGCTGCACCGGTGCATGGGAAAGACTTTCACATGGTCCTCAACGTGGCAGATTTCGGTTGTGAAGGTCTAGCTGGAAAGCGCACTGGAAAGGTTGGAGGATGAGTGTGTGCAGAACTTTGGGTGTGAACCATGCCAATCTGAAGTTGACTCTGGCTCCCAGGAGGACCCAGCGAAGATTTGAAAACGTGATGCGGCTGGAATTTCTAGAGCCACTTACTGAGGTGAAAAGCAAAGCTCAAGGCTGCATCTGGAGGACCAAAGGTGAATTAAGGGAATCCTACTCACACTGCATTTGCACATCTAATGCGGCACACAGCCATGGCAGGTCAAACTTTGGGCGTCAATGGGTGTTTGATTTTCCTCATCAAACGGAGTAGGTAGATGGTGGCTTCCATTGCTTCCTTGACATGGGCCAACATTGTGAGTTTAGCGACCATGATAAACCCTAGCGAGTAGATTTGCATTGGGGAATTCGGAGGACAGTGGGACAGTTTTTGATGTCTTTCATGAATGCTCAGAGGGGTGCTCATTTTGTGGGGCGCAGTGTGAGAGGGTGTACTATAGCACTTCCGTGTAAAACATTTCAGAATGAAATGTCTGTCGCATAATTAAATGAGTCAAGTAACTGGGAACACAATGCAATGCATATTAATGAATTCATTAGACGGTTCATTAAACTGGCGGAAGTAGCACCCTCGTGCTCGAGTCCCACGCCGCAGCCGTTTCTGGCCTTGGGCTAGTGCTGCTTAGAAAAGCCGGGGCACCGCGGACAACAGGCCATTGTCTTTTACACCAATATAATTTGCAATCACTACCGGGTTTTAGATAGTCTAACTTTTTCAAAAGTTGCTGCCAAGTACTGAACAAGGCACGACACATTTTTCAACTTGCGTCACGTGCACAGTCGCGTTTATAGCTTCGACAACTGCACTTTGCCCCACTTGCAGCCTCACTGGAATGTACCATTTCCGAACGGACTGCCAGCGAAACGCAGTCCACTCTAATCCGGCTGCGGGTCTACTGGGCTGCATTAGACAGGGAGGGGTGGGGGCTAATGGGAAGAGCGGAGCTGTGGACTAGGGCGCGCAATATAAACACAGGATTTATAATTATTAAAATATAAACATCTTAATTAAAAAAAAACGCTGTGCCTTATATAATCCCAAAACACGGCGTATTAATCATACCCATGTCTGAACAGCTGATTAATCGTACGCATGCCTCATTTTACAGTGATAGAAGTTTTGCCGATTTACAGCACATGAAATGCCTCTAACTGATGTTAACATTAGTTCAGTGGGACACTCGGGTTAGCCTTTTTAGTGTCCAAGAGTGACAAGTATGCTACGCCAAGTTTCGGGGATACGACCTAGGGGTGAACATATTTCACTGGTGCATGTGCGCCAATCCACGAATATATCTTCGAGGTTTACGGCCTCAGACAGACTGCAGATTTCAACAGCAGCATGAAAAATACATTCTTGTGATAAAGAGAGGACCATTTTGCAGCAGATACTTCCGAAATCACTAGCGTTGTATGACTATTTTAGTGAAGTCGATTGTCCGGTTATTAATTAAAAACATTCGCGGATGGGGTTGGGCCCGAGTCACGCTGAGGCCTTGGTTTTCAGACATCCAAAGTTGCTACGAGTTTGTCTTTCGGGGTATTGAAAAAATAAAAACGCAGTTGAGGACATGCAGGGGGCTTTGAGCGAGTTTGAAAACAGTAAAACGTTTAAAGTTCAAAATCGCCAGAATCTCCACTCTCCGTTTACGGATAGAGCACCAACTACGAGGCCTTACAGGGCAGAGAGAGTCCTCTATGAGGATAACGGCCATGGGTGTAGGAGATTATATTTTTTGGGGGGGGAGCAGTAACGTTTTAGGGCGTGGGCAAGGTGGGAAATTACCGAGCCCCCGCCTCCTCCCCCAGGGAAAGTGGACTTTCTATCTTACATCCATCTAGTGTAGTCTATTTCATAATGTTAACTTCTTGCCCTATCTTTACTTCTGATGGTCTCTACTCAGTATCACCTTAAGGACTTTTGGGGTCCTGGTAAGACATTTCAACGCAGATTAAAATAACATGTAGTATTGTTGGCGCCATGTGGGCTTGAATTAGCAGGAAATTGGCGATCAAATTAAAAGGTTTTACGAACGGGCCCCCACAGTATGTCTTGCCTGGGGCATTCACAATTCTCAAGGGGATACTGGGTGGGAGGAACGGTTAACCTTAGGGAGAGCACAGACAGGGGTTTGGTGAAGCACATGTTGAAATTCAGGCACCAAGTACGAAGAAAAAATATGACTCCTTGAAGTTACATTTTTTCCACATTTTTCAAATAAGTACATACATGCTACTGAATTGATTGACACGTATTGGAAGTATGTTTTCAAAACACGAAACGTTCAAGAATAAATAACCCCCCCATGCCCGACCACTTTGCCATGGGTTACCCAAAATGTGCCAGTTTGCAATGCTTTGTAAAAAGCATATATGTGAGGCCAAATTTAATATAGACCAGGGGTTTGGAACGAGTAGCTTATTGCAGGCCCCATGTAACAAAAACAGCCCCCCAGAAAGCCAAAACCGGCCCCCACCATAGCGGTCCACCGGGGAAACGCCCGGTGCCCGCTAAGGCCAGTCCGGCCCTGCCAGCTACCTGTGAATAGCTCGTCTCTGTGCATCTCAGACTACTAACACAAAAGCCTTTGTTTGGTTACATTATTATTAATGTGCCAGAATTAAAAAGCATGTATTTGAGACAAAAATATGTGTATTTTCAGAACTCATAAGCTGGTGTTTGGAGAAAAATGGTTCGATTTCCAAAATAAATTAACAGCTATTATTTGAGTTGGCGACATTACTCTTATATTTCCTTGGTGTCGGGGAATAGCAGCTGTGGGTGTTGTGATATCCATGTAGATGCATTGGACATTGAAAGTATTCTTTTACTTTACTGCTGGCAACCCTGCCTACTGCACTGATGTGATCACTGCGGACACCCTTGGGTGGACTATCACACCACTTACAGTAGCACAGGATAATTGTCATTGAACATAAGTAGCTCTTATTAAAGAAAAGGTTGGAGACTCTGGCCAAAAAAGCGCTTCAACGCCTCATCAGACATAGCAAGCACTATATAAATGCAACCCTTTTCCCCTCTTCTATCCCTCCACTATCCTTCTCAATCCAAATAAGTGACTAATATCCACCACTCAAATTACTTTCATATTTCACTATACTAATTCAACACTAATCCTTTAATGGGTTCCAGAGTAGCGTGCTACGCGCCAAAAAAGCACTTCAACACCCCAACAGGGGTAACAAGCGCTATATAAATGCAAACCTTTTTCCCTCCTCCATCCCTCCGCTATCCTTCTCAATCCAAATAACTAATATCCACCACTCCAATTACTTTCATATTTCACTATACTAATTCAAAACTAATCCTTTAAAGGTATCTGAAGTAGCGTGCTGCTCGCCAAAAAAAAGGCTTCAACACCCAATCAGGGGTAACAAGCGCTATATAAATACAAACCGTTTATTACCCCTCTTCTGTCCTTCTGAATCCAAGTAATTGTCTAACCTATCCACCACTTAAATTACTTTCATATTTCACTATACTAGTTCAACACTGATCCTTTATGGGTTCCTGAGTAGAGTGCTACTCGCTGAAAAAGCTCTTTGACGCCTCGTCAGGGGTAGTAAGCGCTATATAAATGCAATACAATATAGACCCTATCAGGTGAAGTTTTTGTAAAGCGCAGATCCTGAACTGAATTACTTCAATACACTGAGGGTGCATTGAAGTAATTTTGTTTGAGGAACTGGATGGTGATGAAGGTAAATTATACACCGTGAAGTAGAGCGACGGGCTGCGAGTCACAAAATTTGGTCAAGTGGGGAATCCGAGATTTGCGCCTAGCGTTTCTGGTTACACATTTTGCAATTCAAGACACTGTAGGGTTACATAGTTCTTTTATCTTTAGAGGTTATAGCTTTATGTTCAGTTACTTCATTAATTTGGGTTAGTACGTAGAGTTAAATAAACACACTTAACATACCTTTAGCTAAACTGACACCCTACACACGTACGCGTGTGGGATTTAAAACACTGGTTTTCTGTTTGGAATGTTTCCACAGATGCCAAACACAGAACATTTCGGGTACCAAAATACTGTGTTTTTTTCCTATCCCAGTCAAACAAATGGCAACTCTATAGCAGGGTTGGCAGGTTCTGGAAATCTAAAACTCCAGTCTCGCCCCGACCCTCTCCCTTCTGGCAGTCCTCGCTCCGGAGCCCTTGGCCAGAGTGAGACAAGTGGGAAGGTTGCCTTTAACTAAGCACACAACACACCGCACTCGTGCCCAAGGAGTGTCATCTTACCTGCTCCATTTCAGGGAGCCGCGGCATTGCTGGTGCCTGGTGGATCACAGAGGAAGGGAAGCGCGCCTGCAGGCTCCAGCGCCGAGTGCTGCTGCTGAGCCGGGCTCGGCTCACTCGATCCTTTGTCCGCCCTGCAGAGTCAGCACGAGAGGGCACAATGGCGATTTCAGCTGACCTGCGACAGCAGACCAGGCTCACAGACCTCGCCTTCTAGCCACCGGTCCCTTTATTCTTTTAAAGAAAGAACCCGAAACAAACGAATGCCGATTTATTTTAAGTCATGTACAGAGCTAAACTAGCGCGTTTGAAGTAAGAGAAGGAAGGGTCGACGACTGGCCAATCAGGACGGCCGCTCTCTATAATTTATTCATAGTACCGCTTCGTACACTCTTATCAAGTGGTCGCATGCTTTGTGGAGGACGTTCATCCCTAACCTCTTGCTTTTCAGTCTGTTACTTACAGCCGCGCAACGCCCATTGGGCTCAAAGGGCTTCAGCCCCCCCCCCCCCCCCCACCCCCCGCGTGTGTGTCAGCCCGGGCTGAGACAAAGCTTCCCGGCGCACACACAGCCGCACCCGAGTACTTAGCAGGTCTTTAAAATATCATTTACTTGGTAATGGCGCTTTGTTGCCCTTTCAACCTTTTAGAGCCCCTGCATCTTCACTCTGCCCACTGCTTTTGAGACTGTCTGTGCCTCCAGACGGGGAGCCCTAAAAGCCAAATTTGTAGAGCGCATGCTGATTCCTAGAATATGAATCTTATTAATGAATAGTCCAATCACATAACAGGGAGGGAGGGTTTGTGATTAATCTGCAGCTAGACGGAGTCTCTACCAGAAAGTGTGTTACCAAAGGTAAATAACTTGTTCTTCCGATAGAGACTAATATCCTTATATTCCTCACCTTTTGAATAGATACGAAAGAATATCTATTCAGAGGTGGGTCTGCGAATGAACAAACCAGAAAATCTTTCAGGACCGAGCGGGCAACATGGCCCCCTGGCGAACCGGACTGTCCAGGCAATAATTCTTGGTGAACGTATGAAGGGACACACAAGTAACCGCATGGCAAATTTCTAGGGCAGGGACTCCGCATGCCAACACAGTGGTAGCAGCTTTGGCTCTAGTAGAATGAGCACTCAGTCCTTCCAGAGGATGCTTTTTGTCCAACAAGTAGCAGATCTTAATGCACAGCATAATCCAGAGTGATGGCACTCTTCTGCACTGTTTTGCATTGCAAGAAGGACATGGGCCCAGTCGTGCTTTATCTTCAGCACTCTGGGCAGAAGTTTTATAGGCGGAAAGACGTATAGAAGTCCGCAACTCCACTTACGATGAAAAGCGTCGCCTAGCGAGTGCCACCTTTGAAATTCCAACACAAAGAATTGCTGACATTACGCGTTCTCTTCGGTAGCAAATAGATCTAACCAAGGCTCTCCCCACTGCTGAAAGAGACCTTGCACCACCTCCAAGTGAAGACGCCATTCATGATCCATCATGCACCTGTGGCTGAGTTCGTCCACCCGGCGTACAGAGAACCTGCCAGGTGTTGAACCATCAGGGATATGCCCTGATGTTCCAGCCATGTCCAGAGGCGGAGGGCCTCCTTACATAGGGTCCACAACCCCACCCTGCCTTGTTTGTTGCAGTACCACATGGCGGTGGTGTTGTCCGTGAACACCTGTACTACTCTTCCCCGGACAGAGGGAAGGAATGCCTTCAGTGCAAGACGAATCGCCCACAGCTCCAGAAGGTTGATGTGGAGCCCGGACTCTGCCGGAGACCAGAGGCCTCTGATCTCTGCCTCCCCCATGAGGCCGCCCCATCCCAGAAGTGATGCATTGGTCACCACTGTAGACTCTGGTTGAGGATGGGAGAAGGATCTGCCTTTCACCCAATCCTGGTTCGTAAGCCACCACTGCAATTGGTGTGCAGATTCCCTTGATGTTGGGCCCACTGGAACTTAAGGTCCCACTGCAGAGCCCGCGTATGCTATCTGGCATGATCCACCAGCAGGATGCAGGAGGCCATCAGACCCAGCAGCCTGAGGGTGTTCCTGACCGAAACAGGGGATAGAAGCTGAAAGATCAGAATCCTAGCCCGAATATCCCGGACTCGCTGTTCGGGAGGATAAATCCGAAACTGTGTCGTGTCCAGAACCGCTCCGATGAAGAGGAGCTTCTGCGAGGGGTACAGGTGTGACTTCGACACGTTGATGGAGAACCCCAGCGAATGCAGGAGGTCGGCCGTAGTCTGGAGGAGGGAGACGA
This sequence comes from Triturus cristatus, assembly GCF_964204655.1. Lineage (NCBI taxonomy): Eukaryota > Metazoa > Chordata > Amphibia > Caudata > Salamandridae > Triturus > Triturus cristatus. The sequence goes on along the minus strand of NC_140590.1, from coordinate 886,720,114 downwards.
CAGCCTGGGGCGAGCCCGCCTTCAGCCAGTCGCCGAGATAGGGGAAGACTAGAACCCCTGATCTGCGCAGATGAGCTGCGACCACCGCCATCACTTTCGTTAACACCTGAGGGGCACTGGTAAGGCCAAAGGGGAGCACGGTAAACTGAAAATGCTCGTGGCCTACCGTTAACCGTAGGTAACGCCTGTGGACCGGCAGGACGGGGATATGGAAAAAGGCGTCTTGCAAGTCCAATGCTACCATCCAGTGTCCAGGGTCAAGGGCTGACAAGACCTGAGCGAGCTTCAACATTTTGAACTTCTCCTTCCGTCGGAAGCGGTTGATGTTCCAGAGATCCAAGCTAGGATGCAGGCCTTTGTCCTTCTTGGGCACCAGAAAGTAGTGGGAATAGCAACCACGACCTAATTCTGGGGGCAAGAACGTGCTCAATGGCTCCCTTGGCCAAGAGTGCCAAAACGTCCTGTTGGAGAAGGGCCAGGTGATCCTCTGACATGTGATGGTACTTAGGTGTCATGGATGGAGGGGTAGTCTCGAAGGGGAGGGAGTAGCTCCTTCACACCATTGGCAATACCCACATGTCAGACGTGATGGTGCACCAGTGGGGGAGGTGATGGCGGGTCATGCCGCCCACTGGCGATTGGTGGCCCTGAAAGGTCAGACTAGGAGGCTGCTGCAGAGGGGGCTGTGGTGGACTGGCCCGCCCGCTGGCCTCCAGAACCACGTGGGTGGTTCCCACGTCCCGGCAGTGCTGGGGCGAAACAGCTTGCACCGGCCTGTGGCTCTGGGCAGGACATAGCGGGGCACCCCTCGAGGTGGAGAGCCTTGACAGCCCTACGCAACACCACTGCGCATGACGCTCCCTCCTCTGTAGCCACGGTAGGAGGAGACAACGTGCCAAGGTCTGGTGAGGTATCCAAACCACTAGCTTCCCCCAGTTCCTCTTGCCAGTCCTGCTCATACACCATCTGGTCTGTTAAAGGGTCTCCAGACCCCTCCCAGTCCTCCTCACCCTCCTCTGGCTGTCAATCTGGTCTCAAAGTGCCAGGGTAGAACAGGGGCACAAAAGTACCCGTCGGCGTCGGATCCGGTATCGGTCAACGCCAGTCCGACTCAGTGTCTACCTCAAGGTGGAGGCCGGGTCGATGTCGGCTAGGGATGCAGCAGATGCCGGTGGCGGATGTGGTGCCGGAGGAATCGGCACTGGGGGAGGCATAACTAGGTAGACCAGCGCAGATTCGGATCCAGGCCTGGATCCAAGAGGACCCTGCGGCACCAAAGCGGGTGAAGGTCCAGGGCCCCAGCCGAGTAAGCTGGGCCTGAAGGTGCGCCGGCAGAGTCGGGCTGCTCAAAGATGGCATGCATTGCTTCGTAGAAACTCTGAAGCTGCGCAGGGGTCGCACCGGGTCCCGGAAAGGGGGGGAAACCTGAAGTCAACCCAGCAGGCTCAGCACCCGGAGCTGTGGGAGGGGCACCACCCGCAACCCTTGTGTCCGCCGACGGACGGGGAGAATTCGAAGAGTGACAATGCTTCTTCGACTTCTTTTTGTGCTTCGACTTACCTGACTTCTAGTGCAAAGACTTTGACGAAGAATGGTGGTGATTCCGCGACCGGTCCCACGACCACCTCTGCTATCAGGACGTCGAGCGGCACGGAGCCGATTGCCGGGCCTCCAGTAGCTTTCGAAACTGTTCCCGCAAAGACTTCGGGGCCATGGTCCGGCAGTCGGAGCACAACTTGGGGTCGTGGTCGCGTTCCAGGCAGTAGAGGCACACACGGTGCGGATCCGTCACCAACATGAGTCGGTTACAGGAACCGCAAGCCTTAAAGCCTGGCATCCCTCATGCACCAGGAGTCGATGGACTCAAGCACAACGAAGACGACAAAAGTCGAGAAAAAGTTCAGTCCAAAATTGACTGGGGTTACCGCTCTCAGGATCTGCGCTTGCATGCACGGAAAAAGAAAGAACTGACGTCAGCGCGCGAGGGCGGCATCTATGTAGCTACCGTGACGTCATTCTGGCGACCACGACGCCGAACGCGGAGTCGACCAACGCCACCTTCCGACGCGCAGGGGTACTGCTGACGAAAAGTTTTACGGATCCAGTCGGACGCCTGCGGGTAATTCTAAGGTACGGAATCTATAGCTAACTATTTCTTTCAGATGCTCACTTACATGCTGATGTTATGGCAATGAGGAATAGTTTTGAGGGTGAAGACGGACGGAGCAGCTGTGAAGGAGCTCGAAGGGAGTGCACACCAGAAGCACAAGTTACTACTTGTGTAATGATATATCTGTAAGAGACATTAGTTAGTGATAGATTACTTACCATAGAATATTCCCCATGCGTCAGTCTGGATCCGGAAAGTTTCTGCTTAGCAGTACCCCTGCGCGCCAGCAGGCGGCGCCGTGCGGCTCCGTGCCCGTCACTGGCGTCGTGCACGCCGGGACGACGTCACGGAGACTACTTAGGCACCACCCATGTGCGCTGACGTCAGTTCTGTACACAACTTTCCGCACTGAAACAGTCATGCGAGAAACTGACCTTATGTTCATAAAACTAGGGCCCTAAAAGGGGATGACCTTAACCCTAGTAATCAGTTCGCAGAACGGGGAGGATGGGTGAGGGGTAAGGAATCTATCACTAACTAATGTCTGTTACAGATATATCGTTACACAAGTAGTAACTTGTGCATCTGAAAGAGACGTTAGTGATAGATTCCTTACCTTAGAACAGATACCTCAGCAATACCAACCCCGGTGGTGGGTCTGCGAATAGATTACACCAAAAAGTCACAGAGAACAGAAGGCCAAAGAAGCAGTCTCTCCGGACTTGACAGTCAAGGCAGGAGTGCTTGTACGTCTGCCTGACAAATATCCTGCAAGGGGACACTGCATCCCAAGGCAGTAGTGGCTGCAGTTGCCCTGGTCGAATGGGCGCACAGACACACAGGAGGCTCCTTCTTGGCCAAGGAATAACATGCTTTGATGTACAGAATGACCCACCTGGAGATGGTCCGTTTGTGCACTGCCCGACCTCTTTTGGCGCCCACGTAGCCAACAAAGAGCTGATCATCCACCCGGAACTGCTGTGTACGCTGCAGATAGAATGCAAGCGCACGATTAGGGTCCAGACGGTGCAGCCGCTCCTCCTCCTGTGAGGGATGAGGAGGCGAAAAAAGGTGGGCAAAGTGATCGTCTGCCCGATGTGGAAGGTTGTGACAACCTTCGGCAGGAAAGAAGGACGTGTCCTCAGAACCACTTTGTTCGGATGAACAGAAAGGAAAGGAGGTTTGGAAGAAAGAGCCTGGAGCTCACTCACTCTTCTAGCAGAGGTGATCGCTACCAGGAAAGCTGTCTTGAGAGTAAGAAGATGTAAGGGACAGTTCTAAAGGGGCTCAAAAGGAGCGCACATCAGAAAAGTCAAGACAAGGTTCAAGTCCCACAGGCATTATGAAGGGCACAGGTGGGAACGTATGCGTAATGCCCTTAAGAAAACGGTTAACAACCAGGGACTTGAAAAGAGAAGGCTGATCAGGAAGCCGGAGGAAGGCAGAGATAAAGAGGGGCAGAAATCTGTTCCGACAGGCGTACACCATTTTAGTGGAGGGACACCTGGGTGCCAAGATGACATCACAGACTTCGGAAGATCGAAAGGTGTCAACTGTCGCCGCTCAATCTCCAAGCATGGAGGTGGAGGCTGGACAGGTTCGGGTGGAGGACCGCCCCCTGCTGCTGCGACAGAAGATCCTCCCGAAGAGGCAGACGGAGCGGGGGATCGATGCTCATACTGAGTAGCTCGGGATACCATACTCTTCGAGCCCAGTCCGGAGCCACAAGAATGACTTGGGCCCGGTCGTGCCTGATCTTCAGCTCTCTGGGCAGAAGTGGTATAGGCGGAAAGGCGTACAACAGACCGCAGCTCCACTCGAGACGAAAAGCGTCTCCGAGCGAGTGCCGCCTTGGAAATTCCAATGAACTGATGAGATTGCGCGTTCTCTTCGGTGGCGAATAGATCTAACCAAGGCTCTCCTCATCGCAGAAAAAGACCTTGCGCCACGTCCAAGTTCAGATGCCACTCGTGATCCACCATGCACTGGCGACTGAGTTCGTCCGCCCTGGCGTGCAGAGAACCTGCCAGGTGTTGAACCACCAAGTTAATGCCTTGACGTTCCAGCCACGACAAGAGGCACAGAGCCTCCTGACAAAGGGTCCACGACCCCACCCCACCCTGTTTGTTGCAATACCATATGGCGGTGGTGTTCGTCCGTGAACACCTGCACTTCACTTCCCCGGACAGAGGAAAGGAACGTCTTCAATGCAAGTCGGATCGCCCGCAGCTCCATAAGGTTGATATGGAGCTGGGACTCAGCCGACCAGAGGCCTCTGATCACCGCCTCTCCCATGTGGCCTCCCCAGCCCAGGAGGGACGCATCAGTCACTACCGTGTCGTCCGGTTGGGGAAGGGAGAGGGATCTGACATCGACCCAATCACGATTCGTGAGCCACCACTGCAATTGCCGTGCAGTGCCCTCCGAGATCTGGACATGATCGGACAGGTTGCCCTGATGTTGCGCCCACTGGAACTTCAGGTCCCACTGCAGAGCCCGCATATGCCATCTGGCATGCGGCACCAGCAGGATGCAGGAGGCCATCAGGACCAGAAGCCGGAGGGACATCCTGACTGAAACCCGGCATAGAGGCTGAAAGAGCGGAATCATAGTCTGAATATCCCGGACTCGCTGTTCGGGAGATTAAACCTGAAAAGCGTCGAAACCAGAACCGCTCCGATGAAAGGGAGCTTCTGAGAGGGACTTGGGTGCGACTTCAGCACATTGATGGAGAACCCCAGCAGATGCAGGAGGTCGGCCGTAGTCTGGAGGTGGGAGACAACTGCCTGGGGCGAACCCGCCTTCAACCGCGAGTCGTCAAGGTAGGGGAAGACTGACACCCCTGACCTGCGCAGATGAGCCGCAACGACCGCCATCACCTTCGTGAACACCCGAGGGGTGCTGGTAAGGCCAAAGGGGAGCACGGCAAACTGAAAATGCTCCTGGCCTTCCGTGAACCGCAGGTAACGCCGGTGGGCCGGCAGGATGGGAATTTGAAAATAAGCGTCCTGCAAGTCCAACGCTACCATCCAGTCTCGAGGGCAGACAAGACCTGAGCCAGAGTCAGCTTCTTGAACTTCTCCTTCCGGAGGAAGCGATTTACGTCCCGGAGGTCCAAGATGGGGCTCAGGCCCTCCTTGTCCCTTTTGGGGACCAGGAAGTAGTGGGAATAGCAACCACTCCCTACTTCCTGATCGGAAACTTACTCGATGGCCCCCTTGGCCAGGAGGGCCGTGACTTCCTGACGAAGAGCCAAATGATCCCCTGACATGCGGTGGTACCGAGGTGGCATGGCTGGAGGGGAGGACAGAAATGGAAACGAGTAACCTTGGCAGATTATCTGCAGCACCCACTTGTCCGACGTAATCTCGGGCCCACTGGCATGGGGTGCCCCCTGAAGCTCGGATTAGGAAGGTTTCGAGGCGGAAGCAGCCAGGGTGGACTGCCCCGCATGCTGGTTACCAGACCCGCCCCTGTGGAACCCGCGTCTGCGGCCTCGCTGAGGCTGGTTCTGCACAGGCTTGCTGGAAGAGAGCACCTGGGTACCCCTGCCCTGGCCACGAAAGGAACGAAACCCCGTTGTGGTACGAGTTTTCGAGCAAAGATCCAAAGACTTGGCTGTGGCACGAGAGTCTTTAAAGCGCTCCAGGGCATTGTCTGCCTTATCACCAAAGAGATGGGAGCCATCGAAGGGCATGTCCATAAGCGAGTTCTGGACATCGGGCGAGAAGCCAGTGGAACGTAACCAGGCGTGGCACCGCAATGGCACCGTCATGTAAATCGCCCTGCCCAACGAATCAGCAGTGCCCAAACCACACCTGATGGCAAACTTTGCTGCATCCTTGCCCTCCGCAATTGCTTGGGAAAGGATAGCCTGGACCTCCTCAGAGCACTGAGGCAGAACCTCCGCCACCGAATCACACACTGCGTGGGAGTAATGGCCCAACAAGCAGGCGGTATTAACCGACCTCAACCCCAAACTGGCTGAGAACAACCTCTTGCCACATTGGTCCAGCCTCTTGGAGTCCTTATCCGGCGGAGCCGAGGGAAAGGCACTCTACGATGTCGAGGCCTGAATGACCAGGCTCTCAGGCGTGGGGTGAGTTGTCAAGTAGGCGGGATCACCAGGCGCTGGGCGAGGACGCCTAGCGACGTTCTAATCCACTGGCGCCCCCGAGGCCGGCCGCAACCAAGTACCCAAGAGGACATCGGCCAGGACCTCATTGAAAGGGAGCAGTGGCTCCGATGACGCAGACGCCATCTGGAGCACCTCCGTAAGGGCCACCGTAGGGAGGTCGAGGTGGAGAGTCTCTGCGGCTCGACGGAGCACCATAGTGTAGGAAGCACCCTCCTCCATAGTAGGCGGAGGCGAGGCAAACCCCGGGTCAGAAGACACATCAAGTTCACCAATGTCTTGAAGGTCATCCACCCAATCCTGCTCGGAGTCACACTACCGTGCAAGGGAGTCCTCGGAGCCGTCCCCGTCCTCATCCGGCTCCGGGGTAGAAGGGGCAGGACCGGAGCCGGAGAGGGGGCAAGCGGCGCCGAGAGCGGCACCGGCCGGGGCCGAACCGGAGCCCCATCCCAATGAGGATACCAGGTCAGAACGAAATGGTCCGAGGACCGAGGCAGGGGCGGGATAAACAGCTCCCAGTGCGACACCGGGGCCGGAACCAAGGGCAGCGCTGGGGCCGGAGCCAGCGGCATTGCACCTTGTAGCGCCGGAGCCGCAGGTGCTGGATCCAGTGGCTCCGGGGCTGGCGCCGGAGGTGGTGCCGCCGGGTCAACAGGATCTGGACAGGGGTCCGCAGGGCCCGTAGGTGCACCGGCGGGAGCCCGAGGCCTAAACAGGCGGTCCAAGGCAGCAAAAAACTCTTGCCGCTGTGCAGGAGTCGCCGATGGACCCGGGTATAGCAGGTAGGCCGCGGGACTCCCAGGCTCCAGAGGAGCCGCAAGGGCGGAGCCACTGTCCCCCACGTCCGCCTCCGGGGAGCGACAGGGGGGATGTCGGAGAGCGAACACGCTTCGACGACTTCTTATGGCGTCGCTTACCGGAATCTGAAGGTGAATTCTTAGAGTCCGAGGACCGAGGTACTTACTCAATCCGGATCTGCGCTTTCGGCGCGGAAAAATAAAGAACTGACGTCAGCGCGCATGGGTGGCACCTAAATAGTCTCCATGACGTCGTCCCAGCGTACACGACGCCAGTGACTGGCGCGGAGCCGCACGGCGCTGCCTGCTGGCGCGCAGGGGTACTGCTAAGCAGAAACTTTCCGGATCCAGACTGACGCCTGGGGAATATTCTATGGTAAGGAATCTATCGCTAACGTGTCTCTTTCAGATACATAAGGACCAAGTTAAGGGCCACTGTGACATGAGAGAGGGAGTAAACAAAAGTTTTAAACCTTTCAAAAAGCTCATAACACTGGCAACAGAAAAAAAAGCAGATAGAGCCAATAGGTAGCTTTCTAAGTCCTGCCGGGCTAGGAACAAAAATAAAACATCAGATAACTTTGCCTGTGTGCTAAGCATTAGTCCCAACAGGCACCTACACTTTTTGTTGTGGTAGGTCAGCCTGCCAAGGTCACAACAATCACCTCTGGAGGAAGGTCTATGTTCAGCTGTCGCCGCTCAATCACCAAGTATGGGCTGGTAGGCTCTCTGCTCTTTTCGCCTGACACTTGTTTTAAATATAGTATTGTTTTACTGAATTGTATTGTGACATTTTTTTAAACTCGTTTTTTTTAATGAATTATTGTACTACTGTTCGCCGAGTTATACTCAGCTTTTCGGGGGGCATTACTTGTCAGTGGGAAATCCTTCCTAGCACTTTTGGACCTCAGGACTCCTCCCTTGAAAGTCATCTTTGCACTGTCACTTCCGCTCTAATTAGCGGTCTAGCTCTTGCGTTACGTCTTCCCCGATCACTATTTCAATTGTCTGGGAGCGGACGCGCAAGCCAGTCTGTGCCCGTCCGGGACCAAAGGCCACAACCCCTGGCCAATTTATTATGGCAAGTTTAAAGTATTCCTCCAGTCAATTGCATCATCTAAACTGACCCTCCCTTCCTAAGTGTGTCAAGATTGCATTAGTCACAACCACTCTTGAATGCCAGCACTGTAGGCTCCCCTCTATGGCCACTGCTAATTATGTCTGTCAAGACGGAGTTTTGCCCTTAGTGGACGAACCGGGACTTTTGAATCAGGCTACTTTGGCAGGTAAAACTACTCTTTTGGGTACACCTCCATGATACCAAGAGTTGACTTTTTATAGCATTGTCGCTAGCTCCTGAGACAAAGTGGATATCTTTGATCTTTTATTTAATAATCAAGCAGATGCGGTTCTCTTAACCTGGCTACATGACAGTTCAGGGCCTGATGTGGCAGCGGCACTCCCCACTAATTATTCCATCTTCAGGTAGGATAGGAAATCAAGAATGGGGGGTGGCATCGTTGTACGAGTTACTTACCTTCGGTAACTATGTATCTGGTAGAGAAGATTCTAGCCGCAGATTCCTTCACGTAGAATTATCCCCAGGCGTGAGACTGGATCCGGAAACCTTTTTTGCCACAGCATCCCTGCGCGCCGGGAGGCAGGACGACATCACGCGACTCCGCCCAGGCGTCGTCCGCGTACGTGATGTCAGCGAAGTCACATAAGACCCGCCCCGGCGCGCCCACGTCAGATTTCTTCGGAGAACTTTTCCACACCACAACACAGAACCACCAGATAAAAAACTGTGGAGGCATGGGAACAGTGTGCCAAGAGCAGAAGAAAATGGAAAGAAACGGTGACTAACACCACCAGAGTAGTGCCAACACCGCAGAACCCAAGGACAGGGAAAGTAGAACAAGCAGAAACCTGCGCAGTCACCCTGCCAGCACATAGACAACCTCCCATCCCTGTGCCCCGGAGGCGCGAACATGCGTAAAAGTCATTGCACGCGTAGGACACTCACCTCTCCCAAGGAATGGGACCAGTCCCAAGACAGACAGGTTCAACAAACCTCCAAGTCACCCCAACCTATAGGGCAACCACCCACAAGGGCAAGACCAGGCCAGAGGACCCTTAATCAGAGGATAGCAATGGAAGGAAGGGAGGGGACAGAGGACAGGGATAGAAAGCCATCCCCCCAAAACCTGGAGTAGCCAGAGCAGCAAGGCACCGGAGCCCCATCCTCCAAAGGACCAAAGGAGGAATGAACCGCCCCCAGACGGAGCCACCTGTCAACAAGGAAGGCACTCACAGGAGACACAGCCCCCCCCCCCCGGGAGGCGAGTACATAAGACCAACCCAAGGGTCCTCACAGAATAGGGGAGGAAGGGTGAGCCGTGAAGGAATCTGCGTCTAGAATCGTCTCTACCAGATACATCATTACCGAAGGTAAGTAACTCGTACATCTGATAGACTACTAGTCGCAGATTCCTTCACGTAGAATAGATACCATAGCAATACCCCCTGGGAAGTAGGGTCTGCGAAAGGACCCCACCAGCCATGCAGAACAGAGGGCCCCACAGGGGAACAGATCTGTGGACCAGGTAGAACCTTGCCCCTGCCAGGCCAAGGGAACCCCACAAGCAGGACCCCACTGACCCCAAGGGGATGTAGGAGGAAAAGAAGGCTGAAGAGGCTCGTACACTCACAGCAGAGCAACCAAGGGCAAGCACTGAGGCGCCGAAGCACCCCACTCCCCCACAAGGCAACATAGCTTCCGCCCAATGCCAGGACAGGAAAAGCGGAAGAAAAGAAGAAGCAGCCTAGAGGGCCCAAGGAAACCAGGGGAAAGAGGGCTAACCTATTCCAGATGGAGAGCAGCCTGTCAGCCAGAACAGCGCCGGCAGTCAAAGCCAGAAGCAAGATAAACAGCCCGAGACCCCAGGAAGGCCGAGTAGGCGACGCCCAGCAAGGGAGACACAGGATCATCGCAGACCTCAGGACAAGAGGAGGAGATGCCCGGGCCACCACTACGAGTGGCCGCGCACACGACCTCAGGAAGCAAAAGCAACCTACCTAAACGCCATGGAGAACAGGCACCCGAAGGCGACCAGAACCCTCCAGCAGAGCGCAAGCCATATGCCAGCTACCACTACCCCACATAGGGTGGTTAAACCTGGTTAAGCAGAAGGCCCAATCTCAGGCCAAGCCTGCGCAACAACTCCTGCAGAACCACCCACAATCAACACAAGGGCCGTCCAGCAGCCAACATGGTCAAAGTCCCAAGGAAGGACGCAACGGCCAGAAAATACACTGCACAGCCAGCTTAAAAAGGCCCAGAATCAACCCAACTCAGAAGTCACTGAGGAGGGGACGGAGGAGGAGGGGGACGGAGCCCTGCCAAGAGCCTTTGGATGGCGGTGTCGGCCGGGGCATGGAACAACAGGCTGCCATAAAACAGAAGGTCGATGAGTCGCTCCCGAATATTCTCAGGGAATACTCCGTCCCGAAGCCAAGCATGGCGACGGAGAGAGACTGAGGAAACCATGGCATGGCCCAGCACCTCAGATGTCCAGAGCGGAGCGGAGAATAAACGCCACAAGCTTCCGGCCATCCAAAGCATGATGCCGTAAGTCCACCAGGCCCGACTCCTGGGATGCTGCAGAACCCAGAGACTCAGCCTAGTCCCACAAACAGGAAGAGGCCCTAGCCAGCACACACGTGGTTTAAGGGTCCACAGGGCTGCGCTGGTCGAGGCGAACATGTGGCGTCATCAAGAGTCCAGCCAGCGGGCCTCTCGGGATGGCGGCGAACATGTTGCATCATCAAAAGTCAACAGTGGCGGCAGGGAGGGAAAAGCAGCGAAGGCCGCACCCGACTCCGTAGGGCCCCGCGGTGGAGAAAGCAGCTCCTCCGTGGGCAACGGCTGCAAACAAAGGCGGCCGTCCCCGAGGCCAAGCGGGGCAGGCAAGGGCCAGACCTGGAAGTCAGAAGGGGCCGAAGAATGAGGGATCTGCCGCTCCTCCGACGAACACCTCTGCCTCAGGAAGGGCGGGGAGCCGCCCTTCGACGCCGGTGAAAAAGACACCACATGGCGACCAGTCTCCGGGGAGGACGACACCAATATACAGCCTGCCTCCGGGGAAGAAGGAGCGTCCGAAGATGAATCCGCGGTACAACCCCTGCGCAGAGCCGTAGAGTCCGCTGCTTGAGGTAGGACGCCAGCATCAGCCAGCGTCGCCGGACAAGGGACCTCCAAGTCACCCCGCACCGGGGACCGGAGCGGAGACCGGAGTAGAGTTGGAGCAGCACCGGCCCGGGGTAGCGCTGGAGTGACACCGACCCCCGCCGAGGCAGCCACCTGCGCAGGGGAACGAGACGGGCCTGGGGAGTGGCACGAAGCCCTCCGACAGCCGCAGCCCAGAATGAGGCGAAGATCGCTCAGCAACCCATGTGGCAGCGCCAGGGACGATTCAACCTCCGACTCGCCCTCTGACGAGGCAGCCACCTGTGGGGAGGGACGAGGGGTCTTCCTTCGGCCTCAACCCGGAGCGGGACAAAGAGGGTCCACCGACCCCTTTGGCTCCACATGGTCCAGCTGCTGCCGGCACCGTAGCGGCGTCACCTCGGCCTTAGACAGGACCACCTTGTCAAAGGACAGAGGGGCTTGGGGATGCGACCCGAGCCCCGGAGACCTCCTGCAACACCACAGGGACCCCCGCGGCAGTTTGCGGTGAGGCAGACACACCGTGGCCTGAAGGAGGTGCCCCAGAGGAACTGCAGCCCAACAGTACCACATCCTTCAAGCCTGGATCCGAACCAGTCAGGCCTGGAGTCACCGGCGCCGCCGCAGAGGGCCCTGCGCAGAGCGAGGGATCCGCCGATGCCCCAGGAGGGGGAAGAAGGAGGAGACGCCAACAAGGCCTGCAAAGCCGCCGCGTATGTCTCCATTTGGACTCTACGCCCCAAACACCGGGAAACGGTGGATAGGACGACACGCGGGGCCGCATCACCCGCTGAGAATCCACGCCCCCGGGAGGTAGGAAACCAGCCCCCAGGGACAAACTGCGACAATTACCCACTGGGAGCGCCGCTCACGTGACATTGGAGAAAGGCGAGGATGAAGGCCATGGCAGAGTCTGAAGCCGTCCGTCAAAGCAGATGTCGACCTGGAAAGACGTGCAGAGAGAAGTTTCATCCGGCGCTCCCGCCGCGACTTCGGCTTCAACTGTTGGCACTGCATACAGTCTGTGGTGCCGTGATCCTCCCCCGAACACCACAAACAAATGAGGTGAGGGTCCGTCGCCAACATAAGATGCCCACAAGACGTGCAAGTCTTAAAGCCCGAAGGCATTCGCACACTGTTCCACAAAAAAATCAAGAAAAAAAGGGGCCTAACAGGCCCGTAGCAAGGATCTGATCTGCGTTGCACGCGTAAAAGGAAAAAACTGACGTGGGCGCGCCGGGGCCGGTCTTATGTGACCTCGCTGACGTCACTTATGCGGACGATGCCTGGGCGGAGTCGCGTGATGTCGCCCCACCCCCGGCGCGCAGGGATGCTGTGGCAAAAAAAAGTTTCCGGATCCAGTCCCACGCCTGGGGATAATTCTACGTGAAGGAATCTGCGACTAGTAGTCTCTATCAGATATTATTCACAACAGTTCTATTGATTGCAATTGTGCTGACTTACCTGCTAAGGACTGTGAATCTTTGCTATTTAAACTCACACCTAAGTTCACATTGTCTGGTACTTTAGTTTATCGCCCTCTGGGCCCAGCCAGACCTTGTGTAGTATCTTTCCCGGATCTGATAATGGGGAGCGGGACTAGAGCAAAAAAAAAAACTGTGACCATGACGTTGAATACAGGCCCCTGCAGCGGACGCCTTCGTCCACTGAGCTACTAGACCTGGCATACACACATCTTTCTCTCTCTGTCTCACTCAGTCTATCTCTGTCTGTCTCCCTCCGCATCTCTCTCTCCCTCCCCATCTCTCTCTGTCTCCCTCCCCATCTCTCTCTCGGTCTCCCTCCCCATCTCTCTATCGGTCTCCCTCCCATCTCTCCATCTCTCCCTCTGTCTCCCTCCCCATCTCTCCCTCTGTCTCCCTCCCCATCTCTCCCTCTGTCTCCCTCCCCATCTCTCCCTCTGTCTCCCTCTGTCTCCCTCCCCATCTCTCCCTCCCCATCTCTCCCTCTGCCTCCCTTCCTCTCCCCCGGTCTGTCTCCCTCGGTCTCTCTCTGTCTCGCTCCCTCTGTCGCCCTCCTCGCTCCCTGTCGCCCTCCTCCCTCCCTCTGTTTCCCTCTTCCCTCTTTCTCCCTCCCTCCCCCCCCTCTCTCTCTCTCTCCCTCCGTCTCTCTGCCTGTCTCAATCTCTGCCTGTCCCTGTCTCCCTCTCTCTCGGTCTCCCTCGGTATCTCCCTCCCTCCGTCCGTCACCCTCTGTCTCCCTCAGTCTACGTCCCTCTCCCTCCCTCTCCCTCCTTCTCTGTCTGTCTCAATCTCTGTCTCAATCTCTGCCTCTGTCTGTCCCTGTCTGTCAGTCTCTCCCTCCGTCTCCCTCCCTCTGTCTGTCCCTGTCTCTGTCAGTCTCTCCCTCCGTCTCCCTCCCTCGGTCTGTCCCTGTCAGTCTCTCCCTGTCTCCCTCCCTCTGTCTGTCCCTGTCTCTGTCAGTCTCTCCCTGTCTCCCTCCCTCTGTTTGTCCCTATCTGTCAGTCTCTCCCTGTCTCCCTCCGTCTGTCCCTATCTCCGTCAGTCTCTCCCTGTCTCCCTCCCTCTGTGTAACGCCCTGAACGTCTCAGGATCGTTTAACAGACACGACAATGAGGACGCAACCACTTGTGAAGGGTTAGTTCTTTTAATGAAGGCAAATAAAATACAAAGAACAAACAAAAGTTATAGTCACTGGAATCCTCCAGGCTAAGTACGTTACCAGCCCACAGCACGGATGGTCCTAACCGTCCTCTGCATATACGCCGATCCCGGCGTATGCCAACAGAGGGCAGAAATGAAATGGCCGACAATGCCAATCGGTAGGCTGTGAGGGGCACGAAGAGTGTTGGGGAGAATCGAGGAGTCAGGGAAACACCCAGCCGGGGTCTCTACCTGAAGGGAGCAGCCGCTCAACCTCTTCCACAGACTGCACCGGGACGCGGAGTCACCTCCTGGTGATGCGTCACCGATACCCCAATCACAAGCAAGAAGACTGAACCGAGAGCAGCCGCTCGATCGATCCTGTGGACTTCCGAGTCTGTAACGCGGCAAACACCTCCTGGTGTGCGTTACAGCTGGCAGTCCCTGTGTCTCTGGTCGGGCTGGGAGTTACGACTCCAACCAGCAAAAGCGCCACTGCGCTTGGACTCAGCCGAGTCAAAAAGCGAAGCTCAATGGTTGACCGGTAGAGCTTCCGGGTCCTTCACAGGTGACGATGGGGCAAGACACGGCCCAGGGAGTAACGACTCGACCTACCTCCGTTCTTGCCTTACTGGAGCACCACTCCGGAACACTGCTCTTCACGAAGCAGGTACGTCGGTGTAAACACAATATCCGACAGCCTTGTACCTCCCGGTTCCTCCCTTTATAGGGCGTGTTTTCCTTGAGTTATGTAACAGCTCTCCTGTTTACATAAGGGCGTGTTTCCCTTGAGTTATGTAACAGCTCTCCTGTTTACATAAGGGCGTGTTTCCCTTGTATGACAGGAATTCTTGACACTCTGTCCCTGTCTGTCAGTCTCTCCCTGTCTCCCTCCCTCTGTCTGTCCCTGTCTCTGTCAGTCTGTCCCTGTCTCTGTCAGTCTGTCCCTGTCTCTGTCAGTCTGTCCCTGTCTCTGTCAGTCTGTCCCTGTCTCCCTCCCTCTGCCTGCAACTGACTCCTCCTCTCTCAGTCTGTCGGCCTGTCTGCCCCTGCCTGTCTGCCCCTGCCTGTCTGCCCCTGCCTGTCTGCCCCTGCCTGTCTGCCCCTGCCTGCCTGCCTGTGTCTGTGTCTGTCTCTGCCTGTCTGTCTGTCTCTGCCTGTCTGTCTGTCTCTGCCTGTCTGTCTGTCTGTCTCTGCCTGTCTGTCTGTCTGTCTCTGCCTGTCTGTCTGTCTGTCTCTGCCTGTCTGTCTGTCTCTGCCTGTCTGTCTGTCTCTGCCTGTCTGTCTCGGTCTGTCTCTGCCTGTCTGTCTCGGTCTGTCTCTGCCTGTCTCGGTCTGTCTCTGCCTGCCTCGGTCTGTCTCTGCCTGCCTCGGTCTGTCTCTGCCTGCCTCGGTCTGTCTCTGCCTGCCTCGGTCTGTCTCTGCCTGCCTCTGTCTCGGTCTGTCTCTGCCTGTCTCTGTCTCTGTCTGTCTCTGTCTCTGCCTGCCTCTGTCTCTGCCTGCCTCTGTCTCTGCCTGCCTCTGTCTCTGCCTGCCTCTGTCTCTGCCTGCCTCTGTCTCTGCCTGCCTGTCTGTCTCTGCCTGCCTCCGTCTCGGTCTGTCTCTGCCTGCCTCCGTCTCGGTCTGTCTCTGCCTGCCTCTGTCTGTCTCTGCCTGCCTCTGTCTCGGTCTGTCTCTGCCTGCCTCTGTCTCGGTCTGTCTCTGCCTGCCTCTGTCTCGGTCTGTCTCTGCCTGCCTCTGTCTCGGTCTGTCTCTGCCTGTCTCGGTCTCTGCCTGTCTCTGCCTGTCTCTGTCTGTCTCTGTCTCTGCCTGCCTCTGTCTCTGCCTGCCTCTGTCTCTGCCTGCCTCTGTCTCTGCCTGCCTGTCTCTGCCTGCCTGTCTCTGCCTGCCTCTGTCTCTGTCTCTGCCTGCCTCCGTCTCTGCCTGCCTCCGTCTCTGCCTGCCTCCGTCTCTGCCTGCCTCCGTCTCTGCCTGCCTCCGTCTCTGCCTGCCTCCGTCTCTGCCTGCCTCCGTCTCTGCCTGCCTCCGTCTCTGCCTGCCTCCGTCTCTGCCTGCCTCCGTCTCTGCCTGCCTCCGTCTCTGCCTGCCTCCGTCTCTGCCTGCCTCCGTCTCTGCCTGCCTCCGTCTCTGCCTGCCTCCGTCTCTGCCTGCCTCCGTCTCTGCCTGCCTCCGTCTCTGCCTGCCTCCGCCTCTGCCTGCCTCCGCCTCTGCCTGCCTCCGCCTCTGCCTCCGCCTCTGCCTCCGCCTCTGCCGGTCTCCGTCTGCCTGTCTGCTTCTGCCTGTCTCCGTCTGCCTCGGTCTGCCTGCCTGCCTCTGCCTGCCTCCGTCTGCGTCTGTCTGCCTGCCTCTGTCTGCGTCTGCCTCTGCCTCCGTCTCCGTCTGCCTGCCTCTGCCTGCCTCCGTCTGCCTCTGTCTGCCTCTGTCTCCGTCTGCCTCCCTCTGTCACCTCACCCCCGCGTGTGTGGCAGCCCAGGCTGAGACAGCTTCCCAGGCACACACACAGACACACCAGAGTACTTCACAGGACTTTAAAAGACCTATTAACTTGTTAATGAGGCTTTGTTCTGTTTCACCTCTTCTCAGCACCCCTGCATCTCCACTCTGACTATTGCTGGAATCGCCCAACCCCATAAAACAGTGTCTCGGAGTCCGCGCTACTGCTGCGGTGTTTGCTGACACTTTTTTTTTTTTAAACACAGGTACAATGTCTGCAAGGTCCGCGGGCCACCAAGGAAGGCTTGTCAGGCCGCTGGCAGCCCGCGGGCCGTACTAGGAGTACCTGTGATTTAGATGATTCTGAATGCCCCAACAGAGCAGCTTTCATTGCTGATCTTGAAGCAATGAATATCCATCTTTGTAATTCAGGTCCTACCCATGTTGCTGGCCACTTGCCTGATCCCATCTTTTCTACTTTGTTGGATCTGGTCTGCCCTCCTGCTTTCCCTTTGTGCTGGTCTTATCATTTTGCGGTGATATGTCTACTGAAGACCGCTGCCTGCACCTCGGCAGTTACGGCCGGACCTAAACCTAAATTCAGACATTGGGCCAAACTCAACGTGGGTTCCCTAAAATAATTTTTTAGATGATTATAGACCACCTATAAGAAAGCTTGCTACCTCTGACTTTAGTTCCATTCAAAAATGGATCTCGCATGCAGTAGATACCTGCCTCCCTCTTTCCTATAAACATTTAGGCAACCATTGGTTGCCTGCACCCTGGTTTACAGAGAATCTTAAGATTGAGAAATCAAAGTGTAAAAATTTGGAAAGGCAATGGAGGAAATATTACAAGATAGAAGCTAAGATAGCCTAAAAAAAGGCTCTAAATGAGAATCAAATTCTTTGTAAATCAGCTTGCGCTGAGTTTATTTCTAGTAAAATTTCTCAAGGTCAGCATTGTGCAAAACCCCTTTGTAAGGTCGTCAAAGAACAATCTGGCTCTAATACCCTGACTACCCCTTGTGTTCCAACTGCTACGCAATGCGAGAACCTCGCTTGCTTCTTTGTGGAGAAAGTTGAGAAAATGTATTCTACTTTAATCTATGACAACCAACTAGGCTCTTAGCAGACTTCCAATACCGTACCTACTATTGCTAGTACGGGAGTCTCTCGGATTCAGGATAATGTAAAAGCCAGCATTAGGGTGGAAGCATGGCCCCTTTTAGAACCTAGCACTTTTAACAGTCTCTTGGATAGCAGTAAATCAGGCTCTCCTAGAGACCTTCCTATTTCCGTGATAAACCTTCTTGAGGTACCGACGCTCCGGTTGATCATGGATCTTCTTAATGCCTCTTTACATGAAGGCTTTGTTCCTCCAGACTGGAAGCATGCCACAGTGCTCCCTCTCTTAAAGAAGCATAATGCTGATCCTTCTATGCCATGTAATTTTTGTCCTATATCTCGGCTTCCGGTTTTCTCCAAGCTTCTTGAAAAACAAGTAAATTTTCAGCTGACTTCTTTGGTTGAGTCTGAGTTTTCTACATCCTTCTCAGTCTGGTTTTAGAGCGGGTTTCTCCACTGAATCTACTTTACTTTGGGTGACTGAAATGTTGAGACTGCATCTGGACCATGGTGATACGGTGGCTCATCTTATTGGATCTCAGTGCTGCCTTTGACACGGTGTCTCACATGGTCCTGATTATTCTTGCATACCTTAGGGCTTGGAGGCTCTGCCATACAATGATTTTGCTCTTTCCTGGCTGATCAAACTTGTCAAGTTTTTTCCACTTCAGCAAGTTCTAATATTAATCTATCTCCTTACGGAGACCCTCAGGGCTCCATGCTGAGTCCCCTGTTTAATATCTGTGTGTGTTCGCTGGCATATATTGCTGAAGAGGCTGGGCTGTCTTTTTTCCTATGCGGACGACACGCAGATAATCTTTTCCCTTACTTCATCTAGGGGATCTGATTCATCTGCTCTCCAGATAGGTCTGAGGAAAATTGCATCTTGAATGCAGAAAAACTTGCTCACACTAAATGGAGATAAAACTGAGGTTATGATTCTAGGAAAAGACCAAGACCTCTGGGGACCGCAACATTGGCCCACTGAAATGGGCTTGTTACCCCAGCCAATGCATCAAGCTCGTACCCTCAATATCATCGACGACCATCTGTCAATGAAGCAACAAATCACTAAGGTGGCTGCTACCTGCTTTACCATTCTGAGATGGTTGAGAAAAATTCAGTGGATGTTACCCCTCTCTGTGCAACGTACTGTGGTTTAGGCCTTGATTACGTCTAGGTTTGACTACGGCAACGTTCTATACTTTGGGTCTAATAAAACTATAAAATGTAGGTTGCAGGTTGTGCAAAATGCAGCTGCTAGGCTGCAGTGTCAGGTACCCAGGATGGTGTCAGCGCCACAGATTCTCTTCGTAAACTACACTTGCTAAAAGTAGAGAACCGTATTAAATTTAAGGCCTTGAGATTTATGTTTAAAATTAAATTCGGAACAGCCCCACAATTCTTGCAAACTTTGATCAAGTTGTACACTCCTTGTTTTTGGCGTTCTGCTGGGTAGTCTAAATTTGTTATTCCTAGAATTAAATTGATCAGGATGGGCATTAGGTCCTTCTCTTTTTTTAGGCCTCTCCCTGTGGTACTCCCTGCCTATCTTTATACGAGAGGAAACTGTTTTTAGTAGATTCCGCAGACAAGTGAAGACCTGGTTGTTTAATCAGTAATTTATTCCCACTTACTCTTTTTTACCCTCACCTGCCGGCGCTGGGAAACCCCTTGGGGTAGCTGTGCACCTTTTACATTTAAAATAGCATAAGTATGAAAGTCGAGATTGTGAAGGCCCAGCTGAAGAACCCCGTCCTTCTGCTGCAATAGCAGATCCAACCAGAGGGGAAGCCTGACCTGGATGACAGGTGCTCAATTCCAGGAATTCTGGATACCATACTCTGTGCCCAATCCAGTTTTACAATGATAGCTTGAGTCCATTTGGTCGCCATCTTCTTGAGAACTTGAGGCAAGAGAGTTTGACGGAAAGGCATAAATGAGGTTAGATCCACTGGAGGCACAACGAGTCTTCGAGCAAGATATGCCTGGGAAATACAAACACGCAGAAGTGCATATATTGCGTATTCTCCGTGGTAGTGGACAGATTGAGCAAAGATTCGCCACCCGCAGAAGGACCTGTGCAATCTCTGGGTGTAATTGCCACTATCTGCTGGGTCCCGGAAGCAGAGCTTGTCTGGCCGGGCGTTCAACACTTAGCGAGGGTAATAAAATCCTACGGAATCGCCCTTACCACATACGCGGATGACACACAACTTGTGTTGTCGATACATAACGACGGCCAAGCGGTTGCTGCAAATTTTCAAGAGAGTATGCGGGCCATCAGTTCCTGGATGTCATCAAATTCTCTCAAATTAAATTCCGATAAAACAGAGGTGATGACATTCGGGAAACTGCAGCCTGTCTGGTCCCCTCAATGGTGGCCACCGGAGATGGGAGCCCCCCCTCAACCAGTTACTAGGGTTCGTAACCTTGGAGTTATTTTTGACAACAAACTGACGTTTGTCCACCACGTCAACTCTGGTTTCCTCATCCTTCTTCATTTTAAAAATGATCAAAAAGTTACTGCCATACCTTCCACCTTCAGCGGGCAAAACTTTAATCAGTACCTTGGTTTTTTCAAAAAAGGATTACTGCAATGCCCTCTTGATGAATGCCCAGGAAAAGGTCCTAAACAGACTACAATTAGTCCAAAATGCTTCAGCCCTAATTTTACTGGGAATTCCGAAGTTTAAATCTATTACTCCATACATCAGGCATCTACACTGGCTCCCAGTTAGAAGCCGGACAAAGTTTAAGGCACTATGCATCGCATACAAAGCAGTTAATAACGTTGGCCCACAGTTCCTCAGAAGTGCTTTTCGCCCTCTTGAACACTCCAGAACACTCCGTTCCTCCTCAGCTCACTTACTCAAAGTGGCACGAACCAGGAAGGTCAATTGGGGTGACAGATGCTTTACGGTCCCCACAGCAAAAATTTGGAACACACTCCCTACTCATGTCAAAACTGCTCCTACCCTCCTGAGTTTTAGGAAGAAACTGAAAACTTGGCTTTTTTCACCTTGATTTACTTGCTGTAGCACCATCTCCGTCCCTTGAGCGCCGAGACACCCTTGGGTAGTTGCGCGCTTTAAAAATTGCACAAACATAAACATAAAACAAATACTGCCAGGTGGTTCACCACCAGGAAAATTCCTTCGTAGTCCAGCTATTTCCAGGGGCACAGGGCCTGTGACGCCGCCCCCCCCCCATCCCGTTTGCAGCAGTAACACATGGCGGCTAGGTTATATGTGCGCATCTGTACCGGACTCACCTTGAGGGATGGAAGGCAGGCTTACAACATCTTGCGGATGATCCTCTGCTCCAAAAGGTCGTTATGGAGCTGGGACTCCGTGAAATACCAGAGGCATGCGATTTCCACCTCTCCCAGATGGCCACCGCATCCCACAAGCAATACATTGGTCACCATCACCATCATTGGTCACCTTGGGGATTGAAGGGGGTAGTTTTAGAGGTCTGCCACCGACCCGATCGCGTTCCAGTAACAACCACTGCAGAAGTTCTGTAGTCTCCTTTGAAACCTGAACATGGTTGGAGAGGTCTCCTTGATGTTGGGACCATTGACAATTCAGATCCCACTGCAGCAATCTGACATGCTCCACAAGCAGGATACAGGGGACTATCAATCCCAGCAGCCAGAGTCGACTTGAATAGTTCAGGACCAATGCTAAAAGATCGGGACTATAGCCTGAATGTTCTAGACTCTTTCCCAGCAGGAAAGCACAAAACCGAACAGAATAGTTCAGATGAAGGGGAGCATCTGAGAAGGGAGCAGGTGTAACTTCAGCATGTTGATAGTGAACCCCAAAAAGGACAGGGGGTTCACTGTAGTAGTGGGGGGGGGGGGGGGGAATTTATACAGCCTGGGCGAATCTGCCTTCAAAAGACAGTCATTGATGTAGGGGAAAGACTGGCACTCTTGAACTTTAAAGGTGTGCTACCTCCACTATCTTGTTTGTGAACACCTGAGGGACTCTGGCGAGATCATAGGGGAGCATAGCAAACTGAAAATGGTCCTATCCAACCACGAACTGGAGGTAACTCAGATGGTCTGAGTTATATCGTTTAAATAATGAGAAATCTGAAACAGAAAATATGCACACATTCCCTGGTAAATACCTATGTGGAAAAATCTTATTTATAAGACGGATTCCCATCACTCACCAGTGGTGACATGCTTCATCACCTGGGTCTCCTCTTGCTGTCACACTAGTGACACTAAGGGCTACAACCCCTTCAGAAGGAGTGGGGAGCCCGAGGATGTGGTCATCAGTACAACACTCAAAGTTGTTCTACTAATTAGACAGAAGTAAGTAAATGGTCGGTGTGGGAGAAAATGCAGTGCAAACAAGTGTTAAGGAACGCGTTACTTACCTGTAACTGCGGTTATCCAGTATTGGTATCTTTCATAGATTCACATGCCTGAATCATTCCCCGTCGTCGGGATGGGAGTCACCGTTAAATAACAAAGCAATGTCTAGAAGACAGAGTAACAGGCCCCAAAGGGCCTTAGCTTAGCAAGCTATCCACGTCCTTATGTAAAAAGGACCAAAGTTTGACCAGTAGCCAATCAGCTAGCACCACCCTCTAGAACCCTCCTGGAAGGAGCTCTAGTCCCTCAGATTTTCGTAAGCACAGTGCTAAGTAGTTGTATCACAGAGATCCAAGAGAGCCCTTCCAGGGGAGGTGGGTGGGTTGCATGTGAATCTATGAAAGATACCAATACTGGATAACCGCAGTTACAGGTAACGCGTTCCTTATGCAGTATTAGGGTATCTTTCATAGATTCACATGCCTGAATCAGAATAGTAAGCAATACAAAGCACATTTCGGCAGGTACAGTAAATTTACAGTCACTAGATAATAACATATCCATGTGAAAGATAAAGTATCAGAGAACCATGACTCAGGTAATGTAAACATAACAGTGCGAAATGTGTGTAAAGAGACCAGGATGGCGGGCTGAAAAAAGGAAAGGGCTCACCTTTATTGAAATAGATGACGGAGTACCGCTTGTCCCACTGCAGCATCCTTCATGATCTCCATGTCCAGGCAGTAATGCCTGGTGAATATATGCGGCGTCTTCCATGTGGCCGCTCTACAAATGTCCACAATGGGCACTCCTGCAAACAGTGCCATGTAAGTAGACATCGCCCTTGTGGAATGGGCACAAACTGCTGATTGCAGTGGACGTCCTGCCTGTTGGTGACAAAAGGTGATGGCTGAAGAGATCCAGCGGGAGATACTCTGGTGAGCGGAAGCCCTTTTCTAGGCCTACTGTATGCCACAAAAAGTTTATTAGACTTCCGAAATGTTTTAGTTCTATCAATGTAAAACTTGAGACAGCGCTTAATATCTAATGAATGAAGAGTCTTTTCTGCTCCTGTTTGAGGATTCGGGAAGAATGATCGTTGTATGATAGGTTCATTGAGGTGGAACTGAGTCGGAACCTTAGGAATAAACTTCGGATTTGTTCGAAGAATGACCCTGTCCCGTTTGAACTGAATGAAAGGGTCTTGGATTGAGAACGCCTGGAGTTCTCCAACTCGTCTTGCCGAGGTAAGGGTCAGTAGAAGTGCAATCTTCCAGGATACATACTTAAGGTCTGCTCTGTGGATTGGCTCAAACGGGCGTTTCATCAGCTGAGCCAAAACCGTGTTAAGATGCCAAGCCGGTGGTACAGGCTTTACTGGAGGAAAAGTTCTGAACAGCCCTTTAAGAAATTGTTTGACAAGTCTGTGAGACCACAAAGATGGACCTGTAGAGGATCTCCTAAAGCGAGATATCGCTGCTAGGTGTACTTTGATGGAGGCATGAGCTAGACCAGATTTTGCGAGGTGCAGGAGGTACGGTAAAATCTGTTCCGCGGTCGAAGAAAGAGGGTGTAACCTGTTTGTTTTGCACCATATGCAGAATCGTTTCCATTTCAATGAATATGTTCTGTTGGTGCTATCCGCTCGAGCCCGAGCTAGGATTTGTCTGCAATCCGGAGGAATGTCTAAGCCCTTGAGAGATGCCGGATCCGGATGCTGAACCTGTTGATTGTGGAGCGTTAGCAGAGACGGAAACGGTTTGTTTGATTGGAGCTTTCAGGGAGAGGAGGTGAAGCTCCGTGAACCAGTGCTGGCGTGGCCACGCTGGGGCTATCAATATCAGAGTGCAGGGCTCCGCTTTCATCTTCCGTAGCACCGTGGGAATCAGGGGAAACGGCGGAAAGGCGTACGCAAAGACGTTGCACCATGCTATCGAAAAGGCATTCCCCAGAGACCCTCGTTGGGGATGCCAGCTTGTAAAGTGTTGGCATTTGGCGTTGTTCTGGGTGGCAAATAGGTCCCCCTTGATCGAAGATGCTGTTGAGGACTTGCTGGTCCAGTTCCCACTCGTGGCATGTTGACTGCCTTCTGCTGAGGGAATCTGCCAACACGTTGTGGACACCTGGCACATAATCTGCTCGAAGAGAGATGTTGTGATTGAGTAGCCAACTCCAAATTTTTTGTGATTCTCGAGAGAGTGTCAGCGAGCGTGTTCCTCCCTGCTTGTTCAAATAGTGCATTGTCGTGTTGTCTGTTCTGACAAGCACCATGGAGTTTTTGATTCTTGGGAGGAAAGCCACCAGAGCCAGGTAGACTGCGCGCAGCTCCAGGAGACTGATATGAAGTGCCCTCTCTGTAGGGGACCATTTCCCGCTTATCTGAAGCTCCTGAAGGAAAGCCCCCCAGCCCTCCAGGGAAGCATCCGTGGCGATTATGTGAGGTGCTGCAGGAAGCAAGAAAGGCAAGCCTTTTGAAAGGTTCTGGGGACACACCCACCATCGTAGAGCCTTCCTGATCACAGGGGTGACCTGGATGACGTCGAAGGACCCTGTACACTGTACCCATTGATCCGACAGTTCTTCTTGAAGGGGTCGCATATGGAGACGGCAATGCGGAACCAAGAGAATGCAAGAAGACATCATCCCGAGAAGGGATTTGAAGAGACGCACTGACAGCGTCTTTTCGGACATTATCCGGAGAGCTAACGACTGCAGCTTGTCTTTGCGTTCCTGCGATGGAAAAGCTTTCCATAGTACCGTGTCCAGAGTAGCGCCCAGAAAGTTCATGCGCTGAGACGGCTGAAGGACGGACTTCTCGTGATTGAGAGTTAGCCCTAGTGAATCGAAGAGCATTAGACAGGCGTTGGAAGACCTGGACGCGCCCTGAAGAGATGGAGACTTGACCAGCCAGTCGTCTAGATAAGGAAAGACCTGATGATGGTGATGGCGTAGGTAGGCCGCCACTGGAGCTAGACATTTGGTGAAAATGCGGGGCGCCGATTTGAGGCCAAACGGCAGAACCCGGAACTGGTAATGTCTGCCGGCCACCACGAATCGTAGGAATTTCTTGTGTTTGCGATGTATCGGAATATGAAAATAGGCGTCTTGCAGGTCTAACGACACCATGTAGTCGTTCGCATTGAGTAGATGTAATACCTCCTGAATGGTGACCATACGAAACGACTGCTGTTTCAGATATTTGTTTAGATTCCATAAGTCCAATATTGGTCTCCATTTTTTTTCCTTTTTCCGGATGAGGAAGAAGCGGGAGTAGAACCCTTTTCCCCGTTGGTTTGGGGGAACTCGCTCTATAGCTCCTTTTTGGAGCATAGTCTTCACCTCCAAAAGTAACAGACGTAGGTTTTTGTGAAGTGTTGGGCGGGGAGGGGTGTGAGGAGGGATTTGTATGAATTCCAGGGAATGGCCGAATTGTACTAATTGTAGAACCCAACGGTCCGTAATTATTCTTTGCCAGTTGTGGAGAAAGTGGGAAATTTTGCCGCCAATCTTGGAGGGTGGCGAGAAGGTGGAGACCGGTCGTAGTTGGAAGTCATTGCCGTCGGGCGCTTCCCTTTTGGCGTCCACCTTTACCACGAAAGGAGGACTTCGTGTATGTGGATTGTTGTCGCTGTTGATATTGCGGACGGTGTTGCTGGGAGGAGGAGAATGAAGAGCGTTGGTGGAATTCTCCCCTACCAGAGGATTGACCTCTTCCCCTGGAACCCCGAAAGGAAGGGTTCCGGAATTGTAAGGTACCCAACTCCCTGGCAGTATCCGTATCTTTTTTAATCCCCTGTAATGCCTCATCAATGTGGGTGCCAAAAAGAAGTTGCCCATCGTACGGCATGTCCAACACCTTGGTCTGGACCTCCGGTCTGAAGGAGGTTGCCTTTAGCCAAGCCTGGCATCGGAGAACTGCTGCGCCCGCTAGTTGTCGGAAACCAGTGGAAGCAATATCCATTGCACAGTCTATTATTTCAGAGGCAGATCTTTCTCCCTCGAGCAAGATCTTTTTTGCATCTTCTTTGGATTCCTCTGGCAGGTCTGCCATGTATGGTGCAATGTCTGCCCACATTTGACGATTATAACGCCCCAAAAGTGCCAGGGCGTTAGAGGCCCGCACTGTTAAGGCCGACATTGAAGAAAAACGTTTGCCTATGGTGTCTAAGCGCCTGCCCTCTTTATCAGGTGGAGCTGTCAATAGGGCAGCCGGGTTGCTTGACCTCCTCTGTGCGGCCTGCGTAATGAACGAATCCGGCTTCGGATGGCCCGTGAAACAAGCCGGAGCTGTGTCTGGCGCTTTATATTTTTTGTCCAGGCGTGGTAACACTGGAGGAACAGAGGAAGGATGTTGCATAATTTTAATTCCTTGTTCCCAAATGTAGTGTATAAGTGGAATTGCCCGTACGGACTTCTTAAAGGGTTCCTTAAAATCATAAAGGAAACAGTCTTGTTGATGCGAGGGCATTGGAATTTGAAAGCGCTGGGCCGCTCTCTCTATAATGTTATGGAAGCCGCCAATATCCTCTGGAGGCGAGTCGGCCGTGGTAGGGGCAGGAGAAGTCAGGCAGGGAAGGATGTAATCATCCCATTCGTCATGATGAGAATGGACCTCCTGAAGTTCTCCCTCTTCAGGCTCTTCCTCATCTTCCTCATCTGTTGTGGGAGGAAGTGGCGTTGGAGTAGGCTCTGATTGCAGTACCAATTGCGGCGGTCTTGGCCTTGGTGTTGGCGGCGCAACTGGCGTCGGAGGAGGCGCCGGAAACCGCTGTTTGTAGTCCGTGATCAGGAATTGAAGATCCGTGACCAGTGATGCAGGCAGGCACACCATGGAAGGTGGTGGCTGCACGTATTGTGGAGGTGGAACCTGTTGATAATCCTGGTCCATGTCCTCATAGTCTGAGGTATCTTGGTATTTCACATGTAGCTGTGAAGGGCTTGTCGCAGCTGGGAACATACTGTCGTCCTCTGAATCTTCCTCCTCAAAAAGTTGAGCAGGCGGCAAGGTGGAGACCCTACTGGGCGATGTAAGGGCCGGAGTTAGTGCTCGTTTGGTGATTTTGAGGTGCACATATGTATTGGGCGTCTCAGAGTCAATATCCGTCGACGGGCCAGTCGACGGTAGAATGGTAGGCGGTGTAATAGGCATGTGAGACAGCGTCGACGAAGTCATAGACGTCGTCGTCAGCGAGGAAGATGAGAATTGTTTCTTCGTCGACGACGGCGACTGTCTCGTCGACGGTGTACTTGTCGTCGACGGCAAAGGTCTCGTCGACGATGAGGCGGGCGTCGACGATGGAGCTGACGTCGACAATCCTGCTGTCGACGATGTCGTCGTCGGCTTAGCTGTTGGACGATTTTCTGATCTTCAGCGTCGACGAGATCATTTTACCTGCCGTCGACGATGGTGTCGTCGTCGACGTGGTCATTGAATGGGACGTGACAGTAGATATAGTCGTCGTCGAGGTTACACAGACTGCCGTCGATGGAGGTCTGTTCGTCAATGGAGCCACCGTCGACGAGGTTGTCGTCGGCGACGGGGCAGAAACTGGCTTTTTAAAAGTAACCTGGACATCTGGAGGAGAGGAAATTCCTGGCAGAGGCGAGGCCAGAACCTCTGAAGACTTTTTGTGTGTCTTAAGAGGTGGCGGCTACGAAGGGCCTGGAGAGGACGCCCTTGGTCGTTTGCGTGAGGAGTGAGAAGAAATAATAGAACTCTCACTCTCCTCAGAGGACACCACAGAGTCCTTGTCCTTTCGCCTTTGCAGCCAGATTAAAAGGCGTCCTTCTCTATCCTTCAGGGTCTTAGTTGAAAAGGTACTACATACCTTGCAGTCTTTGGCGCTGTGGCTGGGGTACAGACAATAAAGACAGTCCTTATGCTGATCATCCACGTGAAGCCGTTTCTTCCCACAGGAAGCACAGGATCTAAAGAGTCCTTTCTTAGGAGTATCAGCCATGACAAATCAATAAAGTCTTGAGTAGAAAGCACTGGAAATCCAGAAGCAATGAGCAGAGCTCAGTGGAGACTGCCTTAGCACGACGTGCGGTAGAAAATCTGAGGGACTAGAGCTCCTTCCAGGAGGGTTCTAGAGGGTGGTGCTAGCTGATTGGCTACTGGCCAAACTTTGGTCCTTTTTACATAAGGACGTGGATAGCTTGCTAAGCTAAGGCCCTTTGGGGCCTGTTACTCTGTCTTCTAGACATTGCTTTGTTATTTACCGGTGACTCCCATCCCGACGGGGAATGATTCAGGCATGTGAATCTATGAAAGATACCCTAATACTGGATAAAGAGTGATTTAAAATTCAACTAAGAGACCAAACCTTTAATCTCATCTCTCATAGACCAACATAGAAACATTGCAAACGACAGTTTGTAAAAAAATGACTGTCTAGAGTATTAAACGGGTCAACTGCTTTCAGCATTTATGGAAACCATTTTTTCCTTGCCTTCTTCAGGACCACTAATCTTATGCAACTGCAAATGTGAAAGAAAGTTCCTTTTAGTTATTTGTAAAAATACTGGGCCGAGGCTGGCGGAGGGCTTCGTGTCACTCCCCTGGTCCTTCTCAACAGAGGTGGTTCGGCGAGCCATGTGACGCCGCCAGGGACGACCCAACCTCCGGCTCGCTCGCCGACGAGGCAGCTGCCTGCGTGGAGGGTCGAGAAAGTCCCGGAGGAGGGCGAGGGGTTCGTGCCCAGCCTCGACCCGGAGCAGGACGAGGAGAGTACACCGACCCCTGGGGCGCCGCCCAGTCCAGCAGCTGCCGGCACCGTAGCGGCGTCACCTCGGTCTTACACACCTTGTCAAGGGACCGAGAGGGGCTCGGGGATGCGACCCGAGCCCCGGCGACCTCAGGCCACACCACAGGGACTCCCGCTGGAGTTTGCGGCAAGGCAGAGGCGCCGTGGTGTGAAGGAGGAACCCCAGCAGGGCCACACCCCAACAGCACCACAACCTCCAAGCCTGGATCCGACCCAGTCGGCGCCGGAGCCACCAGCGCAACCGCGGAAGGCCCAGCGCAAGGCAAGGGAACCGCTGATGCCCCAGGAGGGGAAGGAGGAGACACCAGCGAGGCCTGCAAAGCCGCCGCGTATGTCTCCATCTGGACTCTCGACACTCCATCACGGGAAACTGTGGGTAGGACTACATGTGGGGTCGCATCACCCGCGGAGAGTCCACGACCCCGGCAGGCCGAAACCCGGCCCCTGGGGACCAACTGCGACACTTACCCACCGGTGAGCGACGCTCTCGTGACATCAGGGAAGGGCGATGACTACCACGGCCGTATCTGAAGCAGTCTGCCGAGGCTGATCGAGGGGAGGAGGTCGACCTGGAGAGATATTCCGAGAGAAGTTTTATTTGGCGCTCCCGCTGCGACTTCGGCTTCAACTGTTGGCACGCCTCACAATCCGTGGTGCCGTGATCCTCCCCCAAACACCACATACAAATGCGATGAGGGTCCGTCGCCGACATAAGACGCCCACACGACGTGCAAGCTTTGAAGCCCTTAGGCATTCGCACACTGTTCCACCAAGAGAAGGACAATGATAAGAAAAAAAGGGCCCGAAATAGGCCCGTAGCAAGACCGGATCTGCGTTGCATGCGGAAAAGGAAAAAACTGACGTAGGCGCGCCGGGGTGCGGCTTATGTGACCTCGCTGACGTCACGTATGCAGAAGACCCCTAGGCGGAGTCGCGTGGTGTCGCCCCGCCTACTGGCACGCAGGGATGCTGTGGCAAAAACTTTCTGGATCCAGTCTCGCGTCCGGGGATAATTCTACGTGAAGGAATCTGCGGCTAGTAGTCTCTATCAGATTTGTACCTTTAGTTTGGTTCTGTGATCTCTCGTTTATCTAGTAGCAAGAGACTTCCGTTCCAATCAACCTAATTTTGCAAAGTAAAATTAAAATAGTAACAGGAACATCTCAAGAACTGAGTTCTAGATTAAAATTAAGATTAAGTACTTTAATACAGAATTGTTAAGCCAATGCAGAAAAATGCATAATATGCCATAAAAACTAACTCCGATAGAGAATAATAAATCATAATAAAACGCTATGTAAGCAGTTAAAAACCCAAGATTCTAAGCATCAAACTTAGAATGTTAGTACTCCTCATAAGTGAGGACAAGAACGTTTAAAAATAATCAGTCACCCCCAAACCTTCAAGAACAGGGGTTTTTATAAACAATCTGTGCTTAATTAGCAAAATCTGCAAATTAAGCATGGTATGAACATGGTTAGCTCGTACTGGCCAAACAAAAACAACTTCACAATGATTCAAACATCTTAACACTAACCTATTTAAGGTAAGAAAAATCTTCCATTTGCCTCTTCAGCAACTGTACTCCTGAGATATACAATATATGAAACATTTGCGAACTGTTCTGTGTAAACCAATGCCTGAACACTGTACTTTAAAAGCGACAACCGCACTGCTAACCCTATTTCATTCTAATTGGTCCAGGGGGAACCAATCAGCGAAGCACAGGGAGGAGCCTATCAGAGCTCCGTGGACATTTATTGGAGGCAGCAGTGAAGAAACGCTGACCTCGGACGCAATACTGCTGCTACTGCTTGCTTTAGCCTTTTTAAAAATAACCTTGCACCTTATTACTAGTATTTGTAAGTTGTTCTGTGTAAACCAACGCCATAACATAGTACTTTTAAAGCGACGACCGCACTGCTAACGCTATTCCATTTTGATTGGTCTGGGGGAACCAATCAGCAAAG
The DNA here is from genome assembly GCF_964204655.1 of Triturus cristatus. Lineage (NCBI taxonomy): Eukaryota > Metazoa > Chordata > Amphibia > Caudata > Salamandridae > Triturus > Triturus cristatus. The sequence continues at coordinate 886,689,590 of NC_140590.1, read as the reverse complement.
CACCTGTCAGCTTCCCAGATATTTAATGGAGGCAGTGGCATGCCAAAGGCAAGCCATCTGCACCTGGATGGCGCCAGGAGGCAAGCACCCTACCCTTCCTAACTTCCACAGGTCAGTCTACTCCTCCTTTGAACTGCACGCACTTAAGCCCCCCTCACAGCCATGTGGCAGGCACATGTGGGCGCCTGAGGAGCTATCCTTCAGTTGCAGGACCTGCAGTTTTAAACAACTCTACTTGGCCCATCTCTAGAACCATTTCTCTTACCCCCCTCCCCAGTTTACAGAGTTCAAGTTTTACAGCATTAACTGCCACTCCCTGGTCCAACACCACGCAGACATCTTTGACTTCATTCAGAAAATTAGTTGGACCAGTCCACGGCAGCAAATTCTGACTGAGCACTAATTCCTGGCTTTTTCCTGAACAATTATAGTAGATCCAGCAGTAAAAGAGGCAGCATTGCCTTGATCTATAGACACGCTTGTTTATAGCCTGACTTAATGCACTCAGGCACTGACCAATTTTATAGCACCACTGGTCATCAAACTAGCCAATTTTAATATCATTGGGGATCTCAATGTGACGAACAATAGCTATATCAACAACTTCATAGACATCCGTGCTGCTATGCAGTTAACCCCATTAGTCACCGGCTGGGCACCTTTTAGATCCAATCTTTTCCAATCTCAGCTCCTTACGGGTTGCCACTCCTCTACACATGACCTGGAACAACCATTTCATGATCTCCTTGTACATCTGCCTATCTCACCAATCATATACCTTGGTCTATGACCCTAACCTCAAACGTCCTTGGCACAAGCGTGACCTACAAAATCTGGGCACTTTCTTCAGGCTAGCTGCCCCCAATGTGGATGCGTTACAACAAACAAATGGACGGAATGCTGACAATGCAGACATTCTCCCCCAGTCAAGAGATCTGGGTTAAATCCATCGTTCTTTTGCCCACTACGCCACCCCAGTTCAGACATGGCCATATGCAAATCAGTTTTGACCCTGTGCCTCATGGGAACAGTCCAGCCCGAACTGCCAAGCCATGTCTTCCCTGGACCGGAATCAAGCATCCTAGGACCGGTTTCTGGCTATCAGCCGTCATCAGCCAGGATAGCTTGACTCCAGTGGCGTAGTGAGCACGGGACTCACGTCTGGGCATACCCATCCCACTTAGGGCGAAAAGCGTTACAACAAACAAATGATGGACGGAATGCTGACAATTCAGACATCCCAATGTGGATGCAGCAAACAACTCCCTTCAATCCTGGCTTTGCTCAGTCCTAGAGGTCTTCATCATGTTCGACAGGTATCTGTAAAGAAACAGAACGCTGCCCCTAGGTTTAACTAAGCTAATTTTGGCTAAGAAGCACTGTAAGCTCTAGAACACTCCTAGGGCAGAATACTTTGTGAAAAAATTCAGCAACAATCCTGCTAAAGAAATAATCAATTTAGTATATAGCCTTACAAAACAAGTGCCATCAGTAGACCCAATTCAAGCCTCCAGTGCACATTGAGAAATTAGCAGATTATCTCACTGGCAATACAGACAACACACTTCCCCCTCCATGGGTCCTGACGCTAGGTCAATAAATCTGTTACAAGACGACTCAAGATGGCCCAAACATGGCAGCTAGGCAGCTATTCTTCCTCCCCAAATCTTGCTACACATCTGGTCTCCTTCGCAAGCTGCACTGGCTCCCTGTGGACAAGTGCAATCACTTCAAGACACTGTGCATCGCTCACACGACCTTGCAGTCCCAGAGGGCCCCCATCCCATTAAACCTCCGAACACCATCCTGGAGGCCCCTGTGACTCTTGCGCTCAGCCAGACTATCATCCTCTAAGTAAGGAGAGCAAGAATGGGTGCTCATACCTTCCGTGCTCCGGCCCTTCTCTCTAACTCACTCAGTAAACCCAGGAATCATCTGCTTTTTAGGAATGGTCTTAAGACTAGGCTCTTCTACATCTAGCCCTCCACCGTTCCATTACTTGCCGGCAGCTACAGTTCTTATGGCCTCTGGGTCCAGTGCTGGGAAGCCCCGTTTGAAAAGAGAAAACTCACAGCGGGTCTGACTGGGAGGGGGAATGAGCATGTGAAAGACTAGTAAAACACAAGACGCTACCTCCATTAAATGAATGGTGTCTCGCACAAAAAACTTGGCATACCTATACTACTTTAATCACACTTCTTAACAAAACAACTCAATTGCTAAGTGCAACATCAGTTATGACCATATTCATCACTAATGTGGACAAATGTATTACCCAAATTTGCACTTAAAAAAAACCATTCTACAACCTCCCCCGTCCGGATATTTTTAAAATCACCATATCCCTTATGATGAACTTAGTTTGTTGAAACCGTTATCTTCTCAGATAACCGGACATCCTTCTCCATCTTTAATTGTTGATACACTATCTCTGTAGTCATCCATTTCTAGACCCATTATTCTTTAACTCAATTTTGTATTACTCTCGGTCCTACCACTAGGTCTACTAATTGGACACTAACAATTTAATTGAAAGAAATAGGATTATTGCATGCAATGTTGTGAATTATAGTTGTTAAAACTGATTTGAAAACAATTACCAATCTCAATCATTAACCTACCTTATCAAAGCTTTTACTCCAACTCTCGCGTAAATCCTTACTCAAGCAGGAAACAATCCTTGACCAGCAACCCCCAAATTAACCTGTGCTCTAGTCCCTGGTAGCTTGGAACAAAGCAGTCAGTCTTCGCTTAGAAGCAATGTGTCAAGTATTTGTGCAACACTTAAAACTGAAATGAAAATACCACAAAAGGGATCCAACACCAGATGAGAAAAATAGAATAATATTTAATAAATAAAACAAGACCAAAACGACAAATCTAACCTGTATAATCGGAGCTACGCAATTTTTAAAGATTTCAGTGAATATATAACCAAAAAGCACCAAGCCCCAACTGTGGATATTTGGTTGTGCTAGACCAGGACAAGATCAAGTTCAGGTCGAACACAATGGAGCGTGGGCCAGCTATGGGTACTCAGTTGGGCCCGTTGAACTAGAGTACCTTAAATCTTGGTTAGGGAGCGTTGCGAGGTTCCACTTTGAGGATGCGACGCACAGCCAAGTCTATACCTTGGTTCTGAGGAGTTGAGGAGCTGCGATGCGAAGTCTGGCATCAGGGAGGTGCTGTGCAGTCAAGTGTCTGTTCCAAGGCGAGAACCTGCATCGTTGTCAAGGCTGCAGTCTACAAAAGATTTACTATGCAAAGACGTACATCGGGGGAAGCTTCGCATAACAGCGGTTCCGATGCAGGCTGCGAGGTTGATGCGGAGAGAGGGGAGAATAGGGCTTTCTCAGGGGAGGTATCTAGTCCACTAGCCTCCTGCAAATCCTCATACCAATTGTCCTCAGCTCAGGGCTGAGGGAACTCAAACCCGGTCATGGTCTACTAGAGTCTCAAAGAAGGAATGCAAAGACTGCAGTCTGCCTTATGGTAATGAGATTAGAAATGGGTGCCACATTCAGATTCGATGAGATACCGGTCGGGGTTAGAACAGCGTTAATTTGGTGCTGCAGAAGACAATTGGGGCCACCTCTTTGGGTGGTGAGGTAGACATAGCTGGGCTTGGCAGGGGAGAAGCGGCACAGATTCAGCTGGTGCTGATGGCAAGCTTGGGGGCAGTAGCCCAGTTGGCAGGCATCCAGACTGTGGGCCAACGAAAGGGCACCAGGAATCAGGCGCTGCATGGACATAATCAATCTTGTGAGACGTGGCAGAAGGCCCTGAAAATGCCAGTTATGCCAGAACCAGCTGCGGAATAGGCTCCAAACTCAGCCAACTTTGACAGGAGAAACTGTTCGCGCTGCCCACGCACTTCGTCAAGAGAGTGGTAATGGTGTGAAGGAGTGGAACTCTGTATAGACTTCATGTTTAATGTGCTTACCGACGGACGTGGAGCACAACAAAGACCAGCCTCTAGAGCGGCTCCGTTGACTCCAGGAATAGAACAGAGGTTGAGCTTTGGACTTGAGCGGGACTTGGAGCAGTCCCAACGCTGCGTCGTCATGTGCCTTGCAACAAAGTTTGCCTTGCATTCGCCAATGCCCTTTGGATTCATCAACGTGCAGTCTCTGCAGGTCTGAGTCGTGGCTCGATTCCAGACATCACAGGCAAATCTGGTGGGGGGATATGCCACAGACCTCGGATTGTGACAGTCCTTACTTGTTTTAAAGCTGGGCGTCTGAGGTGACATCTCTTGCACACTGGAAAATTATAAACACTAATCGAGATAAGGTGTCCCTCAGAGAGGAGAAATGCTCTGGGTCAGTGTCAGGTGATGTCGAAAGGATGGAATGGATGTCAGTGCATAGGAGTGGTGCCTAGGAGTCACACAGCGCAAAGAGGTACTATGGAAATTTCCAGACCCAGTCGGATGCCTGGGGAACACTTAAAAGGTGAGGAATCATCGGCTAGAAGTCCATCATAAGTCAGTGTGCAGGTGTGCCTTCTACCTTGGTTCCGCATGTCATTTCTGGCACGAAACCGCATAAGTGAGAAGCCACACGTCACCACCTCCCGGCATGCAGAGCTTCTGCTTAAAAGTTTCCAAACCCAGTCGAGCCTGGGGAAGTATACAATAAGGTGAGGATTCTGCAGTTAGAAGTCTATCAGAAGCTATGCTGCACTGATTGTTCTGTATCCAAGTAGGGAAGACAATTACACTATCTGAAGGGCCAATGTCTGCAGAGGCCCACAGGTGTATGCACACCCCATTGTAAAGGGGCTCTAGTCTGTTGGAAACCTTAACTATAGACCTCAGAGTGGTACACACTTCCATTCCAGTGTTAGGCCAGGGGACTGTTAATTTATCTTCAAAGCCTGTGCCAGAGTTCACACCACTGCCACCCCCAAGAGAGGGGGCCAGTGCTAAATTGGAAGAGGGTGTTGGATAAGCGGGCCCCTGCCACACAGGCATGAAGAGGAGCAAGTAAAAGGAAATGTGGAGAGGGCCCCCAGATCCTCAGCGATGAGGCACAGAAGAATGTCATGCCCCTCAAAAGGCCACTCCTCCACATCAATCCTCACTGCCTGGGTTCAGCTGCGGAATATGGCACAAGAGCCCACACAGACCCCCAGTTGGGACTGTCAGAAGTCACTCCCAGGTTGATGCGGCATTCCCCCTGCAAGGACGGAAGAGTTCTCTCTCAGGCACCACTTGAGGTGCCCCGGAACCTCCAGGTGTCGCTCAAAGTCAGAGCTCTAAAAGTAACCAGTCTGTTGTGCCTTCCTGGTGGCACATCGATTGGCCCCCTTGCCGCCCCCACACCCCTGAGGGGAGGGACTCACACAGCCAAGCACTGGGGGTTCCAGCACGCATTTTCTGTGGGTTGCACTACAACTATAGGCTACAGCCATTATCTCGTATCAGGCCCCAGCCAAAACCGTGTGGCCCATCTCACATCACAGCCCACTACTAAGTGGATTTTTCTAGAAGCTATCACCGTGGCAAGGGGGTGGTACACATGCATCACTTGCGCTAAAAACTACCTGATCAGCATCATAGGTGGCAGGATTCTTAAGGTTTGTGATGGTACTGGTGCATAAGCAAATGAGCTTACCCTCCTGTGCAGCTAGCCACGCCTCCAAAGCCTGCTGGTTTTGCTTGTAAATTGTAGGAAACTGGGATTTTGTTGCAGTAGTCCCCTCATTTTTAGCCTGGTATTCGATGCAACTTTGACTGCAGTGCACTGGGTTCCTGCTAACCAGGTCCCTAGTGCCAGTACTCTTCCCCCAAAACAAGACAACTGCTCACTTGATCCCCAAGTGACCAGGCCTTTAACACCCCTTTAAGTCGCTAGTAATTGGTACCTCTGGTATAGGTACTAAAGAGGGTCGAAAGAGCTGCAGCATATCTTGTGCCACTCTAAGGGACCCAGCACCAAACTCATACAGACTACCACTGCAGGCTGCGTGGCAAGGTGCTCCAAAAAGTGAAAACACAGGCACATGTGCCATGACCCCAACACTGCATGTAGTAATGTTAAGTCATCCCTACATCAGGACTTGCAGCCCTAAGTCAAGGTGCATTATATTACATGCAAGGGAATATCTGCATGAGCAGATCTGCAACTGTGCTTGCCAGTTCAATAACTGACAGTACAAGTGAACAGGAAAACCATCTTAAATGTATGTACTCGGCACTGGACAAAACTAGTTTCCCAACGACAATGGTTTCACTGAAACCTATGGTGTTTGGTATCAAACAATTTGTATTATTAAACCCATACTGATTCCAGTGTTGGCTTTATTAATACATGCACCCATAAGAAACCTTAGATCAAGTCCCTAAAACCAACCAGCCCTCTAGTGTTCTGACTGGCTGGTTCTGTCCAGCCTGCCACCACAGACAGGTTTCCCAACCCCAGGGGTGCGAGCCTTCTCTCTCGGGAAGTCAGGAACAATGCCTGCTCTGAAGAGAGGTGTTATCACCTCCTCCTCCAGGATGGTAAATCAGCATATCAAGGGAGGCTTTAAAGGCCTCTTGCACCTTTGATATGTGACCCAAGTCTTCCACAGACAGGGGAATGTGACCTCCTGCCCTGGGCCCATTTGGCACCAAAACAGGCAGGACAATCAGCTATGCAGGAGGAGTGTTACACTGCCAAGCTGGAAAAACCTCTAGGGTGACCAGTTTGAGGTTAACACAAAATTAGGAATTTCACCATCTTGTCTGTGGTAGATTTAGGCATTCCGGTACAGGGTGATGCCCACTCCCCAAAGGAAGTGGTCATCTAGGGGGCATAGTCACCCTAGGGGTAAGTAGCCCATTGGCTACTACTACTCATTCCCCTTAATGCCCCTAAATGGAGTGTTTGGGGGACCCCCTGAAACCAGGACTTCAGATTTTGACCGACAAAAAAAGTTGACAGACTATTGCTGACTCGAGAACCGAGGAGCACGGTTGACTTGGCGCCAAATCCACCAGCCTGCCTGCTTCACCCAACCCTCATGGAGCAACCGAACCGTACTGTCGCTGCCCAGACTTCCAGAAACTCAGAGGCCTGCCAATGCTTCGCCAATCACCAAAGAAACTCCCTCGGAGTAGGAGAGCTACTCTCCAGCAGCCGTAGTCACCTAAGAAGCAACGCCCGGTACATGACCTGCTGTCTGCAGGGGCTAGTGACGCAGCAGCCACCCAGGATGAGGTAGAAGTGCTCATACAGGTCAGATCTGTCCTCCCTCCAAGTGTGGGGACGCCAGGACTGACCGGAGCCACACAACTCCAATACCTGGGGTACTGAACACCTTGCAGAAGCCAAGGCTTGTTTTGTCCAGTCCAGACATGCTGAGAAAGACTGGCCTGTACGTCAAGGGACTTCAGGGACATTGAGACTCACATTGAGTGGCTCAGCTGTCCTGTTTGCCCCTCTACAGCAGAACCAAAGAGTGAGTCTGTGACTGCTTCCACCTGACACCCCAAAGCACCCATGCACCCGTACTCCAGAGCCAGAGTCCAAGGGAGGAGACTGTGCCAATGAAGTTCCCAGACCCACAAGAGTGAAGCACATCCTTGGGTTTGCCCAGACTTGACTTAGTCTCCGCCTGCAGCCTTTTTCTGCAGGCCCCCTCCAACCGCAAGAGTCTCCAGCACTAAAAATGACACTAAAAGACAACACTGCACCCAAGCCACGCAGCCTGAGGAGAAGTGGACGAAAGGTGTCCACACGAGCCAGAGCATCTCAAGGGTTGAGCACCCGTGAGTTCCCTGGGACTAGTCCTCCAGTCCCAACTTGCAGCCTCTTTCCAACTGGACCGTTCCCCCAAAGAAGTGATTGGGATGATGCCCTGACACCTCTGCACCCGCCTCCCGAGGCGACCTGATGGTGTGGCCTTGGACCTTGACCCATACTCAACTAAAGTCCCAGAGAACAGTCCTGTAAGTCGCTGCTAAGTGCCCGAATGCAGTACATTTTTTCCCCATAGGAGAACATGAACGCTCCCAAAAATTACACTAAGTGTCAACTTTAGAAACCTGTAAAAATTCTTAGCTTGAAAAGTTCTTACCTGATGCAGATGATCTTGGTATCTAAATTCATATAAAAGTACTTGTTATTTTTATAAATTGGTTTTGGATCTCTTTATGGAGTGAGTCATGCACTGTCTTGGTCTATTCAATAAATGTTCAGCACTACCCTCTGATATGCCTAACTTCTCACTCAAACTACCACAATGAGCATTTGGGGTGTCATTTGTGCCTCTAATTCTTTCGGGGATTGCTTGGACTCTTTACACAGTACCTCTTTATGGTCCACTATATAAAGAGCCAGCTTCCTAGATAAAGGCTCCGTTTTACATGCACTACACCAGCACACAAAATGGCCCCAGCATAAATCTATTTCATGAAAGGGTGCCTGGCATCGAGGACGACAATAAAATCAGATGGCAGATCAAATAGTCAGTTGCTGTCAATCTCCATGCATATATAGATTATGTATATTGGGTACATGTAGGAAGGTGGCTCTGTATATACTGTTCCCAAATAGGTACAGTGTGTACAGAGTCCACAGTCCCCAGAGGTTTGGCAGAGGCTAAAGTTAGATATAACCTTACTCTAAACTGGTAGCTTGGTAAAGCAGTAAGGCAGTATCAGTGGACAGTATAAAGCATTTGTTCTACAAACTCAGTCAGCAAATGGTCTCACACACAAGAACTGAACTCAAGGCCAATGGTTTGTATATAAAAATATATGGTTGTTTTATTTTAGAACCAACAATAGGTATCAAAATATACTTTCTCAGAATGAGATGCTTTAGTTAAATACGTTGCAATAGACTTTTGAATGCAATAGTTAAAGTTTGTTGCACTAGGCAACACAATTTCAAACAATAATAAATTGAGCTCAATGGGGAATTTCAAGTTAAATGCAATTGATTACTTTTAGGATTACTTTTCTAACTCCAGGACTGGATCCTAGATTCAGTCCTGGGACAGTTCCTCGAAACAGGTGAGTAAATACGATTTAGTTACTGTTGTGATTTTTAAGCAATATTTTGGTATTTTAAAAGTGGACACTTAGAGACTTTTCCTACTGAAATCACCAATGTTATCCTATGGGAGGAAATACACTTAACAGGTAAGTGGGGTTATTGTTACTTTTTCTAGCGCAGTGTTGGATCCTGGATCCAGCACTAGTGTACCACCTGTAAGCAGTTGAGAGAATGCGTTTAGGTTATACAAGCGATTTTTAACGAATATTTGTAGGTTTGCAAAATCGACACTTGGAAACTTTTTCAGCAAAAACTAGGCAATTTTATCCTATAGAAGGAAATTCAAGTTGCAGGTAAAGTATGTTCTTGTTACTTTTGTAATCCAGTGCTGGGCTCCTAGGCTCAGTACTGGGACATCTATCTAAAACAGGCAAGTAATTACGTTTTCACAGTTGGTATGATTTTTAAAGAATTTGTAGTTTGCAAACATCGACACTTAGAAGAAATTTCACAGAAAAACAGTCGATGGTTTCCTATGGAAGAAAACTGAGTTAGCTGTAAGTATGCTTGTAATTACTTTTCAGGGTCAGTGCTGGGCACCAAGATCCAGCACTGGGATCTCTCCTAACAGCAGGTGAGTATTTTCGATTTAGTTACTCGGTTGATTTTAGGTGAATATTTTAAAGTTTAGAAACTCCACACTTAGAAGAATTTTCAAGTGAAACCAGCCAATGTTACCCTATGGAAGAAAAGTGAGTAAGTACTCGACTGGCAGAGTTAAGATGCTAGGCATAGACTCAAGGGTCTCCCAGGGTCAGGTAAGTACAGTTGTAACACCCTCAGCGGCACAGGGGCAGCCAGGTGCAGAGTGAGGTAGGCCCAATGTTATGGGAGGCAGGGGGCCCGTGGTTGATAGCTGCTGGCTAGCAGGCCACGCGGCTGTGGGAGCTGGGCTCCTGGTCACTTGCTCAGGGCAAATGGGGAAGTAGGTTAGAGTAGAAGTTGCACGGCCAGGACCACTCGGGCGGCTGGGTGCAGGGTGCTTTTGAGCAGTCAGGTGCTCAATGGATTGCAATGGAGAAACTCAAGAACGAACGGCTGCAAGCCCAGGGACGAAGATTCTTCAGGTGCGACCACCACTTCGAGAGGTAAGTTGGGTAGTTGGAGGATAGGTAGGTACCCAGGAGTGGGCACAGGGGGCCACAGGGCGCCGGGTGCAGGGGTGCCTTATGGTGTCGGGAAATCTTACCCTCTGTTGATTGCGGTTGGGAGGGGGGAGGGGGATCCCTGGTTCTGAGGCTGCAGGCGTCAGGAGCGTCGAGGTGGGTCCTTGGGTGCCGGATTCGGGGTCACTGTCACCAGGGGGACATCCTTGTGGTCTTTGGCCACTCCAGCACAGGCCAGGCTTGGCGGGTGCAGAGTGTGCAGGGTTCACGGTTCCTGGCTGATGCCAGGGGTCAGTTACTTGCTTTGAGCAGTGCCACTGCTTGTGGGAGTCCCAGATGCTCAGAGTCACAAGGTAGCCAGGTCCTCCGGGGTTTGTGAGGTTGCTGGCCACAGGAGATGCTGGGATTTAGCAGGAGCAGGGTCAAGGGTCGATAGGCCGGTAGGAATGGGGCGAAAGCAGTTGGTGTCTTCCTCTTGTTAGCAGCTGCACGGCAGGTCTTCTTGATCTTCTTTGCTGTTTCAGAATCTGGATCTAAGGAAGGTTCAGGGTGCCCCTAAATACTAAATTCAGGGGTGTTACAGGTAGGTGAAGGGCAGGGGCCACTGGGTTCCTTCCCTGAAGTGGGTACACCCCCTATCCTGCCACTCTCCTGTGGGAGGGGGGCAGTGGCCTAATCCTGATTGGGCAGGGCTCCCCATCTTCAAGATGGCGAGAGCCCAGAGATGTGTTTCGCCTCGCCTCCCCCACCTGAGGGGTGGGGTTGGCAGAGGCTGGCACACCCCCGGTCCATCCTTGGGATTTCCGGCCAGTCTTCCCGCCAGAGTGGGGGTTTAGAACCGGTAGGGGCCAGTTGCTGAGTACAGCAAGTGGCCTGGAGAAGCTCACAAAGGCGGCATGCCTTTGAAGCTTCCCCTGCCCATCCTGGGGAGGAGATCTAACACCTCGCCCAGGATGTGCATTGTTGCAGGCCCAGGAGAGCGGATGGCGCTCTACCCAGGGGTCCAGCAACATGTCTGCTGTGTGGCAGCCCCTCAGACCAGATGTGGATTGTAGATTAGGTTCAGGGGGCATCTCTAAGATGCCCTCTGTCGTGCATTGTACATTAAATCCTGCACTGGCATCAGTGCGGGTTTAATGTGGTGAGACGTTTGATACCAAACTTCAGTCTTCAATGGAGCCATCATGGTGCTGTGGAGTTCGTGTTGACGATCTCCCAGCACCATATACTCTTAAATGGCAGCACTGCACTTAGTGCCCAGGAATGGACCTGGGTACTGTAGGGGCACAAGACTCATGCTCCTGTACCCACACCACTGGCATAGGGCACCCAGCTAGAGGGGTGGCTGATGTATGCCTGGGCAGTGTATTGTTGTGGGCATGGCACACAGGGAGGTGTGCCATGTAGACTTTTGTTCTATACCCAGACACTCAGCCTGCAAGGGCAGTGTGTTTGTGTCAGGGTACAGGGCCTCTAAGGGTGGCACAATAAGTGCTGCAGCCCTTAGTGGCCTTCCCGGGTCACAAGGCCCTGGGTACCTAGTGTACCATCTACCAGGGGCTAACATGTGGCCAGGGTTTGCCAATTTGGGTTTTAGATTTCAGCACAGTTTTAAGGGAAGGAACAACGGCCCTAGGCACCTGATTGGCAGGAGCCCAGGCACACTCAAAGTACATTCAGCAATTCAGCAAAAAGTGGGGGCATACCATGCAAGAAAGATGGCACTTTCTCAAAGTACAGAACTGACCTGCTGATGCAACGGAATATTCTCCTGAAGTGGCAGCTCGACCAGAGGACAGATGCCCAGGCCCAGACCCACAAGGAAGACCATGGCCCAATCACGCCTTCAGAACTCTCAGTAGGAGAGGCAGGAAGACATACAAGAGTCCAGTGTTCCATTCCGGCTGGAATGCATCTTGTTAAGTGTTTTTGTAGAAACTAGAATGCGCCAACCATTTGACATTGACTGTACAAAATTGACAAAAAGATTGTCAGAATTCTACCCACTGTTAGAGGTTCCGTGCCATCTCAGGTTGTACAGCCATTGGTGATCAGTTTCTGGTGATCTGGCTTTCAGGGACCCTGCCAGGAAGTGGCCATTCCAGGAAATGCTCAGAGGTTCTAACCAACTCCAGAGTAATAACCTCTTAGCACAGGATCCCAAGTCTGCTTGTTGCAAAACATCCTGCAGTTGTGTTATCTGAGAACCTGCACCAGAATGCACTTTAAGGACTGCACGTAGACCTTGAGAGCCAGATGAATGGTCCTCAACCCCAACAGATTGGCGTCCAACAAGCACCACCGGTTTTCACCTCTATGAGGACTGTAGGAAAGTGGCCCTTTCTGACAGTCAGTCCCCCAGCACCTTTATTGCCTGGTTTGTGAAGCAATTTTGAGAGAAGTGCACTGCGTTTCTGCTTTCCGGGTCCCTAGTGCCAGATCTTTCCATGAAACTGTACAAAAGTTCCCCTTAATTGGCAATACCATTAACACCTCCTTTAAGTTCCTAGTAAAAAGTACCCCTAGAAACTAGTACAGGGAGGCTAAAGAGGGCCCCAAAAGGCTGCAGCATGTATTATGCCACCCTAAAAGACCTCTCAGCACACTCCTACAAACTGCCATTGCAGGCTGCGACACAATGTGCAGAGAAAAGTGAAGACCTGTCCCCTCCTCTGTGCCATGCCTGCAGACACTGCATGCAATATATTCAAGTCAGCCCTACAGCAAGCCTTACATCCCTAAGCCAGGGGGCATTACTGCATGTGTGAACATGCCAGCATGAGTAGGATAAGCCCCTGTTATGTCCAAGTTGATTCTTCGATATTACAAGTGAAGGATGCCATTTTAAGTACATGTGCTGGACACTGATAATTATGAGTTACCCGGCCACATGATGGCATCACTGAAACAAAAGATGTTTGGTATAAAACAATAATATTAATCACCCCACAGTGATGGATTTGTTAATACATGCACCCAGAGGGTACCTTCGAGGTGTCCCCTGAAAACCTACAGACTACTAGTATGCTGGCTGACTGTTGTAGACCAACCTGCCACCACAGATGGGTATCTGACCTCCTGCAGGTGAGAGCCCCGCCCGAGGGCAGAAACAATGCCTGCTCATGTGTTATCACCTCCTCCAGGCAGAATGGCTAAGTAATCCGCATATTAAGGCAGGAGGCTTCAAAGGCCTCTGACGCCTTTGATATGTGACCCAGGCTTCCCCCAGACAGAGGAAATGCAACACCCTGCCCAGGGCCCATTTGGCACCAGGTCAGGGAGGAGCTAGTCAGGAGGCACATTCCGTATCAGACTAGTTCCATCCGTAATGTGGGCTGCCTGATGTGAAGATTAAATCTAGAATTCCACCATCTTGGTTTTTGGTGGAATTAGGCTCAGTGGGTCAGGGAGTGGTCATATAGAGGGTGTAGTCACCCTAAAGGTAAGTAGCCCATTGGCTACCTGATGCACCCCTTAGCGCCCCTAAATTGAGCATTTAGGAAGCACCCCTGATGCCAGGATCTTAGATTCGACAGATCCAGAAGAAGAGCTCAAAGAAAAGCTGTGAGACAACGTGAACTGAATACTGCTGTGGACTTTTCACACAAAAACCCTGCCTGCACAGTTCTTCAAAATCTTGACCGACTCCTCCTGCAGCTGGGCAAATACCAAGAACCCCGGTACACTGCCAGCCCTTTGCAAATTACCAGCAATCTCCCTTGGAATAGAGGAGCTGCTCCCCTGCAGTCGGCAGGCACTGAAGAAACAGTCTGGTTTGCCGTGTTGCTGCTCCACGGCCAGCCCGCCAGGAAGTATTCACTGGATAACAAAGTTCTTGCTATCAAAATCTAAATAAAAATATTTATATTTCAGTTATTGCCTGTTAGTACAACAAATGCTTAGCATCACCCTCTGATAAGCCTAAACTGCTTGCCCACACTGCCATAATAGAGCATTTAGTGTGATGATTTTTGCCTCTAAACCAATAAGGGTTGCCTGGACACTTTATAGAGTGCACCTCATTTTCGTCCACTATATAAAGAGCCAGCTTCCTACAATGGTGGCTCAGCAGTGGGATACACGACTTTGCATTTGCTGATACCACTTGGTCAACAAGTGACTCCACAAAGTAAATCCACATTTGACACTAGATAAAAATCTTGCCAATTTTTAAACATTTTCAAAGTTGAACTGTTAGGGCGTAGGTTAAGCCCCCCAGTTCAATTGCATTTGAATTTTTACTAAAAAGTATCCTAGACAGTTAAGCCTGAAAAAAAAAAAGATACATAGTATTAGATCAGTTGGAACCTTTTAGAAAAAATCTGTCTGAGACAGATGGTAATTGCCAAGAATTCAATCTGGGTCCCTACAAGAAGCTTAAATTGGCCCAATTTAAGGAACTCTGTAAAGCATAGAAGCTTGCCATGGAGTCTAAACCTAATAAGGATCATCTACAGAACCTGCTAACCGACCATGATAGAGCCATAGCAATGGAAGACACTTCTAATATATCACAGGATTGAGAGGTCAGTGATGATGAATTCTCTAATTAACCAGCTGACAAACCCCTACTGGGAGTACCTCTGGTAGCACCCCAGATGAAATAGAAGAGAAAAATCCTGATCTTTAAAAACTAGCTAGGAGAATAGCTCTAGAAGCTAAAATCTTAGCCATAGAAAAAGAGCTGAGATTGGCCTACAACCCATCTCTGGTGGCACCAACAGTTTAAATGGGGAGAAAAAAAATGAAGCTTTTGACACCAAAATCCCCAAAGGGACTGTCCCCAAATAGGTTAAAGATGATATCAACAAGTGGTTTACAGCCTCTGAGAGGGCTTGCAGGATGAGGAAACTCAACCAGAAATATTGCGGCTCTACTCTGGGCGCTGTTTTCAGTAAATTGCAGGAATAAACTGAAACTTGTATGAGACAGATGCTGAGTCCTGTGACCTCATGAAGGATACCCTAATTGAGAGCTTTTGACTCACCACTGAGTACAGAATTAGGTTGAGAGACTCAAAACATCAAGCGAGATCTGGGTAGATTGGGTTGATTTCAGTCAAGACACTAGGTGGCTGATTAAAAGGTAACAAGGTGCAAGATGATGGGCTTTATAATCCTATTGAACAAGTTACTTACCTTCGGTAACGATATATCTGTAAGAGACATGTATTAGTTAGGCGTCAAACTGGATCCAGAGAATTTTTTCTTCAGCAGTACCCATGCGCGTCGGTAGGTGGCATCGGTTGACGTCGCGTTAGTCATTGTCGCCGGAATGACGTTGCGGCTTCTAGTTAGTTCTTTACAATACATTCGACGCCAGAAGCGCAGAACCATGCAAGACACTGACCACTGGTCCACAAAAACTAGGGCCCCGAAAGGGAGTCCCTTACCCTAGAAGTCAGTTCGCAGAATGGGGAGGATGGGTGGGTCGGTGAGGAATCCATAACTAATATGTCTTGCAGAAGGCAAGTAGCTTGTTTATCTGAAAGACTAAGTTCTGGATTCCTCACCTTAGAATAGATACCCCAGCAATACCAACCCCGGAGGTAAGTCTGCGAACTAAGTTCACACCAGAAAGTCCTGAAGAAACCGTCTCTCCATACTTGGCTGTCCAGGCAGTAATGTTTGGTGAATGTGTGCAATGAAGCCCACGTGGCTGCCTGGCAGATGTAATCAAGAGACTCCACGTCCCAAAGCAGTAGTGGCTGCCGTCACCCTGGTGGAGTGGGTGCAGCCCCACTGGAGGTTCCTTCTTTGCCAAGGAACAACAGATTTTGATGCAAAGAACGACCCATTGAGAGACTGTCCGCTTTTGTATGGCCCGACCTTTCTTGGCACCCACATAGTGAACAAACAGCTGGGCATCCACCCAGAATTGCTTTGTGCGATCCAGATGGAATGAAAGCTCACGTACTGGATCCAGACGGTGGAGACTCTCCTACTCTTTCGAAGGATGCCGAGGCAGGAAGAAGGTAGGCAGCCGAGGCAGGAAGAAGGTAGGCAAAGTGATGGTCTGTCCTATGTGGAAAGAGGTAACCACTTTGGGAAGGAAAGAAGGCCTTGTGGGAAGCACAACTTTGTCCGGATGAACAGACAGGGAAGGAGGTTTGGAAGAAAGAGCCTGAAGCTCACTCACCCTGCAAGCAGAGGTGATGGCAACCAAAAAGGCAGTTTTAAGCGTCAAAAGTCTGAGAGGACAGTTATGTAGCGGCTCAAAAGGAGCGCACATAAATTAGGTCAGAACCAGGTTCAATTCCCACTGGGGCATTACGAAAGGAATGGGAGGAAACAAGTGAGTAATGCCCTTAAGGAAGCAATTTACATTAGGGGACTAGAAAAGAGAAGGCTGATAAGGAAGCCGCAGAAAGGCCGAAATGGCCGAAAGATAGCCTTTTAGAGTGCCCAGAGCAGAGCCCTGCTGAGCCAAAGAAAGAATGAAGAGAACCTCTGAGAGGGGGGCAGAAAGGGGATCCACAGCCTTAGCTGTGCACCATGCCAGAAATTTCTTCCATCTACAGGAGTATACCGTTTTGGTGGTGGGACGTCTGGCTGCCAAGATAACGTTACAGACTTAGGGAGGAAGGTCGAAAGCGGCCAACTGTCGCCACTCAATCTCCACTTAAGGAGGTGGAGGCCGTACAGGTTTGGGTTGAGGACAATCCCCTGCTGCTACAACAGAAGATCCTCCTGAAGGGGCAGTCTGATCGGAGGATCGATGGCCATGTGCAGCAGCTCGGGATACCAGACTCTTCGTGCCAAATTCTGGGCCACAAGAATGACTTGGGCCCGGTCATGCTTTATCTTCAGCACTCTGGGCAGAAGTGGTATAGGTGGAAAGGCATATAAACGACCAAAACTCCACTCACTTCGAAAAGCGTCTCCTAGTGAGTGCAGCCTTCGAAATTCCATTGCGCAGAATTGCTGACATTGCGTGTTCTCTTCGGTGGCTAACAGATCTAACCAAAGCTCTCCCCACTGCTGAAAGAGACCTTGCACCACCTCCGACTGAAGATGCCACTTGTGATCCATCATGCACCGGCGTCTGAGTTGGTCTGCCCTGGCGGTCAGAGAACCTGCCAGGTGCTGAACCACCAGGGACATGCCCTGATGTTTCAGCCACTTCCAGAGACGAAGTGCCTCCTGACATGGGGTCCACGACCCCTACCCCGCCCCGTTTGTTGCAGCACCACATGGCGGTGGTGTTGTCCGTGAACACATGCACTACTCTCCATTTGACAGAAGGAAGGAATGCCTTCAGTGCTAAACTGATCGCCCGAAGCTCCAGAACGTTGTTGTGGAGCCCGGACTCCACCAGAGACCAGAGGCCTCTGATCTCCGCCTCTCCCATATGGCCGCCCCACTCCCGAAGTAATGCATCTGTTACCACTGAACTCTGGCTGGGGATCTGCCGTTGACCCAATCGTGGAATTTTGGCTACCACTGCAAGTGGTGTGCAGTGCTTTCCGAGATCTGGACGCAATCGGAAAGATTCCGCTGATGCTGTCTCCACTGGAACTTCAGGTCCCACTGCATAGACCAAATATGCCACCTGGCATGATCCACCAGCAGGATGCAGGAGGCCATGAGGCCCAGCAGCCTCAGGGTCAGTCTGACCAAAACCCGGGATAGAGGCTGAAAGATCGGAATCATAGCCTGAATATCCCCGGACTCGCTGCTCGGGAGGATAAGCCAGAAACTGAAATTTGTCCAGAACTGCTCCGATGAAAAAGAGGTTTTGAGAGGAAATCAGATGTGACTTCGGCACATTGATGGTGAACCCCAGCAAATGCAGGAGATCTGCCATAGTCTGGAGGTGGGAGACAACCGCCTGGGGCGAGCCAACAGCCAGTCGTCGAGATAGGAGAAGACTGGAACCCCTGATCTGCGCAGATGAGCTGCAACCACTGCCATAACCTCCATGAACACCCGAGGGGCGCTGGTAAGGCCAAATGGGAGCACGGTAAACTGAAAGTGCTCGTGGCCTACCGTGAACCGTAGGCAACGCCGGTGGGCCGGCAGGGCAGGAATGTGAAAATAAGCGTCCTGCAAGTCCAACACTACCATCCAGTCTCCAGGGTCGAGGGCAGACAGGACGTGAGCCAGTGTCAACATTTTGAACTTCTTCTGTAGGAAGCGGTTGACGTTCCTGAGATCCAAGATAGGACGCAGGCCCTTGCCCTTCTTGGGCACCAGAAAGTAGTGGGAACAACCACCACAACCTACTTCTGGGGCAGGAACTCGCTCGATGGCTCTCTTGGCCAAGAGCTGTAATTCCCAGGCAAATTAAGTAATCCTCCGACATGCGATGGAATTGAGGTGGGATGGAAGGAGGGGTAGTCTCGAAGGGGCGAGGTGGGATGGAAGGAGGGGTAGTCTCGAAGGGGCGTGAGTAGACTATCTACAAAACCCACCTTTCTGACATGATGTTGAGCCAGAGGGAGAGGGGATAGCGAATCCTGCTGTCCACAGGCGAATGGTGGCCGTGAAAGGTCAGACTAGGAGGGCTTGGAGGCTGCTGCAGAGAGGGCGCTGCTGGACTAGCCCACCCACTGGCCTACGACGGTGGGTCCCACGTCCCCAGCCGCGTAGAGGCTGGACAGTTTGCACAGGACTGTGGCTCCGGATGGAACGTGGCGGGGCACCCCTTCCGTAGCCACGAAAAAGATGAAAAGCAGACTGCGCGGTGCGAGAGGTAGAAGCGAGGCCAAAGGACCTGGCAGTTGCCCCAGAGTCCTTAAGGCGCTCGAGCCTGCTTTGTCGCCAAACAAGCGACTGCCAAAGGGCATGTCCAAAAGTGTAGCTTGGACATCACCTGAAAAGCCAGTCTACCTCAGCAAGGCGTAGCGTCTTACGGCTACTGATGTTGAAATGGTCCTGCCCAGCAAGTCGGCAATGTCCAGCCCACATCGTATGGTGAACTTTGCTGCGTCTCTCCCTTCGGCACTGGCACGAGAGAGCACGGCCCAGGCCTCCTCCGGGCACTGTGGCAGCACCTGTGCGACAGTGTCCCACACAGAAAGGGATTAACGGCCCAAGAGACATGCAGTGTTCACTGATCGCAGTCCTAATCTGGAGGAAGAAAACATTTTCTTCCCAAGATGGTCCAGCTTCTTGGATTCCCCATCAGGTGGTGCAAAAGGGAATGCGCCCTTGGAAGTTGAGGCATAGCCCACCAAGCTCTCGGGGTGGGGTGTTGGGAGAAAAAAATGTGGTCGCCCGGGTCTGGGCGGTGACTTTAGGCAACCATCCTATCCACAGGAGCCTCTGTGTTGGGCTTGGACAAAGTGCCCAAAAGGATGTCCGTGAGTGCCACATTGAACGGCAGCAGGGGCTCCGAAGAGGCTGCTGCCAGTTGAAGCACCTCGTCACGAGGTTAGTCCTGACCGCAGCCATAGTCCGGTTCTTCAAACTGATCTGCCAAGGGCCACCAACCCCTCCCAGTCCTCCTAACCCTCCTCCGGTAGCCACTCAGGGCGATAGGGAACACCATGGGAGAACAGGGGTACAAAAGTACCAGTCAGCACCGGTCCAGACATCTGTTGATAACAGACCGGCTGTGTCCACATTGAGGGTGGAGGATGGGGGTCGACGTTGGTTGGGGACACAACCGGCGCCAGAGGGGCAGATGTGTGGCCAATGCATTCAGCACCAGAGAAAGTGTCGTAAGGTCTACCGGCGCCAATCCGGATCCAGGCCTGGATCCCTGTAGCGCTGAGCCAAAGCCGCCTGTATCGAAGGCCTAGAACCACCAGTTGAGTCCGCAGGGCCCTAAGGCGCGCCAGCAGAGTCGGGCTGCCCAGCGATGGAGTGGAGGGCTTTGTAAAAGCTACGAAGTTGGGCAGGAGTCGCCCCTGCTCCTGGGAGGGAGGCTTGGAGCAGACAGAACAGGCTCCGCGGGCGGAGCCAGGCGAGTACCCTCTGCAACCCACGTCACGTTGGCCGACGGACGGGGAGAAGGCGAAGAGCGACAATGCTTCTTCCTTCTTTTTGTGCTTTGACTTACCCGAAGACGAAGAATTCGATGAGTAGTGGCGGTGATGGCTCCACGACCTCCCTCTCGACCGGGACCTCGATCGGCCCGTAGCCAACTACCAGGACTCCAGAAGCTTTCGGGATCGCTCCCTCAAAGACTTCGGGACCATGGCGCGGCAGTCTGAGCACGATTTCGGGTCGTGGTTGCGCTCCAGACATAATAGGCACAAGAGATGAGGGTCCGTCACCGACATCAGCTTGTGGCAGGAGCCACAAAGCTTGAAGCCGGTCCGCCGAGATGACATTCCTGTGCACCAGGTGACCACTCAAAAAGAGGTCAACAAAGTGTTGCAGAAAGTCAAAGTGTTACTTTAGGTACCGCTTTCTGGATCAGCGCTGGCTGGCGCGGAAAATGAAAACCAACGTCAGCGCGCAGGGGCGGCATCTAAATAGATACCGCAATGTCATTTCGGCTACTACGACAAATGCAGAGTTGACTGACGCGCATGGGTACCGCTGAAGAAAAAAATTCTCTGGATCCAGTAC
This sequence comes from Triturus cristatus, assembly GCF_964204655.1. Lineage (NCBI taxonomy): Eukaryota > Metazoa > Chordata > Amphibia > Caudata > Salamandridae > Triturus > Triturus cristatus. The sequence continues at coordinate 886,668,917 of NC_140590.1, read as the reverse complement.
GAAGCCTGTGGGTAATTCTAAGGTGATTAATCCATAAGTAATACTCTTAGATTTGAAAGAGCATCTGTTAAGTAACGTTTTTTGAAAAATTGCATCAGTATTTTGTAAACCTAGGTCTAATCTCCCCAATAAATTGCAAAGGCGGCAGACCATTTGGTCAAAACTTGGGTGGCCAAAAAGTCTCATGGAGGGGGTGACCAAAAGAAAAGAAAATGGTGAATAGTGATGGCGAAAACAAACTGTCATTGACGACCGGACTGGTTAGGTCCTGTACCCTGAAGAGTGCTACTTGCAGCTCCTCCTTTCGCCACTGAGCGTCCCAGATATCATGAGATGGCCATTAGCTACCCCTTCTAGGTGTATCCAGAAAGTACTTTGTATATCCGTTTATGTTGGACTACATCACAAGTCCAAATTTTAGGGTACGGCACTTCACAAACGCACACCTATACTGTCCTTGAGTAGGCTAGGATCCCTTAGTCCTGACTAAATGCCAAGATCCCTTGGACTCTAAGAGGCATGAAACATGTTGACCCCCTTCACTGCACATACACCATTTTGAGCTCGGGAGGTTGTAACCCCCTTCCCCCCTCTAGTAACGACTTTACAGTCGTTGTTTATACTAGCATAGGAACCCAGTCAATTAAGGAATCCTGTGGGATCCCTATAGCTATTTTGAAGGGGCATTATGAGTGAAAAGACCTCCAGCAAAGAGCCCCCTCGCGGGGCCCATTGGGCATTGCAGCGCCAGCCCCACGAGGAGCTGCCAGATGAAGCATGACACCTTTCGGGGTGTGTGAAGGCCCTTTAAACCTTCTGGCACCTGTGACACTATCCCATCTTTTCCCCTTTCCTACTTCCCCTAGGAACTGCATACCTTTGTTTTTGCCATTCATAAATAGGGACACGTATGCTGGACCGGTCAAGCCCTAGCCCCTCTCTGATTCAGAGATGGTGAATACTCTAAAGATAATTGCAAAGCATCTTCTAAAAGCCCCCAAAAACCTGTTCAGGAGGGGGGCCCCGAGACAATACAAAGAACAAGTGTGGGTACCAGTGTAAGACCTGGGATCCCTGGAAGGCTTGGTGCTTTAATTGAAAAGCAAATATGCAACAAAGTGGAGACCCTATCTGTTCAAAAAAAGGTTTCCTCTAGTGAACCTACAGTTACCACTGGGGTGGTGAGTCCAAATGGGATCCTTGGTGTGCCCTGACCAGGTCAGAGAGCACACTGAAGCCACTTTAGTCTGAGGGTGGGGTGGATGCATCTGCCCTTGCTGTCTGGCCTAGTAATTTGCAGAAATACAGACACGAGCCATATAGTAACGGTATCAGAGTGGAAGAACAGAGATACAGGTGCAAGTGTCGCCATGGTGACTGAAAAACTGGTACCTCCTGAACAGTACCCGACAAGACAAACTTATCCAGTCACCATTGCAGATAATGTGACCAGGTTTCATTCTATGGCTATGGTGTCCTTGGAGTGGGGAGGGGATACTGGCCAAAAGGTGGTCATGTCCTCTGCAATTCCTGTTGAATGTCTGCCTTGGATTTTAGCTCTACCTTAACCCATGCTGAGGACTCCAGATCATTCCCTAGGAGCCATGTGGAATCCCTGAACAAGTTAATTACCTTCGGTAACAATATATCTGTAAGAGACAGATTATAGATTCCTTACCTGTAGAATTACCCCCAGGCGTCAGACTGGAACCGGAGAATTTTCTCATCAGCAGTACCCCTGCACATCGAAAGGTGGAGTCTGTCTGCTCCGCGTTAGTGTCATGGTCGCCAGGATGACATCACAGTAGCTACTTAGACACAGCCCTCATGCACTCAGTTTTTTTTACATGACATTCCACGCCAGAAGCGCAGAGCCATGCTAGACACGGACCACTGGTGCACAAAACTTGGGCCCTGAAAGGGATTCCCCGACCCTAGAAGTCAGTTCGCAGAACGGGGAGGATGTTTGGGGTGGTAAGGAATCTATAACTAATCTGTCGCTTACAGATTTATCGTTACCAAAGGTAAGTAACTTTTCATCTGAGACAGTTATAAGTTATAGATTCCTTACCTGTAGAACAGATGCCCCAGCAATATACCAACACCGGAGGTGGGTCTGCGAACCAAGTTCACACCAGAAAGTCCTGGAGAACAGAACTGCCAAAAAAGCAGTCTCTCCGGCCTTGGCTGTCCAGGCAGTAGTGTTTTGTGAACGTGTGCATTGATGCCCATGTAGCTGCCTGATGGATGTCATGGGGGGGAGGGGGGGGGGGGGTACCCGTCCCAAGGCAGTGGTAGCTCAGTCACCCTGGTGGAATGGGCACGCAATCCCACTGGAGGCTCCTTCTTTGCTAAAGAGTAGCAAGCTGTAATGCACAAAACAACCCACCTAGAGATGGTCCGTTTGTGCATGGCCCAACCTTTTTTGGCACCCATGTAGCCAACAAAGAGCTGGTCATCCACCTGGAATTGCTTGGTGCGATACAGATTAAAGGAAAAGGCAGGTTTTGGATCCAGACGGAGGAGCCTCTCTTCCACCTTAGAAGGATGCGGAGGCCGAAAGAAGGTGCGCAAAGTGATGGTTTGACCAATGTGGAAAGTAACCACTTTAGGAAGAAAAAGGAGGGTCGAGTTCGAAGGACAACCTTGTCCGGATGAACTGCCAGAAACTGAGGTTACAAAGAAAGAGCCTGGAGCTGCAGAAGTGATGGCAACCAGAAAGGCAGTCTTTAAAGTAAAAAGACTGAGAGGACAGTTATGTAGTTGCTCCGCACATAAGAAAAGTAAGAATAAAGTTAAAGTCCCACTGAGGCATTACGATGGGAACAGGAGGAAAAAGATGAGTAATGCCCTTAAGAAAGCGATTTACAACAGGGGACTTTAAAAGACTGCTGATCAAGAAAGCCTAAGAAAGGCTGAGATAGCTGAAAGATAGCCCTTAAGAGTGCCCAGAGCAGAGCCCTGCTGGGCCAATGAAAGGAACATGAGAACCTGAGAAAGAGGGGCAGAAAGGGGATTCACCGCTTTTGCTGTGCACCATGCCACAAATTTGTTCCATCTGCAGGCGTATACCGTCTTAGTGGAGGGTCGCCAGGCTGCCAAGATACCACAGACTTCGGGAGGAAGGTCGAAGGCTTTCAAATGTTGCAGCTCAATCTCCATGCAAGGAGGTGGAGGCTGGACAGGTTCGGGTGGGGTAACGTCCCCTGCTGCTGCGACAGAAGATCTTCCCAAAGAGGCAGTCTGATTGGAGGATCGATGGCGATGTGCAACAGCTCAGGATACCAGACTCTTAGTGCCTAATCTGGAGCCACAAGAATGACTTGGGCCCGGTCGCAATTGATCTTCAGCACTTTGGACAAAAGCAGTATAGGCGTATAGAAGACCACAACTCCACCTGCGGCAAAAAGCATTGCCTGGCGAGCCCCACCTTGGAAATTCCAATACGCAGAATTGCTGACATTGCGCCGTCTCTTCGGTGGCGAACCGATCTGACCAAGTCTCTCCCCACTGCCGAAAGAGACCTTGCACCACCTCCAATTGAAGGCGCCATTTGTGATCCATCATGCACCTGCGGCACAGTTCGTCCGCCATGGCGTTCAGTGAACCTGCCACGTGTTGAACCACCAGGGATATGCCCTGATGTTCCATCCATGACCACAGACGGAGAGCCTCTCGACATAGGGTCCACAACCCCACCCTGCTCCGTTTGTTGCAGTACCACATGGAGGTGGTGTCCGTAAACACCTGCACTACTCTTCCTTGGACAGAAGGAAGGAATGCTTTCAGCGCAAGACGGATCGCCAGGAGCTCCAGAAGGTTGCAGGGGATCCTTGACTCCACCGGAGACCAGGGGCCTCTGTTCTCCACCTCACCCATTTGACCGCCCCACCCCAGAAGTGATGCATCAGTCACCACTGAACTCCAGTTGGGGAAGGGAAAGGGATCTGCCGTTGACCCAGTTCTGGTTCGTTAACCACCACTGCAATTGACGTGCAGTGCCCTACAAAATCTGAACACAATCGGACAGATTCCTCTGATGTTGAGCCCAATGGAACTTCAGGTCCCACTGCAGCGCCCACATATGCTACCTGGCATGATCCACCAGCAGGATGCAGGAGGCCATGAGGCCCAGCAGCCTCAGGGTCATTCTGACCGAAACCCAGGGTAGTGGCTGAAAGATCAGAATCAGCCTGAAAATCCCAGACTCGCTGCTCGGGAGGATAAACCTGGAACTGCGTTGTGTTCAGAACCACCCCGATGAAAAGGAGCTTCTGAGAGTGAATCAAGTGTGACTTCGGCACGTTGATCGTGAACCCCCAACGAATGCAGGTGGTCAGCCGTAGTCTGGAGGGGAGGTGGGAGAAGACTGCCTGGGGCGAGCCCACCTTCAACACAGTCGTCGAGATAGGGGGAAGACTGGAACCCCTGATTTGTGCAGATGAGCTGCAACCATGGCCATCACTTTCGTGAACACCCGAGGGGCACTGATGGGGAGCACGGTAAACTGAAAATGCTCGTGGCCTACTGTGAACCGCAGGCAACGCCGGTGGGCTGGCAGGACTGGAATGTGAAAGTAAGCGTCCTGCAAGTCCAGCGCTACAATCTAGTCTCCAGGGTTGAGGGTAGACAGGACCTGAGCTAGCGTCAACTTTTTTAAACTCCTCCTTCCGGAGGAAGCGATTGACGTTCCTGAGATCCAAGCTAGGACACAGGCCTTTGTCCTTCTGGGGCACCAGAAAGTAGTGGGAATAGCAGCCACAATCTACTTCTGGGACAATAACTGGCTCGATGGCTCCCTTGACCAAGAGAGCTGTAACTTCCTGTTGGAGAAGGGCCAGATGATCCTCAGACATACGATGGTACTGAGGTGTCATGGCGGGGGGTAGGGTAGTCTCGAAGTGGAGGGAGTAGCTCCTTCGGACTATCTGCAAAACCCATCTGTCTGACGTGATTGTGCACCATTGGGGAGCTGATGGCAAATCCTGCTGCCCACTGGCGTTTGAAGGGCCTGGAAGGTCGGACTAATAGGGTTTGGAGGCTGCTGCAGAGGAGAAGGGGGGGGGGGGGGGGCTCGTGGTCTGGTCCGCCCGCTGGCAACCAGAACCACGACTGTTCCCACGTCCCCGGCTGCGCAAAGGTTGGGTAACTTACTGCGGCTGGTGGTTCTGGGCAGGACGTAGCGGGGCAACCCTTCCGTAGCCATGAAAGGGGCAAAAAGACTGTGCAGGGCGTGTGGAGAGGACCAAGGACTTGGCCGGAGCCTGCGAGTCCTTGAAACACTCAAGAGGGATGTCTGCTTGGTCACCAAAAAGGCGATGGCCATCAAAGAGCATGTCCACCAAGGTGTTCTGGATACCCCCTGAAAAACCAGTCGACCTCTTCCAGGCGTAGCAACGAAGCGCTACCGACGCTGAAATGGTTCTGCCCAGAATGTCCAACCCACAACGTATCACATACTTTGCTGCATCCCTCCCAGCGGCAACAGCCTGGGAGAGCACTGCCCCGGGCCTCCTCTGGACACTGAGGCAGCACCTTCGCCACTGTCTCACACACAGAGTGAGAATAACAGCCCAAGAGACATGCAGCGTTTATGGACCGCAGTCCTAAGCTGGTGGAAGAGAAAAATGCATTTCCAAAATGGTCCAGCTTCTTGGATTCCCTTTCAGGTGGAGCGGTAGGGAAGGCGCTTTTGGAAGTGGAGGCTTGGACCACCTAGCTCTCCGGGGTGGGGTGTTGGGAAAGGAGGGTGGGGTCGCCCGGAGCCAGGTGGTGGCGTTGGACAATCATCCGGTCCACGGGAGCCCCTGTGTTGTGCCTAGGCCATGTGCCCAAAAGGAGGTCTGTGAGGGCCTCATTAAACGGTAGCAAGGGCTCCGAAGAGCTCACAGCTAGTTGCAGCACCTGTTAGGTTAGTCCTGACTACCACGGTAGGAAGCTAGAGAGCTTCGGCCACCCCACGCAACACCACTGCGTAAGACGCTCCCTCCTCTGTAGCCACTTTAGGAAGAGACAATATGCCAAGGTCAGGGGAGGTGTCCAAACCACTGGCATCCCCCAGTTCCTCTCTCCAGTCCTGTTCACTGTCCACCTGGTCAACTAGAGGGTCACTTGACCCCTCCTAGTCATCTTCTGGGTGCCATTCTGGTTGATAAGGGGCCCCAGAAGTGAACAGGGGCATAAAAAACCCTCTCGGCCCAGGGATGGCGTGCACTGCCACGTTGAACGTACAAAGCTGGGTTGGAGTCGCTCCAGGTCCAGGAAAGGGAGGGAAACTCTTTGGGCTGCGCAAGAGGGGCAACACCTGTGTCCCTAGTCAGGTCGGCCGGCCAACAAGGAAGTCAAAAAGCGACTAGGTTTCTTCGACTTCTTATGCTTAGACTTACCCAACCCACAGTGCGAGGACTTGGAAGACTTGGACGAAAAAAGGCACACGCAGTGCGGATCAGTCACCGAAATCATCCAATGACAGGAACCGCACGGCTTGAAGCCGGGCATCCCTTGTGCACCTTAGGAGTCGAAGACTCGAAAAAGTAGTCTACATAAGTCTAGAAAGTCGGTCAAAAAGTGACTGGAGGTACCACTGTGCGCTGTTGCCGGATCTGCACTGGCTGGTGCGGTAAAAGAACAGACGTCAGCGTGGGCAAGTGGCGTCTAAGTAGCTACCGCGACACCAACGACAGACGCGGAGCCGACCGACGACACCTTCTGATGCACAGAGGTACTGCTGACAAAAAAACTTTATGGATCCGGTCTGACGCCTGGGGGTAATTCTAAGGTAAGGAATCTATAGCGAACGTGTTTCTTTCAGATTCTATAACTAACGTGTTTCTTTCAGATAAAACCACAAAAGACATGATTATGGGACTCTCAAATCTCAGGAGATGGGATGTCTTTTTCCATGCTTGCTTTTCGCTTACAGAAGGGAGTAGGGGTTAGTCATTTTAATCTGTTTGGGCATCCTGTAAGGGGACCACAGTCTAGTTAAGGAAGGCTGGGTGAGAACTCTCAAATAACCTAAACAAGACGTTGTGGACTATGTGCTTGGCCTACGTTCAAGGATGGCTGAGTACATGGGCAATGCATCCAAAATCCTTGAGGCCAGCCAAGACCTCCTGAAGCTTTGGTATGACCAAAATGCTGCACTGGTTGAGTTCCAACCAGAGCAGAAGGTATGGTTTTGAAGCTTGTGGCATCAAGGGGCCTCCAGGACAAGTGGAGCGTTCCCTAACCTATCCGTGAGAGGAAAGATGAGGTCACCCATTTGGTAGACCTAGGCACTTGCAGGACCACTGACCGGGTCATCCATGTCAACTGCCTGAAGCCTTTGTAAGACTGGGCAAGTGTGAACATGCTCATGGTCACTGATGAGGATCAGGTAGCAGAGTGTGAACCACTCCCCGACATCTCCTGCAGCCTAAAAGATGGGTCAGTAGATTGAGTTGTCTCCTCAGACACCCTCTCTGCCCAACAGCAAGCTGACTGAAGGCAATTCCAGGAGCAGTATTATGAGATCTTCTCTATAACCCCTGGAGAGAACCTGGTGGGCCCATGAAGTGGACACTGGGGCAAACACCTGTGAAAAACAAAATATATTGACATTCTGATCAAGTTAAGGAGAGCATCAGAGCTTAAGTCAGCAAGATTTTGGAATTAGGAGTCACTGAACCATCGGAGAGCACCTGGGCCAGACCAGCTGTGTTAGTCTCAAAACCTCATTCCAAGTGGGGAAAACCAGAGCTGACATTGTGTGGACTATAGGTCCCCAATGCAGTAACCAAGACAGAAACTGAGGGCAGAAACAATGCCTGCTACGGTCTGAGTTGTCGTCACCTCCTCCAAGCAGGATGGCTAAGTAATCAGCAAATCAAGGCAGGAGGCTTCAAAGGAGTCTGCTGCCTTGGATATGCAACCCAGGCTACTTCTAGACAGGGGAAATGCCACCCCCTGCCCGAGCCAATTTGGCACCAGGACAGGTGGGAAAATTAGCTAGTCCAGGGGCCTGTTTCCCCATCAGGCCAGTTCCACCGCTATCAACTTAAAATCCCACCATCTTCGTTTTTGGTGTAATTGGGCTCACTGGGTCAGGGTTATGCCAACTTCCCACAGGAAGTGGTCATATAGGGGGGTGTAGTCGCCCTAAAGGTAACGCCATTGGCTACTACCTTTCACTCCTCAACACCCATAAATTGAGTACTTATGAGGCACCCCTGATGCCAGGAACTGATTGGATGGATCCAGAAGGACGAAGAAGAGCCACAAGACAACAAGGACTTTTGGCACCAAACCCTGTCAGCACAAGTCTCAACGATTCTGTGACAGTGACTTGCCCTGCAGCTGAGCAACTACCAAGAACCCCGGTGTTCTCCCCGCCCTTCGCAAATTGCTAGCAATCTCCCTTGGAGTAGACTAGCTACTCGGCTGCAGGCACCTAAGAAGCAGAGTCCGGTTTACCATGTGGCCACTCCCCAGCAAAACCGGCGCACCAGCCCCCCACCCCCTAGGGCCCTGAAAATGATTACCTTAACCCTAGAAATCAGTTTGCAGAACAGGGAAGATGGGTGGGGCGGTAAGGAATCTATCACTAACTAATGTCTAACAGATATATCGTTACACAAGTAACTTGTGCATCTGAAAGAGACACATTAGTGATAGATTCCTTACCTTAGAATAGATACCCCAGCAATACCTACCCCGGTGGTGGGTCTGCGAACCAAGATCGCACCAGAAAGTCACGGAGAACAGAACAGCCAAAGAAGCAGTCTCTACGGACTTGACTGTCAAGGCAATAATGCTTAGTAAAGGTGTGCAACAAGGCCCACATGGCTGCCAGACCGATGTCTTGCAGGGGGACACCACGTCCCAATGCAGTAGTAGCTGCTGTCGCCCTGGTAGAATGGGCGCGCAACCCCACTGGAGGTTCCTTTTTAGCCAGAAAATAACAGGCTTTGATACACAAGACAACCCAGCGGGAGATGGTCCTCTTGTGTACAGCCCGGCCTTTCTTGGCGCCTATGTAGCCAACAAAGAGCTGGCCATCCACCGGAACTGTTGTGTGATTCAAATACAATGAAAGCGCACGTTTTGGGTCCAGACGGCTGAGCCTCTCTTCCTCTCTGGAAGGGTGCGGAGGCGGAATGAAAGTGGGCAAGGTGATAGTTTGCCCAATGTTGAAGGCAGTGACGACCTTTGGCAAGAAGGATGGATGAGTACAAAGAACAACCATATCCGGATGAACCGACAGAAAAGGAGTCTTACAGAAAGAGCCGGGAGCTCACTCACGCGCCTAGCGGAGGTAATGGCAACCAGGAAAGTAGTCTTCAAAGTCAATAAATGAAGAGGACAGTTGTGAAGCGGCTCAAAAGGAGCGCACATCAAAAACGTAAGTACCAGATTTAAGTCTCACTGCGGCATCACCAACAGAATAGGAGGGAAAAGGTGAGTAATGCCTTGAGAAATATGTTAACAGGGGACTTGAAAAGAGCTGATCAGGAAGCCTAAGGCAAAGATTGCAGAAAGGTAGCCCTTGATAGTGCCGAGCAGAGCCCTGCCGGGCCTAAGAAAGAAGGAACAAAAGCACCTCTGAAAGAGGGACAGAAAGGGGATCCACAGCCTTTGCTCTGCGCCATGCCACACATTTGTTCCACCTGCAGGCATATACTGATTTAGTGGAGGGACGCCTGGCTGCCAGAATGACATCACAGACTTCAGAAGGTAAGTCAAATGGAATCAACTGTCGCCGCTCAATCGCCACGCATGTAGAAAGATGCTGGACAGGTTCAGGTGGAGGGCCATCCCCTGCTGCTGCGACAGACTATCCTCCCGAAGAGGTAGTCGGATCGTCGGGATCCATGCTCATACTGATTAGCTCAGGACACTAAACTCTGAGCCCAGTCCAGGGCCACAAGAATGACTTGGGCCCGGTCGCGTCTGGTCTTCAGCACTCTGGGTAGAAGTGGTATAGGCCACAACTCCAATCACGATGAAAAGCGTCGCCGAGCAAGTGTCGCCTTGGAAATGCCAAACACGCAGAAGTGAGGACATTGCGTGCTCTTTGGTGGCGAATAGATTAACCAAGGCTCTCACCACTGTTGAAAGAGACCTTGCGCCACTTCCGAGTGAAGACACCATTCGTGATGCATCATGCACCTGCTCCCTGGCATTCAAAGAACCCTCCAGGTGTTGAACAGTCAAGGAAATGCTGATGGACTGACCTGCACGCTGGCCCTGTGAACCGTCTCTACTGGTCCCACGTCCGCGGCTGCACTGAGTGTTGCTGTGCAGGCCTGTGGTTTGAATCGAACGTGCTTGGGCGCCCCTTCCTTGGCCACAAAAGGAGCGAAAAGCAGAAGGAGTGCGTGTAACCGAAAGGCCTAAGGACTTGGCTGTAGACCGTGAGTCCTTAAAACATTACAACGCGCAATCTGCTTTATCACCGAACAGGCGAGTACCATCAAAGGGCATGTCCAACGGGTTCTGGACATCCCCAGACAAGCCAGTCGTCCTCAGCCAGGCGTGACGGCGGAGAGCCACTGTAGTTGAAATCGCCCTACCCAGCGAGTCGGTGTCAAGACCACAACAGATAGTGAACTTGGATGAGTCTCTCCCCTCAGCAACAGCTTAGGAGTGTATCGTCCGAGCCTGCAACGGACACCGAGGCAGCACTTGCGCAACCGTATCCCACACAGAATGCGAATAATGGTCCAAGAGACATGCGGTGTTCACAGACCAAAGGCCTGAACTGGCGGAAGAAAAAGTTCTTCCCAAACTGCTCCAGTTTCTTGGATTCCGTGCCCGGAGGTGCAGAAGGGAACGCGCTCTGGGATGCAGAGGCTTGGACAACCAAGCTCTCGGGGAAGGGTGTTGGGAGAGGAAACCTGGGTCGCCCGCGGCAGGATGATTTCGTCGGGCCACGTTCTAGTCTACAGGAGCCCCTGTGAAGGGCCTGGACCAGGTGCCGAAATGAACGTCAGAGTGCATCTTTAAAAGGGCAGCAGCGGCTCCGTAGAAGCTGGCCGAAGCACCTGTCAGGAGTTAAGCCCTGACGGCCACAGTAGGGAGCGAGGTGGAGAGCCTCGGCTGCCCTATGCAACACCATAGAATATGAACCACCCTCCTCTGTAGCATCGGTAGAAGGAGACAGTGCGCCAGGTTCTGGAGCATAATCCTGGTCATCTGCATCCCCTGGATCATCATCCCAGTCCGGGTCTAACTCGCATTGAGCTGCGAGGGTACTCGGACCACTCCAAGTCCTACACAGCCTGCTGAACAGGCGGAACATATGGACGTCGGTGGATATAGGGATAGATGTTCCCAAACTGCGTAGGAATCTGCATCGGTAGACACCCTTCCGGCACCGGCTCCACGCCAGGGAGGAAACCAGGGACTGCGTCGGCCAGCGCCGTCGATACCGGTGGAGGTCGTACAGGGCCAACAGGCATGGACGGGGATCCAGGCCTGGATCCACGGAGGTCTCTTGGCTTCGAGGCCAGAGCCGGCGACGAAGAACGAGGACTCAGCTGCCGGGCATGAAGGCGCACCAGTGGGGCCGGACGGTCCCAAGACAAGCGCCATGGCCGACAGGAACTGCTGCAGCTGAGACATTCGCTGATGAACCCGGAAAGGGCAGGTAGCCCATCTGCAACTGCTAAGGCTCTGCCGGAGCCGCAGGGGCAGCACCACCTGCACCGTTAGCCACGTCACGCGACCGGCTAGGGGAAGTCTAAGAGCTACAACGCTTCTTCGCCTTCTTGTGCTTCGCCTTACCTGACTCAGAGTGCGAAGACTTCGAAGGATGGTGATTGCTCCACACCGTTCAAGGTCCTGGCCGTGGAGCCGACTCCCGGGCCTCCAGCCACTTTCGGGACCGCTCCCGCAAAGTTTTCAGAGCCATGGCCCGGCAGTGAGGGCACGACCCAGTCGTGGTCGCGCCCTAGGCAGTAAGGACTCACGGTGCAGGTCCGTCACCGACATCATGGAGGGACAGGCTGTGCAGGACTTAAAATCGGCATCCCTATGCACCTGTAGAGTGATATATACTTTGACAAAAATTTCCAAAAACTCAGTGAAAAAATGACTTTGGTACTGCTCTCTCCGGTTCTGCGCATGCTGGCGCGGAAAAAGAAACTGATGTCAGCACGCGTGGGCGCGTCTAAGTAGCTCCAGCGACGTCATCTCGGCGACTAAGACGCCAGCGACTTACGCGGAGCCGTAAGACGTCTACCGACGCGCAGGGGAACTGCTGATGAAAACTTTTCAGATCGCCTGATGCCTGGGGATATTCTAAGGTACGGAATCTATCACGAACGTGTCTTTCAGATACAGGCCACAGTCCCAGATCTTTTAGAACAAGCATGAAGCAGAAATAAACTGTTTGAGAATCCAGCACACTCGGATTAACCGGTGTACCTCCTGTAGTAGGATGAACAAATGCTCTTCTAAAATTTGTTCTGGTGTGTGAGGGTTAATAGGAGGAAAGGCAGGCATATCCTTAAGACTATTCGAAAGGACAATTCTGTCAGACCTGATAAATCACCAACCTGGTGGAAGAGCTGGACCATGTATTCCACTGCTTTGGCATGCACTCCTGTCTTCTTTGTAAAGGAGGCAGAGCCTGAGGGAACCAAGACTGCAGTGCAAAGTTCTAGTCTCGCAGGACAAGAACAGGACATTTAAATGAGTCTGGAGGAAGTGAGACTGCTCATAAAACTGGGACAAGCAATTTCTTCTGCATTTGTAAAACCGGACATGCATAGTTGGCAGGCTTTTGCGCAGAGGGCCAAAAAGCATTGGAATGAAATTGAACCTTCCCCATGGGTGTCTGGAAAGTTAAAGCATTTTTGGTCAGCATAGAAAGGAGTAAAGGGACTAGATGCAGGAGTAAAGGTTGATAATGGTTTTCTTTTACTGTACGACAGTTAAACTCAAATACTGATTTTCCCACAACTAATTACAATGGTATTACTAGTCATCCCCCGGTTGCCTCAATATTATAGATTGCTTCATAGCCCATTTAAGCCTCCAATTGGTACTGCACGAGCGCATTTATTCACCCACACAAATTCGCTGTTTTTGTACATTGTTTTCCAAAAATTGTTCAGTTCACCCTCTTAAGCAGCCAAAGCCATATACAGCATCGCCATTACAACCACATTGGAAAGAAAGCAACACGTTTTAGACTTGAATGGTAACAGACATGCAAACAAAAGGAGTGGATCTAAAAAATATTTATTTAACCGCTAAAAATGCACAAGCATTCCAGATGCTATCCCATACAGTAATCATGATTTACATCTTAAATAAATTAACGATTTCAGAAGCATTTAATTGGACAGTTACAGGCATACAACAAATATAAAAACGAGATTACATCCTCCTGTCACATTCAACATGTAAAATGACAACATACAATGGTTATTAAAGGTAAAATTCAGCACGATTCATTCAGGACAGAAAAATAAAGGAAAATAACCATGTGAACCAACAAGAACATTAAGGGGGCTCATTACCACTTTGTCAAATACGTGGTTTGAAGCAATGTAAAATGTGGCATAGCAATGCAGCTCGATATCCAGCATTCAACAAGTCAGACGTGCAGCTCCTGTGGCGGAACACCGAAGACACGATAAGAAACAAAGGGTTCTACAGAGGCAGTATATGCAACACCGCCTCGCCCAGGAGGCATCAACAGAGCAGCCGACGCTACACTGCCTTTCTACCGATTGCGTTCTCTCTTCAGAGGGGGCCAGGAAAGACCATGGAAACGGAAGCAATTTGACTCGCGCCTCTAATAAGGAATTAAAGGCTGATAGGTCACTTTTTGCTTGCAGGCTCCTCCACAAGCCACAACAGGTCAAGCGATACTAAAATGAGCACACGTTCTGTAGATAGCGTGCAGTCAACAAAATAAATATGAAGAGACAGGGCCAAAGCCAGATCGCAGACAGAGGCAGTAGGACAGGGAACATTTTGTAAGTAAACAAATACTGCATGCTAACCTCGAGGACAACTGAACCCACTGAAAGACATCTACCGGAGAGAATAAGGAAAATTTAGAAAGACTAAAGTCAACATCCGTTCCGCAGAAAACGAAATCGAGAGTAAAAGCGGCTAACATGGCAGCTGATTTTCACAGAGAGCCGTGATTTCTGTGAATCAAGAATTGTATTTTCAGTTTAGGCAGTCCAAAACCAAGATTTTCACAGCGAATGGCGTTTACACTTGCCCAACATTTAACGATCAGGAGCGCACAGCCTGTATCAACCGTTTTGAAGGAGGGAAAAACAAGTATACCTCAATTTGATATAGGAAGCAATCCCAAAGTGATTAGTCACTCCACACCCCAGCAAAAAATAGAAAAGAAAAGCTCAAACTTAAGTGAAAGATCATTTCATAAAAATTGGTGCTAAAAATATTTTTGAAGAGGAATAAAAAAGGAAACAAGGTGACGTCCGTGGTTTGTGCAAGGATATATACAACCGTGTAATGACACTAGTTTGTGCTTGAATTAACCTGTAATCTGTATGAAAAATGTACACAATTCGTAGCAATAAACGTGGAAATAGTGATTCCATCACATATGTAAAACTATTCCCCATACCCAAGTGAAACGTAAATGTATTTACAAGTTTAAAGGCCAAGTAGAAGTTACAGGTTAATAGGCGTTACACCCGCTGACCAGTAAAATGAAAGGGATTTATGAATGCGAGATTACCAATTTTGCAAAACACAAGAAAAGGTCATTTCATGCTCAGCTTGTAGCAGTTAATGTAAACAATTCTTGCTACAAATGTAAATTTTCAAAATGTTAAATATCCTATTAAACCCACTGCCTTGATCACGCTCTGAAAATGATCTCTCTAGTCCCAGTAACACTGCCTAAACAGATAATCGAGCCTATTAAATAAGATATTTCCCAGAACACCCAGGAAGACCAAGTATAGGCATTTCAAGTGGGTACATTGGGATACAATCACAGGAGCGCCACTCTGTCTGGGCGAGGGTTGGCAGCTAAAAGTCAGGACCACAAAACTAACAATTAAAATTCGACAATGCAAACAAAGATTAGCTACATTTACATAAACTAGGTCAGCCGTATGCCTGGACCAGATATCCTTAGTCCATACAATAGACCCTTTCAAGACAGGACTTCAAACAAAGTAACACAAATCCAAAGAGAGTGGGCAGTCTTCATTAATGGAGCTTCATGCTGGCTGCTCTGCATGGTAACGGTCGGCCACAATTAAACCATCACTTTCCTGTTTCCTGCAACAAAAAAAGGAAATGGTGCATATAAGAATCAGAGGGGCAGTCCACAAGAATGCAGCCAAGATAAAAACACACGTTTTTACAAGTACCCAAAAACTTTCAATACCGGAAGAAAAGAGCGGCAAAAGATAATATTCATGCACTTGAATAAACAAATCTCAATCTTAAAGCCTATCCCAAACGATGTCAGTACTTTAGCCTTGTTAACTTAAAGCTCAAAATCTCTGCAGCACACTGCTCGATAACCCAGGGTCCCACGACTGACATTCGCACGTCCGATAACTTGCCTGCGAGTAGATTCCAGGAGCCAGTCTTTGCGACTGACAGGGCAATATCTATCCAGTACGTACGTCTGCTTATTTCCCAATTCAAAGCAGTTACCTTCGGGCCATCACATCATGTACCAGTCCATGCTATTAATCGACATTAGGACATTGATCGAGTGTAAAAAGGGGGTCATTTGTGGCCCGCTTGTTGGGCTCTGCTCCACTGCAGTCTACCAAGCAAATATTCACCAGCAAGAAGTTTGAAACAATAGTGGCCTCAACCTTTAAAACATCGTTTATTGGATTTACTCACAATTCTCTCAGTAAACTCCTACAATGCATGATCTTTCAAAAATCTAAGCATCCAGCAAATTATTATTGCTGTAAACACCAATCACGACAGACGATAAAAACAATGGATTTCATTTATATCTTTAGCTTAACACAGCTGAAATACATTAGTCTACATTTGCAGCGGTCGTAGAGGGTAAAATACATCTTGCCAACCCATAACAAAATTACAACCTCACCTTCTTTTAGAGGCGTCTTAGGAACGACATTTTCCTTGCTTTCGCATTGGAAAGACTTTGAGAGGTCCAACCGTCTTCCACCCTGTGCAGCTGGCTTTTCTTTTGACAGCTGACTACGCAACTTTGCCACCTCCTGCATGAGAGAAAAACACAAATGGAGAAATAATTTGTATGTTTTAAGCAACTATTTGCATGGCATTGCATTTAAAAATGAAGGTGGTGTGACTGAACATTCAATGCAGCTGCCACTGCAGGTCAGCATGCACGTGCATACGCACCTGAACACACTTGAAAGAAATGAAGCTCTCCCATAACATCCACAGTCTGGACTATTTTACACACACTAGGACGTTTTAATGCAGTTTTAAGGCTAACAGGAATGACATAAGAATGGAACAAACAATTCAAAATTGAGTTCTCGCTAGATCAACAAATCCAACATGTGGAAAGCTGGATAATAAAACCTTTGGATCAAAACCTTTTGGCTGGACTAGTATTGGGCCTTCATGTTCGTCACTCGGTTTGCAAACTTCTTTTCTCAGCAGTATAATTAGACCGGGTACATACTACACTGCCTATAAGTAGGCATGGTTGGTCAAAGGAAGCTCCAAATATTACCTTTCAAATTGGGTCTCCATGACTTCCCTCCCTCAAACCCCCCGACCACCATATTAAATTTGTAGGATATAGTTGAGCGGAGTCCAATAAAATTCATAGGTTATTTACAATTGCAGTGGTATATGATGGCTATTCTATGTTAGGAGGCCAATTCTCTTAGGTGAAGCATTGCTCCTCCAAGCACCAGTATCTTGGTCACGAGTCCAACACCCAATTGGCTCTTGAAGCACTTTTCCATTGCTCTATTAATCATACGGCATTTGTAAAGCACAACACTGCCACCCCTAGCAGTATCTGGCACTGTATCTGAAGAGCCAGGCTGAGTCTTTCTGAAGTCTGTCAGAGAGGGGGCTGTAAGGAGCTGGAGGGGGGGGGGGGAAAGGTAATTTCAATCTTGGCAGTGATGGAGAAGGAACACCCACGACTGCATGGTGTGCTCAAGGGCAAGTGAAGAGGAGCAAAGGTGTCTAGAGAGGAAGTGGAAGCGAGGATTGGTGAAAGACGAGTCAAGGGTTGGTGGAAGTGGAGAAGGGGAATGGAGGTCCTAGGTCATGGAGGGCTTTTTAGGTGTGCATGAGGAACTTTAACTGGCATCTATTCTGGGTGGGAGCCAGAGGAGGTCTCACGTGGGGGGTGATGTGGGTTCATTTTGGGCAGTCCAGGATGAGTATTGCTGCAGATTTCTGTATGGTGTAGAGTCTTCTGAAGAGCTGGGTGGATATGCCGGCGTAGAGGGTCTTGCCATAGTTGAGGCAGCTGGTGACTAGGGCTCGAGTGATGGTCTTTTGGGTGTTGGGTGGAACCAACCTGAAGATTCTGCCGAGCACGCAAAGTATGCAGAAGCAGGAAGGGCCTGCGTTGACTTGTCGTTTCATGGTCAGTTGGCTGTGCAAATTTGGAATCTTAGGGCTTAACTTAGAGAACAGGTTTAACTGGTGCAGAATCTACCAGAGTCTCTACCAGAAACAGCGTTACAGAAGCTCAGTATATTGTTCTTCTGATAGTGACTTCTAGCCAAAGAATGCTTTCCCTGAGCTGTACCAATTAGGAGGTGGGTCTGGGAACAAACTAAAAAGCCCTCTTCGATTGGGCAAAACGCCCCTCTGCAATCCTGGATACGCAGGCAGTAGTGCTTTGCAACTATTTGGAGTGATGTCCGAATAGCTGCCTGTCAGATGTCAGGAACATCAACTCTGTATGCACATGCTTTGGCCCTGGTAGGAGGTGTTCGGAGTCCTTCTGGAGGCTGCTTTTTGGCCAAGCAGTACAGTACGATCCAGTGGGAGATTATCAGTTTCTGCACGGCCTTGCTTTTTTTTTTCCTTGGCACCAGCGAACCCCACAAACAGTGGATCGTCCACCCGGTGTTCTCTGGTGCAATCCATGGGAAAGCTCAGTACTCTTTGGGTTCAAGTGATTGAGTGTCTCCTCTTCCTTGGTGGAGTGAGACTGAGCATACAACCCCAGCAGAGTGATTGACCAACATGAAAGTGTCAGCAATAGCAAGAAGGATGCTTGTAAACGCAGGACCAGTTTATCTGGGTAGGTTGTGGTGTACAGTGGTTTAATGATACTGAAGCACAGTCTCCATGCTGCTGTGAGGTCAAAGAAAAACAGTTTAAGGTGAGAAGCCGCAAAGGACAGCTGTGAAGCAGCTCAAAAGGATTGTACATCAAAAATGAAAGGACTATGTTGGTCACACTGTTGCATGTGAAAGGGAGAGGGAAGCAGCAAGTCTTGCAGGTCTAAAAAAAAAAAAAGAACGCATCACAACCAGTGCTGGTTCGGGATCAGAATATAGCCAAAAGGTACCCTTTAACTGTGCGCAAAGGCTTGCCAGGTGAGACACAAAACTAACTAAATCCGATAATTTGAGGGGGTCAATCTGGCATGTGCAGCACCAATCACAAACCTCTCAGGCATTTAAAGTTTGCAGAGTGATGCCTAGCCACCACAATGACATCTACCACCTATGGATGATTGTCGAAAATGTTCCACTATTACCAATAATTCTCCAAGCATGATGGTGGAGACTGGAAGATAGATACTCCAGTCCAGGAGCTGTAGATACCAAATTGTGCCCAATTTTTTTTTTATGACACTTCTAGAACGAGACAAATACCCGGAGGTGTCCTGGCGCTATCTGATTCCTCAGAGTCTACTAAAACCGATGAACAGTGGAGAGCGCACTTACTCATTGCGAGAAGAGCCACGTCTTTAGACCTTTACGAAATAACCAAAGATCTGTCATGGTCCTAAGATAGAGAGGCAACTCGTTCCATGCTTTAGCTGCACCATAAACAAAGCTTTTGCCCCCTCATCGGGCTTTCTTTATATATGGCACCCGCGCCAACTTGGCTTCTTTGGATCGCAAGATTCTTTCCGGGACATACCATTGTAATCTGAGCTTTAGAAAGTCTGGGCCCAAGCCATGTAAAGCCTTAAATGCCAGGCAAAGAGCCTTGAAACACACTCGGCTTTTGACTGGAAGCCAATGTAGAGCTTTCCTCTCATTAGAAACTGAGGAAAATCTTGAGGAGCCTGTGAGCAGTTGGACTGCCGCATTCTGCCGAATCTGCAGTTTAACACTCTTAGTTGTGCATTAAGATAGAGTCCATTGCAGTAATCCAATCTGGCCATCACAAGGGCCCTAACTACCGTTTGCCTGCTTTCCCAAGGCAGCGAGGGCAACACTTTCCTCAACATTCTGATGACATACATAGTTTTTGATATCACTGCATTCACTTGAGGCTCTAGGGTAAGTTTGTCATCAAGTATAATGCCCAAGTTTTTTACCTTTCTGGTTGGGACTGGGAGTGCCCATTGAGTCGGGCCACCATGAAGGAGTCCAGAAATTAGTGCTATTGCCAAACAATATCACCTCCGTTTTGTCCGAATTTAGCTTAAAGCAATTCTGAGCCATCCAACTGCCCACTGCTAACACTCCCGAAAGCATCCTTCTAACATATTGAGTGGGGTCAAGCACTTGTGTCTCACCAAGGAAGTGACTAAGTTGTCTATTCATAATCTTCGACCAGTTTCACCGGGGGGGAAGGCGGGGGGCAATTGGCCGAAATTTATTCGGGTCATTAGCGGGAAGGTTTTTTTTTTTTTTTTTATAAAAGAGGGGCAAGATGGATGCCTGTTTCCACTGTCTAGGAAAATGGCCTGATTCAAACATTGAATTAGAAATTAACGTTAGAAGATCTGCTATCGGGCCTGGGGCCAGTTTAGCCACCTTTGCGGGGCAGGGATCATACGGAGATCCAGAGTTGACCTCCATGAGAATCTTGTGCATCACAGGGAGAGAGACAGAAATTTATCAAGCAAGGGGCAGTGGGCCTCATTTGACGTGTTGCCAGTGCTCACTTTGCTGAATACCGTGAAGATAGCTTCCACCTTGGACAGGAAGAATTTAGCCAATTCTTCACAGAGCGCTTGGCTGGGTTGAACTATCACCGGCTTGGGCGAGGCCAGCATGACGACAGTCTTAAACAGTTCTTTCACTGAATTCTTGGACTCTGTAATCTGTGCAGCAAAGTATTTGTGTTTGGCTGCCGCAATTCCCTGTTTATAGGTCTGCAAGCTGGCCTTAAGCTTTTTTCTCGGTTTCCCTGTAATTACTTCTCCACTTCCGCTCTGTTTACAAATAAATTTTTGATTCCTGAGCTCCTCAGAATACCAGGGGGCGGAGGGTTGTGTTCTCGTAGGACGCAGGACTTTGCTTGGAGCCAGTCTGTCACACACCTGCTGCAACCAGTCTCTCTTTGGCAGGCCCCTTCCACTTCCAATGGCAATCGAGTTGCCGAGGAGGCTAGCAGCTCGTTAAAGGTGGTTCCAGTCAAATTATTCCAGGCTCTTAATTCTTATACAATCCTTGAAGCCTGTGCTTCTCTTATATGGCTCAGTTAATATCTCAAATTGGGCAACAAAGTGATCGGATCATACCAGAGGGAGGAGGCCCTGGAAACAGATTAGGTTGATTGGAAAAGATCACATCTAGGGTATGGCCTCCCCTGTGCGTGGCGCCTACTACCTGCTGCCTCAAGTCTGCACTCAGCATCAGGTCATTCAACGTCATAGTATCCGTTTCCTCCTTCAATTCCAAATGGAACAAGGTCTCCCATGACTGAAGGCCTCTGAAAGCGCCCCTTCCATTAGAATACCCAGGGAGGCTAAAAAGGAATTTCTTGTTCCCGACGGCCTATATAACAGACATCCCTTAACGGAATGGTGATGGGTGAGACTAAGGTTGAAAAATAGGGCCTCACAAGCATCTATGGGAATTGGCTGGAAGGCTGCCTTGATTGAATGATAAATTACTGCCAGACCTCCGCCTTTCCTTATAGGCCTATCTAGTGTATGACATAAGAATTCCTGGGGGGTGGCCTTCACAATATCTGGCCCCGCGGCGGCATCTGTCCATTCCAGGGACACTAGGACTATTTGGGCCGGACCGGTCCTGATATTCAGAATTCGGGCCTAATGAGGCATCGGCAGAAAGCCATGCAGGAGTCCAGCATTTCACTCAGCAGAACAGACAAGTTATTTACCTTCGGTAACAGCTTATCTGTTACAGACATGATCTAACTGCAGATTGCTTACCTTTGAATTTCCCAGGCATCAGACTGAATCTGGAAGACTCAAATAATACCCTTACATGCCAGTAGGTGTAGTCTGTTGGCTCCGCTTGACATCGTCCGCGCTGGAAGAGACTCACGGCACTTATATAGGCACCACCGCAGCGTGCGAATGTCAGTTACTTTTCACAACAGGAGCACGGAACCATGAAGTGTACTAACAGAGGAGTTTAGAACTAGGTCCCTGAAAGGGATCAGCCCCGACCCTAAAAACCTGTCTGCAGTGCAGAGGATGGGTGGGTAAGGATTCTGCAGTGAGATCATGCCTCTACCAGATAAGGCGTTACCGAAGGCAAGTAATTTGTACATTTGATAGACATGGACAGATTACTTACCTCTGAATAAATATCCAAGTTATACCATCCCTAGAGGCAGGACTGCGGATTTGGTTAGATGAGGAAGTCCTGCAGGAGAGAGCAGCCAAAAAGGCAGAGCCTTCGGAACGGACCGTCCACGCAGCAGTGTTTTTGGAAATAAGTGTAGGAATGCCCACGTTGCTACCTGGCCATTGTCTAGGACTGAACTTCACGTTGCAATGCCGTGGTAGCAGCATTCGCTCTGGTGGAATAAGCCCTTAAGCCTTCAGGAGGCTGTTTTTTTGGCCAGAGGATAGCACATTCTGCTGCAGAGGACTCCTCATCTCGAGATAGTCCTCTTCTGACACCACACAACCCTTCTTTGACCCAACGTACCCCACGAAAAGTTGGCTGTCTACCCGGGAATCTTTAGTGCGGTCAAGGTAGAATGACAATTCTCTTTTTGGGTCCAGACTGTAGAGTCGCTTTTCCTCTTTAGAGGAGTGCGGAGGAGCATAGAAAGTGAGCAAGGTGACAGATTGCCCCACGAGGAATAGGGTTACCACCTTTAGTAAGAAAAAGACCCTAGTGCAAAACACCAACATATCAGGGAAGATGGTCAGTTAAGTAGGCTTTTGCTCACCCTTCTGACTGAAGTGATTGCCTCTAAAGGCTGTTTTGATGGCAAGCAGCCAGAGGGGGGGGGGGGGGGGGGTATAGGAAACTTTCGGTATATACTATACCAAAGTAAGGTATAGTGTGCACAGAGTCCAGTGAACCCCCAGAGGGTTCGCAGAGACTAAAGTATATTTTACCTTACTCTTTTATGGTAGTGTGCTTGAGCAGTCAGGCGTATCTGATGGTAGTGTTAAGCATTTATTGTACACAGGCAAGAAATGTCACACAAAGTTTGAATTATTATTATAATTAAATGTATATGGCGCACAGCTACCCTAGACAAGGATTCCCGGCGCAAGTGTGTCCACAACTGTAGACTAAGTAACTGGGCTGATTACTGAGTGAATAGCCAGGTTTTAAGGTCTCGTCGAAACTTGAGGTAAGAAGATTCATGTTTCATGAAGTTAGGGAGCTAGGCAGTTAGGCAGGGACCAATTGTTTGCCCAAAAAGGTACTTTGTTACTTTTATTACTAGAACCAAGGTTTACTGAGTAGCAGATGGTGATCGTCAATAAAATACTTTTCAAAATACGGTGTGTACTGGTTTTTATAGAGGCATACAAGTTACTTTGCAGTAGTGAAAAGGGGTTGTTTACTCTTTAGAATACTTGCAATTACTTTAGATTACTTTTGTTACTTTTCAGTTCCTTTTCTAACTTGATGCAAAACAAACTAACCACACAGTTTAGGGATTGCAGTACATCAGTAAGCAGGTTAACTCAACTGAAGAGAGAGTTACTTTGTCGCAGTACAAGACAGTTACAAAACTTGGAACATTTAAGAGAAAAATTCACCATGCAATCCTACAGAGAAAAAAAAGTAGTGTTCAGTTTGAAGATAAGTAAACTTTTGGTAACGAGTTGGGGGGAGGGGGAAGAGGATGGTTTAGAAACAAGGTTCTGCAAGGTTCAGGTTAGCACTCCATGTGCACTGCCAGCGGCACTAGGGTGGTTGGGTGCAGACTGCAGGGTGCCAAGGTTAGCCAATGGGGCACCTCGGTTGGTGGCTGCTCACAGGCGGGCCACTGTTTTGGGAGGCAAGCTCCAAGGGTTAAGGTGAGGGCAAAGGGTGTACCAGGTTAGAAACAAAGCTACATCACCAGCGGCACAGAGGCCAGACCATGTCTCTACCAGATAAGGCGTTACTGAAGGTTAGTAACATGTCCATCTGATAGTCATCTAGCTGTAGATTCCTTACCTTTGAACACATACCTAAGCAATACGATCACCAGAGGAGGGACTGCGCAAAAGCTTAAACCAGAAAGTTCTGTAGGACTGAACAGCCAAGGAGGCCTTTCCTATGGACCGCATTGTCTAGGCGACTATGCTTGGCAAACTTGTGCAGGGATGTCCACGTGGCTGCCTGGCAGATGTCAAGGACCAAGACACCACGCTGGAGAGTCATGGTGGCGGTCTTAGCTCTGGTAGAATGAGCTCCTGAGACTTTCAGGAGGCTGTTTCTTTGCCAGAGCGTAACAGAGCTAAATGCAGAGGTTAACCCATTGGGAGATGGTTCTCTTCTGCACAGCACGCCCCTTCTTTGCCCCAACGTACCCCACAAAGAGTTAGTCATTCAGCAGGAACTCTTTAGTGTGGTTAAGGTAGAACGATAACACTTTTTTCGGATCCAGACAATGGAGACCACCTTCCTGGATGTGGGAGAGCATAGAATGAGGGCAAGGTGACAGACTGCCCTAGGTGAAAAGAGGTCTCCACTTTAGGCAAATAAGCCCTAGTGCAGAGCACTACCTTGACCAGAAAGATGGCCAAGTAAGGAGGCTTAATTAGTGCCTGCAACTCGCTCATCCTCCTGGCAGAAGTTATGGGTACTACAAAGGCTGTCTTGATTGTAAGAAGCCGGAGGGGGAAATTGTGTAGCAGATCGAATCGTGCACTCATTAAATAAGAGAACCAAGTTAAGGTCCCACTGGGGCATGATAAAAGGTGAAGGGGGAACAAATGTGTAAGCCCTTTCAGAAATCCATTTACAATAGGGGACTTTAATAGGGACGGTTGGTTTGGCAACTGTAGAAAGGCAGAAAGGGCAGAGAGATAACCCTTAGGAGTGCTCAAAGCAGAGCCCTGCTGGGCAAGATAGAATGAAAAGGATGATGTCAATAGACCATCCTGTACAGTATTTACAAAAACTCTGCCATAGACAGGCGTATATCGACTTAGCGGAAGGGTGCCTGGAATAACTTTGCATACTTTGGGGGGGGAGTGGAGGAAGAATGCTTAAAACTGTCACCACTCATTATCCACGCAAGGAGGCGGAGAGTTGACAGGTTCAGGTGGAGAACCTTCCGCTGCTGCTGCAACATAAGATCCTCCTGAAGGACCAGCCTGATTGGATTGATGCTCCTCTGCAGAAGCTCAGGATACCAAACCCTCTGTGCCCAGTCCAGAGCCACAAGAATAACTTGGACTCGGTCGCTCAAGATCTTGAGCACGATGGACAGGAGTGCTATGTGCAGAAAGCCATATAGGAGGCCCGAGATACACTAGAGACTAAAAGCACTGCTGAGCAAGAACCGCCTTGGAATCTCCAACGTGCAAAATTGCTGACATTGCGCGTTCAACGGAGGTGAACAGATCTAACCAAGGTTCTCCCCACCACTGAAAGTCCTTACGCCACCTCCAGATGGACTCCATTCGTGATCCCAAAGGCACTGACGGCTGAGTTAGTATGCCCTGGTGTGCAGGGAACCCGCCAGGTGTTGAACCATCAGGGAACATCTCCTGTTCCAGCCTAGTCCAGAGCCACAGGGCCTCCAGACTGTGTCCATGACCCCACCCGCCTTGTTTGTTGTAGTACCATATGGTGGTGGTGTGGTCTGTGAACACCTGGCCTAGTCTTCCATCGGGAGATGGTAAGGCGGCTTTCAGTGCCAATCAGATCGCACAAAACTCCAACTGGTTGATGTGGAACCCGGCTTCCGCAGGAGACCGGAATCCTCTGATCTACACCTCCCCCAAATGTTACCTGCCCCATCCCAGTAGTGACATCTATTACCACCAAGATCTGGGTGGGGAAGAGAAAGGGGTCTGCCTGTGACCCGTTTGCAGTTTGTCAGCCAACACTGCAGATCTTGCGCAGTTCCCTCCGAGATCGACAAAGTCTGAGAGATTCCCCAGATGCTGTGCCCATTGGAACTTCAGCCCCACTGCAGAGCCAGCATGTGCCATCTGGCATGATTCACTAGCAGGAGGCCATGAGGCCCAGCAGCCTCAGTCTGTCTCACCAAAATACAGGATAGTGGCCGAAACATCTGGTTCAGCCTGAATAACCTTGACTCTACGTTGGGAAGACAGGCCCAACATCTGATTAAAGGGAGCATTTGAGAAGAAGTCAGGTGTGACTTCACTATCAACATGCTGAACCCCAGCGAATGCAAGAGGTTTGCCATAGTCTGGAGGTGGGAGATAACTGCCTGGGGCAAGCTTGCATTCAGCCAGTTGTTGAGATAAGGGGAGGTGAGGTGGGGGGGGGGGGGGGGGGGGGGGGGAGAACGGACACACTGGAACACCTGATCTCCGCAGATAAGCTGCGACCACCTCCATCCGAGGAATTAATTGAAGGCTCGGACGCTGAGGATAGGACGCAGACCGGTGTCTTTATAGGGGACCAGAAAGTAGCAGAAATAGCAACCACAGCCTATTTAAGGCATCAGAACCCTCTATGGCTCCCCTGGCCAAGAGCTGTGACTTCAAGTAAAGCAAGGTGATCCTCCGTTAGCCGATCATATACAAGAGGTATGGAGGGAGAGGTAGTTTCGAAGGGGAGGGAGTACCTCAAAATCCTCAGACTATTTGTAGAACCCAGCTGTCCGAGGTGATATCCCAGTTTGGTGGAGGTGATGGCGTATCCTGCCACGAACTGGAAGCCCATGTTCTGAGAGAATCAGACTAGGAGAATTTGGCCTGACCTCTGGCCGCCCGATCCATGAGGTCTGGTGAGCCGCACTCATGAACGTGCGAAGGTTGCAGAACTTGCATGGTCCTCTGGCCAGATAGGGCTGGCCCGGCAGGAAGCTGTTTCCGTAGCCACAAAAGGATCAAAAAACAGCCAGGGACTTAGCTGTAGCCCGTGATCCCTTTAAGCATTTTAGCACCACATCTGCCCCGTATACAAAGACGAGCGCCATCAAAGGGCACTTGGACATCCCCAGAGAAGCCAGATGTTCTCAGACAGGCATGGCACCTAACATCCACAGTCTAGGAAATTGCTCTGCACAGCGAGTCTGCAATGAGAGTCAGCCACAGCCAGCGAGCCACAGCCAGCGAGCCACAGCCAGCGAGCCACAGCCAGCGAGCCACAGCCAGCGAGCCACAGCCAGCGAGCCACAGCCAGCGAGCCACAGCCAGCGAGCCACAGCCAGCGAGCCACAGCCAGCGAGCCACAGCCAGCGAGACACAGCCAGCGAGACACAGCCAGCGAGACACAGCCAGCGAGACACAGCCAGCGAGACACAGCCAGCGAGACACAGCCAGCGAGACACAGCCAGCGAGACACAGCCAGCGAGACACAGCCAGCGAGACACAGCCAGCGAGACACACAGCCAGAAGTCCCAGGAAGAGAAGGTGAAGGAAGAGCCAACAAGGCCGCCGCATAGGCCTCCATCTTTGCTCTGGTCGCCCCCATGCCGGGGAACGGCGGATAGGGTGGCAACATGTGGGGCAGCACCACCTGTGGAGAACCCACGCCCCCAACAGGCCGGGGACCGGGCCTCGGGGACAAACTGCGACACTTACCAACAGGTGAGCAACACCTTTGCGGTCTCAGAGACGGACGAGGTCACAGACTGAAGCTGCGGTTCTTGAAGCAGTCCACGGGAGACTGACGCAGCGCTGCCGCCGAATTTGACATGCGTGCCGAAAGGAGTTTCATCCGGCACTCCCGCTGTGACTTCATTTGCTGACATGCCTCACAATCTGTAGTTGTGGTGCTCCCCCAAACATCACATGCAGAGGGGGTGAGGATCCATCGCAGACATCTGGCACGAGCAAGACGAGCATGTCGAAGCCCGAAGGCACACTTCCCAAGAAAATGCTCAAAGCGGAAAAATAAGGCCTGAAATAGACCAGGAGCACAATCCGGATCCGCGTTGCACGCGGAAAAGAAGAACTGATGTCAGCGCGCGGGGGTGGGGCTTGTGACCTCGCTGACGTTATGCCCGCGGAGGACGTTGGGCGGAGTCGCGAGGTAACGCCCCCAGCGCGCAGAGATGCTGGGCAAAAACGTTTTCCAGGTCCAGTCTCATGCCTGGGGATAATTCTACGTTAAGGAATCTGCGGAAAGTAGTCTATCAGATAAACCATTGGAAGACGCTGCTCAGTTTTTGGCTCTGGGTTAGTTGGGTTCTTGGTGAACCTACAAGTCCTATATATCCCCACAACCAGTAAGGTCCAGTGGATGTAACGGTATATTGCTTTCAAAGCTGTCAATTAAAAGTTACAGGTGAAAACAGTGACACAAAAGGCTGTTTTTTTAACTAATTTTCCATTTTCCCTATATTTAACTGTTAGTTTCTATAAAGAAACCTTGATGGATTTACACAAATAACCCCTTGCTAAACTCCGCATTGTCTACTTTTCTAAAATGTATAGCTTTCCAGGATCCATTATTGCTTTCATACCCATTTCTACCATTAACTGGAAGGAGGTTGAAAGGACAAAAAATAGGCTATGTCCCAGAAAAATGCCAAAACTGTAAACATTTTTGGTCTTCTGACAAAACTGTCATTCCCTAAGAGCTGGGAAATTGCGATTTCAGCCCCACAAACATTTTTGATACCATTTGCAGGGGAAAAACCCAAACGCTTTCATTTGCAGCACTTTTTTCCCCCAAGACACAAAATGTAGCTGTATTTTGGCTAATTTCTGGGACCCCTCCAGGGGAATCCACAAACCCTGGGTACCTTTAGAATCCCCATGATGGTGTGGATACCTTATGTGGTCAAAGTTAGAGGCCTAATCGCGACCTACTACAAATAGCCAAAAAAGGGCTCAGCATGGGGGGGGGGGGGGGGGGAGGGGGGGGAGGGAACAGCAGTTAAGGGGTTAAAATAAATATGCAGCAGCAACAACAAAACAAGAATAATAAATGCATGTAAGGCTATTTATACATTAGAAAACTAGCTGTTGAGTAACAGGGTGTTGAGTAACATGAGTGTTGAGAGAAGGTAGTAGATCATGTGCATCAAGTGCGCATTTTCACATTTCAATTACATTATGTTTACAATTGTATCACATTTCCACACATTTTCAATTTTTAGCACAGGAAAATAACTGATCTGTTCAGAATCACATTTTCAGGTCAGTTACTAGGAGCTGGGGCTAAACATCCAGGTCCCCAAGACAGCAGCTCAGCATTTAAATAATAATAATCAAAGGAAAACCAACAAAAATATTGTTAATCCCATGCAACACTGATAATTGTGTTCTCCTAAAGTGTTTGAAAGGTGTGAGCAGAGGCGTTTTAAGGCAGGAGAAAAGTGGGCCCTGGCCCAGGGCCCTAGCCATTCAGGGTGCCCCCTGATAGAGCCAGCTTTGCTTTTGCTCGGATGACCCTGAATAATTCTTAACAGATTTTTTTTTTTATTACGTATTCCTGTAATTTATTTTCAGTGTGGGATATGTATTGGTGTCTACTGCAGACATATGGCAGAGAAAGGTTTGTTTTTCAACACCATGGGAAAGCCAAAAAAAAACCAGTCTTTTAGCTCAAAACGGTACCTTACAGATCAGAAATGCAGGTCTCAAAGATGATCACCAATAATGTTAGTGCGCTGCTGCTAAGTTATAAAATTGAAAGCACAGGTCACCATCAATGAATATTAGAGGTAAACACATTTAGAAATTCAACATGTGCCTATGCTCGGTCAGTAACCTGACCAAGGTCGGCATGAAAGATGAAATGGTTTGAATACATTTTAAAAATCTGTTAAAAACATGCCTCCCAAAATATATGTGGCCCAGGGCCCCCAAAATGCTTAAGATGCCCCTGCGTGCAAGCAAACTTCCCGAGGTCTTGCGCGACACTGCTGAAGGAAAGCGTGAGCAGGTACTCACTGGTTGGTTGTCCTGCAGCTGCTGCTCCCCAGCCACGGCCGGAGACAGGCCCTTCTTAGCTCAATAGGGACTGGAGATCATCATGGTGGACTGCATGCGGTCTCCCTGCAGGCAGACCTGGACGGGCTCTTGAAAGGACGATAAGATGCTGTGCCGGGACCGGGAGTGATTGGAGCGCCACTCTTGGGCCCATATTTATGCGCAAGTCTTGGCAATGATAGAGTGAAGATAAACTGCTGTCAGTTGAGAAATCTGATGCCTCATGCGGGATTATACTCCAGGAATGCACGTGTTTAGTAATGTTTCACTGTGAATGTTTCCTGTACAATTTTCTCGTTTACGGGCAACATGCAAAATAAACAGAAAGAACAAGCTGGAGGAAATCGGGCTGACAGCAGGGTGAGAGGAGGAGCAGGTCTCCTATTGTTACTTCAATTAAAAAAAAACATTCAATAGACAAAAAATTATTACGAGTTGAGAAAACGGAGAGCAGGGGGCAAAGACAACATGGACGGGTAGCGCTCTCGCTCAGCGCAGATTAGGATACCCATAAAGGGAACGAGAGCAGCAGCGGGCAAGCGAGAAACAGCGCGGGCCATGCCAATAAGATTGGTGAAAAAAGGCACAACTGGTGAATGGGAGGAGTAGGTGAAAGGCACAATACGGGAGGGGAGGCAGGCAAGAATAAGCCCGCGAGTGGTGCGTGCGAGAGCAAGCACCAGGCAATCCGTTTTCAATTAAATCGCTCCCACGTCTGGGCATGATAATTTAAAACAGATGGTGCCCGTGCGCGTAACTGCAAGCATAAGACTGTGGGCGGTTACATTGGCTGGGAAAGGCGGGACATGCGCCCGCCTTTACCCAATTGCGTGCTCTCTTTTTAAAGACGCATGCAAACGGCAATTAAAATAATGCTGAAAAATCCACACAAGCACAAGCATGTGGAAAGTGGAGTTCAGCTGCAAGAGGCTGTATCCTTAGAGCAGCGCATGCGCGCTGCGCTAAGGCTCGATCTAAAAAGGGGACACTGGGAGCGAGACACCCAGAACAGATTTAGGCAGGGGTCAGGGACCCCGGAGCACAACAAACTTCAAAGACATGAAGGGGTATAACTAAGAACTGAAACCCCTAGAATTTCGTGTAGTTTTGAATGGCAAAATGGACAGGTCAAGTGCAAAGGCTTTGACCTCTTTCGTGGTCAAGAAGAACCACTGCCAAGGAAGAAGTTGCTGAAGAGACTGCTGGATAGGACTGACCCTTGCTTCGTGATCTGGGGCTGGCCTGCAGTTTGTAGCTTTCACTAAGGAAGAGACTGAAGGGACATTGCAGTGGGTGGTGCCCACCCCTTCTTGAACAGGACTGTGCTTTGTGCTGTGTCCTGAATCCGAAGGGCCTGAGATGAGCTGGCTCCCTGTTTGGAAACACAGGAACATAAACGTTTCCGGAGAAGTCCCAAGCAACGCGGTGTGCGCGTGCTTTTGCAGCTTGAGCCCATCGGAAGGTGTGCCTTGTGATCATGGGCACACCGAAGTAACCAGAGTCCGACGCGCAGGGTGCTTGTCGTGGTGAAGCTGAGGCGTTGAAGAGCACCTGGTCATGTGCACCGGGAGAAGGTGAGGCTCGGATGCGCAGGGTGCGTGTCGAAGTGCAAGCCTAGGTGTTGGTGAAGAGCGCCTGGGTAGTGTGTGCACCGAAATCGAAGTAAGTATCCTGAGTGCGGGTCTCAGTGTCCACTGAGACCGCCGGAAAGAGGGCCAGGTCATTGGGCCCTTGGAGAGAAACAGTAGTGGCTCGGACCGGCAGCCCCGGAGGAGCTGAACCGCCGGCCCGAGCTCGCCGTGCCCATTGACTGAGTTCTGGATCAAGGCCCAAGTCACTGGAGAAGAGAATGGGGTTGCACCCCCCACCCCAGGTACCGTGGATCACCACCTGGGGTGGGGTGCTGGCACGGAGGGACACTCTCGGCCTCTAACTTATGTCTGCTGCACGAGCCTGTTGCTTCGGCTCGGACCAAGTTCCGCGCTGGCCCATGGAGGGGCACTACTGGGGCTGGGGAGAGAAGTGGTACTTGTGTCATCATTGATCCATGTTGGGGGCAACTGTTAACGGAACACCTAGACTGTAGTATTACACTTTGCATTATTGCTGCTAACGAACTATCGAATTGTCGTATGACGCCTGACCTCATTTGTGCCCGATGAACCACATGCTTGGTGTGCTACGCACGGTTATTTTTCCCTTGCAGAGTACATGATTGTAGCGTGACGCACTGCATTATTTCTTCCTTGCACAGGGAATGCTGGGGGAAGATACGCATTACATTATTCCTTCTATTGCAAAGTACACGACTGTGGCGCGACGTATGGCATTGTTACTCTATTGCACAGTACAGGAATATATTGTTACGCATTGCAGTATTTAGTTTCTTTTGCAACTTGTGTGATTCTAGCAATAGGACTTGCCTAACCTTTTGGAAACAGTTCGAAGTAAGCTTAACTGTTGGTTAGAAGCGGTGCTTGGGATTAGAACCTACCAATCCGCAGGAAGGAATACTACCCCTTATTATACGTTGGTTTTGTATCGTGTGGTCATATCGTATATCCTCTTATATGAACTTTACTCATTTTATAAAAACTTGTGTGGTGTCTATTTGTGGTGACATCATTGGGTTGCTGTGAGTGTGGTTGCACATAATGTACACTCATGCCTTGGAGATAAGCCTGGCTGCTCGTGCCAAACTACTAAGGGGGTGAGCAGGGCTATCTCAGACGGTGTCCTAACTTAGCCTAACATTGAAACAAGGGGTCCTAATCTCACACCTGGCAACAGCAGTGTGGGACAGACTCCCGCCTCCAGCATTGGTGGTGGCAGAGAGGGATATGGACACCCACTTCCAACACAGTTCAACAGGTATTACACAGTCTTCGGGACCAAAGGTCAGAAAAGGAGCAAGGGTCAGGTGAGGACCTAAACTACACCACCAGCGGCGGCGGCACAGGGGCAGCCGGGTGAAATTTCAGCATTGGACTCCCAATGCTTTGCAGTGTAGACTTGGATGAATGGAGATGCACTACTTGCAGGTGAGTGGATCGGTTGCAGGGGCCAAGCTTTGGGGGTTAGGACCAGCACGGGGGCCACAAAGCAGCACCAAACCTACACCACCAGCAGCACAGGGGCGGCCGGGTGCAATTTCAGCATTGGCGCCTAATGCTTTGCAATAGAGATTCTTCTTTTGGTAACGGGCTGTGGGCACCGCACTGTAGGCTGCAGGAGGGAGACCGACAGAGGCAAGTAGAGAGGGGCTTCGGGTGCAGGGGTGCCTTTCGACCGAGTCTTCTTACTAGAGCCGGTCAGGGAAAGCCTCTGGACTCCCACCAGGTGCCGCTGTGAGGGATCAAGAGGTCCGCAAACGCTGAACTCTAGGTCAGGATCTCTGGGGAGACTTCACTACACAGGTGAGCCACATGGACCGGGGGCATCTGGTGCAGAGTGGGCCGGAGATGCAGATCCACCTGGTCCGGGATCCTTGGAGTAGATATCTTCTGGACAGGGCAGCTGTCCACGGGAGACAGGAGTCTTTTTTGAAGGCAGAAGTCCTCCCAGGGTTTTCAGAGGTCACTGGCTGCAAGACAGGTCGCATGGTCGTTGAAGCTGGACAGGCTGGGGCCAAGGCAGTCGGCGTCTTCAGTCTTCTCTACAGGGGTATTTTTCTAGTTCAGTTCGATAGTTGCAGATCTAGTTTCTAGGTCTGGTGGAGCCACCAAAATGCTAAATTTCGGGACGTTTTGGGGAGCAGCAGTTTGGGCCAATGGGAACCTTACCCGGAGTGACTACACCCTCTATTTGTCCACCCTAGCCCTGATTGGAAGGGTCTCCCCAGTTTTCAAGTTGGCAGGGACAAAGTGGTTTCACCTCGCCTCCCCCACCTTTGAGGTGGCGTTGGCAGCAGTGGGCATACCTACTATTTTACGAAGGTTTCCCGTCCAAAGTGTGGGTGTAAATGGGGGAGGAGGGGGTGCCATCAGCAGAGGCTAGGGGTCACATTACAAAGGCAAAAAACAATTGGACAGAAGGCAGAACAATGTCATACATTTACCCCAGTACAGAGATCTGGGCCTAAATCCATCGTTTTTGCTCACCATGCCATTCCAGTTTAAGCGCAGCCATATGCAAATCAGTCTTGACCCTGTACCTCATGGGAACAGTCCAGCCCGAACTGCCAAGCCAGGTCCTCCCTGGACTGTAAACAAGCATCCTAGAATCGGTTTCGGGGTTTCACCCCTCTTCAGCCAGGATAGCTTGATTCCAGTGGCATGAAGAGCACGGGACTCACGTCTGAGCATACTCACATCAATTGTGTGTCTTTTGCTTTCTCGCCCCAAGTGTGCCAGGTATGCCCAGACGTGGGTCCTGGGCTCACTGTGCCACTGGAAACAAGCTATCCTGGCTGAACAGGGGTGAAACCCCAAAACCGGTCCTAGGATGCTTGTTTCCGGTCCAGGGAGGACTTTGCTTGGCAGTTCGGTCTGGACTGTTCCCATGAGGCACAGGGTCAAGACTGATTTGCATATGGCCAGGTCTAAACTGGGGTGGCATGGTGAGCAAAAGAATGATGAATTTAACCCAGATCTCGACTGGGGGTGAATGTTTTGATTTGTTCTGCATTCCGTCCATCAATTGTGTGTCTTTTACATTATAAAGGCAGCAGGCCTCTGAAGCTTCCACTGCAAGCACTGGTCCATCCTGGGTGAGGTGCGACACCTCTGCCCAGGATGTGCATGGTTTCTGGTCCCAGAGAGCAGAGGCTCTCTACTCACGGGTCCAGAAACATGTCTGGTGGTGGCTGGCTGCCTACAGCCTGTCAGACACCAGGGTTGGTAGGTGCCCCCTGAGTACATGGTACAACAAATCACAGTGTGGCATCAGTGTGTATTGATTGAGAGGAGTAGTTTGGTACCAAGCACACTTGTGTTCAGTGAAGCCATCATGGTGCTGTGGAACATGAGTTGTCGAGTTTACAGCCCATTTACTCTCAATAGATTCACTGGTACAAAATGACGGCATGGACCCTAATATTGTACGGGTATATCTGCTCATGCAGTTATGCCCTCAGTGGTATAGTGCACCCTGCCTTAGGGCTGCGAGGCCTACTAAAGAGTTAACTTAGATATACCTCCAGGCAGTGCTGGCTGGCATGGCACCCAGGCAAGGTGCCATGTCAACTGTTTTCTCCCTCACAGAGGCATGCAAGCTGCAAGGGCAGTGGCATGGTCCCAGTGATTGGGGGGCCCCAGGGGACCCTCTTCAGCTCCCAGTCCCTAGGTACCCATGGTACCATTTACTAGGGTCTTACAAGGGGCAGAAGTACCAATTGTGGATATGTTCTGGGGAAGGATCACTGGTACAGGGGACTTGGTTGGCAGGGACCCTGTGTACTACAGTAGCAACCATATCAAAACTAGGCAAAAAGTGGTGGCTAACCATGCAGAAAGAGGCACCCAGTCACGTTGAGATCCTACCATTTTTCTTCCATGTCTTAAGTTACATTGAACAGACCCTGGAATTCTGGGTCATCAGCTTCATAATCTTGGGGCTCTGGGGTTAGTGGTGGTTCAAAGTCCAAAGATTTCCTCGTGTCTTTTCTGTCAAAGGTTTCAATGGTATACAGCCTGTTGAAAGTAGTATCAAATTGTTTCCTTTTGGAGGATCCCCTCGAGCCACTTTTTTTGCTTCATCTGAAGCGCCTGCGTCCTTTTTCCACGGGTGCTTTGAATGGCGTGTTTTGCCCTCTCTCGACCTTCAACACCAGTGCCATTTTGGAGGATTGACCTCCTGCAGGGTCCTCGGTATGTGACCAGAGGGGCTGTTTTGACCTCGACTTGCCTTTGATAGGCAATGGGTTCAGTGCCAAGGTAGATTTTAGAGTTGGAGTCCGATGTTCTCTAGTCACCGGCTCCTTTTTTTTTTGCGTTACCTGCCAACACTTTTCCTTGAGTTTCTTGTGCTCTGGCTAAACTTAGATGGTCTCTTACGGGGTGCAAAGCCTTCACCAATGTTATTCTCCTTCGCTTGACAGCCCAAGGTCTCTTGAGGACTGACTTACCTTCTGTGCCTGCATAGGTTAGTAGTTATAACAATGGGGTGACCCAAAAGCCACTAGGCCTGGGTAGATAATGGTACAAAAAGATATGTCACAGTGGAAATCAAATGAAACCGAAAAATCAAGAACGCGTATTAATCAGTAGAATCTAATCAAAGTCAAACACCACAATTAATTCCTTACAAACAATGGGTTTACTTTAATTGAATCATAGTATTAGAATAAATCAATATATACAATGGAAAACAAATCCTAAATGGATATATTCTTTAAAAACATGTGCACAGAGTAGTCCAACAGATTTGGATACTACACCCAGGAAATGCCAATAGTCTCCCCTACTTTTCTTGCCCCTCTTTTGCTACTCAACAGCATACCTCACATCACATGCTCCCACTTCGTAGTTGAAATTCTCAATACTCAAGTACCACCCACTTACCAATTCACAATTAGATTTCACCTTTTCTCCGCCCCCAAGCAGTTGACAGATGACCAGCAGCACACCACAAAGCGGCAGTTGGATTCCAATGTGGATGAAAGACCGACATACCTAACTCCAACAAAGCCTTTGACTGCCTGAAAAAACATGCAGCTTTGTGCCTGTTGAAGATCTTTGCTCAGATTGGTTGCAGCCAGAGGTGAGACTCTAGGGACTACCCAAGACTTATTTTCTCTTTCCTCATGTGAAAGTGAGAACCTAGTCTTACAGAATTCTTTTGATAATCAAATGACAGATTCAAATTCCTCACTGTAAGGGGTGCACTTTCTCCTATATAAGGTCATACCCAAAATAACAGTTGATCGAAGATATCAAATCAAATGTTGCACAGAAAGGATGTGAATGGACTGCTGAGGTGGCAATACGCAAGTCTTTGGACACGCAAAACTCCAAAATCTCAAAGATGCCAAAGAAATGGTATAAGTTAACAATACTTTCATAACAAAGTTGATGCAGAGTGATAACTATATACAAACAAATGTCACTTCAGAAAAATGCTAGAAACCTGCTCCTACACATCGGCAATTCAAAAGGGGAGAGGTGTTTGGGGGAGAGGAGGTAGAGGGATCGTGGAGGTGCCAGGTGAGCCACAGATTTCTAGCCACAAGCAGCACCGCAAACCACACATTAAATCTCATTTGCTATATTAACATGTCTTATGAATGATCCAAATAAGCCCCTGCACTGTTTCAGCATTTTGCCAACAAGTCAACCCATGTGTGACAATATACATACCTGTTTCAGTTGAAAGTTCTCTTCCTTCAGTTTCATGACATGCTTAATCTTTTGCTTTTGGTTCTGATGGCCAAGAAGTTTTGCATATGCTTCACTAAGTTTATTGAGCTCGTCTTGAGCTGCTCCATGTTCATTCAGCAATGCGTTCTTTTCAGCCTCAAACATGTCCAATTGTTGCTGGAATAAAATTGAATGTCACTCGGACACAAATACATTCAGCCTCATTTCATCCAAGTTTTATCGAAGAACAATTAGAACTACCTGTCGGTTCTGAAACAGGATTCAGATGTTCTAGAACAGCTCAATGAAAATAAATCTTACTTGAACCAAAGTGTCAACATTTATTTAAAAAAAATAAATAAAAAAAATTGCAGGATGTAATTTAGATTGCGCTACAAAATAAACGTTACTGGTCGTGCAACATCACAATAGCATTGAAGGAAATTTGGTGATAATTAGCAGGAGCAATACCTCACCTGGAACGGTTTCACTTTGTGATGC
This sequence comes from Triturus cristatus, assembly GCF_964204655.1. Classification (NCBI taxonomy): domain Eukaryota; kingdom Metazoa; phylum Chordata; class Amphibia; order Caudata; family Salamandridae; genus Triturus; species Triturus cristatus. Next base: position 886,631,717 of record NC_140590.1, on the reverse strand, counting down.
AGTTCCTCATAGAGAGTCCGCCACTTTTGGGTCTCCTCTTTAAATTGCATTACTAATTTGTCATCTATGGATTGTCTTCTGTAAACAGAAACATCTTTAAATTACCACAAATCTTCCAAATTGTAAGTCTTAATATCCTTCATCAATGGTTTCCCCAAGCCTGGCATGGTTTACATACTACTGTGCCCCCCAAAAACCTCAATGTAGTGCATACATTTCCAGCAGTTTTTTTTTGTCAATTTATGGACGAGAAGGCTACAAAATTAAGCAAGTAACTATTATGTACCATTTGACATTACAAGACCACTATACTTGGATGAATAAAATACCAATGAGTGAATATACAAGAAGGAATTATGCCATTTAAAAAAAAAAAGCTACAACATCTTTAATGTTCTTAAAAGCCTAATTATGCATTAAAATTCACATTATGGATTTAATCCCTACTGTTCAAGTTTTCCTATTAAGTGAAAACTAAACAGCACTTTATGAATCATCAACATGTATGGATGCATTTTGCTGATAAATCCTCATTTAGGCACATAAAATCCAATACTGCTAGACACTGAATAAAATGAGGTGCCAGGCTGTGAAAACACTATTGGCAGCTAATTGTGTCCATGCAGCAAGGGAAGGGACAATGCAGTCTGCTCATTAAAAAGAAGGGACATACTGCAGACAAACAAGTTACTTACCTTCGTAACTTTCAGGTAGAGACTAGCTGCAGATTCCCAACCTTTTTGAATATTCTCCAGGCAGACTGGATTCGGAAAATTCTCAGTAGTACCTCGGTGTGCCGCAAGGTATCACTGTGTGGTTCTGCAAGGACAGTTACCCTCTGGAAATGTGGGAGGCCTCTATAAGCCTCACTCCCGCGCATTGACATCCGTTGCTTTCAAGGCTGTCCATCTCTAGAAGCAGAACCATGAAAGCAAGTTGGTTGATAAGAGTGTGGACTCCAACACTTGGGATCTTATTGATGGGTAGAGTAATCACACAACAGGGATTATGGGAGAGTTGGTGAAGAATCTGCAGTTAGAGTCTCTACCAGAAAGAGCATTACCAAAGGTAACTTGTCCGGATAAAAACTTCTAGCTGCAGATTTCCCCTTTTGAACAGATAAAGCAATAGCTATTCAGAGGCCGGTCTGGGAACTGTCCCCAAACCAGTAAGCCCTACAAGACGGAGCAGGCAAAATGCCTCTCCTGGCAAAACCTTTCCAAGCAATAATGCTTTGTGAACATATGGCAGGACACCACATAGCCATCTAGAAAAGGTCTAGGACAGGGATACCACATACCAATGCAGCGGTAGCAGCTTTAGCCCTTGTAGAGTGAGCACAGAGTCAGTCCTGGAAGCTGCTTCTTGGTGAATGCGTAGCAGATCTAAATGCACAGCACGATCCTACAGGAGAGGATTCTCCTCTTAACTGCCTTGCCATTTTTGCCCCAGAGAAACCAACAAAGAGCTCATTGGCCACCTGGTATGATCAATGCACAAGGTGAGCGCTCCTTTGGGATCCAAGCAATGGAGCCTCACCTTCTCCTGAGGGATAAGTCTGAGGATAGAATGCCAGTAGGGTTATAGTTCGACCAACATGGAACGAGTCAAAACTTTCGGCAGGACCAGTTGTCTGGGAAGAGGTATTGCATGGTGTACTGACAAAGTCTGAAGTTCACTCAGGCCATACAGAGGAGATGCCAATGAGAAAATGCCTTGACAGTAAGGAGCCGAAAATAAAAGCGGTAAAGTAGCTCAAACAAGAGAGCAAATCAGATAAGTCAGCACTAGATTTTGGGTCTATTGTGGCATTACAAAAAGGCACATGGGAAAGGTATAGCAACCCTTTAAAAAAAAAAAAAAAGCACCCCAACCGTTAAGTCATACAAGGGCAGATCTAACAACCTTATGGTGACTGAAAGATAACCCCATAACTGTACCCAAAGCAAAATCTTGCCATGCAAGAGAGAATAACCGAATGTTAGATAATTTGGCCTGGAGAGAGTCAATCTGGCATATGGCTCACCAAGCCACAAATATGTCACAATGACAGGCATATGCAGTTTTTGTTGAAGGACGCCTGGCTGCCAAGATGGCAGGTTGAAGGTGTTTAGCTGTTGCCGCTCAATCTCCAAGCAAGGAAGTGGACACAGCAAAGGCCTGGGTGCAGAACTCTGCCTTGTTGCTGCAACATCAGGTCCTCCATGATGGGCAGCCTGATCAGAGCACAAATGCTCAAGCTCAGTTCTGCATACAATACTTCCCCTGCCAATCAGGAAGCTATTAGGAGGACTTGGGCCTGGTTGGTCCTGATCTTGTTGAGAACTCCAGGCAGCAGTAATATAGGTGGAAAGACATACAGGACTCCAGAGTTCCACTTGAGGTGGAAGGTGTCTGAACGAATCACACAACATGTAGAAGTGCTGACATTGCAAGTTCGGCAGTGGTGAAAAGACAGAGCCAGGAGTCTCCCAATTCCCAAGAGACCTTGCACACCTCTGGGTTTAGCTGCCATTCGTAAGCCACTAGTTGTAGACAGCTGAGCTTGTCCACCCTGGTATTCAATGAACCTGCCTAAAGGTTCACCAACAGGAAAATGCCTTTGCGATCCATCCATTTCCAAAGGCAGATTAGTTCAAGGCACAGGGTCTGTGACCCCCACACTGCTTTGTTGCAGTACCGCACAGCTATGGTGGTGTGTGAGCTCCTAAACCAGCCTCCCCTTGATGGACGTCAAAAAAACGTTCAGTACTAAGCAGATGGCTCTCTGCTCCAGGAGGTTGATCTAAACCCATGACTCTGCTGGAAATTAGAGGCCTCTGATCTCCACCTACCCCAACTCGCAAAGGAGATTAAGTGTTTTCCAAAAGTCTCCACTCAAATCCCCTATAAGAGGAGTAGCAAGAAACTGTTACGGTTGTTCCAGCTAGTGAAAGCTTGGACCACAAGACTTTATGGAGATGGGTGGAGAGAGAGAAAGGCCGGGTTGCCTGTGGAAGGGTGAAGGCGCCTGGCAATTTGCCTGTTCAGTGGAGGCAGGTACAGGGTTAAACCCATGCCTCTACAAAGGTATTGGTCAAGACTTTACTGAAGGGGAGGAGAGGCTCAGAAGCAGTCTGGTCAGGCAGCAGGACTTAGGTCAGGCTATGACCACCATAGTGGGAAGTTGAAGACTTTGGCTGCACTATGCACGACAGTCATTTTTCAGTCTTCCTACCAATTATTGGCACAGGGCTGATTGAACTCATCCAGGTCATAGCTTTAATCAGAGTCTGCACCAAAGAGGGAATGCAAGGACTGCTGTGAGATAAAGCTAGCGTAGAAACCTCAGTCGGATTCGATTGCAACATGTCAGTCAGGCCAGCACTGAATCAGCCTATTAGAAGACAACAGGGGCCACCTGTTTCAGTGGCAAAGATGGTATAGTGTGTACAGAGTCCAGTGGAACCCCAAAGGTAGGCAGAGGTAAAGTTAGATAGCACCTCACTATTTGTGGTAGTGTGGTCGAGCAGCAAGGCTTTATCAGAGGACAGTGTTAAGCATTTGTTATACACAGTCAGCAAATGAATTCACACAAAGACTGAACTTCAGACCAATTGTTTGTCTAAAAATATTTTTTTAATTTTATAGAACCAAGCATGCCTGGCAAAGGCAAGTGAAAATTACTTTGCAGTAAATATACAGTTTTAATAGTTTGTATTGTAATTGCACTTTGTTTTGACTTGCAGTACGGTTTCTGAGAAATGCAATGCTTTGTAAATACAGTACATATACTTTGTATAAGATTTTCAATAGAATTACAGGAGTTACTTTTGAGATTTCTTATCTTACACAATGTAGTCTACCTGGATACTACACTGGGAGATTTCCTGTAAACCGGTAAGTAAAATCATTGTTAGTGCAATTTCAAAGAATTTCTTTAGGTTTTAAAACTCGAAAAACAGTGTTATCCTATGGAGGAAAATAGTGTTATCGGTTTTAGGGTAGGTATCCGGTAGTGGGAGCTTAGGTTCTGGGGGTAGACTCAGGGGTCCCCCAGGGACAGGGATGCACTCGTTACACCCTCAGCGGCACTAGGGCGTCCGGGTGCTGAGGCCAAATGTTATCCAATGAGGGATGGGGGGCCTCCGGTTGGTGGCTGCCGACGAGCAGGCCACTTGGTTGTCGGAGCAAAACTCATGGATTTTAGCTTGGGACTAATGGGGGAAAAAGTAGCACCAAAAACGCACCCTAAGCCCTTGTCAGGAGACATGGTTTTGCTCTGGTCTCATACGCTGACGATTCTCAACTCATTATTGCTACCACCAATCAGCCTGAAACCACAGCTCATAGATTTCATTCCTGTCTTACGGAGATCATGTCTTGGAAGGGTCGGGATTACAGATAAATTTAAAAATAAACAGATAAAACAGAGGTGATGGAGTTTGTGTCGGGTCTGCCCATGTGGAACCAATCGTGGTGGCCGTCAGAGGCCGGAGAATGTCCATCCCCAGTAGAGAAGGTCAGAAATTTGGCGTTCTCTGACAACAAGCTTAACTTTGGTGCACAGGTCAATAGTCTTACGTCCTCATGTTTCTTTCTCCTGAAGACACTGAGAATTGTTTTTCCTTTTATACCTCAGGAGTTCCAAAAAACAGTGATGGTGGCAGTCTTTCTTTCAAAGCTGGATTATTCCAATGCTCAGTTTCTGGGGATTGACGAATTTCAACTGCAGAAACTGCAATCATTACAGAACGCAGCAGCCAGGCTCCTATTGGGCTTACGTAGAGGACAGCCTACCTCAGCTGGGATACGATCTCTCCATTGGCTGCCTATAAAACAGCGCATAGAATTTAAGTCTCTTACACTCGTGCATAAGGCAATCTATGGCGGTGCCACGGACGATCTTGAGTTTATTTGTATCCCATGCTCCATCACGCATCCTAAGATCGGCCACTCAAGGTCTTGTTAAAGTGCCAAAGATTAGAAGAGAAGGTTGGGGTGGCCAGATTACATACTGTGCGGCGAGATTTTGGAACAAGCTGCCTCAAACTATGAGGCTTCAATCCAACCTCCAGCTGTTCAGAAAAAATCTAAAAACACAGCTCTTTGCAACTACATAGGTGGCGTTATACCTGTTTTCCCTGCCACTACACTCCGCGCCAAGATGCCTCTGCATTCAAGCGCTTTGAAAACATATAAACAAACATAAGCTGCACCAGGGGTGCCGGGAGCAGGGTTCTGTTTCGACATCAGGCACCCTGTTTGCAATGCAAGGCTTGGGGATGAAGGTCTTCTGGGTGCGACCACCACTTTGAGAAGTAAGTTGGGGATTGGTTAGGAACCGTCGGTTTGGCCACCCAAGACTGTGGGGCATCTGGTGCAGGGGTGCCTTTTGGAGTCAGATCTTACCAGCTCCTGGTCATGGTTGGGTTGGGGGGGTGGGGGTGGGGGACACCTTCCAGATTCAGGCTGAAGGCGTCGGCTTGAGGCAGGTCAGGGTTCGCCGGATATCAGGTTAGGATCTCCCGAGGGGAGTTTGTCATTACGAACTCCACAGCACCATAATTGCTACACTGAAGAGTTTGGTATCAAAATTCTCAGCACATTAAACCCACACTACTGCCAGTGTGGGATTTAATGTAAAACGCACACAGAAGGCATCTTGGAGATGCCCCCTGAAAACTAACCTACCATTAGTGTCCAGGCTTTCAGCTGCCATCACCAGACATGTTTCTGGACCCCTGGAAAGAGCCTACTGCTCTCTGCGACCTGAAACAATGCACATCCTGGGAGGAGGTGCCAAGCCTCCTCTCCCAGGAGGGGCAGGGTTCACAAAGGGGAAGCTTCAAAGGCTTGCTGCCTTTGTGAGCTTCCCCAGGCCACTTGCTACTTTCAGACACTGGCCGCCACTGGTTCTGACCCCCACTTTGGGCGGGAGAACCAGTGGGGAAAAGAAAGCGAGGGAAGTGTGCCCACCTCTGCCAACTCCACCCCCTCACGTGGGGGAGGTGAGGTGAAGCACAACTCAGTCCCTGCCATCTTGCAGATGGGGTGACTCCGCCAACCATGGACAGGCTTATGCCCCCCTCCCACTGAAGGGTGGCATAAGGGGTGTACCCACCCCAGGGGAGGGACCCATTGGTCCCAACCTTTTTACCTACCTGTAACGCCCCTAAATCTAGTATTTAGGGGCACCCCTGAACCGTGCTTCCTCGCACCAGAAGACACTATGGAAAAAAGAACCGGACAGCTGTGTAGAAGCACATGAAGACACTGACTTGGCCCCAGCCCTACCGGCCTGTCCTGCGAAATCAGTGTCCTGCAGCCAGCAACCTCAAACACCAGAGGACCTACCTCAACAACAGACTGTCTCCTGTGAAAACCAGATTTATTAATCTGCAACCTCTGGTTCCGGCCGGACACTGCGGATCCGTCCCACTCTGCACCCTCCATCCATGGCCCAAACTCAAGTAGCAGGCACCCAAGGCACTCAGTCAAAGCACATCAGCAGTTCAGCATAAAATGGGAGCAACCATGCAGAAAGAGGGTACTTTCCCACAGCCTCCTGCTAGGAAGGGTGAAGCCCTTTCAGGAACAGGCAACGAATTACTGTAGGGAGAAGGTGTGACCTCCTCCAGCAATATGGCCTAGCTTCAAAAGAGTCTACTCCCTCAGGGAAGCAAATTACAACACCTGTTGCAGAACCAGTTTTCCAGGAGGAGTGGCGCATGTCACGTATACCAAAGGGGTATGCTCATGACTTCACAGGAGAAGACTTGCTTCATATTGGCTTAGGGGCGAGGGGGTATCCTGGGATGTTTGACGGCTGAACCCCTAGGAAATATAGTTAAGCAGCACGGGTAGCACTGTGGGAACTATTGCCCCATTGGTTAGTGAGTCCTCCCCTCACACCAATGAGATAGAGGCACTGAAGTGGCACCCCAGACCCACAGTCTGCATATCACGACTAGACGGAAAGATGACAGAAGAAATGCCCTGCTACTCCCTGGACCCAGCAAAGAGTGGCAGCACCAAAGACAGGACCATACCTGCTTCATCCAAGGAGCCTGCATAGAGGACTGTGCCGGTTGTGCCCATTTGTGTAAAAAGCTCCACTTGTGCCATGATGGAAGAAGTGACTGCAAGGGCTAGGTGGCTAGTCACCTGTTAAGCTTCAGGGCCACCAAAAACTAGTATCCTGCACCTGTCGAAAGGCCAGCTGCCCAGAGAAGTTGCTCAAAGCAGGACGATGAAGTGCTCGTTGGGCGACAAAATACAGACTTCACGAGGTGTCCCCAAGATCATGGGATCCATGGCCAAAGTCAAAGAGGACTTTGGTCCCCTAAAGAAAAGGATTTGCTTACCATTTAGCAACCACTGGACCTGCTATAAACTGGGAGATCAGTTGACCAGTGGCAAATGCACCTGCACTGGAATCTCCTGCTGCAATGTGGACATGAGTACTGAGGACGGAGACAGCCCCTAATGTTCGTGGACACCAGGGTGGGTCCAGGAAAACTCTTCAACAGCCACAAACCCCAGCATTAGGACCACTTCTTGACAGTCGCTTTAAGGAGGGGAAACAAAAAGATACCAATGACCCCAAGACAGCAGACTTCTACAACAGGTTGACCAGAATGGTTCTTGGAACTAGCCCCAGTCCACTTTGGCTAGTCCAAAAAGACCCTAACAGGCATTTTACCCATTGCCTACAAAACTGATTGCAATGTTTTATTGCATCCAAGAGCTTAAAGTTGAAGTATTTTACTTACCTTTGGAAAATCTCAGATTCCCTTCAATAGAACTGGAGTCAGATTTGTATTGTGTTGGGACCTAACTGTTCAGGTACTTTACACCATTTCTTTGATAAAGCCTGAAGGCTGTTCGGCTACTACAGAGGACTGAGCTAAGGGTTTCGTTAAAGAACCCAAGTGGACTTGGGGATTGTGACTATTACCTTTAGCCCTCACAGCCACACCACATAATCCACTATCGTACACTTGCAAAGGAGAAATTATTTTGCCAAAAATCCATTTGTTTAGTCTCATGGTGGGGAGGAATGGTATGGAAAGTATTTGGATCGACCAGGTTGGAGGATGCTTCAGACTCTCCGAAGTGGGATGGTGACTTAAGTGAGTCATCAGGCACATGGCGATAATCAACCCGTCTGACTGACCTGAACAGAGTACGGCCCAGGTGCCCAAAAGGGTGTCAGTAAGTTCCTCATTGAAGGGTAACAGTGGCTCAGTGGGAGCCAGGCCAGGTTGCTAAACTTCACTCAAATCATTGATCATCACTTCCATGACTGGCAATTGTAGGTTTAATATTTCACCTGGCCTCTATCATGACAGCAAAAGCATTGTTTTCCTCCAACAGGACCCACAGTAGACAAGGCCAGTATCTGGAGACGCATCGAGGCACTGGCATTGCATAGTTCCTTATACCAGTTTTCCTAACCATAATGGAGAATAAAATCATACCCTTCATCAAAGTTATCGTTATCGAAGTCAGAGCTGAAAAGATGCAAAGTTTGCCTTAAAGAGTGGCAAGTTAAGATAACATCCCACTGGCATCCTGAAGCCCTCGATAGCAGTTCTGGTGGGGGAATACAATCATTCCGTCATCATAGCTGTCTTTGTCAGAGTGTCACAATTAAGTTATGTAAAGTCTGGGCTTTACCAATTGGCAAGCTGTCCGAGGGATTGCCAAGAGGTTGCACTCCAGTTGCAAATTCAGTTGAGGTTGTAGATGAACTAGTTTGGAGTCAGACAGCATTATAGGCTGTACACATTTATCTAGCATCAGCATTCATGGGAGCGGGAAGGGGATGGCACTAAAGCGGGAATCAGAGTCGGTGATAGACTTGATGTGGGTCCAAGGGGGTACAGACTGCATCTAGGACAGTACCAGCGGTGAAGTCAGACTGGAAACCCCTGCACTTGTTTGGGGCACAAAGTTATGCCACAGGGAGCAGGTGAAGTGCAGAAGATCTGCAGCAGTCTCTCTTGAAGGCTTCCAATTGCTGTGATGACACAGACTAACCTAGAAAGTCAGGGTGCGCCAGAATGACAGAATGGTCTTGGGGAGATTAGAGGAGAGACTGGGAGGTAGGTTGCCATATTTGGCACTCTAGAGTTAGAGTGGTGGAAAGGGATGGTTGCCCTCTTGGATTTCATTTTTTAACTTCAACCACAACGAGAATCTGCCAAGGGAAGGACTTTGGCTTCACATCCCAGGAGAGCATGCAGGTTCATTGGTGTACATGCTACAGGCCCTGCAGTCGTGGTCTCCCAAACAGACTTTGTACAGGTCTGTAGCAGACATTGGTCTGCAACGGTCTCTGCAGGGCTTAAACCCTGTGGTTTTAGTGGGTGACATTTCCCTTACACACTTGATACATTCTGATGAGTCTGGCCAAAAACAACGGGTAAGCTCCAGATGTGCATTAGAAAACATGGAAATGAAGGAACTGGCGTCAGTGAGCATGGGTGGTGCTTGCATGCAGCTCCACTCACTTCCAAAGTGGAGCAACACTGGTGCAAAGCCGCACTATGACACCTAGTGTTGCATAAGAACTAAGCCCGGGGATTAGTCACAAGGTGAGTAATCGCAGTTATGAAGTAGCCATCAAAAGGTCACTTAGGATTAATCAACATGGCTTTACTTATGGAAAAATATGTCACAAGATACTTTGTTATAAGTTGAGCAACATTCTTCTACAGCATTGCATCCTTCACAAATGCACATGCTTTATAAGAGGAGATGCCCTTTTTTCACTCACCAACCATGCGTTTTACTTTTGCTGCTAGATATATTACTGGTTCAATGACTAGTACAGGGGTCCTGCTGAACAGACCTCGGAGCAAGTGATCAAACACGTAAAACTATGTTTAATTGGTCAACACAAAATTAGTACAAGTTAACTTTTAAGTCCCTAGTATAAGGTACTTTTAAGAAAGGATTAGGTTACTTACCCTGTAAGCGTCTGTTCTTGGCATTTAGTGCTGTCGAATAACTTGCTTTGCATACTCCTGCCATCTAGTGTTGGGTATAGATGTGTGCAATCTTTTCTTCTTCAAAGTAGAAAGTCATGACAAAGTCACTTCTTCGCTTGTTGATAATGCGCATTGGCATAGACTTCATTGCCTTGGCCACGAAAGGAACAAAAACCAGGAGTGGCTGCGCTCTTCGTGGAAAGACCCAAGGACTTGGCCGTGGCCCGCGAGTCCTTAAAACGCTTCAGTGCACTGTCAGCCTGGTCACCAAACAGGCGAGTGCAACCAAAGGGCATGTCCATGAGCAAGCTCTGGACGTCGGTCGAGAACCCAGTAGATTGCAACCAGGCGTGGCGACGCAGCGCCACGGTCTTACAAATCGCCCTGCCCTACTAGTCAGTGGTGTCCAAACCACACCGAATGGCAAACTTAGCCGCATCCTTACCCTCAGCAACCGCCTGGGAAAGCACAGCATGGTCCTCCTCAGGACACTGAGGGAACACCTGAGCAACTGTATCCCACACCGTGTGGGAATAGCGGCCCAATAAGCAGGCAGTGTTCCCTGACTGCAGCACCAAGCTGGCTGAAGAGAACAACGGCTTACCGAACCGTTCCAGCTTCTTAGAGTCCTTATCCGGCGGAGCCGTTGGAAAAGCACACGGACGTCGAGGCTTGGATGACCAGACTCTCAGGCGTGGGACGAGTGGTCAGAAACACAGGGTCACCAGGCGGTGACGCCTGGCAACATTCTTATCCACAGGGGGCCCCCGCGACCAAGTGCCCAACAGGAAGTCGGTGAGGGCGTCGTTGAAGGGATGCAAAGACTCCGAAGTAGACACCGTCTGGAGCACCTCAGTAAGGAGCTTCGTTTTGAGGGCCACCGTAGGAAGATCGTGGACCTCAGCAGCCTGACGGAGCACCATCGTGTAGGAAGCGCCCTCCACCATGGTACAGTATATAGCATAAGGTCGTGGTAGCGTACTATTTTGAACAAAGCAAATTAGTAGTAGTAAAACACAACATTAATTGATCTGGTATGAATCCAAGTATTTTAATTTAGAAAAAAGGGAAGAAATCCCAATTGCAGTTGTGTTCAAAGCATTAACATTCAAAGACAATGCTGTTATTCAATGTAATTTAAGTACAATATACTGCAGTGCTCAGTGTGAAAGTGGAAAAAATTAGGGAGGTAGGGGTTCAGTGGTAACGTGAGGGTAAGGGACAGGGAAAAGGTATTAGTGACATAAGTGCATCAACATTTCCTGGTATGGTTCTTTTCCAGCCTCAACGAGGTCAATTGTTCCGGAAGGTACACAACTTAAATGGACAATCAATGGTTTTAAAATAATGTCGCTGAGTTTGAGATATGCGTTGTCGACGTTTTGACCCCTGTGGGCAGGACTGGTTGTCCTTGCAGTGGGGTCTTCTTCAGGACTGGGAGGAGCACCTGAGGGATAATTGGAGAGTATCGGTGTAAGGGCAAAGTTTATAAATTACGCCTTAGGGTAATTCCAGCTGCCCCTCACTTGCCGCCTAGGAAAGAAAAAAGTGCCCGCAACAGTGTCGCTTGTGCAAGCTGGCAAAGATGATATTTATGCAACTTGTATCTGCCCTAAATTAAAGGACCTGAGGTACAATTTATTACATCCATCTTTTAAATTACATGGTGTTCGAACATGCAGGCAAGCGGCCAAATTATGCTTTAACCCAACGAAAACAAAATTGAATTGTTGGGTCACAAAGTTTTCAATTAGTAGCAGGAAGGCACAAGAGAACGCCGAATGTGGATCAATAAAAGCCAGACTGAACAGTTCCGTGATGACTCTCTGAAGCATTCGAACTCTTAATCGCAATGATGATTAAAAACTCAGATTAAGTAATATTTTAAGTTTTAGAAAGATTTACAAAATGAATTTGAGTAACTTAGCAATGTTTTACATTTTTTCTTTTTGCAAAGCTTTTAATCAATCATGTACAAGTAATAATTACCTTACCAATTGGCATCTCTGGCCACACGTCAGCCCCTGGTAAATGGTACAACAGGTACCCAGGGAAGTGTGACCAGAAAAGGCCTCTAAGGGCTGCAGCATTTATTGTGAGATGACTGCTGATTAGCCAGAAACCGGTCCCAGGATACTTGTTTCCGGCCCAGGGAAGACATGGCTTGCCAGTTTGGGCTGGACTGTTCCCATGAGGCACAGTGTCAAACTGATTTGCATATGGCCATGTCTGAACTGGGGTGGTGGAGTGAGCTAAAGAATGAGGATGGAATAAACTCAGAACAGTTGACTGGGGGTGAGAGCTTGCAATGTTCAACACTCCGTCAATCATCCCCTTTGGTTTTACCTTTAGAGGTCCTGCATCATTACACTCACTCTGCCTTTTCAGTCTGCATGTTTTGGTGCAGAACAAGGTTCAGAGTCGACATGGCACACATCTGTGCCATGCCTACAACCCACTGCCCTGGCATATATCGGTCACCCCTCTAGCAGGGTGCACTATACCAGTGGGGAGGGTACAGGTGCATGAGCCCTGTACCCTTAGTGTCTAAGGCCATTCTTAGACATTGTAAGTGCAGTGCTGCCATTAAGAATATATGGTGCTTGGAGTTTGTCATTACGAACTCCACAGCACCATAATGGCTACACTGAAAAATGAGGCTTGGTATCCCACACTGATGCCAGTGTAGGATTGAAAGAGAAATGCACACAGAGGCCATCTTGGAGATGCCCCCTGTAAATGAACCTGCCACTAGTGTCCAGGCTGAGTGACTGCTTTCAGCCGCCACCACCAGACATGTTTCTGGACCTGTAAGTCAAGAGCCTGCTGCTCTCTGGGGCCTGAAACAATGCACATCCTGGGACGAGGTGCCAAGCCTCCTCCCCCAGGATGAGCAGGGTTCACGAAGAGGAAGCTTCAAAGGCTTGCCACCTTTGTGAGCTTTCCCAGGCCACTTGCTGCTCTCAGCAACTGGTCCCCACTGGTTCTGTCCGCCACTTCAGGCGGGAGCACCGACAGGATAAACAAGTGTGGGAGAAGTGTTCCCACCCCTGCCAACTCCACCCCTCAGGTGGGGGAGGCGTGGTGAACACACAACTCAGTCACCGCCATCTTGCAGATGGGAGTACTCAGCCAACCAGGGAAAGGCTTATGCCTACCTGCCACCAACCACAAAGACGGTCTCCAATGAACACCGGATTTATTAATCTGCAACCTCCGATTCCGGCAGCCGGACACCACGGATCCGCCCCACACTATATCCGCCATCCACGGCCCGAGCAGGTAAATACAAGGAGGTCCCCCTGGCGATCCAAACCAAGATCTGGCGACCACTGACCTTCCTCAAGCAGATGACTGCAGCCTAAATCCGGAAGGCCCCCCCAAATCGCGAGCAGGAGCTGGTAAGATCCGACCCCAAAATGCACCCCTGCACCAGACACCCCACAGCCTTGGGTGGCCAAACCAACGGTGCCTAACCAACCCCCAACTTACCTCTCGAAGTGGTGGTCGCACCCAGAAGACCTTCGGCCCCAAGCCTGCAGTGCCTTTAAAAACCGAAGGCTCCCCCATTGCAAACAGGGCGCCTGATGTCGAAACAGCATCCTGCACCCGGCGGCCCTAGTGCTGAGGGTGCTTCTTTGTTTCCATTTGGCTGGGGCTAAAGTCTAGGAGCTACGCTCCCACAACCAAGTGGCCTGCTCGTCAGCAGCCACCATCTGGAGGCCCCCTATCCCCCATTGGGCCTCACTCTGCACCCGGCCTCCCTACGGCCGCTGAGGGTGTAACCCTAGTGCATCTCTAACCCTGGGGGACCAGAGTCTACCCCCATAACCTCAACTCCCACTACCGAATACTTAGCCTAAAACAGATAAGACTATTTTCCTCCATAGGATAACAAACGTTGCCAAGAAAAACAGTCAATAAGTGTGCAGTAAGAAAAACCTAAAGAAATTCTTTAAAATTGTACTATTTAATCAAAACGATTTTACTTACCTTACAGGGAATGTCCCAGGGTAGTATCCAGGTATACTACTCTGTGTGAAAAGTAATCTCAAAAGTAACATACTTGTAATCTTACTGAAAATCCTATACAAAGTATAGGTACTGCATTTACAAAGCATTGCATTTCTCAGAAAAAATACTGTAAGTCAAAACAAAGTACATTTACAATTGCAATCCAAACTGTTACAAACAGTATATTTACTGCAAAGTACTTATCCCTTACTTGTGCCAGGCTTGCTTGGTTCTAGGAAATAAAATAACTAAAAGAATATTTTGCTACAAAAACAATTGGTCTGAAGTTGTCTTTAAGTGTGTGAATTCATTTGCTGACTGTACAACAAATGCTTAACACTGTCCTCTGATACTGCCTTACTGCTTGACCACACTACCACAAAAATAAAGTGAGGTACAACCTAACTTTACCTTTGCCTACCTTTGGGGTTCCACTGGACTCGGTGCACACTAACCTCACTTTGGTATAGTATATATAGAGCCAGCTTCCTACACATTGTCCTTGGATGGTGTGGGAAGCTGGAGGTGAAGTCTGGGCATTTTGTGTTGTCTGTAGTTGTGAACAGGTCCGCAAAATCATTCTGTTCCCAGGTGGTATTCCGCTAACAGATTAATGTTGTAATGTAGAGCTAAAAGGTCTGAGATCGGCGTGATAACTGTAGAGAATGTGTCCAACCCCTACCCCTCTACTCTAAGTTGTTACCCCTGTATGTTCCCCTGTAGTAGTCTTGGGGAGAAGAGTGGTGACTCATGCCTCTTCCTCATACCACCAAGGCCAATGAAGATGTTTTTGCGCCCACCCACTAGGAGAAGAGGCGAAAGGCACCACAGCGACTTTGTGTTTGTAGTGCACCCATGGACTTTGCAACTTTGTGCCATTTTTCATTTTCTCAAGAGCCTGGTTAACCTGTGGGCAAAAAGGAATTATTTATCAAAGGAGACATTTAAGAGGCTCTGGTCCTCTTCTCCAAAGCCCAGTGGCAACTGGATCAGAGGTGTCCTTATGCGTTAGCTTTTCCTTACCGGAGAAGTCGCAGTTGAGGTGGCCTGCATGCAGAGGCTGCAGGTGACATGGAGGAGTCCAGGAGGGTTGAAACCCTGATGGACTCGAACTCTGGAGGACAGGGGAACCTTGTTGGCATGTGGTGCAGAGGCGATAGGTGCAGTAGTGTCTTCGGGTGTTGGCGGTTCCGGAGGCCTTAGATGCTTCTCTTTTGGAGCTTCTTTAGAACAGGGCCACTGTTCAGAGTTCTTGAGTCTTTCAAAGGCAGGCAGTCCTCCCAAGTTTCTGGAGTCACAGCTGCAGGATGAGCCTTCTTTGGTGCAGTTTTCAACGAGGGATGCAGACAGGCCAGCAGGGTTGGTACCAGGTCAACTGCTTTAATTTCAGATTGTGGCGCTTTGGTGCCTTCTCCCTTCTTAGGTCATCAGTATCTGCCTTTAAATACTGAATTTAGGAGTGTAGGGTAGTAGTCAATGGGCTCCTGACAATTGTGGTCCCTACTACCTTATATGACCACTTCCTGTGCAAAGTGGGCATAACCCTGGCACAGAATTACTACATATAGAAGATGTTTGATACCAAACATCTACATGTTCAGTGAAGCCATCATGTAGTTGGGGAAAACTCGTTTGAACCAGTGTCCAGCACGTTTTAATATAGACTTCCTGTCCACTTACACTGGCAGTAATTGGACTGACTGGCAAAGGGGTATATCTGCTCATGCAGGTAGGTCCTCACATTTAATATTAAGCACCCTGCCTTAGGGCTACTAGGCCTGCTGTAAGGGTGACTTACAAATATGACATGCAGCAATGTCCCTCCCAGAGGCCGCCCCTTTTCTCAACTCTTGCGCCTTGACACAGCTCCCTCCTATACCCAAAGAAGACTTCTTCCCCCTGCTCCACAAAGTCTCCTCTGGTTCCCCCACTGATTGCTGCCCTCCAGCAATTCTCCGGACCGCCTTTTCAACCTGCCCGGGCCCTCCACTGGCCCTCCTGAACAACTCTCCTGCTCGGCGTGGTCCCCAGTCAGTTTAAGAACGCCGAAGTGGTCCCCATATTAAAAAAACCCAACGCCGACCCTACGGTCTTGGGCAATTTCCGCCCTATTTCCCTTCTACCCTACCTGAGCAAGGTACTTGAGACGCATGTGACCAGCGCCCTCAGCTCCTTCATTGAGGACTCCAATTTTTTGGATTCCCAGCAAGCTGGGTTTAGACCTGCCCATTCGACAGAGGCGGTTATCCTCTCTGTTATGGAGGAACTTCGCAGAGGCGCTGACTCCAACATCAGCCAAGCCTTGGTGCTCTTAGATCTGTCAGCGGCCTTTGACACGGTCGATCATACCATCTTAGTCGATCGTGTCAAAGAGGCAGGCATCAGCGGGACGGCCCTCAATTGGGTTCGTTCCTTCCTTGCGGACCGCCATCAATCGGTCCGTCTTTCCCAGTTTACAGCAACCCGGACGAGAGTCACCTGCGGTGTGCCGCAGGGTTCATCCCTGTCACCCCTTCTCTTTAACCTTTACCTCTCCCCCTTGATTCGCTCCCTCTGCGGCAGGAATGTCACTGCATTTAATTATGCAGATGACATACAGCTCGTTTTCAATCTCGACTCCTCGGACGCAGCGGCTCAAGACTTCCAGTCCACCCTTTGCCATATCAGCAATTGGATGAGCACTCACCATCTTAAACTCAATCCCGACAAGACGGAGCTTGTTCTTGTCGGAGGCCTATCCAACCCCTGGAACTCCACCTTTTGGCCCCTCTCCCTCGGCCCTCCCCCACACCCTGCTGACAAAGTAAAAAGCCTTGGGGTTTACATCTCCCAAGACCTCTCAATGAAGCACCAGGTTAGTGCTACCGTGTCCTCCTGCTTCTTTCAACTCCGGAAGATCCGGAAAATAGCCCATTTTCTGACGACTGAAGCCCTCACCCTGGTTCTGTTGGCGTTAGTCATCTCTCGGATCGACTACGCCAATGCCCTGTATGTTGGCATCCCACAATATCAAATCAATAGACTGCAGCTGATCCAGAACCAGGCAGCCCGCCTTTAACACCACCAACCTAAACATCACCACGTTCGTCCTCTCCTTAAGGCCCTCCACTGGCTTCCTGTCTTGGAGCGCTGCAAGTTCAAACTCGGCTGCCTGACTCCTAAATCTCTGGCAGGCATCGGTCCGTCCTTCATTTCCTCCCTCTTGCATCCCTATACCCCCTCCAGGAACCTCCGCTCCTCTCATCTTGCGCTCCTTCAGATTCCCCGCTTCAAGCGCAAAAAACACGGAGGTCTTAGATTTTCCTTTCTGGCACCCTCCTTTTGGAACTCCCTGCCGCTGGAACTGAGACTCTCTCTTTCTCATCTTCACTTTAGGTCTCTCCTAAAAACTTACCTCTTCCATGGCATCTACTCATAAATCCTTTTCTCCCCGTCTTCTGCCTCCTGCTGAATTAAGCAAATAGCGCCAAGAAACCGTCCGGTGTATGTTGCGCTTTATAAGTAATTTTTACATTACATGTGTTGCCGTGTTAATTTTGTATGCACCAAGGCACACAGCCTGCAATGGCAGTCTTGCATGTGCTTGGTGAGGGGTTCCTTAAGGTGCACAGTTCGTACTGCAGCCCTTAGGGGCCCTCTTTAGTTCCTCAGGCCCTAGATGTCAGGTTACCATTTACTAGGGACTTGCAGAGGATGCTAAAGGTTTTGCCAATTGGGGGAACAATTGTACAGTTTTTGTAAGGAGCTCTGGCACGGGGGAGCGGATTAGCAGGAACCCAGTGAACTTTCAGTCTCAATCACATTTACCAGGCAAAAAGTGAGGTGACTGTCAAAAAGGGGCACTTTCCTACACCTCAGCTACAAGCTCCTGCCCTCTTTTTGAGTTCTTCTGGGAGGTGTTCCTCCATTTAGTCCTAGTGGACTAAATCAAATCTGGCCAATAATCCTATGGGATTAGCAGTACGCCAGCGACTGGTGGACTATGCTCCTACACTTTCCAGAATCATCAATAAGCTTACTCTCCTTATCAGGAGTTGGCGTGTGACTGGCAGGCTGGAATTAGCCTTCATACGGGCGCTGGAGACAACCAGGAGTCGGGTGGAATTTGTCCTCCGATATAAACAGGGTCAGAGTTTATTAATTTATTTAATCATCCCTGGGAGTGACGGTACAGGCTTACGCATTACCTTAAACATTGTTGGTATGTTGTAGCATACCCTTGAGCATAGGGAGATAGTGTCCTATATGTTGTGCAAAGAGTTTAGAAGAGGATATCTTCCACTAAATGGTTTTTGAAGTGCTACCTGATAATTTGCAGCCCTGCCAATAACCTCCTGATAGGAGGTTGTATCATCAGCAAGAGACTGCCTAGCAGGGTACAAGTCGCAATCAGAGTCCTCTTGACGGTCAATCTCGTAGACTGACCAATATCAGGTGACTGTGGTACATCAAAGGTCTCATACCCTGTCCACCGGTGAATTAATCTGGGGACCCCCGAGGAGTGATGTGAGTGACGGATCACCCAGAGAATGAGGGGGAAGAGGGTGGGGAGAGGAATAAAGGGTGGAGGAGAAGATGGTGTAGGATGGGGCTAATGACTGGTGGCCTTGTCAATCTTCCTCTTTTTGGTTGGCACCGGGAGATCGATGGCTATCTGAAGGCACTTGGACAGAGGTGGTGCGGAAACCAGTCTTTGCCAGAATGCGCCCACGGTTAGGTTGAATTTGGATTTGCCTCTGATGGGTATCCAGTTTCTCCTGCATTGTGGAGAAGTGGTTCCACTTGAGTACCATGGTCAGATATGTGCCGGTCTCAAAATTTTAAGAACCAAGACAGATTTTAGTTTTGGATGCAAAGATTGAGTTGGTTCACTGGGCGCCAAAAGGGTTGGCTTTGGCTGAAGTTTTAGTGCTCAGCCCGAGTATACAAATCAGATTTTCAGTGCAGAACCATGGCCTCCTGGCAGTGGTCGCCCAGAAACTTTGTTCAGCCAGAGCCTAATATCTTTTAGGTGGCCGGATGGGGACTTCAGTGCTCACAGTATACTGACCTATCGAAAAAGCCTCTTACTTGGCCTTCGAAGCTTTGTGGAGTTACTTCGACATCCAAGTGTCTGAAGAGGTCGGGCCGGTTGTCAACCACTCTATGCTGCACCTCTGCGACGTGCCCTTCTGTCTCGAGTATTTGACCAAAACGATCGGCAGGTCTTGTAGTCCTCTTCCCTGTGTTCGACACAAACAGGCTGCAGACCTAGTGAAAGTCGGTCTATGAGTACTTGGTGTGGTACCTCGAGCAGAAACTGAAAGGTGCCTGTTTTGCTAGCAGGACATTCTATGGCGAAGCAAAAGGGGATTGAAAGATAGGCCAAGAAGGTCGAGGCTCAAAGGACTGCTGTTCAAGCGCAATCCGACAGGTGATAGTTTTCAGATATTGAAACGCAAAGTTGGGAACGTATTCAATAATACCGGTAAGGGTGAATTGCGAACCGGAAGAAGTCTGAAGCGGTCTCGACCTGGCGTGCAGACACACACGTCCGAACCAGACAGCGGAAAAAAAACAACCCACCAATGGAGTTGATGTCCATGCGCATTATTACCAAGAGGAGTCACTTTAACTTGTGACTCGAAAGACTTCGAAAAAAACTTGCATATAACCAGACCCTACGCAAGATGGCGAAAGTATGCAAATTATGTGCATCTACAGGCAAAAATGCCTCAAACAAGCATCATTTTGTTTTGCCACCCCCATGATTGGACTGATGGTGCTAGTTTTTCAACTCAGACTTCCATGCCTGTGTCAAGACCCCAAAAAGCTTATATTACTTAGATTATAGCCAATACGCATATGCAACTGCAAGCCCCTACCTACAAAGTACACAGGGCATGTAAGTTAGAGAGTCACCCCAGGGATTACAGCAATAGTTATGTCATCCTGGGATTGACCCAATTAAAATGAGTCTCCCAGTCCACACTGTAGACTGCAAGAGCAGTTTTAAACTGCTCGCCTGACTGCCAATTAAGGCAATGGCAAAGCCAAAATCTCGGCAATGTGTGGAATTCACCCCCTATTACAGCCCTACCAAGCCCTAAGGCAGGGTGCAACATATTTCATAAGCGATACATTTACTTTACATGTTCTGACAGTAAAAACACAAACACCGTTTTTACTGGGGAAAGAGGTGGTCGCCCCATAGCGGAGTAGTTTTACAATCTGACCATTCAGCTGTGCCAACTCCTGACAGAGCAGCCAAAGTTGGTATTCCAAGGTATCAAACAACTCCTTACATTAAACCCGGCTTGATAAACGAGTTGAGGGTCTATTTTTTATCATAGGGTACCCCAGGCCCGTTCTGTCCACACTGAGGTATGAGACCCTTTTCCTTGCCCTGCCAGCCTAATTTGTAGGCCGTGTTAAATTGACCGGAGGGTCCTCTTTTACTATATATCAAATGCCCTGGGTCATCCTGGTCACTCAGCCAGTATGAACCCCTACGTAGGCCCTGCCAGCCTGATCTGTAGGCCTTTTGTTAAGTTGACCAAAGTTCTGCACCCATCTTTACTGAACAGCAGGCTCTAGGATTGCCTGATCAAAAATCACAGCCAGCCTCTCTGCGAGGCCTCCTGCTCCAAACCATAGAGCCCCCACCCTACCCGTGTGCGAAGTAAACTGACGCAGAGTTCATTGTCTCTATTCGGTCGACATAGCACATCACATCCTGGGTCTGTACATGAGAATAGAGAAGTTCCGACCGCAGCCGTGTGATTAATGTGGCGATAGATATTTTATTCCTTTACATTACATATTTTCTGCTTGCCCTATGCAATTTACGACGAGCGCTTGGCCCGAGAAAATAACCTTTCACCTAGTCTACGTTCCGCATTTAGTAGGATAGACGAGACACGTCAGATAAAATTTGCAGACCCGGCTTTAAGTGACTGACGTAGGTAGAAGTGGCGTGAGACGACGTTACTGTAGGCGCTTCTCATAGCCCTAAAGAGTATAAAAGGGAAGCCCACAGTTCACGGGGGACTACCCCACCCGTCTGTTAGTAGATGGCAGGCGGGTGTGGGTGCTCCCCAAGAGCTCTTGTTTTTTGTTTAAGATACAGTTTAACTTGCCATATATATGTATGCTGTATATGCTATGTATGCTATTTGTCTCTAAATTGGTGTTTTCTTATTGAGAATTTAATGCTTATTACACTTGCAAGGCTGTTTTCTTTTAGGTAGGTACGAGAGTATTCTCAGTATTTTAGATCAAGTGTGTTTTGCATTCTGAGAACATTTTCCTCGATTTAACTTATGTTTTTCATAATGCATTTATAAATGTGTCTTGGAGGTTCTTAAGTGTCTCTCCAAACTAGTTCAATGCTTCCATGTAGAAATGCCTTCCGATTCATGCGAGGTCACTATAACTGTATTTTTATGCTTTTTTCTTGAAGTTTCTTGAAGTTGCACCTTCTAAATAAATTTGTTAAACCTTTTGGCTTAGTTTCCATGACTCACATCTGTTTTCTTCATTTTTAGTGCGAGCGTTCCCAGGCACCCCACCTCAAGTTAAGGTGCCCCTTTTGCCCCTAAATCACTCCCTCGTACCCCCTAAAAAAAGCTCCCTCGAACAGTCAAAATTAATGTAACATGCTGCAGTGTGCAGATTTTACAAAGTTGCCACTAGGCTACCTTTATTCTCTTGGTGCGCTAAACAGTTGCACAAGGAGCCTGTCCCAAGAAAGCTTTCTGCCTCTTGGGGCGACGCGCTAACTACTTACAATAGAGGAAACAATAGAAGCCTGCAATGGAGAGAGGTGTTCCGTTCTTCCTGCAGGAAGCCCCAAGGGTATTGGCCAAAAAAGCAAGCTTCAAAGGAGAGGCTTTCAGGGGAAATGGGAGAGGGGCTGATCCATTGTTTAAGTAGACAGGCTGTCATTCGGGACAGAGAAAGGGAATCCATTTGACAAACTTTTTTCGGGAGTGTAGCCCCCTTGATAACCACACCTTCGGGTTGGGCTAGAGAGTGCCAGATGCAGAGACCAGGGTTCTTCCATGCTGAGGGTAGGCACGATGGAGGGCAGAACTGGGAGGTAATCTGGTAGCCCACGCAGTGTGGGCATTTTCTGAGTATAAAAGGGCACCCGTTGACCCAGAAATAAGACCATGACTGGACAGGAACAAAGACTGATGGACGGCTTGCTGCACCAAGGAACTGGCAAAGATACCAGCGTGGGCAAACCTCACCCTGCTGTGTACTACTCGTGGAGAAGCAGTCTTTGGAGCCCAGCAGACTCCAAGTGTCGGTTGGCTGACCTGTTCACAGGACCACAACAGCTGAAGTCTGGTGGGGGCAAGCTGGTAGCCCATATCATCAAGCTGCCGCCATGCAGCACCAGAGACCAGGACACTACTCTCAAATTTGAACCAGAGTCTCCTGGACCCACAGGAGAGTGCCGTCCATGATACCAGGCGACTGGTAACCCAGTGGCGACTGGACTTCTTGTCAGGACAAACGAATTTGAGTGACGTTGGCCCCTGTGTCCAGGACTGCCTTACCAAGTTTGTGGACCAAGGAGTACCCGCAGAAAGACACCAGTCGACCGAATCACATCTACGCCATCCTGGATCCCTCACATTAGGAACACTTCCATAGTGTCTGGAACAGACTGAAAACTGCCTTTCCAGACAAATGTTTGTGGAACTTGCTGTCTCCCTACTGGAGTTGGTCGTCTAAAGTAAGAAAACAAGTTGCGTACCTGTAACTTTGGTTCCCCAGTATTGGTAACTTTCATAGATTCTCATGCTTTGTATCATTCCCAGTCGTCGGAATGGGAGCCTCGGTAACAAAAATATATATATATATATATATACACATATGTATAACCATAGAAACAAAAGAGAAAAATAGGCCTAGGCCTCATCTCATTTTGTAGTATATCACCCTCTGTGTAAAAGAGCCCAAACTTTTGCCAGGACCAATCAGCACAGCCTCACCCTCTGGAACCTTCCTGAGAGAGCTCAGAGCCTCAGATTTTCGTAGCCGTTGAGCCAACAGCTACTACCTCAGTACACCGTCAGCTTTCCCAGGGGAGGTGGGTGGGCGCATGAGAATCTATGAAAGTTACCAATACTGGGGAACCAAAGTTACAGGTAAGTAACTTGTTTTCTTACCCCAGTATTGGAACTTTCTTAGATTCTCATGCTTTGTATCAGAATAGCAAGCAGTAGATCACGACAAGCACATTTCGGAAAATACATGGCTTTACAAAATCATCTCAGTGTACATGATAAACAACCATTACTAAAAAGGAACGCGTTACTTACCTGTAACTGCGGTTATCCAGTATTGGTATCTTTCATAGATTCACATGCCTGAATCATTCCCCGTCGTCGGGAATGGGAGTCACCGGTAAATAACAAAGTAATGTCCAGAAGACATAAGACAGCCATAGGCCTTAGAGGCCTTAGCTTAGTAAGCTATCCACGTCCTTATGTAAAAAGGACCAAATTTTGGCCAGAGCCAATCAGCTAACACCACCCTCTAGAACCTTCCTGGTAGGAGCTCTAGTCCCTCAGATTTTCGTGAGCACAGTGCTAAGCAGCTGTATACTGAGAGATCCGAGAGAGCCCTTCCAGGGGAGGCGGGTGGGTTGCATGTGAATCTATGAAAGATACCAATACTGGATAACCGCAGTTACAGGTAAGTAACGCGTTCCTTATCCAGTATTAGGGTATCTTTCATAGATTTACATGCCTGAATCAGAGTAGCAAGCAGTGAAAAAAGCACATTTCGAAAGATATGGATAACATACAGGTATTAGATAACCACATCTATCTGAGATAAACAGTGCTACTGTAAAGCAATGAATAAGTAATGCATACATTATAGTGCGAAATGTGCATAAACTCAGGATGGTGGGATGAAAGAAAGGGCTCACCTCTATTTAAAAAGATGACGTAGTACCGCTTGGCCCACTGACGCATCCTTCATGATCTCCGCATCCAGGCAGTAATGCTTGGTGAAGGTATGCGGCGTCTTCCATGTGGCCGCTCTACAAATGTCCACAATGGGCACCCCAGCAAAAAGAGCCATGGAAGTAGACATGGCCCTTGTGGAGTGGGCACGGACCGTTGTTCTCAACGGACGTCCTGCCTGTTGGTGACAGAAAGAAATGGCCGAAGAAATCCAGCGGGAAATGCTCTGTTTTGTGAGCGGAAGCCCTCTTCGAGGTCTGCTGTAGGCTATGAATAGCTGATTTGATTTACGAAAAGATTTCGTTCTCTCAATGTAAAATTTCAAGCAACGCTGAATGTCTAGTGAATGTAGAGTTTGTTCCGCCACTGTTTGTGGATTTGGGAAGAATGATTGTAAAACAATAGGTTCGTTGAGGTGGAAGTGAGATGGAACCTTGGGAATGAAAGCTGGATTTGTGCGGAGAAGGACTCTATCCTTTTTGAATTGCAGGAATGGGTCCTGGATAGAGAATGCTTGGAGCTCTCCCACTCGCCTTGCCGAGGTGAGAGCTAGTAGAAGTGCCACCTTCCAGGAAACAAATTTAAGGTCAGCTCTGTGGATGGGCTCAAACGGGTGCTTCATTAATTGAGCTAGAACTATGTTAAGGTGCCAGGCCGGTGGAACAGGCTTTACTGGAGGGAATGTGCGAAACAGTCCTTTCATGAATTGCTTTATGAGTCTATGAGACCATAAAGAGGGGCCGGAAGAAGATCTTCTGAAACGTGAGATTGCAGCTAGGTGAACTTTAATGGAGGCATGAGCAAGACCAGATTCTGCCAGATGTAAAAGGTAGGGTAAGACTTGTCCTGGGGTGGAAGAGAAAGGATGCAACTTATTCGTCTTACACCAGATACAGAATCTTTTCCACTTGAGTGAGTAGGTCTTGTTGGTACTATCTGCTCGAGCCCGAGCTAGAATTCGTCTGCAGTCTGGAGGAATGTCTAGGCCCCGAAACTCTCTGAACTCAGGAGCCAAGCTGATAACCTGAGAGAGGCTAGATCCGGATGTTGAATCTGCTGATCGCTGAGCGTCAGAAGAGATGGAAACGTTTTCAGCCTGATCGGAGGTTCCTGGGAGAGGAGGTGAAGTTCCGAGAACCAGTGTTGGCGTGGCCAAGCTGGGGCTATCAATATCAAAGTGCAAGGTTCCGCCTTCATCTTCCGTAGTACCCTGGGGATCAGGGTAAATGGCGGAAAGGCGTATGCAAAGACGTTGCACCATGCTATCGAAAAGGCATTCCCCAGGGATCCTGGTTGGGGATGCCAGCTTGCAAAGTATTGGCATTTGGCGTTGCGTTGGGTGGCGAATAGGTCCAGCTGAGGTGTGCCCCATTGGGCGAAGATATTGTTGAGGACCTGCTGATCCAGTTCCCACTCGTGGCACGCTGCCTGCCTCCTGCTTAGATAATCTGCCAACACATTGTGGGTGCCTGGAACATAATCTGCTCGGAGAGAGATGTGGCGGAGCAGCCAGTTCCAGATTTTCTGCGATTCGCGCGAAAGTGTCAGTGAACGAGTCCCTCCCTGCTTGTTCAGGTAGTGCATTGTCGTGGTGTTGTCTGTCCGGACAAGCACTACTGAGTTCTTTATCCTCGGGAGGAAAGCCACTAGAGCTAGGTAGACTGCTCGGAGCTCTAAAAGGTTGATATGAAGCATTTTCTCCGAAAGGGACCACTTTCCGCTTATCTGTAGCTCCTGAAGGAAAGCTCCCCAGCCTTCCAAGGAGGCGTCCGTGGTGATTATATGAGGAGTGGCAGGAAGCAAGAAAGACAAGCCTTGCGAAAGGTTCTTGGGGCGAACCCACCATTGCAGAGCCTGTTTGATCGCCGGGGTTACTTGGATGAAGTCGTCGAAAGACCCTGTACACTGGATCCACTGGTTCGACAGAGCCTCTTGTAGGGGGTCGCATCCGTAAGCGGCAATGTGGGATTAATAGAATGCAGGAGGACATCATCCCAAGGAGGGATTTGAAGAGGCGCACCGAGAGTGTCTTTCTTGTCATTACCTGGAGTGCCAGAGATTGAAGTTTGTCCTGGCGTTCCTGTGACGGGAATGCTTTCCTGTGGATGGTGTCTAGTGTGGCTCCCAAAAATTGCATGCATTGGGATGGTTGCAGGACAGATTTGTCGTGGTTGAGAGTGAGCCCCAGTGACTCGAAGAGTGTCAGACAAGCGTTGGAAGATCTTATCACGCCTTCTTGTGATGGGGACTTGATAAGCCAGTCGTCTAAATACGGGAAGACTTGGTGGTGGGAACGGCGTAGGTACGCCGCCACTGGTGCTAGGCATTTGGTGAAAATGCGTGGCGCCGATTTGAGCCCAAAAGGCAGAACCCGAAACTGGTAATGCCTGTCCGCCACCATGAAACGCAGGAACTTCTTGTGGTTGCGGTGTATTGGGACATGAAAATAGGCGTCCTGAAGGTCCACCGACACCATGTAGTCGTTTGCGTTGAGTAAATGCAAAACCTCCTGTATGGTAATCATTCGAAACGACTGTTTTTTCAGAAATTTGTTGAGATTTCTGAGGTCCAATATGGGTCTCCATTTTTTCTCTTTCTTTCGGATGAGAAAGAAATGGGAGTAGAACCCTCTCCCTCGTTGGCTTAGGGGAACTTTCTCTATAGCTCCCTTTAGAAGCATAATCTTTATTTCTTGGAGTAATGGGCGCAGGTTTTTGTGAGCCCTTTGGCGGGGAGGAGTTTGAGGAGGAATTTGTATGAATTCCAGGGAATGGCCGAATTGTATTAATTGGAGGACCCATCGGTCCGTAGTTATCGTTTGCCAATTTTTGAGAAAATTGGAGATTTTTCCGCCAATCTTGTAGGATGGAGACAAGTTTGTGACCGGCTGCATCTGGAAGTCATTGCCGCCGCGCGGCACCCTTTTGTCTTCCTCCTCTGTTACGAAAGGAAGTTGTGGTAAGACGACTGTTGTCGCTGCTGAGATTGTGGACGGTACTGCTGGGAAGAGGAGAAAGAGGAACGCTGTTGAAAGTCTCCTCTGGAGGAAGTCTGACCTCTTCCTCTGGACCCACGAAAGGAAGGGTTCCGAGATTGCAGAGACCCCAGGGCTCTGGCAGTATCTGTATCTTTTTTGATACCTTGCAATGCCTCGTCAATAAGAGGACCGAATAGAAGCTGGCCATCATAAGGCATGTCCAGGACTTTTGTCTGGACCTCCGGCCTGAAAGAAGTTGCCTTGAGCCAACCCTGGCGCCGGAGCACAGCCGCACCAGCCAGCTGTCTAAAACCTGTGGAAGCAATATCCATTGCACAGTCTATCAGTTCCGTGGCAGATCGTTCACCCTCCAACAGAATCTTCCTTGCCTCTTCTTTTAAGTCAGAAGGCAAATCCGCTAGATATGGGGCAATGTCCGCCCACATTTGTCGGTTGTACCGTCCCAATAGTGCAGTAGCGTTGGAGGCACGCACTGTCAAGGCTGACAGAGGAGAAACGTTTCCCTATGTTATCCATACGTCGCCCTTCTTTATCCGGCGGAGCTGTCAACAGCGCAGCTGGGTTGTTTGCCCTCCTCTGCGCAGCCTGAGTGATAACCGAGTCCGGCTTTGGATGGCCTGTAAGACAAACCGGAGCCGTGTCCGGAGCTTTATATTTCTTGTCCAGGCGTGGTAGAACCGGTGGCACTGATGAAGGGTTCTGCATTATCTTTATGCCCTGGTCCCAAATATAATCAATTATCGGAATTGCCCGGACGGACTTCTTGAAGGGTTCCTTAAAGTCATATAAGAAACAGTCTTGTTGATGCGAAGGCATCGGGATCTGGAAGCGCTGGGCCGCTCTTTCAATGATGTTGTGGAAACCGCCGATGTCGTCGGGCGGTGAGTCGGCTGTGGTAGGGACAGGCGAAACAGGAGCCGGAAGGATGTAATCGTCCCATTCATCTTGTTGGGATTGGACGTCCTGGAGTTCTCCTTCCTCAGGTTCCTCCTCCTCCTCCTCGTCGTCCGTGGTGGGCCGAGGCGGAGGTGCCGTCCTCTCCAAAAGCAGTGGAGGCGGTCGTGGCCGTGGAGTGGAAGGCCCCGCAGGCATCGGTGGAGGTGCCGGAGTCGGAAAACGCTGCTTATAGTCCGTTATTAAGAGCTGAAGGTCTGTGACCAAGGCTGCCGGTAGACACACCATGGAAGGTGGAGGCGGCATGTATTCTTGATGAGGAACCTCCTCATAGTCCTGGGGATTGTCTTCGTAATCCGAGACATCCTGGTACTTTACATGGAGCTGTGATGGACTAGTCGCCGCAGGAAAGAGACTAGCGTCATCCGAATCCTCCTCTTCAAAGAGGCGAGTGGGAGGCAAGGTTGAGACCTTACTGGGCGAAGTGAGGGCCGGAGTTAATGCACGCTTGGTTATTTGTACATGCACAAATGTACCCTGGTCGTCCGTGTCCATACCCCTCAAGGGCCTCGATGGTATAGCTGTAACCGACGTTACAGGTATCAATGCAGTCGACGAGATAGTCGTCGGGGTCGTAGTCAACGACGAGGATGATGAAGACGGTCTCCTCGTCGACGATGACGTCGACGACGATATTCTCGTCGACGGTACCCTAGTCTTCGACGGTGTCTTCGTCGACGGTGTCTTCGTCGTCGGTGTCTTCGTCGACGATGTTGTCGTCGACGATGATGATGTTGATGAAGCTCTCGTCGACGGTGTCGTCGTCTACCCTCCCGTCGACAGCTTACTCGACGACGACTTTATGGCTAACGTCGACGGAATTGTCTTGCCTGCCGTCGACGATGGAGTTGTCGTCGAGGACATGGAATGGGATGTCATCGTCGATAGAGTCGTCGTCGACGATGTAACTGAAATCGCTGTCGAAGGAGACTTTCTCGTCGACGCCACCTCGTCGACGAAAATGTCGACAGTAGCAATAGGCTTTTTGAAGGTGTGGGGCATCACCTTAGGAGACAAGCTCCCTGGAACAGGCGAATCCTGGACCTCTGAAGACTTTTTCTGCGTCTTCTTTTGAGGTGGCTGCGACGAAGGGCCCGGCGATGCCACCCTTGGTCTTTTAGATGAGGAGTGAGACGCAACTGAGTAACTCTCACTCTCCTCAGAGGACACCACATCCTCCTTGTCCTTTAGCCTTTGCAGCCAGATTAAAAGGCGCCCCTCTCGGTCTTTCAAGGTCTTAGAAGAGAAAGTCCGACATACCTTGCAGTCCTTAGAACTATGACTGGGATAGAGGCAATACAAGCAGTCCTTGTGTTGGTCGTCGATATGTAGCCTCTTCTTTCCGCAAGAGGCGCAGGGCCTGAATAAACCCTTCTTCGGTGTATCAGCCATGCTGAAAATCCAGAAAGTTGAGAAGAAATACTGTCAAATCCAAAGAAATGAGCAGAGCTCAGTGGAGACTCCCTTAGCACGACGTGCGGTAGAAAATCTGAGGGACTAGAGCTCCTACCAGGAAGGTTCTAGAGGGTGGTGTTAGCTGATTGGCTCTGGCCAAAATTTGGTCCTTTTTACATAAGGACGTGGATAGCTTACTAAGCTAAGGCCTCTGAGGCCTATGGCTGTCTTATGTCTTCTGGACATTACTTTGTTATTTACCGGTGACTCCCATTCCCGACGACGGGGAATGATTCAGGCATGTGAATCTATGAAAGATACCCTAATACTGGATAACAAATGTGCTTACCAGGATGGAGGGATTGTAGGGAAAGCTCACCTCTCATTGAAAAAGATTCCGGAGGACTGCTTGACCAACAGCAGCGTCAGCTCGTCCCACCGATTCCAGGCAGTAGTGCTTCGTGAAGGTGTGTACACTGCTCCACGTTGCTGCCCTGCAAATGTCCTTGATCGCCACTCCAGCAAAGAGAGCCACTGAAGACGCCCGGGCCCTTTAATCCAAAGGTTTGCCCGCAGCCTGATGACAGTACTGAATTGCACTGGAGATCCAGCGGGAAATGCCACTCTTGGCGAGCGGCAACCCCTTCCGTGGTGCACTGTAGGCAATAAATAGCTGAGTAGACTTTCTGAAAGAGCGTGTGCGCTCGAGATAGAATTTCAGGCATCTTTGGACATCCAAAGAATGCAATGTTCGTTCCGCTTGTGTGGAAGGACGCGGAAAAAAGGAGTTCAAAATTAAGGGTTCATTCAAATGAAACTCCGAAAGCACCTTCGGGATGAATTTTGGGTTGGTTCTCAAAATCATCACATCCCTCTTGAACTGCAGAAAAGGCTCCACTATAGAGAGAGCCTGGAGTTCACTAACCCTCCTAGCCGAAGTTAATGCCAAGAGAAGGGCTAGTTTCCAAGATAGGAACTTCAAGTCCGCATGTAAGGCAAAA
Organism: Triturus cristatus; assembly: GCF_964204655.1. Taxonomy (NCBI): domain Eukaryota; kingdom Metazoa; phylum Chordata; class Amphibia; order Caudata; family Salamandridae; genus Triturus; species Triturus cristatus. The sequence goes on along the minus strand of NC_140590.1, from coordinate 886,601,413 downwards.
CCTGATGTGGCAGGGATTTGTAAGGATGGAGTTTATTCCTCTGGCACCACAGACAAAATCTCTTCCATTTTGCCCTGTAGGTCTTATTAGTGCTTGGTGCCCGCGCCTGAGATAAAACATCCCTGCACTCCTTAGACAGATTCAGATGGCGGAATTCTCTGTGTTCAGGAGCCACGCTGACAAGTGAAGTGACTCCGGATCCGGATGGAGCACCTGCCCCTGATCCCGCGACAGAGATGGAATCAGTGGCAAGCGAATCGGGCGATCCTGGGAGAGAAGCAGGAGTTCCGTGTACCAGAACTGCCGCGCCCATGCTGGAGCAATGAGAATCATCTTGCATGGTTCCGCCCTGACCTTCCTGAGAACTCGAGGAATGAGGGGAATCGGAGGAAAGGCGTAGCAAAATGCGCCGAACCAAGCAATCGAAAGGGCATTCCCCAGAGACCCTCGCTGGGGAACCTTGCTTGCGTAAAACCGGCACTTGGCGTTCTCCGGGGTCGCAAAGAGGTCTATGGTCGGAGTACCCCATCTCTTGAACACTGCCTCCAGCGTGGCCTGAGCCAACTCCCACTCGTGTGTCCCTTCCGTCTGCCGACTTAGGGCATCCGCTGTGATGTTGACACCCTGCTAGGTGCTCGGCTTGCAGAGTGATCTTGTGAGAGATCGCAAAATCCCAGATCATCTGAGCTTCTTTGGACAGCGTCCGCGACCTTGTTCCCCCTTGCTTGTTGATATAGTGCATGGCCGTCGTGTTGTCTGTCCGGACCAGCACTGCACGATTCTGAAGTCTGGGAAGGAACGCCAGCAAGGCTAAGTGAATGGCCCTCAGCTCCAAAAGATTGATGTGGTGTAGTCTGTCTGCTGGACTCCAGTGACCGCTGACCTGAAGCTCCTGGAGGACAACTCCCCATCCTTCTAGGGAAGCATCCGTGGTCACCACCATAGGAGAAGGAGGGATCCGGAACGTTAATCCTCCTGCGATGTTCTCCTTCACCAGCCACCATTCGCAGGCTTTGCGCATGGCAGGCGTTATCCACACTGTCGTTGAACGATCCTTCTGCCTGGCGCCATTGTTTGTCCAACTCCTCCTGTAGAGGACGCATATGAAGCCTGCAATGCGGTATCAAAGGTATGCAGGATGAGATTGATCCGAGCAAGGACTTGTACTGTCGAACCGATACATGTTTCTTGTGCAGCATTTGACGAGCGGAAGTGGTCAGTTTGCCCTGACGCTCCTCTGACAGACGAGCCGTGCATCGTTTCGTGTCCAGAATAGCCCCAAGGAACTTCCGTGACCTGGAGGGTATCAGTTCCGACTTGGACACATTGAGCTGAAGACCCAAATGGGCGAACAATCGTATGCAAGTTGACACAGCCTGAGACGTTGCCCTGAACGACGGAGCCTTGACGAGCCAGTCGTCCATGTACGGGAACACTTCCAAGGACTGCTTCCTTAGAAAAGCAGCGACTGGTGCCAGCATCTTCGTGAAAATGCGGGGTGCCGACCGAAGGCCAAACGGGAGCACCTTGAACTGGAAATGGCTCTTGCCTACTGTGAAGCATAGATATTGCCTGTGAGCTGGGTGGATCGGAACATGAAAGTATGCATCCTCTAAATCCAGGGATGCCAAAAAATCTCCCGGATTGAGTAGTCGTAGAATATCCTGGAGAGTGACCATCCTGAAAGAGAGTTTGATGAGATGGGTGTTGAGCTCCCCGAGGTCTAGTATAGGATGCCATGTATCCTCCGTCTTCCGAACCAGGAAGAACCTGGAATAAAACCCCTTGCCCCTTTGTGAAAGCGGCACGGGCTCTATCGCCCCCTTGATGAAAAGCTGGTGGGCTTCGAGATGTAATAGTCGGAGATGTTTCGATGCACGGGCGTCTGGGGCTCTTGTTGGAGGAAGATCTTGGAACTCCAACGTATGGCCACTCTGAACGATATTCAAGACCCACCGGTCTGATGTTAAACGCACCCAACTGTCCAGACAAAAAGATATCCTGCCCCCGACCGGTGTTTGTGGTAGGGGAGGAACAGTAGCCAGAGCCAGGAGGCCGCTATTGCCTCTTGGCGTTGTCTCGTCCCTGACTATTCTGACGTCCTCTCTGGGACTGTCGAGAGAAAGACGCTGACTGTCCTTGGCGCTGGCTGGAGTATTGACCTTTATAGGACTGTCCTGATTGTGTGGAATATTGACGTTGGTTTCCTCTGTAATTAGAAAACCCCCGACCACGTGCCCCTCTGAATGGCACTTTGCGATAGTTCAAAGATCCTAAAGACTTGGCTGTGTCGGTGTCCTTTTTAATGCTTTGGAGGGCGTCATCCACATGCTTACCAAAAAGCATCTCCCCGTCAAAGGGGAGGTCCAAGATCTTATTCTGGACCTCCTGGCGAAACCAGGTCACCTTCAACCAGCCTTGACGGCGTAAGACCGCTGACCCTGCCAAAGCCCTGAAAGCAGTGGAAGCAATGTCCATCGCACAGTCAATGACTTCCGAAGAGCATCTTTCTCCCTCCATCAGAACCGGTCTGGCTTCCTCTTGACTGGAGTCTGGTAGCTGGTCCAGGAATGGCTCCATATCACACCACATCTGGCGGTCGTATCTGCCCAGAATAGCCAGAGAATTAGCTGCACGCACCAACAAGCTACCATGGTGGAGAATCTTTTACCCACATTGTCCAGTCTTCTGCCTTCTTTATCTGGAGGCGTGGTTAATGGAGTGGACGGATTTTTTGACTTACTTTGTGCGGCTTGTGAAATAACGGAATCCGGCTTAGGTTGTCCTAGAAGACACGCAGGACTGCCTTCAGGGGCCTTGTATTTCTTCTCCAGCCGGGGAAGAACCGGAATGACTGTCGCCGGATTTTGCATCGTCTTAATTCCCTCATCCCAGACATGTTCTATTATGGGAATTGATCTGACCGACTTTTTATACTGAGCTTTAAAGTCATATAGGAAGCAGTCGGACTGCTCCACCGTAAGGGGCAAACCAAACCTCTTGGATGCCCGTTCCATCAAATTATGGAAACCACCAATGTCTGCTGGAGGCGATATATTTGTCTCTCGGCCCACAGCATCCGGATCCTGCGTATCATCAGGGTCCCCATCAGGATCCCCTGGATCTGTAAGAGGGATCACCTGTCCCTCGTCGTCCTCGTCCGTATCCGCATCTTGTGCGTCTCGATCAGCAGGTTCCGTACCTGAAGGTTGGGGGAACCACTAAGGGCACCACCGGTGAAGTGGTACGAGGTATGTCCCTTGGCAGAGGTGGCAAGTCCATTGCCCTGTCATGTGGCACTACCGATGTAGAAGGACGCACCGGAGTGCGATCCGGCAATGTCGGAAAACGAGATTTATAGTCTTGCAGCATCAGTTGCAAATCCGACACTAAAGCCACTGGCAAGGCAATCAAGTCCTGCCTCAGAGAGCGGGGGTGTACTTCCTGTGTCAAGCTTTGTCGCCCCTCCTGCACCTCTGGACCATAAAACTCCTCCGTATCTGTGTCCTGCTGTTTGACATTCAGGTCTGAAGGGCTGTATGCGTCCCCATACTGCCCATCCTCTTCATCCTCCTCCGAGTCCTCGAGAAGCATGGATGGTGGCAAAGGCGTGACCCGCCTAGGAGAAGTCATGTCCGGCGTAATCTTTAATCTTTGGTTGGCAAATTCTGAATTTTTTGTCGTCGACGGTCCCGTCGACGGAGTCGATGGCAAAGGGATTCCCAGCGTCGACGAACTAGACGACGACATCGTCGACTGAAGGGTAACTGTCGTCGACGGGGCTAGAATCGTTGTCGACGATGAGGCCGTCGACAGTTCTGTAATCGTCGTCGACGGAACAGTCGTCTACGGAGCTTTCTTCTTCGTCGACGGAGCAGGTTTCATCGTCGGCGGAGCACCCGTCGACGGTCTCGTCGACGAACTTGTAGTCAGCAACATCGACGAACTCGTCGTCGTCGTCGACGACGTGGTCTTCGTCGTCGACACCGCCGTCGAAGACGAGAAAGCAGCCGTCGTAGACGAGGAAGTAGATATAGTCGACGGTCTCGTCGACGACCCCATGGAAACAGTCTTAACTGAGGAGATCGTCGTCGACGTACCTGCTTTAGCCTGCGTCGGACGTGGTTTCTTCACTGGAATTGACTGAGGAGTTTCTGCAGCATGTTTTTTCAAAGATTTCTCCTTCTGGGACGGAGGGGAAGATGTTGCAACCTCCTTGTCCTTAAGGGCTATGTCCACAGCAGCAGCCCGTCCCTGCCTCTCCTTTACACTGCCGTGAGGAGATTTTATGGGACCAGCCTCCTCAGACCTGTCAGAGATCCCGTGAGGGGCTTTGAGAGGGACTTTGAGAGGGGGTTCCACAGAAGTGGAGGGAGATGACCTACCCCTCTTCTTAGATCTCCTGGAGGAGATACCAGAGATAGATTCCTCCTCATCCAAAGAGAGGACCTCCGTCCTGGTCTTTAGCTTCTGCAGCCAAGTCAGCAAGCGCCCCTCTCTGTCTCTCAAGGTCTTGGTCGAGAAGGTCCGACAAATTTTACAGTCTGTGGCCTTGTGTTCCGGGTACAGGCAGTATATGCAGTTTTCATGCTTGTCTTCCACAAACAGTCTTCTTCCCACAAGAAGCACAAGATCTGAATAAAGCTTTCTTCTCCTTTTCTGACATTCTGTCACAAAAGATGGCAATAAAGATAACCAAAAGTGAAATTCTGAGAAAACTGAGCAGAGCTCAGTGGAGACTCCCTAGCACAACGTGCGGTAGAAAAATCTGAGGCTCTGAGCTCTCTCAGGAAGGTTCCAGAGGGTGAGGCTGTGCTGATTGGTCCTGGCAAAAGTTTGGGCTCTTTTACACAAAGAGGGTGATATACTACAAAATGAGATGAGGCCTAGGCCTATTTCTCTTTTGTTTCTATGGAGAGAGATATATATATATATATATATATATATATATATATATATATATATATATATATATATATATCCAACATCCAAGTTTTCCCACTTAGGAGAGCCACACACAGGTAGGTGAAACTTGCGTTTTATTCATAGAAGCTGCAGCAGAGTGGAGACAATTCTTGCCAGTTATTTCAGCAGCCTGACGCGTTTCATGCTATGCAGCATTTCTTCAGAGGCAGTCCATTATAACAGCGTGTCGCACCTGGCAGTACTTTTAACATCGATGACCCGCCCCTATATATATGTTACCGAGGCTCCCATTCCGACGACGGGGAATGATACAAAGCGTGAGAATCTATGAAAGTTCCAATATTGGGGTAACTACATAAATGCATTGACTCGTGCCCAAGTTTTTTTTTTTTTTAACGTTTATAATTATCATACTAGTGGAATATGCTAACGCTTGTTCACAGCTGAGTGAAAAAGTGCATATTTACAATACCTTGTAAATTATAGATCTCCAGAACCCACCAGTGTTTTTTTGTTAGTTATGGTGCCTAAAAATACAATCTATTTTTATAAATTGTTGCTCGATTTCTTGCGTCTCACGTATTTCTTCCGTTGTTTTGGTGCAGTTTAAATGCTTAACACTTGTTCCATGGTGTAAGCCTTACTGCTCGGAGCCACAGCTACCCAGTGTTGAGCTAGCGGTTTTGCAAACAAAACCTACTGGTCCTACAGGGGTTGATAAATGTATTACATGGTGAGGTCACAACTACACCATAGAACACACCCAATTTCCTCAGTACAATGGGTAACTAGGGCCTGCATGTTAAATGTTACCAGTGGACTGACTTGTTGCACCACGACTAATGTAAACAGGTAACACAGGACTACGTGAATATCAATGCAGGTTCGCCAAGCAGCTTTAAAACTTAACTACTATGCCATTTCAATATGGTAACACAAGTTTTTGTTTGTGGTTATGTAACTGTAAAGCGCTCTGATACCCTACGCAGGGTTATGTTCGCGCTATAGAAAACACCAAATAAATAAAATAAATAACCCTTTGCTATGTCCAAACTCTACCCTTTAATATTTATAAGTCACCCCTAAGGTAGGCCTAAAGTGCCCAAGAGGAAGGGTGCATTATATTTAAGAGAAGAATATGGGTTTACTAATCTAAACATGTTCAGGCGCTAAAATAAACGACTGAGGTTTTTACTAGGGCTAATAGTCCCATTAACTAACATTGAGTTACATTCCGACAACTCAGCAATGCCAACTTCCAAATGGTACTACTAAAATTTATACTTGGAGGTATCAAATGAATTTTATTACCTTAAACCCGACTTGATGCCCAAGTCAAATTCAATATAACTATTTTCAAAGGGCAACTATAGAAATGTTCCACTTTGTTGCCAAAGGTTTCCCAGTATCCATTTTTAATCAAAACTACTGTAGCCCAAAGACGCCTGCCCCCTCTCTGCAGATAAGGTGTAAATGCCCATGGCAGGTCTTGGTTTTTCATCCCAGATGGTAAGAGGTGTAACCTCCCCGGCAGGAAGGCCAGCACAGTACAAGCCACAGACTGGGCTTCTGGAGGGAAGCTGCCTCCGTTGAGCAAATAAATCATTAGTCAGGGACTCCACTATTGTTGAAGTAGAGAGGTTGGCATCTCTGGGTGGAAAGGAAAGTGTATGTTAAAACAGAATTCCATGGAGTGTAGACCCTATTTAGCCACACCTATGGGTTGGGCAAGGGAGAGCCACACTCCAAGAGAAGAGTCTGGCCATCTTGAGAGTGGGCTGAATAGTGCAGTCTGGGGGAGCTAAGTGCTGCACTTCCAGGAAGTTGCAACCGAGTGGGTGGGAGAGCCAGTGGGAACTTGTGGCCCATTGACTAGTTAGAGCCACCCTCCTATACACAAGCTGGCAACTGGCATAACAAGCATTGGCATAGCCAATAGGTCTCGCTTTTGGGACCTTATAAGTATTTAGTTATGCAGAATAGCCTTGGTGCAACAACATCAACTGTTGCATGGCTAAACACTTATAAGATCCCAAAAGTGAGACCTGTTTTCTATTTCTTTAATTCTTGAACTAATCGCTGCACCCATGCTTTAGCTTAAGATGTTTAAAACTAAAGCAAGGGTGCTGCCATTGTAACAAAAGTAAATAAATAGAAATGTCCAGTCCCTATTTTTTCCATTTTGTTACAATCACGGCACCTCTGCTCTAGCTTTGAACATCTTAAGCTGAAGCGCACTTCACTGTTGGAGCAATCGCAAAACGGAGCCATTGTTTTACCGAGGGCTCTGCTGACAGAAGGCTGAGGAGATCTATCGACCCTTACGAGGCAGCACCCTCTGAGATGGGATTGTTTGATCTCACCAAGTGTAGAGCTGCATGTTTGTGCTTTAACGGGAACGGCATACTGGCAGCCCCTTATCGCAGAACCACAGGCTGGAATAGCAAAGTAACACCTGCAATGTGACATCAAGGTCCCAAAAGCTTACTTTGTTGATCTGTGTGATCGAAATAAAGTATTTTGACAATGAGTAATCCCCACCACTAGAGCACCAACCACCCAAGGCAACTCTATGATTAGGACTGTGAGGCCAAAGTGTTTAGCGCTTCGTTTTCCCCATAGAATTAAAACCACATTCACTTCCCTCACAATTCCTCCAAAATAGATTAAGCTAATTTTTTTAAAGATGCCAAGATTCAAAGATAAAAATGCAGATTTTTTTAAACTGAGTAGTTATGCAGATTGTGTAAAGTGCTCAGGGCTTCGTTGACTAAAAACACATTTAATTTTCTTACAATTGCCCCAACATCTATAAACTTCCATTTAAAAAAAAAAAAATGTAAGATTTAAAATAAAAATGCAGGTAAAAGGAGTTTCGCAATTGCTCCACCAAGCACCACTCTGCTATAATAGCAGATAAAACTATTGGCTTTGTCAATGGTTGTTAGTCGCGAAAGAAATAAGCAACTATGGCTTTGTTGCATAGAATAATGAAAAATGCTCAGTTCTGAAATGATGAGTCTGTGAAAGAACAAACGATTCTCTTCGAAGATACAAAGACAGTGAAGGGTGGTACTGCTGCAGAGTTGAGTTTTTTTTTCACCCTGATGGGGAGGACAAATATGCTGAGCCAGACAGGTACGCATCTTAACAGTTGTTTTTTTTAGAACTAGGTAATATATTATTCTGAGGTCATGAGTCATGACTGCTATATGCTTTAAGCTGCGCAGTTAGCTTTCTGGAGTGGGCTAAATCAATGTACTACGCTAGGCAAGTTTACCATTACAGTACGGTTGCGCTTAACGCACCCAGCAAAGACTAGGATTGAGTTATTTATTTCCTTTCAGTGACTTTCATCTGTATGGTTGCATGTGTCTGCATGCGATTCCATAGCAGCCATTTAATGTGCTGACTCGGTGATCCTTCAACACAGTTAATAAAGCTAAACGCAACCAGACACGCATCTTCCCCGTGTTAGAGTTGAAAAAATTAAATGAACAGCCCTGTTATACTCTGCGGAAATTTGAATGTTGTTCGTTTAGTCGATGAGCCATTTCTATGTCAGCCTCCCTGAAGTCCTGCCTTTAAAGGTGGGTTTCCCTATTGAGGTGCGCAGACACAAAGATAAGATCTGCCAGAGGCGGGAGCCCGGGGCTGCGTGCGGGCTGAGGAGGTAAGGCGCGGAAACGGGAAAAGTGCTTGTCAGAGGGAAGTGAAGAGGGCAGAAAGTTAAGCATGAGGAAAATATAGATTAGCAGTAAAACATGAAAAGGAAATAATAAGGTGACAGACAACAGGTGTAATAAACAAGATAAAAGGAGAACCGGAGAGAACACGCAAGTGATGTGTGTGCGCGCACTATAAGGAACAAACACGGCCGTGATGAACAAGTTACTTACCTTCGGTAACGCTTTTTCTGGTGGATACAGTATCTGCCTGTGGATTCCTCACCTTGTGAATATCCCCTGCGCCAGCATTCCACGGAACTTTTCTTCCCCAGCATTCCACGTCGACGTGGGCGACGTCACAATACATCGGCTCCGCACGCGACTCCGTACGACGTCATCGGAGCCATAAGAAGCCCACGTCGGCGTGATGACGTCAGTTCCACCCATCTTTTCCGTGCCTTCGAGGCGAACAGGTGAACCAACGACAATCCCAAGTATACACAGTATATAGAAAAACCAATACATATACATAGCATACAAAATAAAGGAATGCTAATCAAACAAGCATTTCCTACAAAAGTACAAGAGAAAATATAAGCATTTCAAACAAGACCTATTTCATGGTATACAAAAGGTGGACAACGGGGAGGCGGGTGGGTTGGTGAGGAATCCACAGGCAGATACTGTATCCACCAGAAAAAGCGTTACCGAAGGTAAGTAACTTGTTCTTCTGATGGATACATCTGCCAGTGGATTCCTCACCTTGTGAATAGATTCCCACAGCAGTCCCCACTCCCGGAGGAGGGTGTCCACCTTTCTATACCAGAAAGTCTTGCAAGACAGAGCGCGCGAAGTGGCCCTCCCTCCTCATCTCAGAGTCCAAGCAATAATGCTTCGCGAAAGTATGGAGGGAGGCCCAAGTCGCGGCCTTACAAATATCTGCCACAGGAACACCCCGGGCCAGAGCAGATGTTGAAGACTTAGCTCTAGTAGAGTGAGCACGAATACCCTCAGGAGGAGTCTTACCAGCCAAGGCGTAGCAGATCTTGATGGTCAGTATAATCCATCTTGACAGCGTGCGCTTGTGCACCGCTTTACCTTTAGAACGACCAACGTAGCCAATAAAAAGCTGGTCATCAATACGAAAGTCCTTGGTCCTGTCCAAATAAAAACTCATAGCCCTCTTCGGGTCAAGGCGATGGAGTCTTTCTTCTTCTTTGGAAGGATGAGGGGGTGGATAAAAAACAGGGAGGGTAATAGACTGCCCCAAATGGAAAGGAGTAACAACTTTTGGCAGGAAAGCAGCCCTGGTCCTGAGAACCATCCTTTCAGCATGTAAGGTAAGAAAAGGAGGTTTGGAACTAAGAGCTTGAAGCTCACTCACCCTCCTTGCCGAGGTTATGGCTACAAGAAAAACCACCTTAAAGGACAACAGCCTCAAAGGACAATTATGAAGAGGCTCAAACGGGGACCCCATTAAAAAGGTTAAGACAAGATTAAGGTCCCACAGAGGCATTACAAATGGAGTAGGAGGAAACATGTTTGTAAGGCCCTTGATGAACCTCAGAACAACCGGAGATTTAAACAACGAAGGTTCATCTGGAAGGCACAGAAATGCCGATAAGGCCGAAAGGTAGCCCTTGACCGTGGCCACAGCACAGCCCTGCTGAGCCAATGAAAGAGCAAACTTAAGCACATCAGAAAGATGAGCCTTTAAAGGGTCAATGGACCTCTCTCCACACCACTTTACAAACTTAGACCACCTGTAGGAGTATATGGACTTGGTGGAGTGTCGCCTGGCCGATAAAATAACGTCCACCACATCAGGTGGGAGAGAGAAGGAACTCAGGTTGCCCCGTTCAATCTCCAGGCATGAAGGTGTAAGCTCTGGAGGTGGGGGTGTAGAACCTGCCCCTCCGACTGCGAGAGGAGGTCTGCCCTCAGAGGGAGACGGAGCGGAGGGCACGAGGAGAGGTGGAGAAGATCTGTGTACCACACCCTTCTTGGCCAGTCCGGGGCGACCAAAATGACTTGGGCCCGGTCTTGGCGAATCTTCCTCAGAACCCGAGGAATCAAGGGTATGGGAGGAAACGCGTAAAGGAGTCGTGAGCCCCAACTCAACTGAAACGCGTCCCCCAACGCCCCCTGCATCGGATACTGGAGACTGCAGAATGACGGGCAGTGCGCGTTCTCTCGGGTGGCAAACAGGTCCACCCGAGATGACGGGCAGTGCGCGTTCTCTCGGGTGGCAAACAGGTCCACCCGAGGAGTCCCCCACGTCCGAAAGACGCGACGAACCACCTCCGGATGGAGCCTCCACTCGTGGTCGGCGGAGAACTGCCGACTGAGACTGTCCGCACGCACGTTCAGCACCCCGGCCAGATGATTTGCCATCAGACAAATCTGATGGTCCTGAGCCCAGGACCACAGACGCAGGGCCTCTCTGCAGAGACAAAGAGACCCTACTCCTCCCTGTTTGTTTATATACCACATCGCGGTCGTGTTGTCCGTCAGGACTTGAACTGACTGACCGCGAAGGGAAGGGAGAAAGGCCTTGAGTGCCAAACGAATCGCCCGCAACTCCAGAAGGTTGATATGAAACAACCTTTCCTCTGGAGACCAAAGACCCTTGATCTCCAGATCCCCCAGATGAGCTTCCCACCCTAGGGTGGAGGCATCCGTTATCACTGTGGCCACCGATGGAGGTAGATGGAAAGGCTTTCCTTGGGACAGATTGCCCTCCACGCTCCACCAAGACAGATCCGCTGCAGCTTCTCCGGAGATCTTGATAGACTCCCCGAGATCCCCGTTGTGCTGATACCACTGCTTGCGGAGGCACCACTGGAGCGCCCTCATGTGCCAGCGTGCATGGTTGACCAACAGAATGCAGGAAGCGAACAGACCGAGCAGGCGAAGGACCTTCAGAACTGGAACAACCGCTCCACTGTGGAATAAAGGGACCATCTCCTGAATGTCGAGAATCCTTTGAGGAGGAGGGAATGCTCGACACACAGTAGTGTCCAGTACTGCCCCTATAAACAGGTTGCGTTGAGAGGGCACCAGGTGATATTTGGGCACATTGATCGAAAAACCCAAGTCGAATAACAGCTGAGTTGTCACCTGCAGATGACGCTGCACCATCTCTGGGGACTCTGCCTTCAGAAGCCAGTCGTCCAGGTAGGGGAAAACCGGAATCCCCGACCTCCTGAGATGAGCAGCCACCACTGCCATCACCTTTGTGAAGACTCGAGGTGCAGTAGTAAGACCAAACAGGAGGACCGCAAACTGATAATGTTGCGACCCAACCGTAAAACGGAGATACTTCCTGTGCGACTTCAGGATTGGGACATGGAAGTACGCGTCCTGCAAGTCGAGCGACACCATCCAGTCTCCTTGCTGCAACGCTTGAAGAACCTGCGCACGGGTCAGCATCTTGAACTTCTCCTGTTTCAGGTAAAAATTCAAGATTCTGAGGTCCAGAATCGGACGCAATCTGCCGTCCTTCTTGGGGATCAGGAAATACCGGGAGTAGCATCCCTGACCCCTTTCCTGCTCCGGAACCACCTCTATTGCGCCCTTCTGAAACAAAGCTTGAACTTCTTTCTGCAGGAGAAGCAGGTGGTCCTCCGAGCAATAACCTTGGCAAGGAGGGTAAGGGGGAGGAATCTCCCGAAAGGGAAGGGCGTACCCAGTCTCTACGAGGTTCAAAACCCAAAGGTCGGTTGTAACAGATTTCCAACCCCGTAGAAAGTAGGACACCCGACCCCCCACAGGTCTTACATGATCCGGGATGGGGGATCTAGGGCTGCTTCCCTGAAGCCTCATTTGGAGCAGAGGAGGAGGAGGAGGAAGAGGGGTTGCGACCAGAACCTCTGACCCCTTTGCTTCCCTCTATAGGAGCGATAGAGGGGATTCTGCTGCTGTTGTTGCTGCTGTTGTTGTTGTGGCTGTCGGAAGGAGCGAAAGGATGACCTTCCGAATCCCCTAGTCTTACGGAAAGTTGAACCTCTAGCAGGAACCTGCAGACCCAAGGACTTCGCCGTCAACCTACTGTCCTTAAAACGTTGAAGAGCAGAATCTGCCTTCTCCCCAAACAACTTTTGTCCATCAAAGGGCAGATCCACCAGCGTGGCCTGGACATCTGCAGAAAACCCTGAGGAACGGAGCCAAGCTTGTCTCCTTGCGGCAATGGACGACCCCATAATCCTCGCCACAGAGTCCGCCGTATCCAGCCCAGACTGGATCACCTGCCTGGCAGCTGCCTGAGTGTCGGCCACAACCTCCATGAAGGACGACTTATCCCCCTCAGGTAACTTAGGGGCCAAAGTTTTTATAGAGTCCATCAGGGCATGAACATAACGCCCCAGCAAGCATGTGGCATTTGATGACTTCAACGCCATACTTCCTGAGGAGAATGTCTTTTTGGCCGCCTGATCAACTTTCTTTGACTCCCTATCAGCAGGAGATTGGGGGAAAGCACCCGAAGCATGTTTAGAACATGAAGCCTGCACCACTAGGCTCTCCGGAGAAGGATGCGTGGATAAAAAATCCGGGTCTCCTGGCGCAACCCTGTATCTCCTTGCCACCTGCCTGCAAACTGCTGGAGCTGACAGAGGCTTCTTCCACACCTCCAACACTGGTTCCAAGAGAGCCTCATTGAAAGGTAACAAAGGCTCCGAAGCCGACGTCGGGGAGTGCAACACCTCTGTAAGCAGATTGCACTTGTATTCCACAGAGGGCAGCTGCAGATCTAACAACTCCGCGGCCTTCTTGATCACAAAATGGTAGGGCGCCAATTCCTGTGGTGGAGAAGACCTTGTAGAAGCATGCTCCCACTCCGGGGTGGTATCCAAACCACTTGCTACCTCTATACCTCCAAACTCATCCGAAGAAGAGTCGACTTCACCTTCTTCCACCTCAGCCCGATATCTTTCCTCCTCCAAAACCCTTTGGGCCTTCCGCCTCGATCGATTCCGGGGAGCCGGCGTCGTAGACGTCGTACGCGGCGTCGGTGGAGCCAAAGGCACCGGCGTCGGAGGCGCTACAGGTGGAGTCGGCGGCGCCGGATGCGGCGTCGATGGAGTCGGCCTCGGCGTCAAAGAAGGCTCCGAAGATTGACCATCCATCCGAGGTCGAGCCGGATTCCCAACCGGCGCCGGAAACTGCCAAGAAGGCGCCATCGGCATAAAAGGCAGAAAAGGAGCCTGAGCGTATTGCTGCGGCACTCCCAGAGAAAACGCCATCGGACCTGCTGGTGCTCCGGATGGGAAGGATGCTCTCTGAAAAATGCCATACATGGCATTCAGAAATCCCGAAGGATCCGTACCTGGAGCCGGGAATTGGGGATAAGGAACTGCCCCTGTATCCTCCTGTGGAGCCACCGGCGTCGGCTCCTCTGAATCCTCCACCGGAGCCGCGGAGTCATCAGGCACCGGAACAGACTCTTCCTGCTCCTGCTCCACATCAGATTCCACCCGACCCGGAGTCGAAGCCTTGGACGGCGCCGGCGTCGGGGAACGAGCTGGAGTCCGCTTCGGAGAGGGAGACTTCGAAGACTTATCAGGAGAAGGCGAAGGAGACCAGACCTTGCTCCGACGTAGACGAGGCGAAGCCGACCTCGACCTCTTAGACTTCGAGGACCGACGCCGAGAAGAATGCTTCCTCTTCTTATGGTGCTTCTTCGACTTCGACGACCTCGAAGTCGAAGACTCCCGCCTGGACTTCTCCTTTTTCCTCCCTCTTCTCCTCACCGATCTTCTTCATGAAGAGTTTGGTCTTCCTCTCCTTCAGCGCTTTAGGATTCATGCTCCTACAGCACCCGCACTCATCCACGTCATGATCAGAGGAGAGACACCATAAACAATTCTGATGCGGATCCGTCATGGACATCAGGCCTCCGCACTCCCTACAGGGCTTAAAGCCCGACTTCCTCGTCGAAGACATACCGATTTTAACAAAAATACACCACTAGATTACAAAGTATCTAGAGAGCACTGGGAAAAAACCGTTGCGCGTCGACGGCGCGGAAAAAAGGGAACTGACGTCATCACGCCGACGTGGGCTTCTTATGGCTCCGATGACGTCGTACGGAGTCGCGTGCGGAGCCGATGTATTGTGACGTCGCCCACGTCGACGTGGAATGCTGGGGAAGAAAAGTTCCGTGGAATGCTGGGGAAGAAAAGTTCCGTGGAATGCTGGCGCAGGGAATATTCACAAGGTGAGGAATCCACTGGCAGATGTATCCATCAGAAATTGGTTGAAAGGATGCGCGCAGCAGCGGGGGAGGGGCATGGTGCTGAAGGCTGGCGCAGGAAAGGCAGATAGCTGGGCGAGAAGGGGGTTTGGGGGGGGGGGGGGGAGGAATGCGGGGAGCAGCTGTGCGCGTGCACATCATCGTGCACTCTAGCTTGTCGCCAGCACAAAAATGTGGGTAGCACTTTCAAAAGGCACCTACTAAAGGTCTCACCAGACCAGCGCATGCGCTGGGTCAGGCGAGACCTAAAAAAAGGCACCCAGACCTTAGATTACTGCTGGAATCAAAGACAGGACTGCACCTACTAAGTTGCTGGACTGCACAAAGCAAAGCTGCACAAAGATGGGCTGCACCTGCTGCACCCTAGCAACCACAGAAGACAGAGCCTGCTGTTGTGGACATGGTTAGAGACCCCTAGGGCTGAACTTCGTACCACTTGTCAAGGACCCAGACTGTCTCCAAGGACTAGTTGGTCTAGTCCCATTAAGCTACAGGACCACAAGAGGTTAAAGGAAACTGAGTGCCCAGCTTATCTAACACCAGGCTTGGCTTGTTGACACAGATTCATGCTGGAAGACTGAGTCCTGACCTTTGGCTAGTGGTCAGAATGGACTCTCCCTCTCGCACTGCTGAAGAAAGCCCAAAGGAAATCACTGTTGCTGTAAGGTCAGTTGGCCAGTGCCAACTGTAGGCTCCTAAATGTCTCATCACTTCACAGCATCATTCAAAACCACTGCATTCCCAGGATCAGGATCAATTCTACCTACTATGGCGGTTTGAAGGAAGGACACAAACTGCCTGAAGATTGTTCAAGACAACAAGCAAGTGTCCCTCTGATGCAGTTAGATTGCCCTGACAGGCTTGCTATCGGAATTGGCCAGTCAAAGGTCCTGCTAATGGCATTTCCAGTATTAATGAAATGACTAATCTTCAATCCAGTATATTACGATTTATTGTATTTTTTTAAATACAGTGATTTAGGTTCTCTTTGAAAAATCCAATATTTGGTTTCGCTTTAGGTTTTTTGCTCTGTCTATTGAAAGACAAACATCTAATCTATTTTATAAACTGGTGTTGGATTTTAGTGTCGTGTTACTCCTAAGTACTTTAAACTTGTTCCTTTAAGCCGGACTGGTCTATGCCACAGCTACCCAGAACTAAAGTAAGGTTTTTCAAACAAACCTAACTGGACCTGCTGAAGAACTTCAGAATCAGACTGAGCAGTATATAAGATGGCTTGAATAGATGAATTTGAATATGAGCAGTGCTGCATATCCCCTTCGGGATTTTACCCTAGACAAAACATCAAAGTAGTTATGCTTGATGAATGGGTCTATGTACTCGCTTTTGACATTAAGTTGAGGAGTCTGTATGCAGCACAATTGACAGCACTCCTCTGGTGCATTTGAAGGATACCTTTCATCTCAGCCTTTTGTCAGCATAGCTGTGAAAATCTGAAAGGCATCCATCCGTCCATTTGGTAATGCTTTGCAAAAAACACCATATATCCCTTCGGAAACCACACCAAAGGAGAGGATAAATATCTTCAGTCCTATTCCCAGGCAAGTATATGCAAACCTCTTATCATCCAGGAAAGTCAAAATTAAGAACTCTAAGTCATCGCTTAATTCAGATGAGAACCGCGTACCTTGTAGAAAAAATAAGCTTTGAATTTGACCAGGTTTGACAAGGAATAGTATTTTGTCTTTGTAAGAAAAAAATAGTCCACGTTAAACATTTCAGATGCATTATGCTGACAAGTCCTTTGTTTTAAGCTGAAAAAACACATGAGCTGCAATAAGACACTCTAACGGGCCATCACTAACATTCTGTTATTTATATCCTAGCTGGGAGCATGTGTCAAAAGGGAAGGGATTCCAAATATTCTTCAGAACCCCTACTTCTAATAAACATACTATGAATACTTGTATGTATTAGTAAGGCCTGCATGACTACAATAGTATGTTTGGCAATCATGTATTGGATTGCATTTTTAAAACAGTAACAGAACTTCACTGCAATGTTTAAATAAGTCTAGGACATAAACATTGTCAATTTAATAGAATGACAAAATAAGGCCCCCCCGCCACCCCGATTTATTTCTCTACGGGCAGGGAAAGAAGTTTGAAGACCACTGCTGTAGAGGATGAACACCTAGCAGGAGCTCTAACAAGAAAAATACCGTAAAGTGTCCATCTCTTCACAGAGTTTCTCAAGTGCTTCATGCTTCTGATCCAACTGCCCTTGAAGCTCATCCATTGCAGCAAGATGGGATTCTGAAGACTGCTTCAATTCAGATTCTTTACTAGCTAGAGACCTTTGGGCATCCAACAGCATCCTAGGAAAGAAAACGTTTGAGTATGCAACAAATCAGAATCTTTCCAAAATCCACTATGCTACATCGCTTAAAGAATAGTTGTGTACAAAAAGTGATCAGCTTATAAGGGATACCATCTTTAAGCAGCATTGAGATTTAATATGACATTAGTTCAAGAAAACCAAATACTTTGAATGACTTGGCCCAGCATTCACTTTTAGGAAACTGAATTTCATTTCCTGGAATTTCAGATAAAGGGATTATGTTCAGAATTATCTGAAGGAAAAGGACTTTGATTACATTAAATACAGAGGTGGGATGCAGCAACCAGGGTGACTGATTCCTGATCACAGGGCTCACGGTTCGATCCTGGTACTGCCAGCAGCTCAGCACCATGCGACTGGGCAATAGCTCACTTAATCGCCCTGAAGGGCCCCAGTGCCTTTGGACCTTTAGGGGTGGGTAGTTTGTGCTTTACAAATACTGGATTTATATGGTTTAAAAAATGTTGATTCTGAGGAAATTGAAGGCTAGCGTTAAATACCAATGAGCATTTGAATGCAAGGGCCAAAAATGAATCTCATGAGGTCCCTTAACGCCACAGTTTTGTAGGTCTAGATAGCCATGGTCCAATAACACAGCAAGTGATTGAACATGTACCACTGCAGAAAGCTTCAGAATGAGTGTTTTGCATTCTTAAAGTATTGCGTGATAGCAGCTGGCACAGAAGTAACTGTGTGGTAGGTTGCCCAGAAGGAATCTCTGGCGAAGATATAACTTGTATGAGTTATGAGACTAGTCATCATTTTGAAGGTTCAGATCACTAAATCTAAATAGTATATACACTTAAAACCCTGCAAGCTGAACTGAAGTATAACAAAAATCAAGGCTAGGCAAAGATCTGCCAAATCAGAGAATCCATATTGCTTTACGTTTTGTCCATTACGCACCTTGAAAATTCTTCTTCTGCTTGAGCTGTAGATCGCTGGATTTCTTGAAGCTGCCGCTCTTTGTCCAAAACAGAGGTGTCCAACACTACAACTTTTTCCAACAAAGTGGAATTCTTGTTCTTCAGACTTTCCACTTCTGTGCTTACTGACAACTTGTAACTGAAGTACACAGAAAGAAATACTTAACTTTACACAACCTGTTGAAACTCTTGATGTCATCAACTAGAGGCCTGATTAATAAAGCATTTCCTGTGTAGTTGTGCAAAACAGGCTTACTTGCGCCTCTGTATTTACAGGAGTAGCATATGTTTAACTCAAGAAGGGAAGGTATCCAAATTATAGATGTTTTAATGAGCGAGCTTTATGCCATGAAATTCATAAGTCTCACATATGCCAAAAGTAAGATAACCACACACATTGATCTCAAAATCAGAGATAGATATTCAGTTACAATTTACATCCAAGGCATAAGCAAATTTACTCCTAGAAAAATCTGTGAACCTGGCTTGAAACAGAAGACAAAGCATTTTACGTAGTGTAGCAAAGTGCCCCTTTTTGACATTGCAGCCTGACTTTTTGCCTAGTATCCGATGCAAATTTGGCATAAGTTCACTGGGTTCTCTCTATCCAGGTCCCTAGTGCCAGATGTCAATCCCTAAAAGTGGAAACATTGTTCCTGCAATGGATAATACCTTAGCACCCACTGCAAGTCCTGAGTCAATGATATACCTGGTAACCAGGCAAGGCAGCTATAGAGTCCCTAAGGGCTGCAGCATGTATTGTGCCACCCTAAGGGACCTCTTAGCACCAATATGAAAACTGTCATTGAAGACTGTGTGCCACGGTGCAGAGAAAAGTGATGTTTAAATTGATAAAATCTATGCCCATTATTGGCTAGTAGGTCTTCCTGCTCAGGAAGCTGTATGACAGATAGTGCTGACCAAAAAGCCTTGGAGTTAACCTTTTCAAATTGCTAGTGTTATCCAGTACACCTACATGGACTGATCTATCCTGGACTCCCCCTGCACTCTAATCACTCTTCTCCACATCTCTTCTGACCCCTGCTACTGCTTTTAAACATTACCCAGTGCGTACTGCATTTATAAATATAGATATTCTTTAGGCCTGCTTAACAAATGTACATATTACTTACGGTTATAATATTCCATGCATAACATGTATATAGGTCACTGCATAGTTTACATACAAGTGTTTTGATTACATGCTTATGGTTCTCTGTACAGTTGCTTCACCACTGAATTATTGAAAGATCAGAAAAAACATTTAGCTTAAAGTACAGCAACACTTGAAAGTTTGAGTTTATTAAAATACAACTTCAATCCAAATACATTACCTCTTATACATATAAACCCTTCCAGCATGTATCCCTCCTTAATTTGATCAGAGACCTTTTTATCCAATCCACTTCCAGAGACCCCTAACACCCCCATCTCTTTACTCATCACAAACTTCATCACTAATCATTTATGGGTTCCAGAATAGCATACTACTCGCTGATTAAAGGTTCGATGACTCATGAGGAATAGTAAGCACTATATAAATACAATCAACTGAGATTTAAGAACTGAACTAAAACGCATCTCTCTAATTCACCCTTCATGAACTCTCCATCAATCTCGAGTCAGAAATATGTGGGAAGGCAGGCGCCGAGACCTAGGCTGGAGGTCGCCAACAGGTGGGGTGGCATGTAGCCAGAAGACAAACTATGAGAAAACCTCTAAACTAACCTTTGTTTTACTGATGGCTAAAAGCTATTAAACAAATTCCTACAGCATGATTAATTCATACAACTATTTTATGGTTTATAAAAATATTTTTCATCTTAAACTTCTCATAGATTTGTTTTATCATAATAGACCTTCATGTATTTACAATTTTAATATAAAACTGGTCATGATACAAGCTTGAAAAACATTTTACAAAATTGTCCATAACTTATTAGGAAACCAGATAACCAGCCAACATCTCAAAGGATAATATAAATATATGGTCCTGTATGCACTGTGAGCTACATGCTGCGTAGTTGCTTCTATCGGATGAGAGCCATACAGAATCGCTCGGATAACCCCTGTCCGTGTCTGTTGACATTTATCTAGCACATAATAGTCCTGATGAAGGTGGATTGATGGGATATCCACCGAAACGTGCGTAGACCATTTTTAGATACAAGGGAATCCTACCAGAGACCTATACAAGAGAAGAACTGGAATGGACGCAATTGTAGAAAGGAATTCCATTTTCAATTGTCTGTCAATGATATAGGATCCCACGTTTTTTCGAGTCCTTTCACAATGTTTGTGTTGTGTGTGTGAATGTTAGTGTGCTTGTAGAGTTTTGAGAGGTGTGAATGCAGGTTTGATGGGTGTTCTTTGGGGTATGGACAATTTTATAAATTGAGTTTCAAGCTTGTACCATGACAAGTTTTGTATTAAAACTGTAAATACATGAATGTATTTATTATGATAAAACAAATCTATATGTGAAAAAAGATTAAGATTAAAAAGATGATAGATTTTTATAAACAAAATACAGTTGTATGAATTAATCGTGTTGTAGGCAGTTTTGGGGATATGTCTACAAGAGCAGCTTTTAGCCATCAGTAAAACAAAGTGGGTTAGTTTAGAGGTTCTCTCAGTTTACTTAACCCTCCTCTATAACCCAAAATTAAGTAGGGGGTACCTTCTCTTTTTAAAAATGTAGCCAGAAGACAGACATGTGAACAAGAAACCGTGTTAATCCCTCAGATAAGCACAGTGATACCACAATGGTCCAGGGAGATTTTCCCCAATAAAGATATGGCCAGAGAAGAGCGTGCATTCCCCAAAACACCATAAAGTTAGATGCTACATGAAGATAGGACTACAGACAACCAGGACACAGCACATGTAGTGATCACGTCCCCCTCATGCCAAACATCTGGACAGGTTACCCACTGGCCTCCATTGTGTCCACGCAGGATCAAGGCACACCTGCATTTGTTATCAGGGACATTATTTATGACCCCAAAGACTAGGCCCGCATTCTTTTAGCAAATAAAGGACCGACTGATGCACTTTACAATACCCAAATTAATGTAAGAATCCTTGTCTTGGTGGATTACACTTCGAGACAGTTCAGACCCACTTCTGTAACCCTGCTCCTGGCTGAAGTGTTTGGCAAAACAGTAACTGTTGGTTTAATTAAACACCTCTTGTTGGACTTGGCCCTTTTTGGCAGGTTGACCCCTAAACCTGGTCTTTACTCTGACATGGTGTTGGTGGTTTTAGGCCTCTGGGCACTTTAGCACTGTGGTCTAGTGTAAAGTGCATGCGCTCGGTGTACATTTGGTAACGTTGGCCTGCCCTCCCATAGGAATGCATTCCCTGATCAGAGTGTTGGTGGTAATTCCTGGAAAGAGAGGAACAGCTTGGGCGAGTTTAGTATGTATGAAATTGTGAGAATAAATGCTGCGCAATGGTGTGCACAGATTATGACTATTTGAGAAATGCCACTTTCAGAAGTGGGAATTTGTGTGCCATGTGTCTGCCTGCCTGATGTGAATTGCATGTCTGGCTTGTGAGTGACAGGGACTGGGAGGCGTGTGTGGCTCCAGAAGGGGCAGGGTGAGTCAGCACTCGGCTGAAAGGGAAATCTGTGCTGGGATTAGTGGGAGGAGTAATCCCCTGACCAGGACTGTTCCCAGCCTGTACAATGCTGGCTCCGCCCCCTTTATGTCTGATAACCTAGCCCCCACCTGACAAAAGGGGAAGAGGAGCGTGGAAAACAGTGCTCCAATTCCCCCCTGACCTGTTGCATCTAGTTCCCCCATGCCCTGCACTACAAAGGAATGCCTAGTACAGTATAGTGGTTGTGACCCAATGAATTTGTTCTTCTTGGTCTTGTTCTGTGCTGGGGGCTTGCTGGGGCCCAGGAGGAACCGCCACAGGGGCTTACCTCCCTGCTGGAGGGGCCCGTGTGCTGGTCTCCCTGGGCCCAGTTATGTCCCATGGACCTTTTGTTTCCCTTGATCTCCAGGACCTTAAAGAACTTTTTGCTGCATCTTGCGCCCTGTGAGCGCTTTTATTTTAAGTATCCTGAAGGGGAGCGCTGTGATTTAATTTCCGAGAGAGGAGAACTGGAGCTTCGCAGCACTGGGCTGCACATCGCTGCTGAGGGAATCCCCAGAGTAGGGATTCTCCCGTGATGCCCAAATGGCAGGTGCCCAACCCATGTTTTCCTTTATTCCCACTAGTGACCACCCCGCATTTGGATTTTTGGTTGCCTTTGTTTTGGAGAGCGGGTCCCCAACCCGCTCAGTTTTTATAGCAGGTGACCACCCTGCATGGTTGGCCTTAGCGGGTGCCCACCCCGCACTGCACAGAGAAGGGAAAGGAAAAACTGCTGCCACGATCGGAAGCCAGGTGCGTCCGCCTGATTGTGGGTGGGGCTTGCCTACACCTTGGAACCTAGAGGGCTCCACTTCCGCCCACCTCACAGAGGAGAGAGGTCCTGGCAGTGGGGAGAGGTGCTGCAGCTGGTCGGTGGGGCTCCCGGGAAGCTCAGGGAAGCCCTGTGCAGACCAGAGAGCACCGGTGAAGTGGGGAGGACCCCCAGCCCCGAAGTGCAGAGAGGAGCGCAGAGTCCCACGGAGAGCCGGTGAGTGGGACTTGAATCAATGGGGGGGGGGGGGGGGGGGGGGGTTGGGCAGGGTCAATTTTGAGTGCCTGAGCGGTCCCGCCATTGCGGGCCACTCAGACGATGGGGGCAGGTTGGGTTGTCAGAGCTCCAGAGCGGTGCCCCAGCATGCCGGGGTCTCTTGGTGTATTCCCAGCTGCACCGCACCAGCGCAGGCAGCTGCCATGTGGCTGCAGTTGTTTGGAGGGCCCCAGTGGGGGCCAGAGTGCACCATGGAGGTAAGTTATGTAGAGTCCCAGGTAGGGGGCTCCCCAGAGGCACATAGTCTGTGCCTGGAGCACTTGGATGCTCCCGAGGGGCCCGTACCCATTTGGCCACATTTTACAATTAGCGGCAGCTGCACCATTTAGGCTGACATTTCTTTGGGAGCATTTTTTAATGAGATGGGAGTGAGTATTACTCCTCTGCCCCAGCGCAATTGTGGATTCTGATGCATTGGCAGTTGCCCTGGCACTTTTGGGACATGGGGCATTTGAGCCCTCTGAGAAGGCCAGTTGGCCAGGGGGACTATGAGGTTGTTAAGGTGCCAGGCCCTAATGTGAAGCGCAGGAAATGCGATTCATGTACTGTTTTTTTATGCACCGTGATTTATGCCTCTACTGTGGTTTAGGTTATGAGTAGGCGGTCTGGTTTTAGGTTTAAACCTATAATAAACTGATAAAACCCCACCGGAAGGGAAATAGCCCTCACCAGTGTAAACATATAAACACTGAAAAAAAACCTGCACAACCACAAACTAAATTCCATTTGAAGACAGGAAAAGGAGTGAAAGTCATTTTTATTTCTTCCTGAAGGGACCAATACAATGTAACTTTGTTATATAAGGTAGCAGTAAAAAAGACTGGGCTAGCATTATTCTGCTTGAGTTTTGTTGTTTATGGATGTCACTGTTTTTTTCCTTTTTTTTGTGGTCTTTGGTCTAAAGATACAGGGGTTAGAATCATGTTTTAGATGTTTATTTTATAAACTGTAGAGAATCAGGAAATATCAAAATCATATTTGATTTTTTGGCTACATTGGAGTCTCACTTATAGGACAAATGTAGGTTTCATAAGAATGGGTAAAAAACCTTGATACATCATCCCCCTTTTCTGTTGAGTCAGTTTTGATAGGTGAATTGCCAATTGCCCCAGGCTTTAAACATTCAATGCAAGGTATAGTGACATGGAATATTTGAAAAGAGTGCATACACAAATCTGAGATACTGGTGAAAACATGACACCAGACTTTTGGAATACATGGAACGCAGTGTCACTTGGAATGCTGGTGCAAAAAGTTCTTACCAAATTCAACAAAGATTGGAGTGATATTGTAATATTTACATAGATTCAGCTACCTATATGAAAAAGTTGTGATGACCTGTCAAAATCGATACCTGAGCTGAAGTGCTTCCCTGTAAGAGATCCTTGCCACTTATTAGATGGTATGCTGAAAGCATCTTTACAAACTTCAGAGTTAATAAAGAATGCTATAGACTTTTTAGGCCATTCTGGTGCACTGTTTTGTTATGCAAGTTAACTAAAATGCAAATATTTCTCATTTTGTGGCATCAAAGGAAGTCATCCCAACTGTCCCTTAGCTGATGGTTTGCAGTCTTAGAGGCTATATTATCCACGTGGCAACTGTTTACAGAAATTTTGCTGAGTGATGATGCCAAAGGCAAGAAATGTGAGGATCTCTGGTCACATATTGATCGAGATTTGAAAAAAAGTACACTACTGCATTTTTAGATTTTTACAGGAAAGCATGACTGCTGTAGTGGACATAATACATAAACTAGAGTCTGAAAACACCCTTGTGTACCAAGTGTTCAGCATAATTGGTGTAGATGTGAAAGATCTCCTTGAGAGTAGGCTGGGCGACACTTAGGGACTTTGGCACTGCAACATTTTCCCTGTTAGAGTGCTTGCCACTTGGTAAGCAAAGAAATGTTGAGGAGCAATTCAGGAACTATTATTTTACAATGTATGAGAAATAGCCCTTCACCAACCATGGAATTTGAAGTCAATGAAGCCTCACTGTGGTACTCTGCACAAGTTATAGATGCCTTACATAAAGGGACATTTTCTCCGGAGTTTCAAAAGTGCTGCCTCATTTTTGACCACTTCAATAACTGAGGGCATATGCGCCCAGTTCAACGCATATGTTGCAGAACCTGTCGCAGAGAATCACAATCTTCAGGTGCACCAGTATTGGCATGGAAAGCTATGTCAGTGGCCAGAGTAAGCAAATTGTGTACTGGCTATTTTGGCGTTGCCTGTCTCAAGTGC
The DNA here is from genome assembly GCF_964204655.1 of Triturus cristatus. Lineage (NCBI taxonomy): Eukaryota > Metazoa > Chordata > Amphibia > Caudata > Salamandridae > Triturus > Triturus cristatus. The sequence continues at coordinate 886,576,334 of NC_140590.1, read as the reverse complement.
CAATGTTTAAGAGGACCTTTTAACAGATAAAGGTTTAATTGGGAAGGTGAGCGTGCATGACCAAAGACTCACTGAAGTATTGTATGGTGTACTACGATAAGTTTGATTTGTAAAAATGTATTTGGACCTCATACACTGTACATACACTGTCTATATAACATGTACTATTGTTGCAGAAAGCAAGCAATAATAAAAGCAAAAAGTTCCATAAACACCGAAAAAACTTTGTTTTTAATGGCGAGAAAATGTGCAACCACTGATAACCACTTTTATTAAGGTATTGAAATCACTTGAAAACACTGAAAAAACCCCACCAAAATTTACCAAAAATAGAAACTGAAAACAGGAAAGCCTAGTTAGGAGGTTTTGCATATTGTGGTTTATGCTTGGAAGGTTATTCTCCACTGTGATTTACGTCTAATGTGAGTTATGATTAGATGGTTAGGGTCTAATATGTTTAGGCTTATGAGGTTGGCGTATAATATATTTTGCGCCTGATGTGATACTGTGCATAATATGGTTTATGTTGCAGGATAATGCTGAGAACAGTGTTTGCCAGTAATTACTGGGTGTGTTCTACGTTTATTATAAGTTCTACATTTACTATATTCACTTTGATTGTTATGACAGTGGTCCAAGTGACCCTGTCATGTGTACATAATCCCCTGTAAATGTTACCTAGTGCCAGATGGCACAGTGTATATTGTGTGATTACTATTCTAATGTATTTTATGATACTAAAAAGGCTATGTTTGATATAACCTTGTGTGGAGTTCCTTTTGTGGTGTGCTGTTGCTGTGGGGGTGTTGCGCAAATGCTTTACATTTTGCCTCCGGGATAAGCCTGACTGCTCATGCCAAGCTACCAAGGGGGTGAGCAGGGGTTATCTTTGGCGTGTAACTCCCTTGCCCTGACTAGTGGTGGTTTCTGCCTGGCTTTGGCAGAAGCCTTAGCCAACCAGAAATCCCATTTCTAACATCTTGTCTTGCTTTTTCAAGGTAAATTCATAAAGCAACATTTTGTTAACACAGATAGGAGAGATTGGTGTAGGAAGCTTGGTTTGTTGCAGTAATCCCCATAATTGTTTGCTAGACTACTGATGTACTTTGCATTGATAGACCCTGGGAACCCGATTGGTAGGGACCCAGGGCACGTGTTCTTTCCAAACACTGTACCTTGCAGCCCCCAATTGACAACTCTGGCCACATGTAGGTCCCTTGTAAAAGGTTCCATGGGTACCAAGGGCACTGTAACCAGGGAAGGCTCTTCAGGCCAGCATCACTTATTGTGCCACCCGTAGAGGCCCTGTACCTCTACACAGCCATTGCAGGCTGCATGTTAAGTGAAGAGTCAACATGGCACACATCCCTGTGTGCCATGCCTTCAAGCCACTGCCCTGGCATAGGTCAGCCACCCCTCTAGCTGGGTGCACTATACCAGTAGTGAGGGTACAGGTGCATGAGCCCTGTACCCCTACAGTGTGTAGGCCAATTCTTAGACATTGTAAGTGCAGTAATGCCATTAAGAGTACATGTGCTGGGAGTTTGTCATTACGAACTCCATAGCACCATAATGGTTTTACTGAAGACGGGGAAATTTGATATCAAACTTCGCAGCACATTAAACTCACAGTGTGGAATTTAATTGAAAATGCACTCAAAGGGCATCTTAGAGATGCCACCTGAAAAACGACCGGCCTCTGGTGGGTTCTCCGACTGGTACACACCAGCCTGCCACCACGAGACGTTTCTGGACCCCTGGGGTGGGAGCCTTTACTGCCCAAGCGCAAAAACAGCCATTCCTGGGCGGAGGTGGGCACACCTCCCACAGGCCAGGAAGAGCCATCTGTGGCAGGGGAGCTTCAAAGGCCTTTCCGCCTTTGTAACGCAACCCCCAGCCTCTCCTGTATCAGGAGCAGGCCCACTTCCGGTCTCCCCTCCTTTTCGGCGGTAAGACAGGTGGAAAAATGGGCCAGACACTCTCCAATGAGTATTCGGGATTGTGCCCACTCACCCACGTGGGGTGAGCACACCAAGGGTGTAGTCACCCTAAGGTCAGTAGCCCATTGGCTAGTGACTTAGAGACCCCTAAATGAACAAGTTACTTATCTTCGGTAACGATGTATCTGTAAGAAAGATTAGTTAGATTGCTCACCTTAGAATATCCCCAGGCGTCAGACTGGATCCGGAAGATTTAAGCAATACACCTTGCGCGTCGCTAGGCGTAGTCTGCGGCTCCGCGTCCGTTGTTTGGTGTCGTGCGCCGGAATGATGGAGTACTTAGACGCCGCCCTCGCGCGCGGCCGTCAGTTCTTGTACATAGCTTTCCGCGCCAGGAACGCATAGCCATGCAAGAGACCGACACTGGTGCCAAAAAATCTAGGGCCCTGAAAAGGATAGCCTTAACCCTAGATGTCAGTTCGCAGAACGGGGAGGATGAGTGGGTCGGTGACGAATCTAACTAACTAATGTTTCTTACAGATACATCGTTACCGAAGGTAAGTAACTTGTTCATCTGAAAGAAACAAGTTAGTTAGATTCCTCACCTTAGAATAGATACCCAAGCAATACCAACCCCGGTGGTGGGTCTGCGAACCAAGATCACACCAGAAAGTCCTGGAGGACAGAACGGCCATAGAAGCCATCCCTCCGGACTTGGCTGTCTAGGCAATAATGCCTGGCAAACGTGTGCAGCGAAGCCCACGTCGCCGCCCGACAGATGTCCTGCAAAGGGACTCCCCGTCCCAAAGCAGTAGTAGCCGCTGTGGCCCGAGTAGAATGGGCTCGCAGCCCAACAGGAGGGTCCTTTTTTGCCAAGGAATAACCGATTTTTATACACAAAACGACCCACCGGGAGATGGTCCGTTTGTGCACAGCTTTCCCCTTCTTAGCACCCACGTAGCCAACGAAAAGCTGGTCGTCCACCCGGAACGGTTTTGTGCGGTCTAAATAAAAGGAGAGCGCACGTTTTGGGTCCAGACGGTGGAGCCGCTCTTCCTCTTTGGAAGGATGCGGAAAGAAGGTGGGAAAGGTGACAGATTGCCCAAGATGAAAGGGGGTCACCACTTTCGGTAGAAAAGAAGGACAAGGCCGAAGGACAACCTTGTCCGGATGAACCGATAGAAAAGGAGGGTTGGACGATCGAGCCTGGAGCTCACTCACCCGTCTAGCCGAGGTGATGGCTACCAGGAAAGCAGTCTTAAGAGTCAGAAGACGAAGAGGACAATTGTGAAGAGGCTCAAAGGGAGCGCACATCAGAAATGTTAAGACAAGATTCAAGTCCCACTGAGGCATTACGAAAGGCACAGGAGGGAACGTGTGAGTAATGCCTTTAAGAAAGCGTGAAACTACAGGGGACTTGAAAAGAGAAGGCTGATCAGGAAGCCGTAAGAAGGCAGAGATGGCAGCAAGATAACCTTTCAAGGTGCCCATGGCAGAGCCCTGCTGGGCCAAAGAAAGAGGAGAACCTCAGAAAGAGGGGCGTAAAGGGGATCCACAGCCTTTGCTGTGCACCATGCCACAAATTTGTTCCACCAGCAGGCATATATAGTCTTTGTGGAGGGACGCCTGGCTGCCAGAATGATATCACAGGCTTCAGGAGGCAAGTCAAATGGCAGCAACTGCCACCGCTCAATCTCCACGCATGGAGGTGGAGGCTGGACAGGTTCGGGAGGAGGACCTTCCCCTGCTGCTGCGACAGAAGATCCTCCCGAAGGGGCAGACGTATCGGAGGATCGGTCAACATACTGAGTAGATCGGGATACCAGTACCTTCGTGCCCAATCCGGAGCCACCAAGATGACTTGGGCCCGGTCGTGCCTGATCTTCAGCACTCTGGGCAGAAGTGGTATAGGCGGAAAGGCGCACAACAGACCGCAACTCCACTCGCGACTTAAAGCGTCGCCGAGCGAGTGCCGCCTTGGAAATTCCAATGCGCAGAACTGCTGACATTGCGCGTTCTCGTCAGTGGCGAATAGATCTAACCAAGGCTCTCCCCACTGCTGAAAGACCTTGCGCCACCTCTGAGTTCAGACGCCATTCGTCATCCATCATGCACCGGCGGCTGAGTTAGTCTGCTCTGGCGTTCAGAGAGCCCGCCAGATGTTGAACCACTAGGGTGACGCCCTGGTGTTCCAGCCATGTCCAGAGGCGCAGAGCCTCCTGACAAAGGGTCCACGACCCCACCCCGCCCTGTTTGTTGCAATACCACATGGCGGTGGTGTTGTCCGTGGACACCTGCACGACACTTCCCCGGACAGAGGGAAGGATCTCCGCTCCAACAAGTTGATGTGGAGGCGAGACTCCGCCGGAGACCAGAGGCCTCTGATCTCCGCCTCTCCCATATGGCCACCCCATCCCAGGAGGGACGCGTCCGTCACTACGACATGCTCCAGTAGGGGTAGGGAGAGGCTATTGCCCGTGACCCAATCGCAGCCCGTGAGCCACAACTGCAACTGCTGTGCAGTGCCCTCCGAGATCAAGACATGGTCGGACAGGTTGCCGTGATGCTGGGCCCACTGAAACTTCAGGTCCCACTGCAGAGCCCACATGCACCGCCTGGTGTGATGCACTAGTAGGATGCAGGAGGCCATCAGCCCCAGAAGCCGCAACACTAGCCTGACCGAAACCCAGGATAGAGGCCGAAAGATGGGAATCAGGGCCTGTATATCCCAGACCCGCTGTTCCGGTGGATAAACCCGGAACTGCGCCGAATCTAGAACCGCTCCGATGAAGAGGAGCTTCTGAGAGGGGCTCAGGTGTGACTTCGGCACGTTGATGGAAAACCCCAGCAAATGCAGGAGATCCGCCGTAGTCTGGAGGTGGGAGACGACTGCCTGGGGCGAGCCCGCCTTCAACAACCAGTCGTCGAGATAGGGGATCTCTGGAAACCCTGATCTGCGCAGATGAGCTGCGACCACCGCCATCACTTTCGTGAACACCCAAGGGGCACTGGTAAGGCCGAAGGGGAGCACGGTGAACTGAAAGTGCTCTTGACCCACCGTGAACCGCAGGTAACGCCGGTGGGCCGGCAGGACGGGCATGTGGAAATATGCGTCCTTCAAGTCCAACGCTACCATCCAGTCTCCAGGGTCTAGGGCAGCTAGAGCCTGAGCCAAAGTTAACATCTTGAACCTTTCCTTCCGGAGGAAGGCATTGACGTTCTAGGTCCAAGATAGGGCGTAGTCCCCCTTTGCCCTTCTTGGGAACCAGAAAGTAGTGGGAACAACCACCACGACCTACTTCTGGGCTCGGAACGCGCTCGACGGCCTCTTTGGCCAAGAGGGCCGAAACTTCCTCTTGCAGAAGATACAAATGATCTGAGATACGGTGGTGCTGCGGTGGCATGGCTGCAGGGGTCGTCTCGAAGGGAGTAGCCTCTTCGGACGATTTGCAGCAACCACCTGTCCGAAGTGATGGTACGCCAGTGGAGCAGGTGATGGCGAACCCTGCCTCCCACTGGCGAGGAATGGGCCTGAAAGCTCAGACTAGGAAGGCTTTGAGGCGGATGCTGCCGGGGTGGATGTGGACTGACCGCGTTGTCCTCCAGTACCGCCTCGGCAGAAACCACGTCCGCGACCGCATGCAGGCTGGTTCTGCGGCCGGTGGCTAGGCGGACGTGAGGTGCCCCTTCCTTGGCCACGAAAGGAGCGAAAAGTGGAAGTTTGTGGCCGCGGGGCCGAGAGGCCCAAGGACTTGGCCGTAGCCCGGGAGTCCTTGAAGCGAGCCAGCGCACTGTCCGCTTTCTCACCAAAAAGGAGAGGGCCATCAAAAGGCATGTCCATGAGAGTGCTCTGGACATCCCCTGAAAAGGACGTGGACCACAGCCAGGCGTGACGTCGAAGCGCCACCGTGGTACAAATCGCCCTACCCAGCGAGTCCGTAGTGTCGAGTCCACATCGGATTGCATGGCGCGCTGCATCTCTCCCATCGGCCAGAGCTGAGGAAAGTCGTGCCCGGGCCTCCTCCGGGCACAGGGGCAGCACGTCCTCCACCGTATCCCACAGAGAGTGGGAATAACGGTCCAAGAGACAGGCGGTGTTCAAAGACCGCAGGCCCAAACTGAGTGAAGAGAACAGCTTCTTGCCAAACTGTTCCAGTCTCTTGGAATCCCGGTCCGGAGGAGCTGTTGGGAAGGAGGATTGGGAGGTAGAGGCCTGGATAACCAGACTCTCGGGGTGGGGTGTTGGGACAGAAAACTGGGGTCGCCCGGAGCAGGGCGGTGGCGCCTGGCAACGTTCCTATCCACAGGAGGGACTGTGGAGGGCTTGGACCAGGTGCGCTGCAGAACGTCAATGAGGGCCTCATTGAATTGCAGCAGAGGCTCAGTGGAGCTTGCTGCAGACTGAAGCACCTCAGTAAGGACGTTAGTCCTCACAGCCACGGCAGGCAGCTCAAACCCAAGGGCTGCGGCCGCCTTGCGCAGCACCACAGAAAAAGCTGCACCCTCCTCCGAAGCCACAGTCGGAGGAGAGATAAATCCAGTGTCCGGTGAGGTATCCAAACCACTGGCCTCCCCCAGTTCATCTGCCCAGTCCTGCGAAAGTTGGCCCTGAATGGCCAGAGGGTCCACGGACCCCTCCCAGTCACCCCCGTCATCCGATTCCTGGTAAACAGGAGGAATGATCGGAGCCGGACGATAGACAAAATGTGTCTCAAGCGGTGTCGGATGCAGTGCCGCACCGGCGTCGGGTCCGGACAAGGGCTGAACCGGGGATAGACGTCGACAGGAGTCGGCGTCTACTGGGGCCCAGGCCTGGGCCCCTCGGAGCCTCCGCCGGCGCCAGGGCCGGAGCCTCCGCCGGCGCCAGGGCCGGAGCCTCCGCCGGCGCCAGGGCCGGAGCCTCCGCCGGCGCCAGGGCCGGAGCCTCCGCCGGCGCCAGGGCCGGAGCCTCCGCCGGCGCCAGGGCCGGAGCCTCCGCCGGCGCCAGGGCCGGAGCCTCCGCCGGCGCCAGGGCCGGAGCCGGCGCCAGGGCCGGAGCCTCCGCCGGCGCCAGGGCCGGAGCCTCCGCCGGCGCCAGGGCCGGAGCCTCCGCCGGCGCCAGGGCCGGAGCCTCCGCCGGCGCCAGGGCCGGAGCCTGCGCCAGGGCCGGAGCCTCCGCCGGCGCCGGAGCCTCCGCCGGCGCCAGGGCCGGAGCCTCCGCCGGCGCCAGGGCCGGAGCCTCCGCCGGCGCCAGGGCCGGAGCCTCCGCCGGCGCCAGGGCCGGAGCCTCCGCCGGCGCCAGGGCCGGAGCCTCCGCCGGCGCCAGGGCCGGAGCCTCCGCCGGCGCCAGGGCCGGAGCCTCCGCCGGCGCCAGGGCCGGAGCCTCCGCCGGCGCCAGGGCCGGAGCCTCCGCCGGCGCCAGGGCCGGAGCCTCCGCCGGCGCCAGGGCCGGAGCCTCCGCCGGCGCCAGGGCCGGAGCCTCCGCCGGCGCGCAAGGTCACCCAGTCGAGTCCGCGGGGCCCGAAGGCGCGCCAGCGGGCGTCGACGGCGGGGCCAGGCTCCTCAGGGCCGAGAGGAAGGCACTGACCTCCGCCGGCGTCGTGTCAGTCCCAGGGACCGGCGGGTGTGGGGACGTGCGTGGCGCCGGAGGAGCGGGGTGGGACCACCCTGACCCTCGGCTGAGTCGCGAGACTGGCGAGGGGAGTCCGAAGAGCGGTGTCGCCTCTGACTTCTTGGAGCGCTTCGACTTACCCGAAGACTTCGAGCCAGACGAGCGATGATGTCGACTGCGGCTCCGCGACCGATCCTTGGACCTCCTCCTGGACCGGGATCGAGAGGGGTGCGGAGCAGAGTGGCGAAGCTCGAGAAGCTTGCGGGACCGCTCCCGCCTAGCTTTCGAGGTCAGGGCCATACAATCGGAACACGACTCCGCGTCATGGTCGGGCCCCAAACAGTACAGGCACCGGCGGTGATGATCGGTCACCGACATCAGTCGGTGACAGCCGTCGCAGGCCTTGAAACCAGGCATCCTACCGGCACCAGAGTCGATAGTGACCAAAAAGAGTCAAAATATTTAGTCAAAAAATGACTAAAAGGGGTAGCTCTCCCAGATCAGCGCTTACTGGCGCGGAAAAAAGAAGAACTGACGTCAGCGCGCGAGGGCGGCGTCTAAGTACTCCGACGAAGTCATTCTGGCGCACGGCGCCAACGACGGACGTGGAGCCGCAGACGACGCCTAGCGACGCGCAAGGGGTATTGCTACAAAAATCTTCCGGATCCAGTCTGACGCCTGGGGATATTCTAAGGTGAGGAATCTAACTAACGTGTTTCTTTCAGATACAGTATTTAGGGGGTTAGCCCGGAACCAAGAAGACAAATTCCCGCAACCTACAACGGATGAAAGACGCCGCCCAGCAGAGGAAACTGCAGAGAACTACTGACTTGTCCCCAGCCCTACAGGCCCATCTGCAGTTTCCAGAGATCCTGCGCCAAAAGTAGCAGTGTCCTGCAGCCAGCGAGCTCCAGAACTCCTGGGAGGACTGACTGCCTTTAACAAAGACAAGATCTCCTGTGAAGAGCTCTGTTCAAAAGAAACAGCCAAGAAAGACAGCCTGCTGAGGACAAAAACCACCACTGCACCAGACGCCTACGACCTTAGTAAGAGTGGCCCACCGGTCCCAGTGAGGTACCCCAGTGCTCCAGAGTCAGAGTCCACAGTGGGTTGACCCCTCCAGGACTCAGTCGTCACCTGCAGCCTCTGCACGGTGAACCCTCCTCCAAACCGAGAGTGGCCCGGTAAGGTAAAATCCGACCTCAAAAGACACCCCTACATTCAGCTGCCTTGCAGAAGAGAACCCAAGGTGCACCTACGTCCCAAGCCCTCTAACTTACCTGCCCAGCTGTTGGTTCCTCCTAGAAGTCTTTCTGGACCGAGCCTGCAGCTAAAAACAAACTGCCAATTCATTGAAAACAGGGGACCCAATGCCAAAACAGCACCCTGCACCCAGCACCCCTGCGCTACAGCGGTGTGCTTTGGGTGCTAACTGATCCCCTTTGCTCTGGACCTACACGGGGAGCTTTGCTCCCATAACCTTGTGGCCTGCTCTTGAGCAGCCACGAACCGGAGGCCCCCTATCCCCCCATTGGATAACATTGGGCCTCAGCACTTTGCACCTGGCCACCCTAGTGCCGCTGAGGGTGCATCCTTGACCCTGGGGGAACCCTGGTTCTAACCCCAGAATACGAAGTCCTGAAAACAAGTATTTCCCTGCAAACCACTAGCCTCATTTTTCTCCATAGGAATACTGACTAGTTTTCCTTGAAAAGTGTGGAGTTTGTATGGAACACTGAATAACTGCAAATATACAAAAAGTTATGTACTTACCTTCTCTAGGAAATGTCCTAATGTGATATTTAGGCACATCACATGGAGTAGAAAAAGTAACTTAAAAAGTAATCTAAAAAGTAACATACAAAGTATTCTGTAAAGTAACAGAAAAGTAATTGACATTGACTTTCCTGTAATTCAACCAACTGAATTTGAATCTGCATTCAACTGTAAAATATTGCATAATATTTTCCTAAGTATTATTTCACTTACCAGGTTTGGCTTGGTTCTAGAAAGAAAATAACTTAATATTTTTTATATAAATAAATTGGTCTGAGTATGCAACATCATTTGCTACCCGAGTGTGTACAACAAATGCTTAACACTACCCTCTAATAAAGCCTTACTGCTCACCCACACTACCACAAATAGAGTGTAAGGTGCTATCTACTTTTATCTCTGCGGTTCCACTGGACTGTCCACACTATACATCATTTTGATATAGTATATATAGAGCCAGCTTCCTACAATTGGTACCTTCGATCAGTCTGCATTCGAAAGAAAGGGACACCAGGAGGAGAGATTGTTGGGCATCAAGGAAGGTGAGACACGGCAATTGATTGGAACTTCTGCTGAATCTGAGGACAGAGGTCCGTCCTGAAGCCGCAGTCAGTGGGTAAGCAACCACATCTGATCTTTAGTACCCATACTTGGAGTATGGCAAACTAGGAAGAATCACAAAAATGTAACCTCAGTGCTCTGCCACGGACATCTGGCATGTCACCTATTTTGTGTCTGAACTGAGTAGACTCAAGGTGTCCTTGGAGGCATTCCTGCGGAGGTCTCCTTTTTTTCAATATTCAGCAGACTAGGAATGGTGAATATTGGTTGTTGCTTGGACTGTTGGGCTTGATACAGAGGGCATGCTTGTCCCCTGGTTGTGATACAGGGTTGAGGAATCTAGCGATGGCATAGATGGGACCTGGGTGTATTATAGGGCCAGCACCTAAATCTTACTTCAGTCAAAAAGGGTTCTCTTAGTACTACCAGTTTAACAGGTTTGGGATCTGAAAGAAGTGAGGCTGTGAGAAAGTGCCATCTTTCTTGCATGGTATGCCCTCACTTTTTGATGAATTACTGAATGTACTTAGAGTGCGCCCTGGGGTCCTGCCAATCAGGTGCCCAGGTCCTATGTTCCTTCCCATAAAACTATGCTGAAACCTAAAACTCCAATTGGCAAACCCTGGCCACATGTCAGCCCCTGGTAAGTGGTACACTAGGTACCCAGGGCCGGCCCCCCCAACCCCCCCCCCCCCAACCAACCCCCCCCGCCCCCCCCCCCCCAGTCAAATAAATTGTATTTACTCAGTTTCCAAGAACTGTCCCAGGACTGCATCTAGGATCCAGTCCTGGTGTTAGAAAAGTAATCCTGAAAGTAATCAATTGCATACAACTTAAAATTCCCATTGAGCTCAATGTATTATTGTGTTTGAAATTGTGTTGCCTATTGCAGCAAACTAAACATTCAAAAGTCAATTGCCTATTGGCAACGTATTTAACTAAAGCATCTCATTCTGAAAAAGTATATTTTGATACCTATTGTTGGTTCTAAAATAAAACCATATATTTTTTATATACAAACCATTGGCCTAGAGTTCAGTTATTGAGTGTGTGAGACCATTTGCTGACAGTGTGTACAACAAATGCTTTACACAGTCCTCTGATACTGCCTTACTGCTCGACCAAGTTACCACTTTAGAGAGTAAGGTTGTATCTAACTTTAGCCTCTGCCAAACCTCTGGGGGCTGTGGACTCTGTACACACTGTACCCATTTGGGAACAGTATATACAGAGCCACTTTCCTACAGAGGCGTTAACTTGAATCTCTGGGTGTGACGTAAAATGTACTTACCTATGGTAACGCGATACCTGGTAGAGAGTCTAGCCGCAGATTCATTAACTTATTAAAACTCCCCAGGCACCAGTTTGGATCAGGACATTTTCAGCAGTACCTCTGCATGCCAGGGAACAGAATCGTATGGCTCCGCAATGACGGACTCCAGTCACATCAGTGGAGCCATACAAGTCCCCTCCGGCACACGGACTGTAGTTTCTACTGTGAAACCTTCCGGAGCCACTATAGAAACTGATTGTGGACCCAGTGTGCCAAAAAGATCAAAACTCTTTGAAACATTAAAGAAACATCAAATGGCATGTTAATACCAGACATTGATTTTAAAGAAAACCCAAAATAACCAACGAAGCACAGGGCTACGTACAACCCTGCATACTACTGAATAACCCTAATGTAAAGGAAGAAAACCTTAGTTTGTAGACCTTTCATCATTGGTAATGAATGGCATAGTAATAGCAAGCAAAACCTTTAAAAAAAAACTCAGCTGGAATCACATAGTTACATGACACATTGAAATTGCCAATACAAGGTATGATACCAAAGACTTGAGAAGAAAAAAAAAATCAATACTGCCCACTGGTGTCTAATCCAGTGTGAAAGAGACTCTCTCTCCCCCGCCCCCCCCCCCATACATTTTTAAATGTATGGCATGGAAACCTCTAGACAAAACCTAAGTGGCCAGGCCAAGACGTCTGTTGAGTTCCACCATAATTTGAGATAATGAAACTGGTACATAAAACCAGTACTGAAAAAAGGGTATAACACCTCATAAGTCATTCGCAGAGTGGGGAGAAAGGGCAGGGAGCTAATGAATCTGAGGCTAGACTCTACCAGATATCACGTTATCAAAGTTAAGTAACTCATATCTGATACACATCTAGCTGCAGATTCCTTAACTTTTGAATTCAATACCATAGCCATACTCCACTGGAGGGTCTGCGAACCAATCCCACAAATTGTCGAAGAGAACCAGCCAGTCAAAACTAACAACCGACCAAATGTACGTAGGAGTGACAGGACAGAAGCTTGGCTATTAGTAGAATCCATGATAACAGTCACAGAACATAGAAGTAAAAAACAATCTTACAGGTAAGAGAAAATCAGCCCTTGAGGAAAAGGGGAAAATGCCCTAAAGAACCATCTGTCAAACAGATTATCCCCATCCCCCAAAGGGGAAATAAAACTTGGAAAAAGGCCAAATGCATGACAAAAGCCATGTAATGTGCATTGTTCATAAAGAAAATCAGAGAACTGTCCTGATAAAATCCCAAAGAATAAAATATGTATAACACATGACCCAGGCCATGTATACTCTGTATACCTAAAGACTAACTGGACCTGAGAAACCATGTTCTAAAAAAGATCTTTACAATATTGAAACACCTATTAGTAAAGTACCAAATTATCTCAAAATAAATCTGTCAATAAGCACATAAGACACCTGTGATACAAGACAAATATGATTGTAAATCCATCCACCTTGTGAAACCGCAGCACATTTTATCATGTATACACCGTATACCAAAAACGCATTCTAAAATGAGGTTCGGCAAAAATACACAACTAAGGGGTTGTACGCCAGCAATGCACCACCATAGGTGACTTGCTGTAAGTAAAAGCTGCCTGTCAAATGGTATCATGAGCAACTGACACCCCAAGAAACAATAGTCATGATTCCTCACGGGAAGATGCCATTACAACACGGTTGTTACAACGACCACATTGTAACCACGCAATGCCATTACTACGCATGTCATATTGACTTGCAGTAGATGGCGCGCTAACAAAATAGTATAGTTTACTATTCCAACACTTTCCCTACTGTTGCGTAGGCTGGAGTTGGAATAGTAAATTATACATTTCTAATGTTAGCGCACCATCTACTGCAAGTCGATGTAATGACTTGCGTAGTAATGGCATTGCATGGTAACAACGTGGTCATTGTAACAACCCTGTTATAATGCCATGCGATGTAATGACTCGCGTAGTAACGAGTCATATTCATCTTCCCGAATTGAGGAATGCAGAAAATAGCTATATCCTCTTCAGAAGACAGGCAATGCCAATCAGACAGAACCACGTATATCAAGAATAACATAGAAAGAAGAAAAACTTCATAGAAAGTCAAAAAACCTTCCTATTATTAAAGTGTCTCCCAAGACTTTAATAGAGGATTGGCAGCCTTGTTGGAGACCAAAACAGGCCAAGGAAAATAAGCCATCAGATTTACATTGGTCTTGGGACAAGTTGGCCCAATGCATGCATTAGAAACCTTTGGCTGACAATTTACAGCACCACAATATGGAGCAGGGATAGGAAATGCCTGCAGGTGAGGTAATATTTATGCATTCACTAGACAATGTTTCTTTGCCATAAAAGAAGAATGTCAGCCAAAGCAGACTGGACAACTTACGAAAAGCCCAAAGATGCCAACCAAGCGCGACGCCTTAGCATCACTGCAGATGCCACAGCCCAGCCCACAGAATCAGTTGTGTCCATGACACACCTTATGGTAAGCTTAGCAGTCTGCTGACCATCTCTAATCAAGCTGCCTACCTCAGCACAGAGGGTATCCGGAAGAGATGGGAGCATGTTCTGTAAAGAAATCCATAAAGCATGAAAAAAATGCCCCAGCACAAGATGTGTTGGTGGTTCTCGATGCTGATCTGGCTGAAGCAAATATGTGCTTACCACAAGCATCTCGATTCGCGGAATCCTTACCCACTGGAGTCTTAGGAGGGGAATGTACATCCTGAGAAGACATTGCAGCATGAGTCATTAGGCCACTAGTGGAAGGATGTCTATGCAAACAAACCGGGTCCGCCAGGTGCAGGCAAATGCCTACGTGCAATATCAGTCCACTGAGACCCCGGAATCTAGCTTGGCCCAAGCAACTAACAAAATGTCAAATGGAGGACTTACTATACAGGACAGGCGCTTCACCAGACTGTCCCTGGCAAAGGATTATTTAATAAAGGGTCTGTAGACCTCTGCACCGTGGACATAGCCAAGTCTAAAACTGCAGACACTTTACTCAGAATGTCTGCAAAGGAGGAACTTGCTTCCGTGGCAAGACTAGGGGGAGAAAGCAACCCAGAGGCTGGCATATAATCCAGCCCACTAGCCTCACCAAAAGCTGTAAGCCAGCTGTCCTCCACCTGAAACACATTGGTGTCGGAAATGGGTTGAATTCGTACTATCCCAGTCGATACAGGTGGCCCTTCCAACACCTCTTCCTGAAAAGGGACCACAAAGTGACCATTCCCATCAGGTTGCATAGCAGACTCTGCATGACGTCGACTGGGGGAGGAGAGGCGCCTTCGACGGGCGCTGCAGACGTCAATGTTGGAGTCGGTTTATCAAAGACCGGTATCGTAGGCAAAAAGATCCCGAAGGATTGTAAGCCTGTGCCAAAGCGACGCCAGCTGCCATGCTGATCCAACGACTGATGGTCCAACAGTCCGAGGACAAATCCGCCGATGGAACCCTTACCGCCTTGGGGGCCTAGAGATGCTCCAGAGGGAGATGGGGTCCCAAAGATGGCTCAGATGAAGGAATATTATGATTCATTACACAATCGACTGGCCTGCTCCCGGAAAAACGGGGAGACCTATTCAGAGTCACATACGGCTTCCTCAGCGGTTGTGCGGTAGACGCCATGGAGACTGAGTCTCCAAGCAGTTAAGTCTGAGAATGCCGCAACTTCAACAGTCCATTACCTTTCGACATACCTGGAGAACAATATCCCCCAGACCGGCTTCGGCTCCTAGATTGACCCTGAAAATGATCTTCCTGGGACGACTAAGAGCGAGGCTGGGAAGCCTCCGAGGATGGAGATACATGCGCCACCATCAACTTCAAGTGCCACTCCCACGACTTTGGTTTTAGTTTCTAACAGGAACCACAATCCTCTGTGTTGTGGTTCCCACCTAAACACTACATACAAATTGTATGCAGGCCCGTCACTGACATGTCTGCTACAAGAACTACAAGGTTTGAAACCTGATAAAGCTGCACTGTTCCACCGACACCAGGTGTCGAAGTGGGTCAAGAAAAGCGACCAGAGGAACAGTTACTCCGGATCCAATTTATGGCACAAAAAAGAAGAAACTGGGCTCCGCGCGCTGGAGGGGACATAAATATGGTTCCACTGACGTCATGACCGGAGTCGCAGTCATCAGGGAGCTGTACGACACCGTCCCCCGGCACGCAGAAGTACTGCTGAAAATGTCCAGATCCAGACTGCTGCCTGGGGAGAATTCCAAAGTTAAGGAATCTACGACTACATGTCTATCAGATACAGATGGTACGCTTGGCCCCTGGGTGTGATACAGGGTGCATTTTGGACGTTGCAGAAAGATTTGAATCTGGGAGATCAGGTTTAGCTTATGATTGGCCAGAATGGACTGTGGTTCTTAGAGCTACTACTCTCTCCCCGAAAAAGAATGGCCATTTTCTTTGTCCCACAGCCAATATTGACAGATTATCAGGCTCACTTAGTCCCGAGTTCTGTGCAGGGTTTCCCCTGGTCACAATATAGCATGTGCTAGGAGCAGGCTAAGGTATTTTTGCCAAAGTCATTGTTCGTATTGAAATTGATGCAAGGCAAATTTGATGTGTTGGTAATAGTAATTACTGCAACTGTGTTTTGTCCTAAGTGTTGTATAGTGCTGAATATTCAATGAGATATGAATGTGCTGTTATTTCTCACAATTATGCATGGTTATTTGTGTTTGTGAAATATTAATGTTGACACTGAGCTCACAGCAAGTAGTTAGAACCAGTAAATCCAGTGTATATATTTAGTTTCCCCACTATTATAACAGAACTAAAGACTCTGCAAATAGTAGAAACTGGGGCGCATCTGTGCTCTAAAGACATACCTAACTGGCCATGGAATCGCCACTAAAACACCTGCAAATTAGGTTCCCAACAGTCTATATAACGTAACAATTTCTGCTATAAATGTAGTGCACACAAAAAAACATGCACTTAAATGGCCGGGGTGGGGGGGGCGGGGGGTGCGACTTTTCAACACCAACATGATTGAACACAACACACATACGGACAAAATAAACAGGACAAAAACAGGAAGCGCACTACTAGAGTCGTGCTACATTTTAGGAGGCACAGACCAATAATACCATCTCGAGACTTGCACCTCCCTAGCCATATGCATGTATGGAGGTGCTCTCCCCAAAGCCTTCTCTCTCCGCATTAGGATACACGAACCTGCCAGATGAGGGAACTGAAGGGTTCCCCAACTGAATAACAAATTGTTGGGTCCAGGCATAAGAGCCTAACAGGCCCCGAAGCCCAGGTAAACCCAGCATCGCCCAAGTCCAGTTCGCGGGCTTCCTGAAGTTAGACTCCCTCCCCGCCCTTCACGTTCAGCCCATCGAACCCCAGCAGTGCAAAGAACATGCACTCCCACCAGTTAAGGCTAGCACACTATAGTGAAAGAGGATCAGTGATACTGGACAGGGATACAACTAGCGGGAGAGAAACGGGGCCACAGTCCTCCCAGATGAGGAGGGTGGAGCGACAAAGTTTGCACAGGTAGAAACTACAGAGTGTATTTAAGGGCAAATTCCAAACAAAAAGAACAGAGCATATATCAGAGAAGGAGGCAACCTAGATGGGATTTGGAGGAACGACGCACAAGAAGAAAGAGCACTCGCACCATGAAAGCACAGCGAGAAAGCAAAGCAGCACGGCCTCCACCTAAGGAGGGCAAGAATAGATACAGGGCAACAATCTGAGAGGAATCAGAGGTAGAACTGGATAAAAGGCATTTGGCTGGGATACAAGGATCACCAGATCAATCGCAGAAGAGGACCTGACCAGGAAATAAGAGACCAAGTACAGACCCAAACAAAGTGCAAGAGAACCAAGATATCACTTTGCGTCCATCACCACCCCCTTTTGTACCGCCATTGCTGGATGGAGCAGGGAAATGGATCGCATGTTTTGAGAAGAACACCAGAGGAATAAATCTTGTGATAGGCGATGTCGAAAGTCTGCAAAGTAGTCTTACCGGAGAGCAGACCAACACTGTTCGACCGAGCTTGCAATGAAGCGGACAGAACGGTGGGGCAGCATTTAATTTGTACAGGTACCACATATGGACGGCCGTGACGTAGGAGAGTTAATGGTGGAGACTATGAACCCTAGAGAAACAGATTTTCTGGAAAGGATAAGAGAACGATTGGAACAAGAGACAGGACAGCCATGGACTAATACGCCCTGAAAGTTGTGTTTATAATATCCTCAAACAAGGGCTGACAACCAAGATGCACAAAGCAGTTTGGACAGCGTAGTGGGATAATATACCAAACCTAGGTGGGAGATAAAGGCCCACATATTACACTATTACAAAAGGAAACTAGAATAATAAGGAAAAACCGGGACAAGCCCAGAGAGACACTTCTAAGTTGGTCCAACAAATTGAAAAACTGTCCGAGGGAGCAAAGCTGACCACAAGCGTTTAAATGGCACCAGATTTGAAGGGGGCTCCACCAAACAAAAAAAAACCCGAGGTTTCCAACATAACTATACCAGCAGAGGTGAGGTGGTTGGCAGCAACCAGACATTAGGGAATGTTAATACGGTCACTGACTGCCACGTGGCAGGCAGCTGCCGGCTAAAAGCATACCACGAACAGAGGTTGATGACCCAGGGCCAATCTCCCCATAACCTCCTTCCACTAAACCAGGCCAAGGGAGAAACAAATTCACCCTACACTCAGGCGCAGGGAGGTCAATCAGCCACTGCATCACTGCAACTGGGATCAGGTACCAAAAGGGACTGGGGCCACAACTGCATGAGGGAGGTTAACGGTCTGGGGAGGTCACAACTTTACACAAATGAACCCAAATGTTCAGTAGGTTAAAAATCCCAAAATGCATACCGCCCATTTCACCCAAACCTCAAAGTCCGCTGTACCAAAAATCAACAAGCAATAGCATAGCCAGTAGGTCTTGCTTTTGGGACCTTAAAAGTGTTTAGCCATGCAACATTTGCATAACTAAATACTTATAAGGTCCCAAAAGCGAGACCTATTGGCTATGCCAATGCTTGTTTCGGTTTATTACTGCTCTGTAGTAATGGCGGCGCACGGGTGCTACCATTACTACATAGAAGTAATGAGCAGGAGGAAAAAAAAAAACTGGCTCACGGAGATCATCAAAGTGGCCGTGGGGCCGCAAAAGTGAGGCGTGCGCACCTGCGCACATGCACTGTAGCTCTAGGCTACAGTGGTAGCACTTTGAGCCCTCACAAAAAGTCTCGCCAGACCAGCACATGCGCTGGGTCAGGCGAGACCTAAAAAGGACCAATGAGTCAATACCAGGAATTCAAACTTGTGTTCAGGGTTTCTCTGTAATTTGTTGATCAGGTATCTGCACTAGAATTCGCCATTTAGGGTGCCTGCGGGTGCCTAGGCCTAACTGCTTGAAAAACCAACTGTCCCAAGCCATTACCTCCATTAAGCAAATTGACGTATTCCTGATCTTAACCCCAGATTCTCCATGCTCAATGAATTTTTCCCCTTCAAAATTTCCAAACTTTCAAAATTGTTTGCCGGGTTATACCCCCTCCAAAATAACAACAGGAAGGAGGAAGTAGTTTCTTTTCTGTAACTCCAGTTCTGTAGTAGGGGTACCTCTGTTATAGTCATAATCTAGTGAATAGTCCCGCCCATGTGTGTGGACCCCGGAGCAATAAAAATAATCTCTTAAATTGTCAAGCCATGCAGACCTGCATCTACACAAGAGAGGATTCAAAGACAGATAATGCAGCCTATATCCACAGGCTACACTGTCCAGTACTTCAACTAGAAAAATTCCACCAACAATCACCAACGGCACTGCCTGCCCAGCTTTCTCCACAGAGAAAAACCTGCCTCTTCCAGCAAAAGCCTCTGGAATGATGGAGAGGAAGGAATGGACAGACAAGCCCCATAGGCTGCCATTATGTGACTCAGAACAGGATACTTTGCCTTTAAGAAAACTTTCCAGAACTTTTCCAGTATCCCAGAATGCACAGCAGGTCCCTTTTACTTTCAGTTCTTTTTGAAGGCGTAGCACGCCAGACCTGTAGCATTCCTTATATTAACATTCATCTCTCCACCGGGGAGGAGGGCGGGCGCTTAGGACTATAACAGATACCCCTACTACAGAACTGGAGTTACAGAAAAGAAACTACTTCTGTAGTAGGGGATCTCTGTGTATAGTCATAATCTAGTGAATAGAATGGCAAGCCCATCCCCACACAAAAAACAGCGGTGGAGAAGATTACAAAATAATACCACTATTGTGCGAACAATTTTCGCAGCGAAGCCTGCCCAACCTGAGCATCTGCCCTGGCATCCGTGTCCAGACAGTAATGCACAGCAAAGGTATGGACCGACTTCCAAGTGGCCGCCTTGCAGATTTCTGCAATCGGAACATTACGCAGCAAAGCAGTTGTGGCAGCTTTGCCCCTGGTGGAATGAGCCTTAGGTTTACCCCCTACGGTCTTATTAGCCTTTTGGTAACACAACTGTATACAGAACACAATCCACCGAGAGATGGACTGTTTGGAGGTAGCAAGACCGGTCCTGACTGATCCATAATTGATAAACAATTGGTCTGACCTATGAATATCTTTGGTCTTATCAAGATAAAACTACCCTCCTAACGTCCAGGGAATGCAGAGACCTTTCCGCTGGAGAAGGAATCTGAAAAAACATAGGTAAAGTTATGGTCTGGTTGACATGAAAATCAGATATAACCTTATGAAGAAATATAGGGTGAGTACGCATAACAACCTTAGCAGCATGAAATACAGTACAAGGTTCTCGGCAACACAACCCCTGAAGTTCTCACCCTGCGAGCCGATGCAATGGCCACTAGGAACGCCGCCTTCCAGGACAGGTGCTTCAGCGAAGCCTTGTGAATAGGTTCAAAAGGCTCCTTCATCAATCTGGACAGCACCACATTCAATTCCCCTGAAGGCGAGGGAAGTCTGACAGTAGGGAACACCTTCAAACCTCCCAAAAAATCCTTGACCACAGGGATCTGATAGAAGGAAGTCTGTGAAGGGCATTTCCTGTAAGCAGTCAAATCAGCGAGATGAACCTTAATGGAGTGGAAATTAAGGCCAGACTGCGCCAAATGTAAAAGATATGGAAGGATGACATCTTCCTTACAGGTCGTCGGTTCAAAGTTCTTGGATTTGCACCAGATGCAGAATCTCTTCCACTTGTAAGCATAGGAAGTCCTAGTGGAAGGATGTTTAGCCTCCTTCAGTATGTCCATACAATCTTCTGGTAGATTCAAATGGCCATATTGCACTCTCAGGAGCCATGCCGCCAAACTCAAAGACGAGAGGTTGGGATGCACCATCCGCCCCCCGAACTTCGTGAGAAGGTCCGGCCTGCACGGCAGCCGCATGGGAGGAAGGAGAGACCGGTGAAGCAGGTCCGTGAACCACCACTGCCTGGGCCATTCCGGGGCAATCAGGATCATGCGCGCCCCGGACTGGGACAGCTTGATGAGCACAGCCGGAATCAGGGAAATGGGTGGAAAAGCGTACAGAAAGCTGTTCGACCAGTCGATCCATAGCGCATTCCCCAGCGTCCCCTTCTGGTAGTACCTGGATGCGAAGTCTCGGCATTTGCTGTTTTCGGCGGTGGCGAACAGATCTACGTCTGGAGTTCCCTACCTTGCGAAGACTTCTCCTAGTACCTCGTCGTTTATGACCCATTCGTGGTTCTCCTGAAGCAGCATGCTCAGTGTGTCCGCCTGAACATTCTGCACCCCTGGCAGATGCGTGGCCGTGATAATCAGTCCCCGTGCCAGAAGCCAGCGCCAGATCGCCTGCGCCTCCTGCGACAGAGTGCGCGATCTCGACCCCGCCCCCGCTTGTTGAGGTAATACATCGTGGTTGTATTGCCCGTCTGTATCAGCAACGAGTTGGTCTGGAAGGACGGATGGAAGGCCTTCAATGCCAAGTAAACGGCTCGGAGTTCCAGGAAATTGATGTGGTACGTAGACTCCAACAGGGACCACTTTCCTTATATCTGTAAGTCTGAGTGCGCTCCCCAGCCTTGGAGAGACGCATCCATCACGATACTCGTCTCGGGAATGTCCTTGTGGAAGGGAACCCCCCTGAGGAGATTCTCCGTCGAACACCACCATCTCAGAGACTGAAGAGCATGTAGAGACAGTCGTATCTTGTCGTCCCAAGAACCTGTCCTCTGATCCCACTAACCCTCCAAGCACTCCTGCAGTGGTCTCATGTGCAGCCGTGCGTGAGGAGTGAGGAAGATACAGGAGGCCATCGACCCCAGCAGCGAAGACACCCTCACTGTCGCCGATGGAGCAGCCATGAGGTCCTGAGCCTTCCGAAGGAGCGATAACCGTCTCTCCTCCGAAGGAGACACGCTTGCTGACCGTGTATCGATGAGGCCCCCCCAAGTACTGTATGCAGTGGACCGGAGTCGGGACAGATTTGGACATGTTGACATGTAACCCCAGCTTGTTCAAGAGAACGCACGTCCTCCGGAAGTGCGCCTGCACTTCGAGAAAGATGAGGCCTTGATCAACCAGTCGTCCAGGTACGGGTAGACAAACACCTTGTTCCTCCGCAGGTGCGCCGCTACCACTGCCATGCACTTAGAGAAGGTCCTGGGCGCAGACTTTAGCCCGAATGGCAGTACTGTGTATTGATAATGATTGGCGACGACTTGGAATCGCAGGAATTTCCTGTGTTTCCGTGCAATGGGCACATGGAAGTACGCGTCCTGTAGGTCTATGGCACAGAGCCAGTCTCCCCGTTGCAGCTGAGGGTAAATCTGATGCAACGATAGCATGCAAAACTTCTCTGCGAATCCATTTGTTTGCTTGCCGCAAATCCAGAATGGGCCTGAACTTGTTCTTGTCCTTCTTGCGAACCAGGAAGAACCGAGAGTACAGACCTCTTCCCCTTTGAGACAGAGGTACGTCTTCCACCGCTTTTTTCCTCAACAGGATGTCTGCCTCCGCCTGGAGCTCTCGCAGTCTAGACTGAGCTTACCGGCAGAATCGCTGGAGGCGGGCTGATGAACCGAAGACTGTATCCATTGCAAACAATATTCAGCACCCACTTGTCCAGAGTAATTTTTCTCCACTCTGCCAGAAAAAATTGAACGCTTCCCCCCCACTGGAGTGGGTAACGGTTGCAGAGGGAAGTAATCGCTCCGGGCCGAGACCCAGCCGGGCCCTTGGTAGCAGTAGCGGACTGCTGGCCCCCTCTACCCTTCTGGCGTTTCTGGAAGGGTTTACGGAACTGCTGCTGCTGCTGGTGTTGCTGCTGTCCCGAGGCCTGCCCACGCCCTCTGCCCGCAGACCCGAACAGTCTCTGGAACGGGCGCTTCTTTTCGGGCTTCTCCAACCTGACAGCCGTCAGGGTCTCTGCCTCCGTCTTCATGCGGGCCATTTCGTCGTCCGCATGCTGGCCGAAGAGGGTTTCCCCCGAGAAAGGCAGATTGGCCACTCTATGTTGAGCCTCCGGCTTGAGCGAGGTAAGTCGAAGCCACGCGTGACGTCGTTGGTGGACGCCATGACAATACCCATGCGCCGCCAGCAGACTAATCCGCTGCCACACTGATAACCTGGTTTGAGACCAGCATCCCCTCGCGCAAAGTCTCCAAAAAGTCCTCCTTGTCGCGAGGCAGCAGCTCCGCGTACTGCTGGAGAGACTCCCACAGGGCCCGGTCGTAACGCCCCAACAGAGCCCTGGCACTTGCCGCCTTCATGGTGGTAGCAGCCGTCCCACAGACCTTCCTGCCCGCCGAATCTAGCCATCTGCTCTCCTTGTCGGGCGGAACTGTCGATGAAGGGGTGGTAGCATGCTGCTTCCTCGCCGCCGTCACAATGACTGAATCCATCCTCAAAAAGGTCCGATACTTCATGAGCCGGGAGGGGGCGGATTTAGTCACCGCCGGAGTGAGGAACAACTCCATAGCGGGCTCCACCAGTCCCGGCACTAGAGGCAGCAGGGGGCGAGACAGGTGCTTCTTGTACAGCGTCTCGAATATCATGGACGTCGTAGGTGTCGGTACCGTCACCGTGATTCCCAACTTGGCTGCACCCCTCAGTAGTACCTCCTGGAAGGAGACTAGATAGTCAACCGGCGACACCCTCGTCCCGGGCGAGTCAGACAGCGTCGGTGAGAAGTCCCTGGCAGATGATAGAGTGCGTGATCTGGATCTGCGCCTCCTGTGGCGTCGCCTCGATGTTGACCACGAACGCCCACGGCTCCGCGATTTTCCTCTCCGTACGGAACGGGAGCGTGATCTCCTTGGCTTCGGTCTGTCTGCCGGCCTCGCCGGGCCTGGCGACAGTGGCTTACCCTGGCGCCGTGGCCAAGGCGTCCCCTGCGGCAGTGTCTGATACCTGGGCAACGAGACCAATCGTGTCAGAACCACTGGTGGGCCCGAAGGCCTGCGAGGCGGAATAGGAGGAGGCGGAGGAGGAGGCGTATACACCACTGAGTACCCCGAGCCCGGGGACTCAGTCGAGGGACTCCTGGTGTCCCGGCACCCCCAGCGCCTCCTAGACGTCGATTAATCCCTCCTCGACGGCGACTGCCTCCTCTTTGCGGACGACAGGCGACCTCTCGACGGTGAGCGCCGACGCCGGGCCTGATCGACATCGACGATGCCGAAGTCGTTGACGGCAGCCTGGTCAGCTCCCTCGACGTTGAACCTAGACGTCGCTTCTCCCCAGAGCCCTGGGGAGAAGGTGAACAGACCGTAGTCATCCCTCTCGACGCCTTAGTCGACGTCATAGACGTCGGTGGAGAATGGGGGCGTTTGCCGGTCTTCCTGCCACTGGGGAGCCCCCCCCCCCCCCCCAGGCCTCAGCATGGGCAGAATCAGCCCCTCCTGACCCACCTTGTTCCTTCAGCCTTCTGTCCTCCAGGACTTGGAGCCTGATCTTCATTCTTTCTCTCAGGGTCCTGGCTGAGAACGAGTGGCAGATCTCAACCTCTTCCGGCACATGGGACTGGGGAAGGCAGACGATACACACCCTGTGTGGGTCTGACTTAGCCTTCTTCCTATCGCACTCTGGGCACTTGTCAAACAAGCCAGGCATGTTGACAACACCAGAAGGAATTTCCCAACACTAAAACACTTGATAAATGACAAAAATCACCAATAAACCCTTGAAAAGGGAGAGCTCAATGCTCCAGGGTCCTGCTAGCAGTAGCCGGAAAAAAGAACTGAAAGTAAAAAGGGACCAGCTGTGCATTCTGGGATACTGGAAAAGTTCTGGAAAGTTCTCTTAAAGACACAGTATCCTGTTCTGAGCCACATAATGGCAGCCTATGGGGCTTGTCTGTCCATTCCTTCCTCTCTATCATTCCAGAGGCTTTTGCTGGAAGAGGCAGGTTTTTCTCTGTGGAAAAAGCTGGGCAGGCAGTGCTGTTGGAATTTTTCTAGTTGAAGTACTGGACAGTGTAGCCTGTAGATAAAGGCTGCATTATCGGTCTTTGAAATTCTCTTAAGTGTAGATGCAGGTCTGCATAGCTTGACAACTTAAGATATTATTTTTATTGCTCCGGGGTCCACGCACATGGGCGGGACTATTCACTAGATTATGACTATACACAGAGATCCCCTACTACAGAACAGCAGGTTTAAATACCCAGGAAGAGATGTGGTCTGAGGGAGAGGGAGTGCCTGCAAAATCCATCACAGCTGCGATCGTAGAACGCTAATGTGGCTTTACATATATATCAAGGGAAAGCAGTAAGCTCAACCTCAGACCCCCAAAGCAACATAAGCATCAGTAAATGGAGGCCACGGAACAGCTTTTAGACCACCTCCATTCTTTATGATAAATAAGATGGATAATGTGAAACCTAGGGAAGTGCCCAACATACCAACAAAAAAGCCCAAACTGGTCCAAAAAAAGTCTCTAGAAAAAGGCGTAGTCAAGACACCTGGTGTCATGAAAGGGGCTAACAGGGCATGCAGCATGCCAGGGAATAGAGGTGCACACGTGACATCAGGGTGCGTTGCAACTTGCAACAATGCTCAAACAGTGACATACCCTCATTACACATTGTCCCACACACGATTAGGTCAAAAAATGCCACTCGCACAGATGCACCCCAATGAACACACTAGGAAAGAAGGGCTGGCGACACCCATGGAACCCTAGCTAAAATTTATACCATTCTAATACTCATGAGATAACCCTGTAAAGATCCTTCACCAATCTAACTCCCAGCCAGGTTCGGAGGGTGGGTTGAAGTAGGAGGCCTAACAACTTCTAAAATATAGATACCCTGACTGGTGCCAACTTCCGGTGCCTCACTAAAATTGCGTGTAAAGAATACACTCTTTAAGGAACCCTGAAGGAAAGTGATTGACTACGGCACATGGAACAATGCACTGTTTTCTGAAATACCCAATAAAAGTAGCTCTTATTCAACAGGTCGACAAGCGATCATCTAAGTGCATCACATTCTCAGGAGCCACATCAATGGCCTGACAAGATCTACAGTGTGCAAATTGAGAAACTACGAACTGTACCATGAACTTTTTGCTTCACCTTTTAAGCCAATAAGCCCCCAAAGGACTATATCGACCTGCAATGTTCAGTAAGTTATGTATTATTGCACTTCTATGTACACTCCTTTTACTATGGGTGTTGCTGCATCCATTCATCGCCAAAGAACTGCCTAGTCAAATGGAGGCCACCCCAAAGCCATCACCCTGCTTGCGTAGGAATCTCTCCAATATCACCTATAATTACACTGAACCCAGCACTAGCATCCCACATGCACCACACAGTGCCCTCTTCAACACATTACCGCTGTAGGCTCGAAAGACATCAGCCAGGTCATGAAACACAACTAGTTACTTACCTGTAAGAATAGTTTTGCAGCATAGACTTCTGGATTCACATACTATGCATATTCCGCCATCTAGTGGTTGAGTCGGGAAGTGCTTTGCTTTTTTTTCCCCTCTTGGATGGTTGTGAGTTAGTGGTCAGACTACACCCCCGCCCCCGTGTGTGTGCAAGCTCAGATTATTTTTCCCTTCTTTTGCTTTAAGATTGCTTGTGTTTATAGAGCTGAGAGTGCAGGGACACTAGTTAACCTTTAAAAGGTGATTAATGTATATACACAATCATACAAATACATACACAAACATTCCCCCATAGATAAGTATTTTTGAAACTTATTTTCAGCTATACTGGTTAACAACTTTGGTGTATAGATTTCCTGTGGATTAGTATGATAAGCATGGTCACTTAGGTTTTATGCTTTTTACACTGTTATTTATTAGTTTATGAGCCATGTAGATAGTTGGCTGTAACTTTTTAAAACAGGTCACCTGGTTATCCATATTTAGCACATTTGCTATGGTTTAGTTCCTGTATAGTACATATGTACTAGTGTAAGAGGAGACATAGCCTTTTGCTATTTGTTAGCCCTTATTAGTACTTATATACCATGTTTATTTATTTAGGGACTATGTTGTGTCTCCTTTGTCCCTTGGTTTTTTTTTCTTCATTTTTCAGTTTTACTCCTTCACAGGGGAGGAAGGAGAATCGTATGTGAAATTAGAATATGCTGCAAAACTATTCTTACAGGTAACTAGTTTCGTTTTGCAGCATAGACTTCTAGATTCACATACTGTGCATAGATTGTGTAGCGGTATTTAGCGATAGTGGAGGAGGGAGTGTAGTTAATCTTCACTGGATAATAAGAAACCAAAATGGTGTTGTGTACCACTTGTTCTTTTTGAGAGAATGTGTCCTCCCGTTGTGTACATAGTAGGTATTCAAATAGCTCTACTGTAGAAGAGTATACCCATAAATACACTGGTGCATATTTGCATTTGTGAGTGTGGTAACTATAGATGTGACACCGAAAAAAAACCTTTTACGGTTGTCCGTTAGCGGTTAACAGTTTGTATCTTGAAACGGTTATATTTTGTAGGCCCATTCATGTTTATATTTAATATGGTTTTTACCAACCACTAGCTTCGGTTAGATTGATTTTTTTTTGTGGTATACAATTGTCAGGCTTTAATGCCTTGTGTAGATATAACTTAAGGGTTGTTCGGGTATCTGGTTGCTTAAAGTGAGTAAGTATCCCTTGTTTGATACTCGATTTGGGTAGTGAAATGAAATGCTAAGCGTATGCTGCTGACGTGTTGAAGTCAAATGTTACCCTTCTCTGTTTATGGTATTGCTGAACGTGGAGGTTATCACGAGCATGTGCTCTGAGCAATTGAGGGGGAGAGGAAAGAAGGCTTGACCCGGTTATATGGCGAACGCGTTTGTATAGTAAGGACACACGTATATTTTCCCTTATGAGAGTACTGGACCCACCTCGTATACCAAAGCTGTTGACATGTACATGTATAGGCATGTACATATGCATGTGTGCATGCGGACATACGAGAATGCTTGCTTTGATGTCACCGCCGCTTTATTCCTTCTGTGGGTTTGGAGGTATCGGACGTAGGAGGATAGCCCTGGGTGGTGGTTGAAAGGTGTCCTCCCTTTTGTATCCATGGGACATCAGTGGCCCCTGACCTTTGAATCTGGGTTACAGCCCTTAATGTGTGGTGTGCGCAGTGGGCACATGGCCAAACTATTTGAGAACAGGCTCTTATCTTTTCGTGGGCTAAAGCATACCCTTATTGGTATTGGGCACCCTTGTGATATGTAAGTGAGATACAGTAACAAATTAATGTGCTGTGTGCAGACCTTGTGCACCCTCTATAATTTAGTAAGTCAGCTTTACTTGTCCTAAGAGGCGGCCCCAGAAAAAGCAAAATACCTTTACCTATGTAGGAATAGGGCCAAAATACAACCCAACAATTTAGAACCCCAGAATAGTAGTGAATAGGACACGATTCAAGGCCAATCGTACGAGTTACTTACCTTCGGTACTGATGTATCTGGTACAGATGTTGTCTAGCCGCAGATTCCTTAACTTAGAATTATCCCCAGGCGTTACTGGATCTGGAAATTGTTTGCACCAGCACCTCTGCGCGCCAGGGGATGGCACCACACGACCCTGCCCTGACGTCGTCCACGGACGGGACGTCAGTGAGGTCATACAAGTCCCTCCCAGCGCGTTGACATCAGTTTTCTTCGGAGAAAGTATACCGCGGCACAACGCGGAGTCGCCAACAAAACTGTGAAAGTATGGGAACAGTGTGCGAAGGAGAAAAAATCCGTAAGGCAAAGCAATCGGATGGTACACAACACCATCAAAGGACAGTATCAGACACGGTCTACGTACAAACCAAGAACTAAAGTATAGAGCAATGCTCTGAGAAACAACCCCGTAAAGCGAAGCTTGGACCGTCCCCAGAGGCTGAGTAACAAGAGAAGAATATCCCGACAGACAAAGACTTACAACGTAGAACTGTGCTGGCCAACAAGGGCGGAGCACAGGAAAAACAATCTACTGCGAGAAGGCATTACAAGAATGGCACTTCCCCTATAGTAATGTAAAGCTGAAGCACAGCCCAGCAGATCCCAAAAAGACAAATGAATAGGAGACAAGATCCCCAAGTAGAAAGAGGAGGGAAGGAATGCAATAGAAGATCTCACTGGAAGCACCAGGGTGAAGGAATGCAGAGAAAAATGAGAATCATCTCCTGGGTTAAGGCGAAGCAAAAAGCACCGCTTTACAGGAAGAGAAGCCACCTGGAGGAAGGTGGCTGCATATTGTAAATCATAAAAGGGTTGCACCAAATTAAACACCTTTGATGAAGACCAGTGCCAACTGAAAGGAGGCAAAGCGGAGAAACCCACCTGGCAAAGTCCTCGCAGAACGGGGAGGATGGGTGGGCGTTAAGGAATCTGCGACTAGATAACGTCTCTACCAGATACATCGTTACTGAAAGTAAGTAACTCGTACATCTGATAGAGACATCTAGCCGCAGATTCCTTAATTTAGAATAGATACCGCAGCCATACCCCAGGGGAAGGTGGGTCTGCGACAGAACAGAAAGTGCCTGAGAGCACTGAACCGGCAACAGTGTGACGAACTAAGGGGAAGGCGGTGCAGCCAATCAGCAACCCAAGCAGCTCAGAAGAGCAAGAGATAACAGGAGGCGAGACATCACAAGACTGCCAAAATGGCGCGAGACCATACCTGTGTGAGTATAAGATGAAGAAACGGCACTACACCATATCCCAGAACGGAAGAGATAGTACATAACGAAGGGAGGAAGGAGAACTACTCCCAGAGCTGCATAATGCACTAACCGCTCCCAGAGCTCAATGGCGCAGTAAATTGACACCAACCAAGCTAGAGGACAACATGGAGACATACCCAGAGCATACCAGGCGAGCCCATGCAAGGGAGGCCGGACAGGCAGCATCCAGGAAGCGAAGGACAAGGAGGCAGGAACAGAGCAGTGCCTCAGAAGCACAGGTGCGAACATAAGACATACCAAGTGCACAGTTAGTCACCAGAACGCGACGGGCGGACAGTACCACGCTGAACCACACCATGGCAGGCCACAACAAGAACATGCACATAGCAGACAGCTACAGCAACAAGGTGAAGTAGCTATGAGTACAGGACTGCCCAGCAAGGTAGTTTTAAGGCCAAGGGGAGACCACCCCTGGAAGACAGAAGCGCAGGGCGTTGCACCTGGGACAACCTTCATCAGAGGAGCTGTCCCACAGGCACACCAGACACAGATGAGGGTACCACCCAAAGTAAAAAAAGACACATGAAGAGTGTGGCATCCGAGGCACCAAAGGTGTCTATAGGAACTGAAGAACCCACACAGCTGTTGAGAACAACATCAGATTTCCAGACCACCACCTCTGACCCGGAGAGGAAATGCACCCTCATAGAAGAGAGGGACTGTGCAGTACATGAACGGGACAGATAAGACCCTAGAAAGAGCATCCAGGAGCAGAGGCCCACCTCAGGGAGCAGAACCCTAGGAAACCTCATTGCTGAATATTCAGGAACATGCACCGAAGTGCAGCATAAACGAAAGAAAAAACACCGCCGTGCAGAACGATGGCAAGCCTGAGTACAAGGCACCCAACTGCTCCCTGAAAATCGAGGATATAGGACCAGACCTCGCAGAAGCGAAGAGAGGTGGAGGTGTGTAGAAAAAGGACAGACCGACCGATAATCTCAAAAGGGGCCCAGCCACGAGACCATGCAGCTGCGGGTACGATAGGAGGACCCGCCTGATGAACCTGGGGCAGGAGGCAGCTTCATTTTGAAGCATGTTAAAATACACTGAAAAGAGATAGTACAAGGAAAAAAACCTCTAGAAGAGGAGAATGAGGCACGCACGCAAGGCTCAAGCAAGGCGAGACCTACGGCTTGTAGGAGATCGTGCCAGAAGGCACAACACTATAAACCGCCCAACGGTAAGAAGACAGCATCAGTAGGCGTAGGGAGCCCAAGGGGACCTTCACGCCTGCCTGGCGCAGAGCGAAGCTACACAATAGCATACAGGTATGCCACCTGGAGTATCACACCCCCAAGAAAAACAGGGGAACACCTCTTAGGGTAAACCACAGTCAGAGGACAGAACAACCTGTGGAACACCGGCACAGTAGGCTTACTGCCAGCCCAAAAACACATAGTCCAACAGGCGGACATTAAATGAAAGGGTAACCACCCCAGGATATGACAACGTGAGACTCGCTAAGTACAGACCTATTGGGGAGGGTGAAAGCCCACAAGGAGGCGACGAACTGCCGAATCGGCGTGGGCATCAAACAAAAGGACCCCATCAAAGGGCATGTCAACAAGGTGTTCTCGGATATTCTCTGGGAAGGCGCCACCCCGCAACAAAGCATGGCGTCGTAGTGCAACAGAACCAGCCATAGCTCAGCCTAAAGAATCTGAGGTATCCAGGGCCGAGCGGATAGTAAATTCCGCCAGACCACGGCCGTCACGGATAAGACGGAGGTCAACACGAGCATCCTCTGTAGTAGAAGTTAGAAGAGACTCAGCAGAGTCCCAAACGGCAGAAGTAGCCCAAGCCAAGACACACACTGTATTGAGTGATCGAAGTGCTGCGCTAGTGGAGGCAGAAATATTACGACCCCACGACCCCAGCCATCTGGACTCCCGGGAGGGAGGAAGCAGCAGCTGAGGCAAGGAAGGTAAAGCAACTTGCAGAACCAATCCCTGAACGTCTGGATGACAAAGAAAACAAATGATAGCTTGGAGCAGGGCAGTAGCGGTGCATGATTCGAGCCACGGGATCTCCCGATGCCGGCTGAGACTAGGTGCCCAGAAGGGCATCATAAAGAGAAGCTTCGAAAGGCAGAAGCAGCTCTACATTCCCCGAACCGTGGTGGAGGACATCCAACAGAGGGTTAACAGGCAGAGGAACCGAAGTGGGGTGAATACTCAGAATGCGGGCAGCCATGGAAACAACTTAGAAATGCCGCACCAGCCTCGGTAGCACTCCGAGGAGGGGACAATAATTCATCCGTGGGTGAGAGCTGTAAACTGAGCCTCCCACCCCAAGGAGGGTTTCAGATGAACGGAGAATGAGACCAATGTCCAAATGAAGGAAGCCCCATGGACGAAAGAGGGTTCTGAGGAGGCGGAGAATCCGCCGGAGCCACACATTCCAAGGGGGGTGGGGGAGGGGGAGGCAATGACGGATCCAGCATTGCCGGACGTTGGGGTGACGCCGAACTCCCCCCGGAAGTCTCCAGAGAGGAGTCAATGATCCGGAGTCGAGGCGGCGCCAGGGCATCCTCGGCCAGCGCAGATTCTGCCTCGTCTGGCGCAAACTCAGCCTCAACAACAATAGGCTCCGAAGAAGGGAACGGTGCCGTAGCCGGGAGGCAAGTCTATGGCGCCGGACCAGCGATGACCCCGCCTCAACCACAACAGGCTCGGACTCTGAAGTAAGGGATGGAGCTGGAGAGGCAAGGCTTCAGCGCCGAACCGGGACAGACCTCTGAGAAGGCAGCCGCCTGTCCGGAAGGCTGAGGTGGGCTCTGAGCCAAGTTATGAGCACCAGCAACCACCTGCGACACAACTGGGAGCCCCACTGGACTATGCGGTGTGGTGTGGGTGCTATGGGTCAAAGGGGGACACAGCCGGGCCATGCCCGGACGCCATATCTCCATCATCCCTAGAAGCAAGGGGCTCAATCGGTGCCTGGGGCAAATCAACCGGAGAACACGCACGTTGGAGGGTCCGAGGACACCCCAGGGAGAGGAGGGGACCAAAAGGAGGCCTGCAAGGCGACGGCATAGGCTGCCATCTGGGTCCGAGTCTTCCCAACGCCCAGGAAAGGCAGATAGGGGAGGGACGACTCCAAGGGGCTCACATCCGGAGTAATCCAGTAAATGCCGACAACAGTAGGAAGGGAGGCCAGGGACCTCGGCGACATGCGCCGGGACTTACCAGGAAAGGGCAAGCGACGCACATGGGAACCGATGCCGCAAACAGAACCCACTGCCTCCGGGACCTGCCGCCGAAGAGGCCAGGGGCCGTGACACCTCCAACCGGGACAGGTGAGCCGAAAGTAACTTCATCCGGCACTCCAGCTGGGACTTCAGCTGGAGCTGTTGGCAAGTGTCGCAATCAGTAAAGTCGTGGTGTTCGCCCAGACATCACATGCAGATAAAGAGTGGGTCCGTCGCGGACATTTGCCGCAAACAGGAGGTACACGTTTTAAAGACTGAAGGCATCGCACACTGTTTGAGACGCGAAGGCGTCAAAAGGGGCCTGAAAACAGGGCGGAGGAACCGCTTACTCCAGATACGCGTTGCACGCGGAAAAGGAAACTGACAGCGTGCCGGGAGGGACTTATATGACCTAGCTGACATCACGTCCGTGGACGACGTCAGGGAGGGGTCGTGTGGCGCCATCCCCAAGCGCACAGAAGAGTTGCTGCAAAACTATTCTGAATCCAGTCGGACGCCTGGGGATAATTCTAAGTTAAGGAATCTGCGGCTAGATGTCTATCAAGTCAACAATGTACCTTTTCACAGAGCCTAGCAACATTCAAACTGAGCTCGACAGGATGCGCCCTGACTTTCCAGAGAAAAGATAGAGGTAGCAAAACCACTGTACCAGTACACAAACACGTACGCCCCAGCTTCCATCTGCGGTCACAGGGTGGCCTTAGCATATCTAGGGCAATCTTCTTTAACAAATGGACCCAGGACATGGAATTCCAGTGTATGGCAATACATTTCGATGACGCGAAGGGAAAGGAGTCTGGTAAGGGAAGATTGAACAACAGCTTAGATACCCCATGTGAGGATATTGGGGAAGCTGAAGTGGGTGGATATACGTGGCTAGAAAGAAAGGAGAAACCATTAATTGCACGGAAACTTGCATTGTATGCCTTGTGTTTCAGAGGTAACGGAACAATACCAATTGGCACAAATGAAAATGGACAGTGCTGCACATTCCGGACAAGCAATGGGGCACCTCCAGGCTGATGGATACCTTAAGGCAGAGCAGCGAGTTTGCCTACACTCCGCTCGTAGCTCGATGGTGTGGCCTCTGCTCCCTCGTACCCATACACACCCCGACTCTGGTCATTACCAGAAAAGAACTGTAGAAGTTGTACTAACGACTGCTAAAAAGGTCTCTTGCATCGGGCTTGTGAAAAAAACTGCATTATTTTGGCTGGGCTCAATACAAGAACATTCTGGAAGAATTCAGACAGTTCTCTGATGCACAAGTATCCACGAGAGGGTCCATACCCTTCACCTTACAAAAACGAATGTCCGCTAGATGCAGATAACCAGGTGGGAAATGAGATGAACAGTACTGAGCCTGGCCTTAATTTGATCAAGGAGAAGTACCGAGAACCATCTGCCTCATGGTGATTCAATGAAATGTTGGACTTAAGGACCGCAATGGAGAGAGGGGGTGTGTGATCGGTACTTCCTGACAGACAACAGAACTGACTCTTGCCATCCAAGAACTGCACCGCTTACAAAGCGGCATGTGTAAGGAGGGAGATGGCCCTGAGCAGGAACAGTGAGTTGGTTTTTCCTGTCTGTCCGGTGGCTGTCTGGACTGTGCATATCACTGCAGTGACTTCCTGCAAAGGGGGTCTCCTGCTGTAAAAACGGAGGCCTCAAATTGGGTAGAAAGCAAGTAACTAGGAAAATAGTAATAGTCAAAACTGAAAAACAAGTCCCAAATAATGTGACTATCATGAAATAGGGGTTAGACAATGTAGCTAAAAATTCAGCAAGAGGGCAAAAGGTTATTGATGGAAACCAATGCCAATATTTATGATACATTCTTATTTAAGAATGTAATTGCATCTATCGAATTTAATCGTCCTTCACTCTCCAACCCAGACTCAAATGTGGTCCAGCAGGTGCTGAGATTTCAGCCTGAGGTTACTGAATGACAGGTCTCAGTTGGGGTGGCACGTAGCCAACAATCACGTGAACAGGAATCCAGTCAATCCCTCAGATAAGTGCTGCGACATAACAACGGTCCAAGGAGATTAGCCAAAAAAAAGCACATATGGCCGGAGGGTAGTATGCATTCCCAAAAATACCATAAAGTTAGATGCTACATGAAGTTAGGAACACAGCCAATCCAGACAGCAAAGGCAGTGATCACGCACCCCTCATGCTGGACATCTGGACACGTTACCCACTGGCCCCCCATTGTGTCCACGCATGGTCAAGGGCCACCTGCATTTGTTATCAGGGACCCTATTTACGACTCCAAAGATAGGCCCGGATTCTTTTACTACAAAAGGATCGGCTGAAGCCTTTTACGATGCCTAAAAGAAATTTATATAACCTTGATCAGATGGATTGTACTTTGAGCTAGTCTTCCGCCCCTCTTCTGTAACTGTACTCATAGCTGAAGTATTTGATTAAATCAACTTTTTCCTGTTTGCCAAATGCCTCGTATCTTGTTTAAGTTATATTCATATTTGAGCAACAGTGAAGCCACAAGTTGGCACACCTCTGGTGTGCCATGCCTACAGACACTGCATGCAATGTAGGTCATCCCTACAGCAGGTCTTACAGCCTGAAGCAAGATGCATTATACTACATGTGTAGGCAGATCTGTATAAGCAGATATGCCCCTGTGATGTCTAACTCGAAACTATGATCTTAGAAGTGAACAGGGAATCCTCGTGCTGGACATTGGTGTTTACAGGCTCCCCAGCTACATGATGGCATCACTGAAACTAGAAAGATTGTATTACAAAGTCCAAGAAACAGGTAAGAAAGAGGACTATTTGGTACACCACCAACACAGTCCACAATATCCCAGTCCTACAGAGTACTCGTCACAAAAACCTCAGGAAGCAGCCTTAGAATGTTGGGACCAGGGGAGGAAGGTACCAAGGAGGCAAAAACCGGAGGTGGGAAACCAGAAGGAATATACCATTAGATTACAACACATCTCCCTGGGTAGGAGGAAAACAAAAAAAGGAAAGAGAGAAGGAAGGGAAAAAACGAAGGGAGGGTTGAAAACAGGGAACATAAACGTATAGCCCTAGATATAGTTTTTGTCCAATAGGGCAACTGGAAAAATGGAACCAATATTATAGTCTTTGTGCCATGAAGGACAGCTAATGTTTCTTGTCGATCTACGAACAGGGTCAGCGTTAGTAGGAGAGGTTATGACCACCACTCCCCCCATTTGAGGATGTTTGCAATTGACCACTCTGTCCATTCCCCACGTTTGTCCATTTTCAAGGTGGACAACATTCCTTGCTACACCTGTAATTTTGACAGGTTCGGAAAACCTGGAGTAATTTCTCCTTCTAGCCAGTGGTAAATCTATGCGAACCCCTTCTCCTGGTTTGAATGATGGTGCCTTGACACTCTTGCTATAGTCATACCTCATTTTCTATTTCTCTTGTTGGTTTACAATTTTCGTTGCAATGTCCAACCTGTCTATCTTGCAGTCATAAGTCTTATGCAGCCACCCTGCTGTGAGATTGGTTTTAGGTTTCCTTCCTTTTAGAGATACAAATGGTGAAACTCATGTGATAGTGTTGGGTGCTGATCTGTACGACCATATCATTTCTTGCAAGGCTTGCTTCGCAACTATAACTGTGGCTTCTGCTCTTTGTAAACATTCTTTGATGACCCTATTCATACGTTCTACTAGCCCATTAGCTCTGGGACCATAGAACGCTGTTTTAAGATGGTTAATTCGTAGGTCAGACATGAAAACTCTTCATCAAGTCTGAGGTAAATTGGACCCCATTGTCCGGTATACCTTCCTCATAGAAAGTGTCTTTTAAAAATTGAATAAGGTTTTTGGTATCAATGATGCTTACCCATTTGGTTACCACCCACCTCGAGTGATAGTCTACGAGGACAAGGATG
The DNA here is from genome assembly GCF_964204655.1 of Triturus cristatus. Taxonomy (NCBI): domain Eukaryota; kingdom Metazoa; phylum Chordata; class Amphibia; order Caudata; family Salamandridae; genus Triturus; species Triturus cristatus. Next base: position 886,539,830 of record NC_140590.1, on the reverse strand, counting down.
AAACGTTCACTAGCTTGTCTGAGATTTAAAGGCCCAATAATGTCTAGCGCCAGCTTGGACCATGGACGGTTGGGAACTTCAACAGACAACAACGGAGGTTTTCTTACTGACAGTTTTGTCACTTTTGGCACAGTCTACACAGTCCTTGACTACATTTTCCACCATTCTGTCCATACTTGGCCACCAGTATTCTTCACGTACTTTGCTTTTAATCAAACTCCGACCAAGATGTCCTATGTGCGCTAGTATGATTTGGTCTCATTCCTTCAGGAGGTACAATTTAATTATGCTTAGTTCATGCCTCACTTACCAAAATATACTAACCGGGTCAGATAACATGTTCTTTTGGTCAGGCCACCCTTTTTTTTATGAGTTCTTTTAGGGCTACTGCAGTACTGTCAAGTTTTTGTTTTCCCACTCTAGCACCACTACATCACATCCTTCCTCTTTCGTGTCACAATCTACATTTATGGGGGCACGAGACAGAAAATCAGCCATCATGTCTCTTCCCGGGAACACATTTCACTTTAAAATGGAATCCTTCCAGTCCTATCATCCATTTAGCTATCCTAGTGTCAATCTGGTGGAACCTTTGGTAGTGAATACGTAAGTGAGCGGTTTGTGGTCTGTCTTTTTTTATCAGTTTTTATTTTTAACTTTCAAAGAATTACATTTACTTGAAAGACATAACTTGCGCACTTTCCATACATGTTGACTAGACATATTAAACACAGTTTCGCCACTTGCATGGTGGACCCTGCGCTCGCCCTAGGCACAGCCGCAGCACCTGACTGAACATAGAAATAGCTTTCAGTTCTGATTGAGTCTAGAATATATGTCTCTATTCAGGAGCTGCTTAGTGCCAGAAGTTCAGTAGAATAGTCCTTCCATTGTTGCCATATGGACTGTAACAGATTTAGTTAAAGAAGTCAGTTAATTCCCCAACAGTCCCAACAATCCCAACTCAGCCTGGCGCTAGTGGTGGCGTCCCCTTACCCCCTCACTTTGCCTTTTCCATTGACCTCGTCCACCATAATGGAGAGCTTGTTGTCCCTTCATAGCGAGACAAGTCTCTTCCCCCCCCCCCCCCCCCATTGTTATTGACACGAATCAATACATGCAGGGGACTTCAACCGTAACATATGAAACCATACAGACACCCAATTGCTAATTCCAGTGCTTACCCTAAACCCATGCCGCTCCTCTCAGATTGTCCCCTGGTATGCTCCTCTGCTACCCTCTTGAGTGCCTGGAGCAGACCCTCCCAGCGAGTGGCTATTGGCTCCTTCCTTAGGCCCAGCGTTTCCTCCCTTCTAATGGCCGTCCCTTCATCCCACGCCCAGACATAGATCGAGTGACTCCACGCCTGTACATGGTGGGGTTCCTGCGCTTTCCACCTTTTGGTGAGCAACCGTTAGACAAACGCTATTCCCAGGTCTAAGAACTGGGATGTCACGTTCATGGCCGGCGTTCTACGGAATTGGTGTAATAGGTATACCTCCCATTCGAATGGCAAGCTACAGCCGGTACTTATATGTAGCAGCTTGCTTATCCTACTCCAATAAGTATATATCCTCTGGCAACTCCTTAGCATGTGGATCAGCCCCACCCCAGGCTCCAGACATCTGGGGCACACCGCATCTATACGGTGAAAGTACCTGTTGATGGCCTCTGGTGTAAGGTATGCCCTGTGTAGTATCAACTGGATCTGTCGGAGCCTCATTCCTGGGGATACGCACAGAGCCTTTCAGTACCTTTTCCCATTCCTTATCTTCTAAGGGCCTCCCTAGGTCTGTTTCCCACTTGCGTGGGAGTGGTTCTAATGTGACCGCTACATGCGTGCGTAAAGACCCTGCGAACCAACGTACCAGGTGCCTGCCTCGTCCCATAACATGGAGGTACTGTATAGTGAGATGTTGCTTTGGTTCTGTAGACATGTCCCCTCCATATGGCAGTCAGCGTTGCAACTAAGGTTTGTGGTCTGTCTTGATAGTAAAAGGTACCCCCCACAGAAAAAATATAAAATGGTTAGCAGCCCTTAAACAAGCCAACGCCTCTTTCTCAATTACGGAGTAGTTTTGTTCGGCACCTTTTAATGATCTGGAGGCAAATGCAATCACTTGTTCCATGTGCCCTATCTTTTGTGTAAGACTGGCTCCTAACCCTTTGTTGCTGGCATCTGTGGAGAGATAGGTAGTTTTTATGGGATCAAACCTACCTAGGAAAGGAGCTTTGGTAATGCAAGTTTCAATATGCGAAAATACCGTTTGGCAGTCCTCCTTCCATTCAAATGGTTGTTTGGCTTTAAGGTTACGCAACGGCTCCACCCTGCTCGAATAATTCTTTATAAAATTTTGAGTAATATTCTGATAGTCCTAAGAAGGATTTCAATTGCTCTACATTGGTGGGAGCAGCTGCTTAGAGTACAACTTCAACCAGATTCATTTTGGGTTTGATGCCTTCACTGGAAATTGCATGCCCCAAGTATTCTACTGGTTTTACTCCTATTTGGCATTTCTCTCTTTTTAACGTCAGACCCGCTTGGCTCAGCTTTTGTAGGGTAATCTTCAACCTGTCATTGTGTTCAAGATCATCTCTGCCAAAAATCAAGATGTCATCTTGAAAACAAAGAGTGCCGGGAATGTCTTTGAGCACATGCTGCATAAATCTTTGAAATGCAGACAGCGGATGCTAGTCCGAAAGGCATGCGGAGATATTGGAATGCTCCTAAGGGTGTAATGAATGAGGTGAAGTGTCGGCAATCAGGATGTAACTCCACTTGGTGATATGCCAACGATAAATCAAGGACACTGAAATGACTGGCATCTTTAATGTGTGTAAGGATTTCATGTATTCTGGGTAGCGGGTGCCTATCTACCCAAATATTTTTTATTTAAGTCCCTCAGATCAATGCAAAGTCTAGCTTCCTTGTTGGCAGCTTTGGACGTAACAATGGGAGATAACCATTGAGAACTCTATGGGTTCTATGACTCCTAGCTCTAGTAGTCTATTTATCTCTTTTTGTAAGGGTTCATGTATTAAATGAGGAATCGGCCTCACCTTATGGGTAGTGGCCTTGGCGTTGTCTAAGTTTTATGCAATGCTGATAATCTTTAAGTACACCCAATTTATTGGTAAATACTTCAGGAAATTATTCGCAGATAGCTTGGCCACAAACTGATCTATCTACTAAAAGGACTTGATCACAGCTGTTGGGATCAAGTTTCATACCTAGGTCTTTTTGAGGTTTCCACCTAATTAAATTGAATCCTTTATCAGATACATACATTTTGCCTACTGTGCTTCTACCTTTATACTCCATTCTCATAGTGGTCATCCCTAGCAGGGAAATAGGGTCTCCATATCCTCTGGGTTTAATGTCCGCTTCTTCGAGAGTGCCTAATTTGTTAGGAAACAGCCCTTTAAACACTTTACTGTCTAATAAGGTGTATGGGGAGAATGAATCGGCAAAGACTGACCAACTTTTTATCCACTGATTGTGCATTCCGGAAAATTGACCATACTATCCTTATCTTCTACTTGGAACACCAGTTTGGTGTCTGCCGGTATGGTTTCTGCTTCTATCAGAGAAACTTTCCTTGAATTTTCATGACATGCTCTGGCTATGTGTCCTTTCTTTCCACACTTGTGGCATGTCGCATTCCTTGCTGGACAAGGACTATTGGCTAAATGTGCTGGGTTTCCACACCTATAACACTTAATTTTTGAATTCGTGCTTATAAGGTTTTTCTGCTTGAGTTTGTTCCTTTGACAATTGTTTACCAACAGCATTTACATCATGACATTTGGGCTCAGCACTTACATTTATTTCTTTTATACACTCAGCTGTGTGTTCAATGCTTAAAGCCATTTCTGCTTGTTTCAGATCAGGATTTCCTGTTAATAGCTTCTCTTGAATTTTATGGTTGTGCGTGCATCTGACCAACTGGTCTCTAATAAGAGATTGTTAGCCCTTCGAACTCACAAGTGTTGGATAATCCTTTTAAGGCTGCAATATAAGATTTTACCTTTTCACTTTTACCTTGAGTTCTTGAAAACAAATGGTGCCTTTCCAATAGTACATTTATCGCTTTACCACAATGTTTCTCCAGTTTGTTCATGGTAGCTAGGTAAACATTGAAATCTCCTTCACTTCCTCCTTCATCCTCTGTCAGGGCCTTCCAAGTTATTATAAATCTTCCTGCCTTCTACTCCTAGATTATGCAGTAAAATGTGCTGCTTTCTGAAGTTCGAAAAATTCTCCTCCCATCGCTATCAAGTATGATTCAAATATTACCCTCCAATCCTTCCACTATATTGTAGGATCACCTTCATTTAGGAAGGGAGGAGGTAATGCCATGTTTAACGCAGCCATGGTGTACTATATAAAGTAGGCTCCTCTGTACAACTAATGCACTCAGAACTTTAAGAATGGCAGTGATGTCACTTTTGTTGTCCACCTTCTATGCACTTAGAACTTCAAGAATGGCTGCGAAGTCACCTTTGTCCACTTTGAAGTCTTTTATAGCAAATAAGCAGAATAACGTCTGAAACTGTATTTATCAGCATGTATGACAGGCATTGTGTTGAGCTTGCCCATAATCACACAATTACGTATACCAGCTGTGCCTATCAGCGTGCAACCCCCCCAATAGCTGGTAAGACAGGCAGACAAACAAGCTGTGCCCACCAGCGTGTAAATACTGTAATATATCTTCTCAGAGGAATGGCTTCAGACAAAATGTGGCGAGGATGGCAAGAAAGGCAGTATTACAACTATGCAGTAATTAAATCAATACCAGAATTTGTTGATAGGCAGTAGTGGATAAGCTGTGCCCATCAGGGTGCGCTCACCAATATGTATACCAGCTGTGCCTATCAGCATGCAACCAACAAAGAGCTGGTGTAGACAGGCAGAAAGCAAACTGTGCCCATCAGCGTGTAAACGTACTGCAATATCTTTCCATATGAGGCAAATGTGGCAAGATGAGCAATATTCAACTGTGCGTTAACTAAATCAACACAGACTTTGTTGATAGGCAGTGCTAGATAAGCTGTGCCCATCAGCGTGCACCATGAAGAAACAGCTCCAGAGAACACTCCTTATGGAAAGTGAGAATGTGGCAAAAAATAGCTTTTTCTGCCGGCTTGAGGAAAATGCTGACAGGAACAGAAAGCCACATTGGGCGCTCGTACAAACCGAGGAGAGTTCAGGAAGACTGAGGAATGCCGATCCAACCCACCTCTCAATTTCTCGGTGCAGGATATCCCATCCTCGTCGCCAGTGTTACAAAGTCCAAGAAACCGGTAAGAATTAGGACTTTATTTGGTACACCACCAACACAATCCACAACATCCCAGTCCTACAGAGTACTTGTCACAAAAACCTCGGGAGGCAGCCTTAGAATGTTGGGACCAGGGGAGGAAAGTACCAATTAGGCAAGAACTGGAGGTGGGAAACCAGAAAGAATATACCATTAGATTACAACAGTTTGGTATCAAATATCTTGCATTAATAAACCCACACTGATTCCAGTGATGGATTAATACATACATCCAGAGGGCACCTTAGATGTGCCCCCTGAAAACCTACTGATTATTAGTTATACCAGCCTGCCACAAGACAAGTTTGACCCCCTGTGATCTACGAGAGCAGAAACAATGCCTGGCAGGAGGTGTAGTCACCACCTCCAAGCAGGATGGCTAAGTGATTTGCATATCAAGGCAGGAAGCTTCAAAGGAATGTGCCGCCTTTGACATTAAACCCCAAGGCTTTCCCAGACAGTGATAATGCCATGCCTGGTCTCTTGCCCATGTGGCACTAGGACAGATGGGAGAACTAGCTAGTCAGGAGGAGAGTTCCCTTCTCAGCCCAATTCAACCTCTAAGGCAGGCTACCTGATGTCAACACAAATTTTAGAATTCCACCATCTTAGCTTTGGTGGAATTAGGCTCTGGGTCAAAGTTATGCCCACTTACCACAGAAAGAGGTCATAAAAGGGGTGTAGACAATCTAAAGGTAAGTAGCCCATTGGCTACTACCGGTCATGCCCCTAAATTGAGTATTTAGGTGCACCATGACACCAGGAACTCAGATTCGATGGATACATTAGAATAGGCCACAGAGCTGCAAAAAAAATGAGAACTTACGGCTGTGAACTTTTGGTGCCAAGCCCAGTCTGCACCAGTCTAGACAATCTTGGCTAGCGACATGTCCTGCAACCAAACATTTCCAAGAACCCCGGGAGACAGCCAGCCCTTCGCAAATTGCAAGAAATCTTGCTTGAAGTAGAGTAGCTACTCCCCTGCAGCCCACAGGCACTGAAAATGCAAAGCCCGGTTCACAAAGTTGGTGCTCTCCGGCCAGGCCAACAGTAGTCTCCCAGGAAGAGGAAACTGTGCTACTGAAGGTCTGATCTGCGCCACCCACCCCCACCAAGTGAGAGGACACCTGGACCAACCAGAGACGCACAGAACCAATACATGGGTACTGTACCCCTTGCAGCAAAAAGAGCCCACGAGTCCAATTCAGACTACCACTACACCAAGACCGAACAGCCATCGAGGGAGGTCAGCAACACAGAAACCAACCTTCAGAGTGGCCCAGCTGTCCAGATTTTGCACCCTCAACTGGTGAGTCAGACAAATTCAAGGCACTAGGATGCAAAGAGCCCAGACAACCTTTTGTACGAAGGTCCCAGCCCAGGTACCAACAAACCACCTGTGCACCCTTGTCCCTAGGACACTTCTGACCAGAGAGACCTGTTGGGATCTCCTGGACTTGTAATGAAGTCCCAATTTGCAGCCTGTTTCTGGGTGGCCCAATCTTCTTTCCAACAGCAACCTTACTAGCACCTCTGCGCCAAGATAACTCAGGGCAGGTAACGAGTAAGTGCTGGTGGTACTTTGGACCGTAGCCCCCTATGACCCTCAGTGACTGAAGGAGATCCCCCGGAAACACTGTAAATAACTGTATGCAGCACATGTCTTTTCTTCCGTAGGGTAGCTTTGCTTCATAAACACGCATTTAAGTGAACTGTTTACTTACCTGTGAAAACTCATTGAAAAAAAAGTACTGATAACGAACTTCTTGGTACAAAAAGGAAAAACAAGATTTTGCTAAATTGGTTTTGGATTTATTCTTGAGCGTGTCTTATTACCTCCGAGTACAACAAATGCTTAGCTCTACCCTCTCTGGTAAACCTACATTTCTCTCCCACACTACCACAAAAGAGTATTTAGGATTATCATTTTTGCCTCCACTCTATATAGTGGACTAAAACTAGGTATATGGGGTAAAAAGAGCCGGCTTGCTATACATAGGAAAGTAACATTCAACAGAGAATACATGGAAAAAGTGTGATTCACCATGAGCTTTGATATACCCTATGGAGAACAAGGGACTAGGACTGAAATTAAACAGGTTTGAGTACTAATCCTAAAACCTTTTGGTTGGAGCTGGTCTGATTTGTGCACCATGTTTCACTGTAAAGGTGTTACAAATTAAACCGAAGCAAAATAAACTTGTTAGTTTTAGTTGTTCAGTCTTAATTACAACAGTATAACATTTCAACAAATTAAACCAACTAATTTTATTCATTGGCATAAATTCAATTGTGCTATATACATGCACAGACTGTTTTACCTTAGTTTTCGCAAAAATACTGACCTTTCAAACTTCACTGACATCTCATTAAGCTTGCATATGGTATTCTGCCGCTCTTCTTCAAACTGAGTTCTAGCTTTGTTATGCATCACATTGACTTTCTCCAGCTCTGCATTTTTCCTACCAGGTGAGAAAAAGATGATCCATCACAAAAAACAAGAACATTTAGGATTAAGGCTTCGCTTACTATGAACATACAATGAGATTTATTTGGGGGGGATTTCAGCGAGAGCAGGCTCAATTTGCTACTATCAAATATTGAACTACCCTGGAAGGCACTGCAGAAGGCTAAGCTTTCATTACTGTAATTTTACAGCAACAACCTTACAGGAGATCCAATGCATAGATGTTCATAAATTCCTATTTACTACTCTAAGCTTCTTCATACATTATAGATTGTTTCCATGCCAGTTTTTCAATATTTAGCTACTGTTCTTATAGGGCAGCTTTTTTCACTCCAGTATCAGAGTTTAAATACTTCAGCTGTGAGAAATGGCACAAAAATTCGATACGAAATTGATGCATCAATTAATAACCACACACTCTTTAAGCATCAACTCTAGAAGACTTAGTTCTTCAGATCTCCGTTTATTTTCTTGCTCCAGATGAGTAATCAACTTCTCGGCATGTTCTTCCTCAAGCTGCATACGATCCAATTCATCAAGCGTTCCCTCAAGTTCTTCCTCCAGCAGACTCTTCTCTGACCTCATCTCTTGTTCGACATGAAGCAACTCTTCGCGAAGTGCTGCAGCAAGCTCCTGCAACGAAGACAGTTCAAACAAGAACAAAAGTGTTTTTTTAAATAGCACATGCAAATTTAAAAAAGTAGGAGACAGTTTATGGTCCGTTTTTAAAAGAAGAGGAGCACTTGTGATAAACAAAAAACTATCATTAAGTTCAGGGACAATACAAAAGATCACTGAAAAGACTGCTGGACAAAAATATATATATAATTTCTTAGCTAGGTTAACATTTCCTGCTCTAGACTATTGACATAGGGGAAACAGTCTCCTTAATCGCTATGGGCTTCCCATCACCTGTGTGCTAACAAGCAGCATGCAGTACAGCAACTACTGGGTACCAAGGACTTCATTGATGTGAGGATCCAATCCTATTAGAGAGGGGAGGTTTCAAGCAGGCAGCAATATGGAGGGATGCCATTACCTATGCCAACCTTATCCCCCATAGCTCACTCCACCCTTTAAATATACAGAGTGCTACACATTTATATATTTTTTAAAGCGAAGTATAGGCAAAGTTAACACCAAATACCTTAAATGGGTCTACTGCAGGCTTAAAAAAAAGTTCATAGTTTCAGACAATCATTTGGTGACAGGCATAGACATTTTGCTACTCTTGGGACAAAGCTTCCCTTACTCTGTTTTAAAACCAAGGACTTCCTTTTCTTGCAGAGTGCACAAGGCGATTGGAAAGTGGTATTCTACATCTCCAGAGTCACACGTGGTAGAGTGTCCTCTGGGCTTGTGTCTCAATCTGTGTTGGCCTGCCACTATTGCATGTAATGGTATACCAATCTACATCAGATAGTTTACCCAGTGTAAGAAAAGGCCTTTTAACAGGATCAAACACTTTTTTGCTAGATTTAGGGCTGGTTTCCCGACTATGAACACTACTGTGCAGACATCCATCGCCCAGTGTATTTGCAACTCCCCCCCCCCCCCCCCCCCCAAAGTGTACGTGCAATTTGCAACTACTTGATTGGCACATTTAAAGTCCCAAGTCCCTAGTATGGTACTCTGTGTACCAGGACCAAGTTAAATGTCACTGGTGGACTGCAGCACTGATTGTGCCAACACTATACTGAACGTGAAAACTATGCCCGGCAATATGACCCCCTTTACCAGGCCTAAATCTTATTTTAATACCCAGGTCACTCCTAAGGCATGCCCTAAAAGCTCCCATGACAGGGTGCATGGTATTTAAAATGTAAGACAAGTGTATGTAGGTTTTACATATCCAGACAGTGAAAAACGAACAAAGTTTTTCACTGTGGCAAAGCCTTCTCTCCAAAAGAAAAGCACCAAGTTACATTATAACTCTTTACTTCATTTGGGAATAACTAACCATGGTTCAAGGACTTCAAGAGTAATTTAAAATCCAAACTGATAGTTGTCAGACCTTAAATTACAATTTTTAAAATACCACTTTTAAAAAGCTGCCATTTTCCAGTCTAAAGCCTCTAGTAGCTCATGTGTGAGATAATCCCCAGCTCTCACCTGGTAGCCTGCAGGCAGGTGTGAATTGCTCTCAGTAGGGAAGGGAATAGGGCCTTGGCTGGGAGGCGGTGTGACCTCTTCCTGACAAGACAGCTTAGGGTAATGTACCCACCAACTGTACCAGCTTCAAAGGGGCAGCTCCTCACAGGTAGATGTAACAGACCTAGGTTTGCCCCTGCCATTGTCTAAATACCAGAGTGGAACCAATGTCAGATTTAGTGCCAACCCCTCTGGAAGTGATGCAAGAATGGGTGGGGTTGCCTGCAGGAATTGTAAGTCTAGATTTTAAGGAGTCTAATACAACCACAAGTTAGTGCCAGGCATAAAAGTGCACCCGCTGGCTACCTCCTTCAGAACACTGCTGGAACAGTGGAAAGCACCTGCTGAACCAAAGGGCTGGAACTTAGGACTGAATCTGCTGTTTTAGGCGTGGAGAGAAACCCAAGGGCTCAACCTGCTCCCACTTGAACGAAGGAGAGAAGAGTGGACTCAAAGGGGTAGTGAGCTAGTCTCCTGTTGAGCTCCAGGAACAAAAGCCTGCAACAAACAGCCAAGCTGACCAGTTCCAACTAGCCTTGACGTGAGCCCTGCTGGTGGCTTCTGGATAATTGAATCCTAACTCACCATGTGGTATCCAAAAGGACCCTTTGTAAACGTTTATTCTCCCCTCAAGACAGAAGAACAAGTTACTTACCTTCGGTAATGATGTATCTGTAAGAAACATTAGTTAGATTCCTCACCTTAGAATATCCCCAGGCGTCAGGCTGGATCCGGAAGATTTTTCGTCAGCAATACCCCTTGCGCGTCGCTAGGCGTCGTCTGCGGCTCCGCGTCAGTCGTCGGCGTCGTGCGCCGGAATGACGGAGTACTTAGACGCCGCCCTCGCGCGCTGACGTCAGTTCTTGTACATAGCTTTCCGCGCCAGGAACGCAGAGCCATGCAAAGACCGACACTGGTGCCAAAAATAAAATCTAGGGGACTGAAAAGCAGAACCTTAACCCTAGATGTCAGTTCGCAGAACGGGGAGGATGGGTGGGTCGGTGAGGAATCTAACTAACTAATGTTTCTTACAGATACATCGTTACCGAAGGTAAGTAACTTGTTCATCTGAAAGAAACCCGTTAGTTAGATTACTCACCTTAGAATAGATACCCAAGCAATACCATCCCCGGTGGTGGGTCTGCGAACCAAGATCACACCAGAAAGTCCTGGAGGACAGAACGGCCAAAGAAGCCATCCCTCCGGACTTGGCTGTCAAGGCAATAATGCCTGGCAAACGTGTGTAGCGAAGCCCACGTCGCCGCCTGACAGATGTCCTGCAAAGGGACTCCCCGTCCCAAAGCAGTAGTAGCCGCTGTGGCCCGAGTGGAGTGGGCGCGCAGCCCAACAGGAGGGTCCTTTTTTGCCAAGGAGTAACAAATTTTGATGCACAAAACGACCCACCAAGAGATGGTCCGTTTGTGCACAGCTTTCCCCTTCTTAGCACCCACGTATCCAACGAAAAGTTGGTCGTCCACCCGGAACTGCTTTGTGCGGTCCAGATAAAAGGAGAGCGCACGTTTTGGGTCCAGACGGTGGAGCCTCTCTTCCTCTTTGGAAGGATGCGGAGGCGGAAAGAAGGTGGGCAAGGTGACAGACTGCCCAAGATGAAATGGAGTCACCACTTTCGGAAGAAAGGAGGGACGAGGCCGAAGGACAACCTTGTCCGGATGAACAGAGAGAAAAGGAGGCTTTGATGATAAAGCCTGGAGCTCACTCACCCGTCTAGCCGAGGTGATGGCTACCAGGAAAGCAGTCTTAAGCGTCAGCAGACGAAGAGGACAATTATGAAGAGGCTCAAAGGGAGCGCACATCAGAAATGTGAGAACAAGATTCAAGTCCCACTGAGGCATTACAAAAGGGACAGGAGGGAACGTGTGAGTAATGCCTTTTAGAAAGCGTGTAACTACAGGGGACTTGAAAAGAGAAGGCTGATCAGGAAGCCGCAAGAAGGCAGAGATGGCAGCAAGATAACCTTTCAGGGTGCCCAGGGCAGAGCCCTGCCGGGCCAAAGAAAGAAGAAACAGTAGAACCTCAGAAAGAGGGGCGGAAAGGGGATCCACAGCCTTTGCTGTGCACCATGCCACAAATTTGTTCCACCGGCAGGCGTATACTGTCTTTGTGGAGGGACGCCTGGCTGCCAGAATGATATCACAGACTTCAGGAGGCAAGTCAAATGTCATCAACTGCCGCCGCTCAATCTCCACGAATGGAGGTGGAGGCTGGACAGGTTCGGGTGGAGGACCGTCCCCTGCTGCTGCGACAGAAAATCCTCCCGAAGGGGCAGACGTATCGGAGGATCGGTCAACATACTGAGTAGCTCGGGATACCAGTACCTTCGTGCCCAATCCGGAGCCACCAAGATGACTTGGGCCCGGTCGTGCCTGATCTTCTTCAGCACTCTGGGCAGAAGTGGTATAGGCGGAAAGGCGCACAACAGACCGCAACTCCACTCGCGACGAAAAGAGTAGCCGAGCGAGTGCCGCCTTGGAAATTCCAACGCGCAGAACTGCTGACATTGCGCGTTCTCTTTGGTGGCGAATAGATCTAACCAAGGCTCTCCCCACTGCTGAAAGAGACCTTGCGCCACTTCAGAGTTCAGACGCCATTCGTGATCCATCATGCACCGGCGGCTGAGTTAGTCTGTTCTGGCGTTCAGAGGGCCCGCCAGATGTTGAACCACTAGGGTGACGCCCTGGTGTTCCAGCCACGTCCAGAGGCGCAGAGCCTCCTGACAAAGGGTCCACGACCCCACCCCGCCCTGTTTGTTGCAATACCACATGGCGGTGGTGTTGTACGTGAACACCTGCACGACACTTCCCCTGACAGAGGGAAGGAAGGCTTTCAGTGCAAGCCGGATCGCTCTCAACTCCAACAGGTTGATGTGGAGACGAGACTCCGCCGGAGACCAGAGGCCTCTGATCTCCGCCTCTCCCATATGGCCACCCCATCCCAGGAGGGACGCATCTGTCACTACGACATGCTCCGGTTGGGGAAGGGAGAGGCCTCTGCCCATGACCCAATCGCGGTCCGTGAGCCACCACTGCAACTGCTGTGCAGTGCCCTCCGAGATCAAGACATGGTCGGACAGGTTGCCGTGATGCTGGGCCCACTGAAACTTCAGGTCCCACTGCAGAGCCCACATGCACCGCCTGGTGTGATGCACTAGTAGGATGCAGGAGGCCATCAGCCCCAGAAGCCGCAACACTAGCCTGACCGAAACCCAGGATAGAGGCCGAAAGATGGGAATCAGGGCCTGAATATCCCGGACCCGCTGTTCCGGTGGATAGACCCGGAACTGCGCCAAATCGAGAACTGCTCCGATGAAGAGGAGCTTCTGAGAGGGACTCAAGTGTGACTTCGGCACGTTAATGGAAAATCCCAGCAAATGCAGGAGATCCGCCGTAGTCTGGAGGTGGGAGACTACTGCCTGGGGCGAGCCCGCCTTCAACAACCAGTCGTCGAGATAGGGGAAGACTGGAACCCCTGAGCTGCGACCACCGCCATCACTTTCGTGAACACCCGAGGGGCACTGGTGAGGCCGAAGGGGAGCACGGTAAACTGAAAGTGCTCTTAGCCCACCGTGAACCGCAGGTAACGCCGGTGGGCCGGCAGGACGGGGATGTGGAAATAAGCGTCCTGCAAGTCCAACGCTACCATCCAGTCTCCGGGGTCTAGGGCAGCTAGAACCTGAGCCAAAGTGAACATCTTGAACCTTTCCTTCCGGAGGAAGGCATTGACGTTCGAGGTCCAAGATAGGGCGTAGTCCCCCTTTGCCCTTCTTGGGAACCAGAAAGTAGTGGGAATAACAACCATGACCTACTTCTGGGCTCGGAACGCGCTCGACGGCCCCCTTGGCCAAGAGGGCCGAAACTTCCTTGTGGAGAAGATTCAAATGATCCCCCGAGATACGGTGGTGCTGCGGTGGCATGGCTGGAGGGGTCGTCTCGAAGGGGAGGGAGTAGCCCCTTCGGACGATTTGCAGCACCCACCTGTCCGATGTGATGGACCGCCAGTGGAGCAGGTGATGGCGAACTCTGCCGCCCACTGGCGCGGCATGGGCCTGAAAGCTCGGACTAGGAAGGCTTTGAGGCGGATGCTGCCGGGATGGATGTGGGCTGACCTCGTCGTCCTCCAGAACCGCCTCGGCGGAAACCACGTCCGCGCGCAGGTTGGTTCTGCGGCTGGTGGCTAGGCGCACGTGAGGAGGCACCCCTTCCTTGGCCACGAAAGGGGCGAAAGGCGGAAGTTTGCGACCGTGGGGCCGAAAGGCCCAAGGACTTTGCCGTAGCCCGGGAGTCCTTAAAGCGATTCAGCGCACTGTCCGCTTTCTCGCCAAAAAGGCGAGTGCCATCAAAGGGCATGTCCATGAGAGTGCTCTGGACATCGCCCGAAAATGACGTGGACCGTAGCCAGGCGTGACGTCTAAGCGCCACTGTGGTAGAAATGGCCCTACCCAGCGAGTCCGTAGTGTCAAGCCCACATCGGATAGCATGTCGCGCTGCATCCCTCCCATCGGCCAGAGCCTGGGTAAGTCGTGTCCGGACCTCCTCCGGACACAGGGGCAGCACGTCCTCCAGCGCATCCCACAGAGAGTGGGAATAACGGTCCAAGAGACAGGCGGTGTTCAAAGACCGCAGGCCCAAACTAAGGGAGGAGAACAGCTTCTTGCCAAACTGTTCCAGTCTCTTGGAATCCCGGTCCGGCGGGGCGGTCGGGAAGGAGGATTGGGAGGTAGAGGCCTGGATAACCAGGCTCTCAGGGGTGGGGTGTTGGGACAGAAAACTGGGGTTGCCCGGAGCAGGGCGGTGGCGACTGGCGACGTTCCTGTCCACAGGAGGAACTGTGGAGGGCTTGGACCAGGTGCCCTGCAGAACGTCAATGAGGGCCTCATTGAATTGCAGCAGAGGCTCAGTGGAGCTTGCTGCAGACTGAAGCACCTCAGTAAGGACGTTAGTCCTCACAGCCACGGCAGGCAGCTCGAGCCCAAGGGCTGCGGCCGCCTTGCGCAGCACCACAGAGCAAGCAGCGCCCTCCTCCGAAGCCACAGTCGGAGGAGAGACGAATCCAGTGTCCGGAGAGGTATCCAGGCCACTGGCCTCCCCCAGTTCATCTACCCAGTCCTGTGACATTTGAGCCTGAAGGGCCATAGGATCCTCGGATCCCTCCCAGTTGTCCCCATCATCCGATTCCTGGTATACAGGAGGAAGGAGCGGAGCCGGGCGATAGACATAATGTGTCTCCAGCGGCGCCGAACGCTGCGTCCTTCGACGCCGGATCGGCGCCGGGCCCAGAGTGGGGCTGAACCGGGGCTCGACGTCGGCGGTGGTATCGGTGTCGACGCCGGCAGAGGAGGCGTTACGAGGTTGACCGGCGTCGGCGGGGACTCGGGAACGGGTCCCTTGGGCGCTTGCGGCGTCGAGGCCGGAGCCGTCAACGGCGCCGGAGCCGCCGGCAGGCAAGGCAGCCCAGTCGGGTCCGCGGGGCCCGAAGGTGCGCCAGCGGGCGTCGAAGCCAGCCTCCTCATGGCGTCGCGTCAGTCCCAGGGACCGGTGGGTATGGGGACTTGCGCTGCTCCGCGCGACCGGCGGGGGGAGTCCGAAGAGCGGTGTCGCCTCTTGGACTTCTTGGAATGCTTCGACTTACCCGAAGACTTGGATCCCGACGACCGATTGGGACGTCGGCTGCGGCTCTGCGACCGATCCTTGGACCTCCTCCTGGACCGGGATCGAGAGGCGCGCGGAGCAGAGTGGCGAATCTCGAGAAGCTTACGGGACTGCTCCCGTCTAGCCTTCGAGGTCAGGGCCTTGCAGTCCGAACACGACTCCGCGTCGTGGTCTAGGCCCAAGCAGTAAAGGCACCGGCGGTGATGGTCGTAACCGACATCAAGCGGTTGCAGTCAGCACAGGCTTTAAAACCAGGTATCCTACCGGCACCGGAGTCGAGACCAGATCAAAAAGGATCAAAAAAGTTGATCAAAAAATGACTAAAGGGGTAGCTCTCCCGGATCTGCGCTTACTGGCGCGGAAAAAAGAAGAACTGACGTCAGCGCGCGAGGGCGGCGTCTAAGTACTCCGACGACGTCATTCCGGCGCACGACGCCGACGACGGACGCGGAGCCGCAGACGACGCCTAGCGACGCGCAAGGGGTATTGCTGACGAAAAATCTTCCGGATCCAGCCTGGGGATATTCTAAGGTGAGGAATCTAACTAACGTGTTTCTTTCAGATAGTGGACACTTAGCAGCTTTTTCTTAAAAGAAAATAAGGCTTACAGGGGAACACAGCCACCTGATCACCAGTGTGATTCAACTTGCTGGTTTGCACTGCTGAACGCAGCTAGACTTACCAAAAAGTTTGTAATTTCCAACGTGTTGTATTTCACCATGACAAACACTCCACCGTTGAGCCATATGTGAGAATCAGTTGGCTGTCTGCCCCCGCAAACAAGAAAAATATTTTAGAAAAAAAAAAAGACCAAGACAAAAGGCAAACTTTTACCGGGGAGAACCTGGTCACTGGAACAGACCCACGCTTCATCGCAGTCAGCCCAAATTTTTTACTTTGACACGATCTACCATGAACAGCTACCAGTGATTGGCAGCTTGTGCTTTTTGGTGCTAGAAAACTAAAGCTTCTAAAAAATTTTAGAAATTGGAGTGGAAGTTGTCGTGCTTTCTACTTGACAATTTTGGGTACTGGCTGTTGCTTTAAACTTGTCTCCCTTTCAGTTAAGTCTGACTGTTCTATGCCACAGCTACCCAGGATTGAGCTAAGTTTAATTAAAGTAACCTAACTGGACCAGATACAAAACCTGGTCAGCTCTCCAAACCACCCCCCACCCCACCCCCAACAATCAATTTCTCAAACCCAGGTTTTGAATCATACGACAGAAAAGAATGTATCAACACTTAAGTTTTATTCACAACCTGTAACATTCCAGCGGAATGTGGTATGCCGTGTGTCTCCAGTATAGTGATTAAAGGTTTGATCCAGTTACAAGTCACTGGGCAAAGCCTACCCCTGCTTAAAATTGCCAATGTTTTGTCTACAGTACACCTCTGAAGCAGCAACTTACAGTGAGGTAGTGTTCTAGATACTCTCAGGAGGAATTGACCATTTGGTGTCTGCTTGCCATTTAGGTCACTTTCATTGATGGCGCTGCAGTACTACAAAATAAACTTCTGAATATTACATTACAGAGGAAATAGCAGCAGCTCCTCTGGACACCTAGGATTTGGGCAGTTTCTAATCCGGGGACTGAATGTCAGAACTTGGGTGGGGTGGGCATCCAATACATTGTTTTTCCATAATAGCCCCTCAGATTAGATCCAGCCATACGCAAATTAATATTGACCCAGTTCCAATAGGAACAGCCCACTCTGAACTGCCAAGTGTCTGAACAGGAATGCAAACCCAAACACGGTTTCACTCTAAGTTTGGGCTAGTCAGTAAGACAGTCCAAGAATATGCCCAGATGTGGGTCCTGTGGTCACTGTGCCACTGAAAACAAGCAGCACCTGACAAAAGAGCCCCAATAAGGGAAAAATCTGTTTTAGGTTGCTTGTGATCAGGGAGGGCTTGGCAGCTCGGACTGGACTGTTACTAATTGAACAGGGTCACGACTGACTTGCATATGGCAGAGTCAAATATGGGGCGGCATGGTGGGAAAATAGATGGGTAAGAAGACCACCCCAAACTATTGCTAGTGGTTAGACTTATTGCAAGCATTCCTCCAATCAACTTGTTTGATGTAGCGCACAATGCATGGACGAATATTTTAGTGAGACCTTTGCAGCAGCCTAATGAACTCCCCAATAAACAAGTTGGTATCAGATTTTTAACACATCTCACACAGGGAGTTCAAAATAATTCTCACAAAAGACCAGGACTGACTCAATCCCTGTGACTGCAACAAACTGTAGTTTGTTGAAATTCGTAAGGTATTTCATTACTAGGAGGTAGTTTCGATACCTACCCACTACAATTCGGATGTAAGAACAGACCTATTAGTGCATAGATATGGTTCTTAAATTACTGGTAGCAAAATAACTGGTCACAAATTACGAGCAGTAAACATACACACATATATATACATAGTGTGCGATGAGGCGAGCGAAAGTTAATTGGTTTTCTTCCCTCAACTTATGTTGACACCACACCCTGCCTCCTCCAACCCACTGCTCTTACCTGTACCGAATGCAGCTGTCCCAAGGCATGTGTTCTTCACATAACTGTACTTGTGATTCAACAATTGGCACATTGGGTCATATGCAAGTATTTTGTAAAAGGTACCCCTGGTACCAAGGGCCTGGTGTCCAGAGAGGCCCTCTGAGGACTGCAGCTTGCATTATGCCACCCTCAGAGACCCCCCCCCCCTCACCTTAACACTGACACACTGCAGGCTGCGTGTTTTGGTGCAGACTAAAATGAAGTCGACAAGGCAGCCATGCCTTGGTACCATGCCCACCAACACTATCTGTGGCATGGATAAGTCCACCCTCTAGCAGGCCTTACAGCCCTAAAAGCAGGTTACACCATGTCAAAAGTGAAGGCATAGCTACATGAGCAATATGCCCCAAGAGTGTGTGCCATTCACAGGCACTAAGTGTAGTGAAGCCATTTTGAGTACAGGGGCTGGGATTATTCCATTAAGAGCTCCACAGCTTCACGATGGCTTCACTGGAAACTGGGAAATTTGGGACCAAATTTCTCAGCACATTAAACCCACACTGATGCCAGTGTTGAATTTAATGTAAAATGCAGAGGGGCCTTTCAGTGATACCCCCTGAAAAAACGAAAAGCTCTGGTGTGGTTCCTGAATGGCTACCAGTCGTAAGCAACCACCAGACAAGTTTCTGGACCCCTGGGTAGAAAGCCCACCACTCTCTGGGTCCTGAAACAAAGCACATCCTGGGCAGAGGTGTCATGCCTCCTCCCCCATGATGAGCAGAGTCCACGAAAGGGAAGCTTCAAAGGCTTGCTGACTTTATTAGCTGCCCTAGCCTTTGCTGCTATCAGCAACTGGCTCCCACCAGTTCTGACCCCCACTTTGGGTGGGAGAATCGGCTGGAAATCCTATAAAGAAAGGTAGTCGTGCCCACGTTTGCCAAACCCACCCCTCAGGTGGGGGAGGCTAAGTGAAACATCTCAATCCCCCTCCATCTTTAAGATGATTTCCCCCAATCAGGACGAGGCATATGCCCCCTCATAAGAGGCCAGCAGCCTGCAAGAACCCAGGAGACCTGCGCTGCCTTTGAGAAAGACCATCTCCTGTGGATTTGCGACCAATAAACTCGAGGCCAGACACCGGATCCAGGTGGACCCACAAGTCTACACCACTATGCACCAGATGCCCAGGGTCTGAGTGGCCAAGCTCCACAGCGAGGTCCCCCTGGTAATCTGGGCCTGGATCTAGTATTGGACGACCTACTCCGACCTCCATTTCAAAACCTGCAGCCTCACTTGGAGGGGTCATCCACCCCCCACCACGACTGCATTTGGTGAGAAAACCAGACACTAAAATACACCACTGCACCTGAGGCCCCTGGCCTTGGGGTGTCCAACAGACTTTATCCCTGTGTCCAGCAGCCCTCCAGCTTCACCCTCTGATTGCTGCAACCCTTCACCAAGACTTCAACTGCGAGCCTGCAGCACTTCCTCCATTGGGAGCCCACCACCGTTTTTGCACCCTGCAGTCCGTGTGCTGCTGGAGGTGCGCTGTTGGTGCCTACTTGTGGCCCCTTTGTGCTGTTCACTGATCCCAGGACACTAGACTGAAATTGCAGGTACCTACCTATGACTGTTGCTCTTTGGAGTACCCCCTGTCCCCTTAGCATTGAATTGGGCACCAGACTTCCTTAGACTTCTGCACCCGTACCGACCTGACCCTTGTCCTGTGCCAGTGCCATAAACCTGGACTGAACTCTTAACTCTAGTATTTAACCGTAAGTTACTTAGTCATCAGTCCTAGGATTACATTGAACTCCAACCAATACCTTGCATTGCCTATCTTTACAATGCAAAGCCTAAACTTCAATTGTTCTGCATGTACAAACTTAATAGGCTGTAAAAGTATATTTAGACATTCTTCAACCAGTGATGCATTTCCTGAGAAATAGTTACTTTGAGATACAGCAAACTTATCTACAGCAAGTAATCCTTGGTTCTTTCATAAAATACAACGTATAAAATTTATACTTACAATTGGTCTGGATTTAGTCTGTGTGCTATCATTTCTTGCCAGAGTGCGTACAACAAATGCTTAACACTACACTGATAAGCCCAACTGCTCAGCCCAGCTACCATTAACTTGAGTGCAAGGTATTACCTACTTTATCCTCTGCTATACCTTTGGGGACTCATTGGACTGTGCACACTACACCTCTTTTTGTTATAGTATATACAGTCATCTTCCTACACACACACACCCCCCATAGTAACTATCCCAACCACACAGCATCCCCTCTTTTATGTGTGTCAAGACCAAACAACCACATAGGTGCTTTACAAAACTTTAGATACATTGGAGCTGTTACCTTTCCTGCATATCCATGCTGCATGAAGGGCCGAAGCCTCAAACCCATGCTCTAAGAGTGGGGAAACTACCTTTAAGCATTTTTTGCATTTATTTCCCAGATATCCTGAAGAATGAGTAATTCCTTGATGTGTATTAAGTACAAAGAACTTTATTCTGAACGGCTTTCATGGGCAGTTCAAAAGCACATAATGGTAGTTTTCAAGTTGCAGGTCAGTAGCCTTGGGCTAACCAGCTGAGCAGCAAAGAGATTTTAAAAGCATGGATTCAGCTTTAAAAAAGAAAAAATCCCAGAGGTATGCATTTTGCATGGCACAGGATTACATTATTCAGTGTTTGGTTACAGACTCCTCCTGTTCCCGTTTTAAATCCATGTTTGCCTTCAAGTCACTGTCAATTGAAGCATATGTAGATCCTTATACTTCACTGCACTTTGTCCTTGGAGATAGAAGTAATAAAAATGTTTTATTAAGTTTCAAGTATGCATACAGTCCCCCTGCTCCCAGGTCAGACTTTAGTGAGCAGATCGTCTGACTGTTTCTGGCCATCTACAATTATTTTTGTGGGGGATATCTTCACATAGGTTTAAAACATTTGACTATACAAGGCTGTAGGAAATTAGATTTGAATTCTTCAGTTTTCAGTTTCCCGAATACTCTCCAAATGAATCAATTTGCAGCCGCTCTGGCCTATCACCGTTGGGAAATACAACTTTACATTTGTTGGACTACTTGGTTATCACCTGATCACACAACAGAACTCTTAAGTGGTCTTTAGAATTCTGATTTCTCAAATTAGCATTTTTGCAAAATTACTAAAGTCTTGCCAGGGCCTTGGTAAGGTCCCTGTAGAATTTTAGAAAACTAAAAGTCACTATAGCTAGGGTAAGAGGAGATAGAAGTTTTTTTTAACAATGTCTCAAAACAAGAATCCAGCTGTTAGTGAAACTAACCACAATGTCTGAGGGCATGGGTGAGGAGCTTGACCTCACCCCTTACCTTCACTTCTCTTTCAAGGAGGTAAGGTCCATATGCAAAATTACAAACAGCCAGGGGGTCCCATCCTAACAAACAAAAGCTCCAGGAGCTGTTGGCTGGGTATGCTAAGGACCACCCATCTGAAACTGGTGAAGACCGGCCAGATGAGTAAGGAGGACGACTACATGATAGATCAACCTCTTTCACTTCATAGGGAGAAAAGGGCACCAACAGCCCAACTCCAAGAATCAACCTCTCACTACCTGGATCCCACACAGGTGGGTCAGGCACTACTGAGGACATGGAGGAAAGCCTCAATCAGGACCGCCTTTTAGCAAGGTTGACCAAAAGACTGGATCTAGAGACCCATCAATGGTGGTAGCACTTTACTCAATAAGGATAAAGAGCAATCTTATGATACTAAAATTCCCAAAGGGATTGTCCCTAAATATGGAGTGATATCAAAAAATGGTTCACAGCCTTTGAGAGGGCTTGTGAAATGAGAAAGGTGAAGTCACACGGGGGGCACTCCTTTGGGAACTGTTCTCTGGTTACTGCAGAGACAGACTCCTGACCCTTTCTGGGGCAGATGCGGAGCCTTCTGACCTCATGAAGAGAACTCCGGGATCTGGACTCAACTGAGGAATATAGCATTTGATTCAGGGGGGCTCACCAAACCCAAAACCAATCCCGGATTGACTTCGTAGACTACTCAGTTAAAACACTAGATGGTTGGTTAACTGGATACAATGTGCATGATTTCAATGGACTTTACAATCGGTTTATGAAAAAACATTTTACTAATTTTGCACTAATGAAGTTACTACAGCATTTGGTAGACCTACGTCTAATTTATCCTCAAAAAGTGGGAAGGAAGGCAGACCACTGGGTCAAGACAAGGGTGACAAAAACAACCACTGGGGGTGACAAAAAGAAAGTGGTTACAAAACCTCGCCAGGGGACCGGTGGTGAGAATCCAAGATAAAAAGCCCGAGTCTTCTAAAGGGCCCCACAAACCTGCACAGGGGGGTAGGTCCCAAAACTCTTCCCAGTCCAATAATGGGTACAGGGGTGTTTGAAATGGCCCTTTTTGCAGGGTTAGCCCTAAACTTTTTGCTTTTTCCTCCTATTTTTTCCTGACCTGTGTGTTGGTTTTAGGACTCTGGGCACTCCACCACTGCTGGTCAGTGCTAAAGTGCATATGCTCTGTGTAAACTGTTTTGGTGTTTCCATGATTGGCTATTTGATTTATGTGTCAGTCCCTAGTAAAGTGCACTGCAAGTGCCAGGGCCTATAAATCAAATGCTTTTGGTCGGCAGCAGCACTGGATTGTGCCACCCAAGCAAACAGCCTGTAAAGTGTGTCTATGGCCTGCCATTGCAGTCTGTGTGCAGCCTGGGGCTGCCATGTCGACTTGGCAAGTGCACACACTTGCAAGTCCCTAAACTTTCCCACATGTTAGTCATCCCTAAGGTAGGCCCAAGGTACCCCTGTGGGCAGGGTGCCTTGTATGTGAAAAGTAGGACATGCCCTGGTGTGTGTGGCATGTCCTAATAGTGAATTACAGCCATTTTCGTTTCTCACTATTGCAAGGCTACCTGTTCTCCATAGGCCAGAATGGGCAGCTTGATTTTTACATCTTATAATCATAACTGACTCAGGGAACATAGTAGAAATTCGAATTTAATATGCCTGAAATCAGAATGATAATACATCTTTTAGTAAAGTTGGTTTTAACATTGTGTTTGAAAATACCACTTTTAGAAAGTAGGTATTTTGTCTATCCGAACCTACCTCTGCTAGGTTGTGTATTCCCTGTCTGGAGTTTGAGTGACAGGGCTGGGGAATTCCAGGAGACAGGGTGAGTCTGCCCAGTGGTGAATAGAGATCTGCATCTAGATGGGCAGGAGGAGTTGCACCTGGGATCTGAATAGGACTGTGCCTGCCCCCCACAGTGCTGGCTCCACTCCCTGCGGTGCGTCGGATGTATCTGCCCTGTGAAAGTAGAGAAGGAATCATGTCAAAAGAGTGCTCCAGGGCTGTGCCTTTCCTCCACAACGCTGGCTTCACCTTCTGTGGGGCATCTGATGTCTCTGCCCTGCACTCTGAAGGGAAAGGAGTCATGTAAACAAAGTGCTCCAGGACTGACCAGAACTGGTTTGGACTAGGCAAAAGGCCCCTCTGCCTTCAGAGGACAAAGGATTTGCTGGTATAAATATTGGGGCCCAGAGATTTAGATTACTTCTGAACTAAGGAACCTGCCAGGCAGGAGGACAGGGAAAGCTGGAGGAGTACTGCCCCCATGCTGCGTGTTGTGGGGTTGGCCTGCAGTGGTTGCTTCCGTCTTGGATAGGGAAAAGGACTGGACTTTCATCAACCTGCTGCTAAATGTTTCTCCAAGGGCTTGAAATAGGACTTGCCTCCTGTTGGAAGTCTCCGGGATAGAAAAGGCTTCATAGATCTCGCTGGAATCAAGGAACCTGCCAAGACGAAGAGCTGCCAGGAGTACTGCCTCTTTGCTGTGTTGCTTTGTTGGGTTGGCCTGCAGCTGCTGCTTCTGCCTTGGGCAGTGAAAGGACTGGACTTTCTCTACTTGTGCTGGGTATCTCCAAGGGCCTGAACCGAGCTGGCCTCCGGTTAAGAAGTCTCATGGACTGCAAAGACTTCACCAACCTCTGGGTACCGCTGCTGGAACCGCTGTTAGTTGCCACAGAGAAGAGGGAACCGCGATAGACTGTCAGACTACGTCGCTGGCCTTGTGTCCTGAAGGCACCGCAAACCGCACTGACTCTCCCTGCACGGTAAGCCTTGTTCTCACCGACTCAGTCACCGAGCCACTTCCTGCACCGTATCGAGAGACACCGCGACTCACTTCACTGGCCTGGGCTCACCGACACGATCGCTGCTGGCTCAACACCTGTGACCGGCTCGACACCAGTGACCGACTCGGCCAGTGTCACTTCCCGCCAACCGGCTCGGTCGCTCGCATCGCAACTTGCCAGTACCGCATTGAGCACCGCCTCGCCCTGCACCGCCCGCCTTGGTCTCACCGACGCCGTCTGGACTATTGTCACCGGGCCGCTGCTCGCACCGCATCTAGAGGCACCGCTTCCACTTTGCATCGCAACCGCGACGGACGCCAAGACTGGCTCGCACCGCCGTGTGGGTCACACTAAGAAAGGTACTGTGAACAAATCTGTCCCGCTGTTGCTGGCCCGTACTGACGCGGTCAGCTGGAACTGAGAGACTGTTTTAAGCATCACGGTAGGCTCGGACCAAGTTACCAACTCGTACGAACTGTGTTTTTCAACTTAAAGACATTTTGAGAAATAACTATTTCTGAAGTACTGTATTGTGGATATCGTATTTGATCTCGTTTATATAAAAATATTGGATATTTTTCTAAAACTTGTGTGGTGTCCATTTGTAGTGCTTACATTGTATTACTGTTGGTTTTGTGCAAATGCTTTACACACTGCCTCCAAGTTAAGCCTGACTGCTCGTGCCAAGCTACCAAGTGGGTGAGCAGGGGTTATTTTAGGAGTGTAACCCCCCTTGTCCTGACTAGAGTGGTGGTTTCTGCCTGGCTTGGGTGCAAACCTTAGCCAACCAGAAGGAATATGCTACTTACCAGTATGCATCTGTTCTTGGCATGTAGAGCTGCAGATCTACACACTTGTGCATAGATCGCCAACTGGTGTTGGGCCAGGATGTTTGCACTTGTTTTTCCTTTTGGAAAGTCTTTGGAAGTCACGAGGTCGGTGACTCCTCCTTTGGATCGTATTGCGCATGGGCTTCGCCTCCATCCTCAGATTGTTTTTCGCCAGCAGGGAAAGATGGAGCGTAGTAATAACAGTGAAGAGGCCCATGTGTGTAGAATCTAAATAAGATAAACTGGAACAGATAAAGGTAGCCAGGGAGGCCAGTGGGCGTGTGTAGATCTGCAGCTCTACATGCCAAGAACAGATGAATACTGGTAAGTAGCATATTCCGTTCGAGGCATATGAGCTGCAGATAATACACTTGTGCATAGATTATATAGCAGTACCCATCCTTAGCGGCAACCACCCTTATCTGTTGCCGTGGTTTGAAATAAAGTTGAGTACAGCCAGGCCCACACTAGCCTGTTGCTTAGTTTGCACATCTACACAAGTGTTTAGTGAAAGTGTGCGGTGTTGACCATGTAGCTGCTTTGCAGATATCTAATGGGAGGTTTCCTAGAAAAGCCATTGAAGCCCCTATTTTACCTGTAGAATGGGCTTTAGGGGGAACGGATAGCGTTCGTTTTGCTTTGTGGTAACAAATCTGAATGCATTTGACAATCCACCTAGCTATCCCCTACTTGGAGATGGTGTTGCCCTTGTGTGGTGGAGAGAAAGAGACAAACAGTTGTTTGGTCCTACGGAAAGGTTGTGTTCTCTAGATGTAGTAGAGTAAGGCTTGTTTGACATCTAGTGTGTGGAGAGCTCTTTCTGCAACGGTCTGTGGTTGCGAGAAGAATACTGGTAGTTCTACAGATTGGTTTAGGTGAAAGGGAGAAATGACTTTAGGGAGGAATTTTGGGTTGGTACGGAGAACAACTGTTATGGTGCATTTTTAGAAAAGGTTCTTGAATGGTAAGTGCTTGTATCTCACTGACCCTTCTGAGGGAAGTGATGGCTAGAAGAAAAGCGGGTTTCCACGTTAAAAATTGGAGTTCACATTTGTGTAGTGGTTCGAAGGGAGGCCCCATTAGTCTGGTGAGAACGATATTTAGGTTCCACACAGGTGAGAGTGGCACTCTGGGCGGAATTATTCTTTTAAGGCCTTCCATGAAGACTTTAATGGCAGGTACTCTAAAGAGTGATAGATGTTGCCTGTTTTGTAGGTAAGCTGCTATAGCTGCGAGGTGCAGGCAAATGGACGTGTAGGCTAGATTGCACCTTTGTAGGTGGAGTAAGTAGCCTATGATGTGTTGAATGGAGACATCTAGGGGATTGATGGTATTGTTGCGACAATAGACAAAAGGTTTCCACTTGGCGGCGTAGCACGCCCTAGTGGTGGGTCACCTAGCTACTTTGATGACTTTCATACAGTCAGGGGGAAGATTTAGATAACCGAATTCTAGGATTTCAGGAGCCAGATCGCAAGGTTGAGCGGAGCTGGGTCCGGGTGTCTGATCTCTCCAAGGTTCTGGGTTAAGAGGTATGGCGACGGAGGAGGACACTAGTATTGATGGCCCTGGAGGCTGTGTCTGCTGCATCTAGGGCACAACGTATGGAGGTATTAGTAATGGTTTTGCCCTCCTGAATTAGCTCGTTGGCCCTAGGTTTGTATTTATCAGGGAGATGTTGCATTATGGCTTCTAATTCGTCATTATGGGCCCGGTCATACCTGGCTAGTAGCGCTTGTGTATTAGCGATACGCTAAATGTTGGCAGTTTGGGATGCAGTACACTTGCCTGATGCGTCCAAGAGTTTAGACTTTGTCAGGTGGTGGTGCTTCGCCTGAAGCTTGGGAGTTGGCCCTTTAACGTGATGTGGACACTACCAGAGAATCTAGTGGTGCTGGCCCTCTGATGTAGGAGGGATCTGTAGGGGCGGATTTATATTTCTTCTCAATGCACGGGTTAATGACCCTGGCTCTGACTGTTTTATAACTCCCTTGAGCATAGGCAATATGGAGGTAGTCCTATGTGTGGTGTCAAACGTATCAAGTGGGAAATCCTCCTCCACGGGATCAGTAAGGAGATCTACCCAGTAATAGTGTGCCGCCTTTTGTAGTAGATGGTTGAACCCCAGTGAGTCTTCTGGTGGGGGAAGGTCTGGAAGAGTAGAGATCATCCTGTGGGACGTTAGGGATGTCAGGGATATTATAATCGTCCCATGGGTCTGGGGATCGTGGGAGTGGGGTTCCCTGTAGGTAAATTTTGGAGTACATCTCATATGTCATCATATGGATCCCCCTGATCATCATCATCCAGAGAGGGTGTTGGGGAATGATAAGGTGGGGAGGGGAAGGTGGAGGTGGGGAGGGGAAGGTGGAGGTGGGGAGGGGAAGGTGGAGGTGGGGGGAGGGGAAGGTGGAGGTGGGAAGGGGAAGGTGGAGGTGGGAAGGGGAAGGTGGAGGTGGGAAGGGGAAGGTGGAGGTGGGA
The DNA here is from genome assembly GCF_964204655.1 of Triturus cristatus. Taxonomy (NCBI): domain Eukaryota; kingdom Metazoa; phylum Chordata; class Amphibia; order Caudata; family Salamandridae; genus Triturus; species Triturus cristatus. The sequence continues at coordinate 886,512,242 of NC_140590.1, read as the reverse complement.
AGGGGAAGGTGGAGGTGGGAAGGGGAAGGTGGAGGTGGGGAGGGGAAGGTGGAGGGGGGAGGGGAAGGTGGAGGGGGGAGGGGAAGGTGGAGGGGGGAGGGGAAGGTGGAGGGGGGAGGGGAAGGTGGAGGGGGGAGGGGAAGGTGGAGGGGGGAGGGGAAGGTGGAGGGGGGAGGGGAAGGTGGAGGGGGGGGAGGGGAAGGTGGAGGGGGGGGAGGGGAAGGTGGAGGGGGGGAGGGGAAGGTGGAGGGGGGGGAGGGGAAGGTGGAGGGGGGAGGGGAAGGTGGAGGGGGGAGGGAAGGTGGAGGGGGGAGGGGAAGGTGGAGGGGGGAGGGGAAGGTGGAGGGGGGAGGGGAAGGTGGAGGGGGGAGGGCCAGGTGGAGGGGGGAGGGCCAGGTGGAGGGTGGAGGGAGGCCGGTGGGAGGGGGGAGGGCCAGGTGGAGGGGGGAGGGCCAGGTGGAGGGGGGGGGGGAGGGCCAGGTGGGGGGGGGGGGGGGGGGGGAGGGCCAGGTGGGGGGGGGGGGGGCAGGTGGGGGGGGGGGGGGGCAGGGTGGGGGGGGGGGGGGGGGGGAGGGCCAGGTGGAGGGGGGGGGGGGGAGGGCCAGGTGGAGGGGGGGGGGGGGGAGGGCCAGGTGGAGGGGGGGGGGGAGGGCCAGGTGGAGGGGGGGGGGGGGGAGGGCCAGGTGGAGGGGGGGGGGGGGGGGAGGGCCAGGGGAGGGGGGGGAGGGCCAGGTGGAGTGGGGGGGGGGAGGGCCAGGTGGAGGGGGGGGGGGAGGGCCAGGTGGAGGGGGGGGGGGGGGGGGGGGGAGGGCCAGGTGGAGGGGGGGGGGGGGGAGGGCCAAGGTGGAGGGGGGGGGGGGGGGGGGGGAGGGCCAGGTGGAGGGAGCAGAGTCCTTCCTCTTTGGAGGTGGAGCAGGTTTTTCCAGCTGTCTCTTTAATGGAGCATCAAATGTCCGGTCTTAGGATCCTTGGTTAGTGTTTTTTGTAATGGATCCGGTGTAAGGAGTTCTGGTGAGGTGGGTTGGTCAGTCGGCGTCTGTTTTTTTTGCTTGACCCGTGCTGGTTCGTTGTTTGGAACTATGCTTGGAAAGGTCTGATTGTTTGGTAGGGGCCGAGATGGATTTCGGCTTAGAAGTGTCGGTGACCTTGTGTGCTTTTGTCGGTGCGAAGATAGTGTCAGTACCGAGGAGCTGGGTTTCGACACCAAGTGTGTCGGTGCGGGGCTCGGTGTTGAAGCGGAGGCCATTTTCTTTTTCGGTGCCGAAGAGTGTTTATTGGCACCGATGGTGGGGTGGCTCAAGCCTGAGCCGCCGGAATGCTTAATCTGCTTCTTTACCGGTCCCGAAGGTGCGGTGTGGGAAACAAGTGTCTTTGGTCTTGCTTAGGCCCGGAGGCGAAGGCGTGACCGAGCCTTTTTCGGTGCCGGTGAGGGTGTGGTGAGGGGGGGGGGGGGGGGGGGGGGTAGCTTAGTACTCACAACCCTCTGTGCTGGAGTTATGTCCTCCACATGTGTGGTGTTCTTCTGGAGCGTCGACGACTTCCCCGAAGAGGTTGTCCGGAAATGCCGTCGACGAGTGTGCCATGGTTCTTCTGGCCCTTCGGTCTCGAATGGTTTTCTTGGACCGGAAGGACTTACACGCCAGACAGTCTTGAGCCTCATGTTCAGAGGAGAGGAAGAGATTACCATACTTCGTGGAGATCGGTGTGGGGGAATTGGACCCACATCGAGGGCACTTCTTGAAGGGATCCTTTCTATTAGCCAGGACTGGGGCTTGGGTAGGCCCGAAGGCAGTTGACGACTGGAATCGAAGCTTCTTGCCGATGAGAGCCGCGTCGAGTGGGGAGATGGCGATCGAAACAATACCGCGAATTGGGGTGAGGATCGCGCATCACTCAACGAACTGGAAGCTGTTCCGAACCGGAGCCCGATGATCACATCAGAGCCCGATGGCTGAAAAAAACTGAGGATGAGCCGAAGCCCATGCGCAATACGATCCAAAGGAGGAGTCACCGACCTTGTGACTTCCAAAGACTTTCCAAAAGGAAAAACAACTGCAAACATCCGGGCCCAACACCAGATGGCGATCTATGCACAAGTGTGTAATCGGCAGCTCATATGCCTCGAACATCCCATTTCTAACAAGGGTAAAGAACTTCGATCCTTTAAAGGCCTGGTGTAACAACTGTATGACGTTGGGGTACTTAACTGGAGATGCTGCTTGCCCAATCAAGAAGGCCCCATGTCCTATTATAGCTACAACTGGTGTACCAAGTATCCAGATGGGATCAAAAGTGTGCCAAGAGCAAATCGGGTTGCACACTGAAAAAGTTCTAGTGTCAGAAGGGGAATTAGAGTTTGCCACTGTAGCTGTGTGGCCACCCAACTTAAAGTACTTACAATACCACTGGATTAATGGAACTAGGATAGAAGCTCTGAGGGATACAGGTGCCAGTGTCACTATGTGAGATACAATGGTTTTCTCTTGAGCAATACTTGGTTGGTTGAACTTACCCAGTCACAAATGTTGACAGTGTTAACACTAATCACACAATGGCTAGGGTGACATTAGCCTGCTTGGCAGGGACCTGGAAATCCCAGCATGGGCTGAGGTTGAGCTAAAAACCCATGCAGCAATGCTGGATATCCCTGAATTGGTGTGTGCAAACACCAGAGTACAGAGCAGAAAACAGGGTGAAAAAGAAGTGTTGGAGCCTGAAAGTATGGCCCAACCTTCCAAAAGAAAAGGTAAGACTGGGGAACCAGCTTCTGTACAGCAAAAGGATCAGGGATAGGACTTGGACAACACAGAGGGAACTGAGCCCATGGAGCATGACCCTTACCAGATTGAACTCTTAGGCCCAGGGGGTTAGAGCTGTGCCATGGACAGCAGGACTGTCACAACTCTTGAAAGCCTGAGGAAGCAAGCTGCTGCACAGGAAAAGGGAGAGATCAGTGGTACCCACAGAGTTTATTGGGGAAAGGGACTACTGTACACTGAGGCCAGAGAACCAAACCCAGGAGCCACCAGGAGAGTGGTAGTGTCTCAGAAGTACAGGGAGTTCCTCCTAACTTTAGCTCATGACATCCTTCTAGCTGGACATCTGGGCGAAGCAAAAACCTGGGAAAGGCTAGTTAACCACTTTAGTGGTCCCAGATGACTCAGAAGGTGAAGGAGTTTGTCAGCTCCTGTGTAACCTGTCAAGCCAGTGGCAAGACAGGTAACCACCCAAAGGCCCCCTTAATTCCACCACCAGTGATCCACCCTCCGAGGAACCCTCATCTACCGACCCCCTGGATCCTACGGACTTTTTGCAAACTCCATCACGGACATCTCCCTGCATGCCATCGCGTCCACCAACTACACCCTACTGGGAGAGCTCAACTTCTACCTCAACAACCAAATGGACTCCAGCACCACATCCCTAATGGACAAACTCCACAACATTGGACTCCGCCAGATCGTGACTGAACCCATGCACTCAGGACACACCCTCGTCCCCCTCTTCACAACATGAAACTCCATCACCTTCAGCCACACCACCGAACTCCCATGGACTGACCATCGATGCGTCCACTTCACCTTCAGAACCCCCACCATCCACAGACACTAGCACCTGTTCCCATGAAGAAACTGGACCAGAATCACAGACCACCAGCTAACCTCGTCACTCAGCAATTTCAACCATCGCAGAAAACAACGACCCCAACACCGAAGCCCGAACTCTGCACAGATGGATCTCAGACAGCACCAACCCCATAACCCTCCCTCAAGAACAACAACACCCACGCCAAGAAAGCTAGGTGGTTCACCACCGAACTTCGAGAGTCCAGATGCACTTGCCGCTGCGAAAAGGCCTGGAGGAACACCAAATCCACAGAAGCCCACAACAACTTCAGAGCCACCACCAACGCTCACCACCAACTCAACAAAAACAAGGAAAAAAGCTATTGAAGACAGAATCCACTCATGCACACAACAGCAAAGAACTCTTCATCAAGGAGTTCGCCCAACCCACTAGCGAGTCTACCGACATCGCTCCCTCACACCTGTGGGACAAACTCTGCACCTTTTCCACCAAAAAAAATCAAGAGCATCTACAACAACTTTGACAAAGACAACCAACACACTGCACCCTCACCAACTACCCGACACCCTGAAGCCAGCGATCGACAACTAGACCGCCCTCATCACGGATGACACTGAAGACGAAGTCAATCCACTCAGGGACCTCCATGGACCCCCTGCCCCCACCACATTTTCAACATAGACGCCGACACCATCGCACCATTGCTCTGCCACACCATCAAGCGCTCCCTGGCAACAGCCTCGTTCCCAGACTGGAAACACGCAGAGATCAACCCCCTTCTGAAGAAACCCTCGGCGGACACCACCGAACTCAAAGACTACAGACCCATCTCCCTGCTCCCGTTCCCAGCGAAACTCAGAAATCCATCAACAGTCAACTCGCCACATTAATCGAAGAGCACAACATCCTCGACTCCTCCCAATCCGGCTTCAGGAAAAAAAACTGTACGGAAACCACCCTCATCGTCGCAACAGATGACATCCGTACCTTACTGGACAAAGGAGAAACTGCAGCCCTCATCCTCCTTGACCTCAGCTGCGTTCAACACAGTCTCTCACCGCACCCTAATACGCAGACTACAACGCAGAGATCCAAGACAAGGCCCTCTACTGGATCCGCTCCTTCCTCTTCGGCAGAACGCTGCAGGTCAGACTCTCTCTCCCCCCCCCCCCCCCCTCTCGGCCTTTCCTCTCAGACCCTACACCTACCGAGTCCCCCAGCGGTCCTCCCTCAACCCTACGCTCTTCAACGTCTACATGGCTCCGCTCACCCCCATCATCAGAACCTACGGACTTTCAAGAAGGCATGGAAGCCGGTGTCAAATGGATGGAAAACAGCTGCCTACAACTAAACAAAACGGAAGTACTCATCATGGGTCCAAACCCTGTCGCCTGGAACACCACCTGGTGGCCTCCCCCCGCCCTCGGAAACCGCTGGAGCTTGCTTTGTCCCTGTAGCTCAGAACAGGTTAGTCAGCTGACCCTTGGAATCCCTCAAGTGGCCTGGGATCAGGGCAGAACTCAGGCAGCAGGGTAGTTCTTCTGTAGTAACCATAAGTCCAGGAGTGTACTGAAGAGTGGGTCTGAGTGTCCCATTTTAATACTTTGTTTCCCCTTTGACTAGGGACAAGCTTCTGGAGTGAACCCTTACAGAAGTGTCTAGAACATGCTGCCACCCTGCCCTAGTTCCAGAACGACTGGGGTCACAATGGACTAGTGTGCAGTACTTTGTGTGTGCTGAGGGAGCCCCTCTAATGCATGCGTGCTAGGTGACAGGTCCGACCCCTGCCATCTTGCCAAGATGGCCCATCCTGACAACACCTAGCACCCACCTTTTGTGATACTGTGTGGGAGGAATACACAAAGGCCAACTTCCAATTACACCTAGTCATGTGACCCAGGAAACAGGCTGCAGGCACCAAAAGGTTACCATAAAGATACCAACTTCCTAAAAGTGGAGTTTTCAGATTTAAATAAACTTTATTGGGATACAAATATATATATCCATAAAAGTGCAGACAAACAGCAGCATATTCAACGAAAAATATCAGCATCAAAAGAACAGTTAAAAAGAATCCAGTTGAAACTAACATTAGTCCTCCAGTAGTACAGTACACAAGATGGAAAGTGCAAAATCTATTAAAATGACATAACAAGTTAAAATATCAAGGTAAAATACAAAAGGATTCAGCAGGGGCACAGAGTTACGAGTACGTACCGCCGCCTCCAAGAACGAGCAAAACCGAAAGGTTAGCTCATCATTTTTTAAAGCAAAGAACTTCCCATATGCAGCCTTATAGTCAGTCTCCAGTGAGGCTTTAAAATACGGAAGTAAAAACCTTTTAGTGAGTATTGAATAATAGCAGCAGAAAAATAAAAAGTGCAACATCTATTGTTTCTGTTGGCTATTACATGGCAATAGATCAAGGTTAGAGGTAAACCCAGCGGGAAAGAGCATAAATTTCATGGCGTCAGTCCTCAGCCGGAAGAGTAGCCCCCTTTCCCAGCTACTAATTGGTTTTAATAAATAGCTAGAAGGTGTACGTGAAACATTCTCAATACACATATCTAGCGACTGACTTTCTTGCGCTCTTTATCCAATCTGGAATCCCTATAGAATGCATAGAGAGCCATCTGAAGGGATTTACTGCTAATAGTGCCGCGGTCTAAAGGATTTGAAAATAAGTGTTTGCAATTCACACTGGATAAACTTGTGTACCACTGCCAACCAAGGTATGTTCATTCCCTTATCACATTTCAAATATTCTGATATTATCTCTTGTTAGTTGGGCCGTGGGATTTCTCCAAACTCTCAGCCAAAATAATGCTGGGCGAGCTTTAATGTAATCTTCAATATATGGCAGGTTAAGTTCACAGTGAAAGGCATATTTAGAGGAAGAAATAGGTGCACCCAGGATTTTATGACAATCTATTCTCCTCATCCTGGATGATGCCACTATTAGTATGTCCCCAAACTTCAGCGCCATAAGTGGCAATAGGTATACATTGGAGTCTAAAAATTTTAACAGTGGCAGATACCACCTCAGTGTTCCTCGGCTTTGATAACCAGAGTATCGTGTTGGTAGAATTTGTGAACTTCCTCCTGCAATAAGCCACATGGTCCGCCCATAATCCATTTGAGGCAAATACCAGACCAAGATATGGGAAAGTGCGAGTGCTCTGTAAACTATTAGAATTTAAAACTATTGATGACTTGAAATACTTTTGACCCACACGCCATTAAAAAGGATTTTTTGAAATTAGTGCATAAATCCAGGGCGGCCATAAACTCTACAAAACCACGCACCAGAATATGAAGGGCTTTTGGGGTGTGACCCATCAGCACCGCATCATCGGCATATAACAGGGCCGGAAGTTTATTGCCGTTAATGCGTGGGACGTCTTGGGTCAATGTTATCAGATACTTATTCAGATCGTTAATATACAAGATGAATTAAAGAGGGGCCAGGACACATCCTTGCCTGACCCCTCTACCAACTTCAATAATTTTTTAGACCTCCCAGTCCCTGCTTATGCGCACCCGGGCGTGTAGGTCTTTATGCAGATAAGCTAAAAAGGATACAAGGGACTCATCCAGACCATAGTTTAATAGGGTAGTCCAGAGCCGAGACCTGTTAAAGTCGAAGGCCGACATGAGATCCATGAATGCCAGATATTTTGGTGTTTTCTTAGCTACATCATATTTGCCGATAATCAGGTTGAGGCATTGTTCAACAGTACCGATATTACTCCTAAACCCCAACTAGCAAGGATGTAAAATCTGACACTCCTCGGCCCATGACCTAATTGTTATACAGGACCCTCCCCAAAATTCAGCGTATTATCAATCAGGGAGATCGGCCTGTAATAACTCTGGTTTGAGCGGTCCCCCTTTTTAAAAATAGGCACAATAATACTGGAGGACCAAGTATGGGGTATAGGGGAATTAATTAAATTAAAAACATTCAATAGGTGCGCCCAAAAATCAGGATGACTTTTGATAAGGTCGATGGGCAAGCCATCTGGGCCAGGGGCTTTACCTCCCAGGCTCTGATCGATAGCCTCCTCTACCTTAGATAGGTCAATCGAAACCCTGTTAGTCATTATATACTCATTAATGATTATAGGTACAGCCGGAGCAGAATATAACTTACTCAAATGCGCTTCCCAGGACTCACTAGAGATATTACAACTAATAGGAGACATAAGTTGCCTAGAGACCGCATGCCTTTAACGACCGACCAAAAATCCTTACCATTTTTTATTACAATGCACCCTGCCCAATGAACTGTCTAGAGCCTACCTTATGGGTAATATATGTAATAAAAAGGGATTTACAGGCTTGGCAAGGGGATCATTTTGTTAAGTCAAATTGGCAGGTTAAACTAGACTACAGGGTCAAATGTCAGGCCGGAGACATTGTTACGAGGCTACTGAAGTCGATCGCGCAAAAAGTGCTGCAGGCCACCAAATCGCATTTAATTTACTAGCTCTGGGTGTATGGCACCCCTCTTTTCTAGGTATTTAAGTAAATTAAATATGCCTACCAGGTTTACGCCAATTGTAGCATATTTTATGGCTTGAGCACTTTAGGACTGGTAAAGTGCGAGGAGTCCTAAAACCAACAAACAAATTCAGTAAAACAGGAGCGAAGGCAAAAAGGTTTGGGGATGACTCCTGCAGAGGGTCAAGTACAACACTACCAGAACCCAGGCCCTCTGAATTAAAAATTATTTCTGCAAGTAAACATAAAGGGGGGTGTGTGCAAGCAGCATTCTTTGCCAAACCCATCCCCTCCACTTCAATCTTCCTCCATCCTAAGATCTTATTGTCATACTTAGACAAAGATTCGTCTTTGAGTGAATGCAGGCAGGTAGATCACTGGGCACCGCAACTCTCATACTTGGGACAGTTTTTGTCCTTTTCAGCAGTGTTGGATCTAGCACGCACCAGCTAAGTGGCTGAATTAGATCGACGGGCCAACACTGAAGCATTGCCAATTAGGTCACTGAAGATTTGGAAATCAAAGTCTAACAATACTGGGGCGAAGGAGTTCAAATTTTTCCAATAATGCGGCCCATGGTACTTAGGCAGGCACTCCTCCCATTGGGCATCTCCTGACAAAATATCACAAACTTCAATGGAAAGAGAATCCAGACACGAGTGATTTATTGAGTGGGAGAAAGTATTATATATAAAACATTTTTTTTTAAAAACGAAAACAAACATATGAAAACCATTTGATTTAAGAAATAGTAACGACTCGACGTTCAGTGAATCATGGTTAAGGAATCATATGTAAAGAGGCAACTGAGCTCAGTGCACCTTGCTCTATGAAGACCCTGCAGAGCATGATGCAAGTCAGTCCCTAGAATTCCTTAAAGAAAATAGTTAATCCATCTTCTTTAAACAGAACACAATCACTAGACCTCTGGTGTTTCTTGAGAACACATGCTAGAGACAGTAACAAATGTTATTTGTGTACCTCTGCTTGCTGCAGTGAAAAGACCAATTTGTTCTGCTTCTGCTGCAGCATTTGACTTCCTTGTTCTTCCTGTTGAACCTTTTTTTTCAGCAAATCTACTTCAGCCTGCAGAGCATACTCCTTTTCCTGGCCTTCAATGGTAAGGCATTCTAAAAATATATATAAACATATTAAATGAAGGCAATTAAAAAAAATAATGTTACTTCTAACTAGCACATAGTATGCCTCACACTTTTCCTTAAGTGCTAAGTAGGAGTTTGTCCCTTATGAGTTGCACAAGCAGTGATACCTATGGAAGGCATAAGACAACCAGTTACTTAACTTTAAAAATGGTTTTGTAGATTCTCGCGAGTCGTATGCTATGCACAATTCTGCCATCCAGTGGTTGAGTCCAAAACTGCCTCTGCTCTTGGTGTGTGTCAATGTAGGTGAAACCTGAACAGGTCCTCAACCACAAACCTACAACACCTCAGTTTTAGGATCTTCTCCTTCATTGGGGAGGTGGGAGTGTAATGTGAATCTAGAAGAGCTTAAACTGCGAAACCAGTCACAGATAACTAGTCTTTCGCAGCACGAAATCCTTTCAGGGCCAGAGCTAGATGAACAAGTTACTTATCTTCGGTAACGCTTTTTCTGGAAGATCCAGTATCTGCCTGTGGATTGCTCACCTTTTGAATACCCCCTACACTACCATTACGCAGAAATTCTTTCCCAGCTCCGCTCGCGACTCTGTATGACAGCCATAAAAAGACCTAGTCGGCGTGCTGACGCCAGTTCCACCCATTTTTTCCGTGCAACAGAGGCAAACGGGCAGACCGACACATTTTCACATGTATACAAAATATAAAAATGCATAACCAATAAAAGCATGGAAAAAGGGCAACAGACCAAACATTTCCCATTATTAACACAAACTTGAAAAAGACATTAAAAACACCCATGTTTAACAGTTACAGCATTTTTTGGTAGAAACAGGTGGACAACGGGGAGGCGGGTGGAACCGTGAGGAATCCACAGGCAGATACTGTATCCACCAGAAAACGCGTAACCAAAGGTAACTAACTTGCTCTTCTGATGGATACTTCTGCCTGTGGATTCCTCACCTTTTGAATAGAATCCCAAAGCCATACCTCACCTGCAGGAGGGTGTCCCCCTAACTTTACCAAAAAAATCTTGCAGCACAGAACAAGCAAAATGGCCATCCCTCCTAACCTCCGAATCCAAGCAGTAATGCTTTGCAAAGGTGTGGAGGGAGGCCCATGTTGCTGCTTTACAAAAACATGAACACCTCTAGCCAAAGCAGAAGAAGATTTAGCTCTGGTGGAATGAGGTCCTTCTTGGCCAACGTATGGGGGAAGGATAGAAGGAATGTAAAGTAATGGACTGTACCAAATGAAAAGGTGTAACCACCTTTGGAAGGAAAGCAGCCCTGGTCCTTAGAACCAACTTATCTGCATGAATGGTTAAGAATGAAGGTTTAGAACCAAGAGCCTGAAGCTCACTTACCCTCCTAGCCGAGGCAATGTCAACCAAGAAAACAGTCTTAAAAGAGAAGCCTCAACGGGCAAGTATGAAGAGGCTCAAAAGGAGAACACATTAAAAAAAGTAAGAAGAAGATTTAAATCCCACTGAGGCATAATGAACGGAGTCGAAGGAAACCTATTAGTAAGTCCTTTAATGAACCTCATAACAATGGGGGACTTAGAGACGGCTGGTCCAGCAAACATAGAAAAGCCAACAAAGCCGACAAATAGCCCTTAACAGTGGCCACAGCACAACCCTGTAGGGGCAAGAAAAGCGAAAACTGAAGAACATCTGACAAGTGGGCCTTCAACGGATCACTGGACCGCTCCACACCATTTGACAAATCTAGACCATCTGGGGGAATAAATAGACTTAGTGGGGTGTCGCCTGGACAATAAATAACATCCACCACATCCGGCAGGAAAGAGAAGGAACTCAGGTTGCCCCGTTGAATCTCCAGGCATGAAGGTGCATGCTCTGGAGGTGGGGGTGTAGAACCTGCCCCTGCGACTGGAGGTCTGCCCTGAGAGGGAGACTGAGCGGAGGGTGCGATGAGCGGTGAAGATCTGTGTACCACACCCTTCTTGGCCAATCCAGGGCGATCAATTTGACTTTGGCCCGGTGTAGGCAAATCTCAGAACCCAAGGAATCAAGGGTATGGGAGGAAACATTTAAAGGAGTTTGCGAGCTCCAATCCAATTGAAATGCGTCCCCCAGAGCTCCCCGCATCGGATACTGGAGACGGCAGAACGGGCTGTGCGCTTTCTTGTGAGTGGCAAACCGGTCCAACCAACGGGATCTCGAAGATGTGATGGACCACCAGTCTCGTGATCAGCTGAGTAATGCAGACAGACTGGCCGCACAAACATTCGTATACACACATCTCATGGTTCCGAGCCCAGGAGCAGAGTCGCAGAGCCTCTCGATAGACAATACGACCCTACCCCTCCCTGTTTGTTGATGTACCACATCGCGGTAGTGTTGTCAGGACCTGAACCAACTGACCGCGAAGGGAAGGAAGGAAAGCCTATAGTGCCAAACGTATCGCCTGCAATTCCAGAAGGTTGATATGAAACAACCTTTCTTCTGGAGACCAAAGACCCTTTATCTCCAGATCCCCCAGATGAGCACCCCACCCTAAAGTGGAGGCATCAGTGATCACTGTGGCCACCGGCGGAGGAGGCTGAAAGGACTTTCCCTGAAACAGGTTGCCCTGCACACCCAACCATGTCAGCTCTCTGGAGAATCTGATCTTCTCCCACAGATCTCCATTGTGTTGAAATCACTGCCTGTGGAGGCACCACTGGAGTGCCCTCATGTGCCAGCGTGCATGACTGACCATCAGCATGCAGGAAGCTAACAGACCAAGCATGCAAAGAACCTTCAGGACTGGAACAACCGCTCCATCGTGAAACAAAGGAATTCTCCTAAATGTCGAGAATCCTCTGCAGAGGCGGAAATGCCCGACACAGTAGTGTCCAGTATTGTCCCTATGAGCAGGCAGCGCTGAGAAGGCACCATGTGAGATTTGGGTGCATTTATTGAGAAACCCAACTTGAACAACAGTTACGTTGTTGCTTGCAAATGGTGCAAAACCAACTACGGAAACTCTGCTTTCAACAGCCAGTCGTCCAGGTAGGGGAAAAACAGGAACCCCCTGACCTTCTGAGATGTGCTGCTACCATCGGCATCACCTTCATAAAGACTCGAGGTGCGGAAGTCAGACCAAACAGAAGAACCGCAAACTGGTAGTGTTGCCATCCTACTGTGAACCGGAGATACTTCTGATGAGACTTCAGGATGGGAAGATGAAAATACACATCCTGCAGAGCGATGGACACCATCCAGTCTTCCTGTTGCAGCGCAAGAAGAACCTGAGCCAAGGTAAACATTTTGAACTTTTCCTGCCTGGAGGTATAGATTCAAAGTCCTGAGGTCCAAGATAGGCCTCAATCGACCATCCTTTTTGGGGATCAGGAAATACTGCGAGTAGCACTCCTGACCACTTTCCTGCTCCGGAACCACCTATATCGCACCTTTCTGTAACAAGGTAAGAACTTCCTGCTGCAAAAGCAGCAAGTGGTCTTCTGAACACCAACCCCGGCAAGGAGTAAGGAGGAACAAAATAAAAAAATAAAAGGGAGGGTGTACCCATTCTCTACAAGATTTAAAACCCAACGGTCTGAAGTAATCGATTTCCAATCTTGTAGAAAATGGGAAACCAGACCCCCTACCGGACCTACATGTTCTAAGATGGGGGATCTAGAACTGCTTACCTGAGGCACCAACGGTGGCGGGAGGAGGACTGCTGACGAGGGGCTCCTCTAAGACGGCCCCTGTTTTTACTGCTGTACTATTTGTACCAAGGATTTCGGGAGGATGGCCCTGTTGAGGTTGCTAGCGGCCACGAAAGGAAGCAGCCCTTCCAAAACCATGATACCGCTTATAGCCGTATCCTCTAGACTACATTTGAAGGCCCAGAGATCTTGCAGTCGCTCTGCTATCCTTAAAGCATTGTAAGGCAGAGTCAGCGTTAGTGCCAAGAAGTCTTGAACCAAAGGGCAAATCCAACAGGGCTGCCTGAACATCAGGAAAAAATCCAGATGACTGCAACCAAGCTTGTCTTCTTGTTGCTACAGAAGACCCCATCACACGAGCCACAGAGTCATCTGTGTCCAAACCAGATTGTATAACTTGACGAGCTGCAGCCTGAGAGTCAGAAAGAGCCTCCAGGAAATTATTCCCATCATCCTCAGGCAAATTAGGAGCCACCTACTTGACAGAGTCCATAAGAGCATGGATATATCTCCCAAGTAAACAGGTAGCATTAGTGGACTTTAATGCCATACTCGCAGAAGAAAATCCTTTGCCTATTGCTCCATTTTATTTTAGAATCCCTATCCCCTGAAATAGTTGGGAATGAACCAGAAGATGATTTTGCGCAAGAAGCCTGGACCACCAGACTTTCAGGAGATGGATGCGATTAAAGAAACACTGGATCACCAGGAGCTGGCCTGTACCTCCTTGCAATGGACCTAGAAACTACTGAAGCAGTCAAGGGATTTTGCCAGACTTCTAAAATAGGCTCGGTTAAGGCCTCATTGAAGGGCAGAAGTGGCTCAGAAACTACAGATTTATTTAAAACCTGTTAGAATGTTAGATTTCACCTCAGCTGTAGGTAACTGCAGATCAAGCAACTCAGATGCTTTCCTTATTACAACGTGATAAGGAGCAACATCCTGTAATACTCCAGCCTTAGGAGAGGAGAGTTCATACTCTGGGAAGTATCCAATCCACTGGCCTCCTGTAAACCTTCAAACTCATCCACAGACTCAACAATTTCCCCTTCCTCCTGTTCCATACTATATTCCTCCTCTCCAAGCAGCCTCTGTGCATCCCTCCTAGAGCACTGCTTCAGAATAGGCATCGATTGAGGACCTTCAGTTTCAAACCTCGGCGTCGATTTGACAGCTGAAGGAGTCCAAAGAACCGGAGTGGAAGACCTCGGTGCCGGAAATGCCAAGCTGGAGTCGTCGGGAAGAATGGTACGAAGGGCACCTGAGCATACTGGAGAGGTACACCCAAATTAAAGGCCAAATGACCCACGGGGCCCGAAGGCGCACCAGATGGGTTAGAGGCTCTGGCACACATGCCAAATATTACATTTAAAAAACATGTAGGGTCTGTTCCAGGACCAGGAAAAGGAGGATATGGATCAGTACCTTCCTGAGCAGGTATCACTTGAGGCTGATCTGGAATTTGCAAAGCCGGTGAAGACTGCGCCCGCACAGGCGAAGCCACACAAACCGGAGAAGACTCCCTGGGCGTTGGGAGACTTACTTGGAGCCGGAGAACCTTTAGGCTAAGAGCCCCTCGACGCCGAAGACATCGAAGCCAGAGATTAAACCAGCGTCTCCCAGGGAAAAGGAGTAGGAGATGGAGATACAAAGTCTTTCCTTCGAAGCCGCTTAGCTGGAGAAGGCAACCTCGAAGCCTTGTTCTTTTTGACGAATGGCGCCGAGAACCATGCCTCTTCAACTTCTTGTGTTCTCAAATTCGAAGTGTGAGAAGACAACTACTTCGCATGATTTTGACCCCTCTTCTGCTTTTTGGCTATAAAGAGTTAAGCCTCGCATTCTTTAAGGGCTTTCCGATTCATCTTCTTGCAGCTTCGACACCCTTCAACGTCATGATCGGAAGATAAGCACCACAGGCAATCATCATGGGGATCCGTGATAGACATGTGGCCGCCACATTCCCTGCATGGCTTAAATCCGGACTTCTTATAAGTAGCCATCTGAAAACTTCAAGGAAAAAGTATTCACATAGAAAATGGAAAGTCCCTAGAAAAACAGTTACACGTCGACAGCGTGGAAAAAAGGGAACGGACGTCAGCACACCGACAAAGTCTTCTTATGGCTCCGATGACGTCACACGGAGTCTCGAGCAGAGCCGTGCTATTATGATGTCCTATTCGACGTGGGAGAGCTAGGAATGAATTTGTGGAATGCTGGCGCAGGGGGTATTCAAAAGATGAGGAATCCACAGGCAGAAGTACCCATCAGAAATAGCTAGATGATAGAGAAAGAAAAAGATTGAAAGGGGGAGGAGAGGAAGAGCGAGAGAAGGAGCAATGGCTAGATAGATGACCGAGAGAGGAGAGAAAGGGGGAGAGGGAGAGAAAGATGGAGCAAGGGCTGTCTATAGATAGATGGGGAGGGAAGTGGAGGGCAGGAGACATTGCAGTCCATAAGGTATGAAAGGTACCATACTGTGATGAAATGGTTGTATTTGCAATACCTGGTACCTGTCCTGACCCCTCCCTCCCCACTCCCCCACCTGTAGTTTTGCAGCTTGAAGAGTTTTCTGGATACATATGCCGTGCATTATTCTGCCAGCTGGTAGTGGAGTCCTGTAGGAAGCTTGCTCTGTATATATTATACCAAAGTGAGGCATAGTGTGCACTGAGTCCAGTGGAACCCCAAAGGTAGTCAGAGGTAAAAGTAGATCGCACCTCTATTTGAGGTAGTATGGTCGAGCAGTAAGGCTTTCAGAGGACAGTGTTAAGCATTTGTTGTACACTCAGCCAGCAAATGAATTCACCCACTCAAAGACTTAACTTCAGACCAATTGTTTTTGTATAAAAATATTTAAGTTATTTTATTTTCTAGAACCAAGCAAGCCTGGCACAGATAAGTTATGAATACTTTGCAGTAAATATACAGTTGCAATATAGTTTGGATTTGAAGTGTAAATGTACTTTGACTTGACTACAGTAGTGTTACTGAATGCAGTGCTTTTCAGAATACAGTGCATGTACTTTGTGTAGGATTTTCAGTAAAATATAATGCAAGTTACTTTTCAGATTACTTTTCTTACACAGTGCAGTATGGCTGGATACTGCACTGGGATATCTCCTGTAAACAGGCAAGTTAAAGCGTTTATTTAGTTACAGTTTTAATGGATTCCTTAGATTTTCCAACTCCACACAAAGACAAACGGTCAATGTTATCCTATGGAGGAAAATATTGTTATCAGTTTAAATGTAAGAACTTTGTTGTGGGAGTTGGTATTTTGGGGTTAGACTCACGGGTCCCCCAGGGTAGAGGATGCACGCTTGTCACACCCACAGCAACACTAGGGCGGCTGGGTGCAGAGTGCTGAGGCCCAATGTTAGCCAATGGGGGTAGGGGTCTCCGTTTGGTGTCTGCGGATGAGCTCATTGGGTTGCGGGAGCAAAGCTCCTGGACTTAACCGCAGGGCAATTGGGGGTTTAGGCTAATACACAAGATGCATGCACAGTGGCGGACGGGTGCAGAGTGCTGTTTTGGCGTTGGAAGCCCTGTAGTTTTCAATGGGGAGTATCCGGTTTGCAAAAGCACTGCAGGCTCGGTACAAAGGTCTTCTGGGTGCGATCACCACTTTGAGAGCTAAGTTGGGATGCTGGTGGTTGGTTAGGCACCATTGGTTGGGCCACCGAAGGCTATGGGGTGTCAGGTGCAGGAGTGCCTTTTAGGGTCGGATCTTCTTACCAGCTCCTGGTCAGTTTAAGGGGGGAGGGGGGGCGGGGGGGGTGGGAACCTTCCGGTTTGAGGCTGCAGGCGTCGACTTGATGCAGGTCAGAGGTCACCTGATCTCTGGTCAGGATCGCCGGGGAGAACTCCTCATGGTGTTGGGCCACTCGAACTCGTGCGTTGGATCTAGCGTGGTGCAAACTCGTGGATCCTTGCGGAGCTGGAGTCTTAACAAATCCGGTGTTCACGGGAGACGGTCTTTGGGATTGAAGGCAGGAAGGTCCTCTGGGTTTCTAGGATGTTGCTGGCTGCAGGACACCGGGATTTCACTGAAGCAGGTTCTAGGTGGGTACAGGCCAATAGGGTTGGGGCCAAGTCAGCGGGCGTCCTCTTAGCTTTGGCATGGCTGTTCGGTCCTTTTCTTCTGGTTTCTTGTCTAAGTTCTTGGTTCAGGGCTGCCCCCTAGATATTGTATTAAGGGGGTGTTTTAGGGGTCTTGAGGTCAGTAGCTAATGGGCTACTGACCTTAGGGTGACTATACCTTTGGTGTGCTCACCCCACGTGGGGAAGTGTGCACAATCCCTAATCCTGATTGGGGAGTGCCTGCCATCTGCAAGATGGCAGGCACCAGAGTGGGCTACAACTCAACTCCCTCACCTGAGGGGTGGGGTTGTCAGAGGTGGGCACATCTTCTGGGCTGGCTATTTTTTCCCACCTGTCTTCCCGCCGAAAAGGAAGAAAGACAGGAAGGGGGCCTGCTCTTGACAGGAGGAGTGGCTGGGGGTAGCATTACAAAGGCTGCCAGGCTCTTCCTGTCCTGGGGGAGGTGTGAACACCTCAAACATGTCTCATGGTGGCAGGCTGGTGTGTACCAGTCAGGGAATCCACGGGAGGCTTTACGTTTCAGGGGGCATGCCCTATGAGCGCATTTTACATTAAATCCCACACTGGCGTCAGTGTGGGTCGCCTTCAGGAAGTCTCCCTGCCTGAGCCTACATCAACTTAGCTGAAGCGAAGGTCTCCATTGAGAAGCATAGGGTACCAGACGTTGACTTGGCACCCTGCACCCAGCTGCCCCAGTACTGCTGGTGGTGCAGCTCCTGTGCAGATTGTTGGCCCCTGCAGTGCTCATCTTAACCCTGGGAGCTTTGCTCCCACACCCAAGTGGCCTGCTCATAAGCAGTCTCTAACCGAAGGCCCCCTTAGCCCCATTGACCAACATATGCTGCCCCAGTGCCACTGGTGGTGCAGCCCCTGTGGGGATTGTTGGCCCCTGCTGAGCGGACCTGAACCCTAGGAGGTCACGAAGCAGCACCAAACGTACACCACCAGCGGCACAGGAGCAGCAGTGTGCAAAATCAGCATCCGGTGCCCAAAGCTTTTCAGTCGGGGGGGGGGGGGGGGGGGGGGGGGCGGGTCTTCTTTTGGCAAACAGGCTGCAGGCGTGGGACCGGAGGTTGCAGGAAGGAGACCGACGACAGCAGAGGTAAGTTGGGATGTAGGGGGTAGTAGGGGCACTGTCTGTTCAGATCACCAAGGCCCAGGGGCTGCGGGTACCCTTCAACTGAGTCTTCTTACCAGAGCCGGTTGCAGTCAAGGGGAGACTGGATTCATACTGTAGTGCCACCGTGGAGGTCAGCCAACGCTGGACACGAGTTCAGGATTGCTGGGGAGATTTCACTGCACAGGTGAGCCACTCAGACTTCGGCGTCGGGAGCAGAGTGAGCAGGAGACATGGATCCGCCTGGATGAAGAGTCTTTGGAGTTAGTTTCTTCTGGACAGGTCCGTTGTCCAGGGGAGATCGGAGTCTTTCAAAAGCAGCAGTCCTCCCAGGGTTTTCAGAGGTTGCTGGCTGCAAGACATGCCGCAGGTTCGCAGAAACTGGACAGGCCGATCAGACTGGGACCATAGAGGTAGTAGTTAGTCTTCTCTGCAAGGGTGTCTTCCTGCTTCTTAGGCCATCGCAGATCTAGTTCCTAGGTCTGGAGGTGCCCTGTAAATACTAAATTTAGGGGGCGTTTTAGGGGAGTAGTAGTTGGGGCTAATGGACAGCATACCTGGGGTGACTACACCCACTAGCATGCCACCCAGCTGTGGGATGGGGCATAGACCTAGCCAGATTGGAGGAGACCCCTTAATTTCAAATTGGAGGGGACTGAAAAGTGTACTTAACTTTGCCTCTCCCACCTGAGGGGTGTAGCAGGTAAATGTGGGCACATCTCCATGCCCTTTTACGTTTCTCAACAATTTTCCCACCCAAAGTGGGGTTTTTAAACCGGGGCTGCCATCTGCTTCTAGCAGCAGAGACTGGGGGTGGAGCTTCGACACCTGACCAGGACGTGCATGGTTTCTAGTCCCAGCGAGCAGAGAGACTTCACCCAGGAGCCCAGAAACATGTCTGTGTGGCGCTCTGCCTAAGGCCAGTGAGTGCCCACACCAGGGTCGGCAGGGTTTCAGGGGACACGTCTGAAGTGTCCTCTGAGTACATGTTTTAGTAAATCTCACACTGCACCAGTGTGGATTACAAGGAGCCGTTTGGTACAAAACACTCCTGGTTTCAGTGAAGCCATCATGGTGCTGTGGAACTGGAGTTGTCAAGTTCACAGCCCATGAACTCTAAGGCTTCCCTGGCACCTACAATATTCAGGAATAGACCCTATACACTGTGGGGGCTTATCTGCTTATGCAGATATGCCCACACTTGGGATAAATGGCACCCTGCCTTTGGGCTGGTAAGGCCTACTAGAGGGATGACTTTCCTATATCTTAGGCATTGCGCAAGGTCTACTCATTTTTTCACCTCACAGGGGCATGCCAGCTGCAAGGGCAGTGGCATGTTACCAATGAGGGGTTCTCATGGGACCCTCTTTAGCCTCCAGGCCAGAGGTACCACTTACTAGGGACATACAGGGGGCAGAGTACCAACTGTGGACATATTTGTAGGGAAAACACACTGGTACTGGGAACCTGGACAGCAGAGATGCAGTACTCTACAGTCAAAGTTACTGAGGACAGGGTTATGTTCACTCCCCAGAAGTAGGTATATAGGAGGCAGAGTTACCTCAAGGGCCAGTAGCCCATTAGTTACCACCCTACACTCCCCTAACACTCCTAAATTCAGTAATTAGGGGAGCCCCTGGCTCCAGGAAATCAAATCCTACCAACCTGAGAGGCCATGGATATGCATCCTGAAAGAACTGAAGACCCAGCAACGGACTTGGGACCAACCCAGCTGTCCTGCTTGCTGACTGCAACAATTGCACCAAAAGTCGACTTGTCCTGCAGCTGCTGAGGTCCCAAAGCTCAGGAGACCTGCCTGCACTTCATCCAGGGACAAAGATCTCCAGAGAAGTAGCAGACCTGCTTCCATGCAACCTGCAGTTTTCCAAAGACTCCTGTGAGGACTTTATGATCTCAGAAACCCAATGCCTGAAGAAAACTGCTCCAGTCGCTTTAAGCTAGAGTTTAAGTGGGCCAACAGTGTCATCGTGGTCCCCCAGCCCGCCTGAATGTCACATTGACTTTCTCCCATAGGATAACATAGTGGTTCTAAAAATTTCACAAAGTGTCGACTTTTTGAACTGAAAAGAAAACCTATTTAAAAAAAACTTACTTACCTGAACGAATTGCTTCTGGTGCCTAAACATATATAAAGAAACATCTTATTTTTGTAAATTGGTGTGGATCTCCTTATGGAGTCAAGTGTCTCATTTATTGACCTGTGTATTTTTAGATGTCTTGCACTCCTCTGTGATAAGCCCAAGGCTGCCCAACCACACTACCCCCTAGAAAAGCACCTTGTGATTTCCATAGCAATCCCTGTCCACTTATGAGGCAACCCTTGGACTCTTTATAGGACATATAAAAGCTATTGTGCAAAAGGTCAGCTTCCTACAGACACCAATTCCAGTGTTGGATGTATCAATGCACCCAGACGGCACCTTCGAGGTGACCCCTGAAAACCTACTAACTACAAGTGTGCTGGCTGACTGGTGTAGACAAGCCTGCCACTCACAGACAGGTTTCTGACCACCCCCACCCCCTTTGCAGGTGAGAGCCCACGCTCTGAGAGCAGAAACAATGCCTGCTCTGGCTGGAGGTGTTGTCACCTCCTACAAGCAGGATGGCTAAGTGATCAGTATATCAAGGCAGGAGGTTTTAAAGGCCACTGCCACCTTTTGTATGCGACCCAAGTCTGCCACAAACAAGGGAAATGTCGCCCGCTGCTCCGGGCCCATTTGGCACCAGGACAAGCGGCCAAATTAGCTAGTCAGGAGGCGTCCCCCTCTCAGGCTTGTTCCACCTCTAAGGCGAGCTACTTAATGTGAACACAAATTTTAGCATTCCATCTTCTTAGTTTTGGCAGAATTAGGCTCTCTGGGGCAGGTTTATGTCCACTTTCCAAAGGAAGTGTTCATATAGAAGGTGTAAACAGCCTAAAGGTAAGAATCCAATTGGCTACCACCTGTCACTCTCCTTAATGCCCCTGTATGGAGTATGGCACAGCTGACACCAGGAACTCTGATACGACAGATCCAGAAGAGGACAAAAGAGCTGTGAGAAAAGAACTGAAGAATTGCTGTGGACTTTTGGAACCAAACCCTGCCTTCACCAGTTTCAACAATTGTGATCAGCGACTCGTCCTGCAGCTGAACAGCTTAAAAAATAAAATTTAAAAAAAAACTCTGGATACTGCCAGCCAGGGGCATCTCCTACATTAGGGAAGAGGAGTGTTGCCCCACTGCTTTCTCGCAGTGCGAGAAGCAGAAACAATTTTATTTTAAATACCATTTTAGGTTTCTGCTTCTCGCACTGAGAAAGCAGAAGAGTATGCCTGGTTGGGGCTGGGCGGGCAGTCCTGCTCCAGGGCAGGGGGGTGGGGGCACGGGCTTGCCCAAGTGTTGGGCAAGCCAGTCATGAACACTTTGGATTTTCTCTATGTAGGCTGCATGCAGTCTACATAGAGAAAACGGCCTCCCCATAGGTGCCCGATTGGGCGCTGTCCTCACCAATCACAATGCTGCCATTGCAGCGTTGTGATTGGCTTAGGAGAGGGGCGGGAGTCCACCTTCTTCCTCCTCCTGAGAGCAGGAAAGCAGCAGGTAAACCCAGGACCCGGCCAGGAGAGGAGGGAGCGCAGGACCAGTTTTTTTTTTTAATCCCCCCCCCCCCCCCTCCCAGAGTCATGCCAGCAGCGACTGGTGATTAGTGAGATGGCGGGGTTCTCATTTGCAGCTGCGCATGTGTTAGCATTGCCTGTATATTTAGCTGTTTGGAAACTTGCAGTACCCGTCACGTCACTGGACTTGAAGCCGCCTTCAGTTCCCAGTGAGCATACTGATCCCCGGAACAAGTAACGATAGTCCAGTCTGGAGTTCCACTACACAGACTGAGCAGTCGTTGAGGGTCCTCCGCACCGCAGAGACCCACCTCCAGGGTGGCCCAGTTGTACTTATTTTCCCCTAAAGTCCCCCCAATCAACCAGTTTCTCTGTGGACCCTCTTTCCACCGGCTACCACCCGAACCAGCACATCTACTCCCAGACACCCCACAGAAGTTAACGTTTAACTGCTGTTGGTACTTTGGGCCTCCTACGACCCTCTGTCCAGAAAGAGACCCCCAGAAATAGACCGTAAATAACCATATGCAACATATGCCTTTCCTCCCATAGAGAAGCATTGTTGCGTAAAGACTCATTTAAGTGAACTCTTTACTTGCAGGTAAAAGGATAATGTTACTTACCCAGTAAGCATCTGTTCTTCGCAAGTAGAGCTGGAGATTCACATGCTTTGCATAAGTCTGCCATCTAGTGTTGGGTCCAGATGCTTACAAGTTGTTTTTCTTCAGAGAGGTCTTTCCATTCACGAGGTAGGCAACTTCCCCTTTCGGTGATAGTGCACATGGGCATCGACTCCATTGTTAGACTGTTTTCCAGCAGAAGGTGAGAATGGAGTTAGAAAATAAATAGAGCTGTCCATGCGCATGTATATAAAGTAAGAGAACTGCAACAGGTACAGGTACCCAGGGAGGCGGGTGGGCGCATGTGAATCTACAGCTCTACATGCCAAGAACAGATGCTTACTGGGTAAGTAACATTATCCGTTCTAGGCATGCGAGCTGTAGATCACATGCTTCGCATAGATTATACAGCAGTATCCTCCCAAAGCAGTGGCTAATCCGTAGCTGTTGGAGGTGTCAGAAAGAGTGTTTTAAGTACTGCCTGGCCCACATTAGCTTGTTGGCTCGCTAACACATGTACACAATAGTGCTTGGTAAATGTGTGCAGTGAAGACCATGTTGCAGCTTTACTAATGTCAACTATGGGGAGGTCTAAGAAAGCCATTGTAGCCCCTATTTTGCTTGTTAAAGTTCTTCGCTTTTGTATAACAATACATCTGGCAATACCGGACTTGGATATGGGATTGCCCTTGTGTGGGGGAGCAAAAGCAACGAAAAGTTTAGTTTTACATAATGATTTAGTTCTTTCAATATAATATAAAAAGGATCTTCGAACATCTAAGGTGTATAGAGCTCGTTCTGCCACTGAATCGGGTTGAAGAATACAGGTAACTCAACAGATTTATGTGAAAGGCAGAAACTACATTAGGTAGAAACTTGGGGTTAGTACGAAGAACCACTTTGTCTCTGAAGTTGGAAAAAAGGTTCTATGGTTAGTGCCTGTAGTTCACCCACTCTCCTTAGTGAAGTGATTGCAATTAGGAAATTGATTTTGAAGGAGAGAAACTGTAGCTCCCATTTATGCATGGGTTAAACAGGTGGGTCCATTAATCGTGCAAGGACTGTTAAGATTTCACACTGGGGCAGGTGGAAGTCCTGGAGGGATCACTATTAAGTCCTTTCATGAAAGCTTTGATTACTGGTACTCTAAAAAGAGATTAGTGTTGCCTATTTTGTAGATATGCAGCTATTGTAGCGAGATGTAGTCGGATAGAAATGTAAGCTAACCCGGACTGCTGCAAGTGTAACAGAAAAGAAATGATATTTTGTATTGAAGCATCAAGAGGATTGATATTATTGCAATAGATAACAAAATGTTTTGGTTTAGCTGCATAATAGGCTCTTGTAGTAGGCCTTCTGGCCTCTAATGATGTTCATACAGTCTGGTGGGAGATTTAGATAACCAAACTAGGATTTCAGGAGCCAGAACGCAAGGTTCATTTGTCTGGGATCTGGAGGTCTGATTTTGCCATGACTGTGTAAGGAGACTGGATGTGAGGTGCAGTTTTTGATGTGGAACTAGTGACAGCGCCAACAGGGTTGTGAACCAAGGTTGACGGGCCCATGTGGGTGCTACTAGGATCAGTGAGGGATGTTTGCCTGAGTTTCCGAACCACTAATTGAATGAGTGGGAGAGGCAGAAAAGCGCAGGCAAATATCCCTGACCAGTTAATCCATAGTGCATTGCCTTTGGAGAGCAGTTGTGGGTACCTGGAGGCGAAGTTTGGGCATTTTGGTGTGTAGCAAAAATATCTATTTGAGAACTCCGCAACTTTGAAAGTATGGGAGGAGAACTTGAGGGTGAAGTTCCCATTCGTGGATTTGTGTCTGTCTGCTGAGAATATTGGCAATCTGATTGTTCACTCCTGGGAGGTGTTCTGCTACGAGAGATTTTGTGGTGAATAGCCCACTTCCAAATGTCTTGAGCCAAGTGCGACAGTTGGAGCGACCTCCCCCCTTTTGTGTAGAATACATAGCTGTCATACCCTTACGAACTAGGACAGCTTTGCCAACTAGGAGTCTGAAATGCTTTGAGAGCTAGAAACACTGCTAGCAGCTCTAGATTTATGAGGAACGTTTTTTGCTGTCGACTCCACAGGCTGTGTGATGTTGAAGATGAGCGCCCGCCCCCCCCCCAACCAGTGGGGGGACGAGTCTGCTGTTCGTATCGTCTGTGGAACAGGGTCTATGAAGGGTGGTCCTTTGGATAAATGTTGTGGGTTCCACCACTGCAGGGAGCGAGGAGTACGGCTGCTTACCAACACTAGATCGCTTAAAAGACCCTGTGATTGGTTCCACTGACTTGTTAAGCATTCCTGGACGGGACGCATGTAAAGTCTGGCATGGGGAACAATCATGATGCAAGAGGCCATCATTCCCAGCAGTTGCATATACTCAAGCTAGTAGTGAGTGAGTTGGCTGAAACTGGAGAACTAGAGCCTGAATATTGCTAATTCTGGCTGCATTGGGGAAGGCTAGAGCCCTTTGAGTATCTAAAGTTGCTCCTAGATAGTTTTGAGTGTTGGAAGGTTGAAGATGCGATTTCAACACATTGACTGAACCCCAGTTGGTGCAGTAACTGCAGTGTCCGCCGAGTGTGGGACACTTTGGCTACGTATTGGCTTTGATGAGCCAGTCATCAAAGTAGCGGAAGACATGAATAGGTGAGCAGCGACCACTACCAGACACTTTGTAAAGACTGGGAGCTGTGGTGACTTCGAACAGGAGTACTTTGAACTGGTTAGGATACCCCGCTACCACAAATCTGGGAAAATTGCGATGAGCGGGATGTATTGGAATATGGAAGTAAGCGTCCTTTAAGTCTGCAGTAGACAGTCGCCCTGTTGTAGAAGTGGGAGGACTTGAAGTGTTACCATGTGAAAATGGTCTGATTGTATGTAAAGATTAAATTCGGAGGCCTAAGATAGGCCTGAAAGAACTGTCCTCCTTGGGTTTGAGAAAGTAGGAGTATACGCCCGACCCCTGGTATTCTAGTGGTACGGGTGCCATAGCTCCTTTTAAAAAAGAGACTGAAACTCTTGTTTGAGGAGAAGTAAATGGTCCGGTGAGTTTGTGTGAAAGTGGAGGGAAGTGTAGAGGATTTTTGGTGAACTCCAGGCAATAACCAGAACTGATAATTTCTAGTACCCATTTGTCTGTAGTTGGACTGCCAGATGGGCAGGAATTGTGAAAGATGCCCCGACAGGTGTTAAATGGTCGGTGGTGGTGGTGGTGGTGGTGGAAGGGAGAGTAGTTCCGTCACGGTTTGGTATTGGAGGGGGAGGCGCATGTGTTGGAACCTAGACCTCTACCCTTGTCATTATTGCCTCTGTAGCCCCCTCTTAAGAAACCCTTAGAAGCAGAGGGCTGATTGTTGCCTTTGTATGCCGTAGAGGCAGCGTCTGAGGTGTTCTTGGACCCTGCACGATAGGTGGCAATCTATAGGAGCCCCTCAGGCTGTGGTTCCTTTCAGCACTCCTGTGTCTTTTCATCTTTTCTTATGAAGAGTCTACTACATGATCAAAGAGGTGCTGCTTTGTCAAATGGCGTGTTAAGGATAGAAGCTTAAACCTTTGGTTTAAACCCTGAAATGTGTAACCAGGCATGCTTTAAGAGAACGCTTGTGTTGATGGCTCTAGCCGCAGTGTCAGCCGCATCTAAAGAGCACCTGAAGGAATTGTTTGAAATTAGCTGTCCCTCCCGCACTAGGTCTTGAGGTTTGGACTTGTGCTCATCCGGCAGAAATTGGAGCAATTGCTCCATTTCATCCCAATGCGTCCTATTGTACCTGGCTAAAAGTGCTTGGGTATTGGAAATGCGCCAAAAGTTTGCAGCTTGGGAGGCTAATCTTTTTCCAGAGGAGTCGATCAACTTAGACTGTCAGGGAGTGAAGCGTCTCCTGACGTTTGGGAATTGGCCCGCTCTTACCATTAGATTCTTCAGTCGTTTCTAATGCGCAACTGCCCCCTGATGCAAGCTGGATCTGATGGTGCAAATTAATATTATTTTTGTCCACCCTAGGGGTGAGGATACATGCCCGCACAGGATCATTAAAAAGGTCATCAACATATGCAAGCATACCCTTGAGCATGGAAAGTGAGTGCGATTATTTTTGGGAACCAAGTGTTTCGAAAAGGAAATCTTCTAGGGATTCCTTATGTAACTCAACCCCATGGCAATTAGCAGCTCTACCTAAGAATTCTATGTATCCTACACTGTCTGGGGGAGAAGGTTTAGAGTACAGATCGGGATCGTTACCTGTGGGAGAATTAGTGTTATAATCTCTCCAGGTGCCTGTAGGTGTGGAGGAGGTACCCACATTCTCTCTTTTTAAAGGAATATGGTAAGCTTCAGTCGCAGGTTTACATTTGAGAGTCACTTTGGTGGTAATATGTCCAGTTGTTGGATGAATGCAGAGTTCTGTTTTGGATCTGGTTTTGAGGGCAAAACATCGAAACGGTGCTCTTTGATGGAATCGGCACATCTGTTTCAGTGCCGGTGTTTTGGATGCCGAGGAGTTCGGATCCAAAGATGTTTTCGGCGTCAAAGGAGGTGGGGCTGAGCCAGACTTCAACCCCCGAAGGATTCAGCTCTGTTCCTGATTTCAAACGACTCCGTTCAGAGCTGAAAAGCTCTGGGGTTTGTTTTGGTGCGGAGCATGAAGACGGGACATCAGAAACATGTTCTCCGTGCGGACCGTGGGCCGCAGGCGGGGTTGGACCAGAGCCTTCTTGTGCGGAGGTGGACTTAAGGGCAAGGGAGGATCAGTACTCATGGTCTTCGTCCCCATCGGAGCAGGATTCGGATCTTGTTCTTCCTCAGCTCCCATGGCATCTCCAGTCTCTTGTTCTGAATCTTCTCTGGAGGTTTGGAATGGAACCAGTGTTTTGGTTCTGCATGTTGTGAAGTCGAGCCAGACTGTCACGAAGCGTCTTCGATTGGAAAGCCTTACACACATCGCAGTCCTGTTCTTTGTGCTCCGGAATGAAGCACAAGTTGAACACTTCATTTGAGTCTGTGCGCGGGAATGGAGTGGCATGGAGGGCAGAATTTAAATGTAATCTATTCCATCTACTGCGAGGCATACAGACACGGGTTGGCCCAATGGCCTTCTACGAGCTACCTGATCGAAAGAGGGATTTTCATTAAAAACGATATGCTGAGAATGGAAAAAGAGGGGAACCCGAGGAACCGCGATCCGGAGCGCAGCAATTCACGTCCGAACCCAATGGGAGAAAAACAAACACTAATGGAGTCGACATGCACTATCACTGAAAGGAGGAGTCACCTACCTCGTGACTGGAAGTACTTCTTCGAAGAACAACAACTTGCAAACATCCGGACCCAACACTAGATAGGAGTATGCAAAGCACGTGATCTACAGCTCACATGCCTCAAACCTTTGTATTTTTAAAAAAGTACTTACTTGATAACGAAGTTCTTGATATTAAAATTTATATAAAAATAGAAATTTTTCTAAGTTGGTCTAGGATTTATTCTTTGTCTCCATTATGGCCTTCTAGTACAACACATGCTTAGCACTACCCTCTGAAAAGCTTAAACTACTCATCCGCACAACCACAAAAAAGCATTTAGTGTTCTAATTTTTGCCTCCCTCTGTAAACCAATAAGCTGTCTAGACATTACAATGTAGCTCGATTTGGCCCCCTATATAAAGAGGCCAGCTTTCTACATCCATCATCTCCATTGTCATTCTCAAGTGGTAGTTTGTTTATCCAATCTAGAGCCAAAAAGCTGATGCTCCACGTGGCAGGTACTTGATACAGAAGTGTTCTGTCAAAATCCAACTGTTTGGAGAGTGGAAGCATCAGGGGTGATTAGAGACATAACAGTCAAGGCCAAAATGAGTTCGGCTCGAAGTCACACTGCTCTGGGTATGGGTGGTGTCAGGGACAGTATCCAAGGGGCCAAGATTGTACAGCTAAAATGAAAGTTGGCACCGGAGTCTATGCAGAACCCTAGACAGGTTTGAGAGGCACAAATGGTGCAGAGAAGGGTACCCACTGACAGTTACCAGAC
Organism: Triturus cristatus; assembly: GCF_964204655.1. Lineage (NCBI taxonomy): Eukaryota > Metazoa > Chordata > Amphibia > Caudata > Salamandridae > Triturus > Triturus cristatus. The sequence continues at coordinate 886,483,853 of NC_140590.1, read as the reverse complement.
TGAAGGTCCTATGGATGTTTGAGACTGAAGGCATGCTAGAGGGAACCAAAGAGTGCATAACATTACCTGGTAACAGCTTTGATCTGCTGTGACATCACTGATGATCAAGGGTACTTTGGATGCATTAGAACCAATAACAGAATCAGGTCTTGGATTAGAGGTCGGGAGTTAGACAGATATGCACCTTGATGCCCTTGCGACTTTGAAGTATGAAGGCCGACTGGATGATGTAAAGAGTCCTACTTAGCCTTCTTGTGCTTTTCTTTGTGACCATTATTTAAAAAAGGACTTCAACTGTGAAGATATGTTTGACTTGCCTAAAGAGCGTAGAGGGACTCAAACGGTTTCCTCGGATGTTCAGCGACATACAGCTTTGCTTCATGGTTTCGGATCACCTTTGGGTTCATGAGAGCACATTCATCAAGACACGTAGTGCAGGTCTGTCACCAACATTTGTTTGGCAGTAACAAAGTTTACATCCTTTGCAGACTGGTTTACAATTTGTTTAGAACAAAAATGTCAATCAATGACAATAGGGATAAGCGATGGAGGGCATAGAAAGAAAGGGACAGTGTGCAGAGATTGTGCCTATATACGGCACCACTCGAGGCCCAGTATGGTGCCAGAGTATATTCTTAAAGAGGGACCTACAGTAAGAAGTATCCATCTAAAATATTCAGCATTAGCACATTACAGAGTCACATTAGAAAGCCTGCAGGGTTCGATAAAACGGGCTTTAGTAGTAAAAGAATCACTCATGCAGCTCAACGCAAACAATGGAGTAGAAGAACAAACAAACATCCAACACCATTATGTGAAAGATTAGTATGCCACTGGGTTGAGTTAGGACTTGATTGACTCAAGTCAATGGCTGAAATAAGCTTGACAAAGAACGTTTAAAGGTGGCAGATCCAAAGTTAACTGTGTCTACAGTTAATAAGTCTGATGGACAGCTATGCTGTAAAATCCCAGAATGAAAAGAATCAAGGCTTTGAATAACTACATCCAAAACATAAAACATCTAAAACTCACATCCAACAGTAAAGATATTGCATTTCCCACGTAGCATAGAAAAGGTTTAGTGCACAGGAGCCTTAGTATGCAACATTTATCACAAACTTTAAAGCAAATGTCCCGGTTGGAAAATGAGAATCCGTGCTTAAAAATGGTGTTAAAAAAAAGACAGAAAACATGCTCATGAACCTAAAGTTCGGCCAAAGTAAAGCATTTTCTCATTTACTTTCCATCAGATTCTCCACTATGAAGAAACAACCTACAGCAGATTAAAACATGCATGTGATTAGAGGTGACTTATGTGGGAGGATAAAAAAAAAAAAGGGAAAACCCAAAACAATCGCATCTTGAAGGTGGTAAAACGTACTCCCTTCATAACATCAAGTAGGAACAAGTTCCATAAATGTTTCTTAAAACCCTTATTAGCAGATTCCTAAAAAGACACTAAAAATGGCCACCGAGTCAGAAGAAACTAGCGAGGACCTTTAACGCCAGTTCAATCGGTAGACTGGGTTAACATACTCAAGTATTCTAAATAGACGAGGTCTACACTTAAACTGTAGAAACAAAACTTGAAAAAAGAAAAACCCACACACATGATCTTCCACTGGTAACCAATGAAAGGTCAATTATGCTGCAAAGAGGTGAGCCCATTTGAATAACCTTCGCAGAAAAATGATACGGGTTGCGTTAGTTTGACAAATCCTAATAAGCACCTTTAGCAGTGGAGGGTGTAGTTGGGGAAAAACGCAGGTGATGCCAATCTTTTTTCCCACCACACGCAACAGCAAAGCACACTCCCCAAACCAGAAAAAGATGGAATAGTTGCAGCAAACAAAATCAAATTATTCAAAGTAGCCTGTTCAGGTGATCAGTTTGAAAGATTAAGATGTAGCTCCCAACGGATTTGATCTGTTAACACATATATTACCAATGCTAGAAAGATTTTCTAATACAGACGATTTCTTGTTATGGCAATAGGTTAAACAAAAAAAAAGCGACATGAAGGAAACAAAGTACCTTTTTCTTGTTGAAGAGCCTTGCATCTCTTACTAAGATCTTTTATTTGTTCAGAAAACTCTTCTTCTTTCGCTAGGAAAAGGCTCCTCTGTTTAAAACAGGACTGATCCTTTTCCTTCAGCAATTGCTCAGACTGGGAAAGCTTCGATTTGTATTGTTCTACTTGCTCTGACACACGGCTGTAAAGATAAAAGCAAATGTCAATCATTAAGTAATTGGTAAACAGACATCAGATGATACAGAATGCACCCTAGTAGCCTCATTCAAGTTCTAGCCTCACTCATACTACCATGTTCTGGTTTATAAGGACGACTACTAGCATTTTAACAAGGGCCATTTACTAGAAGACAAATGAGGGTGGAGTGCACAGGATAAGACTATCTACTTCCCATTCATAGTTCACCCAATTAAAATATCATTCCTGGACGCGAACAGAGGTAAGTTTTAATTAAATAGGTCATCCTGCTACTGCTTCCAATGCAGCAATTAGGGGGTATACAAATGTACTAATCCATGGTATCAAATGCTTTGAGAAAAACTAGTTGGTATGAACCTAGTGTGTAGTAGTAAGAGTACCTCTAGACAAATTGCTACTAAAAACACAGAAGGGGTGGGGCAAATTAGTGAGAGCCGTGCAAGTATGATGGCCAGTTAGCAACAACAGCTTCTATCTCCATTAGAGAAGGCATCTGCAGGTATTTCAGAGAATGGTAAAAACCTGAGAAATATTGCATTTCATAGGTCCACTATACAGCTTACTTAAACTAAACCAGAGGTAAGGGCACTAAACGTGTATATTCTTGCTTCAACAGCTCAGTGCTTCGTACACTGCATGTATTAAACACTCTTGCCTGACATTAGGTGCGACAGGTTATCAGGTTGGATTACTGGCATGATCCCAGAGTTTAAGTGAAGTTAGCAGGATGATCATGTGGGTGGGGGGGGGGGAATGGGTGTAGAAAATCCAGCATTTCAGGTACTGTGACCCTCTAAATCCTACCAACCAACCAACTTAGACCAGTACATTACTAAATCTTCAGTAAAACCCAATTAAGCCAAACTGCACCAGAGGAAACACACAGAGGACAATTTGAGCACAAAAATAACTTTACTTTATTTCGGCTAGATGCTCCAACAGCCTTGTCTCAGTTACTGCCTTTTCTTCAGCCAACTTTTCTTTTGCCTGATCAGTGGCTACTCTGTAATGAGAAACTGAAAAATTAAAGACACCACCCAACATCAATTGAATAAAGGTTTAGTAGCAAAGAGGATCACATTTTACAAATCAAAATAGGCTACTGGGAAGGGTGCAGCATGGTAAATAAAAATATAAATCCATGTACAAGTAATTTACTCTCCTTAAATATCAGCATTAGAGCTGTATTTCCAAAAGGAAAAAAGAATGCAAGAACAATGGAGAAGTACAATTCAACAAAATCTCATGTACCAAGAGGTAAGCATTCATTGGATACTGATTTGGGAAAGCAAGACAGACCACACCACCAACAGCAATGTGTTCGACTGAAAATGCTCTAAATAACTGCATAAGAACACCACATTTAGACTCTGGTTTCATTTGGACCCTTTTGATCAAATGCTTGTAAGTGTAACACATGCCAACTTAAGTTGCCACTGCAGTGACTAGCATCAGGACATGAATTTGCTAAACCTGTAATCAGATTGACCTGAGGCATAGAACAGTGATGAAACCTGCACCTCAGCTGCGCTAGTCACTGCTATGTTTACCAATGCGGTCTGTACCTTTACACTGTTGACGGTGTAGCGAAAGACAGCAGGCCAGATAAATATCCTTGATCAAAAAGTAGAGATGAGTAATTTGCTATGCAGCTTAACTTAGTCCACAGTGGGTGGGGTTTTTTAAACAGGGGATGAAAGATTAAGGATGTGTCCCAACAAATTCTGTGAATTCAAGTCAGCATGGTGAGTGTGACTTTACATCCGACAGCCCAGCTGAGATGTCACTTTACCTCCTCAAATCCCTGCACTTCGTGCTTGGGATGACATTGAAATAAAAGTGGAACTGGTTCTGAAATTATTTTTAAACCAAAAATATGCCATATGAAAGAAGGCGCGAGTGACAACGGTTTGAGGTTTCTTTAGAAGTTCTAAAATAAAGACAGAACACTTTGGTAGTGAACAGGTTACCTTCAGTAACACCATATCTGTAGAGACTTACTAGCCACAGATACCGTGCCATAAAATATCCCCAGGTGTCAGACTGGATCTAGAAAATCTTGAGCAGTATCCCTGAAGGTAGGTAGGAGGCAAACAGCTCCCCGCCTGCTGCACCTGATACGTCATGCCTATATCCATGCTACCACAGTGCACCAACAGTTTTTTTGTGACTACCTCTGCACCAGCAGTATGGAGCCATGTCAGAAGGCTGATTGGCTAGTATGAAGATTCCAAGGGCCTACAAAGGCCTTTTTAGGCAGAAAAGGCCAGTTCGCAGAACAGGGAGGATGGGAGTTTTGATAAAGAATCTGTGGCTAGATACGTCTCACAGACAGGGAGTTACTGAAGGGAAGTAACTTGTTCATCTGCTAGAAAACTGCTAGCTTGAATAGATAAAGAAATACCTCCCCAAAAGTTGGCCAGTGAACTGGCTTAGACCAATGTAGGCATCAGGCTCTGTATATACTATACCAAAAGGTATAGTGTGCACAGAGTCCAGTGGATCCCCAAAGGCTTACAGAGGTAAAAGTAAATACCTTACTCTATTTGTGTTAGTGTGGGGGAGCAGTAAGGGTTTATCAGAGGGTAGTATTATGCATTTATTGCACACACTCAGGCAAGAAATGTCACATACTTAAGACAGAACGCAGACCAATTGTTTCAAAAATATTTCTTTAGTTGCATTTTATTTTTAGAACCAAGCAACACTTGGTACAGGTAAGTAGAATGTTACTTCAAGACCGGTTGTTCAAAATAAACAAACTGAATGGAATTGACTGTTACAGGTTTGTAGCACAAGTTACTTACTTGTGTAACGATATAACTGTAAGAGACATTAGTTAGGGATAGATTCCTTACCTTAGAATATCCCCAGGAGTCAGACTGGATCCGGAAAGTTTGTCAGCACTACCCCTGCGCGTCGGTAGGTGGCATACGGCTCCGCGTACGTCACTGGCGTCGTAGCCGCAGAGATTACATCGTGGGAGCTATTTAGATGTGCCCACGTGCGCTGACGTCAGTTCTGTACACAACTTTCCCATGCCAGAAGCGCAAAGCCATGCCAGAGACAGACTACTGGTGCAATAGAACTAGGGCCCTGAAAGTGATGACTTGAACCCTAGAGAACAGTTCGCAGAACGGGGAGGAGGGGCGGGCGGTAAGGAATCTATCACTAACTAATGTTTCTTACAGATATATCGTTACACAACAGTAACTTGTGCATCTGAAAGAGACTTGTTAGTTATAGATTCCTTATCTTAGAATACATACCCAAGCAATACCAACCCCGGTGGTGAGTCTGCGAAGGAAGATAGTTCGCTTGTGCACATCCCGGCTTTTCTTGGCACCCATCTAGCCAACAAATCGCTTGTCATCCACCTGGAACTGTTGTGTGTGCGCGGTTGAGATAGAATAAAAGTGCACATTTTGGGTCCAGACGGTGGAGCCTCTTCTCTTGAAGGGTGCGGAGGCGGAAAGAAAGTGGGCAGAGTTACAGTTTGCCCGAGATGAAAGGCAGAGACTACTTTTAGTAGAAAGGAGGGATGTGGTCGAAGCACAACCGTGTCTGGATGAATCGCCTGGAAAGGAGGTTTGCAGGAAAGAGCCTGAAGCTCACTCACCCGCCGAGCGGAGGTGATGGCCACCAGGAAGACAAATGGAGCGCACATCAGATATGTGAAAACTAGGTTCAAGTCCCATTGAGGCATCACAAAAGGAATAGGAGGGAAAAGGTGAGTAATGCCTTTGAGAAATCTATTAACAACCGGGGACTTGAAAAGAGGGCTGATCAGGCAACCTAAGAGGCTGAAAGAGCAGAGAGGTAGCCCTTGATAGTGCCCAAAGCATAGCCCTGCTGGGCCAAAGAAAGGAAAAATAGGACCTCAGAAAGAGGAGCAGCAAGAGGATCAACAGATTTTGTTGTGCACCAAGCCACAAATTTTTTCCACTGACAGGTGCTTACCGTTTTAGTGGAGGGACGCCTGCCTGCCAGAATCACATTACAGACTTCGGGAGGCAAGTCAAATGGAATCAGCTGTCGCCGCTCAATCTCCACTCAAGGAGGTGGAGGGTGGACAGGTTCGGGTGGAGGACCGTCCACTTTTGCTGTGACAGGAGATCCTCCCGAAGAGGCAGTCTGATCAGGGTATCCACACTCATAGTAGCCCGGGATACCGAACTCTTCGAGCCCAGTCCAGTGCCACAAGAATGACTTGGGCCCGGTCGCGCCTGATCTTCAGCCCTCTGGGCAGAAGTGGAGTAGGCGGAAAGGCGTACAACAGACAGCAATTCAACTCGCGACGAAAAACGTCACCAAGCGAGTGCCGCCTTGAAAACTCCAACGCACAGATCTGCTGACATTGCGCGTTCTCTTCGGTGGTGAATAGATCTAACCAAGGTTCTCCCCACTGCTGAAAGAGACCTTGCACGACCTCCGAGTGAAGACGCAATTTGTGATCCAACATGAGCCTCCCGACATAGGGTCCACAACCCCACCCAGCCCTGTTTGTTACAGTACCACATGGCGGTGGTGTTGTCTGAACAACTGCACTACTCTCCCCTTGACAGAGGGAAAGAATGCTTTCAGTGCAAGTAGGATCGCCCTGAGATCCAAAAGGTTGATATGGAGCTTGGACTCCAGAGGCCTCTGATCACCGCCTCACATGTGGCCGCCCCATCCCAGGAGGGACGCATTCGTCACTACCGTGTGCTCCGGTTGGGGAAGGGAGAGGGATCTGCCGCTGACCCAACGCTGGTTTATGAGCCACCACTGCAAGTCCTGTGCGGTGCCCTCATATCTGGACGTAGTCGGACATGTCCCCAACCCCCCCACACCCCCCATGCTGCGTCCACCGGAACTTAAGGTCCCTCTGCAGAGCCCGCATATGCCATCTAGCATGATCGATCAGCAGGATGCAGGAGGCCATGAGGCCCAGCAGCCTCGGTGTCTTCCTGACCAAAACCCAGGACCAGGGCCAAAAGATCAGAATCATAACCCAAATGTCCTGGACTCGCTGTTCGGGAGGATAAACTCGAAACTGCGCCGTATCCAGAACTGCTCCGATGAAGAGGAGCTTCTTAGAGGGAATCGGGTGCGACTTCGGCACGTTGATGGAAAACCCCAGCAAATGCAGGAGGTTGGCCGTAGTCTGGAGATGGGGGGGGGGGGGGGGGGGGGGGGGGAACGGACGAGTGCCTGGGGCGAGCCAGCTTTCAACAGCCAGTCGTCGAGATAGGGGAAGACTGAAATCCCTGATCTGCACAGGTGAGCTGCGACCACTGCCATCACTTTTGTGAACACCCGAGGGGCGCTGGTAAGGCCGAAAGGGGGCACGGTGAACTGAAAGTGCTCGTGGTCCACCGTGAACCATAGGTAACGGCTGTGGGCTGGCAGGATGGGAATATGAAAATAAGTATCCTGCAAGTCCAACGTTATCAGCCAGTCTTGCGGGTCTGGAGCAGACAAGACCTGAGCTAGCGTGAGCATCTTCAACTTCTACTTCCGGAGGAAGCGATTGACGTTCCGGAGGTCTAAGATAGGGTCAGACCTTTGTCCTTTGGAACCAAGAAGAGAGTAACAACCACGACCTCCTTCTGCCGTCGGAAAGCGCTCGATGGCCTCCTTGGCCAAGAGGGCCGTAACTTCCAGCTGGAGAAGTGCCAAGTGTTCCCCCGACATGTGGTGGTACTGAGGTGGCATGGCTGGAGGGGTAGATTCGAAGGGGAGGGAGTAGCCCCGGCGGACTATTTGCAGAACCCACATGTCCGAGGATATGGAGCGCCAGTGGGAAAGGTGATGAGGAATCCCGCCACCCACTGGCGTCAAGTGGGTCTGAAACACCAGACTAGGAAGGTTTAGAGACCGTGGCAGCAGGGGAGGTGGTGGACTGACCCATCCGCTGTCCCCGGTATACACCACAGCGGGCCCCACGTCCGCAGCTGCACAGACCGTGGCTGCGCAGACTTGCGGGTCTGAAAAGAATGCGCCTGGGTGCCCAGACTACGTCCGGACCGAAACGCGGACCCCAAGGGATAACGTGTGGTGGCGAGACCCAAGGACTGGGCCGTAGCCAGAGAGTCCATAAAGCATTCCAGGGTGCTATCCGCCTTCTCACCAAAGAGGCGTGTACTGTCAAAGGGCATGTCCAACAGGGTGTTCTGGACATCCCTAGAGAAGCCAGTAGTGCGGAGCAAAGCACAACGACGGAGCGCCATAGTTGTGGTAAGTACCCTACCGGCCGTGTCAAGCTCCCAACAAAAAGTGAATTTCGCAGCATCTCTCCCTTTGGTAATGGCTTGGGAGACAACCGCCCGTGATTCCACAGGGCACTAAGGTAGCACCTGTGCCACAGTGTCCCACACAGAATGGGACTAGCAGCCCAGCAGGCACACAGTATTCACCACCAGCAACCCGGAGCTGGCAGATGTGAAAATCAAATTTCTCCAGTTTCCTAGATTCCTTGTCCGGAGGAGAAGGGAACGCGCTCGGCGAGGCAGAAGCCTGGACAACCAGACTCTCCGGCGTCGGGTGTTGTGTGAGAAAGCGGGGGGTCGCCCGATGGCGGTGCACCACACCCTTGTCTACAGGGACTCATGTTAGGTTTAATCCAGGTGCCTAACAGGATATCAGTAAGCTTTTCATTGAAGGGCAGTAACGGCTCCGCAGAGGACGACTGCAGCTGCAGGACCGTCAGGAAATTGGTCCCGATAGGTACAGAAGGGAGCTCGAGATTAAGAGCCTCAGCTGCTCGATGTAAAACCACCAAAAAAGTCCCAACCTCCTCCGTGGCGACGGAAGAAGGGGAAAGAGTGCCTGGGTGTGAAGAGAAATCCAGATCCACTGGACCCTCCACATTGCCTTCCCACTCAGGCTCATCCTCACATTGAGCTGCAAGAGGGTCCTCAGACCCCACCCAGTATTCCCCTTCGTCCACTGGTTGCTTAAGGGGCCGGTAAGGAGGAGGTGCCCTGGGAAACTCGATAAATTCCCCTCCAAGAAATGGGAGGGTAAAATATCAGTCCTGGGTCGGCACTGTCCAGCGTCCGCGCCGGCGCCACAACCGGCGCCGGGCCGGAGCTGGCAGCACCACAGGGTATAGTGCCGGCATAGCAGAGGCCAGAGGCAGCGGCACAGGGGCAAACCCTCCCGACGGATCCGGGGGGCCCGAACGCGCTCCGGAAGGACCCAGACGGGGAAAACAAAAAGGCTTAAGGCCGACAAAAAGGCCTGTACCTCATTCGAAGTCGCGTGCGGCCCTGGAAAGGGAGGGTAGGCCGCAGGCAACGACGGGGACTCGAACGGAGCCGCGGGGGGAGTTATCGCGCACCCCCTCCAGTGAGGGATAGAAGAGCGACAACGCTTTTGACATTATGGTGCCGAGACTTACCTGTCCACGATTTTGACGAGCGATGCCGATGACCTCCCACGGGATCGGGACCTTGATCAGCGAGGAACAGATTTCCGGACCGCCAACAACTTTCAGGAATGCTCCCACAAAGCTTTCGGCGCCATGGCCTGGCAATCGGGGCACGCCTCAGGGTCATGGGCGTGCCCCAAGCAGAAGAGACACACGTCATGAGGGTCTAACAGACATGTTGCAATGGCAGGCCCTACAGGACTTAAACCCGGGCATCTCTATTGCACCTGGAGTCAAGCACATGACAAAAGGTGGTGTCAGAAACAAAGTTAAACTTTTAACAAGGGTACTGCTCTCTCGGAACTGCGCTGCTGCGGGGAAAAAGAAAGAACTGACGTCAGCGAGCGTGGGTGCATCCAAGTAGCTGATGTCATCTTGGCAGCTACGACGCCAGCAACGTACATGAAGCCGTACGATGACGCATACAGACACGCAGGGGTACTGCTAACGAAAACTTTCCAGATCCAGTCTGACGCCTGGGGATATTCTAATGTAAGGAATGTATCACTAACGTGTCTTTCATATAAATACTTCCAAGACGATAGGCATTTGTAATGACTTGGTGATTACTTTTCAGATTACTCTTTAGAGGACTTTAGATTACTTTTTTCTACTCAGTGTGATATGGCTAGATATCAAACTGGGACACTTCCTAGATAAAGGCAAGTAAAACAGTTTTGCATTAAAACACAGTTGCTTAGGTTTTCATACAAACGCACAACACAGAACTTAGAGGAAAACAGTCAATGCAATCCTATGTAGAAAAATGAGATTATTAGTTTGCAAGTAAGCAATCGGTCTTTAGGGTTACGTTTCTGCGGTTAGAACAAGGGTTCCCCCAGGGTCAAGAATGCACTCAAAAAGGACCCTCAGTAGCTGAGTGCAGAGTGCTGAGGCCCAATGTTAGCCTATGGGGCTAGGGGGCAGTCTGTTGGTGCCTGCTCTCAGTCAAGCCACAGGGTTGAAGGAGCAAAGCTCCTACGGTGAAGCTCAGGGTAAAGGAGGATCCAAGATAGCACACAAGCACCACAGGGGCGGCCAGCTGCAGGGTTGAGTCGGATGCTCTGTTTTCAATGGAAGTTCACTGGTAAGAACAAACACTGCAGGTTGGGGCAGGGAAGCTGCCCGGAGGGGTCCACCGGTTGAAGAGGTAAGTTGAGATGCAAGGGGTTGCTTGGACACAGTCGGTTGGGCCACCAAAGTCTGCGGGGCGTCAGGTGGAGGGGTGTCTTTAGGCATCGGGTTACCTTACCAGCTCCGTTTGCGGGACCCTCCAGATAGAAGCTGCAGGCGTCGGCTTAAAGTAGGCCTGGAATCACCAGATCCCAGGTCAGGATCGCTGGGGGGGGGGGGGGGGGGGGGGACACCACCTCGTGGTGTTGGGCCACTCGAACTCTGGCTGTGGGCATAGGGAGCAGAGTGGTGCACGCGGATTTAGCCGAAGCTAGAGTGTTTCCCATGGCACTGGACTTGCTCAAGAACCAAAGTCTATGTAGAGAAGGCAGGGCAGGTCCTCTGGGTTCTTGGAGGTTGCTGGCTGCAGGATTCCACCGGAGCAGGTCAGGGTTGGGACAGGCCAGTAGGGCTGGGGCCAAGACAGTTTGGGTAGTAGCCTTCCTTCAGCACGGCTCTTCGGTCCTTATTCCGCTTGCCTGTGACTTCCGGGTTCAGGGCTGCCCCCTAAATACAGTATTTAGGAGCGTTTAGGGGTCTTGATTTAGTAGCCAATGGGCTACTGACCTTCTGGTGACTACACCCTTGTTGCGCTTCCAGCACGTGCGAGTGCTCACAATCCCCAACCCGGACTGGAGAGCGCCTGCCATCTACAAGATGGCAGGCACTGAAGAGTGGGCTTCACCTCGCCTCCCCCACCTGAGGGGTGGGGTTGGCAGAGGTGGGCACAGTCTGAACTGTCCTAATCTTGCCCACCTGTTTCCCAGCCGAAATAGGGGCAAGATAGGAAAGGGGCCTGCTCCTGATAGCAGGCAGGCTGGTGGTCACTGCTGCAAAGGCGAAAAGGACTTTAAAGCTCCCCTGCCACAGATGGCTCTTCATTACTTGGGGGGAGGTGTGAACACCACCACCCAGGAAAGTCTTTGTTTCTGGGCCCAGGGAGCGATGGCTTACCCCAGGGGTCCTGAAAAATGTATTGTGGTGGCAGGCTGATGTTTACTAATCAGGGAACCCACCAGAAGCTGGTCGTTTCAGGGGGCATCTCTACGATGCCCTCTGAGTGCACTGTATAATAAATCCCACACTGGCTTAAGTGTGGATTTATTATGCTGAGAGGTTTGCTACCAAACTTGCAAGAATTCAGTAAAGCCATTATGGTGCTGTGGAGTTTGTGATGACAATCTCCTAGACCATATACTCTTTATAGCTTTACAGCACTTTCAATGTCTAGGAATTGGTCTAGACACTGTAGGGCACATGGACCTGTACCCTCACCACTGATTGTGCACCCAGCTAGAGGGGTGGCGGACCTATGCCAGGGCAGTGGCACACAGGGATGAGTGTGTATATATAAAGGTAAAGGGCCTCTAAAGGTGGCACAGTAAAAGTGATGCAGCCCTTAGAGGCCTCCCCTGGCTGCTGTGCCCTTGGTACTTTTTGCAAGGGACCGATAGTTGCCAGGGAGGTGCCAATTGGGGGTACAAGGTACAGTTTGGGGAAAGAACACAGGACCTGAGAACCCGATTAGCAAGGTTCCATGGCACATCAAGTCAAAGTGCATCAGTAGTCTGGCAAAAGGTGTGTAGGGGTACTACAACAGAAACCCAGTTTCCTACACTCCCCAGCTGAAGCGCTTCTGTCAAGACATTAGTCTGGCCTTTTAGAGGGCAGCTGGAGGTAGAAGACCTCAGCAGCCTTCCTCAAAACCATAACAAGGATGCCATATTTTCCTGTTGCCACACGGAGAGACCAGGCAAGTGTCTGGTGAGGTGTCCAGATCACTGGCATCCGCCTGTTCCTCTCAACAAATGGCTGTTCTAAAAAAGATCTCCAGCAAAGTGCCCTTTTGTGGTTGCCCATCAGGAATTGCAGCGCCAGCCCAACGAGGAGTTAGCCCAATGATGAAGAATAACACCCATTCGGATGTTGAAGGGCCCTTGCTCCTATTGAGGCTTTTCCTGGACAGTCCTGCATCAATTTTACACTAGGAACTGCATACCTTTGTTTAAACTCTTGATGTGATAAGGAGCTCGTATGCTGGACCTTTAACACTCCTGGTCCCTACCTTTTGATATAACCATAAGGATACTCTGATCTACAGCAGCCAAAATCGCCACAGGGCTGATCAAAAGTATGAACAGTCTCTTACCTGGGCTGCTTTTCGGTTGGCACTGGTGTTGACATCGAACGACAAACCAGCTCCAGGTCGGATTTGGGAATGACTGAGCTAAGCAGTGCCAGAAAGACTGTCACAAGACAAAATAGTGAAAGTTGCGATTCGCAACCAGAAACTGCTCAGATCTAGAAGCGGATCCAGAGAGACAAACACTGATGGAAAATCTGCCTGTGGAAGTCCACAGCAAACACAAGGAGATGGACAGAGCGCGGATACTTTTCAGACAATCACCCACAGATCTGAGTTGAATCCATCATCCTTTAGCTCACTTCACCACCCTAGTTCAGACAAAGCTATATGTAAATCAGTCTTGACCATGTGCCTCATGGGAACAGTCCAGCCCGAACTGCCAAGCTCCGTCCATCATCTCCTTGTGTTCGCCCAAGTTGGCAGGGTATGCCCAGACATGAGTCCCTTGCTCACTTTCCCACTGGATTCAAGGTAGCCTGGCTCATGATGGGTGATACCCCGAAACCAGTCCCTGGATGCTTGTTTCCGGTTCAGGGAATACCTGGCTTGGGAGTTCGGGCTGGACTGTCCCCATGAAGCACAAGGTCAAGACTGATTTGCATATAGCTGGGTCTGAACTGAGGTGGCGAAGTAAGCTAAAGAACGATGATTGATTCAACCCAGATCTGTGACAGGGGTGGGGGGTGGTGAGGGTCTGAAAAGTTTCAGCGCTACGTCCATTCTGACATCTTGGTCAGGTTCCAGGCACCATAGGCAAACAAGATTGTGATCCATCCCAGACATGTGCCGGTGAAAGATACTACAGGGTTTAAAACCAAGATTATATACATTTACTTTTAAGGGGAGATACCACAGGACATTGAGAATAGAATTGCTAAAAAAAATTACAAAAATAAAAACGCAACAGAAATTGGCCAAATGTTGGTTACAAATGACCAGGGTAGCTCTGCTGATCCGACCTGTTTTCACAAAGAAAGGAGCTGATGTCAGCACACTGGGGTGGTCAATACAAGAACCGCCCACATCGCATCTGTAGGAAGCTGGCTCTGTATAGGGTATTACCACTAAGTGATTATACCGTGCAAAGTCAAGGGGTTCCCTAGACGTGTACAGGGCTCAATGTAAAACCCAAAATGCTTTATTAGCGGTAGTGTGGGTGAGCAGCCTTAGGTCGAACAAAGAACGCAAGACATTAATTGCACAACATTGATCAATAATGGACACTACTGAAGGAGATCCAGACAAATTTTAGAAACTTATACTTTGTACTTTAAGACCAAGATATCTGCAAGAAGGCAAGTAAGATTTTAATTAAAAAATACTTTTCACTTTGAAAAATCAACACATAGAAACCTTAGCACAGTTCAACGTTATCCTATGGGGAAAACAATATTGCAGTTAAGTACTGCACTTACTATCCATCTTTGGATCCAACGGTCAGCACGGGCCAAGGGTCAGTACCAAAACTGCACCAACGGAGGAACATTGGGAAGCCAGTTGCAGAGGTTAAAGTAAGAGTTAGACTCAATGGTTTTCAATGGAGACTGGGGTGGTCTCTTCTCTATGAACACATTCTTTCAGTATATGATAACTACTGAAGTTATTGTTATCAAGTTACACCATGACATGGTTATTGATGTGTTTTTCTCCCTGCTTTCCATTTTTTTTATTGCTTTCCAGTCGTGTATATAGTGGGGTCACGTACAAGGCTTGAGAAAGGCATCTAATTCGCACTCACTTGGTAACAAGACGGGTTTTTAATTTTTTATTTCTTCATTGTTAAATTGGTAATTTTTGCATAACATTGAGGGTTGCTCTGTTAGGTATTTTTTTTTTTCCTCCAGATGTGGGGGACCCATTCCTTAATGACTCCTGGGCCAACGCTCACTTACACAGGCTCCTGAATTGTGGTAGCCAGTATAAACTTTTTTCACTTTTATGATTTGCATGCAGAGTGACATACCATTTGGTCCTGAAGAATGCCCCTGAATCCCTTTTGGGGTCATTATAAGGCAGAAACACGTTGACTTCTTGTAGGGGTAGATTTGCTGATAACCACTAGTAGTTTTCATCCTGTTTTAGGAGCCTGCAGAATAAAATATTTTGACCTCCTAGATACAGTTTCTAACCTCCCCCTTTTTAGGTCGAGCCTAGACAGTGCATGCGCTGTTTGGAAGACCTCTAGTAGTAGGGAAAAAAAAACTGTAAAGGACTTCTAGCCTGCCTCTTTCCTATTGGGTTATTGCATGGTTGCTACTCTTTGCTGCCTCCGTAATGGTTAAACGGAGTGATAGCTCACTTCAGTTTACCGAAGAGCAGCACCGACCAACTACAGTTACTCTCCGCCTGCATTGGTCATCTGTTTCTCAGAAGTACTCTTATATTGGCGGCACCCATGCCTTGCTTTTAAACATGTTATGCTAAAGTGCGGGTGCTTTACACACCACTTATCATAAAAAAGTTCACACCTTGGTTTAGTTTTAGTTACAACTTGGATCAGTAACTAAAAAGAAAAAAAAAAATATTTGCAGCACCTGCACTTTATCTTTAAACATAAGCTAAAACTCAGGTGGCGCAATTTCTTCAAAAGAAATTGCAAAAACATTTTTTCCATTGCTTTACTTTTGCAACCATCATGGGACCAGCGCTTTAGCTCACCATGTTTAAAGGCAAAGCGCTGGTTCCGCGATTGCAACAAAGGTAAACAAATATTATAAACAAAAAGCATGCAGCCACCATTTTTTTTTTTTACTCGTTACACTTGAGGCACTCCCGCTTTACCTTTATACATGTTAAGCTAAACCACGGGTGCCGCGATTGCTGCAAAAGTAAAGAAATAGAAAAAAAAATGTCTTTACTTTTGCAGCAATCACGGCACCCGCGCTTTATCTAAACATGTTTAAAGGTAAAGCGCAGGTGGCGTGAATAACTTTTTTTTTAAATTACTGATCTAAGTTGTAACTAAAATTAAACTAAAGTGCAAACACTTAACGAAAACTGGGGGAAGCAACAAGGGGTGAGGATGGATGGCTTCGTAGAACATCTTCCAGACCTCATAATTTATATGCAGACGAACATACTTTGGAAATGCGGTTTCAGAAATGGTGACTGGAAAGAATCCAAAAGCAAAATCTGCAGCGTGGTGTAAATACTCAGTGTATGCTTTCACTTCCAAACATTTCACATTCACGGAACTGAATGAAATGGGATACCTTCCCCTTGGCAAGAGCAAGTGGAGAGGAGAAGCGGACAGCGCACAGAAACCCTTTCATCCTTCCAATACTAACAGCCTGCGAACTGTGGTGCATTCTCACTGCCACAAACCCTTCACCTTATGCAAATACGATGGCCTGAGGTGTAGCTCCAGTGAGTGGCATGCCTACAGTACATGTAAAAGTAATATAGCAATTTGATTGGGCCTATCACATTCTAGAGGAAACAGGTCATTGGAAAAACTATTAATTCTCATTCTGAAATTGTTCTTTGAACATTTCTTTTCATGAAATCGAACAGAATGCCTACAAGTCCCTGGTTTTTCTTTATTGCTAATTTGGTTTATGAATGAGCCCTTGACAGAGGAATTATTGTCTATTTAAACATTATTTGATTGAGATTCTTAATTGTCTGCCTCTGTTTCAACATACACATCTAAGGGAAAGCCGCACTTTCAGAAAAAACACGAAACCCATTTATTTTTAGCAGCTGAAATAATTGTAAATTTTAAAGTTGGTCATACCATACCGCATATGCACCACAATACAATTTTGTACGTCCTCCATAAACATTCACTGTGCGATGGACATTCCTGTTAACTTGTCCCTGAGCCTACGAGCTAATATTTTTAATCAGACCAAGCGTTACATTGGCTATTGCTTTGTTCCAGTGAGCATTAAGCACTGGCAGTTATTTTTACAGGGCAGAAGTGCCCCATGTCGACAAGTCAGTTCTGGCCACAGCGTGAAATGTGTTTAAGTTGGATTATCCCGCAGTGTGATTAATAGGCGTTTATTGTCCCAGACTCAGTGGTACTCATTCTATCTTCCTCGGGAGGATGAAAGCTTGCCGCTTGCAGTCCTATACCAAAATAAGTCTGGCCTGCAGGAAGCAGAGGCAACACAGTTAAAGCCACTACTTTAATGGCCAGCTATGGTGGGGAAAGCCAGCGCTGGGGTTCCAGAAATAACCTCACCTGCCTGCTAGAAACAACAAGCATTTGCAATGCAATAGGTTTCAAATTTACGTGCGTTTAAGCTATTGGCAATGAAATTGACAATGCCTTTTATTTAGGTTTGAAAAACCAAAACAAAAAGGCATAGCCATTTACAATGCAAATAGCTTAAACTCAAGTAAATGCGAGACCTATTGCATTGCAAATGCTTGTTTCTCTTTGCACTGCCATTCACCATCCATACCCGAGGTACCATCTCGTAAACACCTCAGCTCCTCTTGTAGCCTAGAAGAGTTGTAGGCCACACCAGTGACCTTGCCGCCCTAGTGGGAGGAGGGAACCCTATAATGAATCAGGTCTCCTTCTGTTCTCGTCCTAACAGAGGTCCCCTCTCATGTAATAGGGCACCTGCTAGGCCCAGTACTGCCATTGTTAGTGGGGGCCTTTCCTCCCATCCTTCCTATACCTCCCTGCCCCTTTGCTCTTTCGAGACGTGAGACGTACTTCATGACTTCACTGTGCCTGGAGCCACAAGTCTTGCAGGTATGTAATCAGTTGCAGGGGCCAAGCTTGAGGTTAGCACCAGCACAGGGGGCCACAAAGCAGCACCCAACAAACCACCAGCATGGCTGGGTGCAATTTCAAAGTCAGGCACCCAATTAGTTTCCATGGGGATTCTTCATTTGGCAAAGAAGCTGCAGGCGTGGCACCAGAGGTTGCAGAAGGAACACCAACAATAGAGGTAAGAGATGGAGGGTCGTAGGGGCACCGCCTGCTCAGCTCACCAAGGCCCTAGGGCTTGAAGTTTAGGGGTGCCTTCCGGAGGAGTCTTCTAACCAAAATCGGTCACGGTCAGGTGGTGTCTCTGAATTCACGCTGCAGGCACTGTCGCAAAGATCATGAGAGCTCAGTCAACGCTGGACACGAGGACAGGATCACTGTGGAGACTTTACTACACAAGTGAGCTACATGGGCAGCGGGCGTCAGGTGCAGAGTGGGCAGGCGACGTGGATCAAGGTTCCTTGGAGTTAGTTCTTCTTGGATAGGTCCACTGTCCACGTGAGATTGGAGTCTTTTACGAAGGCAGCAGACCTCCCAGGGTTTCCAGAGGTCAATGGCTTCAAGACTGGTCACAGGTTCGCAGAAGCGGGAGACAGATCGGTACGACTGGGGCCAAGGCAGTTGGAGTCTTCAGTCTTGTTTGCAAGGTTGTCTTGAAACTTTAGTTGCCGATCTAGTTTCCAGGTTTGGAGTAGCCACCTAAATACTAGATTTAGAGGCGTTTTAGGGGAGTAACTGGTAGGGCCAATGGGCACCTTACATAGGGTGGCTACACCCTGTTTTATGCCACCCTCCTGTGAAGTAGCATAGCCCTAGCCCTAATTGGAGGGGTCCCCCACCCCACACCATCCACAAGATGGCAGGGACTTAAAGATGTGTTTCACCCCCCCACCTTGAGGGGTGGCTTTGCTTTTTATGCCCAAAGCGAGGGGTGTAAACCAGGGGCTGTCATAAGATGCAAGTAGCAGAGGCTGAGGGTCGCATTACAAAGGCGACAGGCCTTTGAAGTTTCTCTCATGAGCACTGTGCCAATTGGGGAGAGTTGGGGAGGGTGTGTGTGGGGGGGGTGTTGGGAGGAGAAGGTGTGACACCTGCCCAGGTTGTGCTTTGTTTCTGTGGGAGTGGGAACTCCTTACTCGGGGGTCCAGAAACATGTCTGGTGGTTGGTGGCCCCATACAGTCAGACCACACCATGGTTGGTAGACATGGAACAAAGCTTCCCACACTGGCCACAGTGTGGATTTATTGAAAGGAGTAGTTTGGTACCAAACCCTCCTATGTTAAGTGAAGCCATCATGGTGCTGTGGAACTCAGGTTGTCGAGTTTCCAGCCCATGCAACCCTCTATGGCTATGGCACTTACAATGTTAAGGAATAGTCTCCAATATTGTAGCAGCATATCTGGACCTGCAGATATACCCTCACCTGTGCAATAGTGCAACCTGCCATAGGACTACGAGGACTGATACAGGGGTGCCTTAAGGCACTGCTGACTGGTATGGAACCCAGGCAGGGTGTCATGTCGACTTGTATTCTCCCTCACAGGGACATGCAAGCTTCTAGGGCAGTACCATGGTCCCAGTGAGGGGGTCCCAGGGGACCCTCTTCAGTTCCCAGGCCCTAGGTACTCAAGGTACCATTCACTAGGGACGTACGAGGTGGGGGAGGGGCGGCGGTGTACCAATGGGGATTTTGTTTTTAGGGAAGGAGCACTGGCAAAGGAGACCTTGTTGGCAAGGACCCTGTGCGCTACAATTGAAACCACATCAAAGGGGGTGTGGCTACAATGGCTATGGAGGAAGACGTGTTTGCTTAGGGCTCTGTAGGAGGCTCCCCGGGTTAGCTCTGATTCTCCAACAAGGGCCCTGCTGGAGGTGAAACTTTCCTCGCTGCTTGCGGTGCCTGTCATGCAGCCCCGGTGAAACTTCTGGGGTGATTGTGCAGCGCTCTCAGCACTGGGACCTGCCGCCTTCACTGCAGCCCGACGCGATGCAGCAAGGCCGGCACAACCTACTACGAGAGCCGGGGGACTGGCTCTGCCCACCAGGCCCAGTGGCGTGACGCACCTCCATATGGTGGCCGCCACCTGGTCTGCTACATCTGCCCTCCGATGGCACGCTACTGCGACGGATGCCGCCGGAGACCTACTGCCCTTCTTTGGAGGCCAGGGAGCTCCTGCTCCATTACCCTGCCGGTGAGCCTTGGTGGAGGGGGCGGCCCTGCGGAGCACCGCGACCATGCTGGTGCTGCGCTGGTGAGGGCAGCTGACTCTACAGACTTTCAGCACTCCCTCGAGGTATGTGTCAGCACCCTGGGCCTCACCACTGTGGATAACGGCGCCGGGGAGCGAGGCAGAGGACACCTGAGGCGCTGATAGGAACGTGGCTGGGGAGGCGGCAGATGTCGGTGCCCCGGTCCATGTCCCCGATGGCCTGCTGTGCTCTGCGACTGTGGGGGAGCCCCAGAACCAGACGGAGGGAACCCAGCGGGCACATGGGAGCTGAGTGACACGCCTGTGCCTTGGCCTCACTGTGTTGCGTCGCGGCCAAGTCTGGTGCCTTGCCCCCGAAAGCTGAGCTGCTTGTGGCGACCTGCGCGGCTGGCGTGGAGGAGGCGGGAGTGTTGCCTCAGCAGCTGTTGGCTCATCAACATTGATTATCTCGGCGCACAAGGCTTGACCTGCACTCACACCTAGTTAGATGTCATGAGGCAGACGGGGCAGAGCGAACGTGCCAGATACCACCGCCCCACCTCCACGAACTTGTTCCCAGGCAGGGAAGATGGCAGACGCGTAGTCTCCGGCTGCCGTGTCTGGCAAGTTGGATGCGGTCCTGGCTGCGGTGGAGAAGCTGGGGAAGACCCTGAACAATACCCGTACTGCCCTCGAGAGCAAAATTGATAAAGCAATCAACCTTACACTTCTCCATGCTGACCACCGCAAATTGGCGGACCGAACACTGGAGACCACGATGACTGGTGTCCCCACGGGTGCTGGCAGCAGACCAGCATACAGCAACTCCTCAATCGGGTGGATTTTCTTGAGGATAGGGCAGAGGATGCAGACGGCCGGGCCCCACGCAATAACGTACGTGTGGTGGGGCTGCCGGAGGGAAGAAATCCTATCACTTATGTGGAATCATGGCTGCATACCCTCCTGCCGGATGGTACCCTGTCCCCACATTTTGTTGTGGAGAGGGCACATAGAGTACCGACCAGACCTCTGCCATCGGGCACTAACCCTCGACCACTTCTGATCAGGCTGCTGAACTATAGGGACAGAGACACAATCATGCAGGAAACCAGGAAGTTGGGCGACGTCCAAGTGGACAATCAAAAAGTGATGTTCTTTCCGGACTATACGATTCACGTCCAAAGGCAGTGACACTCTAACATGGCGGTGAATAGACGCCTCAGACAATAAGATTAAAAATATTCTCTGTTATTCCCAGTGCGCCTGCGAGTGGTAGCAAATAGTTAAACACTTCACTACATCTGAAGAGGCTGAAAGCTGGCTAGACACATACTCCCCTTTGAAGGCTGCGCCACTGCCTGTTCACACGAAAACCAACACGCCTGGTGCGAATTCCCGTAGTCGCCTTCTCCGGGGGAACAAGCTGAAACAACTTCCATCCTCGCAGTTGCCGGGCCCGGATCTTGCCCAGGTGCTGTGCGTACAGCGGGGTGCCCTTCAAGCTGTGGCTAGTATCAGTGGGTCGCTCGTGGAGGAGAGTGAATCTGTCACCTGCCAACAGGATCAAGACAGCGACACTGCGGACTTCTCAGATGACACCCTCACCAGGCAGGACTCCTGCGAGCTGCCGGATGTTACTCCACAGACTTCCAATGGTATAATTTTATGCCAGAGGTTGTTTTGCTCTATTAGACCCTTTCTGCCTTCAGGGACATCTCACGCAAGTGTATGACTGGATGTTATGTAAAGTTGTGAAATGATTGCCATGTACACCGCTGCAGTCCCTGGTGCCTCGCGTTACCATACCTGCCCCCACCTATCTTATTTGTTTTACGCTGCGCAGGGGTGGCACTTAATATATCTGTTAACACCCCACGTCCCCCCTTTTTTTCCCCTATGGTAGGGGTCACTGGGGTGTACTGGTGGGCACCACACCGATGGGATCATATGTAGTTCAATGCAGGGAGCCCCGGGGAGACTTCAATCTCCTTGCTATTCATATACCACATAGCTCACCCCCCTAGAAGTAGATCATAAGATGGTAACACATAGTTTGGACGACTGCCTAATGCACATTCACCCTTTTGGTATTCTTTTTAGGTTTGAGTGGATGTAAGCAGCGTCGCAGCCAGTCTGCCTTTGTTGTTTTTTTGTTTATTATTGCTGCTATCTGTTTTATTGCTCCGTTTGCCACATGCAACGTACTGGGATGGGGCACTTCTGACATTGCACAACACTGGGGTGGTGCCTCTGGGATTGTGCACACGTGCGACATGCTAATCTACCCCACTCTTGTGTCCGATTGGGTTGTGTACACTGCTTGCTCTACAATGATATGGCGCCCATCAAGATTGGGACCTGGAATGTGAGGCATTCATAGTCCATCATGTATATATCTTATTTACTCCCATCTCAGGCGTCACCACATTGAAGTGGCATTATTACAAGAAACACTTGCAGAAGTCAGAAGTAGGGCAGCTGCACAGACGTTGGAGGGGCAGTTGTATGAAACAGGCTACTCAGCATATGCGCGTGGGGCGATTATGTGGATTAGGCCAGGGACCCCCTTACGGATGATTGACTCAAGCATAGACGCGGAGGGTAGATATGTTCTGTTTAGAGGTGTCTTGGATGGGAGGCAAATTGTTCTTGCGTCATTATATGCGCCCAACATGGAGCGGGGGCCCTTTTTGGATGTGGTTTCCCTCAAACTGGCTGGTTGGCATGATGTTCCCTTGATTTTGGGTGGGGACTAGAATTGTGTCCTAGACGTGTCGTTGGAACGTTCCTTCTCTCCCCTGCCTGGCACTGTCACATGGCGGCGAAAGCTCTAAACCAATGGGCCGCGCACTGGCGACATCACAACCCACAAGACAAGGTATATTCTTATTTGGGAGCGCATGGCCTCCATGTGCGTTTGGATTGCATTATGGTGTCAAATGACTTGCTCTCGAGCAGGTCTAGTTCCTATTACATAGGGCGGACACTCGGATCACAATCCCCACATGGTGGAATTGCAATGGGAGGCCACTGTGCCACCGATACCTACGTGGCTACTTCAGCCGGATGTCTTGCTTGATGCGCCTTTCAAAGATCTGTGGCACAATATTTGGAGGAAAATGTGGGCATGGCTTACTCGCCCCTGCTCGAGTGGGATGCCTTTAAAGTAGTGAGGGAAAACTGTCTGGGTATGCAGGTGGGCATTAGGGCACAGCTAGAGAAAGAACTCACCACCTTGGAGAGGACAATGGCGTACGGTGGTCGGGGACCAAGTCTACACGCAGCGGGAATACATGACACGCTTGTGGCTCATTACCAGGGACTATACGTATCTCGCGCACAGGGCACGACCCTGGAGCTACAGCTTTAGACTGGATGGAGCTGCCGCATACTAAACGTACACAACGGGACTAAATGAACAGTCCTCTTCTAGCGGAGGAAATACAAGACCGCATATTCTCATTGGCAAATGGGAAGTCACCGGGACCGGAAGGCCTGCTGACAGAATGCCATAAAGCTTACACACATACTAGTGCAGGTGTATGAGAGGGCGAAGGAGGAATCCACACTCACTGACTCACAAAATGAGGCCCTGCTAGTGTCCCTCCTCAAGCCTGACAAGGATCCCGAATCGCTAGGCTCCTATCGTCCGCTCGCACTCCTTAATACGAACTACAAAATATTTGCATGTATACTTGCAACGAGTCTCACCCTTGGTGAAAACGCTGGTGCACCCGGATCAGAACGGTTTTGTACCCACTAGTACCTCGCTCAATCTCCACAGATTTTTTTTTTTTTTTTTGTTTAAAGAGTACAGCAGTATGCGGTACCTAGTTGGCCCCAGTCCGGCTGCCTGGCGCTGGACCTGGCGAAAGCCTTCGATTCTCTGGAGTGGCCCTATCTGGTCGCGGTGCTGCGCAAGTATGTCCTGGGCGATACCTTTTTCAACGTGGTCCAATTGCTGTACCAGCGCCCCACAGTCCGCATCCACAGGCTTGTGTCCGCTCCCATTAGAGTGCGGAGGGGAACCCCACCAGGGTTGTCCGTTGTCCCCACTGCTTTTCTCTTTAGCTATGGAGCCAATTGCAATGCTACTGAAATGGTGAAGACTGGGGCATGCAATTCGGGGATGGGACACATGCCGTGTCTCTCTATGCTGACGACTTACTGCTATATGTGCGTGATGTCACTGCCATACCTGCGTCTATAGTAGAGGTGCTGAGTGTTCGAAGAAATGTCGGGTCTTCGGGTTAATTGGGCCAAGTCTGGAGTGTACCCCTTTAGCGCGGACACAGCAGAAACAGATTTATTCATTAATGGTTCGAGGCTCCCGTGGTACCGCACCACCTTTCGTTATCTGGGAATCCGTATCTATCGGACTCCAGATGATTTGTTGGAGGGCAATTTGATAAGGGCAATTTCGGCGGCTATACGGGCCCAAGTGCATTTCTAGAAGTCACTGCCGTTAAATGTCATGAGTCGTGTCACACTGCTTAAAATGATTGTCCTACCCAAGTTATTATACTATTTCTCTAACATCTCGGTTTATGTCCCTACCAGGCTTTTCCGTGAACTGGAGCGTATGTCCCGAAACCTTATATGGAACAAAGGCAGACCCAGGGTTGCGCTGTGGAAATTATATGCTCCCACCTCCCAGGGCTGACTAGCTGTCCCCAATTTGGAACTGTTCTACATAGCAGCTCAGCTGCAGTGGGTGACGAAGTGGCTAGATGATACGCCGACCTTGCAGCAACCGTGGACCCACTCTCAGATCACTCATTTATTCCATCCGGCTGCCAGGCTCCCCCATCCACTCCAGCTATATCTGGATCTAGCGCATAGATGTTACAAAAGAAGCCTATATCTTACTCGTGAGACGCTCCCATATGCTCAGATATTGCCGCTCTTGGGGACGCCCAGAGGGAATACGGATACTCCCGAAGTCGTTCTTAGGCACTGGCATGCAGTAGGTATAGAAACTGTGTGAACATTACAGAAACGGCACCCCCCTAACATTCGAGGCACTAGCGGAGGACAATGACTTACCTGCTGGACAATTTCTCCTACATGCCTCTCATATGAGCCCTTTCGGTGCTTTTGGAAGATTTAGCGATTGAGCCACCAACACCTGCTACCGCAGTATTTACACGTAATGGGGCAGGATCACACACAGTGCACTGGCTGGTGACGGCCTTGCTCACTCACGCTGAAAACAACGCAGGCACTTCGTGCCCACTGGGAAGCTGACAGAGGCGGACTCTGGACAGACAAGGAATGGGCTACCATCTTAGCTGGTGCTACCTATAAACCAAGAAGCTCTAAGTTCAGTTTGATACAAACCTATATAGTACAACGGGCGTATCTTTCTCCTGACAAAATAAACAAATATTTCAATATTGCTACATCTGAATGCCCACGCTGCAGACAGCTCGATGCAGACCTGCTCCATATGCTGTGGTCCTGCACATCCCTCCACCTTTACTGGCGAGCCATTGCTGCAGCATTGGCAACCTGCACCGACACGTCCTTGCTGCCCACGTGGGAGATCTGCATTTTAGGGGTCTATGTTAGGTCCAAGTAGAACAGAGTTACCTCACGGTTCAGAGACTTAGGGCTAATAGTTGCCAAACGCTTGATAACGAAGCGGTGGAATGAGGCAGACCCCCCACAGAGATAATCAGCTGGACAAGTTCACTTAAGATATGGGCACAGGGGGAGAGCACAGCACTGCACAGGGAGGAAACTGCAGGGCTCCGCAAAAACCCCAATGCGCAGCACTGGGACACCATACTCACAGCGTTCAGTAGTGGAACAACTGGGGAAGGTGCAGACGCCCAACCAGCAGTCACGTAGTATACCTGCAGAAGGCCTCAGGAGGTGGGTAGCTAGAAGATGGCGGCGAGCGTACACATTGTAGGAAGGTGGATATCTGACTATGGTTACCCCCAACTTTTTGCCTAGTGTCTAGCTGGTTTTTCGACTTAGTTGGCCTGAGATCCTGCCATTCAGGGTCTCAGGCTATCTGCTCTCTCTTTAAAATGGACTCCATGTACCCTAGGTACATACCCAATTGGTAAGGATCACCTTATTGGACCCTGTACAGTGTACCCTAGGTACCCAGGGCATAGGTGTACCCTAGGCCCCCAGGGGCTGCAGCATGTATTATGCCACCCCTGGCCTGGCCTTCCAATCAGACACAACTGGCTGATCACTCAGCTGGGGCAAATTTGTGTAACCACCCCTTGCTTAGATATAGTATACCTATATCTAACCTTAAAATAGACATGTGTACCTATAAGCCACTCCTATGGCAGGCCTTAACAATCCTGGAGGTAGAGTGCTTGGTAACATGCGAGATGGTGCTCTAGCCTGAGCTGAGTCTGTCTGCAGCTTTCGGAACCATGTCCTTATAGCTGTTCTATGATATAGCCTACCATATACTCTTAAAGTACCTTATAATCTTAAACGGTTATGGTAACTATGGTTTGGCTTTATCAAAACATGTTGTGTAAGGTGTCTAACACTTTGGAATAATACCCCCATACCATTTCTGGTGATGAGGATATCCTTCCCCCCTTCTAGAGGGAGAGACATGTTAAAATCCTACTTTGCTGTTTAACTCTAACCAAAGCCTCAGCATCACAAAATGGATGCTGCTGCCACAGACACGAGTCGGACCTCCTGCTGCTGGGAGTGATCCCGGCAAGGGAGGCTTGGACAATAGGTTTCCTGCTTGGGGGAGGTGCTAGCACCTCCCCAGACAGACTTTAGTGTATTGGGGCTGGGAGGGCTGAAAGGAATGAGACATGCCTGGGGCACACAAGGTGTCCCATGCATAGTCCAGTTCAAACCGGTGCTGGGGCACTCCAGCCCCAGTCCTGGTGCGAAACTGGACAAAGGGAAGGGGGTGTAACCACGCCCCTCCCAGGTCCCACCCATAAGGCATGACCTAGCAGGCAACCCAGCCCCCCAGATTAGTTCAAGACTGGTAGCTGGGCCCCAGGAGATTAGATTATCCTGAACCTGCAACTTGAACAGAAACTCTGGACCTTCGACATTCGACGAAAGAAGAAGACTGAAGAATCTCCCTTGTGGCCAAGGAGTGGCCACCCTGTGCAAACAGGCACCATCAAGAGACTTACCCTTTGCTGAAGTTCTACGAGGGACCGACTGCAGAGCCTGACCAGAGCCTTGACTTCCAGACTTCTCCGACCCTGATCCACATCCACAGCCGAGCTGAGATCCGTGGAGGCGACGAGAGACGTGGGACCGGCTACCTGGGAAAAGTGGAGAGTATCTTCCAGCGCAGCTTCTGAGGCACCCTCGAAGTTGTGCACCGGGGATTGAGAAGCCCCAACCCCAAGCACCATCTGCACCGAAGATCAGCCCCCCACACTCGAGTCCTGCGTGGGGCCCTTCTGCATTTTCCTGCTTGCCGCGTCTGTTCGGTTGCTTGCGCGCTGGCTAGCAACCTTTGCGACGACACACCTTTGATTTTCCACTGCTGGTTTGGCTCCTCCAGACTGGCTCCTGCTCCTCTGCAAACGAGAAGCACCCCAGACCTTCCTGCTCTGCACCAGAAGCAAGTCCTCCATTCTTCGTGGGTTCCGCTTGCCAAGGCTTGGTGAGTCCTAGTTAGACTTCGACGCCGCCGACAGCAAGAGCCTTCGTGGGACAGCTCGCCTCCTGGTCCTGGTCATCCTCGACGTCTCCTGGTACCCGTGGCTGCTGCGACAAGCTTCACATCTTCATGACATCGCCTGGTTCCTTCCTGGTTCCACGTGGTCACTGGCTAGTGACCCAGACTCTGTCCCTTCTGCTTGCAGGTATCCTTCCTTCTTGACCCCGGCCTTGGGATCCACCGGACACTCTGCACTGACTGCCTGTCAGCAACTTTCCTTCATGCATCCATAGAAGTCCACGACGAAACCCGACGCAAGTTCACACCTATGCACCCGCAGCCCGTGGGCTAGGTAACTTGGGTACTTCGGTGCTCACAAGGGTAGTGACTATCCTAGGGTCTAGTTTCCGAGTCTCAACTTTCTAGCTATACCAGAAGTGTCCTAAAACTGCTTATTTCTGAACTGTACTATTTCTATCGATTATACGCATTACGCGTGAGTGTTACCACTCTGCACCTGAATCCCGTGGGCCTCCCACTTCCTAACCTTGGGTAGTGTAGCCCCAGCGATTCCCTAGGCCTATCTTATTTCCATGACAGTGGTCCTTATACCACTTCTTTAGTATATGGTTTGCGTGGCCCCTAGGGCCTAACTGTATTACTTACCTTTGTGACTTAATGTATGCTTGAATAAGACTGTGTTGTACTTACCTCGAATCTTATAAAGAGTGCTGAGGGTTTGACTAGAATAAATACACTTTATTTTATATATATATATATATCTGTTGTGGTGTCCTTTCATTTGGTATTCAAGGGGTTACAAATGGTATAACAGCTGGCTTCACATGCCATTCAGAGTTTAGCCTAAGACTGCTGATGTCCATGCTACCACTAGAATAGCTTGTCTATAAGGTGGACTTTACAACCAATCACCATAAGGGTTGTTTGGACTGATACAAGGTGTACACTAAAACTAGTGACATCCTACATCAGGCCAACCTCACACATCCCATTGAAAGTCGCCTGGTAGAGTAGGTCTACTGCAACAAATCCCTGCCCCTCTTCTGTTCCCGCACCTCCCTCTCGACACTAGCCCCCCAACACCTACATGAGTGAGTTTCACCCTAGTGTATTGGCATTTCATGACTACACAGACCCACGCCCTGTACCGTAAAAGCTATACCGATTGATTTTTGATGGCAGCCCTTTTAACATGTTTGAAATTGTTATAATAAAATGTTATATTTTGTTGGTGCGAGTAAGTTTCTCCATATTCCTTTTCATTGGGACGAATCCACTCGTCGGCCTAGTGCATTGGCCATCTGAACCCATCTCCACCATCAGTTCAGATTGAGGTGGTTCGCACATACTGACTCCACTGATATCAACGATGCTGTCAAATGAAATTGGCGACTTCTCTTCTCCTCGTTGGCCAAATCCTTTCTGCAACGCCGATTGGACACTAACGGTGCGGAGGACAGGCAATCGCACAACTGCTCTGAGAAGCGATTTGTTGGTAACAAGTTGGTGTGTCATCACACATTGAAGAACACGGTTATATTATGAGTCGTTGCTTACGATAGCATTAATATGTAATGTACTGATGGAACACCACTTCTGACATTTCTGTTTTGTAATGTGTTATATGAACAGTACCCTTACTCACGAATTTGCAGAACGTCTGCACTGGTTACAAACATACAGGGCATCCAGCAAGGAAGGATTGCTAGCTAGGTATTA
Organism: Triturus cristatus; assembly: GCF_964204655.1. Lineage (NCBI taxonomy): Eukaryota > Metazoa > Chordata > Amphibia > Caudata > Salamandridae > Triturus > Triturus cristatus. The sequence goes on along the minus strand of NC_140590.1, from coordinate 886,454,610 downwards.
TTTTATCTGGCTGTATGTAACCCACGCTGCCAGCACTCTGGTTTAAGTCACCTGAAAGCTGCATGCATCCCACTGCAATCCTGACAAGAAAAGTAGTACATTTTAACCAAAACAGAGTTGGGAACTTGTTGAATTTTTTTTTTTAGGATTTCTCCTTGATCCAAGTTTGACTACATCTTGTCCCTCTTTTTTAAACAAAAACGTATGCAAAAAGCACCAGGGCAGCAGAAGTTGTGCTGTGAATACACAGATCTGTAAACAGAAGCATGAAACCCATTAAAATTCCAAGTATATTAAAAGAAAAATCACTATGAACACAGATGGTTTTTAAAAGAAACACCAAAGAAAGCCACCTCCACCTTTGAAGGGCATTGTGAAAAACAGTAATGCAACCATACCCAAAGATTAGAAACCCTGCTAGAGGAGAAGGCCAGGTCTGGACAGTGAAGGGCCTATGTCCCATTCCCTTCATCCCACTTTACAGCTGTGAATTGAGCATATTTAATTAATGTGTTAGAACATACAATTTCTCCTGAAGAAGAGTCTCTCGCGCAGTGGCGGCTTCCAGATCCTTTTGTGCTGACTGTAGGTTCAGCTCCAAGTCCTCATTCTTAGTAGTAAGCAACTAGAAGTAAATTAAAAAAACACTTTTAGAGCAAATAATCTTATAATACACTCCCTACTGAATGGTAGAACACAAGCTGATTACCACCAAAAGCATATTCCACAAACTAGCCATGTATTCTGAAAGTCACTAAGCCTAAAACCAGGTTACATCTTGTGGATATAGGTTGCAAATAGACTGCATAACGTGCCCTATAAACAAGCCAGCTAGCATCTCTGGGTTTATCGTAATTTTCTATGTGCATTGTAGTTATGTCTATTCTGAGATAAAAATTACTGTCATTCATAGATGAACATGGTTGAATCACCTGCATTGTTGAGCTGAGAGTCCCAAGAGTGTGAGGGAGTGCTGAGAGAAGTACAGTGTTAAACATACATTGTAGGAAGCGGGCTCTTTATATAGTGGACCAAAAAGGATACACACTGTAAAGGGTGACACCTAAATGCACTCTTTCGTGGTAGTGTGAGCGAGCAGTTAGGTACTTCATAGGGTAGTGGCAAGCTTTTATTTCACACAAAAGCAGTAAATGATACACTCAAAGAAATCACACAGATTTATAAAATAGCCGTCTTTTATATCAATTTAGCTACCACGATCAGTATCTGGCAAGGACTTTGAGTTATGAATTTAAGTTTTCCAAAATGGACACTTTGTGCATTTTCTGAACTAGCAATGTTATCGTAGGGAGGAAAAACATGTATTGCATTCGGGCACTTGTTAGCGACTTACAAGACTGTTCTTCTGGACTTGAGGAGAGTATGGGGCAAGGTCCAAGGGCACACCATTAGGTCACCTCGGGAAGCTCTGGAGCGTCCAGGTGCAGATGTGGTCACCAAGTCTGGTGTTCCATTCACTTCAATGGGAGAATGCTTCTGTTACAAAGAGGCTGCTAGCAGGAACTGGGGCACCAAACCGAGAGAACCCACAGGGGGGGTTCGACCCTTGAGATCCTCGGCATGCAGGTACACCTTTGGTCCACTTCTCATGCAGTGTGGCTCCGGTGCAGTGGTGTCTTTTGGGGTCCGATTCTGGAGCAGGAGTCTCTTGCAGTTGGAGGGGGCCTGCAGAAAGATGCTGCAGGCGGCTACTGTATGCCCAGGCTGGGGAAACCAAAAGCATGGGCTTGGCTCTTAACAGTCTGGGGATCCTGTTGCACAAACACCTCCCTTGAACTCTAGCTCTGAAGCACAGGTGCATAGGTGCTTTGAGGCGTCGGTTTGCAGCGGTCGCAGAATCACTGGTCTGTTTTCTGCACGAGGGACAAACAGGACAGATCGGCTACTCACAAAGTGGTTCACTGTCTCTTAAGTCACTCGACAAGCAGGTTGGTCTTCCTTGGTGTTGGTATCCAGTCTGGGCAGAACAAGCCTTGGCTGCTGCAAGGGGTCGAGTACCCTAGGAATTGACACTGCAGCTCGGTCGGTTCTGGTATCCCCACATGTGAGGACGGATCGGACCTGTGGGAGCACTGCTACTGCTTCCTGTGTGGCTGCTGTATCCATAGACAAAGTAGGCAGCAGGTCGGTGTACTGGTCTGCTTCTGTGGTGCCTGAGGTTGCAAGGGAGTGGCTCCTCTACTCCAAAGGAGATGCTTTGGCAATTTACACAGCACTGGCAGCACCAAGTTTGAAGTCTGGATACTAGCAGGACGAATCAGTTGCTCCAAGAGGGCCTGGTGCAGCAGACAGGCAAGCAGGGTTGGCGCCAAGTCAGTCGTACTCCTCTGGTCAGAAGTCTTCCTCCATTTTTTGTGTGTCCAATGAAAATCTGACTACTCCATTTAGAGGCGTTAAGGGGAGTGAAGAGTAGTAGTCAATGAGCTACTTACCCCTGTTACTACACACGATATAGGACGACTTCCTGTGAGAAGTGGGCACAAGCCTGTCCCAGAGTTCCTTAGTGTGCCAGCACAAAGATGGCAACTTCTGATGTCGTACCCACATCATGTTAGGCCACTTCAGGGGTGGTACAAGCCTGGGGATGGGCAAGCCTACCTGACGAACAAGTTACTTACCTTCAGTAACAATGTGAGAAGCTGGCCTGGTATATGCTGTCCACTAATTATAGTGGGCAGCTTGTACCAGTCCAAACAACCCTTATTGATGATTAGGTTAAAGACAACCTTTAGAGAAAGCTATGCTAGTGGTAGCTGTGGAAAGCAGCCTTCAGGCGAAGTCTCGAAGTAATGTAAAGCAGCTTGTTTTACCAGATCAGAACCTCCTGAATGACCAAATGAAAGGAGAACCACACGAGATACATAAAATATATGTATTTATTACTAAACTCTACTAACCTCTGAGATTAGAGCACAAAGCACACAATATTAAATCGTGGAACAGTAAATAGCACAATACACAACGGGCTCCAGGTGGAGACCGAATCATACTCTAAGTGGTATAGGTATAACAACCACGACTTAACTAGACAGTGCCTAGAGCACGTAGTATCGCTGGGACCCCAAGGAACCAACCAAAGTAGTGACACAGGGGGCCCACAGAGGACAGGTGCAGTGTGAGAACACAGGCGAGAGCCCAGTATATACCTATGGGAACATCGCGGTTGGAAAATTACAGTTTAAGGACACTTCGGAGAGGACTTCAAGCAAACCCTTTGGAACATAGAAGGTTCTAAAGCCAACACCCTTGTGAGCACCAAGATACTAGTGTTACCTATCCCAGAGGAGCAGAGTGCATAGGGGTCAAGTGGTGTTGGAAACCCCCGTCGTTTTCAATGGTGTGATGCGAAGAGCCCTTTTAGAGTGCCCAGAGCAGAGCCCTGCCGAGCCAAAGACAGAACGAAGAGGAGAACCTTTGAAAGAGGGGTAGAAAGGGGATCCACAACCTTTACTGTGCACCATTTGTTCCATCAACAGGCGATTAGTTTTAGTGGAGACACGCCTGGCTGCCAAGGTGATCACAAACTTCGTATGGAAGGTTGAAAGCTGTCAACTGTCCCAGCTCAATCTCCATGCAAGGAGGTGGAGGCTGGACCGGTTCGGGCGGAGGACTGCCCCCTGCTGCTGCAACAGAAGATCCTCCTGAAGAAGCAGCCTGATCGGAGGATGGATGGCCATGCTCAAGACGTCGGGGTACCAGACTAATCGTGCCCAATCCGGAGCCACAATAATGACTTTAGCCCGGTCACACTTTGTCTACAGTACTCTGGGCAGAAGTGGTACAGGCGGAAAGTTTTAAAGGAGGCTGCAATTCCACTCGAAAAGCATAGCAGAGTGCCGGTTTGGAAACGCCAATGTGCAGAATTGCTGACACTGCACTTTCTCTTCGGCGGCGAACAGATGCAACCAAGGCTCTCCCCACTGCTGAAAGATCTTGCACCACCTTCGATTGAAGAGGCCATTTATGATCCATAATGCACCGGCAGCTGAGTTAGTCCGCCCCGACGTTCAGGGAACCACCAGGGACATGCCCTGATGTACGAGCCGCTTCCAGAGACTAAGTGCCTCCTGACATAGGGACCACTACCCCACACCGCCCTGTTTGTTGCAGTACCACATGGCGGTGGTGTGGTCTGAACACCTGCACTACTCTTCCTTTGACAGAAGAAAGGAATGCCTTCTGTGCATGACGGATCACCCAAGCTTTAAAAAGGTGGATATGGAGACCGGACTCCGTCGGAGACCAGAGATCCCTGATCTCCGCCTCTCCCAGGTACCCCTGTGAACTTTGGTTGGGGAAGGGAGAGGGATCTGCCACTGACCAAACCCGGATTCAAGAGCCACCACTGCAATGGACATGCAGTGCCCTCCGAGATCTGGACGACATCGGAAAGATTCCCTTGATGCTTCGCCCACTGGAACTTCAGGTCCCACTGCAGAGCCCACATATGCCACCTGGCATGACCCACCAACAAGATGCAGGAGGCCACAAGACCCAGCAGCCTCGGGGTCCTTCTCACCGAAATCGGGATAGAGGCTGAAACATTGGTATCATAGCCCGAAAATCCCAGACTCGCTGCTTGGGAGGAAAAGACCTGAAACTGCGCTGTATCCAGAACTGCTCTGATGAAAAAGCTTCTGAGAGGGAGTCAGGTGTGACTTCAGCACGTGGATAGTGAACCCCAGCGAGTGCAGGAGGTCTGCCGTAGTCTGGATGTGGGAGACGACTGCATGGGGCAAGCCAATCTTCAACAACCAGTCGTCGAGATAGGGGGGAAGACTGGAATCCCTTATCTGCGCAGATGAGCTGCGACCACCGCCATCACTTACATGAACACCCAGGGGGCGCTGAAAAGACCAAAGGGGAGCACAGTAATCTGAAAAAGTGTGTGGCCTACCGTGAACCGTAGTCAACGCCTGTGGGCAGGCAGGACGGAAATTTGGAAGTAGGCGTCCTGCAAGTCCAACGCTACCATCCAGTCTCCGGGGTCGAGGGTAGACAGGACCAGAGCCAACGTGAGCATCTTGAACTTCTCCTTCCGGAGGTCTAAGATAGGAGGCAGGCCTTTGTCCTTCTAGGGTACCAGAAAGTAGTGGGAGCAGCAACCACGACAGACTTCTGGCACAGGGACCCTTTCGATAGCTCCCTTGGCCAAGTGAGCTGCAACTTCCTGGCCAGAGACGGGCATAGTGATCCTTTGACACGTGATGGAAGGATTGTGGTATGGAGGTAGGGGTAGTCTCAAAGAGGAGGGAATAGCCCCTTCTGACTATCTGTAAAACCCATCTGTTCGACGTGATTTTGCCAGTGTGGGGGAGGGGGGGGGGATGGCAAATCCTGTCGCCCACTGGCAACTGGTGGCCCTGGAAGGTCAGACTAGGAGTGTTTGGTGCAGGGGGGCAGCTGCTGATTTCCACATATGCGGCCACGCAGAGGCTGGGTAGCTTTTGCAGCCCTGTGGCCAAATTGAGTGGAACATGGTGGGGCACCCCTTCAACAGGGGCGAAACGCCCATGGTGTGAGGCAAGAGGTTGCTGCGAGGCCCAATGATCTGGCGGTAGCCCTAGAACCCTTGAAGCGTTCGAGCGCGGAGTCCACCTTGTTGCCGAACAGGCGACGGCCATCAAAGCGCATGTCCAAAAGGGTAGATTTGACATCCCCAGAGTAACCAGACGTCCTCAACTAGGCGTAGCTCCTCAAGGCTACTGACGTGGAAACCTTTCTGCCTTGAGAGTTAGCGGTATCCAGCCCACACCGAATGGAGAAACTAGCTGCATCTTGACCCTCTGCCACTGCGCAGGTGAGAACGGCTGGGCCTTCAGCGGGCACTGTGTCAGCACTTGCACAACCATATCCCCACACCGAATGGGAACAGCCCAAGAGGCAGGCGGGACCGGTTCCAAGTCGGGGTGAGGCAGAGGTATATGCCCGTTGGGGGCACATCCGGCATCGGGGGTGTAGTCACTGGAATTGGTGCTGGGGAAGGTACCGCAAGGTTAACAGGTGCCGATCCGGATCCAAACCTGAATCCTCAGGGGCCCTCTGGCGCCAGGGCACGAGCAGCTGGCATCAAAGGTCCAGGGCCCCCAGCAGAGTCTGTGCGACCCGATGGCACGCCTGTGGAGTCTGGCTCCACAAAAATGCTATGAAAAGCCTCGTAAAAGGCTCGAAGCTGGACAGGGAACGCTTCGGGAAAAGGAGGTAAGTGCAGAGCAGTCACAGACGCAGGCTCAGACGACGGAACTGGAGATAAACGATGCTCTGGGTCCTGCGTCCTGTCAGCAGACTGACAGGGAGAAAGCAAAGAAAGACTATGCTTCTTCCTCTACTTCTTGTGCTTCGACTTACCCAAGGAGTGCCCAGACTTCGATAACTAGTGGTGATGGCTCTGCGACCGGTTCCGAGACCTTCCTCTCGACTGGGACCTCAAACAATGCGGAGTGGACTGCAGGGCCTCCAAGAGCTTCCGGGACCGCTCCCGCAAAGACTTCGGATTTATGGCCCGGCGGTTGCAGCACGACTTCAGGTCGTGGTCGCACTCCAGGCACCACAGACACACGAGGTGCGGATCCGTGACAGACAAACTTGTGACGGGAGTCACAAGGCTTGAAGTCGGTCCGACGGTGGGACATGCATCGTGCTACCAGGAGTCGAAGACTCAAAAAAATCCATCGACAAAAGTTGAAAAAGGTTTAGTCAAAAAATTACTAAGAGGCATGCTCTCTCCAGATCTGCGCTGGCTGGCTGGCAGGGAAAAAGAAAGAACTGACATCAGCGCACAGAGGCGGCTTCTAAGTAGTCACTGCAAAGTCATTCCAGTGACCACAACACCACCGACGACGGACGTGTCTTCGGCTGACGACACCTACCAACACGCAGGGGTACTGCTACAGAATGATTCTCCGGATCCAGTCTGACAGCTGGGGGCAATTATAAGGTAAGGAATCCAACTAATTGTCTTTCAGATTAGTCAATTTTCCTGCCTGTCCAGGTGCCAAAGGGCTTCAGACACAAAGGGTGCATCATGTCTGGTTTTCACTCATGGTTTGCACCATGTCACACAGCCTGCGCTGGCAATCTGTGTGGAATTTGTAGGTAGGTCCCTTAGGGTGGCAAAAGATATGCTGCAGCTGTTGGGGACCTTCTTTAAACACCCATGCCCCAAGTACCTGGAGTACCATTTACTAGGAACTTACAGGGGGGTCCTTAGCCAATTATAGAACAATTAGTCGTTACCTTGTGTAAGGGAAGAAGCACTGGCACAGAGGTTTGGTTAGCAGGCCCCACTGCACCGTCAGAGTGGAAAATCAGCATCTGGTAGAAAGAGCTAGAGAACTACAAAAGCCCGGTTTCCTATACTTCTTTATACAAATGAAGGGATGTTGTTCCCCCTTGTGTGCTACATGTTGGGTGCATGGTCTATTCTTCAATGACGAGTTTCTTATTTAAGGGAGAAAAGAGTGGAGCCCTAATGAGATTGCCCTCAATTCCAGGATATTGATATGCATCGATTTCCCGGCCCATTACCCCGCTGGCATGCAACTCTTGTAAGTGCGAAACCTAGCCTACCAATGAGACATCATTACAAAGTGCATCTTTTGCAGTATGGACAGTCAGACTGTTTTTGCATTTAAGCCACCATGTGAATGTTTTTTTTTCCATTGGGAGAGGTATCTGTATCTGCTCTTCAAACTAGTCTTCTGCAACCACTACTTCTCTCTTTAAAAGACCTCATGAAGTCAGCAGTGTGGATCAAATGAATGCAGGATGACATCCCTAAAAAGGACTTAAAGATTCTCAGATTAGTTTACTTTCTGCAGACAATGCACAATGGCTGTAAAGATGGATAATCTGCTCTCTGGAAAGTTGTCTATTTTTGAATGAAGTACTACCCTTACGAACTGATTTTTTTTTCTTCTGAAGATAGAGCAGATTTCTCCTTGTTTCATGCAAGGAGAAGTTTTTTGATTAGTGGAACACTGCTGTAGCCTCCGCAGCTGCTCGTGAACTTCTTGCTTTGATTAACCAGATGTCTATAAAAGGAAATATTTGGCAAATTTTGTGAGATGGGCAGCTACTGGTGCAATGTATGTGGTAAAGATTCTTGTGCCTTCTGTAGGCCAAAATGGAGATCTTTAAATTGATTAAAACTGGCTACTTTGAAGCCTAGAAATTTGCAATGTGTAGGGTAAATAGGAAAGTATGGGTCCTGTAGATCCAGACAGGTCAAGAAATCTCTGCAGCATTACCAAACAAAACTTGTTTCTTTAAAATATCTGGAGAGGAGGAAAGATCTAATATTAGTCACCATTTTTCTTGGGGGAAAAATAAAGTTAGAATAGAACCCAAAAAATCTGTTCACCTTTGGAAACCAGTTGTGTACCCTCCGGTAGTGTCATTGTCTATTACAACTCACTGTCTACCCAGATTTCCTGCCCTCTTACAAGGAGCTGGTCTATGATAAGCCGACAGTGCTATGGGCTCTATATTGTTGCTGGTAAGGTAGTTTGTATTGATATAGTGATGCACCTTATTGTTGGAATCTATGCAGTTGGTAGGCTCCTCTGTAGTACTCCCTCAAACTGCTCAAAAGGACAGCATTCATCTTTGTTAAAAGGAGCCTAGAGATTTTCATGTTTCCCTGTATGACTAAATTTTAGTGCTTCATCAACGTGCCGGCCAAATAGGAATCCACATTGTATGGCATGTATAGAATTCTACTTTGTTCTCGGGTCTAAAGGAAGTTGCCCTTCGCCATACTTGACTTCGTAGTACAGCTTCTCCTGCCACTTTCCTAAACACGACTTACATGGCGATGTCAATAGCTGCTGAAGATGCTCTCCTTCCTGCAGAATGGCTTTTGCCCCCACTTCATCTGGTAGGTTTCCAAGATATGGAGCTAGATCAGTCCACAGACGATCATATGTTGCTCGAATTCCCAGAGCATTTGAGGCCCCCCAAGGCTGTGGCAGCAGTTGCAGAATTGGTTTTAATGTTATCTAGCTTTCTACTTTGTCTGAGGAGCAGTACATGGTGCCGATGTGAATCTGGACCTTATTTGAGTAGCCTGTATAACAGTCTACCAATGGGTAATCAAGCAGACATACCGGGGCGCTAGTAATTTATTTCCTGAATCATAAAGAAACAGTCTAGTTTTTACAGTTAAGTCAAACCTCTTTGATGCTCTTTCCATTAAGGTGATGAAAAACACCCATGTTATCTGGTGGTGAATCCACTCGGAGGAACGGCATCATCCATGGTTGGTTGTACCCAAAAACGGGTCCCATAAAGGTTCTGAATACTGATGTGAAGACTAGTAACTGCCCTCTTCCCGATCATCTCAGATTGTGGGGATATGGATTGAGGCGGTGCTGGAGACAACTATGGCGAGGACATCTGAGCAGGCTAAAAGAACTGTCCTGATGAAAAAGGTGTAGTAGGCCTCGCCCGACATCTGGAAACCTATGGCGGGGCCAGAGTTAACATTTGCCTGTTCGAGAGTGTAATTTTGCTTGTGGAAAGCATTTGTTGTTCTCAGATACCACTAGGTGTAGATCTGTAACTAGGCCCAACGGAATGCAAGTCATCGATTCTTGCTGATCCTGGGTGGGTTCTTCAAGAGGTTCCATACAATATTGCCATCCATCATCTTACTCCTGTTGCGCCAAAGATTGATAAGGAGTAGTTTCTTTTCTGTAACTCCAGTTCTGTAGTAGGGGTACCTCTGTTATAGTCATAATCTAGTTAATAGTCCCGCCCATGTGCGTGGAACCCGGAGCAATAAAATTAATCTCTTAAGTTGTCAAGCCATGCAGACCTGCATCTACACAAGAGAGGATACCAGCAAAAGCCTCTGGAATGATAGAGAGGGAGGAATGGACAGACAAGCCCCATAGGCTGCCATTATGTGGCTCAGAACAGGATACTGTGCCTTTAAGAACTCTTTCCAGAACGTTTCCAGTATCCCAGAATGCACAGCAGGTCCCTTTTACTTTCAGTTCTTTTTGAAGGCGTAACACGCCAGACCTGTAGCATTCCTTACATTAACATTTATCTCTCCACCGGGGAGGAGGGCGGGCGCTTATGACTATAACAGAGATACCCCTACTACAGAACTGGAGTTACAGAAAAGAAACTACTCCTTCTGTAGTAGGGGATCTCCGTGTATAGTCATAATCTAGTGAATAGAATGGCAAGCCCATCCCCACACCAAAACAGCGGTGGAGAAGACTACAAAATACCACTACTGTGCGAACAAATTTCGCAGCGAAGCCTGCCCAACCTGAGCATCTGCCCTGGCATCTGTGTCCAGACAGTAATGCGCAGCAAAGGTATGGACCGACTTCCAAGTGGCCGCCTTGCAGATTTCTGCAATCGGAACATTACGCAGCAAAGCAGTCGTGGCAGCTTTGCCCCTGGTGGAATGAGCCTTAGGTTTACCCCCCAAGGTCTTATTAGCCTTTTGGTAACAACTGTATACAGGACACAATCCACCGAGAGATGGACTGTTTGTAGGTAGCAAGACCGGTCCTGACTGATCCATAATTGAAAAACAATTGGTCTGACCTACGAATATCTTTGGTCTTATCAAGATAAAACTACCCTCCTAACGTCCAGGGAATGCAGAGACCTTTCCGCTGGAGAAGAGGGATTCTGAAAAAACGTAGGTAAAGTTATGGTCTGGTTGACATGAAAATCAGATATAACCTTAGGAAGAAATTTAGGGTGAGAACACATAACAACCTTAGCAGCATGAAACACAGTATAAGGTTCTCGGCAACACAACGCCTGAAGTTCACCCTGAACGCCGCCTTCCAAGACAGGTGCTGCAACAAAGCCTTGTGAATAGGTTCAAAAGGCTCCTTCATCAATCTGGACAGCACCACATTCAATTGCCATGAAGGCGAGGGAAGTCCGACATGAGGGAACACTTTCTTCAAGCCTTCCAAAAAATCCTTGATCACAGGGATCTGAAAGAAGGAAGTCTGTGAAGGGCGTTTCCTGTAAGCAGTCAAAGCAGCGTGATGGACCTTAATGGAATGGAAATTAAGGCCAGACTGCGCCAAATGCAAAAGGCACGGAAGGATGACATCTTCCTTACATGTCGTCGGGTCAAAGTGCTTGGACTTGCACCAGATGCAGAATCTCTTCCACTTGTAAGCATAGGACGTCCTAGTGGAAGGTAGCTTAGCCTCCTTCAGTATATCCATACAATCTGCTGGTAGATTCAAATGGCCATATTGCACTCTCTCAGGAGCCATGCCACCAAACTCAAAGACGAGAGGTTGGGGTGCACCAACTGCCCCCCCGAACTTCGTGAGAAGGTCCAGCCTGCACAGCAGCCGTATGTGAGGAAGGAGAGACCGGTGAAGCAGGTCTGTGAACCACCACTGTCTAGGCCATTCCGGGGCAATCAGGATCATCCGCGCCCCGGACTGGGACAGCTTGATGAGCACCGCCGGAATCAGGGGAATGGGTGGAAAAGCGTACAGAAAGCTGTTCGACCAGTCGATCCATAGAGCATTCCCCAGCGTCCCCCGCTGGTAGTACCTGGATGCGAAGTCTCGGCATTTGCTGTTTGGGGCGGTGGCGAACAGATCTACGTCTGGAGTCCCCCACCTTGCGAAGACGTCCCCTAGTACTTCGTCGTTTATGACCCATTCGTGGTTTTTCTGAATCAGCCTGCTCAGTGCATCCGCCTGAACATTCTGCACACCTGGCAGATGCGTGGCCGTAATCTTCAGTCCCCAGGCCAGAAGCCAGTGCCAGATGGACTGCGCCTCCTGCGACAGAGTGCGTGATCTCGACCCCCCCTGCTTGTTGAGGTAATACATCGTGGTTGTATTGTTCGTCTGTACGAGCAGCAAGTTGGTCTGGAAGGACAGATGAAAGGCCTTCAATGCCAAGTAAACGGCTGAGTTCCAGCAAATTGATGTGGTACGTCGACTCCAACGAGGACCACTTTCCTTGTATCTGTAAGTCTCCGGAATGCGCTCCCCAGCCTTGGAGAGACGCATCAGTCACGATACTCTTCGTGGGAATGTCCTTGTGGAAGGGAAACCCCTGAGGAGATTATCCGCCGAACATTACCACTTCAGCGACTGAAGAGCATGCAGAGACAGCAGTATCTTGTCGTCCCAAGAACCTGCCCTCTGATCCCACTGATCCTCCAAGCACGCCTGCAGTGGTCTCATGTGCAGCCGTGCGTGAGGCGTGAGGAAGATGCATGAGGCCATCGATCCCAGCAGCGAAGACACCTTCCTCACTGTCGTCGATGGAGCGGTCATAAGAGCCTGAGCCTTCCGAAGGAGTGATAACCGTCTCTCCTCCGAAGGAGACACGCTTGCTGACAGCGTATTGATGGAGGCACTCCAAGTACTGTATGCACTGGACCGGAGTCGGGACAGACTTTGACATGTTGACATGCAACCCCAGCTTGTTCAAGAGAACGCACGTCTTCTGGAAGTGCGCTTGTGCTTCCGAGAAGGAGGAGGCCTTGATCAACCAATCGTCCAGGTACGGGTAGACAAACACCTTGTTCCTCCGCAGGTGTGCAGCTACCACTGCCATGCACTTCGAGAAGGTCCTGGGCGCAGACTTTAGCCCGAATGGCAGTACTGTGTATTGCTAATGATTGGCGCCGACTTTGAATCGCAGGAACTTCCTGTGCTTCTGTACAATGGGCACATGGAAGTTCGCATCCTGTAGGTGTATGGCACAGAGCTGTCGTACTTTAATATTCGGGACCGCGTAGGGAACAGGGCCCTACCTTTGTCTATCTTGGTATTAGCGAACCGCAAATGGTAAATGCGGCACGTACGAGTGCTTTATATATCGTTCTAGCTATGAATGCACTGCGTACACGTTATTTTGCTTCGCTACGCGGGTTCCATTTTGGAAGCAGTGGCCATCTTGTCATTGCCCTCACATAGGCTATAATGGAGGAAATACGGGCCTCACAGTACATGGGCTTCCTCTCTGACTTCTCTGTGACCTGGGCAGCTGGCTCTGCTGCCCCGGGTCAAACTGGTCTCACGAGCTCCCCTTCCTCTCTCCACCTGTGATTCGTATCAGGGCTTGGCCCGTCATAAAACCCTTTTCATCCTACACAAGCCCCTGGCTAATCTCTTTCGCACCTGGCTGTTCCTGCTTTATGACTTGCTTCCCAAAACAGGAGATGCTCATGTTTATTGGGGGGATCTGTAAATCTAATGTGGGATCTGAACCTTGTTGTGTAAATCATCGTGGGCTGGCCGAACTGGAATGTGGGATGGTCATCATGACTCTGCCTTTTCTTTGTAACATATCCTTGTATATTGCCGTTTCATAAAACTCAGGAATGTATGCTTGGGGCCAGAAAAGGCCTATTTAAGATGTAGCCTGTTCCTATGATTTTGAGCAGTCTCCTGAGAACATACACGCTGTTGTACTTCTAGGATACCTGTCATTGGTCTGCAGCCAATAAACGAATCTTTGACTTCACCCAGAAGACTCTGTGTTTCTGTAGGTCCGGAACAGGGTGAAACCCAGAAGTCATAGGGTGTGTGCCCCTGCACCGCTGGGACTAAAATACCCAGTACTTCAGAGCCAGTCTCCTCGTTGCAGCTGAGGGTAAATCTGATGCAACGATAGCATGCGGAATTTCTCTGCAAATCCATTTGTTTGCTTGCCGCAAATCCAGAATGGGCCTGAACTCGTTCTTGTCCTTCTTGCGAACCAGGAAGAACCGAGAGTACAGACATCTTCCCCTTTGAGACAGAGGTACGTCTTCCACCGCCTTTTTCCTCAACAGGATGTCTGCCTCCGCCTGGAGCTCTCGCAGTCGATACTGTGAGCTTACCGGCAGAATCGATGGAGGCGGGCTGATGAACCGAAGACTGTATCCATTGCAAACAATATTCAGCACCCACTTGTCCCGAGTAATTTTTCTCCACTCTGCCAGAAAAAATTGAACGCTTCCCCCCCACTGGAGTGGGTAACGGTTGCAGAGGGAAGTAATCGCTCAGGGCCGAGACCCAGCCGGGCCCTTGGACGCTGTAGCGGACTGCTGGCCTCCTCTACCCTTCTGGCGCTTCTGGAAGGGTTTCCGGAACTGCTGCTGCTGTTGCTGCTGTCCCGAGGCCTGCCCACGCCCTCTGCCTACAGCCCCGAACCGTCTCTGGAACGGGCGCTTTTTCTTCTCAGGCTTCTCTAACCCGACAGCCGTCAGGGTCTCTGCCTCCGTCTTCATGCGGGCCATTTCGTCGTCCGCATGCTGGCTGAACAGGGTTTACCCCGAGAAAGGCAGGTTGGCCACTCTTTGTTGTGCCTCCGGTTTGAGTGAGGTAAGGCGAAGCCAAGCGTGACGCCGTTTGTTGATGCCATGACAATATCCATGTGCCGCTAACAGACACATCCGCTGCCGCGCTGATAATCTGATTTGACACCAGCATCCCCTCACGCAAAGTCTCTAGAAAGTCCTCCTTGTCGCGAGGCAGCAGCTCCGTGTACTGCTGGAGACACTCCCATAGGGCACGGTCGTAGCGCCCCAACAAAGCCCCGGCACTTTCCGCCTTCATGGTGGTAGAAGCCGTCCTACAGACCTTTCTGCCCGCCGAGTCTAGCCAAACGTCTATCCTTATCAGGCGGCACTGTCGAGGAAGGAGTGGTAGCATGCTGCTTCCTTGCCGCAGTCACAATGACAGTCCGGTTTCGGGTCCATCCTCAGAAAGGTCAGGTCCGATTCCGGCGCCCAATACTTCTTCAGGAGCCTTGAGGGGGCTGGTTTCGTCACCACCGGAGTGAGGAACAACTCCCTAGCGGGCTCCACCAATCCCGGCACTAGTGGCAGCAGGGGGCGAGGCAGGTGCTTCTTGTGCAGCGTCTCGAAGATCACGGACGTCGTAGGTGTTGGCACCGTCACCGTGATCCCTAGTTTGGCCGCACCCCTCAGTAGCACCTCCTGGAAGGAGACTACATAGTAGACCGGCGATACTCCCGTCCCTGGCGAGTCCGACAGCGTCGGCGAGTAGTCCCTGGCAGACGATTGGGTGCGGGATCTGGCCCTGCGCCTCCTGCGGCGTCGCCCAGATGTTGATGACGACCGTCCACGGCTCCGTGATCTTCCTCTCAGTCCGGAGCGGGAGCGCGATCTGGACTTAACCTGGTGCCGCGGCCTCGGAGTTCTCTTCGGCGGCGGATACCTGGCCAACAACACCGACCGTGGCGGGGCCACAGGTGGGCCCGACGGTCTGTGAGGCGGAGGAGGTGGAATGGGGGGGGGTGGGGGGGGGGGGAGGAGGAGGAGGAGGAATGGGGAGGAAGGAGGAGGAGGAGGAATGGGGAGGAAGGAGGAGGAGGCGGAATGGGGAGGAAGGAGGAGGCGGCGGAATGGGGAGGAAGGAGGAGGCGGCGGAATGGGGAGGAGAAGGAGGCGGCGGAATGGGGAGGAGAAGGAGGCGGCGGCATGGGGGAGGAGAAGGAGGCGGCGGCATGGGGGAGGAGAAGGAGGCGGCGGCATGGGGGAGGAGAAGGAGGCGGCGGCATGGGGGAGGAGAAGGAGGCGGCATGGGGGAGGAGAAGGAGGCGGCATGGGGGAGGAGAAGGAGGCGGCATGGGGGAGGAGAAGGAGGCGGCATGGGGGAGGAGAAGGAGGCGGCATGGGGGAGGAGAAGGAGGCGGCATGGGGGAGGAGAAGGAGGCGGCATGGGGGAGGAGAAGGAGGCGGCATGGGGGAGGAGAAGGAGGCGGCATGGGGGAGGAGAAGGAGGCGGCATGGGGGAGGAGAAGGAGGCGGCATGGGGGAGGAGAAGGAGGCGGCATGGGGGAGGAGAAGGAGGCGGCATGGGGGAGGAGAAGGAGGCGGCATGGGGAGGAGAAGGCGGCTGAATGGGGGAGGAGGCAGCGGCTGAATGGGGGAGGAGGCAGCGGCTGAATGGGGGAGGAGGCAGCGGCTGAATGGGGGAGGAGGCAGCGGCTGAATGGGGAGGAGGCGGCGGCTGAATGGGGGAGGAGGCGGCGGCTGAATGGGGGAGGAGGCGGCGGCTGAATGGGGGAGGAGGCGGCGGCTGAATGGGGGAGGAGGCGGCGGCTGAATGGGGGAGGCGGCGGCATGGGGGAGGCGGCGGCGGCATGGGGGAGGCGGCGGCGGCATGGGGGAGGCGGCGGCGGCATGGGGGAGGCGGCGGCGGCATGGGGGAGGCGGCGGCGGCATGGGGGAGGCGGCGGCGGCATGGGGGAGGCGGCGGCGGCATGGGGGAGGCGGCGGCGGCATGGGGGAGGCGGCGGCGGCATGGGGGAGGCGGCGGCGGCATGGAGGAGGCGGCGGCGGCATGGGGGAGGAGGCGGCGGCGGCATGGGGGAGGAGGCGGCGGCGGCATGGGGAGGAGGCGGCGGCGGCATGGGGGAGGCGGCGGCGGCGGCATGGGGGAGGAGGCGGCGGCGGCATGGGGGAAGAGGCGGCGGCGGCATGGGGGAGGAGGCGGCGGCGGCATGGGGGAGGAGGCGGCGGCGGCATGGGGGAGGAGGCGGCGGCGGCATGGGGAGGAGGCGGCGGCGGCATGGGGGAGGAGGCGGCGGCGGCATGGGGGAGGAGGCGGCGGCGGCATGGGGGAGGAGGCGGCGGCGGCATGGGGGAGGAGGCGGCGGCATGGGGGAGGAGGCGGCGGCGGCATGGGGGAGGAGGCGGCGGCGGCATGGGGGAGGAGAAGGCGGCGGCATGGGGGAGGAGAAGGAGGCGGCATGGGGGAGGAGAAGGAGGCGGCATGGGGGAGGAGAAGGAGGCGGCATGGGGGAGGAGAAGGAGGCGGCATGGGGGAGGAGAAGGAGGCGGCATGGGGGAGGAGAAGGAGGCGGCATGGGGGAGGAGAAGGAGGCGGCATGGGGGAGGAGAAGGAGGCGGCATGGGGGAGGAGAAGGAGGCGGCATGGGGGAGGAGAAGGAGGCGGCATGGGGGAGGAGAAGGAGGCGGCATGGGGGAGGAGAAGGAGGCGGCATGGGGGAGGAGAAGGAGGCGGCATGGGGGGGAGGAGGCAGCGGCTGAATGGGGGAGGAGGCGGCGGCTGAATGGGGGAGGAGGCGGCGGCTGAATGGGGGAGGAGGCGGCGGCTGAATGGGGGAGGAGGCGGCGGCTGAATGGGGGAGGAGGCGGCGGCTGAATGGGGGGGAGGAGGCGGCGGCTGAATGGGGGAGGAGGCGGCGGCTGAATGGGGGGGAGGAGGCGGCGGCTGAATGGGGGGGGAGGAGGCGGCGGCTGAATGGGGGGGGAGGAGGCGGCGGCTGAATGGGGGGGAGGCGGCGGCTGAATGGGGGGGAGGAGGCGGCGGCGGCATGGGGGAGGAGGCGGCGGCGGCATGGGGGAGGAGGCGGCGGCGGCATGGGGGAGGAGGCGGCGGCGGCATGGGGGAGGAGGCGGCGGCGGCATGGGGGAGGAGGCGGCGGCGGCATGGGGGGGAGGCGGCGGCGGCATGGGGAGGAGGCGGCGGCATGGGGAGGAGGCGGCGGCGGCATGGGGGAGGAGGCGGCGGCGGCATGGGGGAGGAGGCGGCGGCGGCATGGGGGAGGAGGCGGCGGCGGCATGGGGGAGGAGGCGGCGGCGGCATGGGGGAGGAGGCGGCGGCGGCATGGGGGAGGAGGCGGCGGCGGCATGGGGGAGGAGGCGGCGGCGGCATGGGGGAGGAGGCGGCGGCGGCATGGGGGAGGAGGCGGCGGCATGGGGGAGGAGGCGGCGGCGGCATGGGGGAGGAGGCGGCGGCGGCATGGGGGAGGAGGCGGCGGCGGCATGGGGGAGGAGGCGGCGGCGGCATGGGGGAGGCGGAATGAGGGAGGAGGCAGAGGCGGCGGCGGAGGAGGAGGCGGAGGAGGACTCCTCCTGCGCCGCCTCGGTGTCTATGACCGCCTCCTCGACGGCGAACGCCTCCTTCGACGGCGAACGCCTCCTCGACGTCGGGGATCCCCTCGACGGCTACGTTCTCCTCTTTGCCGACGGCAAACTGCGACCTCGCCGGCGAGCGCCTACGCCGGAACTGTTCGACGCCGATGACTCGACGGAGAAGTCGACGAAGGTGCGGATGTCGTAGACTGCGGACTGCTCAGCTCCCTCGACGTCGTTTCTCCCCAGAGCCCTGGGGAGACGGTGAACAGACTGCAGCCATCCCCCTCGACGCCTTAGTCTACGCCGACGTAGAATGGGGACGTTTGCTGGGCTTCCTGGCCCTGGGGAGCCACCCAGGGGCCTCAGCATGGGCAGAATCAGCCCGTCCTGACCCACCTTGTGCCCTCAGCCTTCTGTCCTCCAGGCCTTGGAGCCTGATCTTCATCCTTTCTCTCAGGGTCATGGCTGAGAAAGACTGGCAAATGTCACACTCTTCTGGAACATGGGACTGGTGAAGGCAGACGATGCACACCCTGTGTGGGTACGACTTGGCCTTCTTTCTCTCGCACTCTGGGCACTTGTCAACAAGCCAGGCATGTTGACAACACTGAGCACACAAGAAGGAAGGCAACAAGGTAGTTAATAAGCACTTGAAGTGAACAAATCCAAATAAACCCTTGAAAAGGGAGAGCTCAATGCTCCAGGGTCCTGCTAGCAGGAGCCGGAAAAAAGAACTGAAAGTAAAAGGGACCTGCTGTGCATTCTGGGATACTGGAAGAGTTCTGGAAAGTTCTTAAAGGCACAGTATCCTGTTCTGAGCCACATAATGGCAGCCTATGGGGCTTGTCTGTCCATACCTCCCTATCATTCCAGAGGCTTTTGCTGGTAGAGGCAGGTTTTTCTCTGTGGAAAAAGCTGGGCAGGCAGTGCTGTTTGTGGATGTTGGTGGAATTTTCTAGTTGAAGTACTGGACAGTGTAGCCTGTGGATATAGGCTGCATTATCTGTCTTTGAATCCTCTTGTGTAGATGCAGGTCTGCATGGCTTGACAACTTAAGAGATTTTTATTGCTCCAGGGTCCACGCACATGGGCGGGACTATTCACTAGATTATGACTATACACAGAGATCCCCTACTACAGAATTGCATTCACACATACCAGGAGTGAAGACTTTTGTTCATCTTCGGAGTGATATTTTATATTTATCTGAGTTGGGCAACATGGCAGTCCACATAGACCTTCCTTATCATATTCTGCATTGAATAATTGTCTCGGTGGGTAAGAAAACACTTTGCTAAGGGCAATTTACTCTGGCAATGAGCCTGAAATTCCTTCATCTGAAACTAATTATTTCAGATTGTCAACTTAGCTGAAGTCGTGCTTGATCTAGGAGTGAAATATGCAACTGCAGTGCTTGCCCGAGTAGTCATGGTTGATTGTATCCAGTTTGCAGGTTTGGTCGACAGTGTCCATGTTGCAGTCAAAGGCCTGGACATTGTTGCCATTGTACTTTAGTAGTCAGTACTGCAGTAGACGAGATCTTTGTCGAAGTGCTTGTAAATGGTTTGGTCAACGTAATTCTTGCCAATGGAGATTGTGTCTTGATAGACCATGTTTTAGTAGGCAGTGTTGTCAGTCTTAAAAATTTATTTTCACAGATAAGGATTAAAACTTAGTCAGTGGAGAAGATGAAAAATGCTTTTAAGGTTCAGCACTTCATTTCTTTCTTTTAGCACTTTGAGTTGATAATTCTCTTGGATGTTATTCTGTCAGGTTTTTGTCAGACTTCTGATCTGACTCTGAAGTAGTAATGTCCTCTTGATTGTCCAAGGGCTTTTCTGCGAGGCTCTTCCTCAGATTGTTCCCTTTTAGAGCCAATAATGTGAATGCTAACTTTTAAAGGAAGTTTGAGGTTTCACCTCTTCACCAGAGGGAGATTCTTTAGATTTTGACTTTTGCAGCCAAAGTAAACCTCTTGCCTCTGTCTTTTAGCGTTTTTGTAGAACATGTTCAACATATCTTTCATTTCTTGGATTTTCTGGTTAGTTTCGGACAGTCCAATTTGTAGATATCAGTAACTCCTTGTAATACCGCAAAGAAATTATCCATTGTCTGAGCAGCCAGTGCTCACAAGACATGCGGTAGAAGTCTAAACAGCACTGACATTTCACAGATGTTTAATATACAAATCCTCTTACTCAGACTAGGTCAGCGTTTGCCAAACTGTGGATCACAAGTTGATTTTTGGCGGACCTGGAAAGACTAATAAAGATGCATTTAAATTCGGTTTTTGTCTGGTCACATTTGTGGGTACTTCTAAGACAGATCATATGTCAGGCATCCTCTTCTGACAAATTGCTGCTTATTCAACATGGGATTGGTGTTTACTTTTGACTGCAGGAAGATTTCTTCATGTAAATTATGCAACGATCTTGCTGGAGTACAGGGGACATGAAAGGAAAGTCAGATGGATTTTTTTTGTGGAAACAAATGCATACCTGTAAATTAACTGTAAATTGTTAGGCGAGCAAAAATTAAGCACATTTTTTTTTAAATTTTGAAATGTGTTGGAAACAGATTTTAATAGGCTTGTAACAAACCAAAACACTATTTGTTGATGCCCAAATGATTAATTTTCAAAGAAACACATTCTCCACATTATATGTGCTTTATAATTTTATCAGTAAAACTGTCTGTGCAAAGTTAGTGGCCAATTCAATGAAAAGTGGGTTGTCTACAAATGACAATGCTTTAATTACACAACAAAATTATATATAAAAGCGACTCGTATCCATTAAAGGTAGATGGGTTGCAAAAAATTGTCATTTTAAAGTGGTCCCAGCTCTAAAAAGTTTGGGAACCACTAGTCCAAGTAATTAAATCAGAGCTAGGTCCTTTACAGCCACAATTTACTACAGTTTACCCAGATTGACACAAAGGCAGAGCTAAAGTTCATGAAAACTAGATGCAGTGAGCCCTTTTGAGCTTTAATGGCTCATGAAGCATGCAAACCGGTTAAAACACTATTCAGCAATACCCAGGAAGATCTAAAGCTGTACTGTTTATTAAAACTGCTTGAAATTTTAACAAGAGAACTCTGCCAATGCATTTCATGATGGTGTGTAAGCAACTGGGTGGCAGCATTTAAAAATCATACCTATCCGCTCGTTCAAAGATAGTTACTGTAACAGAGCTACGTCTGAATTCTATTAGAATAGATTGCACTTATGAATTTAACAACATTCAGTAGTATACCTGTATTTGTTCCTCCATGTTGGATTTTGCCACCTTCAGCGCATTTTGAAACTCACCAGTTTTGGTGTTCATTTGCATGCGAATGTCCTAGAAAATAAAAAGCACTGGTTTAGTTTATCAAATTTATCATAGCTGAGTATTTTAAAAGTAGACTATTGCCCATGGCAGAATATATAACCTGAATGTTTATTAGCCCCTTGCTTAAAAAGCATTACTTGAGTTCATACATGATAAAAAAAAAAAATCTTATAGCACTCACTTGAATCTGTTCCTGGGAATCAGCAAGATAGCTATGCAGAGTCTTATTTTCTGCACGCAACTCCTTTATTAAAGCTTGCAGAGTTTGAGGAGAGAGAGAGAAACAAAATAAGCAGTGTGACAATCGCGTATAGAAACAATCCCTATATGCTTAGTGAAAAGGGAAACACAAAGATCAATCTGGTAGCCAAAGAATTATCCTGATTTTTTTTAAACACAAAAAGGTCATAGCGAGTAGAGAAAGGAAATCTAAGCCTAGTTAATGTAGAAATGTAGTCCACGTCTGCCACCAATAAACCACCTTTAAAGCATACTCTACAGCCCAAGACCTTTGTTGAACAGCAAAACATACAAGATGGACGGAATGTTAAACATTGGCAAAACATTCACCCCCAGTCACAGATCTGGGTTTAAATCCATCGTTATTTTGCTCACCACGCCACCCCAGTTACGACATGGCCATATGCAAATCAGACTTGACCCTGTGGCTCAAGGGAACAGTCCAGTCTGAACTGCCAAGTCATGTCTTCTCTGGACCGCAACCAAGCATCCTAGGACTGGTTTCGGGGTTTCACCCCTCTTCAGCCAGGATAGCTTGACTCCAGTGGTGTAGTAAGCACGGGACCCACGTCTGGGTTTAATCCATCGTTATTTTGCTCACCACGCCACCCCAGTTCAGACATGGCCATATGCAAATCAGTCTTGACCCTGTGCCTCATGGGAACAGTCCAGCCTGAACTGCCAAGACCTTTGTTGAACAGAATCTTAGAATATTACACCATAAACTATTCCTACTCTGCAATAGGGAGTCATGGACTTTGGCACACAAATGTTGACTACATCTCAAACATGTACAATACAAACCAAAGAAGATAGTCACATGATAACACGGTCTAGGGGATATTCCACCTATATATTCATCTTTGGAATATTACCCAAGCTGTAGACTGAATCCAGAAAGCTTTCAGCAATTATCTCGCGTGCTGCCAGGTGATGCCATGCGGCTACACCCCACTCCGGAAACTTCAAAGCGGACACAAGCACCTTCCCTGCCACTTCACACTTACTGGGCCTTCAGAAGCAGAGCATTTAAACAAATATTGGCACCAGAGAGGAGATCGGAATTTTGGGCCATTTGTATATGTTAAAAAACATGGCACTCCACAGAATGGTAAGGCGGTGCGAAGTCCACCAAAAAGCATTACTAAATTTAATTAACTTGGTTGCTAACGGATACTTCTAACCGCAGATTCCTCACCTTTAAAATAAAAACCACAGCTTTACCTCCCACAGGGTAAGGGTTTGTGGAGTGGGTTCAGAGCAAAAGGTCTGGCAGGAGAAAGCAGGCAAAATACCCTTCCAATCTGACCTGGCAGTCAAGGAGGTAGTGTTTGGCGAACAAGTGCACAGACACGCTGTGAGAAGTTTGCCTGGCATATGCTGTCCACTAATTATAGGGGACACCTTGCACCAGTCCAATTCGACTCTTATGGTGATAGGTTAAAAGACAACCTTTAAAGAAAGCTATCCTAGTGGTAGCTGTGGTGAGCAGCCTTCAGGCTAAGTCTTGAAGGAGTGTTAAGCTTATTATTTTACCATCGCTAACCTCTTGAATAACCAAATTAAAGTAATCCACACAGGTGTATATATATATATATATATATATATAAAATATATGTATTTATTCTAAGAATAATCCCACTAGTCTCTTTATGAGGCTGGAGGTAAAGATACAATTCAAACAAGCATTGATAGTTACAATAAATAGCACTGGAATCATAGGGCCCCAGGGGGGGGGGACCAAACCATATATCCAACAAGCATTGGCATAGCCAATAGGTCTCGCTTTTGGGACCTTATAAGTATTTAGTTAAGCAGCACAATATTCTTGGTGCAACAACATCACTGTTGCATGGCTAAACACTTATAAGGTCCCAAAGGCGAGACCTATTGGCTATGCCAATGCTTGTTAATGAAATGTTTGGAAGACTAGAGCAAAGCAGTCTAAAGGTTTAACAATAAACAGCTTTAAACTATTAGAGTGAGGGTGACCATGTGTGCATGTCTTGCTCCTCAAAGTTACTGCGGATATATAATAGAAAGCTTCACAAATAAGTCATTAAAACACTTTCAAGAAGACAAATTCAGCCTGGTGTAGTGGGAATGTGACAAAGTACAAAGATTTATTTACAACCATTTCGAAAAATTAATCTGAAGATTTTTCTGAGAATTTACATCAAAAAGGAGTGCAAACAAGGTCAGATGTAAAATAAAACTACGAGAGTCGTGCAATCCATTACAAATTTGTGCTACAAGCAGACATCCTTGTGTGTCATCTGAACACTAGTCCAAAGCGTTTCCTTCCATTCCAGCATCTGGTTACCTGATCCAAATACATGCACCACACTTTGACAAATGGCCCCCTTTTGTGCCGCAAATTTGGTAGTCCAGGCTGCAATATCTTGGGGGGGGCCTGACTGTGAAGACAACTACTTCCGGTTCAGAAAACTCCTGAAAACCTATTTATTCTGCGAAGCATTCAACTAGAACTATCAACACGTCAGGAGCAACTAAACAATTTGGTATGAATGTCATTGCAAATGAGGCCATAAACCCTGTATTAAATCTTTTATGTTCTAATACATTCAGCTTTCTTTAGTCACTAAGGTGATGTGCTACTGGTTTGTGATACGGTACATACATAAATAAATTAATAGTCCGAACTACTGACATAGCAGGCTTTTCACTAAAGTTAATATTCAATTATTACATACAAAGGACTTTCATTTAGCTGCAATTTTTATAATTCTTTCTGAAGACAAAATGACCAGCGGATAGTGTGAGCACAAAGTAGGCCTGAAGTGTAAATATCTTAATACAACATGCTGCCAGAAGTTCATCATATGACCCCATTCTGGTCCGTCCTTTCCCCATTTTGTTGCTCTTTTTCTACAATTTGTCTCAGTCTGATTCCTGCTTAATTCACATTAGGGACCCTTGAGGACATGACTAGGCTATAATAAATTCTTAAGTATAGTTTTTAAATTTTTACCCGGTTTTTAAATAGGTTTAACACATGGAAGACATTACTAATTTCATGTTACTTTATGAGCACCACGTGTCGCGTCTCAGCAGTGTGATTACCTTTTACAAGCATGGACTGTGGCTTATGAAGTAATTATCCAAGTCTATGAATTTCATATCTGGTTGTGCCCATACTACATTTATAATGATTACCATTGGAACATTTTTCAGACTTGAAAAAGCCCAAAGCTTACGAGCACAGAGAACATAACTCGGACTTGCTATCCCTGTAAAGAATAATGTCTATGATGGCAAGAACAAGTATTATAAGCAAATTTTATATGAATCAATGAACATATGAAGATAGACAATAAATTAACTAAGACATTAATGATGATTTATGAAATATAAAGATGTTTAAATATCACTATGACCTTGATACCCACGTTTCTTATGCATTATATGCCCAAAGGTTCGATGCACAAGTTACTCTGCAGAAGGTCTTTGAAATTGTAAGTTATTGCTAAACACATCACCCCTCCCCAGGTCCGCTCCCGGTGCAGCCGCACCTGTCGCACTTCCCTAAAGCCTGCCTGGGTATGTATGCTCATTTATGAGCTTTACAAGCACATTATTCACTGTATATGTGTGGACTGTTGAAGATGCAACATGTGTCCTAACAAATAGGTGGTTGGTCCAAAATATTTCTGGAGTTACGTTGCAGTCTTCCTCATGATAAGTCAGGTGATAACAAGGAGGCTGCACAATTGTGAGATGTGTGGGTCATGCATGTCTTGTGCAAACCCCGTCCTGCAGCTGGAGCACATCTGGACCCAATCCTTGGAGCCCCACCGCGGAGAAGCAGAGAAACGGGACCTTACAAGCAGAGAGGCACGAGAAGGAGCAGGCAAAGAGGTAAGAAGAGACAGTAGGAGCCGGAGCAGGCAGAAAGATGAAGCTAGAGAAAGCAGGAGCAGGCAGAGCGGTAGGCAGAGGGAAGCCGGATCTGGCAAGGAGATCCAGGAGCAGGCAGAGGGACGGACGAGACAACAGGCAGATAGGAGCAAGCAAAAGTAACGATGAAGTAAGAGATGTAGGCGCTCTGAAGCAGGTAGATGAAAGGGGAACAGAGGAGCCCCGGAGCAGGTATATTCGTTAGGAATGCAAACACATCTCCCGCAGTTGGCGGGGCAGGGTGCAGGTGTGAGGTCAGGAAACAGGGCAGGCAGGAGTTGCTGAATACCCGGAGGCAAGAGAGTACGCGGGGAGGGAGCATGGGAGGAGATGGAATCAATGTGGCTAGAGCGGCCGACTTTGTAGCTGGGTAGCCAGGTTCGAGTCTGGCAGGAGGCTCAAACATCCTGTGTTTCTGGGCAAATCACTTAGTCTCCCCGTGTCAAAAAAATGAATGTGTCCGTCCATAATGCAACTGGTGCTCATGTAAAGCGCTCCGATACCCTCGAGTCGAGTTCGCGCTATTTAAAACTGCAATAAAAGGAAGAAAACAAAAGAGGGGCAAGTAGAAAGACGGACCAGTGTGTATAGGGTGACCAGATTCTCAAAACAAAAAACGGGGACAGGTCATAGACATAGAAGTAGGACTACGGTTTGCAGTAACCATCGACATAAAGCTAGGACTATTTGACAGCTGCCATGGACATAGAAAAAGGACTATAATGACAGCTCCCTCCACAGACCGAGATGAAGCATTACAGACGACAAATCAGAGGTCTTTTATTGGCTGTAACCATTAATTCCATTTAAACAGACTTTGCCTCAACATTTGCTATAGTTGGTGACCACGGCTTTAGTGCTGGTGGCGCCCTGTGCGACAGTGTTTGTTGGCGCCCCCCCCAAGACCACCTCCACCACGGATTCTCTCAGATGCATTGAATTAGTTATATAGCGCCACTCATACCAGTGTAGGGTGTCCGAGCACTTCGCATCACACACACATTACACAGAGACAATCAATCATGCATGTGTAATCAGTGTATAGGAAATGTTACATAAGCCAAAGGACTAAAAGTGTAGGGAGTCACATGTCATTCATACTGGTAGGCAGTATAGTTTAAGAGTGCTTTGTGTGGAGAAGCACAAACGCAGAGTCGAAAAAGAAACAGCATAGTTGGGAGTTTTCTTTAATAATAAGAATCGATTTCTAGCCAAATTATCCCTTTTTGCAACATTAATCAATGCTCTAATAATGTATACTTTGCAGTGTGTATGCAGTTCTAGGATGAAAGTTAATAGCTCACTATTCTATTTCAGGACTTTAAGTTATAAATTGCAAGTAACAAAAGGATATCTCTTTTGAAAGCAGTAATCTGCTGATCTGTTTACATCATACGCACTCTGTAATCTACTTGGTACAGGTTCTTTGCAGCAGGCATGTTAACCCTCTACACTAACTTCACCGAAGTCAAAACCTCAACTATACAAAATGCTGATCTCTCTCCAGGAAGATTATTAATCACACGAGTTATCTTGACATTTATGTGAGGCCTGGTAATTGCTGGGGGTAAAGAAACGCTGCAGCAGGTGCTTCAAAAGCATAATAAACTTTAAAACACGGCGCCCCCAGGAAGCCAGCACCCGGTGCGGTGGCACTCGCACCGCCCTAAAGCCGGCCCTGGACACGAAGTACAAACAGGTTACTGTTTCTAAACAAGGATATAAGCAGGTCCTGCAAGTAGGCTTTTACAAAATAAAGACATTCAAAGACGCACTGCCATCAGTAGCTGTTGGAGCAGGAGCGCTGCATTAACAACACAAAGGTATCTCTGGAAGCACCCTAAGTGACCGGCATTCAGGTGTGAATGTATGCAGATTGCATCCTTTGACTTCTCGGCCTGGAGACAGAGGTCACATTCAAAGCGCTGAACCTCGCGCTGTGGAATGAAAGGAGCACCTCTCCCCACCCCCCATCCCATTCAAAGCCCGATTTCCCTTCCTGCTACAACGCTCACCTAAACGTCACGCTTTAATCAGTGCAAAGAGAGCATGCACGCGCATGCTCAAACAACCGAAACAAATGAAAAACCGGGACATTTGTATGTTTAACCCGGACACTGTTTAAAAACCCGGACATTTCATTGAATTGGAGAAAAGTGTCGGGACACGGGGACACTTCTCCAAAAACGGGGACCGTCCGGGGAAAACCGGGACGTCTGGTCACCCTAAGTGTGTACAAGTGAAAGAACTGTAGAGGGAATATAAAGGGATAGATAATGAAGGCATTTAGACAGAGGCAGAGAATCGAGAATTGTAGAAAGGTTGGATAAAAGCGCGAGAAACTGACATGGCGAGAGAGAGGAGGGGAGATGGTAAGAATCACAATTAGAATCATAATTAGGCAAAGTAACAAAGAGCGAAGACTGAGAGGGGAGAAAGAAAGGGGAAAAACAGAAATGCGGAACAAGGATCGGAAAAACAGAAGTGTACATATAAAGGCACTGTGGAGGCTGTGACACAGGGCCCGTTGCCCCGCTATGCCTTACGTCACAGCGTCGTTGGTATATCTGTGTCTGTTATTCTTGTAAAAGGATACCTGTGTGTACCAATTGCGACTGTGAAACTTTTCCTAATAGTGTTTCACTTGTTTTGGACCAGATGTTTTAGGGCTGTGAAGCGTTGTCACACCAGCCAGAGCTTTAAGTAATTATGTGCTATCTTTTTCAGGCAATTCGGCAGCGGAATGTGAAAAGAGGAGCTCGGCTCCTTCCTTTCATAGACAACACCCCCCCCCCCCCCCCCCCCCCCCCGCCACGAAAGTAAATGGTACTGCTCTGCGTGCCTGGAGACAGCAACACCCGTCTCCAGAATGGAACAAAGCTTCAGAGGGGGCGGCACTGCGGCGGGCTATCGAGTAAATCTCTCATAGGGACCAAAATGGCTACTGAGAGAGGAATATGGCTCATTCGAGCAGCAAAACCTCTTCCCATGTTGACGTATTTTAAAGCGACAAGCACACAATAACAAGCAGGAAGTGGGATAAGGGAGGGGGTAGGGGAGAGAGGCAATGCAGGCTGGCAAATGGTGAGCACTTTACGCGGGCGCTTTGATGTTCGCAGTGGCCGCGCGGCTCAGTGAAAACATCAAAGCGCCCGCGAAATGTACCCGCAGGCTGCCAAATGGTGCGCACGACCGGCGCACATGCACTGAAGTTGGGGGCCTGAAAAGCACTCGTTTGCACTTCCAAATTCCCGTTTTCTATAGCTCTCGCCAGAGCAGCGCTAAAGCGCTGGCTCAGGAGAGACCTAAAAAGTGGTATAAGAACCACGACAATTCTACAGACAATGCCTAGGGCATTTAGGGTCGCTGGCCCCTTGTGAAACCACCCAAGGTAGTGAGGAAGGGGACCCACGGGAGACGCGTGCAGTGGTAGAAGCTGTCGGGATCTCTATTAAAGCCTATGGAGAATGTCGCGGTTTAATTTTACAAGATTAAACACACTTCTAGCAGGAGTTCAAGTTCAAGAGTTTAGAGTTAAGCTTTTGAAGGGCCACACCCACGAGAGTACCGAGGTACCACTGTTACCTGCCCCAGGGAAGCCGGGTGCATAGGTCGTTTTCGATCTCGGGTCGCGGGCTTATTTTTAATGGCAAAACGTGAAGAACTGCTGCTAGCAAAAAGCGTTGTTGATGTCGTAAAGATTGAAGATGTAGATCTTGAAGAGAAGGACCTGAAAGCAGAGGGGACAGAGTCTGGGTCACGGCACAGTGACCAGGGGGCTCAGGAGAAAGAGCCCTTCAATGTCGGGTGCTTCCAGGTGGAAGATGGGTAGCTTGGATCGTCAGCCACGGGGTCCAGGAGGCTTCAAGGAAGGCCAGCTTCTGGAGGGCGACTGTCCCACGAAGGATGAGGGTCGCTGCGGTGTTAGTGTCCGGATTGGATCTACTAAGCCTTGGCAATCGCAACCCACGCAAGAATCACAAAACAGCTACTGGTGCAGACCCACAAGGTCTGAGCGAGGTCTCCAGCGAGGAGACTGAAGAGCAGGCCTGGAGCAACCAGGGGAACTCTTGGAAGTGAAGATTGACCTCCGCCAGGGCCCACCATTCGAGAGACAAGGGACCGCGGGAGGCAGCAATTTGGCGTGCGTAAAGATGCGCCCACGGGTCGCCGGAGCGGCTAGGGCGTCGATCTTTGGCACAGATGATGCTGAGAGGTTGGCTCAATAATGGGCCAAAGCACAACTTCCCCACTCGTCGGGTTCGTGTGCTGTGCAAGAGGTGGCCGGTGTCCTGGGGTATTGGGGATCTCGGCACCCACGGGGTCCACGGTGCTGAGCTTTGCTGTGCACACTCACTGGCCTCTGGGATGCTTGGAAACCCACCTCAAGGTAGGAAAGAGTCGTCGATGAATGTAGGAGCAGCGAAGTTCCAACCAGGTCACTTGCAGTGTTTCAGGTGCCTGCCAAGCAGGGGGGTAACTCCTTTACCCCAAGGGAGATTTCTTCATTCAGCTGTGCGGGAGCAAGTCGAAGTTCAAGACTGTAAAGTCCAAGAATAATCTGAGGCTCTGGGGACCCTGTATTCACCTTTATCCAAAGATTAGGGGAGTGTCCAGATCAGAGCCCACCAATGAGAGTTCAGGCGGGAAAGGGTGGCTACACCCTCTCCCCTTTGTGTGTTTTCCCGCCTGGGCAGGGGACAGTATGCCCCTGAACCGGTTTGAGGCGGTGTATTCAAAAGTAGGCACTGGAGAAGCCTATGTGCAAGTCTGAAAGACATCCCATGGTGCACCCACCCAGTTCCAATCCACATAGTCTGTCTGTGGAGGTGGGAGCACCTCCCTGCAACAAGATACCTATTGTCCAGCTGCCGTGGCTGGAGTTCTGCCCAGCAACAGGCAGCCAGAGTCGTGTGGGTGGCGGGTAGCATCCATTTTGTACTACGTGTGCACTTTTAAATTGGTGTCTAAAATCTGCTGCTTTTACCATATCGCCCCTCTAGCAGGGGGGAATCATGCCCTCACTACCATGGTTGGATTGGGGGTATGATTCCTACATGTTTGACACCAAACAACATGGTTCTGTGCAGCCACTCTTAAGTTATCACGTTATCGCAATTACTTATAATGCGGTTAAGAGTATATGGTATGGCTGCACTACAAACAACCCAGCAATAGTTTTACGAAGGTTGCAGAGGGGCCCTACTCAGGTAGGGGTTCCCCCTCACATCTCAGCACCCTTATTTGTAGGATTAGCAAGGCCTGAGTTAGGGGTGACCTATGAGGATATATGGGTTGTATTAAGTGGGATACAGGATACCTATATCCCTGTAAGGGGTGCAAGCACCACCTTACCCAGACTACAGTAGTGGTCTGGTGGTGTCAGTTTGTATGGCTGTCCCAGGGGTGGCACAATAAGTGCTGCAGCCCCTGGTAGGCCTCTGAGGGACCCATGCCCTGGGTACCATCTACAAGGGGCTGACAGGGTGTCCTCAGTATCCAATTGGTAGGTACTTAAGGTACTCACATCAGTTTAGCGAGGAAGCAGATAGGCTGGGGTCCTGGATAGCAGGGCCACAGCCTGGCTAGTCATAAAACAGTCAAAACATAAGCAAAAAGTTGGGGGCAACTATGCAGTCGATGCCACTCTCCTACACACGCATATCACAGACTAATAGATAGAGGACAAGCATGTTGTGTGCCAACACAGTGGTACAAGCCTTATACCTGGTGGAACATGCTCAGTCCTTGCAGAAGCTGTTTTTTTGCTAAAGCATAGAATGTTAATACAGAGATCAATCCATCTAGACTGAGACCTCTCCTGTAAGCCTTTACTTTCTTCACCACTGATAACGCACAAAATAATGAATGTCCACCCAATGGTTCTTCATAAAATCAATGCAAAAGCTTAACGCTCTTCTGGAGGTTGATCAGATGCAGCGTCTCTTTTGAGGGGCAAAGAACGTTGGCACAGTAGTAAATTGCCCAACTTGAAAAGGAGTCCCAACTCTAGGCAAAAAGCCGTCAAAGTCCTCAGCACCAGTTTGTCTGGAAAGAAGGTGGTATAGGGTGGTTGCACAGAGTGCGTGACTCGTGCTCTCTCAAACTCAGAGTGAAACAAAAAAAACAGTACTCTTTAGGATCAGGAGGTGCCACAATATCTAAGCATCATCAAGACCAAGTTAAGGTCACGCTGTAGCATTGTACAAACTGTTGGAAGTAAACAGGTGTAAACTTTTATAAACCGCATCATAACAGGATTAAACAAAAAGTCTTCTAAACATGAAAGCTTAAAGGGCCATCAAATAACCTTCTATGGTGTATACTGAAAGGTCTTGCTGGGCCAAAGGCGAAGCACATATGTCATGCGACAGTTTGGCTTGTAAAGGGTCTACCATGCAAACTGAACACCTGGCCACAACTTTGTCTCAGCACTTGGCATAAATGTATTTCATGGAAGGGGATCTGACAGCAAGGATGACAACGACCACTTCAGGTGGTAGTTCAAACTTAGTTAATTGTATCCGTTCAATCTCAATGCATGAAGGGGACGATTGTGCAGGTTCAGGCGACAGGAGAGACATTTAAAATAGAGCCAGATTGGAGGCCAGATGCTCATGCCCATAATATCTGGGCACCCCACTCTCCCAGCCCAATCCAAAGCTACTAGTATGAACAAGGCTGTGTCGTTCTTGATCTTAAGAACTCATGGCATGAGGGGTAGCGTTCGGAAAGGTATACTGGGTACCATGTACCACTCAAGCGGGAACGAGTCTTCTTGAAAATCTTGCAGAAACATTTGCTAGACAAAACCATTGACGCTGCGTGTTCCACTGCAGTGAAAAAGACAACCAGGGTACTTCCAAATAGCAGATACTGTCCTGTGTCACCTTGGTAAGTAGATGACATATGTGATCTGCCAGCAGTCATCAACTAAGCAGGTCTGCTCTGGCACTGAACGATATCAGGTGGTTCAAAATTAGGTTAATGCCCAGACACTGCAGCCAACCAAAGGTGCAGTGCCTCCTGATACAGAACCTGGGACCCCCTATCGACCCTGCTCGTTGCAGTACCATACGGTAACAGTGCTGTCCGTGAGAATCAGCACTAGCCTCCCTTCGATGGATGGCAGGAAAGCTTTCAACAGCAGGCAAACTGCTCTAAGCTCAAACAGCAAGAAACAGATCCGGCTTTACTCCAGAGACCAGCAGTCAGATTACCACGGCAAGATGACGTATCCTAACCAGTAGTGATTTCTAAGTCACCAAAAATCCACTATGGATCTGGAAAGGAGAAAGTCCTGCTGCTCAACTAACAGTGAAGTCACCACTACAGATTAAGGGCAGTCCCTTCCAAAACCTGAATGGATTCCACTCCAATTTCACTTTGTTGGCCCCACAGATTTCAAATTACATTGCAGAGCTCGCATGTGCCACCAGGCATAGCGGACCAGGAAAAGAGGCTCAGGTCAAGAAGCCTCAGAGCTGCTCAAGAAACAGGACGGAGATTGAAACATCAGGATAATTGCCAGAATGTCATGACTCGATGCAGTGGACGAAAGATCTTGAATTTCACTGCATCTAGAACAGCCCCAATGAATGGCAACCACTGCGATGAAGTCAGGAGAGACTTCAGCTCATTGATTTTGAACCACAATGAAGTCAAGAGGTTTAAGCTTTTGTATGGAGATGGCCTAGGACTGAGCGAGACGATCCCACCTTCAAAAACCATTGAGGTAGGAGGGACAGACTGGCATTCCCTACCAGTGTGCAAGAAACCACTGCCATCAGTTCATGTCCGTCCGACTGGCATTGGCAGGGCCTCTGGAATTATGCAATTGTACCTGCTGCATTTTCTGCACAAATATGGATTTGCCACATGTGCTACATAAACCATCATCTGCTGCATAATTTGCAGATTTTAATCATAATTGTTTTAGCCCAAACAGATTAAGCTACTAAAAACAGCAACACCTGTTGACATGTCACCTTTCCATTGCCTTATACTATATTTGGATGTCAATGTTTGGGCACATGTTACCTCATCAGTACCAGTGCCGCATTATGCCCCCAAAATTCTTCTTTTCTTAATTTGGTCCTTGCCCCAACGCATAATTCTAATGGTCCCAGGCACTGAAGACCAAAAGTAAGCACTGTAAAATGAAAATGCACCGACTGACCTTGAATCTTAGATAGTACCCGTAGGACCTCAGGCCAGGTATATGAAAACACATGTGCCACAGGACCAAGGACACCATCCATAGTCCTGGGTCCAGTTCAAGCATTTTGAACTTCCAGAGGCAGGCAATCAGAGGCCGAAAGTCTAGTAGCAGCCAGAGTCCTCTTTCAGCACAAGAAATACCAAGGATAGAAACCTGCTAGTCTTTCGCAGTTCAGAACCCTTGCCATAGTTCCCTTGGAGAGAAACTCACCTCATGCAGCAGAAATAAGACCAGCACCTTTTTAGGTCGAGCATTCGAGACCTACTGAAAATTTTAAGGTTGGGTTAAAGCCATCCCCCAGCTCTTGATTTGTTTGTATCCCTCAAAAATCCTTGCTTGCCAGGGGTCAGCCCTGCCTCTTTGTCCCCCCTTTCTCTCTTCTGTTGCTCCCATGCAGCAGGGACCAAGTACGGTCTCATCACACTACAGTTTTGTCTGTTCTCTGTGAGACTACTTTATTTCTTTGTTTCCTGCTCTGTTTGCCTGTGTGTAGTTTCGGCACCATAGCTGACTACATTTAAATATAGTTTCCCTCCCTCCAACCTCCTAATTCCGCAGTTTTATTAGGGGCACTTTTTTCACCATGCCTCCCTCTTCGTGGTTATATTTTAGGCTTTTAAGCAATTTTTGCTTTGACCGTCACTTGGGCTTCTTTTTAGTAGGATGTTAGTTTGGATTGTGTTTTATGGAGGATTGGGCTTGTTTTATGGAAGAAGAACAGAACAAGCCTTGGCAGCGCAAAAAGCTGGCAGTGACTGTCCTGACTTTTTGGCTTTGCCCAGTCTGGTTTCGGACTTGCTTTCGGACTTGCGCCCTCAGGTATGCAAAATCATTGAGAGGCACAGAACGAGATCGTTAAATGTTTGAAGATTATTGAAAGAAGGTGCAACTGTGCAATTAGTTGGTTTTCTTCTTTAAGATGTCGTCAATTGTAAAACAATTCTATAGCTCGATTTAAAATGAGAAGCATTTCGTATCCTTTACTGTTTAATATGCTGTTAAGGGTGTGTAGTTTGTCCTGCGGGCCTGTTGCCTTTGGAAATGCACGTTTCTCACCACATTACAAGTTGGCAGTCGCGCTCCACTCTCCTTTGCGGGAAGCTACGCGGTCTCGGTCCTTCTAGGACAGTGCCAAGACAGTGGGGACTCGCGCTAAGACTGAGTTTGATCTGTATTGATTTGTGCTGCTGTGGCTTCATCTGTTAAGCTTCATTACGGTAAAGTCCGCTGCTCTGTACAACTGTCTGGATTCCGTGCTAAACGCTCTACTCAGATCAGTGAGCAACTAGGTTTTATTTTTCAGGAATGAGACTGATTGATGTCTCTTTTGGTCTCGTTTATCAGTAGGCAGATAAAAATCGATTGTCTCTAAGTGCCTTACAGTCTCTAGCATTTCTTTGGTCTGTTCCTGCTCATTAGCTTACAGAAAGAGCACGATCTTTCGCAACAGCATTGCCAGAAAAAGCACACAATTTGGCAAATAAACCTTGAGTGGATGCGAGAAAAAACAAGCACTGAGATACCCAGTTGGTCTGGCTTTCCGCAATTTTTATTTTTTACATTTTTTTTTTATTTGCAAGAGTATGCCATAAAAAGAAAACGGACCTCAACCTAATGTGGCCACCATATGCTTGCAATAAAATCGAAACATTTCAAAAGATTAACCGATGGAGATGTGAAGCGGTTTGCTAGTTTTTAGGTCTCGCCTGAGACAGCGCTTCTCTGGCGAGAGCTTTAGTAAACGGGGGATTTGGAAGTGCAAACCCGTGCTTTACAGGCCTCCAACTACAGTGCATGTGCGCCGGGCACGCGCACCATTTGGCAGCCTGCGTGATCATTTCGCAGCCGCTTTGATGTTCTCAGTGAGCCGCACGGCCACTGAGAACATCAAAGCGGCCGCGAAAGTGCACACCATTTGCCAGCCTGCGTGCCTCTCCCCTTAGAGGGCGCGACGTGCCCTACCCCCTCCCTTATCCCACTTCCTGCTTGTCCTTGTGTTTCTCTTCTGCATGCTGCTTGGTCACCATTCAGAACACGCTGTACAGCTGGGCCTTGCGTCTCTTTTATTATAAATATTACATTCCCACAATTTGACAGAGCAGTGCCGGGATTCTCTGAATAACTCTTGCCTATTTATTTATATTTATTTATAGTTTAATTTATAGGGCGCAACAGCTACCTAAAAAGGGTTTCCCAGTGCCAGGCTAAACAGCCAGGTCTTTATGCATCTACGAAAGAAAGTGTAGTTGGTTTCTTTGCGGATAACAGGAAGAGTGTTCCAGAGGGTGGGGCCAAGATAGGAAAAGGACTTGCCACCCATCCTGGCGAGTTTGAAACGAGGGACCGTGAATTTCTCAAGTGACGAAGAACGGAGGTGACGCGCGGGAATGTAAGGGCTAACAAGAGAGTGCAGGTAGGGTGGTGCTGAACCCCATCTTATCTTGAACATAAAGCTCAAAACTTTGAACTTTATGCGATTCTCCACTCTAAGCCAATGAAGATCGTGGAGGTAGCCAGAGATGTGGGATGTTCTGGGAATTCTGCACAGAAGTCTAACTGCAGAGTTTTGAACTAACTGTAGTTTACGGGTTACGGTCTTGTTGGCACCTAACAGCAGGACATTACCGTAGTCCAACCTTGAGGTTATGAGGGCATGGACCACTGTTCTTTGCGTAGCAGTGGGTAACATCCAGATGATTTTTTGCAGCCATCTCAAGATGGTAAAACAAGTAGCCGCGACCTTGACAGCTTGATGGTGCCAGGACAGAGAATCGTCAATGTAGACGCCCAAATTTCAGACATGGTTAGAAGGTTGCAGGAGGGCACCCATCTCGGAAGGCCAATGAAGTGGACCTGTTGTAGGGATTCTGCTTATACACAGAACTATGCGTAGAACCCCAGGACATCAGTGAATAGTGGTGTACCAGAAACTCACCTCAGAACCCAGAATCCGGCTAGCATAAGTGTCCCATTCGTTATTCAAGATTTGGCTCGGCGATCCCAATGAAAAGACAACCCAGAACAAGCGACTCCGTATACTCTCAGGAATGGTGGGAATCGGAAATACCTGTTCGTATATTATTCTCACATCAGTCCACAACAAGAATAAACGGAGACACAGTGAAAATAAAAAGTTTATTTTTATAGACCACGTGTCCTAAGATGCAGTACTTTGGCTAATACAAGCAGACAAATGATTATAATCAAAACCATCAGCATCGTTACAATACCATAGAATATAAAGGGAGTGATCATGTTATAAATGACAGTGGATACTACCACCTTCCCTTAACTAAGAAGCTAATATTATTATTATGCTAATAAAAGGTCTCTTAGGCTTGAACAGGGGACCCCATACCTCAAAGATCAGCTTAGTGAAATCACATCACAGGAGCATCATAAGTCTTCTTGCAGGAAGGCTCGTCTTCGGTCTGAATATTAAACATGATGTCTGCAATATTAAAAGCACCAACTTTCAGGTATTCGCAGCTGCCTGTGTGTTATGGCTACATAGTGAGTCGATCAACCTAGAGTGGAAAACATGCATTGTCTAACGACCCAGACTGTTCTTGTTACACCATGTACAGACGAAGGTCGCTGCGCAGAGCTCGGGATGGTAACAACCGATTGCTCTCGTGTGAGGCAAAGCGCGAGTCAGCAGTTTGTTTAAACAATAACATGTAGATGCAGTGTCGTGCGCAAAAGCAGCAAGATGGCTTTCTAACATCTAACGTGGTTATGCTAACTTAATGTATGTACGTATTATGGGATTCCTTACTACATGCCCCCTTGATCGAAGCACTAACCAGTAGGGAAGAAATGAGAGAACGCAGTTCAAATTCGACAGAGCAGAACAAGGCGTATTCAAATTGAAACCAAGTAAAAAAACCTCAAAAAGGAAAAAAAAAATAAAAAAAAAAAATCGAAAAATGCTGCTTTAGCCAGCAATCCAAAGTCAAAGGTAATGTTCAGGACATGGCAGAAAAAACAGTGGATGACAGTTCACTCAATCCATGAACGTGTATGCAGCATACGTAGCAACAGCTTCCAACAGAAAATAGTTGGCACTGCCACTAAAAGTTTCAGCCATCCAGTTAATCAAAGAAAAGGAACACCCATGTTCTTCAATAAGCGGAGCCTCCAGCACCAGAGGGCAACCGACGTGTTCTTCCAAATAACTCATATCCAGGAAGTCATAGGCAGCCCTTGCGATGTCCCAATTACCCAGGATTCCATGCGCCGCACCACAGGCCATAATCCGAACACCAGAACAGGCAAACTCGTGAGACACTAAGGGTCTCATCAGTCGATCATAATCCGGCACTGGAGACACCGTGTTGGTCAAGCACAAATCCAGAGGCCATTCAAAGGGACAATCTAGGCAGTGAAACACAGGTTGTACGCAGGTAAAGTAGGAATACCGGAAGGATAATCCATACGCCAGGCTCAAAGTCGCCAATGGCAGCGTACCATAATATTCAAGCATCCTGTCACGAAGAAGATGCAGGCGGGGCAGGTTGCCGTGAGGGACAGAAAGTGCAGCCATTCCGTAATATGAAAAGTAAAAGCAGCACACCCGCCACCAGCACCAGAATCAGCGGGACACCGCCATAATGCTCGAAAAAATTAGAATGCAAAAAATGCCGGAATCACACCAAAAATAGTTTGGAAGTAGGTCACGAGGCCTGAGCCCACAAGTTTAAAAAAATGAGCCAGACCAGTTGACGAGGCATTGAAAATTGTTTGGATCAAAGCTCCAAAATGTAGGGGGAGGTCAGTATTCAAAAGCGCCTGCACCTCAGTGCGCGTATTTGCCACGTGAAGGACAAATGTTTCTCGGGAGGAAGTCAATGGCACCTCTTTTTGGGACAATAGAGCTCTTATTCTGCTCATCTTGTTGAACTCTGCTTTCAAGGTCGGAATCGAAGGCCAGATGGAAACATCCAGCCGCCCATGCGGGGGTGGGAATAGAACATTATTGCAGCAGACTACTCTCTGAGATACTGTTACTATATACGGGATTCCCACTAACATCCCGCAGCAAGCTTCATTATTCAAAATTAAATAACTGCCGTTTGCAAGCAGCGTGAAAGACGGTGTAATCACTGGCACAGGGACACCCTTTAGGACGCAGGCCAAATTTGGGGCGTGTACATTGCATGCACCGTGTAACTGAATGTGCCTACATACTACCGAATGGTCAGGTGTCGAGGTACATTCCTCACCTTTCAGGTAAACCTCGGTACCGTCTCTTGTACATCTATACGTAAAAGGGAGAGACCAAACCTCATGCAGGAACGCGGTACCCAACTGTTCATATCTACCCAGGGCATAGTGTTTCATGCATGACGTAAACTTAAAAAGCGCGAAAGGGAGCGTGATCAACCCATGTACTAACCACACGGCTGAATGCAATTCCGCCACAGAGAAAGGTAACGGCTCCAACTTTTCAATGTGTAACAACGAATATGTAGCATCTTTCATGGACATGAACTGTTGCTTTACAGTAAGGTTAAAGGGAAGGAATGAGGTCGTATTCAGATAGTCCCAGGGGACCTTTCCTGCCTTTAACGTTTGTAACGTCCATGCAAACTGCATAACAGAACGCAACTGGTTTTGACCATGGTACAATACAGACATATCATCATGTACAATATCAACAATTGAAGAAACAATACTGTCTAATGTATAAATTCTGGAAGAAAGAGTGTTAATGCGGTTATCTATAACGGCTAATATCTTTTCCATATTTGCCTGATCAATAGCCCTCAATCTCGAAGCCGCCTCAATTTGCGACAATTTCCATACTTCGTTGTAAATAGCATACGCCCACCTCTTGGATCTGCCACCCACAGGACCTTTAACAAAATCATTCAAATCTATTTTGTCATGTAATCTTGATAAATGAACTTTGACAGATGCCAAGGTGGAATGTCGCAACCAGGATTGACATAATTTCCCTACAGAGTAGGTAGTTACTGTATGAGAGGACTCAAACCGAGGGTCTACGCGTTGCTGAGTATACCCCGGTTTCAGACCTAGAAAATGACGTTGACAGGTATCTGAACTGCTTTGCCAAATTAACCATCCTTCACTACTAAAGTTCGAAATATTGAAAGATGTATTAGAAACTAATGACTGCAAAGTAGGAAGGGACAGATCTGTTTGGTTATCCCAATTTGGGTAAGCGCCCAGATCTGGAACAGAGGGGAAATTTAGTTTTTTAGTAGTGGCCAATCCGAAACAGGTGGTCTGGAAGATGGTTGAATTAAAAAACAACATATGATTTGGTACAAGACAGGCATGATGTAAAGCTTGGGTTCCCTGAACCTGCCACGGTTTGGAACCCCAAACCGATTTAAGATCAACAGTAGCCTTCCACAAGTCATAACCTTTGATTGACAACTCATCCATAAAGGATTTAGAATAGAGTAACTTCGTGTGTGTCAGTCTAACCTTCGAGGCAGACTCAGGCATCACTTTAAAATAAAATGATGCTGGGCTGGAAACACTGAAATCAGTAAAATAAGTATATTTATCAACCAATGTAGGTGAACTGCCTAAAGATGGAGTAGGGCAGTGTTCCCATTGGGTAAAATTTACAAAATTGCGAAATGTATTAGCTTTATGCAGGAAGTGATTGCCATAATGTTGAAAACAATACTGTTCTGCATAGTTATCCGCGTTCTCATATAAATCTTCTGCATCAAAAGCAGCATAATATTTCAAATCAGAAAACAGTGCTTCAATGGCATGAACATCCCAATCATCAGAACGAATGTTCTGCTTAATCACATCACCCATAGAAACACGAAATACATTAGGTACATTGATGACCTCGGTAGGACCATGAATTTGGAATTTAACAGCATCCCACGCAAATCCATCCAAAACGGGCCAGGCAGTAATATTCACAAAAGTCTGGTCCCTTTTCATGATGTGGGACGAGGAGTGGGGGGCCAAAGTTCCATTGATAAGTCTAACTGTAGATCTCTCATTGAGATAGTGTCCATTCACCAGACGGAAAAACACTATTACAAATCCAATGGACATAAACAAAAAAATACTGATTAGTACTAGCCATACGCATGTCCAAGGGGGAATCAAAAAATGTCTTTTGAACCAACTAGCAAAAATAGCAATGTTCGAAGGGGAAGTCGAAGGCAATGAGGAAGAGTCAAAGGAGAAACGTGACTGGTTAACTGCCGTAGATTGTAAAACAGGCGAGTGACCATTTGTAGGATAAGCATACTCAGTCTCTTCGGGCAGACCACCAGCCGGCGGTATTAACAAGGGATCAGTAACTGACTGCATCTCGATGGCAACATCAGACAAGGTGGTAGAAGCAGGAACCAACACAATTTCTTTGCATCGTCTGGCATGAAACTGCTGGAGTCATACTAAGAAGTATCGGCCACTCGCTGAAGTTTGACATTGACAATAGAGATGTACCTGTTTTCTTTGCGACCAGGAAGTGGAGGTAAAATGACTGTTCTTGTACCCTGCACTCCAAGCACTGGAACTGGTGCACGATAAGAGGGGCCGAACTCCTTGTTCTCCACCTTCTCACGGACCAGGTCCCCAACTTGGGGTAGCCAGCCGACTACCGGAATCTGAAGCTCAGCATCAGACGTGGAGGGCAAGTGTTCCTTCGAAAGAGTGTCTCTGGCTTCTTGTAGGGTCTGCAAAACAGCACAGTGATCATCTACGTCAAAGGGTGCGGTCAACGCCGCCATGTCTAGACCATCAAGGTCTGGGACAAACATTCTGATTCCGAAGAGAATCATGTATGGGTTCCGCCCACCCAGAGACCTTCTAGGGAGATTATTAAGTGCACGTTGGACGTTATACAAGTGGGCTAGCCAATTCCGGCCTGTGCCTAAAACTCGTGCTGTCAAAGATTGCTTTAAGTCACGGTTCATTCGCTCCACCACACTATTACCCTCAGGTCGGTAGGGGGACGAAAATTTGACTTGGACCCCCAAATTTCTCATAGCCTCCTTGTAAGCCTTAGAGGCGAACGCAGGGCCCTGATCAGAATGGAAGGTACCACACGCAAAAGTTCCCACAAAGACACGCAAATCCCTGAAGACAGTGCGAGAATCAGCACTCCTTTGTGGCCATACCCAAAGAAAACGTGTGCACGAATCCACTGCAATCAAGATATACTTGTACGCAGTATCAGAAGAAAAAGGACCGCAGTGATCTAAATAAACACAACCAAATGGTTTATTAGATATGTACAACTGTGTTTGTGGTGGGCGCGCAACAGTGGAAGGTTTAATCTGTTGGCAAATGTCACAATCAAGAACATAAGCGCGCGCCTGTTTGTATAAACCGAACCACCAATAACGTTGTTGTAACAGAGATATAGTAGCGGACACGCCGGCGTGGGCAGATGCCAACCCCTCATGCGCTGCTAGTATCAGAGCTGGTCTGCAGTCCGCGTTGGGAATAATTCTGTCACCGACGTCGTTAATCCTCACTAACGGGACGTTATCAGGACTTAAGTGATAAAAATAACAAGAAGGAAAACCCTTCGGGTAATCACTTCCCTTCTCTGTAGCAGCAATAGCTGCCAAGATGTCATCATCAATCTTCCTTTTAGATCTTGTAACTGCTGCCACCAAGTATGTAGCCACTGCTGTTTTTGCTGCCTCGTCAGCCAAGCTGTTGCCGACAGCATGGACACCAAGTCGTTGGTGACCAAGAGTGTGAATAACATTCACGAGAGGGAGACGTTCTTTAAAGTCTGCCACTCGAACCCAAAGCAATTTTATGCTTAATTGTGCTACCTTTGGTATCGCGATATTCGTTTTGAGACCAGAAGTGTAAATTGTCATTGTAGGACTGGACACAATAAAAGGAGTCACTTACTATAAGAGTAGTGACTCGGGGATCAGCAAACTCCAGTGCAAGCACCAGAGCCCGGAGCTCCGCCAGTTGCGCGGTACAATCACCCAATGTCTGCGTATGCACGGCATCAGATTGGAATTCACCATTTACGAATGTACCCACGACAATTGCGCAAGCCGATGAATAGGCATGCTTCGATCCAATCGCCAGCTGCGCCGAGCCGTCAGTGTATATGACACAATGGTATTCTTCGAGCGGGCGCAAAGACAGAGGAGCCGGATGAACGAATTCATACTGCAAGTACTCCTGAGTCTGCAAAGAGGCGTCAAAGATATAGGTGACATGTGGCGATGTCAGAGTCGTGGCCCATTGTATCCACCGTGGATGCAAAGCTTTAGAATTTGATACACTTGCTTTTGTCACTGCCTCTAGGGCAGGATACGGTGTTACAACCAGTATTTGTTTACCATGTGACAGTGCGCGTTCTTTAAGAATCGCCATCTGTACTGCTGTCAGAACTTTCTCGACAGTGGAAAAACACAACTCAGCAGAGGTGTACAAGTGTGATTTATACGCAATGGGGACTGTATCGCCCTCATTGAACGTCAAGTACGTGAAACCCACTGCGCCAGGTACAATTCTTATTACCAGGTTAGTGTGGTTATCACGCGTCAATAAGTATTTTGAAGCAAGAAGATCAGCCTGTAAACACGGTAATCCAAAACTAAACGGTACGACCCGTCAGGCTTCGTCACAGTGAATAAAGGGTTATTCATAGGGGACACACAAGTTTCAATAACACCCTGATATTCCAATTGGTCAAGGATTGCAGCGACGTGCGGTCTAGCTTCACGACGCATAGGATATTGGGGCTGTGGCTGGGGCATAGACCGTAAT
This sequence comes from Triturus cristatus, assembly GCF_964204655.1. NCBI lineage: Eukaryota > Metazoa > Chordata > Amphibia > Caudata > Salamandridae > Triturus > Triturus cristatus. The sequence continues at coordinate 886,411,273 of NC_140590.1, read as the reverse complement.
GGAATCTCATGGCAGGGGGACAATCGGTCCCATCCCACCTGAGTACGATACACCGCCGGCGCAAGCGCCAGTGCCCACTCCTCAGCGTACACTTCAGCCCGGTCCGTAGGCACTGTGTGCGCAAAGGATGGGAGGATCACCTCCTCCGCTCTAGCAGCTTCTAAAATGAAAGCTGGGGGCCAATCTGCCTCATCATAGGTGGTAGTCAGATTATCCCAAAAAATCCCCTTTATTGTACGTTGTATGTCACCCTCAATTAGTAAGACTATTTCGTAAAGTCTGTCAGGGGGAGCCACTCTGGTGTCAGCTGTCTCAACAGTGACCAATGTATCAGTTGCTGTCGCCGCCAGAAATGGACGCAGAGCTTGACGGACTATGGTAATTTCCGCTGCGCTGTCCAGGAGCGTCAGCGCCCATGTCCGGTTCCGAAGCTGTGTCCGCACTGAGGCATACCTTGCCGTCAGAGCAGCCACTTTCTTCTTCTGAAACGGGGGGGGTCTTTGTCATGCGAATTCGTCCTGCTTGCATTTACCCTCAGTCTGCCGGGGTTGGTCACGTGCTTGTGGAGCACCCCGACCTTTGCCACCGCCTCCGCCACCGGACTGTGAAGCCGATGTTTCCTGTGAAGAACGAGGAAAACGTTGTTCAGAAACCTGAAATCTATCAGGAGACTTAATAGTAGCACGATCACGCAGATCATAAGTGCGCTCACTACCTGACTGAACGGGAGAGGCAGGCCGAGATCCCTGTTTCTGCTGCTGCTTTCCCTGTTGTTTTGACCGCCAACTTTGTTTCGGAAAGTTTGGACGGTCATCCTTACCAGAGGAGTCCGCCTTACCCTGCTGCTTAATTTCGGGAGTTTTCACGACAGGTTTAACTCTGAAAGAGCTACGACCCAAATCTCTGTATGCCGTCGAGATTATTTTCGCGAACTCCCGCGGCTTATCCTCATCAGCAACCTTCTTCAGTTCATTACGAACCTGGAAGTGCATAGCATCACCCTTAAGGTTACACATTATCATGGTAGCCACCAGGTCAAACTGTCCGAGGAGCCGCATGCCCAATTCTATCACAGACTCCGCACCGTGGTTATCTTGAACACGTTTAATAACGGAGGGCAGTACCGGCATAGACGGAGTACCAAAGCACTGCGAGTACGTCGCTGCAAAGACCTTGCCCCAATTGACACAATCATCAATGTCAGGGACCAAGTCTTTAGGCAAACTAATGGTAAGGATCCTGTGTTTCTCCACAGGAGATGTATTCGGGTAAACCGCTTCTATTTGGTCAAATTTTTCAGCAAGCCAAAAAGGGAAATCATCCCTATTTTGGGGATGCTTGCCCATAACAGAATTAACCATAACAGGACTAGGCTGCCCCGCAACAGCAGGTGTCCCCGCCTGCACATTGCGTGACACGTACTGTACTAAAGCCCTATGTACTGTAATAAGGGCAGTGTGCAGTACACGCAAATCAGCCACCGGCACCGTTCGGTAACGGGGATGAGGCGTATGTCCGGCTAGTACCGGCCAAGTGGCCCCTGCAATTGACAAAGGGCCCATTCTCGGCGGTATAACCGCATGGGGAAGGGCGCCATTAAACCAAATAAGATGCTGCCAAGCAGATATTGGTATTTCTTGTGTCCTATACGGTGTATAGTTCGCTGGCACGGCAGTGGCAGTGTAAGTATGAAAAGAGTTATCGTCCTCACTCACCGCCGGAAGCGTCACCCAAGAGTAAAACAACTCATAAGCATGAGCCGCATCGGCTCCTACCACAAAGATTACGTTCATACCAGTGTCCGGCACCCCATACTGCGTCAAATGACGTTTCAGAGCTGCCCGACTGTGCGCCGCTATTTCAACCGCCATAAGGACAAGTTACACTCGAAGAAATCAGTAGCACTAGGGTTCAATAACCTTTTTAATGATCAAGCTTGAAACAACCTATATCAACAGAAATAGGTAGGTTTAAATCCGTCAGACTTGTTATCCGGAAACAAGAATGAGGGTGTTGTGGACTAATATAAGCACTACTAAGGCGTTTCAACTCATAGACCAAACGTTAGGTGCGCCATGTTGCAGGGATTCTGCTTATACACAGAACTATGCGTAGAACCCCAGGACCTCAGTGAATTGTGGTGTACCAGAAACTCACCTCAGAACCCAGAACCCGGCTAGCATAAGTGTCCCATTCGTTATCCGAGATTTGGCTCGGCGATCCCAATGAAAAGACAACCCAGAACAAGCGACTCAGTATACTCTCAGGAATGGTGGGAATCGGAAATTCCTGTTCGTATATTATTCTCACATCAGTCCACAACAAGAATAAACGGAGACACAGTGAAAATAAAAAGTTTATTTTTATAGACCACGTGTCCTAAGATGCAGTACTTTGGCTAATACAAGCAGACAAATGATTATAATCAAAACCATCAGCATCGTTACAATACCATAGAATATAAAGGGAGTGATCATGTTATAAATGACAGTGGATACTACCACCTTCCCTTAACTAAGAAGCTAATATTATTATTATGCTAATAAAAAGGTCTCTTAGGCTTGAACAGGGGATCCCATACCTCAAAGATCAGCTTAGTGAAATCACATCACAGGAGCATCAGAAGTCTTCTCGCAGGAAGGCTCGTCTTCGGTCTGAATATTAAACATGATGTCTGCAATATTAAAAGCACCAACTTTCAGGTATTCGCAGCTGCCTGTGTGTTATGGCTCAATAGTGAGTCGATCAACCTAGAGTGGAAAACATGCATTGTCTAACGACCCAGACTGTTCTTGTTAACCATGTACAGATCAAGGTCGCTGCGCAGAGCTCGGGATGGTAACAGATTGCTCTCGTGTGAGGCAAAGCGCGAGTCAGCAGTTTGTTTAAACAATAACATGTAGATGCAGTGTCGTGCGCAAAAGCAGCAAGATGGCTTTCTAACATCTAACGTGGTTATGCTAACTTAACAATGTATGTACGTATTAAGGGATTCCTTACTACAGACCCCAGAGGTCCTTATCCTTTCCCAGGATTAAGACCTCGGTTTTATCACCATTAAGTTTAAGATGGTGTTGGGTCATCCACAAAGCGATGCTCCTAAGACCAAGTTGTAAGCCAGATGTAGAGTTGGGGTCGGAGGAGAGAGAGAAAAGATGATTTGAGAGTCGTCTGCATAAGAAAAAAGGGTAAGGCCAGCTTGGTCAGCAATATCTGCTAAAGGCCTTACATAGAGATTAAAAAGCAAAGGGCTGAGTATGGAGCACTGGGGTACCCCATGGGGGGGGGGGGGGGGGGAATGAACGAGTGCTGGAACTTCCTATGTTGACATGAAGGCCTTATGCGGTAGTGCCTCGGTTTCTAGTACACACGCTCTCGCCACGGGGCTGGTTTCCTCGTACAAATCCTCAGCTTCAGGGCAGACCAAGGCTAGAAGCGTCATTTTTTTTGCCTTATGTAGTATACCTAGTGTCTATTGGTGTTGGCCACAGCATGTTTATGTTAGGTTTCTTTTCTGTAGAACGCCCCCTGTTCCAAGCGATGGTTGAACACTATAAAAGAGTGGCACAAAGTGATGTGTTCATCACGTTAGCTTATGAAGAGTATAGAACATATTAAAATTTTGCCTCACATCTGGCTAATGGTCTGAGTTCACACAGCATCAAAAGTAACTAACTGCCACTGTGAAGGTTCCTTATTTCCCCACATAATGTAGTTCTTGAAATCTTCCGGCTGATGTTAGGGCAGCCTTCCTCCCGGATTATTCTGCACCATGAAATATTTCAGTAAGGTCATTGGAAATGTTTGCTTTCTTTGCTTCTACACGGTGGTTCTTGTCCTCAAGGCCAAGCTAGGATGCTAACAGACTTCCCTCATGCTGCAGCGTGGATTTAGTTTTACGAATTGCTCATTGCTGCTGGTTCTTGTTGACATAGCAGATGCCTGTTAGTGGGAAGGAAAGCGGCGTCTCTTCCTGAACTGCCGCAGCCGCCTCCGCTTGTCACGGTCTGTCTCAGAAAGAAGAAGTTGGCTCTGCTGGAAGAACTAGAGCACGCACACCTCTGGTATCTACTATCCATGCCGTCCCTGCGTCCAAAGCAGAGCGCAAATGCAAAACATCTTCCGCCCATCCAGGCACATGACAGAGGCTTTCCCGGCCAGTGGTCCCCTGAAACATGCCTTTCAAACCAGTGCAAGTGGAGCGGGGTATTTTTACCATTGGGCAACAAAAGGCACACGGCATTGGAAATAGAAAATGGAAGGGATGGCTTCTGAACAGAAAGGTTGCCATATATGTGGCCACCCTAAATGCAAGGAAAAGCCCCACCTCCACCACCTGGTGGTAACGAGCATTGGCATAGCCAATAGGTCTCGCCTTTGGGACCGTATAAGTGTTTAGCCATGCAACATTTGATGTTGTTGCACCAAGGCTATTGTGCTGCATAACTCAAAACTTATAAGGTCCCAAAGGCGAAACCTATTGGCTATGCCAATGCTTGTTTTTCTTCTTAACAAGCCTTTCAGTTGTGCGGTCTCTTCTGGTGACAAAGTGGGGGCGGGGTGAGGGGTGACTCCTGCCACTTATGTACGAAGCTCTTCTTAGGACGGTGTACAGTCTACTGCAGATCCAATGTCGGGGCATTTATTAACTTCAATTAATTTAGGTGTGCCTGGAACACATGTAACACCACAAAGTTAAAACGATTGACATTTCAGACCTTTTAAGCAGCAGACTAAACTCATTGTAAAGGCTGCCAGCAATGCCATAATTGAGGTAGAGCTGAAATTCACAAAGGCTGTTGTGGGTTCCATGGTCGAGACTGGTAACTAGCCGCTTCAGCAATAGCATGACTATGGAGGGGAAAGGAATTTAGATAAACACTAACATCTGCCTCATCTAATGCTCACAGGCTTGCAGGCATTTTAACCATCACTATGCGAGACGTTTCTCCCCTGCACTCCATCGATATATTTATTTCTGTTTAACAAACAATGCTCGCAATGATCAAATACAAAATCGCCAGAATGACATGGACACACCAACTTGATGCCTGGCATTATCAGGAAACTGACAGACAATGCACATGAACCCACAACTGACCACATCGGGTCTCTTTGCGGTGGTTGTACAACGTGCTAACAATGTATATTTTAACAATCAAATAAACAAGTTGCGCGAGTCTCCGCTATAACCAGCTTGAAGATAGAGAGAAAGGTGACGACAATCTAGGATGCATTCAGTTGGTAATCCGCAGCTCTTCAGTTCTGAAGGCAGTTTGCAGAGTAAAGGAACAGGAAACGTGGGATTCACACGCAGAGACAGGACACATTTGGTTTGCGTTTAGTTTTAAATACAAAGTGTTGATAGGTACGAACGAATATGCTACTTACCAGTATGCATCTGTTCTTGGCATGTAGGGCTGCTGACATTCATATCTGTGCATAGATCGCCGCCTAGTGTTGGGTCCGGATGATTGCACATTGTTGTCCTGGAAGAGTCTTTGAAGTATCACGATATAGGTGGGTCCTCCCCTGGACTACAGTGCGCATGGGCATCCTCTCCATCCTCAGATTGTTTTTCGCCATTGTGGCAGTGATGGAGTAGATACAGTAAGTGATGACCATGCTATACAGTAAGTCCGAGTGCTGCAGCCGCCACAGGCGCCGGGGAGGAGGGTGGGCGATATGAATGTCAGCAGCCCTACATGCCAAGAACAGATGCATACTGTTAAGTAGCATATTCGGTTCGAGGCATGTGGGCTGCTGAATTCATATCTGTGCATAGATTACATAGCAGTCCCTCCATTAGCGCAGCTACCTGTGCCATCTGCAGCAGTCTGAAAAAGGGTCTTGAGAACAGCCTGTCCTACAGCTGCCTGCTGTTTTGAATGTACATCTACACAGTAGTGTTTGGTAAATGTATGTATAGCGGACCATGTGGCTGCTCTACATATGTCCTCTGAAGGAATGTTCCCTAGGAAAGCCATGGACGCCCCTAACTTACGTGTTGAGTGGGCCCTTGGAGGAATCGTTAATGTGCGTTTAGCTTTTTTATAGCAAATTTGAATACATGTAACGATCCATCTGGCTATCCCTGCTTTGGAAATGGCGTTGCCCTGGTGTTGTGGAGAAAAGGCAACAAACAATTGTTTTGTTTTCCTAAAATCCTTTGTTCTGTCTATATAGTACATGAGGGCCCTCTTTACATCTAGTGTATGGAGCATTCTCTCGACATTTTCTGGATTTGGAAAGAAAACAGGCAGTTCAATAGTCTGATTCATGTGGAACTGCGATATCACTTAAGAAATGAATGTGGGGTTGGTACGTAGTACGACTCAGTTTGCGTAAACCTGTATGAATGGCTCTTGAATGGTTAGTGCCTGGAGTTTACTAACTCTTCAACGAAGTGATTGCCACTAAGAAAGCTACTTTCCAGGTGAGGAATTGAATCTCACAGGAATGTAGAGGTTCAAAAGGTGGACCCATCAATCTGGTGAGGACCACATTTAGGTTCCACACTGGTGCCGTTGGGTGTCTTGGAGGTATCACTCTTTTGAGTCCCTCTAAGAAGGCTTTGATGGCAGGCACTCTGAATAAAGAGAGGTGTTGCCTGTTCTGAAGATAGGCTGCTATTGCGGTTAGATGTATACGTATGGAGCTGTATGCCAGATTGCACTGGTACAAGTGTAACAGGTAACAGATGGTCTTCTTGGACGCATCCAGCAGATTAATGCGATTGTTTTTACAGTAAATGACAAATCTTTTCCATTGAGCCGCATAGCAAGCTCTGGTCGTGGGTTTCCTGGCCTCCTTGATATTCATACAATCTGGAGGCAGGTTCAGGTAGCCAAACTAAGACTTCAGGAGCCAGATCGCCAGGTTTAGCTGTTGCGGATCTGGGTGCTGAATTTCGCCATGGTTCTGCGTTAAAAGTTTGGGTGTTAGCCGCAGTCTTTGATGCGGTACCACGGAAAGTTCCAGAAACGTGGTGTACCATGGCTGGCGTGCCCACGTTGGAGCAACCAGGATGAGTGTTCGAGTGTTGCCTTAGTTTGCGTGCCACTAGCGGTATTAATGGCGCTGGGGGAAGCGTACGCAAATCTGCCTGACCAGTTCATTCATATCGCATTGCCCTGCGACTGTGGATGGGGGAACCTGGCGGCAAAGCTTTGGCATTTTGCGTTCTCCCTTGTGGCGCATAGGTCTATCTCTTGATGACCCCACTGCTGGAAGTACGGTTGGAGTACTGACTGATGTAGCTCCCACTCGTGCATTTGGTGGCTGTGTCTGCTGAGCAGATCCGCCATCCGGTTGTCCTTGCCCGGGAAGTGTTCCGCCATGAGGAACATGTTCCTCTGAATGGCCCACTTCCACATGCTCTGAGCCAGATGAGACAACTGTGGAGAGTGTGTTCCTCCCTGCTTCTGTATGTAGTACATGGCAGTCATGTTGTCCGTCCGGATCAACACTACTTTGTTGCACAAGTGTACTTTGAATGCCTTCATTGCCAGGAAGATTGCCATCAGTTCCAGAAAGATGATGTGCATATTATTTTGCCGTGTTGTCCATAGTCCCTGCACTGTGTAATTGAGTACATGAGCTCCCCATCCCTGGAGAGACGAGTCCGCTGTCAGTATTATTTGTGGAACAGGCTCTTGGAACAGTCGGCCCTTGCAAAGGTTTTGTGGATTCCACCAATGCAGAGAGTTGTATGCCCGACCGCTCACCAACACTAGGTCTTTCAACTGTCCTCGAGTCTGATTCCATTGACGTGCCAAGCACTCCTGAAGCGGGCGCATATGTAGTCTCGCGTGCGGAACTATGAAGATGCAGGAGGCCATCATGCCTATCAACTGCATGAACACTCGCGCTGGAAGGGAGTGTTGAGGTCTGAACTTTGTTATCAGCAATTGCATGCTGTTGCTCCTCACTAAATTTGGCTGAGCAGTGGCTGCCAGAGTGTATGGTTGCACGCAGGTACTGCCGTACGTGTGCGGGTTGAAGATGTGATTTTGGATAATTCAGTGAGAATCCCAGACTGTGAAGAAGGTGAATGGTGTGGGATATGTGGCTGGCACACTGCTGGGCTGATTTTGCCTGAATAAGCCAGTCGCCCAGGTAAGGGAAGACGTGAATGTGCTGTCTCCTTAAGTGTGCGGCCACTGTCGCTAGGCACTTGGTAAAGACCCTGGGCGCTGTTACTCCGAAAGGGAGGACTTTGAACTGATAATGTTGATCCTGAATAGTGAACCTGAGCTGTTTTCTGTGTGATGGGTGCATGGGTATGTGGAAATACGCATCTTTCAAATCTAGTGTTGCTAGGAAGTCTCCCTGACTGAGTAACGGCAGAACCTGCTGGAGGATGAGCATATGAAAATGCTCTGACAATGTATTGGTTGAGAGGTCTTAGGTTCAGCATAGGTCTTAAAGACCCGTCCTTTTTTGGGATTAAGAAGTAGAGAGAGTACACCCCTGACCCACGTTCTACAGGCACGAGATCTATGGCTCCTTTCTGCAGCATACTTAGTACTTCCTGCTGCAATAATGTCAAGTGCTCTGCGGACATAGGACGGTGTCTTGGTGGTATGTTGGGTGGAGTGGATGTTAATTCCAGACAATAACCGTACTGGACAATTTTTCTGACCCACCCGTCTGTGGTGATGGATCTCTAGACTGGCAGGAACGTTTGGAGTCTCCCCCCGACCGGCGTTATGTGGGCGGAGGGCAGCGACAAGACGTCACCGTTTGTTATTGGCTGAGGACCTGGTGTTGTGTCCTCGTCCTCTGCCTTTGGTGCTGGATCTACGATATCCACCCCTATTGGTCTTATTATAGGTACTCTGGGTACCTCCTTTATTGTACTGCTGCTGGGACCCCTGACCTCTAGCTGCTCCTCTATTCCGGGGGCGACGAAAGGAGCCACTCCGAAACTGCTGCGACTGTAGAGCCCCCATAGATTTTGCAGTTTGTCCTTTTTAATCTTCTAGAGTAATATCAACCTCGGGGCCAAATAAAAAGTCTGGGTTGACTGGTTGATTCAAGATATTAGTTTGAATTTCAGGTTTGAAACCTGATATGCTCAACCATGCGTGCCTCCTTAACACACTAGTGTTGATTGCCCTAGCCGCAGTGTCAGCTGCATCTAGTGCGCATTTGATGGACGTATTTGTAATGAGTTTTCCCTCTCTGATGAGGAGCTCCGCTCCTCCTTTGTAGTTATCTGGTAGGTGTTCTATTAATGTTTCTAAGGTATCGTAGTGTGACCGGTCGTATCAGGCCAGGAGTGCCCGAGTATGGCAATGCGCCAGATGTTTGCTGCTTGTGCCGCTATCCTTTTTCCCCGATGTTTCTAGCACTTTGGACTCCTTGTCTGGAGGAGGAGCATCACCGGTAGTCTGAGAGTTAGCTCTTTTGCGAGCATTAGAAACTACCATGGAGTCCAACGGCAATTGACCCTTAATGTACATTGGGTCTCCTGGGGCTGGTTTGTATTTTTTTTTCTATTCTTGGGTTCAATACCCGTGCTCTGGTTGTCTCCTTAAAGATGTCCTTAGCATGTTTAATAACCCCTTTTAGCATTGGTAGAGTCTTGACTGTTCTTGGATGTTGAGAACGTGTCCACCAAGAAATCCTCTTCCACCGAGTCAGAATGAAGTTCCACTCCGTGATTGGCCGCCGCTCTTTCAATGAGGGCGTTAAAAGCAGCAGCATCTTCAGTGGGAGATGTTTTTATATTATAAATATGAGTGTCAGGAGCATCTTGTGGGTCTCCTGGGTCATTAGGGTCTCCCCATGCTTGATCCTGGTCTTGCTGTTCATCAGGGTAAATATCCACAGGATAAGTGGTATCTCTCCTGCATCCGCCTCCGAGTGTGCGGGAGAAAAGGATTGTGGTTCCCAATATGTTTGGTAAGGTTCCACAAGCACTGGTGTCGAACCTGACGCTATTGAACAAGTTACTTACCTTTGGTAACGATGTATCTGTAAGAAACATTAGTTAGATTCCTCACCTTAGAATATCCCCAGGCATCAGACTGGATCCGGAAGATTTTTCGTCAGCAATACCCCTTGTGCGTCGCTAGGCGTCGTCTGCAGCTCCGCGTCAGTCGTCGGAATGACGTCAAGAGTACAAGACGCCGCCCTTGCGTGCTGACGTCAGTTCTTGTACATAGCCTTCCGCGCCAGGAACGCAGAGCCATGCAAGATACCGACACTGGTGCCAAAAAATTCTAGGGCCCTGAAAGGGATAGCCTTAACCCTAGATGTCAGTTTGCAGAACGGGGAGGATTGGTGGGTCGGTGAGTAATCTAACTAACTAATGTTTCTTACAGATACATTGTTACCGAAGGTAAGTAACTTGTTCATCTGAAAGAAACCCGTTAGATTACTCACCTTAGAATAGATACCCAAGCAATACCATCCCCGGTGGTGGGTCTGCGAACCAAGATCACACCAGAAAGTCCTGGAGGACAGAACGGCCAAAGAAGCCATCCCTCCGGACTTGGCTGTCAAGGCAATAATGCCTGGCAAACATGTGTAGCGAAGCCCACGTTGCCGCCTGACAGATGTCCTGCACAGGGACACCCTGTCCCAAAGCAGTAGTAGCTGCTGTGGCCCGAGTGGAGTGGGCGCGCAGCCCAACAGGAGGGTCTTTTTTTGCCAAGGAGTAACAAATTGTGATGCACAAAACGACCCACCGAGAGATGGTCCGTTTGTGCACAGCTTTCCCCTTTTTAGCACCCACGTATCCAACGAAAAGTTGGTCGTCCACCCGGAACTGCTTTGTGCGGTCCAGATAAAAGGAGAGCGCACGTTTCGGGTCCAGACGGTGGAGCCTCTCTTCCTCTTTGGAAGGATGCGGAGGCGGCAAGAAGGTGGGCAAGGTGACACACTGCCCAATATGAAATGGAGTCACCACTTTCGGAAGAAAGGAGGGACGAGGCCGAAGGACAACCTTGTCCGGATGAACAGAGAGAAAAGGAGGCTTTGATGATAAAGCCTGGAGCTCACTCACCCGTCTACCCGAGGTGATGGCTACCAGGAAAGCAGTCTTAAGCGTTAGCAGACGAAGAGGACAATTATGAAGAGGCTCAAAGGGAGCGCACATCAGAAATGTGAGAACAAGATTCAAGTCCCACTGAGGCATTACAAAAGGGACAGGAGGGAACGTGTGAGTAATGCCTTTTAGAAATCGTGTAACCACAGGGGACTTGAAAAGAGAAGGCTGATCAGGAAGCCGCAAGAAGGCAGAGATGGCAGCAAGATAACCTTTCAAGGTGCCCAGGGCAGAGCCCTGCTGGGCCAAAGAAAGAAGAAAGAGGAGAACCTCAGAAAGAGGGGCGGCAAGGGGATCCACAGCCTTTGCTGTGCACCATGCCACAAATTTGTTCCACCGGCAGGCGTATACCGTCTTTGTGGAGGGACACCTGGCTGCCAGAATGATATCACAGACTTCAGGAGGCAAGTCAAATGGCATCAACTGCCGCCGCTCAATCTCCACGCATGGAGGTGGAGGCTGGACAGGCTCGGGTGGAGGACCGTCCCCTGCTGCTGCGACAGAAGATCCTCCCGAAGGGGCAGACGTATCGGAGGATCGGTCAACATACTGAGTAGCTCGGGATACCAGTACCTTAGTGCCCAATCCGGAGCCACCAAGATGACTTCGGCCCGGTCGTGCCTGATCTTCTTCAGCACTCTGGGCAGAAGTGGTTTAGGCGGAAAGGCGTACAACAGACCGCAACTCCACTCGTGACGAAAAGCGTCGCCGAGCGAGTGCCGCCTTGGAAATTCCAACGAGCAGAACTGCAGACATTGCGCGTTCTCTTCGGTGGCGAATAGATCTAACCAAGGCTCTCCCCACTGCTGAAAGAGACCTTGCGCCACTTCGGAGTTCAGACGCCATTCGTGATCCATCATGCACCGGCGGCTGAGTTAATCTGTTCTGGCGTTCAGAGAGCCCGCCAGATGTTGAACCACTAGGGTGACGCCCTGGTGTTCCAGCCACGCCCAGAGGCACAGAGCCTCCTGACAAAGGGTCCACGACCCCACCCCGCCCTGTTTGTTGCAATACCACATAGCGGTGGTGTTGTCCGTGAACACCTGCACGACACTTCCCCTGACAGAGGAAAGAGGAAAGGAAGGCTTTCAGTGCAAGTCGGATCGCTCTCAACTCCAACAGGTTGATGTGGAGGCGAGACTCCGCCGGAGACCAGAGGCCTCTGATCTCCGCCTCTCCCATATGGCCACCCCATCCCAGGAGGGACGCATCCGTCACCACGACATGCTCCGGTTGGGGAAGGGAGAGGCTCCTGCCCGTGACCCAATCGCGGTCCGTGAGCCACCACTGCAACTGCTGTGCAGTGCCCTCCGAGATCAGGACATGGTCGGACAGGTTTCCGTGATGCTGGGCCCACTGAAACTTCAGGGCCCACTGAAACTTCAGGTCCCACTGCAGAGCCCGCATGCACCGCCTGGTGTGATGCACTAGTAGGATGCAGGAGGCCATCAGCCCCAGAAGCCGCAACACTAGTCTGACCGAAACCCAGGATAGAGGCCAAAAGATGGGAATCAGGGCCTGAATATCCCGGACCCGCTGTTCCGGCAGATAGACCCGGAACGGCGCCGAATCGAGAACCGCTCCGATGAAGAGGAGCTTCTGAGAGGGACTCAGGTGTGACTTCGGCACGTTGATAGAAAACCCCAGCAAATGCAGGAGATCCGCCGTAGTCTGGAGGTGGGAGACTACTGCCTGGGGCGAGCCCGCCTTCAACAACCAGTCGTCGAGATAGGGGAAGACTGGAACCCCTGATCTGCGCAGATAAGCTGCGACCACCGCCATCACTTTAGTGAACACCCGAGGGGCACTGGTAAGGCCGAAGGGGAGCACGGTAAACTGAAAGTGCTCCTGACCCACCATGAACCGCAGGTAACGCTGGTGGGCCGGCAGGACGGGGATGTGCAAATATGCGTCCTGCAAGTCCAACGCTACCATCCAGTCTCCAGGGTCTAGGGCAGCTAGAACCTGAGCCAAAGTCAACATTTTGAACCGTTCCTTCCGGAGGAAGGCATTGACGTTCTAGGTCCAAGATAGGGCGTAGTCCCCCTTTGCCCTTCTTGGGAACCAGAAAGTAGTGGGAACAACCACCACGACCTACTTCTGGGCTCGTAACGCGCTCAACGGCCTCTTTGGCCAAGAGGGCCGAAACTTCCTCGTGGAGAAGAGTCAAATGATCCCCCGAGATACGGTGGTGCTGCGGTGGCATGGCTGGAGGGGTAGTCTCGAAGGGGAGGGAGTAGCCCCTTCGTCCTCCAGAACCGCCTCGGCGGAAACCACGTCCGCGACCAGGTTGGTTCTGCGGCTGGTGAGGAGGCACCCCTTCCTTGGCCACGAAAGGGGCGAAAGGCGGAAGTTTGCGACCGCGGGGCCGAGAGGCCCAAGGACTTGGCCGTAGCCCGGGAGTCCTTAAAGCGATTCAGCGCACTGTCCGCTTTCTCACCAAAAAGGCGAGTGCCATCAAAGGGCATGTCCATGAGAGTGCTCTGGACATCCCCTGAAAAGGATGTGGACCGCAGCCAGGCGTGACGTCTAAGCGCCACTGTGGTAGAAATCGCCCTACCCAGCGAGTCAGTAGTGTCAAGCCCACATCGGATTGCATGTCGTGCTGCATCCCTCCCATCGGCCAGAGCCTGGGTAAGTCGTGTCCGGGCCTCCTCCAGGCACAGGGGCAGCACGTCCTCCACCGTATCCCACAGAGAGTGGGAATAACGGTCCAAAAGACAGGCGGTGTTCAAGGACCGCAGACCCAAAACTAAGGGAGGAGAACAGCTTTTTGCCAAACTGTTCCAGTCTCTTGGAATCCCGGTCCGGCGGAGCGGTCGGGAAGGAGGATTGGGAGGTAGAAGCCTGGATAACCAGGCTCTCAGGGGTGGGGTGTTGGGACAGAAAACTGGGGTCACCCGGAGCAGGGCGGTGGTGCCTGGCGACGTTCCTGTCCACAGGAGGAACTGTGGAGGGCTTGGACCAGGTGCCCTGCAGAACGTCAATGAGGGCCTCATTGAATTGCAGCAGAGGCTCAGTGGAGCTTGCTGCAGACTGAAGCACCTCAGTGAGGACGTTAATCCTCACAGCCACGGCAGGCAGCTCGAGCCCAAGGGCTGCGGCCGCCTTGCGCAGCACCACAGAGAAAGCAGCACCCTCCTCCGAAGCCACAGTCGGAGGAGAGATGAATCCAGTGTCTGGTGAGGTATCCAGACCACTGGCCTCCCCCAGTTCATCTGCCCAGTCATGTGACAGCTGAGCCTGAACGGCCATAGGGTCATCGGACCCCTCCCATTCGCCCCCGTCATCCGATTCCTGGTAAACAGGAGGAAGGATCGGAACCGGAAGATAGACAATGTGTCTCTAACGGCACCGTACGTGGCGTCCATCGACGCCGTAACTGCGCAGGATTCGGAGCGGGGCTGAACTGGGGCTCGACGCTGAGAGGAGCCGGCGTCGGAGGTGGAACCGGTGTCAACGCCGGCGGAGGAGGCGTGACGAGGTCAACCGGCGTCGGCGGGGACGGGTCCCTCGGGAACCTGCGGCGTCGGGGCCGAAGCCGGCGACGACGCCGGGGCCGCCGGCATGCAAGGTTGCCCAGTCGGGTCCGCGGGGCCCGAAGGCGCGCCAGCGGGCGTCGACGGCGGAGCCAGGCTCCTCATGGCCGAGGGGAAGGCACTGACATCCGCCGGCGTCGCGTCAGTCCCAGGGACCGGCAGGTATGGGGACTTGCGCGGCGCCTGCGGCTCCGCGGGGGTGGAACCACCCTGACCCTCGGCCGAGTCGCGCAACCGGCGAGGGGAGTCCGAAGAGCGGTGTCGCCTCTTGGACTTCTTGGAGTGCTTCGACTTACCCGAAGACTTGGAGCCAGACGAGCGATGACGTCGGCTGCGGCTCCGCGACCGATCCTTGGACCTCCTCCTGGACCGGGATCGAGAGGGGCGCGGAGCCAAGTGGCGAATCTCGAGGAGCTTACGGGACCGCTCCCGTCTAGCCTTCGAGGTCAGGGCCTTGCAGTCCGAACACGACTCCGCGTCGTGGTCGAGGCCCAAACAGTAAAGGCACCGGTGGTGATTATCCGTAACAGTCATCAAGCGGTTGCAGTCAGCACAGGCTTTGAAACCAGGCATCCTACCGGCACTGGAGTCGAGAAGATCAAAAAGGATCAAAAAAATTTAGTCAAAAAAGACTAAAAGGGGTAGCTATCCCGGATCTGCGCTTACTGACACGGAAAAAAGAACTGACGTCAGCGCGCGAGGGCGGTGTCTTAAGTACTCCGACAACGTCATTCCAGCGCACGCCGCCGCCGACAGACGCGGAGCCGCAGACGACGCCTAGCGACGCGCAAGGGGTATTGCTGACGAAAAATCTTCCGGATCCAGTCTGACGCCTGGGGATATTCTAAGGTGAGGAATCTAACTTGTTTCTTTCAGATTTATTTTTTAGTGGAATTTTGTACGATTCCAAAGTCTTTTCTGGGACGATTTTCCGCTTGCAGAACAGTCTACCAGTGTCTGCGTCGATAAACTGGTCCTGTGAGTCTTCGACAGTTGTCCTTCCTGTCGACACTGTTTGTGGTTGTTCGATACTCTTCCTAAGTTCGAACATCCTAGGTGTCCCCGGTGGTGGCAATCCAAACTTGATCTGTGCGGGCGCTGAGTGAGCCTTGGCGACCTTCGGTTCGGGACCCGTTTTCGGTTCGAGTGTCCCGTTCCCTGATGAGCTTTAGGGACTCCGAAACCAGTTGCAACGTGAATGTCGACGGTGCTTTTGATCCGACAGGCTCTTTGGAGACAGGCCTCGACGCGGTCTCCGGTTTCTTTCCTGTCTTCGGGGCTTCGATCTGCTCAGCACTCCTCGGTGTTGACGTAGTCGGATCGATCACAGTGACCTTGGTCTTCGGTGCCCCAACCTTCGGTGCCATAGGCCTCTGCGGCTTCTCGGGACCGAGGGCCTTCTTTTGTTTCTCGGTGCCGAAGTCCTTTTTTGGTTTCTCGGTACCGAAGTCCTTCCTTGGTTTGTCGGTTCCGATGTCCTTTAGTGTCGACTGATTGGAAGGTTGATGCCTTCGATCCGATCTGAACCAGTTGCACTTTCGGTTTCGATTTGACCGGTGCAGGTTTTTGTTTCGATTTCACGGAATCGACTCCAGACTTTTTTGATATGTCTGGCTCTTTTGAAATGTTCGAAGCCGGGCCTTTATGCGGGGCTGTAAAACGATCCGACCGATCTTGGGTAAGGCCCGCAGGCGATCCCTCGACCTGAGGCTTATCAAGACTATCTCCCTTGGCCTCCGCATAGACGGATTGGCCTAGCTCCTCGCCTGAGCTATCTTCCTCGGCCCCAAGGGCCTCCTCGTCATCTAACTCTTAGACGACGTCTTCTTCCCGGAAGATACCCTCATCTTCGTCGTCATATTGGGAGTCATGCTCTGAAGCAGGGTCCGATTGGTCTTGAACATCTTGCTCTTCAACGTCGTCGGAGTGGTCTACCTCTTCGACGCTCTCGGCTTCTTCGTCCTCGGTACTGAATATGTTAACCGGGTTAGGCGCCGATTTCTTGGCCTCCAATCGAGCCGCTCGTCGATTCCGAAGGGTCTTTCGACCGGAACCGGGCTCAGGCCATACATTTGGTCTCATCATGATCCGGTGATAAACATTTGTTACACACCGGATGGACGTCGACGTGTGGATATTTTGCGTGACATAGAGGGCATCTTTTGAAGGGAGGCCTCGATTCCATCTTCACACATCGATCGATGTTCGGACCAAAACTCGATCCGATAAAGGTGAATATATTTGAGAATAAGTTTAATAATCTATCGATACAGAATGCAAACGATACCGACGATATCTAAAGGCTTTTGGCCTTAAATAAAGTTTTCCTAACTTGAGCTAAGATAAGCATATCCGAACCCAATGGCGGAAAAAAACAATCTGAGGATGGAGAGGATGCCCATGCGCACTGTAGTCCAGGGGAGGAGCCACCTATCTTGTGATACTTCAAAGACTCTTCCAGGACAAGAATGTGCAATCATCCGGACCCAACACTAGGCGGCGATCTATGCACAGATATGAATTCAGCAGCCCACATGCCTCGAACGCAAATATTTTCATCGGACTCCCTAAGATGGAAACTACCAGTGTAACCAGTCCATGCACCTGAAAAGAAACAGCAATTTGTCATACAAGAATATATTACAATCTAAAACATCGCGACTATCAATACCCTACTGTTGCCTTATCATTTGTTTAGTGCCCATTGTGTCTTGGAAAGCAAGTTCACAAAAGACCAAAATGCACCATTGTGTTAATTTACAATGTTGGTAATCTGGCAAATGCACACAATCTCAAACAGGCCTGTCAGTTACAGCTGTAAAATGTATGTGTGTTTTGGAACATTGTAAGCGTCATTCTCGCCTAAGCATACTCTGCACATATTAACAGTAGAATATTGTAGCAGGTACCATTGGTGTCATTTATTTTCCATCTCCCCACCCTCCTAAGCTATTTCCCAAGGTTTCCTGCCAGGGGAAATTCAAATGGAGGCTGTTGAAATCCTTTGGGTCGGAAAGTGTGCCAGGGAGAGCCAGTAAAAAAAGCAATCTGCGGCATGGCCTCTTTGAAGGCTTCTAATATATGCAGTGTTGCCGAAGGCCTATGGAATACAGGGGGCTTTGGGATCATGTTGGGGCAAGGAAATCTGCAGCAAACTTGGCGGTTAAATGGTGAGAACAACTAGTATTGCAATGCCCTCTCCTTGGACTTGGACCAGCAGGATGGTAAAACATCCCAGACTTTTTTGGGACTTCCAAGAAAACCTAGAACAGGAGTTGGACATTCCACAAAACAAGTCACAGGTGTGAGACCAGGGCCTGAGACCCAGCGCTGGAGAAGTGCCAGGGTTTAGACATACCCTATCACACCAAATTTCTTTTCTTCAACAAATTGTAGAAAGCTGGGTGCGTGGGAACCTGGCTGTTTATTTAATGTACCAAAATGATGTACACTATGTAGAAAGTTCAGACCTTTTTTTGACTTACAGCGCTTAAACTAATCATCTCAAATGCCCTTTTGCAGAAGCGTGGGCAAAATCAAGGGGGGGGGGGTTCTACTGGGGGAGGGGGGGGGGGGAGCAGGTCTCGGGTCTATGGAGACGCAGTTTGCTTCAATAAACTCGGGCTGGAGGGCTTGGTGCATAGGTGTTTTGCCTGGTGGGTCGCAGAGATTGAGGCACCCACGGTTTGCAGTGACCCTACAGAAGAGGGAGAAGAAACACAGGATGACTACTTCGGGCATGGAGCTGGCCTCAGGTAAGTCCTTTGACATGCAGGTCAATTTTGGCAGCGACATGTTTGGGCCGAATGTAGAAAGCTGGCTCTATATAGTGAACCAAAATGAGGTACACTGTGTAAAGATTCCAGGCAAACCCCCAGTTGGCTGACAGAGGCACAAATTCACTTTTGTGGCAGTGTGGGCGAGCAGTTCGGTCTATCAGAGGGTAGTGCTAAACTATTACAAATCAGTGAGTGAGACATTCAAAGAAATTATACCAATGTGTAACTACACACTTTTATATGAATTTAGATACCAAGATCAGAATCACGCAAATACTTAAAGTTATGAATTTTTATAGTATTCAAAAGTTGCAATTTTTGGGAGAGGTAATGTTATCCTATGGGAGAGAAAACATACCACATTCAGCCAATGAATAGCGACTTTTGGAACGGTTCATCTGGACTTAAGTTGAGTATGGGGCGGCAACTAGAAGTCCAGAATGGCCAGTCCCAAGGACGGGCTTGGCTCATGTAGATCTCAAGAGCCTGTTGGCACCGTCACTTTCCTCAGACTGGGGCGGAGGTGTGGGTAAAGAGGCACTTTGAGGTGTCGGCAGTCGGCACCTCACTGGTCTTTGGTTCTACGGGAGGGGCAACCAAGAGAGATGGGCCACTGTGTAGGTCACTGTCGAGGCGTGCAGGTTAATTTTCCTCAGCATTGGTGTCCGGACTGGACAAAAGCCTTGGCTGCTGAAAAGGGGCCAGTACCCCATTTATTTTGTGCTTTGCCGCTCGAGTCGGTCCTGGCTTTCCCAACTTGGAGGGAGGATGAAGCAGACCTGTGGGAGCACAGTGACTGCTTCCTTGGCAGCTGCAGTCCAGGTTGGCGGCAGGATGGTACACAGGACTTTGCTTTTTTGGTGCCTGCGGCTGCAGGAGTGTAGCTCCTCTATTGCAAGGGAGTCTTTGGCAACTGGCAAAGCGCTGGAAGCCATCTGGGTTTCTTGTGGTCTAAACAGCGGCAGGACAAATTGGTTGCGCCTTGAAGGTCAGATGACGAAGTCAGGTTTGGCGCAATGTCAAGTGTCTGTTCTCAGGACAGCAGTCTTCTTTGTCCACTTTTTGTCAGCCGAAATGTGAAGTCCTGGTATAAGGGGAGGTCCTCCTAAATACTCAATATAGGGGCATTTAGGGAAGTGAGTAGTAGCCAATGGGCTGCTTACCGCTGGGGGGGGGGGGGGGGGGGGGACTACAACCTCTAGATGACCAATGTCTTTGCAGTGGGCATCACCTGGTCCTAGAATTCAAAATTCCACCACACACAAGATGGTGGAATTCCTAACCTAGTGTTCACTTCAGCCCGGAAGTGCAAGACGCCTCTGGCATAGATTTTCCCGCCTTTCCTGGTACCAGATGGGCCCAGGGGTGGCATTTTACCAGTCAGGGGAAGCTTTGGGTCACATATCAAAGGCAGCAGAGACCTTTGAAGCTTCCTGCCTTGATATGCAGATAAGTCATCCTGCTTGGAAGCAGTGCAAACAACCTGCAGCGCCGGCATGGTTTCTGACCTGAGAGCAGGGCTCTCACCTCCTAGGGGGCCAGAAACTAGTCTGAAGCGGTAAGCTGGACTGGACCAGTCACCCTGCATAGTAAAGGACTAGTTTGGTTCAGGGGGTACATCTAAATTATCCAATGGGTGTATGTATTACCAGATGCATAAATGGTGTCAGTGTGGGTTTATTAATAGGCGGTGTTTGATAACAAACACCATAGGTTTTGGTGGAGCCATTATAAAGCTGGGTAACTTGTTTTTGACCAGTGCCCAGTACATATCTTAAGGAGGCTTTCCTGCTCACTTGTAATACCTAGTAATATAACTAACATCACAGGGCCATATCTGCTCATGCAGATATGTCCTCACAAAGTAATAAACCCCACCTTATGGCTCGAAGGCCTGTTGAAGGGTGACTTCTATTAAATGCAGTCACTTTGGCATGGCACACAGGAGTGTGCCATATGTTTTCACTCATGTTTTGGACCATGTCGCATAGCCTGCGATGGCAGTCTGGAATTTGCGTGTGTCCCTTAGGGTGGCATAACATATGCTGAAGCCTTTAGGGACCCTCTTTAACATCCATGCCCTAGGTACCTGCGACATCATTTACTAGGGACTTACAGGGCTGCTAAAGACCTTAGCCTATTGTAGAATTATTAGACATCAGCTTAATATCAGTACAATAGAGAACAAGAAAGAAGGGGGGGCAACCATAAAAAAAGCCCAGTTTGACACTAAACACAAACCAGCTTTGCTGGTACCCCAGGTATTTATGTTGGGCAGCTCCTGGGCGTCCTGGCAACTCCAAACTTGGAGGGGAGCCCGATCTGACCTCCTGGAGCACGGTGACCACTTCCAGCGTGGCTGCTGTGTTGGTGGACTCAGTGGTCAGAAGATTGGTGTACTGGACATCGCGGTCGGTGCCTGCAGGAAAGTGGCTCCTCCACGTCAAGAGCGGTGCTCTAGTTGATTGACTGAGAGCTGGCAGCCTTCCAAGTCTTCTGGAAGATGCAGTTGCAGGGCGAGTCAGGTCTGGGGAATTGTCGGAGCAGGCAGGGTTTGGTGCTACAGTCCACAGCTAGTGCTCTGTTCTCGCTTTGTTCAGCTCTTTGTTCATCCTGGTGTCAGGGGGTCCTACAACAATGAATTTTGGGACGTTAAGGAGAGTTAGGGTAGTAGCCAATGGGCTATTTACCCTTGGGATCACTACACGCCTTGTATGACTACTTCCTGTGGGGAGAGGGCATAATTGTGCCCCAGAGTTCTCAATTCCATCAGAAGCAAAATGTTCAAACCCTTCTTTCCTGGAGCGCATCAAGCAGCCCACCTTAGGGTTGTGACTAGCCTGGTGGTGCAACACGCCTACTTGCATTGCTAATGTTGCGCTTTACCTGGTGCCGAATGGGCCTCAGGGCGGAGGGTGGTATCTACCAGGTCTGGGAGAAGCCAGGGTCACATTTCAAAGGCAGCAGGGGCTTTGAAGCCCCTGGTCTTGATCTGTTAAATCACTATCACTAGCCATCCTGCTGGAGGCGGTATGAAAATCTTCGTCCAGAACAGGAGTTTCTGGCCTCAGAAACCATGGTCACTCACCTGCAGGGGAGTCAAAAACTTGTCTGTGGTGGCAGGCTGGACGATACCAGTAAGCCAGTACACTAAGAGGCTGGCAGGTTCTCAGGGGGAATCTCTAAGGTACCCTCTGAACATTTTTAAATAAAATACTGACATCAGTACAGACTTATCAAGACAAGGTGTTTGATACCAAACACCTTAGGTTTCAGTAAAGCCATCATGTAGCTGTGAAATTCGTAATGATCAGTGCCCATTACAGATACCCAAGATGGCTTCCCTGTTCAATTTCAGTATCTAATAATTGAACTAGACAGCACAGGGGGAATATCTACTAATGCAGATATGGCCACGCATGTAATAAATTATATAATGCACCCTGCCTTCGAGGTACAAGGCCTGCTGCAGGGATGACTTCCATATACTGCACACAGAGTCAGGTTTTCACATTTGTTTGAACCAGTCACACAGCCTGCACTGGCAGTCTGCATGAATTGGTTGGTGAGTGCATCAGGGTGGCACAAGGTATGCTGCAATCTGTAGGGTCCCTCTTTAGTACCCATGCCTTGGGTACCATTTATTAGGGACTTGGAGGTGCTAAAGGTTTTGTCAACTGGGACGAATTGAACAGTTACCTTGTTTTAGGATGAGAGCCCTGGGGACCAGATTAGCAGGAACCCAGTGCACTTCAGTCAAAATTGCATCAACAAGGAAAAAGTGCGGGTGACCATGCCAAAAAGGGGCACTTACCTACACAGACCACAGTAGGAGCGAAACTACGAATGTGTGTCGGGTGGCATTTAAAGAATGGATGGGCTGCCAGCATACCGTTGATGGGACTATGTTGCTGTGCTCTGACTTCATAAGTGCAGATTCCAGGCACTCTCGCAATGGGAAAGGGGAGCACAACTGAATCAGCTGCCTTGATTTCACCAACGCTAGCACAAGCCATTGCAACCAATCTTAAGGTGGTAGGGTATGATGCCACTGCTTTCTGTAATTCTCTAATCCTAAAAAAGTCAGATTACTGCTCCTATCTCCACAAGGTGAAGGGTCGGCAGGATGGGACCAAGCCCCCAGAAATCAGAAAGACGATCCCCAAAACAGGACAACCTGCCTTAAAGTACTCAAGGGGTGTGTAATTTATGTGCACTGTGCCTGTAAGGCCCAAGGTTCTTGCATAAGCAAAAGCAGACCAAGGCTCTGCCCTCACAGATTGATCTATTCTACGGAGACTTCTGAAGGATACATTGCCAAAGAGACTATTTAAGTGACCATAGGACGCTTATAGCAGCAGACAGCTGTTTACATGTAATTTACTTGGGGAGCATTTCATGCTGGAAAAGTTTAAAACTCAAGTCAGATTGCACAAATATAGCCATGCAGCATAGTTTTACACTGGCATTCCACTTGATCACACAAACAGTAAAGATGATTTTACAAGACATTTTGTTTAACCCCTTCAGTGCCCATGACGAGATAGTCTCGTCATGGAGCGCGGTTGCGCTGTGCCCATGACGAGACTCTCGTCATGAACCCCGCCCGCTAATGAAACGCCCTGCACAGGGCGTGGAAAGGACGGGGCACTGAAGAGGTTAAAGCTACAAAAAAAAAAACAAAAAAAAAAACACACAAATTAACTTGTGCAAACTTACCATGTAATTTTTCCATTTCCATCACCAGTTCTTCACTCTGAAGCTTTCCTTCCTGATGAACATACTCTAGAATACAATTAAGAACACATCAAACTATGACGGGGGGATGTACATTTTCACCAATGCCCAACATTCGCACCGGAAAGTCTTTTTCCAATACTGGTAGAAGAAATAGATTCAAAAACATTGTAAAGATCTTCTGAACAAGTACAATTTCAAAACCGTTTTAGGAAACCCAGATATGGTTTTTTACGAGCAAAACAAGGTGGCAAATCTTCATGAGAAGGAGGGTGGGAAGTTACATGTGATTTTGAGAGCACAGGAAATACTGTCATTTAGCGCTATATTTAAGTGATGAAATGCATCCTAGCATTAGTCTGATTCAAGGATGCATACTGCACTAAAAATAACTGCACTAAAAATATGAAATTGCAGCAGCCAGCTGCTCATTCTGGTTGTAGGCAAGCTATAGTGTTGCCGTGAACAGTGGCATAATTACACAACATGGCATCATTTTGTGTAACAAGCTTAACACAATTCTGGAAATTACACAAGCATAACCCAAACTGCACCCAGGTCTAATTTTGAAACTATGCCAAACACAACTATAGGTGCACAAGCCATAGGGTTTCCTAGATTGGCATACTTGTTACAACAACATTCATTAAGCCCCTTTAGAGTATAGACATTTGGAGTACAGCTAGTAGTGGAATGTTACATTTCTTGAAACCTGGCAGGACTGCACAATTGCCCTGTTTTTGTACAAACTGCCCATTTTTGTTATACAGCTTACTAGATAACTAAAGTACACTTCAGGTACCCCATTTGCTTTACTGTTGGTCATGAAAAAGAAAACTAACATCTTGCACTAATGGTAGGTGGGCAAAGATACTCACCCTCTCAGAGGGAGGGCTGCTAATCACACTCATATCCCATGCAACGTATTTACTAACAATGGATTAGTATTTCAGGGGTACAGGCCTTTCCGGTGACCCTTAGGGAAGAATGCTCTGCTGGATTACATGTTAACCTCATAACTATGGCTAAAATCCATCACCCTAATGTGTGGTACAGGTAAAGCCTACGTGCAAATGATATACTAATACCAAGGGAAACGTGTGGTCCTTCGGAACATTGCATTCTGCACAAGATAAATCTCTTGCGCGAGGACCTTTTAACACCAATGGTAGAATTGGGGTGGATGTCATCTCAATGGGCCATGACATCTGACACTCCGAGCTGAAAGCCACTAGATCTGCACAAAGACCTAGTATTTGAGCTGCACTGCATCATGGAGCTCCAATGCTGCTTAACCAAGAAAGCTGATAGTGTACCTCAAAACTGCCTGTACTCTCATCTTACCCAAGACGTAGTACCCCAGTGCATCCTCAGCATGGGGTCCAGTTCTGTTGACTGGGGGATTTAAGAACTCTGGAACAGTTTTAAACCACCTTGCTAGACCACCTAGTTTCACAGAAACATTTATAGCCACGGCCAAGGAAAATGCCCCTTTGACATGCACACACTGACTTTTAGCCTGGTAAATGATGTGATTGGGGATCTGGTTAGCAGGAACACAGTGCACTTTCAGTCAATGTCAGAACTCCTTCCCAAAACTGTCCCCTCGATTGGCATAATGTTTGGCACAGTTTGTAAGTCCTTAGTAAATGGTACCTAGGACCGGAGGTACTAAAGAACTAAGGGCTGCAGCACGAATTGTGCCACCGTAAGGGGCCCCTCACCAAGCCCATGCAAGACTGCCATTGCAGGTTGAGTTTTGGTGCAGACAAAAGAGAAAACACAACATCCCTGTGTGCCATGTTCCCTGTCACTGCATGTCATATTTGTAAGTCACTGCTACAGCAGGCCTAACAGCCATAAAGCAGTGTGCTGAATATTACATGCGATGTCATACCTGCATGAGCAGATATGCCCCTGTGCTGGTCAATCCTATTACTGACAGTGTAAGTGAATAGGGAAGCTATTTAAAAATATATGCTGGACACTGGTGAAACAAGTTCCCCAGCTATACGACTTAAATGAAAAGAGGGATGTTTGGCATCAAACATCTTATACTGGCAAACCCACAGGGATGTCAGTGGTGGATTTGCCAATACATGCACCCAGAAGGCTCTTTAGAGGTGCCCCCTGAAAACCTACCAGCCTTTGGTATGCTTGTTGACTATTTTCTGGCAGCCTGCCACCCAAGACGCTGTTCTGACCTACGGTGAGAGCCTCTGCTCTCAGGAGACTCCAAACAATTCTGTCTGGGAAGACAGTGGTACACCCCCCTCCGACAGGATGACCTGCATACAAGCCATCCTTGTGCGACAAGCTTTAAAGGGCTGCTGTAGAAAGCTGGCTTTGTATATACTATACCAAAGTGCATGTAGCACAAGACGAGCTGACCCCACTAAACACCCATGAGATTACTTGTGATAAGGTTTCATTTGTCTTCCAAGACACCATAAATAAGCTGGGAAACCTATTTAGAGTACATACCAAAGGTGGCCCACCGAGAGGTGAGGCCAAACGTACTCTTATGGACGGTTGGTATACGCAAGATTGCAGAAAGAAGAAATCTGCCTTAATTGCTGCTCTCAAAACTAGGATTATACCCAAGATTCAGATGGCCAGGAAGGAGTATAAGACCACTGTCGCCAACGCCAAAATGTTTTGGGAAGAACAGTATTGGCAGGCATTAAGAGAGGCTTCCCTCAATCGAGACTCTGGCTCCTCCTGGGAAACAATTAGATCTTAAAACAGACCAGCCCATGCACTTTTAACATGTAATATGAGCACGGCTTGGTTCGAGCATTTTCTTAAACTTTACTTTTCTCGGCCTGAAGATGCGGGGACGCCTCCTTTTGAAGGGGTGCTTTCTTCTATGGACTCACTGAGCGTCGACCCCTTTACCGATAGGGAAGTGATCTATGCCATCAAGTCCATCGTCCCCCTGAAGGCAGCTGGGCCTGTTGGCATTCCTGGTGACGTCCTTAAATTAGATCCATCCAGATGGGGGAAGCTCCTCTCTACCCTAATCAATGCCATCAGTAACGGTGCCCCGGTCCCCGAATCTTGGAAAGGGGGCCGAGGTTGTTCCCATTTTTAAAAGGGGCGCTAGAGATGACCCAGCTAACTATCGCCCAATTAGTCTGATTGACTCATCCCAGAAGGTGACCGGGAAAGTGATTTTGGAGAGGATCTTATCCTGGGCGAATGACAATATCCTCTCAGACTATCAAGCAGGATTTAGGGTAGGGACAGGCACCATAGAACAGGTCATTAGACTGTTTCTCATCTATTGGAAGGTTGTCCTTCTTGGAAAGGGCAGCCTCTATCTTGCCTTTATAGACCTTAAAACAGCGTTCGACCGTGTTCCCCGTGATACCTTGTGGTGCGTCCTGGCCAACATGACTATTCCTTCTTATTTGCTGGCTCTATTAATAAAACTCCATGAGGGAAATTACGCTCAAGTGCGCTGGGGCCCTCAGGGCCAGAAAACAAAGAATCCCAGTGAACAGGGGCGTCCGCCAGGGATGTGTTCTTGCCCCTACCCTTTTTTCACTTTGTGAACGGAGTAGTGGAACATCTGAAAAAAGTTCCTTCTGACGCACCATCCCTGGCGGGCGAACGCATTCCAACTCTCCTGTTTGCTGACGACACTCTTCTGTTGTCCAAATCACCCATGGGTCTACAAACCCTCCTTGATAGTTTTCAAGCTTTCTGTAGTGCTAGAGGCCTTATTATAAACACTACTAAAACAAAATACCCAATTCTGAATCCACCTAGAAAATTAGGGAGGCCCCCAGTCTTAAATGCGGTTACCCTTAAACGGGTACAAGAATTCGATTATCTGGGCATTCGTATTACAGACACCATGCGCTGGTCATCCCATTTACAAAAGATGCTCTTAACCCACAAGAGGGTTACTGGTGCCCTCCTTAGGGAACATCGTACCTCTACATCTAGGCCAACAGCTCCAGCTCTGGATATATACAAAGCAAAAGGTGTGAATTCGGCACTCTACGGTGCCGAATTATGGGGCTTAAATAACATTGACGAGCTTGCCAAGTCCGACTCTAGATTCTATAAGGAATTGATGGCACTTCCACAGAGCACTCCTTTAGTGCCCTTACTAATGGATCTAGGGTGCCATGCAATGAAAGACTTGGCAAAAGTACGCCCCTTACTCCTTTGGGCCCGGCTCTGGCAGACCCCTGAGCTAGCCAAATATGCGGAAGGCCTAACCGAAATACTGTCTATGCCTTCTTGGCATAAAATCAAATGGCTGAAAGACGTGAAGGCCTTGCTTTCCGACCTTGGCCTTAAAGATGCATGGGTAAATAGAACTTCACCCCCTAAAGCAGAGTTAAAGAAATTATACTGGAGTTGGGTGATTGCAAAAAGGAACTCTAGTTCCCATGGTGGCAGTAGAACCATTGAGTTTCTTATCCTCAAAGACTAAGTGTGTTATGAGCCTTATCTTGACATTATTCAAAAATCATATGACCGAGCCCTCTACATCAAGTTCAGGTTTGGAACCCTTCCGGTCCGCGAGTTGACCGCACGCTGGAAACCACCTTCCCAGACATCACCATTCTGTCCTTTCTGTAGGACCAAAGTTGAGTCAATTGCACATGTTCTATTTGCGTGCCCCAAATACAAAATTCTAAGATCTTACTGGCTTAAACCCCTATGTAGAACATTGGGTACACGTGACAATCATATAGCTTTGCGCATCTTGAAATCAGATGCGCGATCTCTCCACGTCTGTGCTTTATCAAAATTTTTGAGGTGGTCTTGGCTCCTAAGAACTAAAGCCCTCGCAGCCCTTAATTTAGTAGGCGGATTGCTTTTATTGCTTGTATATATTCTCTTTTTAAATTGTCCTATTTATAGTGTTTACATGTACTTTAAACCTCTTGCTTATTTTGGGAAGCATGACGACATTGTACTCACATGGCTTGTCCTTTGGTCCCACAAATCTTTTTCTGTATGTCATATTTGTATGTGCTTTTTAAGATCTGTTTTATCGAAATAAAGCTTATTTCATTCATACTATACCAAAGTGAGGTATAGTGTGCAGAGAGTCCAGTGGAACCCAAAAGGTAGGCAGAGGTAAAGTACATAGCACCTCACTCTCTATTGGAGGTAGTGGGGGGGGGGGGGGGGGGGGGGGGGGATGGGTCGAGCAGTAAGGCTTTATCAGAGGAAAGATAAATTAGTTATACTCCGCAAATTAATTCACACACTCAATGACAACTTCAGACCAATTGTTTTTGTATAAAAATATTTTAGTTATTTTATTTTCTAGAACCAAGCAAGCCTGGCACAGGTAAGTGATGCGTACTTTGCAGCAAATATACAGTTTGGATTGAAATTGTAAATGTACTTTGATTACAGTAGTTACTGAGAATGAAATGCTTTTCAAAATACAGTATGTATACTTTGTATAGGTCTTAGGAAAATTACAGGTAAGTTACTTTTGAGATTACTTTTCTTATACACAGTGCAAGTAATGCCTAGATACAGCACTGGGACATTTCCTGGAAACTGGTAAGTAAAAGCATTTTTGTTAGTACAATTTTAAAGATTTTCTTTAGGTTTTCAAACTCCACATTTAGAAACTTTTCCAAGAAAAACACAGTCTGTTATCCTAAGGAAGAAAATCGCGTTATCGGTTTCAGGGTAAGTATTTTCTGGAACCAAGCAACCTGGCACAAGTAAGCAATAAATACTTTAATAGTAATGCAGTTGTAACACAGTTTGGATTGCAATTGTAAATGTACAATGATTTGGTTACAGTAGTGTTCCTGATAATGCAATTGGTTCCAGAATACCGTACATATACTTTGTATAGGCTGTAGTAAAATGACCAGTTGATTACTTTGCAGATTACTTTCCTTACACAGTACAGTATACCTGGATGCTACACAGACTGTTCCTGTAAACAGGCGAGTAAGAGAGTTTGTTATTTGGTACAATTTTAAAAGGATTTTTTAGGTTTTCCAACTCCACACCTAGAAACTTTTCATAGAAAAACAGTCCATGTTATACTTGGGAGGAAAATGGAGGTATCGGTTAACAGGTAAGTACTTTATTGTGGGAGCTGGTATTCTGGGGTGACTCAGCGGTCCCCCAGAGTCAAGGATGCACTCTAGTTATACCCTCTGCCCAACTTGGGCGGCCGGGTGCTATCCAATGGGGGATAGGGGGCCTCCGGTTCGTGGCTGCTCGCAAGCAGGCCACTGGGTTGTGGGAGCAAAGCTCCTGGACTTACGCTCTGGGCAAATGGGGGAGAGGGGAGGGGTGGGTTGGTTAGGCCAGCACAACAGATGCACCCTCAGCGGCACTGGGGCAGCCAGGTGCGGACTGCTGTTTTGGCATCTGAAACCCTGTAGCTTTCAATGGGGAGTCTCCGGTTTGCAAGAGCACTACCACTTGGAGATGTAAGTTGGGATCTTGTGGGCTGGTTAGGCAGAGTCGATTTGGCCACCCAAGGATGTGGGGCGTCGGTGCAGAGGTGCCTTTTAGGGTTGATGATCTTACAAGTTCCTGGACACAGTTGAGGGGGGGGGGGGGGGGGGGCATTCCGGTTTGAGGCTGCAGGTGTCGGCTGGAGGCATGTTGGGGGTCACTGGATCTCTGGTCAGGGTCGCCAGGGATATCTCCTCTTGGTATTGGGCCACTCTAACCCGTGGGCGCAGGGTGGTGCAGACCAGCAGATCCTGGCGGAGCTGGAGTCAAAACAAATCCAGTGTTCACGGGAGACTGAGTCTTTGGGTTGGAAGGCAGGCAGGTCCTGCGGGTTTCGAGATGGTTTACTGCAGGACACATCGGGATTTTACTGGAGCAGGTTTGAGGTGGGGACAGGCCGGTAGGGCTGGGGCCAATTCAGTGGGCATCCTCTTGTTGGCTTCGGCACAGCTGTTCGGGCCTTCTTTTCTTCTGGTTTCTTGTCTGAGGAAACAAGGTTCAGAGGTGCCCCTAAATAGATTTATGGGTGTTACAGGTAGGTAAAATGTTTGGGTCCCTTTCCAGGGGTGGGTACACTCCCTATTATGCCACACTCGGGGGGCAGGGGGGGGGTTTGAGGGAGCATGAGCCTTTCCCTGGTTGGCCCCTCCATCTGCAAGGTGGCAGGGACAGAGTTGTGGTTCACTTCGCCTCCCCTACCCCCCGAAAGTAGCAGGCTCGCGACCCAGGGGGCCAGAAACATGTCTGGTGGTGGCAGCTGAAAGCAGACTCAGCCTGGACACTAGTGGTAGGTCGTTTTTCAGGGGGCATCTCTAAGATCCCACACTGGCATCAGTGTGGGTTTATTGTGCTGAGATGTTGGATACCAAACTGCTAAGTTTTCAGTGGAGCCATTATGGTGCTGTGGAGTTCGTAATGTCAGACTCCCAGCACCATATACTCTTAATGGCAACACTGCACTTACAATATCTAAGAATGGCCTTCGACACTGTAGGGGTACAGGGCTCATGCACCTGTACCCTCACCACTGGTATAGTGCACCCAGCTAGAGGGGTGCCTGATCTATGCCTGGGCAGTGGGTTGGAGGCATGGCACAGGGATGTGTGCCATGTCGACTTCACTTTGTTCTGCACCAAAACACGCAGCCTGCAAAGGCAGTGTGAGAGTGTAGTGGTACAAGGCCTCCAAAGGTGGCACAATAATTGCTTCAGCCCTTAGAGGTCCTCTGGTCACAGTGCCCTGGGTACCTGTGGTACCTTTTACCAGATACTGACCTGTGGCTAGAGATGCCAATGGGTTTAGGCTTCAATGCAGTTTTTTGGGGAAAGAACATAGGCCCTGGATACCTAGTTATCAGGAGCAATTCAGCAAGTAGTGAGGGCACCATGTAGAAATAGGGCACTTTCTCACAGCTGCTGCCTTTGAAATGTGAATCAGAAGAGGAAGCCGACACCTTTGACCAAGGCCCCCATGACACTTTGACGGGGGGTCAATTAGGTAGTTAACTAGGTGTGCCATCTCCAGGCTAGTACTACCCCTGAGGTAGGCTACAGTGAGGTGGACAAGATTTTTCAGAAGTAGCTATCTTTGTGATGGTATACTTCAGAACTCTGGGACAGGGTTATGCCCACTTCCCACAGGAAGTGGTCATATAGGGGGCATAGTGACCAAGGGTCAGTAGCCCATTGACTATTACCCTACACTCTAACACCTTTAAATTCTGTATTTAGGGGAGTCCCTGGCACCAGAAAAGCAGATCCCGAAGACCCAAGAAGACAGAACAGCTGCAAAAGCAAAGAAAGGAGAAGCAGCGGCTGACCTGGTACCAACCCTGGCAACCGGTCGGCATCCTTTGTCGAAAACAGCTCCCAAGTTCTATCTTCATGTAGTTGTGACTCCAGGATCGTGGGAAGACTGCCTGCCTTCGAAAGACTCCAGATCTCCTGTAAGCCGCAGACCTTGTCTAAAGAACTCCAGAGAAGGCGGCGCTAGGGCCTCCGGAACCACCAAACCCAACACCTTAAGCAGCTACTGCAATTGTAGCCTCTAAATCTGGGAGAAGCCACCAGTTGCCCAGCCTTTCAGAGAGAGTTCATTGAGGTTTTATCCCTCCTGGTCTCAGACGTTGCCTGCAGCCACTGCACGCAGGCCCCCCCTCTACCTAGACTGCTCCAGGTAAGGAAAAAAACAGACACCCAAGTACACCCTTGCACCTGGGCCTTGGAAAAGCAGACTAGAGGACTGAGCCCTCTTGCTGGTTCAGCCAGACTGGCTTCTTAGCCAGAGCCTGCAGCTTCTTTTTCTTACGTCATTTTTATTAATAACACAGTGCAAGACATTTGCAAAATACAGTTAAGTCTAAGGCTGCTCCACCGTACTACCACTAAGAACACTTGGGGATTGCGCTGCAAGCCCCTGTCCAGTCACAGGGGAACCCCTAGGCTCTTTAGACTGCATATAAACGTTTTGATATATCACATAAAGAGCCAGCTTCCTACACCAGGTCACCAGTGCCCTTTCCCTAAAAGAAGGCAACTGTTCAATTGCACCCCAATTGACAATACCTTTAGCATCTTTAAGTGCTTAGTAAATGGCAAACCAGGGTATGGGTACTAGAGAGGGTCCATAATGGCTGCAGCATGCATTGTGCCCACTCCTGACAAAACTCATGCCAGCTACCATTGGAGGTTGCATGAAATTATGCAAATGTGAAAAAATGACATGGCAAACATCCTATATGCCATGCCAAAGTCGCTGCTTCTAATATAAGTCAGTCACCCCCACAGCAGGCCTTATAGCACTAAGGATGGGTGCATTATATTACATGCAGGAACATATTTGCATAAGCAGACATGCCCCTGTGCGGTCTAGTTCAATTGCTAGATAGTACAAATGAACAGGGAAGTTATCTTAAGTACAAGATCAAGGAACCGGCCATTACCTCTACGTCCCTCGTCCTCGACCCAGTCATCACTAAGGAGGTATTCCACAAGACAGGAAACAAAACAGGAAACGCTTTTGTAGGCTCCACCCACCCTCCCGTCAGGGGCTATAAGAAACCAGCCAACCAAAAGCACATCCTGTTTTGTTTCCTGTCAGTGGACCTGACGGGGACGCTGGGGTAGGTGCCGGGCACTTACCTGCTTCTAGTTGCTGTTGTCCTGTGGTGTCCTCCTCTGCTGGGCTTTGGGGGCGCTGCTGGACCTCCGTGGGACTTCGTTGAATCGGGATGCGGGGCTTCCTGGATTCTCCAGGTTCCTGGTTGCTGGTCCTGCTGGGCTGTGCTGGCTTCCTGGGTGCCTGTTTCGCTGGTCACGTGAGTTTCTCCTTGCCTTTGCGGCATGGTGGTGGGTTTGGAGCTCCCGGGTTTGTGGGGCCGGGCGCTCCGTCTGCTTCCTTCCCTGCCTTCTGTGTGTGGCGCCCGGGGTGGGGTCCGGGCGCTCCATTCTCCGCTGCTATTCTGGAGCACTCGGGTTGGGGTGCAGAGTGCTCCGATTTTCTGTTGCGGTGCTGGCGCTGGCTCCGGACTGCGCCCGGGTTGGCTCCGGTGGCGCTGCTTCTCCTGGTCCTGGGAGCACTCGGGTTGGGGAACCGAGTGCTCCTTTGTTGTCAGTCGCTGTCGACGGCGCCTGGGTGGGCTCCGGTTGCGCTGCTCGTCTCCGGCCACGGAGCGCTCGGGTTGGGGGCCGAGTGCTCCTTCCTTTTCAGGCGATGTGGTCAGCGCCCGGGTGGGCTCCGGTTGCGCAGTTGCAGTTCGTGGGTTTCTACCTTCGGCGGCCGCGCGCTGCCTTGTTTTCTGGTTCCGTTTTTTGGCCACGCCCCCTTTTGCCTCGGTTTCACTCTCTGCCGGGTTGTTGGGGGCGGAGTTTTTCTCGGTTCCTTTTCTTGAAAAGGAGGCTGGTTGTCTGCTGGGCTGCTTTTCATTCTCAGTCTACGCTGCTCCGTGTGATCTTACTGTTGCTCTTCTGAATTACTTGTCTGCTGCTTTGATGGGGAAGCATCATAAGAAGAGGAGGCATGTGTCTCCTGTGTCTTCTTCCTCTTCTCCTCTGGACAGTGCGGATCCTGTTCCCCCTGGGAAGCGTCCTAAGCTGGATGATGACCATTTAAAACGTCTTATTTTGGAGACCTTGTCTGACCTGCAGTCCTCCAAAAAGTCTGCTGGGGGTCGTTCTGGTGGGAACGCGGTCCTTTATTCTGACATTTCCTCTTCGGGATCCTCTGATGATGCTTCCTTGGATGCGGTGGATCTAAAGGGAAAGTATATCTCCAGGGAACTGTTGCCAGACTTACTTTCTCATGTGCGTGTGAACATGGGGTTCCCGGATGACGCTGTGGCCAGTACTTCTTCGGATGCTGTTCTACCGCAATTTAGGAAGCCGGTTTCGTCTTCGCTTCCTGTGCATCCGTTTGTGATGGATGTACTCTTGAATGAGTGGAAGGACCCTGATCATATTATGTTGCCGCGCTTCATGTCAAAGCTTTACCCGTTGCAGGGCATGGAGGATTCTTTTCCTGAGTCTGTGCAGGTGGACTCCATTGTCGCTAGTTTGGTTGGCCGTCCTTCCATGGCTGATGATAACATTCTTCGGGATGGGGTGGATAAGAAGATTGACTCTGCTTTGCGTAAATCCTATGCTGGTTCTCACCTTGCCATACGTTCCGGTATCTACGGTGCTTATGTGGCTCAATCACTCCTGACTGACTTTAAGACTTTGTTTTCAACTATGCAGGAGGGTGGCTGCTGTCCTGATTTGCTGGAATCTATGGAGCGTCAGACTGAATTCCTTTCGGATATTGCTTTTGATTCTGTACGTGCTTCTGCTCTGTCTTGTGGTTCCTCTATCGCTGCCCGTAGGAATCTGCTGTTGAAGGGTTGGAATACTGATGCCGCACAGAGGTCCATGGCCTTACGTTTACCTTTTACTGGCCCTCGTCTCTTTGGGGATGCCTTGGAGGACAAACTGCATAAAGTGTTTAAAGAACGTAAACATTCCCTTTCCTTCCGGAGGCAACCTTCCCGTAAAGATTTTTCCTCTTCGCAGGCCAAGTCTTTTCGTCAACCTTCCCGGTTTCAGCAATCCTCCTTTAAAGGTTCTCGTGGAGCCGGTCGTGGTTTCCCTCGGAAGTTCCAGAAGAAGCCTCCTCGAGATGCTGGTCCTGGACCGCAGCGTTCCTGACTATGCCCCTCCGTTCGTGGATCCCACTGGAGTGACGCCCGTGGTTGGTGGGAGATTGAGGTTGTTCCTTCCAGCCTGGCGTCTGTCGACCTCGGATCAGTGGGTGCTGGATGTCCTGGACCGGGGGTATCGGATCGAGTTCCTGTCCCCTCCGCCTCCCTCGGGTGTAGTGCGGACTCCGACTCCCTTGTGCCGCTTCCGTCGCCAATCCTTGAGGGACGGTGTTCAGGCCCTGTTTTTCAAGAACGCTATTGTTCCCGTCCCCAGATTGGAGTGGGGTCTGGGGACCTATTCGATTGTTTTCCTGGTGCCGAAAGTCACGGGGGGATTCCGGCTTGTCATCAATCTCCGGAGTCTGAACCTATTTGTGAAGAAGATCCCGTTCAAGATGGAGACCTTGCAACGAGTGGTCCCGCTGATTCAGGCCGGATGGGTGTTTACTACTCTGGATCTCCAGGACGCCTACCTTCATGTGCCGGTGGCCCGGGAGGATCAGATGTTCCTGCGTTTCTGCCTGGAGGGTCGTCATTGGCAGTTCTGTGTCCTTCCGTTTGGTCTCCGGTCCGCTCCCCGAGTGTTCACCAAGGTGGTTGCTCCTTTGGTGGCCCTGCTTCACCTCCGGGGGGTGTCTGTGTTCCCCTACCTGGACGATTGGCTGCTCCAGGCTCCCTCCCCAGAGGTCATGTCTCAGCACCTTTCATTGACCATCCTTACGCTAGAAAGTCATGGTTTTCTAGTGAACTTTCCAAAGTGCCAGCTTCTTCCTGCCACTCGACGGACTTTCATTGGGGCCATCTTCGACTCCGTCCTGGGCAAGGTGTTCCTGCCGGATTCTCGGATTCAACGTCTTCAGTCCCTGTTGCGGATCTTGTTGTCCCAGGCTGCGGCCCCCCTTCTTCAGTGGCTCGAGGTTCAGGGTCATATGGCCGCTACTGTCTTCACGGTGCCCTGGGCCAGGGTTCATCTGCGGCCTCTGCTGTGGCATGTTCAGCGTTGGGTGCCGTTTCCAGTTCGGGACTATGCTCTGTCTGTGCCTGTGTCCTTGGGGGTGGTGTCGGATCTCCAGTGGTGGCTGGATTCCGCGAATCTCTCGAAGGGGATGTGGATTCACCTGCCGCCCCCTTTGGTGTTGACGACGGATGCCAGTGCGGCCGGTTGGGGGGCCACGTTGGGGCAGTGGTCTGTTCAGGCTCGCTGGCTCCGGATGGAATCCCGTCGCTCGTCCAATTGGAGGGAACTGTCGGCTGTGGCCAGGGCTCTTCGTTTCTTCCATTCCCGTCTGCTGGGGTGCAATGTCCTGGTGAGGTCAGACAACACCGTGACTGTGGCTTACATCAACCACCAGGGCAGTACTCGCAGCCCTTCCTTGAATTTGGTGGCTTGTGCAATTGCGGGTTGGGCGGAGCGTCATCTTCTGGCTCTCTCGGCTCAGCATATCCGGGGGGTGGACAATGTGGTGGCGGACGCATTGAGTCGCAGGTTTCCATCTTCCCTCTCCCTGTGTCTCTCCCCCGGGGTGTTCCGGTTGATCTGTCGGAGGTTCGGGACTCCCCTGCTGGACTTGTTTGCATCCCAGGCGAATGCTCAACTCCCCCTGTTTTGTTCTCGGTCCCCGGAGTCGGGTGCTTGGGGGGTGGAGGCGTTGTCTCTTCGGTGGCCCCCTTGGTTGCTGTACGCCTTCCCCCCCTTCCCCCTGATTCCTGCCTTTTTGCTGAAGGTCCAGCGGTTGGGTGCCCAGGTGGTAGCGGTCTTACCTCACTGGCCGCGGAGGTCCTGGTTCCCTTTGTTGTTGAGCCTGGCGGTGGGCCCTCCTTGGATTCTGCCACGTTATCCGTCTCCCCTGAGGTCCCCCTCCCCTTCTCTCCTGGTCCCTCTCACCTTGGCGGTTTGGAGGTTGAACGGCTGTCGCTTGGAGTCCGGGGTTTGCCTGATCACCTCATCACTGTGATGCAAGGTTCTCGTAGGGGTTCCACTTTGTCCTCCTACTCTAAACATTGGGCTTCTTTCTCCTCTTGGTGTGCGGGGCTTGGTCTCTCTCCTGTCTCTTGTCCTATCACTTCCGTTCTGCAGTTTTTCTTGGAGGGTTTTCAGAAGAAATATGCCTTGTCTACTCTGAGGGGCCAGTGGGCTGCTCTTCGGGCTTTCCGGGATCCGGCTTCTCTTCCTCCTGAGGATGGTTTGTTGGTTTCCCGTTTGTTCCGGAGTTTCTCTCTGTCATCTCCTTCTTCTCGCTCTCCGGTTCCTCCTTGGGATCTCTCTTTGGTCTTGGGTGCTCTGCAGTCTGCTCCTTTTGAGCCATTGGAGTCGGTGGACCTTAAGTTTCTCTCTTTTAAAGTGGCGTTTTTGGTTGCTGTGACTTCTGCCAGACGGTTGGGTGAACTCACTGCTTTACGTTGTTCTCCTCCCTTTTTGCGTTTCTTGGATGACGCGGTGGTCCTTTCTTTGGATCCTGGTTTTGTTCCCAAGATTCGTTCTAAGTTTCATTGCTCTCAGGAGTTGATTCTTCCTTCTTTCTGTCCTTCTCCTTCTTCCCCTGCTGAGTTGTTGCTTCACTCTTTGGATGTGCGGCGTGCTTTGTCCCTTTATGTTGCACGGTCTGCGGGGTTCCGTTCCTCGGACTCTCTTTTTGTGACTTTTGGTTTGGCTGGTCAGGGTAAAGCTGCGTCTCGGCTTACTCTTGGTCGCTGGATTAAGTCTGTTATTTCTTTGGCTTATCAGGGATCTGGTTTGCCTTGTCCTTCTGGTGTTCAGGCCCGTTCCACTAGGGGTGTTTCTGCTTCCTGGGCTGCTTTTCATGGGGTTTCCCTTGATGAAATCTGTCGGGCTGGGACGTGGGCCTCTGAGTCTACTTTTGTGAGGCACTATCGTTTGAATTGTGCTCTGTCTGACCGACCCAATTTCGGTAGTGGTGTGTTGCGTGCTGTGGAGGTTGTTCCGCCTCCCTGATTCTGTGTTTTTTCATTAAACTATTTTTGCTGCACGCCTCTTTGTGTTCGGTCTCTGTTTTCTGTGTGGTTTGCCAAAGGCCTGTTGTTGGGGGTGCTTTGGTATGCCTCCTTAGTGATGACTGGGTCGAGGACGAGGGACGTAGAGGTAATGCTATGATTACTTACCGGTAATCCCCATTACTCTTAGTCCTACTCGTCCTCGACCCAGTCATACTTCCCGCCCGCCCTCCCTTTCCAGGCCTTTGTTGCTTGGTATGTCAGGATGTGCTTTTGGTTGGCTGGTTTCTTATAGCCCCTGACGGGAGGGTGGGTGGAGCCTACAAAAGCGTTTCCTGTTTTGTTTCCTGTCTTGTGGAATACCTCCTTAGTGATGACTGGGTCGAGGACGAGTAGGACTAAGAGTAATGGGGATTACCGGTAAGTAATCATAGCATTACGAGTTCTACAGCTACATAATGGCTTCACTGAAACCTATGGTGTTTGGTATCAAACACCTAGTCTTAATAAACCCATACGGATGGCAGTAGTGGATGTATTAAAATATACACCAGGAGGGCAGCTCAGGTGCCCCCTGAAAACCTACCAGCCTCTTAGTGTGCTGGCTGACTGGTATTGCATCGTCCAGCCTGTCACCACAGACTTGTTTCTGAACCCCAGCAGGTGAGAACCCACACAAACCAGAAACAATGCCTGCTCCAGAGGACGATGTTCACACCTCCAGCAGGAAGGCTAGTGATTTAGCATATCAAGGCCAGGGGCTTCAAAGCCCCTGCTGCCTTTGATACGAGATCCTGGCTTCCCCCAGATATGGGAGATGACACCCTCCTGCCCCGAGGACCATTTGGCCCCAGGCCAGGTAGGAAATTAGCTACGCAAGTAGGCATGTGGCACCTCCAGGCTCGTCACACCCCCAAGGTGGGCTCCCTGATGTGCTTCACGAAAGAAGAGTTCCACCATCTTGATTTTGGTGATACTAGGAACTCTGGACACTGTAAATGCCTACTCACCACAGAAGTGGTCATATAGGGAGTGTAGTGACCCCACGGGTAAGTAGCCCATTGGCCATTACTCTTCACCCCACCACCCATTAAAGACCCTAAATTAAGTATTTAGGTGGCCCCTGACTCCAGGAACTTCGATTAGACTGACTCTAGAAGATGGACAAAGCCGAAGCAAGCAAGAACATGGGGCTAGTTGTGGACATTGACAACAATAGGTATTAAAATAAACTTTATCAGAATGAGATGCTTTAGGTAAAGACTTTTGCAATATGCAATTGACTTTTGTAAATACTGGTTACAGGTTGTTGCAATAGGCAACACAATTTCAAACACAATAATGCATGGAGTTCAATGGAAGTTTAAGTTATTTGCAATAGATTGCTTTCAGGAATACTTTTGTAACTCCAGGACTGGATCTTCGATTCAGTCCTGGGACAGTTGTTAGAAACAAGTGATAAAAGTCGACTTAGTTACTGTTGTGATTTTTAGGCAATATTTTGCTATTTTAAAAGTTGACAGAAGAAATTTTATAGAAAACAGTCAATGATTCCCTATGGAAGAAAATTCAAGTTGCAGGTAAAGTAGGTTCTCGTTACTTTTGTAATCCAGTACTGGGCTCCTAGGCTCAGGACTGGGACCTCTATCTAAAACAGGTAAGTAATTACATTTTCACAGTTGGTAGGATTTTTAAAGAATATTTGAAGTTTGTAAAACTCGACACTTTGAAGACATTTCACAGAAAAACAGTCAATGATTTCCTATGGAAGAAAATTGGGTTAATGGTAAGTACAGTTGTGAGTACTTTTCAGGGTCAGTGCTGGAAACCAAGATCCAGCACTGGGATCTCTCCTAATAGCAGGCGAGTATTTTCGTTTGTTACTCGGTTGATTTTTGGTGAATATTCTATGTTTTAGAAACTCCACACTTCGAAGACATTTTAGAAGAAACCAGTCAATGTTACCCTATGGAGGAAAATTGGGATATCTGCTTTTGGACAAGTACGCGACTGGCAGAGTTACGATTCTGGGCACAGACTCCAGGGTCAGGTAGGTACAGTTGTTATAACCTCAGCAGCACAGGGACAGCCAGGTGCAGAGTGAGTTAGGCCCAATGTTATCCTATGGGAGGCAGGTGGGCCTCGGTTGGTGGCTGTTGACTAGCAGGCCACGCGGCTGTGAGAGCTGGGCTCCTGGTCACTTGCTCAGGGCAAATGGGGAAGTAGATAGGTGTAGACGTTAGACTGTCAGGGCCACTCAGGCGGCTGGGTGCTTTTGAGCCTTCGGGCACTCAATGGATTTCAGTGGGAAAGCTCCTGATTGAACAAAGGCTGCAAGCTCGGGGACAAAGATTCTTCAGGTGCCACCACCACTTTGAGAGGTAAGTTGGGTAGTTGGAGGATAGGTAGGTACCCAAGAGTTGGGCCCAGGGGGCCGCAGGGCGCCGGGTGCAGGGGTGCCTTTCGCTGTCGGGAAATCTTACCCTCTGTTGATCGCAGTTGGGGGGTACCTGGTTCTGAGGCTGCAGGCGTCGTCAGGAGCATCGAGGTGAGTCCTTGGGTGTCGGATTCGGGGTCTGTCACCGGGGAGACGTCCTCGGGGTCTTTGTTCACTCCGGCACAGGCCAGGCTTGGCGGGTGCAGTGTGCATGGTTCGGGGCTGATGCCAGGGATTAGGAGCTGTTTTGAGCAAAGCCTCTGCTCATGGGAGCCCCAGGTGCTAAGAGCCAAAAAGGTAGCCAGGTCCTCCGGGGTTTGTAAGGTTGCTGGCCAGAAGAGGTGCCGGGATGTAGCAGGAGCAGGTTCGAGGGTCGACAGGCCGGTAGGGCTGGGGCCAAAGCAGTGCATGTCTTCCTCTTAGCAGCTGCACGGAATCTAAGGAAGGAAGGTTCAGGGTGCCCCTAAATACTACATTTAGGGGCGTTACAGGTAGGTAAAGAGCAGGGACCAATGGGTCCCTGCCCTGGGATGGGTACACCCCCCTATCCTGCCACTCTCCTGTGGGAGGTGGGCTGTAGCCTAGTCCCAATTGGGCAGGGCCTCCCATCTTCAAGATGGCGAGCGCCCGGAGATGTGCTTCCGCGCCTCCCACACCTGAGGGGTGGGGTTGGCAGGCTGACAAATCCCCTGTCCTTATTTGGGGTTTCCAGCCAGGCTTCTCGCCAGAGTGGGGGCAGCAAGTGGCCTGGGGAAGCTCAGAGGCAGCATGCCTTTGAAGCTTCCCCCTGCCCATCCTGGAGGAAGAGACCTAGCACCTCTCCCAGGATGTGCATTGTTGCAGGCCCAGGAGAGCGGGGGCTCTCCTACCCAGGGGTCCAGCAACAGGTCTGCTGTGTGGCAGCCTAGGTAGCCTCCCAGACCAGAGGGAGATTGTAGGTTAGGTTTCAGGGACTCTCCTACCCAGGGGTCCAGCAACAGGTCTGCTGTGTGGCAGCCTAGGTAGCCTCCCAGACCAGAGGTGGATTGTAGGTTAGGTTTCAGGGGGTATCTCTAAGATGCCCTTTTGGGTGCTTGGTACATTAAATCCCCCACTGGCATCAGTGCAGGTGTAATGTGCTGAGAAGTTTGAAACCAAACTTCAGTCTGCAGTGTTGCCATTATGGTGCTGTGGCGTTCGTGCTTGACTATCTCCCAGCACCATGTACTCTTCAATGGCAGCACTGCACTTACAGAGCCCAGGAATGGACCTGGGTACTGTAAGGGCACAGGGCTAGTGCTCCTGTGCCCACACCACTGGCATAGGGCACCCAGATAGAGGGGTGACTGATGTATGCCAGGGAAGTGTAGGTGGTGCGTTGGCACAGGGATGTGTGCCATATCAACTGTTTTGTCTTGCACCCAGACACTCAGCCTGCAAAGTGTGTGAGTAAGTGTGAGTGTGAGTGTGTGTGTACAGGGCCTCTAAGGGTGGCACAATGAGTGCTGCAGCCCTTAGAGGCCTTCCCTGGTCACAAGGCCCTGGGTACCATTTACCAGGGGCTGACATGTGGCCAGGGTTTGCCAATTTGGGTTTGAGGTTTTTAAGGAAGGAACATAGGCCTTGGGCACCTGATTGACTGAGTGTGCCCTTGACTCCTGCCAAAGTACATTCAGCAAAAAGAGGGGGCATATCATGCAAGAAAGATGGCACTTACTCACACAGGGCCACTTGGGCAGCTGGGTGCAGGGTGCTTTTGAGCTATCGGGCGCTCAATGGATTGCAATGGAGATGCTCAAGAACGAACAAAGGCTGCAAGCTCGGGGACGAAGATTCTTGAGGTGCGACCACCACTTCAAGAGGTACGTTGGGTAGTTGGAGGATAGGTAGGCACCCAAGAGTTGGGCACAGGGGGCGCCAGGGTGCCTTTTGGCGTCTGGGAAATCTTACCCTCTGCTGGTAGTGGTCCCTGGTTCTGAGGCTGCAGGAGTCGTCAGGAGTGTCGAGGTGGGTCCTTGGGTGCTGGATTCGGTGTCAGTCGCCAGGGGGACGTCCTAGTGGTCTTGGTCCACTCCGGCACAGGCCAGGCTTGGTGGGTGCAGATTGTGCAGGGTTCGTGGTTCCTGGCTGATGCCAGGGGTCAGCTACTTGCTTTGAGTAGTACCACTACTCGTGGGAGTCCCAGTTGCTGAGAGTCACAAGGTAGCCAGGTCCTCTGGGGTTTGTGAGGTTGCAGGCCCCTGTAGATGCCGGGGTTTAGCAAGAGCAGGTTCGAGGGTCGACAGGCCGGTAGGACTAGGGTCAGGGCCAAAGCAGTTGGTCTCTTCCTCTTGTTAGCAGCTGCACGGCGGGTCTGCTTGCTTCTTGATCCTTTGCGGTTTCGAGATCTGGATCTAAGGAAGGAGGGTTTAGGGTGCCCCTAAATAGTTAATTTAGGGGCGTTACAGGTAGGTAAAGGGCAGGGACCACTGGGTCCCTGCCCTGGGGTGGGTACACCCCCCCCCCCCATCCTGCCACTCTCCTGCGGGAGGGAGCAGTAGCCTAGTCCTGATCAGGCATGGCTCCCCATCTTCAAGATGG
This sequence comes from Triturus cristatus, assembly GCF_964204655.1. Classification (NCBI taxonomy): domain Eukaryota; kingdom Metazoa; phylum Chordata; class Amphibia; order Caudata; family Salamandridae; genus Triturus; species Triturus cristatus. The sequence continues at coordinate 886,368,579 of NC_140590.1, read as the reverse complement.
CAAGAGCCCGGAGATGTGCTTCACCTCGCCTCCCCCACCTGAGGTCTGGGGTTGGCAGAGGCTGGCACACCCCCTGTCCTTCCTTGGGGTTTCCGGCCAGTCTTCCCGCCAGAGTGGGGGTTTAGAACCGGTAGGGGCCAGTTGCTGAGTACAGCAAGTGGCCTGGAGAAGCTCACAAAGGCGGCATGCCTTTGAAGATTCGCCTGTCCATCCTAGGGAGGAGACCAAGCACCTCGCCCAGGATGTACATTGTTGCAGGCCCAGGAGAGTAGATGGCTCTCTATCCAGGGGTCCAGCAACCCGTCTGCTGTGTGGCAGCCTAGGCAGCCCCTCAGACAAGACGTGGATTGTAGGTTAGGTTCAGGGGGCATCTCTGAGATGCCCTTTGTCGTGCATAGTACATTAAATCCTGCACTGGCATCAGTGCGGGTTTAATATGCTAAGTTTGATACCAAACTTCTCAGTCTTCAGTGGAGCCATCATGGTGCTGTGGAGTTCGTGTTGACGATCTCCCAGCACCATATACTCTTAAATGGCAGCACTGCACTTAGTGCCCAGGAACGGACCTGGGTACTGTAGGGGCACAGGGCTCATGCTCCTGTGCCCACACCACTGGCATAGAGCACCCAGCTAGAGGAGTGGCTGATGTATGCCAGGGAAGTGTGTTATGTGGGCATGGCACACAGGGATGTGTGCCATGTTGACTCAGTTTTGTTCTATACCCAGACACTCAGCCTGCAAGGGCAGTGCGTTTGTGTCCGGGTACAGGGCCTCTAAGGGTGGCACAATAAGTGCTGCAGCCTTCAGGGGCCTTGCCTGGTCACAAGGTCCTGGGTACCTAGTGTGCCATTTACCAGGGGCTGACAATGTGGCCAGGGTTTGCCAATTTGGGTTTAGGTTTCAGCACTGTTATTAGGGAAGGAACATAGGCCCTGGGCACCTGATTGGCAGGAGCCCAGGGAACACTCAAAGTACATTCAGCAAAACGTGGGGGCATACCATGAAAGAAAGATGGCACTTTCTCACAATCTCCCCACAAAGTTTGGAGATGGCTGGCACCGCAAGGAGCCGCGCAACACTAATACCAAGAGTACTGGAGCCTGCTGGAAGCACTAAGGCTTGTTTGTTTAGTCGAAACACCACTGCCGCCAAAACAGACCTGCACGCCCAGGGACTTCACCCGAGACCAGCTCCACTCCAGAAGACTTCTTGCTGCGTTTCTTCACTCTTCTGCAGGTGCACTGAGAACAGTGGGAGTCTCAAACCAAACTAGAAGACCCACTAGACAAAACACTTACGCACCCGAGTCCCCCACAAGTGGAGGCCCTCCTTTGGGTTCTACCAGACTGGTCCTCCAGCCCACCCCCGCAGCCTCTTTTACAGGTACTACCCCGCCCCCCCCCCCCCTCTCCCCCCGACTACAGTGTGTAGCGTCAGAGGCTAAAACCGCTGAAAGTACCTCTGCACCAACGGCAGTTATAAAAGATGTCTTGGAAGTGTATAGGACCTTGGCACCCTACTCACCTTAAGTCCAGAAAAACAGTCCTGCAAGTCATTTTCAAATGACCCTGTGCAGTGAATGTTACTCCCATAGGATAATATCGTAATCTAGGCTCATTCATCAAATATGATGGCTGCCATTTTCTACTTCAATAAAGTAGAAAACATTTACCCAATTATGAAGTTCTTGGGCTCTAGAAAAATAACACTTTTATAGAAATTTAAGTTGGTCTCAAGTTTCTTCTCATTGACTGTGCGTACAACAAATGCTCAACACTACTCTGATAAGCCTAAACTGCTCGCCCACACTACCACAAGAGCATTTGGGATAATTAATGTAATTCCTGTATGCCAATAAGGGTCGCCTGGACTTTCTACATAGTTAATCTCATCTAGGTATACTACATAAAAAGCTAGCTTCCTACAAGCCCCAACCCGAAATCCTATCCTCAGTGGAAACTGAAAGCAATTGCTTTCAATGAGTGTTCCCATTCAACAGAAAATTGGGTATGACCAGTAATATTGAAGGTACCACAGTGGATGTCAGAGTGTTTTGACATCATTACATCTTCCTTGGCATTAAAATTAATTGAAAGCCAGAAGGAGATTCATGCTTAGTGGAATCAAGGAGAAAGTATCCAGATGTGTTGACACCGCCTTGTTCATCACCAAGGACATGAATACAGGGACACAGAAGAGAAAGGGACTTTAGTTCAGTACCACTTTCTGGTTCATACTCTTGCTGCAGATTCTACACATTTAAAATACTAGACAGCACCAGACTGGATCCAGAAGATCTTTCAACATAGCCCAGTGCAATAATAGATGGCACCGTGCAGCTCCACGTCTACTCCTCTTCAAGTGACAAGTGGAGCCACATACAGGTGCCACCCAAGTGTCCCGATGTCCGTTTCTTCCTGCACATAGTCTGCACCCTCAGATGATTCACTCAACAGCTAACTGCTTGTGCAAATGGGCAGATCTCCAATTAGGAACCTTTAGGAGGAAAAGTCCATTACACAGAATGAGGAGGCAGGGCAGTGAAGAACCTGTGGGTTAGCTACATTATTCACCAGAATTAGCATTATTGAAGGTAAGTAACTTGTTCTTCTGATGGATACTTCCAACAGCTGACACCTCAATTTTCAAATAGATACCAAAGCAGTAACTTCCCTAGCGGAGGGTCTGTGGAATGACTAAGACCAAAAAGTCCAGAAAGACCTAAAAGCCAACATGCCCTTCCCGTCAGACCTGGTTGTCAAAGCGGTAGTTCTTACCTGTAACTGCAGTTATCCAGTATTGGTATCTTTCATAGATTCACATGCCTGAATCATTTCCCGTAGTCGGGATGGGAGTAGCCGATACATAAAGTAATTTCCTATTAGACATATATAGTAATAGGCCAAGGGCCTCACATTAGTAACATCTCCATGTCCTTTTGAAAACGGGACCAAACTCTAGAAAAGAGCCAATCAGCTATCACCACGCTCTGGAACCCACCTGGAAGGAGGTCTAGTCCCTCAGATTTTCGTAAGCACAGTGCTAAGAAGGTGCATCACAGAGAACTAGGTGAGCCCTTCCGGGGGAGGCAGGTGGGTTGCATGTGAATCTATGAAAGATACCAATACTGGATCTTGAACTGAGAATGCATGGAGCTCACTTGCTTGCCTGGCAGAGATAAGGGTTAGAAGGAGTGCCGTCATCCAAGAAAGATATTTAAGATCAGCTCTGTGTATCGGCTCAAAAGGATGTTTCATAAGCTGAGCAAGAACTGTGTTGAGCTGCCAAGTGGGAGGCAGAGACCTCACTGGAGAAAAAGTTCTGAATAGGCCTTTGAGAAATTGTTTAATCAACCTACTAGACCAAAGAGAAGGGCCTGCAGAAGATCTTCTGAAACGGGATATTGCTGCCAGATTAACTTTAAGAGGCGTGAGCAAGACCTGAAGTTGCCAGATGGAGAAGGTAAGGCAGTATTTGTTCTGGGGAAGACGAAAGAGGGTGTATTTTCGTTGACTTACACCAGATGCAGAACCTCTTCCATTTTATGGAATATGTCTTGTTAGTACTGTCGGCTCGAGCCAGAGCCAGAACCGCCCCGCAGTCTAGAGGAATGTCTAGGCCATGAAACGCTCGGAACTCAGGAGCCAAGCTGATAACTTGAGGGATGCTGGATCCGGATGCAGGACTTGTTCCTGGTTCATTGTGAAGAGAGAGGGCAACGGTTTCAAAGAGAGCAGCGGTTCCAGAGAGAAGATGGAGCTCCGAGAATCAATGCGGACGCGGCCACGCCGGAGCCATTAGGATTAGCGTGCAGGGTTCAGTCTTCATTTTCCTGAGGACCCTGGGAATCAGGGAAAATCGGTGGAAAAGCATATGCAAAGACGATGAACCATGCGATCGAAAATGCATCTCCTAGAGATCCCCGTGGGGGACGCCAGCTTGCGAAGTTTTGGCAATTGGCGTTCTGCTTGGTAGCAAATAGGTCCAAGAGAGGAGTGCCCCACTGGGAGAATATGCAGTCGAGAGTCCGCTGGTTCAACTCCCATTCGTGGTATGTTTGCTACCTGCTTAGAAAATCGGCCAGTACGTTGTCTGTTCCTGGAACATATTCTGCTCAAAAGGGAAATGTTGTGATGAAGTACCCAGTTCCAGATTTTTTGAGATGCGTTAGATAGTGAAGGAGTCCCTCCCTGCTTGTTCAGGTAGTGCATAGTCGTAGTATTGTCCGTCCGGACGAGCACTAGAGAACCTTTGATCCTAGGAAGGAATGCCAGGAGAACCAGATAAACCTCCTCGAGCTACGAGCGGTCTATGTGAAGCTTTCGTTCGGCAGGAGACAACTTCCCGCTGATTTGGAGTTCTAGGAGGAAAGCTCCCCAACCCTCCAGTGACCCATCTGTTGTGATGACCTGTGGAGAAGCTTTGAGCAAGAAAGGCAGGCCTTGAGAAAGATTCCATGGACGAGTCCACCACTGCAGAGCAGTGACCATCTGAGGGGTCACTTGAATGACATCGAAGGATCCTTCGGATTGAATCCATTGAGCAGACAGTGCTTCTTGGAGAGGGCGCATGTGGCAGCGACAGTAAGGAACGAAAAGTTTCTTACCTGTCGGTGTAGTTTTGCAGCTTGAAGATCTTTCTGGATTCACTATGCTGTGCATTATTCCGCGATCTTGTGGTTGGGTCCGGATTCGTAGTCTTTTCTTTGTTTTTTTTTGTAGCCCAGGTGGGCGTCGACGTCCACCATTTGGTGCACCTCCCGTGACGTCGTCGTGCTTCCTGCGGAAGTCCCACCTTTGGGGCGCCATCTTCGGGTTCTTTTTTCCCTGTTTTTTTTTTTTTTTCTTTAACCCTAGGCGATTGATTAATCCTTTTGTCCATATTTCTGTACGTATCCACTTATTTGATCCTATCCATTTCACCCCCTCTTCCTCCAGCCTCATCTTCCTGGCGGAGGTGGGTGGGTTCGCTAGTGAATCCAGAAAGATCTTCAAGCTGCAAAACTACACCGACAGGTAAGAAACTTTTCGTTTTGCAGCGTGAATCTTTCTGGATTCACTATGCTGTGCATAGACTTTGTAGCGGTTTTCCTATTTTTGTGGTGGCTGGGTGGAAGATGATCGCTGGTCGTTGAAAATGTGTTGTAGCACCTTCTGTCCGACCTGTGCTTCCTTATTCATTTGAATGTCCACGCAGTAGTGCTTTGTGAACGTGTGCACAGATGCCCAAGTTGCTGCGAGACAAATGTCTTGGATGGGCGTGTTTGCCAGGAAGGCAACTGTGGCCCCCTTCTTCCTTGTGGAGTGAGCTTGGGGCCCCTCCGTTAGCTCCTGTCCAGCCTGTTTGTGACAGAATTGAATAGTGAGGGCAATCCACCTAGCGATGGTGCCCTTGGTCACTGGTCTACCCATGAAGCTAGTAGCAAAGGACACAAACAGCTGCTTAGACTTCCTGAGTTCCTTGGTTCTTTCAATGTAGTGCATCACCGCTCTTCTGGCATCGAGGGTGTGCAGGGCCTTTTCTGCGTTTGTAGTCGGGTTTTGGAAGAAACTCGGTATCTGGATACTCTGATTCATGTGGAACGCCGACACTACCTTGGGCATGAAGTGTGGGTCCGTCCTCAGGACTACCCTGTCCTTGTGAATTTGAATGTAGGGCTCCTGTAGCGTTAGTGCTTGAAGCTCGCTCACCCTGCGTAGTGAGGTTATGGCCACTAGAAAGGCAGTTTTCATCGTCAACATTTGTAGATTGGCCTTGTGAATGGGTTCAAACGGCGCCTTCATGAGCTCCGTCAGAACCACGTTTAAATTCCATGCCGGCGGCGGCAACCTTTTCGGGGGTGCCAATCTTTTGGCTCCCTCCATGAATCTCTTCACCACCTCCGAGCTGAAGAAACTTCCACCCTTCTCACCTCTGGTGTAGGCAACGATCGCTGCTAGGTGCACCCTTAGGGAGCTCGAGCAGAGGTTACTCTTTAGAAGGTGTGTGAGGTACCTCAGCACAGTTGAGTCTCTTGTCATTCTGTTTTGCAGGCCCTTTTTCCTGCACCACACCGTGAATCTCTTCCACTTTGCGCTGTAGCACTTTCTTGTAGTAGGTTTCCTTGCCTCCCGTAGCACTCGCATAGTGCTCTGAGGTAACCTTAGGTGTGCGAACTCTAGGTCTTCAGGAGCCATGCTGCTAGGTTGAGGGTCTCTGGCTCTGGGTGCAGGACCTCCCCGTTTTGCATTGAGAGCAGGTCTTTTCTCCTCTCGAGCCTGTACGGATTGCCTTGCGCCATTTCTTGAATCTGTGAGAACCATGTCTGCCTCGCCCACTGTGGGGCCACCAGGATCAGAGTCATGTTGCTGGTTCTGCACTTGTCGAGCACTCTGTGCAACAGGGGTATCGGTGGAAAGGCGTAGGCAAATGTCCTCCACCAGCTTATCCATAGGGCATTTCCCTTGGATTGCTGATCTGGTTGCCTGGACGCGAAGCTTTGGCATTTTGCATTGTGGCGTGTTGCAAATAGGTCTATTGTGGGAGTCCCACATCTCCGGAAGATTTTCTCCGTTTCCTGGCCATTGAGCTCCCACTCGTGCGATGCTGACGTCTGCCTGCTCAGCCAGTCTGCCTCCACATTGTCCTTCCCTGGTAGGTGAATTGCCAGTAGATCTATCTTGAGAGGTATGGCCCATCTCCAAATCTCCTGAGCTAGGGATGAGAGGGGAAACGACTGTGTCCCCCCTTGTTTGTTGATGTAGAACATCGCCGTGGTGTTGTCTGTCTGTACCAACACCCTCTGGCCGCACAGGTGTCTCTGGAATGCCTTCAGGGCTAGCAGTATCGTTTTCAACTCGAGGTAGTTGATGTGGCGGACCGCGTCTGCTGGAGCCCATAGACCCCTCACTCTGAGGTCGTCCATGTGCGCTCCCCATCCCTTCTGCGATGCGTCCGTGGTAATGGTCACTGTTGGGCTTGGTGGTGTCAGGCTTCTCCCCGTTATGTTGTCTCTGTTCCACCAAGTTATCTCCTCCTGCACTGCGTGCGTAACAACCACTAGATCCTCCCAACTTCCGTTTGCTTGTGACCATTGCTGTTGCAGCCATTCCTGGAATGGTCTCATGTGCAGGCGTACATTCGGCACCAGCTGGATACAGGACGCCATCATCCCCATCATCTTGCTCACCGCCCTCACTGTCAGAGCTCGCCCCTTCTGGTAGAGCTGCGTCTCCTTCAGTAGGGCATCTGTCCTCCTGTCGCTGGGCACTACTGTACTGTTGAGGGAGTTGATCTTTGCCCCCAGGAAAATCTTTACCTGTTCCGGTTCCAGCGATGATTTTCCCCAGTGGATGGAAAATCCCAGATTTGTGAGGGTGTCTGTTACGCGTTTTGCGTGCCTCTCGCACTTCTCGCGTGAGTTTGCCTTGACCAGCCAGTCGTCCAAGTATGGGTATACGTGTATGCCCTGCTTTCGTAGGTGTGCCGCTACCGCCGACAGGCATTTTGTAAAGACCCTTGGCGCTGATTTTAATCCGAAGGCCAGGGTTGTGAACTGGTAGTGTTCCTGTTCGATGTTGAATCTTAGAAGGCCCTTGTGCCTTCTGTTTATTGGGATGTGAAGGTAGGCATCCTTGAGGTCCACGGTGACCATGAAGTCCCCTTCTCTTATCTGTGGCAGTACCTCCTGCAGTGAAGTCATTTTGAACCTTTGCGTTCTTATGAACTTGTTTAGGTAACGGAGGTCCAGTATGGGTCTGAGGTCTCCGTCTACCTTCGGAACCACGAAGTAGTTTGAGTAGACCCCTTTGTTGCGTTCCCCGAACGGCACTGCCTCTATGGCTCCCTTTTGTAGGAGTTTCCGCGTTTCTTCTCTGAGTATTGCCAGTTCTTGGGCCGATCTCTGTCTTCCCTTCGGTTTCCTGTTTGGAGGTCTTTTCTCCAAGTCTACGCAGTATCCGTACTGCACGATGTTCCGTATCCACTTGTCTGTGGTTATACGCCGCCACTCCTGAAGGTAGAACCTCAGCCTTCCGCCTACTGGTGACGTATGCTCGTAGGCTCTTGAATCTTCTCTTCCCCCTGATGCCACTTTTTTGCGCCTCACCCTTGGGGACCTGACGAGGGTAGGCGTCTTCTTGCGTGCTGAGTCACTTCGAGGAGGGCTGATCGCCCCCTCTCCTCCTTTGGCCACGTCCGTTCCCTCTCCCGCGAAAGGACTGGCCCCGAGGTTGATATTGCCAGCTTTGCTTCTGCTGACTTTGTCCGTGACCTTCGCCCTGCTGACCTTGTTGGAACGCCTGGTGCGATGTCCCTTGTTGGCTTGCACCCCTACCGTAGGGTCTCCTCGAGGGATTACCTCGTCTCATTCCCCTCAGCTGTAGGGCCCCCATGGACCTCGCTGTCTCGTTTTCCTTCTTGAGCTGGGTGAGCTTTTCGTCCACCGTTGCTCCGAACAGTGTCTCTCCGTTGAAGGGGGTGCCAAGGATGTTCTGCACTTCCGGTTTGAATCCCGAGATTCTTAGCCATGCATGCCTCCTCTCTGTGACCCCTATGGCCATGAGTCTTGCTGAAGTCTCTGCCCCATCCAACGCCGTTTTTATACAGGAGTTGGCGATGTTCTTGCCTTCATCTACCAGGTGAGAGGCTCTCTGGCGGTATTCTTCGGGGAGGTGCTTTACTAGCTCCCCCATCTCATCCCAGTGTTGGTATTGGTGTCTATTGAGGAGTGCATTCGAATTCGCCATGCGCCAGTGCATTGCGGCGTTCCTCTCGACCTTTCTGCCTGTGAGGTCGATCCTCCTGCTCTCTTTATCCGGAGGCGGGCCCGAAGTTGCTGGAACGTTGGCCCTTCTCCTGGCCGTGGAGGCTATGATGGAGTCTGCGGTGACGCTACCCTTGATGTAAGGTGGGTCCAGGGAGGAGTGCTTATATTTCTTCTCTGTCCTGGGCGTGATCGACCGGCAGGTGGCAGGCTCCTTGAAGGCTTCTCTCCCCTGGTTCATCACGCTTTGTAGCATGGGGAGGAACTGACTCCTAGTCTGGATGGGGAGCAGTGTTTCGACGAGAAAATCGGCTTTCGGCCTCTCCTCGTCGAGTTTGACGCCGAAGGCCAGTGCTGCGCTCTTCACCACCATATTGTATACCCCGATGTCGTCGGGTGGCGAAGGCCTCGAGGGGTACGTGTCCACGGGCTCCTCCGGGTTTTCGGTGTCGAGATCGTGCCATTCGACGTCGTTGCTGGTAGATGCCGCCGATTCGAAGAACGACTGTTGGTCTTCTTCCTCGGCTTCTTCCTCATAATAGGGCTCCTCTCCTTCTTCGAGATCCCTTGTCAGCCCTTCGGCGTCGAACTCGTCTTCGACCTCGACGACGTCCGCCGATGAAACCGTAGGAATCTTGAATTCCTTCATCCTGGCGTCGAACTCCTTCCTTTGAAGGATGTTCTCCATTTCGGCCTCGAGCCGCCTCTTCTTTTTCTCCATTTCGGAGATACTTTCGGCGTCGACCGCGGGTCTTTGATGAAACTTGCGTCGACGTCGAACGTTCTTTCTGCGTCGATCGGCCCGTTTCATGGGATGATTTCGACGACCCTTGCCTTTCGGCTTCTTTCTGCACCAGGGAGTCCTTTTGTAAGGATCCGCTGGGCCTTTTGTCCGAAGTCACCCCTTTGGACGTCGAAGTTTTCGGCGTCGGGGCTCCCTTCGTGGACCTGGACTCAGTTTTCCTCGAGTCACCCTCGTGTTTGAGGTGTTTTTTGATTTGCGCTCGACGATTCTCTTACCTCGTCTTCTTTTTTCTTGTCGGTCTCTACGACCGTGAAGTTTTCGGCTGTCTCGGCGACGTTGTCCTCGTCGTCCGTGTCGAGGCCCAGCTCGTAGAGTGTCGGGGGTTTCCCTTTGCCTCCATGTTGGCGTTGGCTCTTCTCTGCCTCTCTCTCACCCTGAGTGTCTTCGGCGCGAAGGCTGAGCAGGCGTTGCAGTCGATACTCTGGTGATCCACCGGTAGGCAGAGGTTGCAGACCGGATGCTGGTCTTTCTGCGCGAACTTGTGGTGGCAGTTTGGGCAGAACTTGAATGGCGTCTTGTCCATTTCGCTCAGGGTCTGAGCGTGCATTCTCCAAGGCTGTCGAAGAAAAAGGCTCGCTGGTCCTCTTTCTTCGCGCTCCTGATGAAATCTGTTCTATTCCTGATGTCTTCTCTTGATTCTATCGATGAAACTCGCTTTTCTTCCTTCTTCCTCCGAGTGAATTTCTGGAGCTTCCCGATGACGATCCAGACCCAACGGCGGAAAAAAGAATCTGAAGATGGCGCCCCAAAGGTGGGACTTCCGCAGGAAGCACGACGACGTCACGGGAGGTGCACCAAATGGTGGACGTAGACGCCCACCTGGGCTACAAAAAAAAAAAAAAAAAAAAAACAAAGAAAAGACTACGAATCCGGACCCAACCACAAGATCGCGGAATAATGCACAGCATAGTGAATCCAGAAAGATTCACTATGCAAGGATCCTTCGGATTGAATCCATTGAGCAGACAGTGCTTCTTGGAGAGGGCGCATGTGGCAGCGACAGTAAGGAACAAGCAGAATACAGTAGGACATTCCGAGAAGGGATTTGAAGAAGCGTACTGAGAAGTCTTGTATTTTACGTGATTTGCCAAATTAAGTTTGTTCGGTCGCTCTTGTGATGGGAAAGCCTTTTTCTGGGTTGTGTCGAGACTAGCACCCAGAAAGTTTATCCGCTGAGAAGTCTGGAGGACGGACTTGTCCCGATTCAGAGTGAGTCCTAGGCGACTGAAAAGCTGTAGACAGGCGTCGGAAGACCTTGTCGCGCCGTCCAGAGAAGGTGCCTTGACGAGTCAGTCGTCGAGATAGGGAAAGACCTGATTGTGTTGCTGCCTGAGATATGCAGCCACTGGAGAGGCATTTGGTAAAATGAAGGGCAGGACTCTGAATCGGTAATGTCTGCCTGCCACAGTAAACCTCAGGAATTTGTCGTTTCTGTGGATAGGGATATGGAAATAGGCATCCTGAAGATTCAAAGTTGTTTGCGTTGAGAAGTTGCAGCACTTCTTGGATGGTAACCATGCGAAACGACTGTTCCTTTAAAAATGTGTTGAGACTTCTCAAGTCTAGGATTGGTCTCCATTTCTTCTACTTTTTGCGCACCAGGAAAAAACGGGAGTAAAACCCTTTCCCCCGTTGACGAAGAGGAACCCTTTCTATAGCTCCCTTCTGGAGCATGAGTGAAAGTTCCAAGATTAATAGGTGTAGAATTTTGTGAAGCATAGGCAGAGTATGGGTCTGGGGAGGTTTGTGAGTGAACTTCAGCGAATGTCCACACTATCATTTTAAGAACCCAACGGTCCGTTGTTATTTGTTTCCAAATTGCGTAAGAAGTGGGAAATCCTTCCTCCAACTTTGAAGGGTGTAGAGGAGATGTAGACCGGCGGTAGAGAAAAGTCATTGCAATCGAGCAGCGTCCTTCTGTCGTCCACCTTTTCCTCGAAAGGAGGTTTTAGTGTAAGCGGATTGCTGCTGTTGACGCTGGTACTGTGGCCGATATTGTTGGTTAGAGGAGGAATAGGAAGACCAATAGTGTTGGTAGCCTCCTCTGGTGGAAGATTAACCTCTATCCCTTGAGCCACGAAAAGGTTTTTTTTTTTTTTATTATATTGAAGGGTACCCAAAGCCCTAGCCGTGTCGGTATCCTTTTTTATACCCTGAAGAGCCTCATCAATATGCGTGCCAAAGAGAAGCTGACCATCATAGGGCATGTCCAGAATTTTTGTCTGGACTTCCGGCCAGAATGAAGTTGCCTTCAGCCAACCTTGGCGTCGTAGTACAGCAGCGCCAGCTAGTTGACGGATACCAGTAGAGGTGATCCATCGCACAATCGATCTCGGAAGCCGAACGTTCACCCTCCAGCAAGATCTTCGCTTCTTCCCTCGAGCCGTCCAGCAAGGCTCCCAAGTATGGAGCAATGTCCGCCCACATCTGCCTCTTATAGCGCCCTAATAACGCTAAGGAATTTGACGCCCGCACTGTCAATGCAGACATGGAAGAAAAACGTTCCAATATTGTCAAGTCGTCTGCCTTGTCAGGAGGAGCGGACAGTGGGGCAGAAGGGTTTCTAGACTTCCTCTGAGCAGCCCAAGTGATGACAATCAGGCTTTGGATGTCCGGTAAGGCATGCTGGAGCAGTGACCAGAGCTCTGTACTTTGTCAAGCCAAGGTAAGACGGGCGAATTTAAGATGGATTGTGCATTATTTTTACACCCTGATCCCAGATGTAGTCTATAATAGGTACTGATCTTACAGACTTTTTGAAAGGTTCTTTAAAGTCACAAAGGAAACAATCCTGTTGGTGAGAAGGCATAGGGATCTGGAAACGCTGTGCGGCTCTTTCAAAGACATTATGAAAACCCCCGATATCCTCAGGAGGCGAATCAGATTGAGTAGGCACCGGGGACGCTGGACAAGGGATAACAATCATCCCACTCATGAGTCGATTGAGAATCATGGAGTTCTCCCTCCTCTTGTTGCTAGTCATCCTCATCTGTGGAATTTGGAGGTGGTAGCAAGACAGGCACAGACTGTGGAGGAAGAGGCGGAGGCTGCAGCCTTGGCGGCAGAGACAACCGGAGCAGGAGACATAGCAGAAGTAGGAAATCTCTGCTTGTAGTCAGTAATCCAAAATTGGAGGTCAGAAACCAAAGACGCAGGTACACAGACCATGGGAGGTTGGCTGTCGTCAGGATAATATGGCTGGTCTTCTGGTTCTTGTTAGTGCTAGTCCGTACTCTTGGTATTTGACATGGAGTTCCGAAGGACTTGTTGTAGTTCCGAAAATACCACCATCGTCTGAATCTTCCTCCTCTTTCAAAAGGTGAGTCGGAGGTAACTGCTGGACCCTGCTAGGAGAAGTCAGGGCAGGTGTCAACGTGAGTTTTGTGATTTTGAGATGGCCATATGCACTCTCCACTTTGGACTCTGGTGTCGTCGCCGAGCCAGTCTGTGTAGTTGAAGCACCGACTGGCAAAATTGAAGGAAACTTCAACAAAGCTCCTGTCGATGGAACAGTCGTCGACGGTGTTGTAGTCATCGGAACAGTAGTCGACGGAGCCCTCATCGACGGTGTTGTCTTAATCGTCGACAGGGTAGACTTCGACGAAAAACACTCGTCGATGTAGGCGCCGACGATTATTTTTAATAGTAGACTATACAGGTTTAGCAGCTGTCTACTATGAAGAAGTCTTTGAAGCGGACGAGGCAGATGCCAAAGAGGTGGAAACTGTTGTCGTCGACTAAGTTCTCCCCACAGCTGTAGACGGGGATTTTCTCGCTGACGCCACTTCCAGGCCTTTTAAAAGGTGTGTAGAACCTCCTGTGGAGAAACCTTTGTTGGTAAAGCCTTAAGGGGAGCCTCTGAAGACTTTGTGCGTCTTCTTTTGAGGGGGCTGCGACGAAGGTCCTGGAGAAGCAACTCTGGGCCTTTTTTGAGAGGATTTTGAAGATGTAGAGCAGGCTTCACTCTCCTCAGAAGACAGGACTTGGTCTTTATCTTTAAGTCTCTGCAGCCAAATTAGAAAGCGTCCCTCCCGATCTTTAAGGGTCTTTGAAGAAAAGGTACGACATACCTTGCAGTCCTTCGAGGAGTGGTCCGGGTAAAGACAGAGGCAGTCTTTGTGTTGGTCATCAACATGAATCCTCTTTTTACCACAGGAAGCACAGGGCCTAAAAAGGCCTTTCTTGGGAGTATCGGTCATGAAGATATTGAGAACTTCACACAGAAGGAATCCTGAAGAAAAATTCACTGGAAATCCAGAAAACTGAGCAGAGCTCAGGGGAGACTCCCTTAGCACGACGTGCAGTAGAAAATCTGAGGGACTAAAGCTCCTTCCAGGTGGGTTCCAGAGGGTGGTGATAACCGATTGGCTCTTTTCTAGAGTTTGGTCTTTACCAAAAGGACATGGAGATGTTACTAATGTGAGGCCCTTGGCCTATTACTATACATGTCTAATGGGACATTACTTTATGTATGTACCGGGGACTCCCATCCCCGTCGACGGGGAATTATTCAGGCATGTGAATCTATGAAAGATACCCCAATACTGGATAATGTGGGCACTGATGCCCATGTTGAGGCCTGACAAATATCAGGACAGGCACTACACATGCTAATGCAGCAGCCACAGCCCTGGTGGAATTTACCTTCAACACTTCTCTAGGCTGCTTTTTGGCTATCACATTTTAATGCAAAGGACGACCCAGCTAAAGGCAGTTGCTAAATCACTGACCTCTTCCCCCTCCCCTCCCCCCCATCCCCAGACAACCATAAAGCAGAGTGTCCACTCCATCTTAGATATGATCAATGTAAAAATGAATGGCTTTAGGGTCCAAACCATGGAGGGGTGAGGTGGAGCATAGATCATAAAGGAGCGAGTGCGCGCGAGTGTCAAAAGGAACAGTGAATGAAAGGACCATATTAAGGTCCCACAATGTCATCACAAAAGATTTAGTAGGAAGCGTGCGGACCAAATATTTGAGAAAGCACATCAATACAGGTGATTTAAAAAAGGACAGAAGCTGCAAATAAGCCTAAAAGAGTAGACACAGAACCTTCAACAATGCCTACTGCAAATCGCTGGGCCAGAGAAAAACAGTAAAGCATCCAAAAATGTATCCTGCAGAAAGTCAGTGCACCAAGTGCTACACCAAGCAACAGACTTGTCCTAGCATCAGTCGTATAATGATTTGGAAGGATACATGCTGTAAGGATCACCACAACTTCAGAAGGAAGATGGGATAGTGTCTACTGCTGCTTCTCAATATACACTCATGGAGGTGTAGATTGTGCAGGCCCTACTGCTGCGACAGAAGAGCCAAGTGGAGGATAGATGCACTCGCCCAGAAGTGTCAGATAACTCTCCTGGACCAATTCAGAGCCACTAGGATGCCTTAGGACAAATCTAAACGGATCTTCAGAGCTCTGGCATGAGAGGTAGTGGTGTGAGGGCATACACTAGTCCCATGCTCTAGTCTAGGGGGAATGTGTCCGAGACAGAGCTTTCTTAAAATGGACATCAGAAATGCTTTCAATTATGGCGTGCAACTACAGCAGGATGCATTGCAGATGGGTCTACGCTGGAGACCAGTCTTAGACCTCCACCTCTCCTAGATGAGCTTCCTAAACCAGCATTGATAGGTCTGTTAGTCAGCTTGGGGTGTGGTACAAGAGGGGTCTACCACTGTTCCAACTGTGGAAGAGAAGCCACCACGGCAGATATTTTGCCATCTCCTTCAAAACCTGGATGAATCAGAGGTTCTTGGTGCTGGGCATGCGGAGTCTTCAGATCTCACTGCAGTGATCACATGTACTACATGGTATGGTCAACGAGCAGGATGCAGGAAATCAGTAAGCAAATGAGCCTCTGATCCCTCCTCACCAAGGCCTAATAGAGAGATAACAAACATCTGATCATAGACTGAATGTCCTGGACTCAATCGAGGATGGCTCTGATGAAAGGGACCCTTGGCAAAGGAGTTCGGCATGTTGATTGCAATCCCCAGTGATGCAAGGCGGTCCACATCAGACTACAGTCATCTCTTGCATAACTGGATGATGAAATACAGGGTGCATCAAAATCCGCTGCAGAAACTGCTCCTAAATAGAAGGAAAAATGCAGGGCATTTGGACATTCTGGCACTGGGCTCGAGAGTAGGAACGTGTCCAAGTCCTCTACTTCAAGCAAGAGTGGCCGTTGCAGAACTTACCTTACTGCTCGGCAACGTACGTTTGGCTCTGCGGTTCTGGATCACCTTTGGGTGTGTAGTAAGCTGGCTATGGATAGAGTATACCACTAAGTGGTTATATCATGCACAGAGTTCAGAGATCCCCCAGAAGTGTACAGGGCTCAATGTAAACCCAAAGTGATCTAATTATGGTAGTGTGGACCTGCAGTCTCGGGCCTAGAACAGGAGTGTTAATACATTTGTTATGCACACAGTGATTAATAAAACACTAGTCAAAGGAGATGCCCACCATTTCTTGAAAAATACGCTTTTCAATTTCTATTTTGAAGACCAAGATGTACACAAAAAAGTACGTACGTTTCAGGAAAAATGCTTTACACTTCAGAAAAAGTGGACATGGTGCAAATTTCAGGGTTACAAATTCAGTCTCCAGGTTATGGGGTCAACCCCAGGCAAGGCTCAAAACATTAGGAGTGCACTATACCACCACTGTGTCACTGGTGGTGCAGAGATCAAATTTGGGGTCACGAGCCCAATGCTAATCAATGGATATAGGGGGTATTTGAAGTTGGACTGCTCACAGTTGAATAAAGCGGTTAAAGAGGTTGATGTCCTGGAGTTATGGTAAGTACAAGGCCCCCACCTCCTCCCCACATCCAAACAACCGCTCACCGAAGGGCAAGTCCATTAGAGCAGATTGGAAATCCTCAGCAAAAGACAAGTGGAGCACAAGCCACAAAGTCAGCTAGACCTATTTAAGTATTTTGAGGCAAGCGGTCTCAAGTTACAAAACTGGTTTCCTGGGATCTGGTAAGTTAACAATTTGCTTGGGGAGGTCACAAAGCTTCGGTGTACAATCAGGGAGACACTAGGCATTCACTGTTCAAAGAGTTAACCTGCCTGAGGCAAAGTCGTTGCAGCACATGGAACAAACCGATTTGGTCTCACAGTTCTGTGATAGTGACGAAAGCATTGGCTTTTAATTTAGCAGACAACGCTTAAACTACATGACTCTCGAGAACATTGGGTCAAGAAGAATTTGGAATCATGCAGTAAGGAGCTACATGGAAGCACAGATTTAGAGAAGTCAATCAAGTGTGGCTTCTGCAGTAAAGTTGTACTTGTATGGCACAAATGGTCTTATGCAACTGCCACATCAGCTAGCCGTGTTGATTCATGGATGGAAGCTTAGGCGATTCATCTCCTCACACGTTGTGGCTAATGTGCGTGTGAACATTTGGAGCTGTACTGCAGCACTCAACTATTCCCAAGGAGGATAAATGAAGAGATTACTGCATAAGCAAAACTGTACACACCAACAGAAAAGTAAAAGTCAGCAATAAGGCTAGGGGCATTCCTTAGTAATGGAAAATCATGCCAAACCAACTAACTGAGCCTAAATCTCGGCAGAGACAAATCGGTAAAATATAATCAAAGTCAGTGAAGCTTATGGTTAGGAGTGATGGCAAATGTAAGAGTAGCACAAGACTAAGGACTGGAAATGAAGAGCTGGACAAATTGGTCAATTTCACATGACACTAACATATTATACAGGATCCTTCAACAGATTCTTGCACAAGGCTGTGCATGATATTCGCTGCTAAGAAACTCAAACAAGGCAGTTAAAAATATTGTATTGAAAAAACACAATTGAAAAAATAGTTATCAGCAGTGATACATCCAGAAGCCTAAAGTGCAGAGACCTGCCACTCACTACAAACCTATGTCTAGTTCCTAGACAAGAACTACGATTGCTTACCTAGATACTTGTTCTTTTCTTGTAATGCATTTAAAGTAGTTTTAGAGGCCTCCAAATCGTTGTTCAACACCTTGATCTGCTCTTCAAAGTTAATCTGGTGAGAACTGAGCTCCTAAAGTAAATGAGAAAGGTTACTTATCAAGCCAATAGAAGTAAGAGTATACAAAGAGCACCATAATATCAACAAACCTTCAACAAGCTCACTGGAGGTAGACCAACTGAATAATTCAAGACAAACAAATGAGGCTAATGTTACTGCAGCAGAGGCTGGGGCTCATTTTAAAAAGGAGGCAAGCCTTTGAGGCTTCCCTCTTCGAACACTGGCCCATCCTGGGGGAGGAGGAATTGACCTCTACCCAGGATGTGCATGGTTTCTGGTCCCAGATAGCAGGGGCTCTCTACCAGGTGTCCAGAAACATGTCTTACCGGCTATAGGCAGCCAGACAACCAAAGGCCACACCAGGGTTGGTAGGGATTCAGGGGCACCTCTGAGGTGTCCTCTGGGTACATGGTACAATAAATCCCACACTGGCAGCAGTGTGGATTTAGTGAAAGGAGTAGTTTGGTACCAAACACTCGTATATTCAGTAAACCCATCATGGTGCAGTGGAACTCTAGCTATTGAGTTCCCAGTCCAAGTACTCTCTATGGCTTCACTGGCACTTACAATATTGTGACATGGTGCCCAATATAGTAAGGGTATAACTGCGCATGCAATTTGCCCTCACCTATAGTATAGTGCACCCTGCATTAGGCATGTGATGACTACTAGAGGGGTGGCTTACCTATGCTGGCAGCCAGTGCTAGCTGGCATAGCACCCTACCAGGGTGCCATGTCGACTTGGCCATTTTCTCCTTTTCTCCCTCACAGGGGCATGCACACTGCCAGGGCAGTGGCACTGTCCCAGTGCGATGGGTCCCAAGAGAACCTCTTGAGCTTCTAGACCCTAGGTACCCAAGGTACCATTTACTAGAGACTTACAGGAGGCAGATGTACCAATTGGGGGGTTTGTTTTAGGGAAGGTGCCACAGGGGACCTGGTTGGCAGGGACCCTGTGTGCTACATTTGAAACCACATCAAAACCAGGCAAAAGTTGGGGCTAACCATGCAACACAGGCACTTTCTCACAATGAGTAACATTGCGAGGGTTGGAGGCGTTGAAGTACCTCAGTAAATATATTAAAAACACAAGTTGAAGTTTTACCTTATCCTTAACCTCGAGCTTATTCTTGGCTTCCGTCAATTCCACAAAAAGGCTGTTAATCTTTTTCTTTGTGCTATCATCTGAAAACTAACAAACAAAAGTTATAAATTCAGGAAAAGCATTAGACTGGTCAAACAAATATTGCTTTAACAGGATAAGAATCTATTGGAAGGTGGATGAGCTTGACACCCCCCACGGCGGAGAGTTGAGCCTAAGACTAACAGGAATGGGCAACAGTGGATCTAATCCACATGTAAAGTTAGGAGAAATGACAAGCGGGAAGAGGATACGAGGTCCTGGTACGCCATGATTATAGACGTACACATGAGTGGGGTCCTCAACACAAGAGATTAAGGGGTCTCAGGCAGGCCACGGCGGTTCTGGGATGATAGTACTGTCAAGGAGCACCCTAGAGCGTAGTAGCCACACAATTGTGAGACGTAGTACGACTTCTGGAACATGGTTTTTTTATTTTTCTCCCTTCATGGGACCCTCGGGGGCAGGGTATTTAAGTGTTATGATCGCTATCATAAAGACAACGCTGTTTAAGTACGGACTTAGTAATCTGTTTCATTAATGCAACATTGAGGCTGAGAACATGTCCTACCACTAAATGGAATGTACTGCCATTGTCGGTATAGACTCCGGTGATGTATTATTGCGGTTATGATTTTACTGTGATTCTGGACGACAAAGAAAAAAAAAAGCACACAATCTATAGGAAAAATAATTCCTAAGTAAGTTGCAGAAGGGCAGTAAGGGACTAGAAGTCGAAGAATAACTCCTGCTAGAGCAAACAGTTAAATGTCAATTGCATTTGTTCGGTGAGCAAGTGTGTAATTCTACTAACATTACTGCAAGAAAATAAAAGCTTTGCATGGGACTCAGACAAGACACATACCCTCTAAACAACGTTTTTCTACTTGTAGGAATGAAAAGGATATATGGAAGACCAAACTTTCTATTTGGGAGATGTAAATGACAAGTGGTCAGAAACCATTACCAAACATTTAAATGCAAATGATAAGTGTAAAACCAGTTGCTGCAGTCCAAATTGTTGCATCAGCGCATCAGTCCCAAGTAGTCCCACAAACTAAATTAAAATCACAGTAGCACAAAAATTTTAAAATTAGAAGCTCATTCTTTTTTAAGCTACAAATTGTGGCAGATCAACCACAAAGCAAGCTCAAGTAGTTTGCCACGTTCTAGGGGACTGACCAGCATTACTAGCTGTTTCCAGCGATTCACAATCTAGAACAAGTCTTACTTTGACTTTCATTAACTCATTAGCCTTCTGCAAGTCAGCAAGCTGTCTTTCCAATGATACTATGCTAGCTGCCAGAGCCGATTTTTCTCGAATTGCTGCCGTCAATTTAGCTTCAGTCTTCTTAAATTCCTCCTCTAGGTCATGGAGCTGCTTGTCCTGTTCACCACGCTCTTTAACCAATGACCGGATCTGGAAGAACAGCAAGGAGTCAACGGTTCATAATAGAAACGATGTAAATGTTCTAGATTAGTTATTCAACATGTGCATAAATAGCCGCTAGTCCTGCGGAGCATCTCCACCTCACTTGGAACTACTTAAAAAACACACCATTTGGTGTTGGATATTGGGCTAAGGATTTTGATATTATTCATCAAAGGATTAAAACCCACACCAACATTCACTCCCAGTTTTTGTTTTTAGTTCAAAGCTTTTTTTTTTTTTTTTACACTTTAGGGCACTGTGAATGAAAGTTAATTGGGGGTAGACAACTGTGTACCTCAAAAGGTTAAGGCCACCACCTGTTAGGTATCACAAATTAAAATAAACGTGTTCTTAATCCTTGGTAACACCACAAAGCAGTCCGGTTTAAATCAAAGGCAATGAGAAAAGCATGTAAGCAGTGCATATACACTAGGAAACGTCAGACCGAAAAAAAAACCTGTTAAACTCCACTATCAATCTGAAGACATTTTAGGAGTAAAATACCAAAATAACAAAAATCCATAAGGAAACAGATTGTTTTTCTCTTAAAAAGGTGGTCAGGTTTATTTACAATTACAATAAAGAAACATGGATTACAAACTCTTGTCAGGTTGAAAGGTTCTCACTGTAACCAGCACTATCAATAGCTGTATAACCCTGCAATGATTAATTCAGTATGAAAAACATTATCCATATGCTCTTTCCATAACTTCACAATTAGTCTCTAGAAATGCATTAATAGTCATACATACACTTCTCTGAATTTATGGTGGGAGCTCATGTGATGAAAACTGCAGGTTTGTTCATGCAAAATTTCCAGATCCTCAAATAGCCCCTCATCCTAATTTGTAATTTCATTTCAATCTCTTTAGCCATACACAATTTGCCTGTATTGTGCAGCCAACAATCTAGCTCGAATCGGAATTTTAGCGCTTAACCAATGTATTGCCAACCACCTCCTGGCTAACAGTAGCATTAGTTAACAAATCCAAAAAAGTAGACTTCCTTTATTTTACTTTTTGTGCAACTGGCTTCTATACCTAGCAAAGAAACCTGTGGAATGAAGCTGTAATTCTACACTTATTCTTTTATGATATCTGCGTGTCACCTGCTCCCAGCAATAACATTTAGGGACAGGCCCAGAAAAGGTGACAATGTGGCCTCAGACGGAGTACATTTAGGACACTGCAGATCTATTATGTGCAGCTTCACTGGAGTGATGCATGTCGAGCACAAAGTTAAATTCTATAAGTCTAAACCTGGCATTACAAGGCATTCCTTATCCAAGCATCAGGGACCCTTCCCACTGACTATTTACGAAGCACTCGTCACAATCCATTTAATGTATTCAACCTATATGGTTCTTCCACAACTGCTCCCCAACCTGTAGGAAAGTGCCCCTTTTTTACATGATCACCCCCACCTTTTGCCTGGTACTGGATGCAATTTTGACAGAAGTGTGCTGGGTATCCAGGTCCCCATATCTTTGCCTAAAACAGTACAATTGTTCCTCCAATTGGCAATACCTTTAGGACCCCCTGGTAGTCCCTAGTAAGTGTTACCCCTGGGACCTCAGGGCAAGGAGGCTAAAGGTGTCTAGGGGCTGCAGAATGTATTGTGCCACCCTAAGCAACCCCTCAGCACACTCATGCAAACTGAAATTGCAGGGTGCGTGCCATGGTGCAGAGAAAGGTGAAGACATGGCACCCCGCGTGCCCCATGCCTGCAGACACTACGTTAAGTCCCCACTACTTACAGCCCAAAGGCAGGGTGCACTATACTACGTGTGGACATAGACATGAGCAGATGAATAAGTTACTGTGAGAAAGTGCCCTCTTTCTCCATGGTATGCCCCCACTTATTGCTGAATTGCCGACGTTCTTTGAGCCCCGAGCTCCTGCTAATCACGTACCCAGTGCCTATGTTCCTTCCCTAAAACTGCACTGAAGCCTAAACCCAATTGGCATCCCTGGCCACAGGTAGGCCCCTGGTAAATGCTACCATGGGTACCCAGGGCACTGTGACCAGGGAAGGCCCCTAAAGGCTGCAGCACTTCTTGTGCCACCCTTCGAGGCCCTGCACAGTTTCACTCACACGCGTGTCTTGGTGCAGAACAAAAGTGAAGGGTCGACATGGCACCCATCCTGTGTGCCATGCCTACAAACCACTGCCCTTGTCTAGATCAGCCACCCCTCCAGCTGGGTGCACTATGCCAGTGGTAAGTGAACAGGTGCACGAGCCCTGTACCCCTACAGTGCCCAACTCCATTCTTAGGCATTGTAAGTGCCGTGCTGCCATTAAGAGTATATGGTGCTGGGAGTTTGTCATTACGAACTCCCTACACCAGAATGGCTACACTGAAAACTGGGAGGTTTGGTATCAACCTTCTCAGCACATTCAACCCACTCTGATGCCAGTGTGGGATTTAATGTATAATGCACGACAGAGGGCATCTTAGAGAAGCCCCCTGAAACTCGACCAACTTCTAGTGTCCCGACTGAGTGGCTGCTTAGGCTGCCATCAACAGACATGTTTCTGGACCCTTGGGTCGAGAGCCTGCTGCTCTCGGGGGCCTGAAATAATGCACATCCTGGGACGAGGTGCCAAGCCTCCTCCCCCAGGATGGGCAGGGTTCACACATGCCGCCTTTGTGAGCTTCCCCAGACCACTTGCTGCTTTCAGCAACTGGCCCCCACTGGTTCTACCCCCCCACTTTGGGCAGGAGAACCGGCGGGAAAAACAAGTGAGGGAGAGAGGTGAGCCCACCTCTGCCAAATCCACACCTCATGTGGGGGAGGCGAGGTGAAGCACAACTGCGAGTCCCCACCATCTTGAGGATGGGGGACCCAACCAACCAGGGACAGGCTCATGCCCCTCTCCCACTGGAGGGTGGCACAATAGGGGGTGTACCCAGCCCAGGGAAGGGACCAATTGGTTCCTGCCCACTACCTACCTGTAACGCCCCTAAAATCTAGTATTTGGGGGCACCCTAAACCTCGATTCCTCAGATTCAGAAACGACAAGATCGATAAGGACCGAAGAACTGTGTAGAGCTAACAAGATGGTGACGCCCACTGACCCCCAACTTACCACTCGAAGTGGGGGGGGGGTCGCACCCATAAGATCTTCGTCCTCGAGCCTGCAGTGTTTTTCGCCCGGAGTCTCTCCATAGCAAACAGGGCGCCCAGTGCCAAAACAGCACTCGGAAGCCCCAGTGCCGCTGAGGGTGCACCTTTTGTGCTTACCTACAACCCCAGTTACCCTGAGCTAAACCCTAGGAGCTTTGCTCCCACAGCCAGGTGGCATGCTTGCTAGCAGCCACCAACTGGAGACCCCCTATCCTCCACAGGATAACACTGGGCCTCAACACTCTGCACCCAGCCGCCCTAGTGCCGCTGAGGGTGTGACAAGAGTGCATCACTGACCCTGGGGGACCACAGAACCTTAACTCCCACAGTCGATAACTTACCTTTTAACCGATAACCTGTTTTTCCTCTATAGGAAAACATTGACAATTTTTCGCCCAAAGTTTGTAAGTGTGGAGTTTTGGAAGGAAAGGAGGAAGAAAAAAAAAATAATAATAAAAAAAAAAAAAATTAATTAATTAATTAATTAATTAATAAATAAATAAATAAATAAATAATCGCACGAATAACCAAAAGGCACCTGTTGGCAAGAAATGTCCCAGTGCTGAATCTAGGTATCCAGCACAGAGTTAGGAAAGCAACGTAAAAAGTACCTGTAATTTACTAAAGCCTATTCATTTCAATGTACTGTATTTGCTAAGTATTGCAACCTACTGCATCACCTGTAAATTATACAAAGTACAAATCCTATTGCATTTTTAAACTGATCTACATTCAGCAGCGTATTACTGTAAAGTATTTAATGCTTACCTTTGCCAGGCTTGCTTGGTTCTAAAAATAAAACAGTATATTTTTTATACAAAAACAATTGGTCTAGAGTGAAGTCCTCAAGGGTGGATTAATTTGATGATTGAGTGTGTACATCAAATGCTTAACACTGTCCTCTGATACTGCCTTACTGCTCGACCACTATCACAAATAGAGAGTAAGGTTCTATCTAACTTTAACCTCTGCCTACCTCTGGGGTCACCTGGACTCTATACACACTATACCTCATTTTGTTGTAGTATGTATAGAGCCAGTTTCCTACAGTTACTTGCGTCCGGTAACGCCTGTTCTGGTACACTAGTTATAGCCGCAAATTCCTCACCTTAGAATTAGCCTCAGACGCCAGACTGGATACAGAAATATTTTGACAGCAGTACCTCTGCACGTCAGTAGAGGGCGTCGAGACCAACCACATCGTCCACCGGGAGTGATGTCGTTTAGAGTACATAGAAGGCCTCCCCAGATGTCAGTTTCTTCCACAACTACTAACCGCACCAAAATGCAGAGCCGTGTATGGAAACTGCGTGCCCCAAAAAAATACTCCGAGACCCTTATATTAAGTATTTGCGTGATGTTCTCTATATATATTTAATAGCCAATGAAAAGCCCAATGGTGCATAAAGAATCCGAAAGAAAAGGAGAACCAGTTTGCAGTGATGAGGGTGAAATGGGTGGGTTGGTAAGAGGAATCTGTGGCTAGATCTAGTCTCTACCAGATAAGGTGTTACCTTTGATAAGCAATTTATTCATCTGATAGAGCCGTCTAGCCGTAGATTGTTCACCTTAGACTAGATACCCAAACAATGCCATCCCGGAGGAGGTTCTGCATACGGATTCAAAGAAATATCCCCAACTAGGCTATCCATTCTTCATAAGAAAAGAGACCACTTGCCAGGGAGGGGTGAAAGACAACCCATCTGAAGACTCGGGGAAAACCTATACGGAACCAAATCCACAGCCTTGCAAAGCCACAGGAGAAAATGCATAGCAAAACACCATGACGAGAGGAAAGAATGCTCCATACACCCCCCTCCCCCCGAAGGGCAACTGGTCTGAGTGACCGAGGAGGAAGGCTAAGGACAAAAGCTAAAACTTTTATGCCAAGTGTCCAGCCATGGAAGTAAGCATGGCAGAGGGCTTCAATCAAAAGCGGATAAAGCATTGTGAAATATAGCAACAATCATGGCCACAGACCACGTTAGGCAGAGGATACATTGAGAGATGCGGCTCTCTGGGACTAAGTGTAGAAACCAAAGAAAAGGAAGGTAGAAAACAAATGGAGAGGTATGAAAATGGATATAAATGATACGTATGAACATAAACCTATACAGAATACACACTGTACAACAGGTGCCCAAGAAGGCTGTATGCAATGACCACCACAGCGGCCATGCGCTGAAGGAGAGAACTGCAAACTGGAGGCCAGCCACATGGCCCCATCCAGAGGGTGGGGTGGAAGTACACACCCCAGAAAACCAACAGAGCAGACAATCAGCACTACTGACAGACGGTACAGTTAGGCAGTTCAGAGACCATTGCAAAGAAACCCGAAGGGAAAAAAACAGCTAGAATAAAACACAAAAAGACCGCAATGGGAGACTGTAATAAGGGACCAAGCTAGATGGGGCAAACACCCAGGAGGCCCATGCAGACAATTTGGTTGGTCTTCTAATACTAATTTCTTTTTGAAGTCACCTAAGAGCCAGTGTAAAGAAGAGAAGGTACACACCAGGAGGCAGTGCCCACAGCCTAGGAAAGTCAGAAGCAATGGAAAGTCTGTAGGCACTGAGCATCCTGTGCATGGCCAAAGAGCCAGGGAAATCAGGGGGTGTGGATCCCTCTGTCGCCCAAGATCATACTTGGTAGCCTATTAGTACAAGGGAGATGAGCCCAGGGGAGGGAACTGCAACCGCACTCATAAGTGGTAGAAATTCCCCAAAAAAAGAATCCTAAGGGATCCAACCCAGAGTGGACAGGCAAGGAACCCAAGTCCAAGAAAAACAGAAGAACATTCACCATGTGCTCCCAAAAAAGGGCAGAAGGCACACTAAGAACAGCCAGGCCAGTAACAAAACGTTGGATTTGGCCTCGGGAGAGCCATGGAAACTGCTCCAGTTAAAAACAGAAAGCAGCCGCAGCTTCGCGCAAGGCAGAAACATAGGAAAAACAGGCCATGAAGAGACATAGAAGACGCATATGAAGTCTAGAAAAAATGTGATGGTGGAATTTTTTAGTTAAGTGATGGGGCGCTGCAGGCTCTTTCGAGTAAGACCTCAATCGCAAAAGTGGAAAATTCAGGCTACGATTAGGCGAGGTGGAGATACCGGCCTAAGCCGGGTACCAAAGAGCCCATTCCACTGACAAAGATTTGGAAAACCCACAGGGCTGTAGCAGCTTTAGGATGAGATCTTCTACGAATAGATTCATCGCTGGCTCCTCTGAGCGTTCAGGGACTCCAATTATATAGACATTATTGCACCGCAAACCGCCTTCATAGTTCTCTATTCTGGTCTCAAGAGTTTGTGTAATCGTATGTAGCTTGACGACTTGCGTCTTGAGGACTTCTGCATCACCCTGAAGGACAGTAGTAGAGTCCTCCACCTCCTTCATTTGCATGCCCATATTACGGAAATCCACTAGCGAATAGGTTTGCCTGCAAACAGTTTATCACTCGAGGCTGGGGATCTGCCCCTGTGTAGGCCTTCTGGTGATCTCTGCTTTCTAAGCTTAACAGTCCACAAATCAACTGAGCATTGGTATCCCTGTGGTGTAGAGAGGCCAGATCAGAGGTCTGCTTGTCACTGGGGATGGATTATGTACCGGATGGTCAGGGGGTTTGGTTGATGGCTAACCGGAGCCGCCCTAGCAAGTGGCCATCTTGTTAGGCAGTTGGCCACACCCCCAAGCTAGACAAATAGTTGAACACCTATTTTACAAGTGATTAAAACCCAATACAAGGACGAAGTCAGACTTAACATTAAGGAAAAGTAATTTTGAAAAAAGTTATCCTTTACCAGCCTGAACTATCAAAAGGCTAATTAGCATAATCACCCACCAGCTCTTAGCCAGCGAGAAGCCTTTGAGTAGGTATGAAAAAAGTGTGAAACTCCTCCCAGGAGTAAACAGCCTTACCTGAATAGTCCGAGGACTCCTCTGAGCTGGGAAGAGTATGAAAGATGTGGGTCTCATTTTCAAAGCATTGTGGCAAATCCTGCTGGACATGTTTGCTGAGACACAAAATACTTGAAAGGGAGAAAATATGGTGTCTAGACCATTCTTGTGTATCCACTGTCTGGTTGCTGAAGGACCCTGCTTTTGTCCTCCCACACTTCTGTCTCTGGGTTTTACATGCAATACTTAAGGTGCCCTCAAGGACACTAGATGCCAACATAATAGTTGTGAATACCTGGTCTGGTTGCGGAGGTACACTGCTAAACCTGAACAAGATCAGAAGAGGTCTGACCATCCGTCTGTGACCTAAGTGAAGGGCTGGATGCGCTTCATCTTGTACTCTGAACAAAGAGGAGATCTTTAACCCTTTTGGTGCAACGCGGCAGGTGCCTCACCATCGCCGTTGCCTGCGCCAATTGAAATAAAGCTTTCTCCAGAACCAGGTTATGGATTTTTTTTGTGTTGGATGTTAAAGTACAGGAAATGCTGTCTCCCGCATGCCACAACCGCCCTGCAGGGTTGGGGCCCCGACGATGGGTGTGTGCGTGTGTGGGTGTACACACCCACCTACACTTTAAAACCAACAACCTATCTGCCTTCTACATAGGATAGTGTTTTAAAAAGGATAGTTTGAGGCACTAGCAGAGATGGCCTATCGTTGGATGAATGCTGCCCAGGCACTTCATCTGGTTCTGGAGTCCAGCTCTGAGGCAGTGAGAGAAACTGCCATCTTTCTTGCATGGTATGCCCCCACTTTTTGCAGAATTGCGGATGTACTTTGAGTGTGCCCTGGGCTCCTGCCAATCAGGTACCCAGGGCCTATGTTCCTTCCCTAAAACTGTGTTGAAGCCTAAACCCAATTGGCATCTCTGGTCACATGTCAGTCCCTCGTAAATGGTACACTAGGTACCCAGGGCCTTGTGACCAGAGAAGGCCCCCAAGGGCTGCAGCACTTAATGTGCCACCCTTAGAAGCCCTGTACCCTGACACACTGCCCTTGCAGAAAGGGTGTCTGGGTGCAGAACAAAGCAGTCAATATGGCACACCTGTGTGCCATGCCCACAACACTGCCCTGGCATACATCAGCCACCCCTCTAGCTGGGTGCCCTATGCCAGTGGTGTGGGTACAGGTGCATGAGCCCTGTGCCCCTACGGTACCCAGGTCCATTCCTGGGCACTAAGTGCAGTGCTGCCATTTAAGAGTATATGGTGCTGGGAGATCGTCAACACGAACTCCACAGCACCATGATGACTACAATGAAGACTGAGAAGTTTGGTATCAAACTTCCCATCACATTAAACCCGCACTGATGCCAGTGTGGGATTTAATGTACAATGCACGACAGAGGGCATCTTGGAGATGTCTGAGGGGCTGCCTAGGCTGCCACACCGCAGGCATGTTGCTGGACCCCTGGGTAGAGAGCCATCCGCTCTCCTGGGTCTTCAACAATGCACATCCTGGGCGAGGTGCTAGGTCTCCTCCCCCAGGAAGGCAGGGGAAGCTTCAAAGGCATGCCGCCTTTGTGAGCTTCTCCAGGCCACTTGCTTTACTCAGCAACTGGCCCCTACTGGTTCTGACACCCACTCTGGCGGGAAGACTGGCAGAAAACCCCAAGGAAGGAAAGGGGATGTGCCAGCCTCTGCCAACCCCACCCCTCAGGTGGGGGAGGCCAGGTGAAGCACATCTCCAGGCTCTCGCCATCTTGAATATGGGAAACCCTGCTCAATCAGGACTAGGCTACTGCCCCCATCTCACAGGAGTGAGGCAGGATAGGGGATGTACCCACCCCAAGGAGGGGACCCATTGGTCCAGGCCCTTTACCTACCTGCAACACCCCTAAACTTAGTATTTAGCAGCACATTGAACCTTCCTTCTCAGATCCAGATTCCGAAACAAGAAAGAAGAACAAGGAACAATAAGACATGCCAAGCTGCTGCTAACAAGAGGAAGACACCAACTGATTTGGCCCCAGCCCAACCGGCCTGGCAACCCTCGAACCTGCTCCTGCTAAACCCCAGCATCTCCAGTGGTCAGCACCCTCAAACTCCAGAGGGCCTGACTTTGTGACTAACTACCTGGGACTCCCACGAGCAGTGGTACTGCTCAAAGCAAGTAACTGACCCCTGGCATCAGCCAGGAACCGCGAACCCTGCACAATCTGAACCTGCCAAGCCTGGCCTGTGCTGGAGTGAACAAAGACAACGAGGACGTCCCCCCCCCCGGCAACTGTGACCCTGAATCCAGCACCCAAGGACCCACCTCAATGCCTGCAGCCTCAGAACCAGGGACCCCTCCAACCGCAACCAGCAGAGGGTAAGATTTCCCAACACCAGAAAGCACCCCTGCACCCGGTGCCCTGCGGCCCCCTGTGCCCAACTTCTGGGTGCCTACCTATCCTCAACCTAACCTCTTGTAGTGGTGGTCGCACCTGAAGAATCTTCGTCCCCGAGATTGCAGCCTTTGTTCGTTCTTGAGCTTCTCCATTGAGCGCCCGATGGCTCAAAAGCACCCTGCACCCAGCCGCCCGAGTGCCCCTGGCAGTGCAACTTCTACTCTAATCTACCTCCCCATTTGCCCTGAGCAAGAGACCGGGAGCCCAGCTCCCACAGTCGCGTGGCCTGCTAGCCAACAACCACCAACCAAAGGCCCCCTGCCTCCCATAGAATAACACTGGGCTTAACTCACTCTGCACCCAGCTGCCGCGGAGTGTGTAACAACTGTACTTACCTGACCCTGGGAGACCCCACGAGTCTGTGCCCAGAACCTTAACTCTGCCAGTCGAGTACTTACCCAATAGCCAATAACTCACTTTCTTCCATAGGGTAACATTGACTGGTTTCACTTGGAAATTCTTCTGTCGAGTTTTGAAACTTTAAAATATTCATCTAAAAATCAGCCGAATTACGAAAATGAATTTACTCACTTGTTATCAGGAGAGATCCCAGTGCTGGATCTTGGTGCCCAGCACTGACCATGAAAAGTAATTACAAACGTACTTACCTATAACTTGATTTTCCTTCCATAGGATAACATTGGTGATTCTATGTGAAAAAGTTTCTAAGTGTCAACTTTTAAAATACAATAATGTTCCTTAAAAATCACAACTGTAACCAAAACGCTTTTACTCTGTTTACAGGAGATGTCCCAGGACTGAATCTAGGATAGAGTCCTATGGTAAGAAAAGTAATCCCTAAAGTAATCTATTGCATTTAACTAGAAATTCCCATTGAGCTCAATGTCATATTGTGTTTGCAATTGTGTTGCCTATTGCAACAACTAACTATTGCATTCAAAAGTCTATTGCCTATTGAAAGTATTTATCTAAAACCATCTCATTCTGAGAAAGTACATTTTGATACCTATTGTTGGTTCTACAATAAAACCACCATATATTTTTATACAAAACCACTGGCCTAGAGTTCAGTTCTTGAGTGTGTGAGACCATTTGCTGACAGTGTGTACAACAAATGCTTTACACTGTCCTCTGATACTGCTCAACCAAGCTACCACTTTAGCGAGTAAGGTTATATCTAACTTTAGCCTCTGACAAACCTCTGGGGACTGTGGACTCTGTGCACACTGTAGCTATTTGGGAACAGTATATACAGAGCCACTTTCTTACAGGCAGGATCAGAGACTGAGACAGCAGATACTGAGACAGCATCTGAGGGAGAGGACAATGGAGCAGAATCTAGGAGTGATTTTTCAGTCGGTGCAGTTCCATCAGATGACTCATCGTCCAGCGATTCTGAAGGAGACTGTCAGTCGTGCTGTCCCTTTGCCAGCACTGTCTGTGCAGCAGGACACCCATAACAGGTTAGAGCAACCCAGAGTGCAGGCACGTGCAGCCGCAAGCACAGACTGAGTGCTGTCTTGGCAGCCTCCCAATTTAGTTCAGCCCAAAATTCTGCCTTTCACTGGTGACGCTGGATGTAAAGTAGATACGTCAATTTTGCCAATTGACTACTTCCATCCCTTGGTGTTGACTTCCTAGATGAAATTGTGCAGCAAACAAATTTGCGAGCCTAACAATTTCTGAGGGAGCAAGGAAGCACTCTTGGGCCTCATTCTTGGGCCCGCAAGTAGACTCCCACTTCTCTAGAGGAGTTGAAGATATTTTTGGGCCTCACGCTTAAAATGGGGGTAGTGCATAAACCAACCTTGCTATCCTATTGGTCTACTCGCACGGTTTGGTTAACCCCCATCTTTGCACCATACATGAGCAGAGATCGTTTTTTGCTATTGCAGCGCATGCTGCATTTCAAAGACCATTCTGCTGCATTGCCCCGGGACCATCCAGACCATGACTGGTTGTTCAAAATTCGGCCCGTCGTGGAACATTTGTCTGCCAGGTATCCAGAGGTTTATATTTGTTGAGTCCTTGATCTTGTATAAAGGGCGGCTGCTGTTTAGGCAGTACATTCCAAGCAAACGCGCTCGCTATGGCATCAAGCTGTACATGCTGTGTGAGAGCTCGACTGGCTATGTGTACAGCTTGAATGTATACAGGGAAGGACAACTCCTAATCCTGTAGGTTGCCCTCACATGCTAGGGGTCACAGGAAACATCATATGGGAGCTTGTCCAGCCACTTCTTCACAAAGGTTATAACCTTTATGTGGACAATTTCTATAATGGAGTAGAGCTGTTCAGTGAGCTCTACAAAGCTGGCACCATGGCTTGCGGTACAATTTGTCGCCGCAAAGGATTCCCGCAGGAGCTCGTTTGCAAGAAGCTCCAGAAATCCCAGAGCACTGCGTTGCGTTCAACGAACTGCCCGCAGTAGGCATGACGTGTACGTGCTAACTACAATGGATGCTGAGAGCACTTCCCCTGTCACGGTTTGGGGTCAGATGGCAGAAGTCCACAAGCCCACCTGTATACTTGATTACAAGTAAATGGGCGGAGTGGATAAGAACAGCCAGGTTCTTCAGCCATACAATGCAAGTCGTAAAACTCGCACTTGGAATAAGAAACTTAACGCACCTGATCCAGATGGCAACATACATTGCGTATGTTGCTTATGGTGAGACCACCACAGGAAGACTCGCGTCTTTCCTTGACTTTGTTGTCTGTGATAGAAAGTCTTACTGCTACAGAAGCAGCAGCCTCCACTTTGTGTTATGGAGGACATGGCAAGGCAGCAGGAGCGACACTTTGCTGATACAATTCCTGCAACACCCAAAAAGGAGCGACCATGTCGCCGTTGTAAACTGTGCTCGATACAGGGAAAGAGGCAGGAGACTCGTGTTTACTGTCCCCAGTACCCAAGTAAGCCTTTCCTCTGTTTTCCTACTTGCTTTGTCTCCTCACACTAAAGCAAAATACTAGGAAATTGACTGAGGTGGAGCTGCCAATAGGTAAACCTTAATTGGTGAGAATGGATACCTACTGTCTGTGGGCCACTCCTTCACTATGCAAGCAGCTGCCGAATATTTCTTCCTCTATTTCATGAAATCATGGACCTCAACACCTTTATCTGCTTTCATAACCTGGTGGTAGTTCTGTTCGCCAATTGACAAGTGCATTATAGTCCCCATGCTGCACATACTGGTGGACAGAACATATGCCACGTTGTCATGGAGTACCTGTGTTCCACATTCAACCGTTCTTCATAGTATGTTCTCTTTAGAAAGCTTTTGAAAACTTTCAGCATGTTTGCCTTAGTTTCAAAAGTAGATATGCTTGCTCAGATTGAGAAATGTTTGTGCCATTCTCTGGCACCCCCCCCCCCCCCCAACTTGCATCCACAAATTGGAAGGCGTTGGATAGAGCATTGTGAGAGCATTGTTAGCACGTGACCGAAATGTTCACTCAAGCAGCTAGAGATGAAAGGCATTAGTATAGGGTCTCTTCGTAATTGGACAGGATTAGTCATGACTCTGAGGATGGACCCACGAACGGGTTAGAACAGCTTACGGTAGGTGTGCTTTCCGAGGAATATTGCAAAAGTTGAAGGCAGATAGTAAAGGTAGTATAGATACACGTCCCGACTTAATCTTCACCCATAGATTCTAATCCATTGCTGCCACACTCACACTGAACTAACTGTAGAACATATGGGTCAATGCTACTTATCATGTTCATTCTCCGTTAGAACTTAGCAGATGGTCAGTCTGCTGTATGATAAGTGCATTACAGTCACTGCACACAACGGTGGTTTGGACATGTGAGACGTCACGGACTACCCTTGTTTCACATTCATCCTTTCCCCCAAACTTGCATCCACAAACTGGAAGGAGTTGGATTTAGCATAGTGAGTGTGCCAAAGGCGCATGAAAGACAGGTCTTCCTGAGCCTCATGTGGCTGTCTTGGAAGCCAGTAGTAAAGGCTCACTCAGCATGTGTTTGGTAACATTAAGGAAGGAGGGGGAAACTGGACAGGTGATAATGTAGTCAAACTCATTAGGTCTTGTGGCATATGAATGTGATGGGCCCTTGCATGGTGGCAGTACGTTTGTGTGAGTGTAAGTGATTTGGTTGTTTGGGCCCGTGGCTGGCGATATGGAAGTCGTATGTGGTGTGTGAATGACGTGTGAATGGACCATAAAGCGGTTGGTGCCATGACAAGGCTTTATGGCTCACCTTCAGAAGGCTTGGCTTCAATATTTTTACACTTTTTTGATAATTAATTGTGCTTTTCAGCGTTTCTGCAGTTGCTAAAACCAACAGGTGTAAGTGGTGGATAAGCTTCATCAAAATAGTGTTAGATATATAATTGTGGCGGTTTCATTGGCCTTTTGTATTTTTTTTTTGTCAAAATGGGTTGCAGGGGACTTTCTGGCCTAGCTCAGCCGTCACCTAGGCAAACCTTCACATTTTTGAGTAGTAGACAAAGGGGGGTGGGGGGGGGAGCACAAGGGTGAATGACTTGTGTGGCTCTCACTTTTTTTTTTACCCAACATACCTCACATTTAGTTGAAAAAAACCTCTTTTTCCACACGTGTATGGGAAAGGTGTGGGATCCTTGGGCTGACACAAATTTCCTACCACCTAGCGTTCACCCAGGCCTCCCGATAAAAATGGTTCCTCCCTCGTGTGGGAGGCCCAAGTACTCGCAACAAGCTAGGGTCCAAAACGTATTGAGGTGACATCAAAGTTGCCCATCACAAAATGTTTTGGGCCGTTACCGGTCGCAGGTACTTGGGCCTCCCACACGAGTGAGGCACCATTTTTATCGGGAGACCTTGGGGAACGCTGGGCGAGAGGAAATTCATGTCTGCCCGGAGATTCCACAATTTTCCCACACCAAAAAGGAAGGAAAGTGATTTTATTCAGCTAAATTAGAGGTTTGCAAGGGATTCTGAGTAAGAAAACGGGGGATCCACGCAAGCCATACCTCCCTTGACCCCCCCCCCCCCCGGGTGTCTAGTTTTCAGAAATGTGTGTGTTTGATGGGTTTCCCTAGCTGGCCGCCGAGCACGGGGCCAAAAACCGAGGTGACTCTCCCCCGCCCCCTCCCCTTGCAAAACCAGGTTGTTGTGTGATAGGCAATTTTGATGTAACCTCAAAACGTTTTGGGCCGTTACCTGTCGCGGGTACTTGGGCCTTCCACACAAGTGAGGTACCATTTTTCTCGAAAGACTTTAGGGGACGCGGGGTGGGTGAAATTTTGTGGATCCACGCAGATTCCAGAACATTCCACCGCAGAAATGAGGAAACCATTATTTTGGGACAGATTAGGTTTGCAAGGGATTCTGGGTAACAGAATCTGGTGAGAGCCAGTCACGTCATCCCATGCTGGATTCCCCTGGGTGTCTAGTTTTCAAAAATGTATAGGTTTGCTAGGTTTCCCTATGTGCCAGCAGAGCTAGGGTTCAAAAACTACAGCTAGGCACTTTGCAAAAAAAAAAAAAAAACAACCATTGGCATAGCCAATAGGTCTCGCTTTTGGGACCTTATAAATGTTTACCCATGCAACAAGATGTTGTTGCACCAAGGCTATTGTGCTACATAACTAAATACTTATAAGGTCCCAAAAGCGAGACCTATTGGCTACGCCAATGCTTGTTTTACATGCATAGTATAAGAAAACTATCATACATAGCTCCTGGGCATTCAATCTTCAGATATACATATAGCAAATACATAAGGTCTGGCAGCCCTCTGAAATATGCGGATGGGAGCTTCAGTGAAACACGGCAAACCAGCTGTAAACCTTCCTGGGAGCACAATGCAAGTATTCCCCTATTAAAAATGAAGCAAACTCACGGGGGGACAGTGTCGTGGCCGCCCCTGTGAATAGTGCACACCTGGACTCTCCGGACAGTATATTAACGTGCGATCAGCTGGCTGTGGATTTGGTCTGTTCGAGGTTTCGGATCTGAGCGGGGGGTGGTGGCCTTGTCCCGTGCGCGGTCTCCGACGACCCAGGCAACGTCCAAGCAACGGTCGCCCGCCCTGGCTGATTCCGCCTTCCTGGGCCTGGTGTGCAGTGTAAATCCTGGCTCGGCATCGGGAAAGACGATCCTCCCTAGAGCTGACTGTGTCGATCTTCAGAGCCCTCTACCCTACCTGTGTGTGTCGCTTCCTGAGTTTTATTGGACACTTCTCTTCCTGGTAACATTGGACATGGCACTGGGACGAGGGGTATGCATGGGTGGGTTTGCAAAGAGTGGCCAAGGATGATGCTGACCCTTCCGAGGTGGTCACCTACTAGGCGGGCGGGCTCGGGAGTTGTGTGCTCTCATGGCATAATTGTTAGTGTACCAAGTGCGTAATCCTCCTTACTCCTCTTTGACAGGGTCGATTTTGTGTTCTTTATTGTATGCTTTATGGGAAACCGTGTGGTGCGGGAGGGAGAAACCGGGGGCGTGTTTTGCAGGCCCTCCTCCAGTTTATTAATACTCTCTCTACCCCCCCCGTCTGGTGGGGGCTCCTTTCCCACTTCTTTTCTCTGTTCTTCTATATTTCGGGTCTGGTTCCGGGGCGACAGGCACACTGCTGGGGGGGGGGGGGGGGGCGTACTCATTTGCAGAGGTGCAGGGTGGGGGGTTGGGGGGGGGGGATCCTTTAGTCTTTCACCTCCTTTTTCTATGGCCTCCTTTTCTTCTCTTATCCTTCTTTGTCTTTTTCTGGGATCAGCATGGTAGTACTCCTTTGTTGTTAATCACTGCTGTTTCCGGAGTGCCATAATTTCCGTGGAGTTTCCTGGGTCTTGGGGCAGGGGGTTGCAGGCGCAAATGGCCGTGTCATTCCTCCACATCCTGAACTTACTGTTTCAGCGTCATTGCTTAGATAGACTGCTGTGTATGGTTTACGTTCATCGTTCTGCCTGCCATTTTTCGCTGCTGGGAAACTGTTTGGCACCTGATCCTTCCATCCTTTTCTATTATAAAATGTAAACCTTTATTATCCTGGTCTCCTACCTGGGCTGTTCAGAGACTGGGAGTATGCTAGTGTCGAGATTTTGCTCCCCGAGGTACTGATTGTGATAGACCTGCTTTCTGTCATTCTGATTGTTTAGCGGCCGGCCCCGGGGGTTGTAGGCCCATATGTGTAATTGCTTGAAATGTCAATAAAGGTTTTCAAAAAAAAAAAAAAAAAAAAAAAATGAAGCAAACGACTTACCTACAAAAATCACCGTCAGGGGAGAACCCTGTGACTGGGATCCATAGGTATGGTCACAGCCACGCCTGTGAGGGAGCTATAGCATATACAGAGATAACGTATACAGGAATACAAATTCCTCTTAGGGAAATGACCAGGTGGTCTAAGGTAGGTCGGCGAAACAGGACGCGAGTTTCGTATTAAATACAGTTAACAAACCAGCAAATCGAAATTTAAAATAACTTATGGCTCCAACAGTCCAACACTGTGTGCAACATGAACACCTAGAGAGCAGTTTGAAGCAGACTATTTTGGAAAGAGTCAAATCCATTAAAGGAAGGGATAGTACCCCTTACCGTAAAAGAAGGGATATTAACTTTTAGAAGACATAGCTCCCTTCATATTTTGTGCGTTTGGCATAATAAAAAAAGACTATTAGCCATTCTCCCAGCCTCGACCGCCCCACTCACGCCTGATCTAAAGTGAAGGCATTTGATTGCATTCCATGTGCGCTTTAGTAAAGTACTATGGAAAATATTCTGCGGCTTGCCTGCCATAACCCAGGTTAGACCTTAAGAGTATAGACGCGGACAGTACCGCCTACAAGCCTCCAAATAAGAGTTCTTACCATGCTCTTACAGCAGGTTGATAACGTCATGCATGCTGATGGAAGGAGCGGGGCCATTCCAGCCGCATGAAAACGCCTCCATGCCCTGCAACCCGTGGCGCTGGACATACGGGTGACTTAAAAGCATCACAGCGCACCTCAGAGGGAGGCCACTCCGGCTCAATCAACGCACATGGTGCTGGCTTCCATTTATGGTAACTGAGGGATTGGGAGAGCGGGAGCCACAGTGCTGAAATGAAGGGCAAAGCAGTGGAAAAGAGGGTCCACCAGGCCCAGTTTTCAGTTAGATGTCCGCAGTGACATGCTGTGACTCAGTGTAGAGAGCCAATGACTGAAGTGGGATCATCTGTTAATCCATGCTGTAGTGGGTGGCAGCAGAATGTGAATGGCTCTACAAAAGACCAATGGATGAAGAGCGCTGGCTAAAACTCCATATCATTTTTATAAATAAAATAGTTTGGTGCAGTTTGCTTTAATGTACCCAGAAGACTGCTTTGACCTCGGCTTAGACCTTCTAGGAAGAAACCAAGAACTACTGGAAGCGCATGTGCTCAAGGAGGATAAATGGCAAAGATGCGATCACTGGACTGTGAACGCAAAGACTGAATGTTTGTAAATTGTAATGTAAATTGATACTTGTATAGCGCACTACTCACCCGCAAGGGTCTCAAGGCGCTTGTACGAATACCGCTGTGGAACCCATCCTGGCTTTCCCTGTGAGGCGTCCACTCCTGGGCACCCCCAAGGTGGAGGCCAGGCATCCTTAGCGTTGTGGGGGCCGTTGTGGAGATTAAGCAAGCTATTGCCCAGAGTTGCAGAGTGGGACTCCATGATTGGAATGGCACCGAAGCGAGAATTATCAGGTCCGTGGAATTTTTTAGCCCAAGACCCGCCGAGGCGGGGAATTGAACCCTGGTCCCGGGCTAGACCTCTGCATCAGGGTCTGCCGCTCTAATCATTGAGCCACACTTCTTCACATGTGCAGACATTGCCATAAGGAATCATAAGATTTCTGAAGGGGGTGTGAAGAAAGCCATCATTTTAAACAAACATTTAGAGAGGCAAAGCAGGATATAGTCTTATACAGTGGACAAAATTACTCTTTTTGCATCATCAAGCCATATTTTTTATTTTTTTAAACTAATGCGGTTGTGTTTTTCATCTGTAAACCGGGACACTGCTATCCAGGCACCGCAACTAGTGCTAATTAACTGACTAATAATAACTTGGTGAATTGGTTAAAGCACCTAAACGGCACATTTAACTTACCTACAAGTCCCTAGTACATGGCACCCAGTGTACACTGAGCCTGTACCTTACATGTCACTATTGGACTGTAGCAACTATAGTGCCACCACTAAAGTGAAAATGTAAAGCAGGCCTTCGGGCCTGGCCCTGCAGCCTGAGCGCGCAGTTTTAAAACTGCAAATTTGATCTAGCAAACTCAACTTTTGCCAGATACCTGCTTTTCTAATACTTAAAAAGCACTCCCAAGGTAGGCCTACAAGTCTGGGTGCATGATATTTAAAAAGGACATGTGTACTTAGGTTTTACGTGTTCTGGCAACAAAAAATCTCCAAAGTCGTTTCTCACTGTGGCAAGGCTGGCTCACCTGTAGAAAACACTGGGTTACATTATAACACCTTAGAATGCATAACTGCAGTTTGGAAATAGCTGGACTCCTGATTCAAGGACTCCAATTAATAGTAAATTTAAAATGCAATCTAATTGTCCACAGATTTAACGGAATTCAGTGGACCTGCAAACTAAGTATGGTCTGAGAGGGCAGAGTGGAGCTTTCCCCGGATATCTCTAAGCTGAAAAGCAAGCAGGAGAGGGTTAAATAAACTAATGTTTGAAATATGCCGGTGTTCCCCTCAAGCCTTCTATCTGCATGGTGCACCCCCGAGGCTCTTGTCACTCCAGAACAGACAGTATCCGGTTGAGCTTTAAGCCGAGACATCTAGAGTAATGTCCCGACATCTTCACCAACCATGACACAGTCGCACCCTTCAGGTGCAAATACCAAAGGAGGGGATATGGGGACAAGCTTTTGCAGCAATGACCCAGGAAGTGGCCTCACCAGCCCCGCTCTCCTGCAGAGCAGAGTAGGCCATGGTGTCTACAGAGGTCTGAGGGGAAAAGGAGAGGGGGCGGGGTCAATGAGCCAACTCAACGCGCCTCCCAAGGGGAGCGAACCTGAATTTCAACAGGAGAGCAAGAAAGGCGCTGTAATAGCAGACATTCCTCAAAGTTGAGCTGAGCAGAACTATTTAAGATTCGGATTATCGGGGGAGGAGCCTAGCGCGCAACCAAGATGGCCGCGTAGGTGCGAGGCTCCCGAGGACCTCCGCGACCTCCTGAATTAATCCTGGCGATATCCTGTCCTTGTTGAGGGGACTGTGTTGGGGAACCGGAGCTGAGGCGCCACCCGTTTTTTGGGCTCGAATCGGACCCCGGACGCCGGTGGGAGCATCGATCGAAGGTTGTGGCCTTCTCCTCGCCGGCCCCCCGGATTGGAGTAGTGGGGCGATCCGGGGACAAAGTGAATAACAGCGGCGAACGGGGCTGGGCGACTGGCGTACCCCGCACTTTCACTTTTGCGCCCTCCTAGCTCTCAAGCGGGGTCGGACTGCGGAGCGGGGTGTGGTGGTGTGGCCTTGTCCAGGAGCCCGGCTGACCCGCCGGCGGTGGGTTGACCCGCGGTTCGGTGGTCGCCCCTGCCCCCCCCCTGGCACCCGTGACTTGGTATAGCGGCCCGTTTGGGGTGCTTGGCACGACGGTGGCAGAGCCAGCATGTCCACCAAACAAGATGGCGACCGGGCGAAGGTGAAGACGACCCGCCGTGGCACGGCGCACCAGGCCAACAGTATGGACCGCTACACGCTCCAGAAGGGTTCTCCGGAGACATCGCGTGCATCCCCGGTGGGCCCGACGGAGGCATCCGCTCATCCGGTGGATCTGACCCTCCGGGACGTCATGGGCGCCATCGCAGAGATGAAGGCCTCGGTGGACCAGCGTTTCGACACCTTAGCGCAAAAAATAGACTCGGTCCTGGTGGATGTGAGCCTTGTGAGGGCAGACTTGTCCAAAACAAACGACCGAGTCGACTCCCTGGCCCACACCACAACGAGCCTCACGACAGACGTGGTGGCCCTCCAGAAGGAGGTGCGCCGGCTTGGCCAGGCGAGCGCCCTGATGGACCGGCGACTGGAGGACTCCGAGGGTCGGGCCCGGAGGAATAATGTCCGTATTGTGGGGGTGCCGGAGGGACGAGAGGCAGAGGCGGCGGATCTTTTCGTGGAAGAGTTGATCCTGACCCACCTCCAGCCCCGGGGGCTGAGTAAGCTTTTTGCGGTGGAGCGTGCTCACCGGGTCCCCGGGGGCAGACCTAAGACTGGTGCCCCGCCGCGGCCTCTCATTGCCCGGATTTTTAATTTCCGGGACAGAGATGCTATCCTCCAGACCTCCAGACAACAGGGACCGGTCAAGCTTGACAACATGGAGGTACATTTCTACCCAGACTTTACCCCGGCGGTCCAGAAGCAGCGGCAGAGCTTTCTTGGTGTTAAACGTCGCCTAAGGGACCTGAACCTCAAGTACTCAATGCTCTTTCCAGCTAAGCTGAGGGTAGAGGTGGATGGTCGCACGCACTTCTTTGACCGGCCCGAGGCGGCTGGGGACTGGCTGGACACTCTGCCTGGAGATCGGGGCCGGGGGGGCGGGGGGGGCGCGGCTGGCGAGGAGGGCCCGCCGGAGCAGAATTGAGGGGTGACTGCATAGGCCTTGCTCTGGACGTTGTTCCTTCACCATTTATTGATTGCGTATTTTCCCCTCCTATGGAGGTCGTGCGGGGTCTGTTGGGGGCTTCCCTCCTCCTCTGGGGGACTAGTTAGTATTTTAGCTATGGGGCGACAGGCACACTGCACTTTGGGGGGGCTGTCTGGGCTCATGCAGGGGTGCAGGGAGGGGGGAGTTTTGTTGGGACCGGGGGGTGGGGGGGGTGTGTTTGTTAGCACCGCAGGGCAAACCCGCTACTATGTTGTTGTTTCTAGGATGCTCGATGGGGGACGACCGATTGTTTCGACGTATGATGGGGGTAGGGATTTGGCTGTGTTGTCATGGAATGTTAACGGCCTGGGGGATAGGATTAAGCGTGGTGTGGTCCTGCAGTACTTAAAACCTATTTCACCAGATGTTGTCTTCCTGCAGGAGACGCACCTTATAGGTAACTCCTTTCATGCAATGAACCGGCGGGGATATCGTTTGGCGGCCCATTCTGGCTTCACCTCGGGCTCGCGGGGGGTGGGTATTATGATCAAGAACTCGCTCCCGTTGGAGATTGATGAGGTGCGCCATGATGAGAGGGGACGCTACACGGTTCTGGTGGGAAGAATGGAGGGTAGAGTGTTTATCTTTATATCAGTGTACGTCCCGCCTGGGTTACAAGCCACCACATTTGCGGACCTGGGGCGCCTCCTTCTGGACCTTCCGAGTGGCCTGCTGGTGGTTGGAGGGGATTTTAATGCGGTAGCCTCTGGGTCTATGGATCGCCATCCCCCTAGGGACCTCCCCCGGGCACAGGCGTGGCTGCCCGGCCTTCTGGACACGCTGGGCCTGGTGGATTGCTGGCGATTAAAGCATCCTGCATTGCGACAGTACACCTTCCACTCGGGTGCCCATGGTAGCCTCTCGCGGCTTGATTACATCCTTGTCCCGGCGGCCCACGCAGGGAGGGTGGGGGAGGTGCGCCATCTGGCGCGGGGTATCTCAGACCACTCCCCATTGTTGTTGCAT
The DNA here is from genome assembly GCF_964204655.1 of Triturus cristatus. Lineage (NCBI taxonomy): Eukaryota > Metazoa > Chordata > Amphibia > Caudata > Salamandridae > Triturus > Triturus cristatus. The sequence goes on along the minus strand of NC_140590.1, from coordinate 886,326,354 downwards.
CTCGATGTCTTCCCGAGGGGGGATGGCAGGGTGGCCCCAATCAATGCATGGTATTTGCGCGACCCCACCATTCGTGCTGGTTTGATCAAATCCCTACAGCGATATTTCGATGAGAATGTGGGGTCGGTCTCTTCGGCCATCTCCCTGTGGGAGGCATTCAAGGTAGTCCTTAGAGGGGAGGCCCTCTCCTTTATCTCCCATGCCCGGCGGCGCGAGCGGGAGGAGGTGACCCGGGTAGAGGCCGAGATTGCAGAACTGGAGGGTGACCTGGGAAGCGGGGTAACAGACGACAAGTTGCATGTTCTACACCTAAAGCAGGCGGCCTATCGGGCCCTCGTCACGGAGGCGGCCAGGGGCCTCAGTAGAGAGCAGCAGGGGCGATTGTATGATGTGGGTGATAAGGCTGGCAAATTGATTGCGTGGTTGGATAAGAGGGAGAGAGCGAGCCGTGTGGTGCCTTTGATTGAGAGTGTTGATGGTGCGTGTGTCACTGAGCCGGAAGCCATTGTCTCCTGCTTCGCGGATTACTTCCGCGAAGTCTACTCCCCGGTTTCCCCCTGCTCGGAGGCAGACTCCCATGCCCTGCTTCGGGACATCGCACTGCCCTCCCTAACGGTGGAGGACAGGGATTCGCTGGACGCCCCTCCCACCTCGGACGAAATTGCCTTGGCTATTCGCTCGGTTGCATCCGGCAAGGCCATGGGCCCCAATGGTATTCCCATTGAGCTCTACAAGCTACGCCCGGATGTGTTGGCGCCCCACCTGCGCGCGATGTTCCTGGCGGCCCACTCGCGGGGTTCCCTCCCGCCGGACCAGCGTCTAGCCACAATTGTGGTGATCCACAAGGAGGGGAGGCCCCGTGAACGGGTCACATCCTATAGGCCGATTTCGCTTTTGAACGCGGAGCCCAAAATCCTCGCCAAGGTGTTGGCCAACAGGTTGGTTGGCGTGGTGGGCGATTTGGTCCACCAAGACCAATCTGGCTTTATACCGCACCGCAACACGGCGCTCAATTTGCGGCGCTTGCACGGGGTGCTCGCGCGTGTCCCATTTGTGCGGGAGCCGGCCATCTTGGCGTCCTTGGACGCCACCATGGCGTTTGATACGCTTGAATGGCCATACATCTGGGCGATGCTGGCAAAATTCGGGTTTGGCCCGGGTTTCATTAGCTGGGTCAAATTGCTATATTCGGGCCCATTGGCGCAGGTGGTAGTGAATGGGCGAGTCTCGGCCCCATTCGCGCTGGGGAGGGGTACGCGACAGGGCTGCCCCCTGTCGCCTCTCCTGTTTGCCCTGGCCCTGGAGCCCCTGGCGGAGTGGCTGCGGTGGCACCCTTCTATCCGTGGTCTCCGCTGGACCCCCGAGCATGAGGACCGTGTGTCCCTCTATGCTGACGATATCCTTCTGTATCTCGCCTCCCCGCGTAAATCACTGATCGTCCTGGTTGATGTTTTGCGTTCATTCGGTCGCAACTCAGGCCTGGTCATCAACTGGGCGAAATCCTGTGTATATGTGCTTTCCGGGGAGGCTCCGGCCCTACCACGGGACTGTCCGATCCAGATTGCCTCCCAAGGTTTTCGGTACCTGGGTATCTATATCACTCTTGACCCGGAGGCCCGCTATGAGCGGAATTTGTTACCCCCCCTCCGGCGTTTGAGGGAGGACGTGGTGCGCTGGCGGCGTCTGCCGCTCTCGCCGCTCGGCCGAGCGGCCTTGTTTAAAATGATGTCCCTGCCACGCTTCCTCTACGCCCTCCAGAATACTATGGACTTGGTCCCGGCACGCTATTTCCGTGAGGTGGAGGGCCTCCAGCGGCGCCTGTTCTGGGACGGGAGGCCGCGCATTGCTCTGGCTAAATTGACGCTCCCGTGGTACGATGGGGGGGTCGCCCTCCCCGACATTAAACGGTATTACTGGGCCTCCCAACTAGCTGCAATTAATCATGGCCTTTACGGGCCCGCCTTGAACCCGGCATTTGAGATGGATAAGATGCTCCTGCCCGGTGGCGATTACAATCGAGCGCTCTACGCTGGCGTGCCCGACTCCCGTTTGACGGGACCGACGCGTGTTATGGTGCGTGTCTGGCACGCGGCTAATGCAGCTATGGGGTGGAAGGACCGTTTGACCCGGGCGTCACCGCTGTATGCGTCTGAGAGGTTGGGCTCCCTGTGGACGTCGAAGGGCTTCGAGAAGTGGGACACGATCGGAATCAGCACGGTGGGAGATCTCTGGACGAGGGGGGGATTCAAAACTTTTGAGACGCTGCAGGCGGAGTTCCAGCTGCAGGGCAGTGAGTACTTTCGGTACCTACAGGTCCGCCATGCGCTGGGCTCCGTCTTCCCGGATGTCGCATCCATTCCGGAGTCTTCCCCCCTGGAGGACAGAGTCCTAGATGGCCATGTCCCGGACAGCACGATCTCCCTCATATACAAAAAACTGATCAACGATAGATCGTGCCTGCTTACTAGTCTCCGCGAGGCTTGGGTTGCCGACGGGCTGGAGCTGGACGATGAGGATTGGATTTCCGCGGTGGCCTCTCCGAAAGAGGTGGCCATCCCGGCTCGCCTTCGTTTCGTCCAGCTCAAGATCCTTCACCGGGTTTACGTGACGGGGCCAAGGCTTCTGCGTATGGGTTTTGCTGGTGACGGAATGTGTAAGCGTGGCTGTGGTGCGTTGGCGACTTTCATGCATATACTGTGGGAGTGCCCGAAGGTGGAGCGATTCTGGCGTGGTGTGCATGAGGTCCTGCGTGTGGTGACGCGTGTTGCGCTGCTGCCTGAAGCGAGGAGATGCTTGCTGAATGTATGGGAACCGAATGACTATTCGGTCCCGCAGACGCGGTGGGTGACTCTGGGATACATGATAGCCAAGCGCGACATTGCTCAATTGTGGGGATCCCAGAGGCCCCCTGCGGTGTCGGCCTGGAAAGAGCATATGGATTGGTGTATGTTTCGTGAAAAGGTGGTGTATGTGGCGAGAGGTAAGCCTGGGGCGTGGGTGAAACTCTGGGGCCCCTGGAACGCCTACCGCGGGGGTATTTGTGAGCCACCACTGCTACCGGCTGCCTCGCCTGCTCCGTCTCCCTAGATGGCCCCCCTCCCTCAGCCGCGCGGTCCCCCAGTCCCTGATCTATTCCCATTCCCCTCTCCAGAGTTCTGCTGCTGGTTTGGATCCCCCACTTATGGAGCACGTGCTGTTATTTTGGATCGCGGGTTGCCCTGCGGGTGTGGTTTTTTGGTGTTGTTTTGTTTCAAGAAAAGGGAACCGTACTGTGGGCTTGGAGCTGTGTGGCCTGCACCATTGATTACTCCTGTTTCACTGCTCTGCCTAGAGACTTTTACTGTATGTGTGCAATATGTTTTTGTCATTCTAGCGGCCGGCCGGATGGTTGTAGGCCCATACCTGTAACTTTTACGAACTGCAATAAACGGTTTCAAAAAAAAAAAAAAAAAAAAAACAAAGATTCGGATTATCTGCACTGGTTAGCCAATGGCTCTGCAGATAAAGGGGTATCCATGTGAACTCAAAGGAGCGGGAGCAGCTCAGACTGGCAGTGACGCGTGCAGCTCCACGTTCAGCACTGACAGCAGAGAAGGTCTACACCCCTTATGCGTGGAAAGAAACCACTCAAGACCCGCATACAGGGATCGATAGGCAGCAGGTACTTTCTACTGTCCCCTTTCAAAGCTTGTGTGAAAGCATCAAGCAAGAGGACGACAACCTATAAACCTCGGTCGAATGTGTGGAGCAAAACACCTAGAGACTTTGGCACACGCAAGGGTAACTTCTGCAGTTTAGACAGCACATTCTGCAGAGTCATTGGTCACGGAGTATTTCCGTAGATTGTCTCACTATCAAATAGAGATCTATATTGAAGGGACACAAAAAAACAGTAGGCTGCCACCAAAGTTAATATACACAGGGATATTTTGTGTGTGCACCACAACCAGTGATGCACGTGTAGAGTACATCATGCGCCAAAACCACGGTTTTATTTATTTCCAATTAAAAGTTACATAGCATTGTGCTACAAGGAAAAAAAAAACAAGCTTTAGTAAATGCATTAGGCTTCGCAAATGTGATTAATAATAAATTGTTTTTTGTTGCAAGTGGTAGCTTGGTGAATAGTTGTGAAATATAAATTGCTGAAAGTCTGAAGAGTTATGACCTGTTTTTTTAATAAACACAACATATCTGTTTACAAGAAAGAAATGAAACAAAATATAGAATCTAAATTAACTTCAGGGTCAACAGCCCATATTAAAAAGTTCATTGCCTATATAGTTTACCAGAGAAATTATCTGCTACAGGCTGACATTTGGCAAGAGAGGAAACACCATTAAACGCGTAGTTAAAACACTTTGTCCTATAAATGTTAGTCAGTCTGCAATGTTCATTCCCTTTTGTGGAATAATAAAAGGTGAACGGGCTGGCAGCTCAGATGCATGCCACAAATATCCTACATGAGCATAGGAAAAGCCATTTGGTGTAGTACAGAAGGGTTTTAGAACACCAAAAAAGTCGCCCGGGTGTCTGAAAATCAACAACTACTTTGGCCCTAATAGCATGGGAATACAATTCAGTTTGGCGGGGGGGCCTTTAGGAGAACATGCCGCATCGGCCCCTGGCGGAGTCAACACGACCATCTGCTGAAGCCTCACAAGACAGAAGAGCTGGTGTGTCAAGGCAGACACTGAACTATTTGGCAGAAACGGGTATTTTAATTTCCGTGCAAATGATCAGTGGACAGAAACTCATCTCTTCTTTCTATTTACACAGACATCAGGCAGCGCCAAGTCTCGCTTTCGTAATCTGATTCCACATGGGCTACGCTGGCAAAATGTAATTTAAAGGTGCGAGAGTCCGAGCTGCCAGAGTGCAGCCAACAAGAGGTTTACATTCTAGAAATCTAGACATTTGAGCCCAAAGAACCCCGAGTCACGGTAGAGGGAAATCAAAATATAACATGTTTACTACGGGAACACATGGGAATGCAAAGCCATTAATCAAGCAGGATGGCTCGGTCTCCCTTCACGCCCAGGGAGGAGGGAGATGCGAGCAGAGCATCAAAGGGCTGGGTGAGAAGGGAGGGTGGAATGCAAGGGTCAAAGCGGCGAAAGTAATCAAGCAGAGCATCAAAGGGCTGGGTGAGAAGGGAGGGGGGAATGCAATGAGCAGAGGAGCAGCTGTGCACGTGCATGTGATCGTGCACTCAAGGTTTAGGCCAGCCAAAAGACTGTGGGTAGCACTTTGAAAATCCCACATATAAAAGGTCTCTTCGAGCCTTTGGCTCGCGAGACCTAAAAAGGTCATTTTTCATTGGGACAATGTGGTGTGTTCACATTGAGTTGAGCCGTTTCCTGTCGTGGGCACTATGCCTACCCACACAAGAGAGGTACCATTTTTTAATCGGGAGACTTACGGTAATTCAGTTTTGTAAAGCAACTATTACCTATTGACTTTCGATGCATTTCTGCCTTCCAAATGAAAGAATGTAAAAAAAAAAAAGTTTGAAAAATGACCAATAATTCACATGCTAGTATGAGTATTCCCAATTTCGGAAATGTGCAAATAGTAGTTTCTAAACTCTATTTTGTTCCCATTTCAGAAATACATAGGAGTCTTTCATGCCGAATTTTCCATGTATACATTTTCCCAGAATAATTGCTATATACCCGGTACATAAAAAAAAAAAACATTGTAAGAAACTGCTCAGTTTTTGGCTCTGGGTTCATCGGGTTCTAGGTGAACCTGCAAGTCCTATATATTCCCACAACCAGTAAGGTCCAGTGGATGCAACAATATATGCTTTCAAAGAGCTGTCATAATTAGAAGTTACAGGTGAAAACGTTGACACAAAAGGCTGTTTTTTTTCCCACTAATTTTCCATTTTTCCTCTATTTAACTGTTAGTTTCTATAAAGAAACCTTTACGGATTTATAAAAATGACCTCCTGCTGAATTCAGCATTTGGTCTACTTTCCTAAAATGTATAGCTTTCGAGGATCCATTATTGCTTTCACAACCATTTCTACCATTAACTGGAAGGAGGTTAAAAGCACAAAAAATAGCAAAAATAGGTTAGGTCCCAGAAAAATGCCAAAACTGTAAAGATTTTTGGTTTTCTGACAAAAGTCTGTCAGTCCCTAAAAGCTGGGAAATGGTGATTAAACCCCACAACCCCTTTGATACCATCTGCAGGGAAAAACCCAGACGCTTTCAATTGCAGCACTCTCTCCCCCCCCCCCCCCCCCCCCCCCCAAAAAAACAAAATGTAGGTGTATTTTGGCTATTTTCTGTGACCCCTCCAGGGGAATCCACAAACCCTGGGTACCTTTAGAATCCCCATGATGTTGGAAGAAAAGGACACAAATTTGGCACGGATACCTTGTGTGGTCAAAAAGTTAGAGGCCTAATCGCGTACTACTACAAATAGCCCCAAAAAAAAGGGGGGGGGGGGGGAGAGCAGCTAAGGGGGTGAAGGCCGACAACCTGTGTGATAACACAAATACAACAAGCTGCCTTTTCCTAGAAGGACCCAGCTGACTAGTAGCAAATGGACTTACCCTGGGGTTTGCCGTCAGCCTTTGCTGACACCATAAATTTAACTTCCATTTCCAGAGTCCTCTTCTGTTCTTCCACAGATCCAGTAAGTGTTCTGAGGAGGGTGTCAGGGGATGCCACATTTAGAAATGGCACAAGCTAGTCTACAGGTGTGATTCAAGTGCACTCAAGCACCAAGAGGGAAAACCTCAGGGGCAACCCTACCCACTTTTCAGCAGTTCCCATTTGTCCTACTGCAAACAATCCCACAGTGACAATCACTCTCAAAATCCAAGGGGAAGTTTTTCTCTACTTGTGCAGATCCTGTGCGCCAACTCAGAGTTATGACCAGGGTAATGAGCAGTCTGCTCCTCTGTGGTCACTCAAAACCCGTTCTGGGGATAGCTTTCCTCCCATTGGGTCTGGTGCTAGCTTCACTAGGAAGGCCAACAGCTGGGTCTTACCAGAGGTCATCTAGTATTTACTTGTGACAGGGAAGGCCCCTTGGAAGTAAATTAAGTTCCTTGCCCTCCCCAAATAATCTTGCTAAGGAAAGAACACAACCAACCACTCCAAGGGCATTGCGTCTCCTCTGGAAGCAGTAATCATACCTCATTCTGGCCAACAAAGGCTTGGTAGCTGCTGGAGAGCTAGTGCAAATAAAGCAGCTTCAGACAGGGTAAAAGCAATAATTCTTAAAGATAAATTTCGAATATATTTGAAGTCGGACTTGACCATTAGATGGCATTTTAATTAAGTCTTTAAAGGAGTCTGTAGCTGGTACAGGTCAATAGTTGTACAATAAAGTGTATGATCTATAACTCGATGTTTCCTACATACCAGCAACGCCCTGACTACTGACTGCCATTTTGGGACTAGTGACTGATGGAGTGGGGATGAACATGCCATTTCTATTGTAAAACAGGTTTCACCAATATTATGCACCCTACCTTCTGTTAAGCAAGGTGGGCTTAAAGGTGGCTTATTTAATATTTGAAATCGGGGTTTCCTACCTGTGTTCGACAGGTGTGGGAAGTAGGATTCAGGCTGCTGACTAAACATACTTGGTGGCCTGAAGCCAGGTTATCACGGTCACTATAGTGGATGGCACAATAGGTGCTGCAGTTCAAAAGTGACATTTAAGTCTGCATGTCATGGACATATTTCTGGAGCTGGGTGGAGGATTGTGCCTTCCCAATTTGTATGAATTCTGGCGGAATAATTTCCAATCGTTCATTGATAACACTACGCACTTGAAAATTATCAATGAACGATTGGAAATTATTCTGCCAAGATTCATACAAATTGGGAAGGCACAATCCTCCACCCATCTCTAGACTTACCCTATAATGGCTCTTGGGTGTAGCCATTTGTGAGGAACGTGCCACCACCAAGATTGGGCCCTGACAACTGTAGCACAGAAGCCCTGATTTCTCCACCCACCAGAGCAAACCACATGGATATATTTTTGTACTATGTACACTAGAGCCTTCTAGGAAATGTACGTGTGCCAAACCGGGTTTAAGCCAACTTTGACACGTTTTAGAGGTCAGACCACATATACATACACTGGGTGGTTCTACTTTACCTGCAGGGGAGAGCCCCTCCCCCCCCCAAATAAACCTGTAGGTGACCACCACCTAAAAAGCACTGTACAGCAGCCTGAATCCTCTAGGATAATGGTTATTAACCTTTGCTCCGGGGACTCCTGGGGGCCCGTTATGCCTACACAGTGGGTCCTCAACGGCTTAGAATATTAAATATTAACGGATTAATGTGTGAATAAAGATGCAAAATATACAACTTACATTTTCAAAACATTCTGTAACTGAAGGAATTTAAAATTGGGGCTAAAAATCAAATTAGTATTCAGATTGATTTGATGGAGATTTTTTAAATAGGTTTCCAAATTAAGTAAAATATTTAATAATTTGTGTGTTTGTTTTATGAAGGTTTCTTTATTGGTTGTGAATTTTGCGCTTCAAATCATCCAACAAGATGATCATTCGAAGGAGGATAGCACAATGAGGGGACAATATTAAGTCACAAAAAATAAACCATTTGGCTTCATTTGGTGCAGATAGAAAGGAGTTGGCAACACATAACTAGGTTGCAACAACAAGGAACACAGAGCTTTGAACCAATATCTTTCTAGCAATCAGGACAAGAAATAAAACCACATTCTTTGCACACAATCTTTTGTCGATTGACACAAGCATACCTCCTTCTCCAATGACTTTTGTTTCTTCAGCTCTCGAACAAAATCTGAATCCTTCTCAGACTTACGACTCAAGTTTGGCTGAAAAAGTGTAACAGCAGAAGTCAAGATTTACAGCAAAAAATGTTAGTTTCTAAATTAGTAATATAGTGGAGTAAAAAAGAAAAAAAACACCAAATTGGTTGCTGTTTAAGGGTGTGTGCAGAACTGCAAGTTAAAATAGCCCCTTCACAATATATGTTCTCATGGGCGAAGTTTTACATTTCAAAGAACTAAATCAGATAAGGAGGGAAAAAAAAGTTTAATTCAGATCGCACAGCAAGCAGGAAATTAAGAGTGCCACAACATAAGACCTGTGTCAATTAGGTTGTATTATTGAAAATGCTACACAACTGGTAGGTTATAAAAGTCTTCTTAAATGCAGTCTGAATTAGTCCTCATCACGGGGGGAGGGGAGAAGAGGGGCGGGGTTGCTGCACGCTGTCCACCACCATGGTTTGGCTGCCACCTGTATACCTCAGTGCGATGGCAAGGTCCCAATCTATTGTGATCTAGTGGAAGTACTTTCTAGCACCTTGGATCATGAGTTTAACATCTTGGCCCACCTCCAATACCACAGGCTACTAACATTACTTCATCTGGTGAAGATCGCACTACACAAAAAAATAAAAACGGAGCATAAAAGACCAGAGGAATGATTTGACAAATACAATACCACCACAATGATTGTGGTCAGACAATGCACAGTATATCCCAGAGAATAAAGCCCACTCTTCACACAATCTAGCTATGCAAGACGCGTAACGGAAAATTCTTAAAGTTATGCCAATAAAGCTAAAGTAATTGAAATGTTGCCCAGGCCTATTCATCCCCCACAGACACTATCCTGTTCTCGGAAAAGTGATTCCTATCACTCATTAACAAAAGCCACAAACCCATCTTCTCTTTGCATATCTAAATATCTCGCACTGAACTGCAGAGACCCCACACATCCACAAATTAAACGACACCCAAAGGTCTATCGACTGGATGGGTTATCAGAAAGTTTGGGCCTGCCAATAAAAGTCTACCTTGATACCAAAACCACAAATTAATACATTTCCCATCTCCAATACAGATCAAGAGCAAAACGTGAAACTCGCACTCAACCACTGCCCTCCTTAAACAAGCATTTGCAATGCAAATTGGTCTCACATGCTTGAGTTCGAGCTACTAGCGTTTTAAATGACCATGTCTTTAATTGATTTGTGGCATGCTGGCTTGAGTCGGATTTTGTGCGAGGCATGTTCTGGAAGACACCATCTGACAACTTGGAAATAACTTTTATAGCAAGCACAAGAAATAAATCTGTAAAATAAATACTGCTGTATATTGAGGTGGCAGGTGTGTTCTTGGGTAGAGGGAGGTTGCAATGAAAGACAAGAAAGGGTTGCACGATGGGTCTGGGTACATTAGCGGAGAAGTTCCAGTCGTGGGCCCTCAGCAATGCCACCCACTGCATCGATTACCATAAGTAACCTTAATCTTTAATAGTCTATAATCTTGCAAATTTAAAAAAATAAAAAAAATAAAAAAACAGGAGGGAGAAGAAAGGAGAGGCAATCACGCTGTACAGTGTGATGACCAAACAAAACAATCTTAACGAAATTGCCAGCAAGGGAGCTAAACCCACGAGGGACATTTAAGGAAATGCACTAATAACAAGCCAGCATTTGTAAATGAGCCAGATAACAGCCAATGGCAAGTGGTGGATGTGCAAAACCACACAGAATAGATAACAGGTCGATCAAGCTCTACCTAAAAAGGCTGGAGACCCCTGCTCAAGATGGGCTCTTACCATCAGATTGAACCACCCATCATTAAGTAGTTAACTTGAAACCAGCCTTCTAGTGCATTAATTGAGCAGTCCACAAAACAAATCGACCCAGGATTGTTGTGGGTCTTTAGGAGGGGGCTCTGCTCTTTTGCCTACTCTGCTCAGACGAGTCCAAACTTCTATACCAGGGCACCATTCATGTGCGATTTAGCTCCTCCCTCCTCTAAAGGCAGAAGCCAAATTCCCACAGGAAGGACTTGCACATGCTGCAAGCTATTTCAAATGAGGAAAACCACTTATCAATTAAAATCCCTGCCACAAAGCTAAGCACAATGCCCTTATGTACTCTGGTATAGGCTTGGTCTCCATACATGCCTTATTCTCATCGTTTGTCATGATTACAACTAAACCGTATGTAAATGTTGATTTCTCCTTCACTCCAAACTGTCTGAAAACAATATTATGTCGATACTCCTGAATTGTTTTTGTTACATAACATTTTGGATTAATTCTTATATTATAACTTTAACCTTTCTTCTCCATTTTTCCCACCTTTTGCTTTCCTCTAACCTTTCACAATCTCTTTTCCTATTGGATGAATACTTTAATTCTCACTTTCTTCTGTGCATTTTTCTTGCTTTACCTCTTTATATTTTCCTTTCCTAATGGTTCGATCTTTTCATCCTTCCCAACCCCCCCTTTTGAAGCCTATTTCACTCTTTCCTTCCCACCACCATGCCTGGTACTGTACGGGTTTCTCCACTGATTTACTAGGCAATTACTATTCACTTTATTGGTTTGTTGTATCTGTTCATTCCCAACAAACTGCTTTCGATATGTAGATAAGGTCAGGGCTGACCTATAACCCACCGTAGCATTATATAGTTATAAGTTATATACTTGCATATGTAAGTCAATGCCCACAATAATACTAAGATTATAATACCCTGAGGTCAGCAGCAAATTCACATCAGACATACAAGCTATAAGAGGTGCCCATCACCAGCACTGTACAGTCTAAAAATCCAAAACCTCACCAAATGAACAGGCATATGATACTTAAAAAAATCCATCAAGCTGGATAATTCGAAGGACTTAAAAATAGTTCACCACTACAGGTCCAAAAAGATCTATACAACCTGACTGCTTTACATCTCAAAGACACTCACACCAGGGACAGTAATAAACATGCTGATCCAAGCAAATCCCTCCAACTATGCCAGCTCAGGACCACAACTGTACAGAACATCCCAGAGTGGAAAAAGCAGGGCAGTAACCAGCTAAGCAGACTATATCAAATGAAATAGTATAAATGAACCGGCAGAGCTGCTCAAAGATACCAGCGTACTGAAAACCATAAATCTGAATGACTGTCTCATACTGTATCATCCACCATACTGCTACACGCTGCATCCCGTAAAACAAACAGCACCTCCGTGTTAATCACACAACATGGAAATGCTCACATAGGATCAAAACAAAGTAAATAACCTTCCTTCCAACACCTCACCCGGCACTTTCTAGCATGCTTACCATGTAGTAAGCGCTTCCTCGCCCCACATAAGAGTAGTAAATACTATATAAGTGATTCAATACAATTCAGCACCAACTTTACCACTCGTAATTGATCTGAGCCACTGTGAACTTGCTTATACATAGATGGCAAAACTGCCCACTCGATCCTCTCTGTATCAAATACAGAGTGAATCAGTTCCTGAATATTCACATAGAAACTAACTTCTCACCCATGAGTGAGCACAACCTTCGCATCAACGGATAAACAGGCACAGGTTAGAAGATAAAACGGACAGAAAATAAGTTAATCTTCAGTCTAAAAACAAGCAGCCCTTTTCAGAACACTCATACTCCATGATAGTGCAATTTAAATCCAGAGAAGCACCAATGTCTACACAAACCACGAGGGCACTGTATCCAGCTCCCCATTTACTGAAAGGGAAAGAACGAATCTTGTGTCAATCACATGCAGAAGTCATGTACTGAACAAGACCTGGGTAACGAAGGCAGGAGACAATATACAAACAAGCCTCCTTGTAGGTAAATTCTTACTGTTGAGCCAAGAGAAGATTGTTTTCTAGGACGTGTTGGGGAGGAAAATTCCCTTTCATAATCCAGACTTTGCGTGCTGCCAGCCCCATCATCTGTAAGAGGAGATAAAATATTTACAATTACACATTGACTAGAACCAGAGAAACTGAAGACCAAGAAACCATTAAATTATGAAAAACACTAACAGGGCTCAATGAAAGGGGGGAGGGTAGCACTAAATCTCTCAATAAGAGACCAGCATTTTTTGACTCTTTAGATCTACATGCACCACTTAAAGGACCAAATTAAAGACGTGTTACTCATACATAACTAACTAGGTTACAAATATTGGCACACATGAATCAACGTTTTGACCTACAGTTCTGGAACACCAGTCCAGTAAGAATTCCTCTCAAATTGGATAATGACAGCAATGCAATTTGAGAGGCAGAAAAAGCATGTGAAACGTTCTTTGGCGATAAACAACTGGATGACAGCGTTTCAAGAATTATAGGATACGTGGAAACCATTGAAACAATAGCATGCTTAGTAACCACTCAGTGCATTTTTTTTTTCCTTCTGTGGATTGTGTAAGTGAGAGCACCAGACAACTCCAACCTCTTGCTGGCAATAGGATTGCAGTGTATTTGGCTCCAATCTGAATGTGGGTGCCTTCAAATCAGACTGCTGGGGGAGGTGGTGGAGAAGGAGACCATATCTAATCCGATGGGCTCCATCAAGGTCCTTTCTTCTTTCGATAACAATTGTGAGCGGAATGTGACTAAATTTATATTAATGTTGTAAACCTTGTATTCTCTACCTATTCACCTTGGTTTTAATTCTCAATCTATTTTCTGCCATTTATCATTCATTACTATGGCGTGTCAGTGAAAGTGCTGAGAGAATAAAGAAAAGCTATTAAAAAAAAATATATATACACACTTGGGCGCTGACGAAGGCTAAATGAAAAGCCGAAATGCATTCGCCAACAAAGATCGCAATAAAGTGCTTCCAAAGGTTCTTCCCCTGTGTGGCCTCTGCTCTCTTTCAGGAAGGAGTTTGTTGGATATGTTGTCGCGTCAGCCAGAGACGCGAAACAGAGTCACCCGTTTCGTAAGATGGCCTGGATGTCACTGGCTCTGCTGCGGCAGTTTTCTTTTTGTGGTCCAAGGTATTGGAAGGTCCAGGCACGCCTCGTATGTTGGGAAGCGATTAAGCGGTAGTGAGGTTATTTTTTTTTTTTTTTTTTTCAAAAACCTTTGACATTTCAACCAATAACAAGTATGGGCCTACAACCCCCGGGGCCGGCCGCTAAGCAGTCAGAGTAACAGATCACAGTTTAATCACAGCCAGCACCACGGGGAGCAGAAACTCCATGCTAGTATACTCTCAGCCACTGAACAGCCCAAGTAGGAGACCAGGATACAAAAGGTTTTCATTTTATAATAAGGGAAGATGGAAGGATCAGGTGCCAAACAGTTTCCCAGCAGCGAAAAATGACAAGCAGAATAATAAACGTCAACAATAAACAGCAATTTATCTAATCAATGGCGCTAAAACAGAAAGTTCAGGATGTGGAGGAATATCACGGCCATTTGCGCCTGCAGTCCCCTGCCCTAAAACCCAGAAAACACCACGGAAATTGTGGCACACATGAAAAAGCAGTGATTAACAACGGAGGAGTTCTACCATGCTGATCCCAGAAAAGAAGACAAAGAAGAATAAGAGAAGAAAAAGGAGGCCATGGAAAAAAAGGGTTAAAGACTAAAGGATCCCCTCCCCCAACCCCCCACCCTGCACCTCTGCAGATGAGTACGGCCCCCCCCCCCAGCAGTGTGCCTGTCGCCCCGGAACCAGACCCGAAATATAGAAGAAACAGGGAAAAAGGAGTAAGAAAAGAAACCCCACCAGACAGGGGGGTAGAGAAAATATTAATAAACTGGAGGAGGGCCTTCAAAACATGCCCCCGGCTTCTCCCTCCCGCACAATACGTTTTCCCCCAAAGCAAACAATAAGCAACACAAATTCGACCATGTCAAAGAAAAATGGGGAGCATTATGCACCTATTACACTAACAGTTATGCCGTGAGAGCACGCAACCCCTGAGCCCACCCGCCTATTGGATGACCACCTCTGAAGGATCAGCCTTATCCTTGGCCACTCTTTGAGAATCTACCCATGCATACCCGTCGGCCCAGTGCCATGTCCAATGTTACAAAGAAGAGGAGCGTCCAAAAAAGACCAGGAAGCGACACACACAGGTAGGGTGGAAGTCTCTGAATACCAACACAGTCAGCAGTATGGAGGGTCGTCTTTCCCAGTGCTGCCCCAGGATCTGCACTGCACACAAGGTCAAGGAAGGGGGAATCAGCCAGAGCAGGCGACCGTTGCTTGAGTATTGCGCGGGTCGACGGAGGCCGCGCACGGGAGAAGGCCACCACTCCCCACTCAGGGCCAAGACCTCCGGAACAGACCAGACCCACCGCCAGCCGATCACACGTTAGTATACTGTCCGGAGTTTCCAGCTGGTCACTATTCACAGGGGCGGCCACGACACTGTCCTCCTGTGTGCAGTGTAGGAAGTCCCTGTGTACCTGGGGACAGGCAGGCCGCAACTGCTCCGACGCTGATGCCACCCCATCAAGCTTACTTCCCAATACCCAGGCGCCGTGGACCAAGGTGGAATGAAGGGCACCGAGAGCCTCGAGAAGATCACCATACCCCATCACAGCTCCCGGTGCTCTCTCCGCTACGCTCCTCATAGTCGCACACTTCCAATCTTGCTGCGACCCAGTGTACAGGATGGTAGACTTCGTCCTGTCAAGATGGCCGCCGGGTAGGTCCAACCCAGATTGGGACCAGGACTCAGGGACAAGCGCCTCAAGTTCCATGTCACTAGAAACAGGGTTTCGGGGGCAGGCAAAAAATATATCCGGTGTGTGGTCACGGGCAACAGTCATCCCCACCACGGACCTGCGCCCGCGAAAGGAAGCAGCCCGCACGAATCCGGGTGAGTTACGGGCGGCGGCCGGGCAGCTCACAGGCGAAGGTTGAGGCAATCACCGGAGAGTCTTGGATTAGCCACCTCGGGCATGCACTCGTTCCGCTACGCTTAGTGGTAGGAACGACCACGGCGAAATGTAGGCCGATATTCGCACCGCTCCGGTAGTCTGACTCCACCCAGTCACCAAAGGCCGCTGTTGTTGAACTGCCGCCCGGCCATGTTGTCCACTCGAGGTCCCGGTTCCAGGGTTGCACAGGCCGCAAACTTCAAATGGACATTTCTCCGGCGATACCGCAGCCAGAAACTTCGGAGGCACACGATCGGTTGCCGCTCTCATTCACCAACACGGGCATATAGCGCAGGCTAAGGATCTCATGCAGGATATCTGTGCGGGATGCGGAGGTTCACGGAGCCGGGAGCCTACGCTGCCGTCCCGGTCGCCATCTTGGCTCCTCCCCGGTAGTGAGGTTATTAACCTCATGCTGGGCGGAGTACTTTGGCACTGCTGCACCCGCCGACATTAATCCTGACTTTGGGGCTGAAACGGTAAGGGGACCAGAGGAGGCGCTTTGTTTGATTTACAAGCAGGAAATTGGGATTTGAACTGTATGCAATGTACCCTGCACCCCCGCGCAGCCACATGGTGTTAACTTTACCCCCACGCACTACCTACCTGGATCCACCACAATGGATTCTGGGTGTTGGAGTTCAATTAAGCATCGTGAACTCGAACAGGTGAGCGGACCATCTGGGGGCGGAGCGAGTTTGAATCAACTTAAAAGGAGGCAGGACTTACTAACTTCTTGCTGCAGACCTCCTGGACACTTGGGCACTGACTAAGGTTAAATGAAAAGCCGAAATGCATTCGCCAACAAAGATCGCAATAAAGTGCTTCCAAAGGTTCTTCCCCTGTGTGGCCTCTGCTCTCTTTCAGGAAGGAGTTTGTTGGATAGAATATATATATATATATATATATATATATATATATATATATATATATATATAATATATACACATATACATATACATATACACATATACATATACATATACATATACATATATATATGGATATATATGTGTGTGTGTGTGTTGAGGAAATATGAATTTTGTGATCAGTTATGTCCCCTATCGTAGACCCCAACGGCTCCATGTGCATGCTATAAGTACATGTATGTTCCCTCCAGTTCCAGTTTTGAAGACGCAAATCCATGTGCGTCCACCGTCAACATGTCCTCTTTCAGATCCGCCATGAATGGGTCAGATATTCCATTCCTAAGTATGAAAGGCCACCGACTTTATGTGGTTCACTTTCCACATTTTACAGATTCAGGCGAGTAGGCCCAGAATTCTGTCATCAAGCCTTTTCCTGTCTTCTGCCTCTGAAAGCTCCAGTCTGAGCCTGCATCTGTAGCCATGAACTTTGTCCTACTCCCTGCGCGGCTAACGGTGCCTGATCCAGCATATTGCCTGCCAAAAACTGTATTTCACCTTCAAGATTATCTACTCCGCTCCTCATCCGATGCATTCCTGTCTAGTAGTTTAGGTAAACATTCCTCCAGCTACCGTGCAAAGGGCCAGGCCTCGCTGTCCTCATGCAAGTAATTCATAGCCCCGTTACCATGGAATATTCCTATCCCCCTCGCATCTCATGTAGACACTTAGACGCTTGTACACGCACTAACAGTCAGTATAGAATAGATTCTACTCTAGAAACCTTTCCTTTTGGATAACACAGTTCTTTAAACATGGGATATTAGATATGATTTGGGATTAGGTTGACATGACCCCCAGACTTCTGTCTCCACATGTAGAGCTAAATGTCAAGTCCCCTTCACCCTCTAGTTGCACGTCAATCACACGTCATGCGGCTGCGTGCGCATCTCTGCCAAATATTTCTGCTGACATTGCAGGATTCTTTTATGGATCCACCCATTTGTGACATCATGTTTAATGACGTATTTTAGTTACACCCATGTTTACGCCTCTATTAGTTACGTACGCACCTTTTATCTGTACTATCAGCTGTTACGCCTCTTGCATCTGTTTCACTGTAATGCATTTTCTATAAAACTGCTTACCTGTCAATAATATATGCCCTTCCTTCCTGAACTTTCGTGGTGATGGAATAGAAAGCCTACAATTCGAATTGTATTCCTTTGTATAGGAATAACGCCTTTTAAACCCTCTAATACCACGGATTCTGCCTCTTATTTTTACTGAGTTATTCTCACTAAGACTTTACCGCATAAAAAAATAGTACCGGTAATTAAATATTTACCACATAAATTGGCGCCCGAACAGGGACACTTTCTCATCTCACGCGCCGGCGGTGCGTTGCAGGCCCGGTCTCCTGCCACAGCTGAACGGACAAAAACGCGTACTTGCAGGATTTCCTGTATCTCCCTCCGGCCAAGCGGGGGCAACTGAGGCTGCGATCAACACCCAGACGAGGCGGTGAGAAGTGCGAAGTATCCCGACCAGAGCCTAGCTGAGAGAGCAAGATCCGAGGTATACAGAGGCCCACCAGGTTCCGAAGTTCCGAGTCCAGTCAAGTCGAGTCCAGTCCGGTCCAGTTTCAGTTCCGTTCCGAGGCCTTCCGTTCCGAGCTACCCGGTGAGTACCATTACCGGGGAGGCATTTAACGTGCACATAGTCTGTGCCGGTCAAGACGGGTTTGGGTACACAAATCCGGTCTGCACTGTTTCAGCAGTGTATCTGTACTGTTTAGCAGTATATATAGTATGTCTTGCATATAAATAAGTATTATCTAGTGTCAGTATTATGTCAGTAACTAGTTTTCTATTAGTTATCATCGTTCGTTAAAGATGTTAAGCGTTAAATGTTTTAATACGTTCTATACATTGTGGTGTGAATGACTGTTCATTATTGTGTTCCTTGCATAAAGTGTGTTCTAGTAAAAAGGTCTAAAAATGCCGCTCTTTTCGAAACTAAGACAGATCAAAACTAGAAAAGGGGTACTCGAAGAAGCTGTTCCCATCCCACCTAGGGACACTCCAGGGTATTTTATGTATCATAAGCATGGTCTAGATGCCGTATTATTTCTTGATTTATGGGTGGACTACACCAAGGATTTGCCAGAAAATCAGAGATGGCCCGCAGCAGGGACCTGGGATGCAGATTGTATCATGAGAGTAGAAGAAGAATTATGGAAAAAGAAAGCCAGACAGTCACAGAAAGATGCCATTGAATTATGGCGTAAAGAATCATACAGACGTACAGAAAAAGCGCTCAGACAGGAAGAGAAAGGTAGAGAGAATTCAAATAAAACTCGAGAAAATCTATTACTTGAGGAAGGTACCCGAGTAAACTCAGAACAAGTAGATAGACAAAGAAACACTTATGAATGGTATGTATCCTCTTCTGGCCGAAGGGTTACCTAAGGCAATCCGGGAAATACCAAAAGACTTAACTCCTCCATTGCTCCCGATAAAAGCACATCCCAAAACACATCCCAAAACAGCAAAGGACGTTTTCCTTTCCTCCTATTTAGATGACGTAGCTCCCGAGTATGCTAATACCATGCCACCCACACCGCTTGCCGATGGTGTTCAACACCAAGAGCATCCGTCTGTATCCCCGCAACTACAAACTCCTACACAACAAGTTCCCACAGGTCCGTCCGTTTCTACAGTTTTTCCCGCATCCACAATCTCTATCCTACGTCCAACGAATCCTTTCGTGCCTAGCGCCTCAGATGGTGCTGCAGGAGGTACGACAGACATGTTTGCCACCCCGCCGCGAAATAAACAGACCCTTAGAGATTTAGCACTCCAACGTACACCCCAATTAGCGACATCCGACATGTTTAAAGAACAGCTTGTGGATTGTAGATACGACCCAGTGCCAGGTAGACAGGACAAATTGCTCATATCACCACTACGTATACGACGAGCTACATTATATTTAATGACGATACCAGGAATGGTTGAACACCTAGACAATATATATCGCTTTGTCCAAACAGGGCGAGGTCCAGAAAGTATTAACGAAGCTATGGAATACCAGAAAGTGGATGTCCAAAGACAACTACTACGTTTTTTCATAAATTGTGTAATTAGGAATCAAGACAGGCCCGGGGCAGATCACGATACCATGCAAAGACTTGTCAAATGGGGTCAGAACATATCAGAAGAGAAACATGATAGACAGGCGTGTATAATCGCCATGTGTCGAAAGATCCGCAAGGAAGTAGAACGAAAGCATAAAGAAAGACGAGAAACAGACAGAGTAGAATCAGAAGAGGAGGAGGAGCAAGAATCAGAACAAATAGAAACGATAGCTTATGTAGGTCGAGGAAGACCCCATAATAATACTAGAGGCTTGAATGATCAGATACGTCCAATACGTCCAGAATATAATAGACATTTTCCAAATCCTAGGTTAAACACAAAATCCCCCGAACTCCTATTCCAAGCCGCTGATAAATTACTCCGAGATCGAAGGGGGTACCATATGCTCGATTCCATGGACGAACAAGAATTAGCCAGGTCAGCAGTACAATGGGCTGACAGTCCCAGTGACTACAATGATGATGATGTACTTGCACACACGTTTCTGAATCTTGACCCATACGAACAGCGTTTAGCTAGTATATACATGATTCAACACCTCCTTATATTATATAAAAGCCAACACTCCGATCCAGGACCCTTACCTGACAGATTGACAGAACTACTCACGAATATATGGAGAGGGTCAGGTACTGATTTGATTAAAGAGATTCTAGAATTCCGAAACCAATATTTAAATTTCGTATGCCCAGAACACGTTCCAGTTCCCATTATGGGAAGAAAAATGTATCACATAGATAGACAGAACCAGTTACGCGAAGTACACCCAATCAGAGGTGACGGTAATAACTTTACACGCGTGTTTGTGTACACGCCTATAACTAAACTGGAATTATTAGAAATGAAGAAAGTAGTACCCAGCCATGACAAGGATCCAGCAGGTTTCCACCGTGAAATAAAAGACATGTTACTCATGGGAGAGTATACCTACCCCGACATTATGAAAATATTAAAAGTCCTATTACCCGCCGGTGTTTGAGAAACTCAAAGAAAAGGAATGGGAGGTGGGAGACCAAAAGATAGATTGGACAGCATTAGAAAACGAAGAAAGGGCCCGAGCTGCAGGAGCAGGGCTTGGGGAAAAGACTACCGCATTAGCAGGGCTACTAGTACAGGTACTGCCACGTTTATTAACTACGAAAAAGGAAGACTGGGGTGCAATCTCAGCCTGTAAACAAAAGCCAGATGAAGACACTAGTGATTTCTATTCCCGATTTGAAAAATGTTTTGGTATAAATAGTGGCATAAAAGCCAGTAGTGAGTCATATCCACATCTGTTTGTGACAAAATTAGTTGAAAATTCTCTGCTACAAGTCAAGAATAGAGTATTGAAATTCGAAAGTACCTGGCAAGGTAATACCCCATCACAGATGTTACAGATGTTACAATATCACCACAATAGAATTAGAGAAGAACAAGAACACGAACAAAGACGTATGAAAGATACAAAAATGAAAATGCTTGTTGCTCAGTCAGTTCCAGCCGATGGTTATCATAAGGGTGATTCCGCAGGTCCTACGAAAGGGACATGCAACTATTGTAAACAACCAGGTCATTATATACACGATTGTCGAGTCCTGAAACATAATATTGCTACAGGTAGAACCCAGGAAAGACCACGTCCACCTAGACAGGATCAGAATCAACAACAAATCCCTCAGCATGCACAACCTAGGTTAGCTCCGCAACAACTAGCTCCGCAACAGGGAGCTCCACAACAGACCGTAGCACCACCGCAAGCGCAGCCTATTGCTGCAACACAAGCAACAACACAACAGATGTATCAGTATGCACAAGCAGATTATCCCGATTATCAGCGATATACATGACATAGCCTAGAGAGGGAATTTGGCTTACCCCTTAAAAAGGTTCCTGTAGACCAAGAGGGACCTTATGTACATAGTGAACTATTAGGGGAAGACAGAAAGTTTTTACTTGATACAGGGGCAAGCAGAACAACTATAAGACGCAGTGAAGTTCCAGGGGCACCCCTCTCAGGCTCACAGAATATTTCCCTTGGATTCTCAGGAAAACCTATAATAAATGACGTAACACAACCTCTTCCACTTACGATTGGTCCATTGACACGTACTACAGATTTATTGCTCACTAAATCATGTCCAGAAAACTTGTTAGGTATAAAAACATTGAAGGCTCTAGGAGCTATAATATGTTGTTCTCCGGAAGGAGTACGACTATTTCTACGTGACTTCAAAGGTCACTACGTGTCCAGAGACATGGATCACCGACTGCAGAATTTACCTACACATTTATGGGCACAAGGCCCCACTGATGTTGGTTGCATGAATATTACACCATATCGTGTCACACTAAAAACAGGAGTAATACTACCACGAATGCGACAATACAAGTTACCACCCGATGCTGTTGTGGCTTTGCTGCAAATCATTGACGAGCTCATTGCACAAGGAGTGGTTGTCGAAACCGACTCTAATGTATGTAATTCCCCGATAATTCCGATTCTTAAAAGAACGGATCCAAAAGCACCACCAGTATATCGATTAGTTATTGATCTGCGCGAATTAAATAAATGTATTGTACCACAATACCCCGTGGTCCCAGATATCTCTTCATTACTGACAGCTATTGACTCAGACGCAACGTTCTTCACTGTGATTGATCTCAAAAATGCTTTCTTTAGCGTCCCAATAGATCCGGAAAGTCAATATCTGTTCGGATTCAGTTTAAATGGACGAAGTTTTAAATTCACACGCGCACCTCAAGGATTTACAGAAAGCCCCAGCATCTATAGCCAAGCACTGAAACGAGAACTTGACAGTATCCACATGCCAGTTAACACTGCCTTGCTTCAATATGTCGATGATCTGCTGATCACCGCCCGAAGCGAACCTGAATGTGAAACAGCGTCACTGACGGTTTTAAAATTTTTGGCTGACAAGGGACACAAGGTGTCCCCTTCTAAGCTGCAATTCTGTGTCCAGCGAGTTGTTTACCTTGGGCACTCGCTGTCCAAGGAGGGAAGGCAGCTTACACCCGACCGCATCCAGTTAATCGCTAACATGCCACCACCCAAGACACAAAAGGAGGTGCGGGCTTTTATAGGCCTCACTTCATACTGTAGGCAGTGGATCCCTCAATATGCATTTCTAGTAAAACCACTCATCCAGTTGACAACACAGGAGGCAGCCACATCGACTGTCCTCCCTTGGTTTCCAGAACATACACACGCCTTTGAAAGTTTAAAGAAAGCTTTATGCCAAGCACCTGTCTTAGCAACACCATGTTACAATAAACAGTTTACACTCTTTGTTACAGAACACGAAGGTACTGCCTTGTCAGTACTCACTCAGGAACAAGCAGGATCACACAAACCATGTGCTTATTTCTCTAGTACATTAGATCCAGTAGCTCAGGCTCTTCCTGCGTGCCTGAAATCGGTGGCAGCAACAGCTTTAGCAATCAGACAAAGCGATGCCATAGTGTTAGGACACCAACTGACAGTACAAGTACCACACGCAGTAGAGGTTCTTTTGAACCGTACACAAACACAACACTTGACTATAGCGAGACTCACCGGTTACGAATTGACATTATTTCAGCCACACATAGAAATCAGACGTTGTAATACGTTAAATCCTGCCACACTGTTACCAGTGGGCGGAACAGATCCATTGGCCCATGATTGTGTCGAAGTCATTACTATCACAACGAAACCCAGACAAGACTTGACAGATATCCCTTTGTCAGATCCAGACTTGACATTGTATGTAGATGGGTCATGTATGAGAACAAGTACAGGAGAGTTAGTGGCCGCTTACGCAGTCACAACAGACACTGAAGTCATTGAAACAAATTGTATTAACACTTTGTCAGCTCAAGCAGCAGAGCTCATTGCTCTGACACAAGCCTGTATTCAAGCCACAAATAAGAAAGTCAACATATACACAGATTCACGTTATGCATTCGGAGTCGTCCATGACTTCGGCGTACTGTGGCGAGAGAGAGGTTATTTAACTTCTCACGGTGCCCACATCCAACACGGACCCCTCATTCAAACCCTATTAGACGCGATTCATCTACCCATTGCAATATCGATTATGAAATGCAAAGCCCATACAAAAGTTACCGATATCATTTCTCAGGGTAATGACCTAGCTGACAGAACAGCTAAACAGACTGCTCAGAATCAGACTCTCACAACTGACATGACAAAGACAATAGTTCAGACACTAACACATTGCATGACAGTTAAGGATCCCGCCCTTGATGTAATTGACATACAGACACATGCTACACCAGAAGAAATAAAGAAATGGACTGAATTAGGAGGGATCCAAACGGATCAAGGATGGATGACGAAGGAAAAATCTATATGGTTTCTTCCCGACTATGGTTCAAGTCATCATTAACACTATACATAGTCCAGCGCACCTAGGAGAAAAAGCTATGCTAGACAGCATTCAACACATTTGGTTCAACAAACACTTGCGAGCAGCAGCTAAACAAAAAGTTCGTACCTGTATGATATGTTGTCAGTTTAATCCAGGTAAAAGCATCCCCGTAGAGCAGGGTGGATTTCAACCTCCCGATCATGCTTTTGAAGTCCTCCAGATGGATTATATCCAGATGGAACGATGTCGAGGATTCAAATATGTTCTCGTAGTTGTCTGTGCTCTTTCCCGTTGGACAGAAGCATACCCGGTTTCAGATTACACTGCCCCGACTACTGCCAAACAGTTGGTTCGAGAATTCTTCCCACGATACGGTTTACCACGTGTTGTCTACTCAGATAACGGCCAGCCGTTCTCATCCGAACTAATGAAACACGTTTCCCTTTTATTAGGCTACCAATGGAAATTCCACTGTGTCCGACATCCCGAGGCAGCAGGTCTCGTGGAACGTCATAACCAAACTCTGAAAATTAGACTATCCAAAATATGTAGAGAAAAAGGTGTTGATTGGATAGTAGCCTTACCAGTTGCGCTCTTTTACATGAGAATGGTAGCACATTCTCGAACTGGGCTATCCCCGTACGAGGTGATCTTCGGTAGACCACCAAATATGTGGGGGACGCCTATACCTCGAAAAATCACTGATGTTGACTGTAATATGCTGACAGATTACCTGGCTTCTTTGATGTCTGCACTACAATCTTGTCGTTCACAGGTAGCCGCAGCTTTTCCCGATAATACTGAGGTGAAGCCCCATGACGTGGCTCCTGGTGACCTGGTTTTGGTCAGGAATTTCGACCGGAAGACCCAACTGGATCCTAGGTGGAAGTCGCCTAAGTTGGTTCTACTGACTACAAGGACTGCCGTGAAGATTGAGGGTCGCAAAGGGTGGTTGCACTCGAGTCATATCAAGAAATTTTATGGACTACCATCCAGTGTGAATACTCAACCTTGTATTCCCCCACAGACAGACTCAAAGCTCTCCTTGGTTGAGAAATCAAAACCAGAACTTTACAAACTAAAATTGAGGTCTAGCAAGTCAGACAATTTGATTGTTTAAGTCCTCTCCAAGGTGAATCGGTTGAATTAGTCTCTGACATGTATCCTCTAGACCGGAATAGAGAAAGAAATCAACAGATGCAGCTGAAAAAACATGCGTATTGTAAATCACTTCGTAGTCACTGCACAGTAACACTATTAATTTTGTTTTTTCTAAGTCTTCTGATCATCGTTTTCAGCGTA